>NW_026535790.1:12457500-13657500 GCF_028551555.1 Melozone crissalis | reverse complement strand
AAAGAGGGTTTTCCTTTGAATCTGAACATTGTGGGGTTATTCCTGGTGTGTTTCTCACATTAAGGAAAGAGGGTTTTCCTTTGGATCTGAGCATTGTGGTGTTGTGCTTGGTGTGTGTCTCACATTGAGGAAGGAGGATTTTCCTTGAATCTGAGCTGTCTGGGCATGGTGGGTCTGTTCCTGGTGTGTTTCTCACGTGTCCCTGCCTCGCCCCCAGATCGAGCTGGCCATTCTCCGCTTCCCGTACGAGTCCTGGGGGACGCCCTTCCAGCAGCTCAAGCAGGTGGTGGAGGAGCCCTCGCCCCAGCTGCCCCCCGAACGCTTCTCCAAGGAGTTCGTGGACTTCACAGCACAGTGGTGAGGCTCCAGCAGGGACTGCTGGCTCTCCCAGGCTGCCTGAGGGGCAGCCCTGATCCGTGGGGGCTGCAGTGGAGTGTGGGGCTGGCTTGGCTGTCCTTTATTAGCCCATTTCTGCCCTCCTTGCTGTACCTGGTGCTCAGCATGGCAGGAAGCGCTGCCCAAACTGGTTTTGCTCTCAGCCTGACTCACCCAGGCTGGCTGGAAGGTGCAGAGGTTTCTCTTCCCCTTTTCCTGTCGCTGCTGCTGAAGTGTTGGTGTTTTCTGGCAAAGTGGCAGCGAAACCAGAAGCACCCCCTGGCAGCCTCTGGGTGAAAGCTGCTTTGTGGTTCTGTGGGATGCTGCTCCCTCAGGGTGTCCCCTGCTCCCTGGAGCTGGCAGGCAAGGGCAAGCTCACCCTGCAGGTGCTGGGAAACCATATCCTTTCCTTCCCTGTTGTTCTCTGTGTGGGGCAGACTGCAGAGCTGCTTGGCTTGTGCTTTTTGTGGCACAACACTGGGTTGTCCTTCCCCAGTTACCTGCCTGGCTGCTTTGCTGGTGGTTCAAACCTGCTCAGGCAAGGAGGGAGAGGGATGGGTGCAGCCCATGGGAAGGGGAGATCCCCTATGACAAGCCATGTTCAACAAAAGATCCTACAGCCTTTCTGTCCCTTTTTTTTGTTTCCTTCCAGCCTAAGGAAGAACCCAGCTGAGCGAATGAACTATTTAGAACTTATGGTGAGTGCAGAGCTGCTTCTGCTGGTCTTTATTCCCAGTTTTGAAACTCAACTCAGTGGTCCAGCAGGGAAATGGGACAACACATGGGTGATTTTTCAGGCATGGAGCGGGATGGGTGTAGTGTGTCAGAGGTGTGGAAGGGTGTGTTGATTTCATGGGTGTTAAGGTCAGGGTTTCCAGGTGTTTTCTCCCTCTGTCCTGTCTGCTCTGGGAGAGTTCAGACCTGGAAGGATGGCAGTACAGCTGCCAAGGTTGGGTGTCCTGCTGGGGCTGAACTGAGAAATGCCAGAATTCATCTTTTAGCTGAAGAATGGTGTCTGTGGGAGTCTGGGGAGGAGAGTGGAATCCACCTGAAGCTGTGTGACATCCCCTGGGATCTGTGGTGTCAGCTGACGTTTTCTTTGATCTCGTTGGCAGGAACACCCTTTCTTCACCTTGCACGACACCAAAGAGACTGACATGGCCTCCTTTGTGACAGAGATCCTCGGGGAAGACTCCTAACTGCCAGCCCCCAGCTCCCTGCAGTCCCTCCATCCCGGCTTCCCGCAGGACAGCGAGCGAGGACTCCAGTTCAGGGTGCTTTGCACAAATCACAGATCCACCTCCCCGGCCTGGGGGCATCTCTGGCCCCATCAAAATCTCTTTTTCTCTTTGCCCTGAGGAAAAAAACCCCGCAGGAGGAGCCTTTTGAAGCCAGCACCTTCCTAGCCAAGCCAAGGACTCCGAAGGCTCAGGAGGTCCCTGAGAGGAGCAGAGGGTGCCCGAGGCCACCTCCCCTCCCCAGTACCCACAGCACAGCACAGGGGGTTGTGTTTCTTTGCTGTCAGGGGAAGACAGAGAGAACCAGTGCTGCTGAGCTTCTCCCACTCCTCTCCTGCCTGCCCAAGCTCCTTCCCTGGAGTCTGGTCTCACTTGCCTTCTCTCTGTGCCTGGCTCTCTGCCCCCAGGAGCTCATACAGCTTTAGGGGCTCATGGAGCTCCCTGGGCTGCTGCTCACACCAGAGGAATGTTTGGATGTTTTAATCCCTGGCTCAACACCTTAAGGACCCTTTGAGGCAGCACCAGCCCGGGCATCCCTCTCCCTCAGTCAGTGCTGCTCTCTTGAGGAGAGGGAGAAAAAGGCATTTTTCCATGAGCCCACTGTGCCACGAGCTGCATGGGGCTTCACCCAGCGTCCCTCCCTTCCCTGGTGGGCACCAGGGGATGCAGACACAGCAGCTGCCTGTCCTCCCTGTGGGCTGGGAGGTCACATCCCTGCCCTGGGCATCGCCTTCCTCAGCCCTGGCTGCCTCCATCCCACCCTGCCTGGCTCCTGAGAAGTCTCTGCTCCATCTGCTGTCCAGCCTGGAGCTGCTGTCAGACCTCGCACTGTGACACCGTTCCAGAGGCTGAACTCGCACCCCTGGTGTCCCAAACTGTCCCCAACCCCTGCGGGTGCCAGCGAGAGCCAAAGCCCAGGGACTGGCCCGCGGCTGTTGTACATTTGATGTCTATATATGATGGACTTTGTAACTTTGTGTTTCCTAGGTTTGATTAACTCGCTATAAATTAAAGCCCTTTCTGTGTGGGAGGAGGGAGGAGCAGTTCTCTCTCTGCTGACAAATCCACTGTGAAAACCTGATGTGTTTCCCCCAGCTCCCAGTCAGGGGAGCCAGGGGAGCAGGAGGGGTTTCTGGCTTCTACTGTACATGATCACGGATAAACGCACCGGCTGTGGAATTTGGTTTTATTTTTTTTCTTTTTTTTTTAATAATTGAGTTTTTCTGAAGGATTTTTTTTTTCTTTTTCTAATATATATTTGTGTGTGTGTATGTGTGCTCTATATATATTATATATTTTTAAATCAATGATGAATGTGTGGATGTCTATGTGGCCAGCAGATCTGGCGTAATAACAATTTTTCTGGCTAAATTTGGGCAGGTGGGGAAGGGGTCACTAGAAAACACTCTGGCCTGAGATTACTTTTCTTCTTTCTTTTTTAAAGAAATGCATCTATTTTTTAACTGAAACTTTTAAAAATGTTATTCCTGAAATTCATGCCCTGGAGGTCTGGATTTCAGGGTGAATTCCCAGTGTTCAGGGTCCCCTTCAATGAAGAATGATGTTCCCTTAAATTCATTATCCCCCCTCCTGCAGCCCAGGGTTTGATGCAGTGTTGGGCTGGGAGCTGGGGTGCTCCACACCATCTGTCCCCACCTGGGAAAGCTGCTCTGGGGAAAATGGTTTTCAGCCCTTGATGCATCACACAGCCAAGGCTTTTCCTGTGCCATCCCTCTGATCCCCCACCCTGAGTCCACAAACCCTGAGGGACCCAGCCCAGGTGGAGCTGCACAAACCCTGTTCAGCTTCAGTTCAACCCTGAACCCCCAGCTCACTTCTGGATGGAAAATAAGGAAATGATTGATGTTCTCCATGTCTCCCTCCTCCTCATCCTGCTCTGCAAACCACCCAACACTCACCTGTACCTGCTTGGTTTGACAGCTTTGCTGCCGAGATGTACAACTGTAATTTTTTTTTCATAGTTGGTTACTTTGGATTATTTTTGTTTTGAGTTGAGCTTTTGGGTTTTCTCCCTTCTCTGTTTAAATTCCTTTCCCCTTCCTTTATCTCACCCTTTTTTTGGTGCTTTGGGGAATGGTGTTCATTTTTGTAAAAATTTTTTTTTGCATGCTTTTTATTTTTTTTTTCTGCATTTCTCCTCCTGGAGAGAGTCCTGATTTCTGTGTTTTGGGATAAGGGAACATCTGCCCTTTCAAACACAGGGGAGATGGCTCTGGGGTGGGCTTGGCCCCTGTGGATGAGCTGAGGCTTTGCTGAGGAGGCCGACACACCGCACCTCCCTGTGCCATCTCCTCTCACAGGTTTACCTGTCCAAATCCCGTGTCCTTTCCACTTCCCTGCTTCCCTGTCCCACCTCATTCCCTCTGCAGTGGCAGTTCCTGGGGAGAACCAGCTTGGCTTTAAGGTGGGCGAGGATTTTGCCTCCCATGGGAAGCCCCTCTCCCCTTGTATTTTTGGGAATGGTCTGTACCCCTCAACCCCATCCTTATTTCCAATAAAATTCACCCTCAAACCTGATTCTTGTCTCCTCTTGCTGTTTGAGGGCTGGGGGCGTTTGGGGCAGCAGCTTGGAGGGGTATTCTGCTTTCTCCCTATAGTGTGGGGTGATGCTGCGGCTGATTTGGGCATTGTACAAGCTGTGACCCTTGGGATGGGATCCCTGGAGCAGCTCCCTGGGCCTGGGGGTGCAGGAGGCTGGGGAGGGCTTGCAGAACACGGGAACCCCAACTCAGCATCCCTGGGGCCGGGCAGGAGGGGGAGGCTGTGGGTTTGTGGGGCAGGAGGGTGGTGCTGTGGGGTTCTGGGGCAGGGGGATGCTCACCATGGATCGGGGATCCCCTCGAGTCGAGGGTCCCGGGGCAGCAGGCGCTGCTCGCGGCCGCGAGGGGGAGGCAGCGCCCGGCGCCGGGACCCGGCGGGACCGAGCGGGATCCACAGGGGTGAACATCCACCGGGACACGGCGGGATGAGCCTGGATCCAGGGGGATGAACATACACCGGGACAGCCAGGATGAGCCTGGACCCACGGGATGAGCCCGGACCCACGGGGTCAACATCCACCGGGACACGGCGGGACCGAGCGGGATCCACGGGGCTGAACATTCAGCGGGACACCACGGGATGAGCCTGGATCCGCAGGGATGAACCTGGATCCATGAGGATGAGCATCCACCGGGACCCCGCGGGATGAGCCTGGATCCGCAGGGATGAGCCCCCACAGGTGGCAGGACCCGGCGTAGCCCCCCCCGTTTCCATCCCAAGCCCCTCTCTCAGCACCTCCCAGGCCGGGATTAGGGCAGGGGGTGTCCGGGCGATGGTGCCCATAGGGGATGGAGCTGCAGGTTTGGAGGGGACTGCGAGTAAGGAACAGCTCCCTTCCCAAGTAATTCCCCTGTCAGCCAGGCAGGATCAGGCCGGAGTCACCGCGTCCCTCAAGCACCGGGATTTGGTGGCGATGCTTTGCCTGGAAATGGGGCCGAGGAGGGGGTCAGCGGTGCTGGCAGAGCAGGGACCCCAGGAACACCCATCCGTGTGGTGTGGGGACACACCCGACCTGCTGGGAGCTGGAGTCTGCTCTGTTCCAATTACCAGCTTAATAGCTACACGGAGACCATTAAAAATGCATCAGTGCCTCCGAGGAAAGAACTTCAGGAGAAGTGGAAAATTCATCACTTTGAGCTCCCTTATTAGGAGAAAAGGTGTTTTTCCCCCCCCCCTATTTGTCTCAAACAGAGGCAAAAAGAGGTTATTCCTGCCTGGTGACTCCCCCGTGGGACTGTCACGAGGTGTGAACAGGCAGTGCCCAAACCTGGGTGAGAAGGACACAGCTCCTGCTGCTGAGAAGGGAAAACTCAGCACCTCCAGCACAGGCAGGGGCATGGGGACCATGGGTGCAAGCAGCTCAGTCATCCTCAGATGGAGAGCCAACAGCTCTCCCTGCCCTGTGCTGAGGACGCGTGTTGGGAGCATGGTGTGATAATGAGTGACCCAGGGACCCCAGGCAGGTGTGAAGGAGGGCTCTCCATTGCCAAAAACCCCAGACAGGTGTGAAGGAGGGCTCTTCATTGCCAAAAACCCCAGGCAGGTGTGAAGGAGGGCTCTTCATTGCCAAAAACCCCAGACAGGTGTGAAGGAGGGCTCTCCATTGCCAAAAACCCCAGGCAGGTGTGAAGGAGGGCTCTCCATTGCCAAAAACCCCAGACAGGTGTGAAGGAGGGCTCTCCATTGCCAAAAACCCCAGACAGGTGTGAAGGAGGACTCTTCATTGCCAAAACCCAGCCTTTTTAAGCACTTTAGACAGTTATCATGGTTTTAAGGCACAACAAGCCCAAGTCAACCAACCACCAGACACCACGAAGTGGACACAATGTGGACTTGTGGCAGTCACACAGCCACGTCTCTCTCATCTCTCACATCTCTCTCATCTCTGTACCCCTATTCCAGCTGAGTCACTTCCCCATAGCTCCCTTCTCCTTAGCCTAAGAACAGGCTGGAGCCATCTTACGAGGTCTTTCCTTTCTAAAGCCTTACAAGCAGTCCCTCTAAAAGGGCAGACCCCAAAGTGCTCCCCCAGTACAGTGCAGGTGTTTGTACTGGTCATACTGGCCCCTTGCAGGGGTGGTTCGTCAGGAACTGTAGCACAAGGAGTAATGGGTTAAAACTGAAAAGGGGAAAATAAAGGCTTTAAACACAAGAAATTCTTGGCTTTGAGGGTGGGGAGGCCCTGGCACAGGTTGCCCAGAGAAGCTGTGGCTACCCCATCCCTGGAAGTGTCCAAGGCCATGTGGGATGGGGCTTGGAGCAACCTGGGGTAGTGCAAGGTGTCCCTGCTCATGGCAGGGGGTTGGAACTGGGTGATCTTTAAGGTCCCTTCCAACCCAGGCCCTTCTGTGCTTCCATTCTGTGGTGGTTCTCCCCAGGAGCTCCTGAGCTGAAGCTCACGCTGTTCCTAAGAGCCGTGTGCAGAGGAGGGCTGGCTAATGGATTAGCAGGGGGTGTGATGATGCAGCCAGTTTTCTGGGGCGGAGGGTTATTTATTTTGCTTAATTTTTCTTTCTTTTTTTTTTCTTTTTTTTTTTTTTCAGGTGGTGGCTGAGCCCGTATCTAGGACAGGGGTGGCTTTTTTTGGTGCAGGTGGCCTGTGGGCACCTTGTCGCTCGATAGTGTAAATTAGCGAGTTCACCTAGGCCAGGGGTTTTTACCAGACGTGTTCAATCCTCCCCTAATAGCTGCCTCACCCAGAAACTTCCAAAGCTCTTGTAGCACCTAAGCACTAATGAGCTGAAGCTGCAGAATAGCAATGAGGCCTCAGGAATATGGATCAGCCTTTGCTGGCCCAGCCAGAGGCTCTAAAATCGTTTCAGCCAGCACCCAGAGGGACCAGTGCAGCCCAGCTGGGTGGGAAGGGTTTAAATGAGGTGCCTCGGGTGCAGAAGCTGCCCATGAGGAGCTGTTGGAGATGTCTCCCAACTCTCCTCTCCAAACAGAAGTGTAGGTGGCTTGTGTTGAGGTAAGGAGAGCTCAAACTCTGGTTAAACCACTGGTTTCTAGGTGCTTTGGTGCCCTGCCTTTTCCCCCTGACAATTGATCATCCCTGATTGATCTAAGTTTGTTTCTAAGTTTTGTTTTTACTGCTGGCTTGGACAAAGCATCTCCAAGCCCTTTCTGCCTGGTTTGCCCATTCAGCCCAGAGTGTATGTGTTTATGAAGTGAGTTGTGCCACCCATCCATGCCCAGCTGCTCCATCCCTTGGGAATTCTACATGACCAACACCAACAGGGTGCTGGAAAGCTGGGGAGATTTCTCATGACACACGCCAACAGAGTGCTGGAAAGCTGGAGGGATTTCTCATGACCAACACCAACGGGGTGCTGGAAAGCTGGAGGGATTTCTCATGACCAACACCAACGGGGTGCTGGAAAGCTGGAGGGATTTCTCATGACCAACACCAACAGGGTGCTGGAGAGCCAGGGTGATTTCTGCTGTAGCCCCAAACCAGGGTGAAAACTCCTTTCTTTCCCAACAACACCAACCTCCATGCAGCTTCCGTCTCAGCTTAAATCTCTATTGATTTTTCCGAGGCGGGAACGCTGCTGGGGGAGCGCGGGGGTGGGAGGAGAAGCCTCAGCAGCCAAAGCCTGGAAATATCAAAGCTCGACGGCAGTGCTCCGGGGTGACCGGGGGGGTCACCGGCCCCGCAGGGAGCCCCGGTTCCCGGTGGATTTCCCGGAGCTTTTCCAGCCCCGGAGCGGCGGCTGTGCCCCTCTCACGCTGAGTTAACCTTTGTGGAAATGCCAAGCGGAGCTGAACAGGCTGTGCCTCTCCAGAGCTGCAGGCACACAGGCAGGGGGCTGAGAGGAGCCTCGGTGGCTTTTGCACCTGATTTACATCTCGGGTGGAGCAGGAGGCACAAACCTTGATGAGCAAAGCTGCCACCTTGATATCAGCTGTGTTTTCCTCAGAGTCATTCCCCGCTCAGGGCCACTTGTTTCTCCTCGAGGGACACACTCCTGATTGAAGCTGGGATTTCATAAATAAACCCCAAGGTTTCCGACAAAAGCTCCAGCTCAGGCCCGAAGCTGCCACGAGTGGTGTGTGGCTGCTCTGAGCACCAGTGCTCCGCTCAGTTAATTAATTAGTGATTAATTAGCGTTTCCCAGGTCATGCCGACACTCTGCTCAGGCTCTGCAGAGCATCACTACTGGAGTGGGTGGATGGATGGATGGATAGATGGATGGATGGATGGATGGATGGACGGACGGACGGACGGACGGATGATCCCGAGCATCCCCAGGATGTGCCTGCGGATGGGGAGCCCTGGCTGCGGCAGGAGGTGCTCGGTCCCTGTGCTGCTGCCCCATTCCCGGCAGAGACAGCCCCAGGGATGATGCTCAGAGCTCGCAGTGGCTCTGTAAACACCCAGCAGCTGCCGGGTATCGATCCGGGCTGGCTCGGCTCTCTCCGGGCACGGCACGGACCCGGAGGAGCAGGTGGGCAGTGTTGTTGGTGGGATTTTGGGAGCCTGGGGTAAGGCAGGAGGGATGGGGAGGTGCTGGTGTGAAGGGTAGGGATGGCACTGGGATTTCTCAGGCAGTGAGAAATCTTCTCACCCCGCTGTTTTCCATAGGGGTTGTGGGTTTTTTTTTAAACTTACTCTGTGCCTCTTTTCAGAACCTCTCCAAACAGCCCAAAAGTGATCTGGGGGTTCTGCTGACTGCACCCCACCTCCCAAATCTTTCCTGGGCTCTGACCTGGCCCCTTTTGGCTCAAGGGGGCAGGACCTTCAGCTGTGAGGACCCTCCAGCCTCTCCCTCTCCTTTGAATAACTCAGAGTGAAATCCACAGGAATTTGGATTTGCTGCAGGCTGGAGCACCTGATTGCCCTGTGGGCACCTCAGCCAAGACTGGAAGGTTGTTTTTGGGGTGCAGAGCAGCCTCTGTGAGCTGCATTTGGGGGATGCTTCCCCTCGGGGAGGGGGGCAATGATGGGGGCTCTGCCCTCCCTGAACCCCAGCAGCAGCAGGACGTGTCCTTTGTCATCACCCTGCCCCACCCTGAGCTCCTTTAATTACAGCTCTGAGAGAGATCTTCCCCTTTATTCCCCCAAATCTTCTCCTTAATTAAAATCTTCGATCTGGGCCAGCGGGAAGCAGCTGTTGCCTCTTTGCAGCGTGCTGCAAGCTGCCAGCCCGAGTGTGGGCCAGGCAGGGACAGGGAGGGGACAGCACGGGGACATTGGCACTGCCATTGTCACTGTCCCACCTGCTGATGGCTGCTGGGAGCCTTGCCCTGCTGAAGTGAGGGCTGAAATCATCTGAACTGAGTGAGGATGAAGCATTGGGTCCCTCTGCACCTTCCCACCATGGAGCTCTTCCAATGAGGGTGAAAATGTCCAGAGTGCAACGAGCCCAAACCCATTTGGGGTTGCCAGCTCCTGATCTGGAGGAGGGCTGGATGATGCAGGTGGATGAAGGTGAAGGTGAGGCTGGGGCTGTTCCTTGAGTTGTGTCCCTGGGATCCACGATGTGCCTGGCCAGGGGAAGCTGTTTCTCACTCAGAGGAAGCCCATTGAACCCAAATCCATGGCTGGCACCTCTCAGGTGGGACACGCCTGTGTCACCACAGCCTGGGGACATTCCCTGCCATGGCCTCGCAGCCTCCTCGTGTTTTCTCCCAGGATTAGCCCAGGGAGGTGACTTCACCCTCCCTTCCTGCTCTGTTTCTCCCAGGATTAGCCCAGGGAGGGGATTTTACCCGGGCGTTTCTGCAGCTCTCCATCGTCACAGCAACGGGGAAGCGTCGGGAACAATTGGTGAGCTGGTGGTGTCAGCTTTATCTCGGCTGATGTGTCTCTCCTTAATGAAACTTGTGGAAGAGAAAAGCAGGGGAAAAAAGGGAAAAGGCTGCTGACAACAGATGTATTATTTCTATTTCACCTCAGATTTACTGGTGCGTGCATTTTTCATTCATGGAAGAGGCTGATATGCAGATTTATTCAGAGCAGAGCAGGTACAACCCTTTGTGGATCAATTCCTGCAGCAGGCTTAGGAGAAAAGGACTGAGCTGAGCAGATAGCCATGCAAGGCACTTCCCAAAGCCAGCCCCAAATTTTGTGCCCAAAATGGGCTAAAAGGCCAATAAGATTTTTTCTTATTTTTTCTTCTTTTTTTCTTTTTTCTTTTTTTCTTTTCTTTTTTCTTTTTTTTCTTTTTTCTTTTTTTTTTCTTTTCTTTTTTCTTTTTTTTTTTTGTTTTTCTGCAAATCCAGACACTTCAACCCAAATTCTGTTCCTGTTTTTGGCCAAGGGAAACTTCCACTCATAGCTACAGCTTGTGTTTCCCATGTACTTCAGCTAGGGCGGCCTGGGTTGACTTTGTTCTTCTTCCAGCTCTGCTTTACTGAGGGCTCAGTGCCCCAGGGTGGCTTCACCCTGTTTTGGAGAGGGTGAATTTATATTATGGACTGTGTATATATATATATATAAAATATATGATATTATATATATATATATATATATATATTTATAATATTAAAAATTGTATTATTTATATTGAGATGGCTTCTTCAGGAGACCCTTCTTTGTCCTGGCTCCTTGGTCACCAAAGTCATACCTTAAACACCTGAGCCAGGTGTCTCTTACTGGTAGCTAAAATTTGGCCTCCAGACGAGTCTGAAGCTCTTCTCCTTCCATACAGAGCACGTTGTGGTTTCTCTGTGGTTTGGGAGGCTCTGCTCCCCTGGGGCAGGACACCCTCTGGAAGCCAAGTAGAATTTAATCTCCCTGCAGTGATGAAAGTGAATCCAAGAGAAGTATTTGAGGTGTTTTTCCCCTCTCATTAGGAATGGAAGACAGGAGTCTTCTGTCTTCTGGGTACTATACAACCAGCATGAATTATTTAGGACCAAGCATCTCTCCGATAAATAATTTTTTTATGTGGGGAGATTAAATCTGAATTTTTTAAAAAATATAATAACAAAAGCAATTTCTCTCTCGTAAGTCCTCATATTTCACCCAGCAAAGAGATCCCAGGCATCCATTCCTGTATTGATCAGCAAATAGGTCCTTTTATAGATTTAGTTCACCCAACCTTGTTTAATTTTGGATTCATTGATTCAATGCAAAGATCTAGATGAAAAGCAAGTGGGCTGTTTCCAGTGCTGGTGATGCTATTTTTAAATAAATCTAGTGCATGCTAAAATAAATATGCAAAACATTTTGTAAGGCCGCGTACGGGTGGGGAGACCAGATGTACTAAAATATTTAACAAACTTTTCCCTGATTTCTCCAAATGCATGTTTTATTTACCAAACACCAGTGGAATTTAATCTCACCCAGTGTTTGCTCCGACCCATTGTCTGGGGTGAGCAGGAACGTGGGGCCTTGGAGGAGCTGTCTGTGCAGTGACATTGGTGGCACATTTAAATGCAAAGCTCATTAACCGTGTCTGGGATTTTTTGTTTGTTTCTCCCTTTTTTTTTATGTTCACATTCCTTACAAGAGCAAGAGATGAAATACCCATCTACAATTCCCTTTCATCTGCAGGCTGGGGTTTTTTTTTCCCCCCCTCCTCTCTTGCTCAGATGACAAAGTTTCTCATTTGGTATTTTATTTGATTTCAGGAGATGAGAAAGAATTAAAAGCGTCTTCAGGAGGTTGGGCTCACCTTACTCTCTCCAGGATCCTTCAGGAGGAGGATGAGTGACTTGGCAAAGGCTCCTGCCCCCAAAGGATGGGGTTCATCCCAGGGTCAGAGCTGCATCCTGGCTTTTCCTTCACCTGGGGTGACCATCCTGCAGATCCCAGCCTCCTTTCCTGGGGCATCCCATCCCACTCTGGGTCTTTGTGCCTGTCTCCTCCCAGCCCTCTGCTTTCAATCCAGCCTCATTTAATTGAATTGTGGTTTTGATCACATCTGACGGTGGCAGAGATCTTGCTGATAATCAGATTCCCATGGGAGAGGTGGAAATGGGGCTGGTGGAGGAGGGAGGGGAGACAGGGGCTGGTGTGATGCCACTTGGTCCCCATGTGCCACCAGGCAAGTGACACAGCAGCCAGGCTATGTCCACTCTGGGGTCAGTCACATTTTGCGGATGGGTAAATTAACTGAATGTCCCAGTGGGGGCTGAACCCTGCAGGTTGTGTTGGTTTTGGTTAAAAAAAGGCAATTTCTTGGCAAAACCTTCCACCTTGCTGCAGGCTGGGGCAAATGCAGCATCCCCCAGCACTCCTGGTACCCAGCCTGGCCTCACCTGCCCTGCCTGGACTCTGTGCAGGGATGTGCTCAGCTCTCTGCACATCTGCCACATGTGTGGTGGCAGGTGGCAACGATTAATTACAGAGATTCACATGTGATTTGCATGAATTCAGCTGGAAGTGCAGCCCCTGGGATGGGGGAATGTTCCTTGCAGAGCCTCCTGCTCCCGATGCCTTTCTGCCAGCCAGTGCTTCATGGGGTGTTTGTTGTGTGTGTGATTTTGGGGGTACCAAAGCAGGAGGGGCAGAGCAAGCAGCAGCCTCTCCTCCATCCCTTGGTCCTTGCCAGGGCTTGGGCATGGCAGGGAAGGCCTTGGATAATCTGAGACAGCAGGAATTTCCCCCCAAACTGGGATGGAAACAAAATCCTCCACCCTGACTCAACCTCTCTCCTGAGATGCTGGAGGGACAGGTGTGCCCCATTCCAGTGCCCCATTCCTGTGCCCCATTCCTGCTGACCCCAGGGCCCAGGGGAGGAGGAGATGAGGGTCCACAACCCAACCCCACCCCTGCAGTGCTGTGATGTGGGGCTGCTATTGCATGAGGCCACCTTGCTCTGGGTTTGCAGGCTCAGGACACAGGCTTGGTGCTCCTGCTCTGCCTGGGCTCTCCTTGGCCTGGCACAGCTCTGTTGCCCTTGGTTTGGGTGTTACAGCAGCTTTTCCTATTGAGCTGTGGCTAATTTACCTCCTTGCTGTCTGTGGTTTAATGCACCCAATCTCCTTGGACCAGAGGATCCCAGAACGGTTTGGGTTGGAAGGAACCTTCCAGATCATTCAGTTCCAACCCTGGGACAATTTCCACAGGACCACATTGCTCCAGACTGCATCCAGTCTGTCACTGGACACTTCCAGGGTGGAGAGAGAAGAGATCTAAGACAGAACTGCCAGAGGAGGATGCAGGGCTGTATTTGTGGGTGTACATCAGGAAAGAGAGACTCCTGCAAGGAGCCTGCAGTGTGCTGGCTTGGTCCAAGAGAGGTAGCAGCAAGCCAAGAGACTCAGATATCCTGGCCAGAAGGATGGGAGAACATTGCCAAGACAAGCAGGTGTCCAACAGAGCAGCTCAGGGCCTGGAGGAGACTGGGGGAGACTGAAAAGGAGCAATGAGGAAAAAAAAACCCTGAGGTGTAAGGTGACAGCTAGAAATAGAAGGGAGCAAGTGATATTTGTACCAGAGGTATCCTGGGGAAGGTATGAAGGAATCCAGCCCTGAGAGCCCCAGCTCCTCTGTTCAAACTTTTCCTCTCAAACCCAGCATAAACCATCTTAAAAGCTCAGCTCAGCTCACCATGAGAGAGGATGGAGCTGCCCATGGCAGCCAGGCACTTCCACTGGTCCACTGGCTTGGTTCTCACCTCCACTGGTTTGGTTCTGATCAATAATGAGCTAATTAGTTGCTATGGAGATGTAATGTGGGAGAACTTTGGGGAGGAGAAATTATAGGTAATTTTTATTTGTTTGGGCCCTGTTCCTATAGCAACAGGAGAACTTGTCACTGACTACCAGTTGGTTTCCATGGAGTTGGCTGCTAGTTCTGGGTTATTAATGCCTCCAAGCATAAAACAACTCACCTAGTAGGGCTGGTGGATTGTCCTCCATCATCCATGGGAACTTTGCAGTTTGCCAAGTCAGGGCCTGGCTCTCCCAAAAGTTGGGATGGAGTGTTCATCATCAACCAACAGTATGGAAGTGCTGGAAGGATCGATTGTTCTGCCCCTCTCTTGAATTGAAGACATCGTGGAATGAATAATCCATCACTTCATGGCTTGCTCCACTCGCAGCATTGCCTGATTTTTAATTGGGTTTTCTCCGTCTTCAGCTTCCAGATGCTTGGCGTTGATCTGCCTTTCTCTGCTAAATTAAAAAGTCTTTTAGCACCTGGCAGTTTTGCTGTAAAGGGACTCACTGTAATTAAGTCCCTTTCTCCTCTCCCCAGCCCTGGTTCTCCTGAATGGAGCCGTTTGTTTTCCCGCAGCCCCTCACCTGATGCGTTCCCGTTACCGCGCTCCTCCGAACAAAGGGGATGTGGTGTCTGCCTTGCAGAGGGCTGCAGCTCTGTCGAGGGACCTCTCAAACTCCTCCAGAAGCCTTGGAACCAGACCAAACACTCCTGAGCGCTGAAGAGACTGGATTTGGGAGAGATTGGTTTTATGATAGGTTGTAATTTCCCTCCCACCAGCTAATTCCTCAGCTTTCCACGGGTGATAATTACCCAGTAGGAGCTGAAATGTCTCTCCCCACTCCCCCCTTATCAACCCATTCTCCACTTTGAAGGCATCACCACTTCTTCCCAGAGTGTCCTGGCCGATCTCTTGCAGCACCTGCTCATCCTCTGCTGTTTTGGAAGATGGTGCCACATCCACCACCTCTCCCCTTGGAGACCGCTCTGGCTCCAGCTCTGGAGGCAGATAAGTCCATCAGCGTGTGGATAAACCTTTAATGGTGTTTGGCTGAGCCCGCCAGGCAGTCGGAAGGGAGGCACGAAGCAAAGGGCAGCTCCTCACCAGCAGCCCTGCCTGGGATCTCTTGGCAAGCTCTGCTGCTGGCCCCAGCCCTGCATGCTGTGCTCGCAGCTGGTCCGGCCCCGCTGCTGAGGCACGGCCCAAATGTCTCCAAGGAGGCTGCAGATGGGGCTGGAGGATGAGGCTGAGGATGAAGGCTGGCTGTGGGGATGGGAGGAAAGTCCTGAGCTGTCCAGGTGGCGTCTGGCTGGCAAAGCCAAACCTTCAAGGTGAAAGAAAGGCTTCATCCAAGAGTTCCTGCATCTCCTTGGTGCCACTTGATTTGCAGATAAATTATCTGCAAATCTTCTTCTGTAAGAAATCCCCCTGCAAACTCTGTTTGTTCTTCTGTGACCGTGTTCACAGGGGTCCTAGGATGAGGGAAGAGACAAAGATCTGACTCTATGTTTCAGAAGGCTTGATTTATTATTTTATTATCTATATTACATTAAAACTATATTAAAGGAATAGAAGAAAATGTTCCATCAGAAGGCTGGCTAAGAATAGAATAGCAAAGAATGATAACAAAGGCTTGTGGCTCGGCTCTCTGTCCGAGCCAGCTGGGCTGTGATTGGCCATTAATTACAAACATTTAACATGGGCCAATCAAAGTTCTGCCTGTTGCATTCTACAGCAGCAGATAATCAATGTTTACATTTTGTTCTGGAAGCTTCTTAGGAGGAAAAAATCCTAAAGAAAGAATTTTTCATAAAAGATGTCTGCGACATTCTTCCACGTGTTTCTTTCCAAGAGTGGTGCCCATGGAGGGAGAGGCTTGGGAAGTTCTGTATTTATGCACCACCAATAAGCAGTGATGGCTTTAGCAGAGGCTGGCTGTTGGATGGAGATGTTAGCTGGGTGAAGGGGGCACATCCAACACACCAGAACCAGCTCTGGGTTGGGGATGCAGGAGATGGGGGCAGGAGGTGCCCAGGAGATGACATGCTAGGAATGCATCCCATTGTCCCTGCCTGTGGCAGGGCTGGGGTCTCTCTGCCCACATCAGTGTGGTTGGTGGCTGTAAATAACAGGGATGCTCTGGGTGGTCACCTCCAGCCTGGCTGTGACCCGTGACTCACCAGCTTCCTGTCCACAGCAACGCTATGGATTGACTCATGGCTATGGGAGTGTTTCACCCTGGGCCCACAGCCCTTTGATTTCACCAGACACCCTTGTGTGTTTACAAACCAGAGATCTCCATTTGATCAGGGCTGTGAAAACTGGTGACATCCTGCAAAGCCACTCAGCAGGTGATGCTTCATCCTGAGCTTCACCTGGCTCTCCTCCTCCCCCTCCCTCATGTGTGGCTGGAAAGAAATTCCTCCTGGCTTGCTTTCCTCTCAAATTTACCTCCTTGCTGTCTGCAGGGTGCAGCCCTGTGGTTTGATGCACCCAATCTCCTTGGGTCAGAGAATCTCAGAATGGTTTGGGTTGGAAGGGACCTTCAAGATCATTCAGTTCCAACCCTGGGACAACTTCCACTGGGCCACATTGCTCCAAACTGCATCCAGCCTGTCTTTGGACACTTCAGCTTTCCCAAGCTGGGCTTTGCTTCACCTGTGTTGTTGCAGTCCCTTGAAAAATCTGTGTTTTCCCACTTAATGTCAGTGGGAGCAGCCTGGAGCAGCCAGGGCTCTGCACCAGAGCAGGCATGGGGCCTCATGGAGGTGTGGGAAGGCAGATGATGTGGCCCTTTGGAAACAGCATCTGAAGAGGGGTCTGAGCATGGAAATTACCTGGGAGGGCGAGACCAGCCTTTGGAAAATGGCTCTGAGTCACAGAATCATGGAATGGTTTGGGCTGGAAGGACCTTGAGATCATCTAGTCCCAGTGCTCTTGTCATGGGCAGGGACTCTGTGTCCCTGGTGCCAGTGGAGCTGTGCTGCTCTGCTCTGAGCATCTGCCACCACCACAGCACAGCAGGGAAGGGGTGGCGAGTGCCATGTCACCAGGTGAGGCTGGTGCCAGCTGGGAGAGCCATCCTGGGGGCTGTGGTGGCTCCTGGCACGTCCATGTGGGGCTCCTCTCCTGCAGCAGGCTCTGAGGGACGTGGTGGAGCCTCCTTGGAGGGTGTGATGGGAAAGGCTGGCGTGGCTGTGGTGAGCACTGGGGATCCCGCCCAGCTCTGTGGTGGGAGGAGGACACAGGGATTGTTTGGATGACACACAAGCTCGTGCTTTTACTCTGAGTAACCTTCTCTGACAGAGAATGGAGCCTTCTGCCATGCCCTGTGCTCCAGAGGGTCCATGGCAGAGCCCTGGAGCAGGGCAGGCACACCCAGCCCCTGTCCATGAGAGTGTCCATGGCCATATCTGGCAGAAGAAGGTGGCCATGGAGGAGCTCCATGCTGAGACAAGCCTGGGTGGCTGCTCCTCGTCATCCAGCAGCTCTGCCATTACTCTAACAGGCGGGTTTGGGTTGTTCTCCACAAAGTAGGCAGGACCTGTTTGGGTACAATGCTGTTCCAACCTCCTGCTGCAGGTTTCTGCTGTCCCCAGTTTTTTGTTATGCCCTCAGACAGCTCTCCTGGGAGGTTCTCTAGTGCTGAGGTGTCCAGATCGGCTTATGGTGAAGCCTGGGGTCCTTCCCAACACTTTTCTCTGCTTCCCGACACCTCCAGGATTTGTCCACATCCTAAAGGCCAAGCAAACTTTAGAGGAATGAATTAACCACAGAATGGTTTGGGGACCCAAAGATCATCTCATTCTCACCCCCTGCCATGGGCAGAGGCAACTTCTACTGTCCCACGTTGCTCCAAATCCTGTCCAACCTGGCCTTTGACACATTCACAGTCCACCCATTTTCAGCCCTGTTGGTTTCAACCAGCCATAGCCTGGACTTGGAGCACGCTGTGAACCTGCAGATCCTGGTCCTGGAGCAGCTCAGGAATCATTAGGGAGAAGCATTTCTCCAAAAAAACCTCACGTGTGACCTCACAGCTTCAGTGTAAAATAAAACTGAGGAGCACAAAGCTGTATTAGAACACCAAACACCAGAGCTACACTGGGGCGAGCCCAGGCTGGGTTAGTCCTGGATGACAAAGCCATTTTGCCTTCAGGAATTGCCTTCAGCAGACCCCATCCTGCACAAAGGCCTTGCTGGCAGCCTCGTCTCCTCTCCCTCCTCACAGCTGTGGTCAAGAGGAGGTTGCATGTGCCAAGGGGTGGATCTGCAGCCTCCTGTCCCTCCCTGCCCTGCCTCCCTGGGAACATGTCTGTCCAGGTGAGCATGGCAAGGTGTTTCCTGTGGAGCCACTAACCAGTGGTTGAGCAAGCTTGAAGGGAGGTTCTCCTCCTTCCCCAGCCCTTTCCCTGCTCTGGGTCCATCCGTGGGGATCGTCCTCTCTGAGCTGCTGAGGCTCCTCAGCATCCCCATGGCAGGAATGGAGGTGTGGAGGTCTCTGGGCTCCAGCAGCAGAACAGGGCGGTGAGGGCTGGCTCCAAAGAGGTGAGACCTTCCTACACCAGTGCTGGGGAGGCAGGAGCAAGAGGAGAGATCCAGGAGCCATCTCAGGAGCTGAGTGTGAGTCTGGGATGGGATAGGATGGGACGGGACGGGATGGGACAGGATGAGATGGGATGGGATGGGACGGGACGGGACGGGATGGGATGGGATGGGATGGGATGGGATGGGTGACCCTATGCAGCTGCTCCAGCCTTGTTTCACGTCCCACTGAGGTCCAGAAGGCTCCTTGATTGCCAGGAAGGGTCATTGGGAGGTTCAAAACAGTGATCTACAGCAGTCCACCTCTGCTGGAAGTGTTCTAGAGGCTCAGGGGACAAACCAGCCATTTCTTGTAGGACCTGGGAGGGTTAGGAGGAAATCTGGGGGTTTTCTCCAGGTCTGGGCTCCTCATCTGCCCCAGCAGTGAAGGGAAGAGTGGATGGGGTGTTCTGGGGGTCATCTCGGTGCTTGAAGGGACTCAGGGTGGTTTCCTGGTCTAGCTGGGGTGCAGCAATGTGCTCCAGCCCCAAGCTGGGCTTTTCATTCCATCTGGGCAGCCAGGCCAGAGCTGGAGTCTGTTTTTGTACGAATTGTTTCTGCAGAGGGATTTCCTTGGTCTGTCCTTCCCCATCTCACCACAGCCTTTTCCATGGGTGTTCCTGGGGGCTGTTTCTGGGGTGTCTCTGACAGGACTCCCTGTTTGGACACTGACAGGGATTTTGTTCTCGGTGTGTGGACAGGTCATTCTGTGTCCCTGTACCCTGCAGGGCAGGCTGTCCTGGGGCTGGTGGCTCTCTGGGGATGCCACCCTCTGTGTCTGTGCCAGAGAGGCGCTCACAGCGTGCAGGGTTCATGGGTGCTGCCGTTGGGTGGGACCCAGGGCTGTGTTCCATCTCTAGGACACTGTGCTCCCTTCTCCCTTCTCCATCCTGTTTAAACTTCCCCCAGCCAATCAGCTCCTGCAGCAGAGCAAACATCATCTGGTAATTAATCTGCACAGATGGGCTTTGTTTGAGCAAGCTGGTGTGCACTGGCCTCAGAGGAGGGAGCAGCAGGGCCCTGGGGTGGGGGCACCTCACACACCCTGCTCCAGGCTCTGCCCATGTCCAGGGCATCCCTGGCATCACCAGATCCTTTGTCCAGTGCTTGGAGCTGAAGGTGATCCTGGACATTTGGTTTTCTCAAGGGAGAGAGACGTGAGAAAATGAGTTTTGTGGTTTGGAAACCCTGATGGAGCCAGGCAAGGAGGGAGGGAGGAGACTCCCACTCCTCTCTCAGGGGCTTCTGGAGCTGCTCCATGCTCTGTGATCAGAGCAGCTGGGCTTGGACATGGAAAACATTGAAATGGAAAATGCTCAAATGGAAAATGTTACAATGCTGTCAAAGATCTCACCTGGAAAACCTCAAAGTGAATGGGGTCTGCATCTCTCAAGGAAAAAAAAACTTTTGGAAGCCCTCAAGTGCTTCAATACCCTTGGATTATTTTTGCTCCCCTGGTAATTATTGCCTCAGTTTGTGCTGAGTTGGCAAAGTGCTGCTGTTGCCCCAGAACCTCATTTTTCAGGTGATGTTGTTTGCTGCAGTGGTGGCCACAGGGGCTCACAGCTCCATGGGCACAGCTGAGGGCAGCGGAGGAAAATTCCCAATCCCATTGGCACCAGGAAAAATCCATTGAGCACTCAGAGCCCTGCCCTGCTCAAGGAGGGCATTTTTGGGGACAAACTGGGAACATGGAGCTGTGTCCTGAGCCCTTTAGTGACAGAGCCCAGCCAGCCATTAGGGAGATGTGTCCCTCCATGTGTCACCTCCATGTGCTGGCTGCAGGTGACAGAGACCACAGGCAGCTCCATGAACCACAGGAGAGCAGAGCAGCCCTTCCAGCCCCTGAGATTTCACCTCCCTGGCAGCAGATCCCAGCCTGAGCTGCCCTCCTCCCATTCTGTGTCCCTGCCTGCAGCTGGGGCTGCTCCTGTTTTTAACAGAGCATTTCTAGATTACAGCAAGTGACAGCAGAGTGATTTGTGGTGGGTCAGGTTTCCTGCCCTTTCTCTTACAGCCCTGGCTTATAAAAATATCCTCCCTGTGGGATTGCTTTGGGTCCATCTTTGCTGGCCAGTTCAAATCCCTGTGTTTGATTTGTGTTAGCAGGGCTTGGGAAAGCTCAATGCCTCTTGGTGCCAGTGCCCAGCACAGCCCAGCCCTTGCCACGGCTCCAGGATGGGGAAGGCTCATTTCCATCTCTGTGGAGGTGAAGGGAGGTGTCCTGGGGCCCCGAGGCAGGGAAGGATTCACCTTGGCACCCCTTGGCCATCTCTCCATGGTCCAGTTTCACAGATTCATCTCATGTGCCCTGTGTGGTCCTGCTCTCACTGCCTTATAAAAATCCCTGGCTCAGAGGGAATCTGTTGGTTTTGGTGCATGGCATGAGGCTGGTTTTGATGGGGATTGATGTCTCAAGGGTTGGCATGGCCAGAAGCTCCTGCAGATCCCAGAGACATCAAATGAGCAATTAACTGAGGCTGATTAAAGGATCTGAGGGAAGAGTTTGATGCAGGAAGCAGCACAGATCACATCCATGGTTCCCCACCACCCCATTGTGCCCCACTCTGCTTCCCCATGGCCTCTCCCTGCTTTGGGAGATCTCAAAGGGCCTCACAACCACCAATAAATGCAGATTTTTTTATTTTCTGGGCAATCAAGACTGTCCCTGCTTCCCAGACAGGAAAACAGGGTGGGGTGAGATGAAGCTGTTCACCCAAGCCCATGCAAAACCTCAGCAGCAGATCTGAGCCCCAGCCTCCAGCATGGCTGCAAATCCTCCTGCTAATCTCTGCTTTGCTGAAGAGCTCCAGGGGATTTTTAGTGGTCCCATTGAGATTACTGTCATTTCTCTCTCTTACTTCCACTCCACCTTGGCAGAATCGATTTCCTTCACTTGCTTTAGGCCTTCACTGTGGCAACAAAGCTGTGAGAAGATCCTTTTCTTCTGCAGGACCCCTCTTAAATAACCTAGGAAGCCTCCTTAGCACTCAGGAGTGGCTGCAGCTCTGTGTTCCCAGTGCCAGAGGCGCCAGCTCTCCCCTTTGAGAGCCCTTCAAGCACTTCCACTCCAGCTTGTAAAGGTACAGCACAGATCTCACTGAGAGCAGAACATTCCCAGGACCTTCAGGAGGATAGAAACACAGAAGGACAGGCAGAGGAGACCCCCTGGGACATGCAAGGGGAGGAGGAGGCAGCTTGCAGGATGGGCTGAGCCAGGGCTGCATCTATCCCAGGCAGGTTGCGTGTGCTGCCTGCATCCCTGGGCCCAGCTGGAAGGAGCCCAGGGAGAGAAAATGGGCTGGCAGAGGATGCAGTGAGCAGCACAGAGCTTGTTGCTCAGGCAGGAATTGCTGTGTCTCAGAGCCTCTGCTGCAAGTCCTCCTTTGTAGGAGGATGGTGGGGATGGATGGAGAGCAGAGATCTCTGCAGCCAGGTGGTGGAATTTGGGGTTTATTGCAAAGGGCCAAGTGCAGGGCCCTGCTGGGAGCTGCAGCCACAGCTCAGAGCAGGCCTGAGAGAGAGAAAGAGAGGTAAAGAGAGTGGTAAAGAGGATGAGAGAGCGAGGTTCCCCTTACAATACAATAAATCTTCTTTTGGTTATGGAACTTGGGGTTTATTGCCAAGGGCCTGGGTGCAGGGCCCTACTGGGATTTGGGGTTTATTGCACAGGGCCTGGGTGCAGGGCCCTACTGGGAGCTGCCACAGCTCAGAGCAGGACTGAGTGAAGAGAGGGGGAGAGGATGAGAGGGTGAGAGAGTAAAATGGGTAAGAGAGTAAAAGGGTAAAAGAGAGAGTTTCCCATTCTAATACAGTAAATCTTCTTCTGTGTTGAATATTCTAATTCTCACTAACCAATCTAGTACAATGTACAAATCCTACAGCATTTACATACAACCTGCAAGAATCATTACATCACCACATTGTGTTACATTTTAAACCCTAAAAACTCCTCTTTGGGCCCCTTCTGCCAAGCTGCAGGGTCTGCTCTGACCCTTGGGCCTGTCTGCAAGCAGAGGGTGTTGAGATTACCTTCAGTCTGGCTACACCATTGTTTGCCATTTGTTCAGTAACTAACCTCAAAGCTTGCTTTCATTTCAATCTCACTTATAGTTTCCATATTCTCAAAATCTTTTGCCAGACAATCATATTTATAAGGCTTTCCTGTTTCATCTTCCCCATAACCCTTGTCTAGGGATGATGTGGGCAGAGCTGTGGCACCCAGCCCTGCAGGACCTGCAGACCCACAGCTGAAATCCAGCTGGGAATGGTGGAAATGCAAGGCATGGCTGTTGTCACCTGCAAGGGGACAGTGCTGCAGTGTCCCAGCGTGGCACAGCCCTGAGATCAGCTGCTGCTGCCCCTGCCCAGGCTCCAGGGCAGGAATCATCCTCTCTTGCAGCACTTTGGGTGGCTGAGACACTTCTGCAACAGCAGTAACTGGCTTTGAGTCTGATTCTGACCCGACAGAACCCTGCTAATGCAGCTCCTGGATCAGGGCCAGCAGAGCCAGGGTGGAATTTCACCTTTCTCCACACAGGGAGATGCTCAGACTTGGATATGTGCAGGCAACATCTCTCTCCTGCTCAGACACTGCTCCCATTCCCAGCCAAGCAGTGATGGAGCTGCTCTCTGGGGTGGGATTGCCTTGTGGCACAAACTTGGGCTCAGCCTCCCAAAATCACTCAGGAGTGCAAATCTCTGCCTGCTGCAGGCACAGCATGGATGGGTATCATGAGTTGTTAGTGGGGATAGAGGAAATATCTGAGCCATGGCAGGGTGGGGAAGCAGAGGAAAATGTTCAGGGTCTGGTTTGAGAGCTGTAAGCCACCTCCTCTCTCCCCCTGAGCTGTTCCCAGCCCTGTGAGGTTTTTCCCTACCTGCACTGCCTTTTGAGGATTTCATAGAGAAACGGGGAAACTGAGACAGGGAGATGTGCTGAAACTCATGCCAGGAATTCATCTGAAGTGCTTGGGCTCCCTTGGCTTACATATTCCTCTGTCTTGTCCCTCCTTCTCTGGACTAAAAGGGTCAGGGAAAAGGTACAGTCCCATCTTCATGAGGAAAATGGAGAGCTCCCTGTCTATAGTCTAGATATGCAGCAAAAACATTTGCAAGATGGAAAGGATCTGCAGATTCTGGTTTCCAGGAGGGGCTCTTGGATGCTGAAAAACCCAGAAAAGCAAAAAATATCCAAAGGCTGTAGCAAACCTAGAGATCCAGCAGGTCTGCAGATGCAGAGGTGAACCCTTTTCCAAAGGGAGGGAAGGGAATTTGGGGGTGGGAAATCTCCCTGGCAGTTCTGCCACCCCTTTAGGACACAGGGTGAAAGAATGGGTCCCAAACTCACTTCCACCCCCCAGATTAAGCAGGAGGAGACAATAAAAAAAAAATCACAGTGTCCCGACAAATATAATTAACAGGAAGAAAAGGAGAGATTTTTCAAAGTTTGGGTGCTCAGCAGCGATGTTTTATTCATGGCCCGGCAGGGAAGTGCTGGCGGTGCCATTAATTATGGGAGCTGCGCCTGCTCCAGGGAGCTGGGCTGGGCTTTATCATCCTGACACCTGGAACAGGGAACTGGGGCAGCCTCTGGGGCCACCACACTCAGGGACATGAGCTCTGCTTCTCCTCCCTGCAGCCATCCTTGTCCTCAGCCTTCCAGAGGGTCCTGCCGCCCCTGCTCTGCTTGGAGAACCACATTCCCCAAAGATCAGAGGATGGACAAACAGCCCCATAGGGAGGGATCACCACTCTCCCTATGGCTGGGAAGATCTTGGCAGTGCCACTGAAGTCATGGCTTGGTCAAAGAACCAAATCAAAAGAGAAGATGATGATATAAAGAAGCGCATTCCAAGCACAACTAAAGATCTGGTTGGAACCATCCCCGGGCTTGGTGCACCCCCCAGGAGCAGCTCGCAGCTCTGATGATTTCCTATTCTGGAAAATCTCCCCAGTAACTTTCCAGAGAGGTAATAAATAAAATATTTAGTGTTCAGCAAACTAAAGCAGGTGCAAGAACAGCACAAGTGGGAGAAGGGACCTGGGAAGGGTCCCTGTGGGAGCTGGCTGCAGCTTCCAGAGATGTGAAGGAGAGGGACCAGCACAAATGGGGCCAGTATGGGAGAAAGGTGACCTTGCAGCAGGACATCCCTGTGCATCACATTTGTACCCCTGGAAGTGTCCAAGGCCAGGATGGATGGCGTATGAAGCAACCTGGGGTAGTGGAAGATGTCCCTGCCCATGGCAGGGGTGGGAATGAGGTGAGATTTAAGGTCCCTTCCAACCCAACCCATTCTAGGATTCTATGAAAACATTGCCATGAAAGAAACTTCTCCAAAAATCTCTTTGAAATACAAAAGTGGTGAAGCAAGGCTGGAAACTGGGACAACAACCTGGGGGTAAAGAAGAAGGTGACCTGTGGCATTGTTAGATCCAGTCCAGGGCTGCAGCCAGGGCTGCTGGTGCACCTGGTTGGTGACATTGCATAAGAACAGGATCTTTTGTATCTGCAGTGCCTGAAAAGGCAGGGGACAAACCAGGAGAAGCTCTGAAATGGCAGGAGCATCCTAGAGGAGCAGATGCTGGATTAATGGGTGGAACAGCCTCTGTCTGCCTGGCAAGGAGGGACCATCCCTGGGAGTGTGGGATGGCAGGTGGGACCCGCCAGGCTCCTGCTGTCACCTATGACTGGGGGAGCTGATAGTGGGACACAGTCCTGCCTGGCTCTGCTGGGACCCAGTGCTGCATTTCCCCATCTCTTTTAATCAAGGAAATGCTCAGTTGTGTCCAGGCCCGGGCAGTGTCATCGAGGATTGATGGCCTGGCACACCCAGCCCCGGTGGCAGCCCAGGCTCAGATGGTCCCGCTCATCCTTGCTTCCAAATGCAAACTGCATTTCATTTCTGCAGGAGAGGCAGGAAGGGAAGGGGCTGGCTGAGCACTACTGCCTGCATTTTCAGCCTCAAATCTTTCCTGGCTTTGCTACCTCATGGGCAGGGCTCCACCAACCCCAAATCTCTGCTGCTCCATGGAGGGAGCTCTGTTCCCAACCTTATGGTTGGATTCAGTGGTTTTTTAGGAGCAAATAATGTGTCTAAAGAGTTTTGTCTGGGGGATTCCATCCTACACAGAAGGGGCTCATATCCCCCAAGATGCAGAGGGACCCAGAACCCTGGGAACCAGCATCAGCTGCTCAGGGGGATGCAATTAGCTTAACTGGTGTGAGAATTAGAGGGAAGATGGTGTACTCTTGCCCAGCTCAGCCTAATGAGAGGAGAGGCATCCTCCTCCCCAGCCTGCTGGTTATAAATAGGAGGAAACAAGAGGGGTGGGTTGGATGCTGGGCAAGGCTTGCCTGGTGTGGGCTCTGGTGGGATGAGCTGTGCTGTGCTCAGCCCCTCGGTGCCTCCCCCAATTCCCTCAAGGGGGTCCTGGTGCAGCATCTCTGGGGGAGGTGGCGTGGGACAGTCTGTCACCGCAGCAGGGCTGGGCTGGCTCCCAGGCATGGCAGCTCCATCTGCTCCTGCAGAAAGCCCTCCTGTTCCCTCCTGTTCCGCCCCCACAGCCAGCCAAAGGTACCTGGTAACCCTTGCTCGGAGCTGGCTCCGCACAAAGCTCTGTGCTCTATAAAAAGCCAGGCTCCCTGGGAAGAGCCCCCCTTCATTAGGATTTTTATAGAGACACCCGATGATGAGCAAATCTCCCCTACAGACTGGAGTGGAGGCTCTTGGAAAGCAGATCTGGGAGGAAAGGGTTTGTGAGGGGAAAAGGACACGTGGGGGCAGAGGGGCAGGGAGCTGCTCCTCATGGTCTGAGCTGTTCAGGGGTAATAGCAGCAGCACTTGACTTATCCCTGAGCCCTTCATCTTGCTCTGAACGTGTCAGTGCCTGAAACTTTAATGCTTTTACACTGATGCTTTAATTATTAAACGTGGAGGTAATGGAGAAGCCAAGCTGGAAGAGGTGGCTGCCGTGCAGGGATACAATCCTGCATCCTGGGTGTGCAGGAGGCTGCAGCGTGGATCTGAGCATCCCAGGGCTGCTGTGCTGAGCAACACAGATCAGACACTGCTCTGGCTTCGTTCTGAGTGCTTTTTGGAATTCCCCACATTATATTCCTGCTCTGCAGGGACCACAGATGGTCTCGGTATCTCCTGCTCTCTGCCCGTGGTGTGTTTGTCTGGTTAAGTTTGCCAGAGGGGATGGATGTTCTCGAAGGACTGACAGAGGAGATGTTTGTGATCCCTCTGAATGAATGTCTGTGCCTTGGTTGTCTGTAATTTGGGAGAGAACTGTGAGCTGTGTGGCTGCTTCCAAGGCTCTTTCCCAAAGGGAAGTGTGTCAGATCGAAGTGGAGGGGAACGAGCTTGTCTACAGCCACGATCGGAGCCTGATGGTGCTGGGGAAGAGCCTCCCTCTAGCTACAAAACTGCACCGTGCTTGCCAAAAAATGTAAAGCTCTTGTGCTAACAGGGTAATTAATTAATTACAGCTCATTAGAAGAATTACAATCCCATTAGCTCCTTTGGATCATGATGGGGGGGAGCTGATCCTCAGAGGATGAGACTGAAGGCACTCCAGGCTGCTGAGAGATGCACTGGGGAAACTGGGGGTGCTCTGGTTTGTGGGGATGGGGTCCTGCTCAGACCACCCCCAAATGATGGCCCTGTGCTTCCAGGGAAGCAGATATTGAAATTGCTCCTGCCTTCCCAAAATCCCAGTCTGCTCCCAGGATCTTGTCCTGGCTGTCAAACTCTGCTCTGTCCTGCCGTGCTCTGCCCACAACCCCATTTAGAGATGGCTCATGAGACTCTGCCTGAGGAGGGATGGGTCAGGATAAGTATCTGATCCCATGTGGGACAGGTCATGGGGTCCTGGCACCACAGCTCTCTGCTTTCTCTGGAGCAAATCCTCCCTCCTGCCCTCCTTCTCCCCTTGAAATCCCATTAACGCTCCCTTTATTCTTTGCCTCGCTTTGCTGTCACTCGCCGCTCGCTCGGTTCTTTGATCCCTTTAATTTATTACTTTTATTTCACAGAATCTTTTATTATAATTTTTTTTATATATCTATAAGAAAAAGGCTCTATCATCGAGGCTGGGTGAGAGGGGACCTCTCTGATTAAATATAGCAAAGAGACGTGCTGCTCACTGCGTGCCAGCCCTGGGGTGTAGTGCTTGTCCTCCCAGAACTTGGGCTGTTTCCCTCCTCCTCCTCCTCCTCCTCCCTGCTGGGACATGGAGGAGTTCTAGGGCCTGCCACGAGTCCAGATAAATTGCTCCAGACCTTAAGCCCTGACTGGAGCAAACACCAAGTTTCCTCAATTTCCGTTCCCTGAGCCTGATGCTCAGAATCTGGGCGTTTCCATAATGCAGTAACACACCTCATGAATAAAGATTAAGTTGATTAAAAAAGGAAAACCCAGAGCAAGGCTGAATAAAAGTGATTTGCAGAGATTAGATGCTCTAGCACATCAGGAGTTCCCTAAAGGGCTGAGCTAACATGTTCAAACATAAGAGCTTTAAACCCTCTTCCCTGTTTTGTAATTAATGGCTGTGGGTTGGGAAGACTGACTCTCCCACTTGATAATTGTCCCTGTGGGACACACTGAAGTTTTATGCACTGCTCCAGAGGCCAGAATCCCCTGTAACCTGTTCCCTGCTTTCCATGGGATGTGCTTTGGGCAGTAGTTGCACAAACAATTCCCAATTCCCTTCCCAGTGGGGGGAATGGAGCAAAGAAGGGAGATGAGCCTTGTACCCTAGCATCCACAGCTCCTTCCATGCTCCTGGGTCCCCAAACTGGGGATAACTCTCCTGTGTGCCTGAGTCTAAGGAAGAGAAATAGTGAAAACCAAAATTTCCTTCTTATTTGTGAAAGTGAGACTGAATATGAAGTGTGCCCATGTGATGCCCCAGCAGACAGTGTTGAGTCTCAAGTACCTGGAGCAGACAAGGAAAAACACCCAACTCCTTTTGCTGTGCATCAAATCCAATGGGCTGCTGCTGTCCCACCCTGAGCTTTCCCTCTGCCACATAAAAACAAAGGTTTTGTCTCTGAAAAATGGGGAAAATGGGGGGAAAAAGCCTCACAGTCTTTTCTTTCTCCAGGGAATCTCCTTCCCTGGATAGCCCTGGGCCCCAAAGCTTTAAACCTGCCTCTTGCGTGCCTGGGGTGATGCTCTGGGAGAGGGGCACTGTGTGTTCTCTAATGGGACAGCAGGGAAAGGAATGTGAATACGTCATCTGGAAAATCTTTTCTCTGAGATTTGCAGGGGTAGATATACAGGCAGAATCCACCTCGCTCCATTTCAATGATGCAACCTCTGTCCTCATCAGAATTTCCCATTTCTGCTCAGGGCTGCAGAAACATCACTGCTCTGGGCCAGGCCAGTGTCTTGCTGTTTAAGCGAGTGAGACTATTCCTGTATTTAAGCCCTGTTTAAGTGAGTGAGACTATTCCTGTACCTGAGAGATGATAATGTAATTGGCCTTTTTAATTCTGACCTGAAAATGGGAGGTTTTCCACGCCACATATCCCAATCCCCCATCCCTACTCCCTTTCCTCTCTGGAGCTGCTGTCACTGAGCTGATGCTGGTGGTGCCTGACTGGGATACCAGCCCCAAGGAGAGGCTTTGTGTGTCCCAGCATGTGGGGAGCCCACCCTGAGGTGAGCACACCTGGAGTGGAGCATCCGCAGGAGGCAGCTCCAGAACAGGACGCGAGAAGCAGAGAGGGGTAGAAAATGGAGCTAATTTAGAGATTCCCAGGATGGATTTCTGAACTTGATTATGCAGCATGGCAGGGTCTGAACTTGGCACTTCAAGGTCCTCTTCTTGTCCCTGCACGACTCAGGGGCTGCCATTCCTGCTGGAGTATTTTGTGTGTGTGTGAATCAAATTCCATCACGGGCAATTACCCTCAGTCTCTTCAAACTCCTTGGGGAGCAGGGAGGCATTTGCTGGTGCTGTGCCTGCCCGAGGAGTCTCAGGTGTCAGGAGCTGCAGCCTGGAGGTGGCTGCATTGCAGCGCTGCGCTGCTTCACTCTCTGATCCCTTATCCAAATGAAATCCCTGCCTTCCTCCGAGTTCCCCAGCAGCACTGGGAGGGGAGAGGCTCCAGGGGTGCATTCATGTGCTGCCTGTGCAGCTGGGACAGCTGTGCTCCGATGCTGAGGGATGCTGCCTTAGCTTTGAATCCAACTGGAAATGCAGCTGGTGGAGCAGCAACTCCCCCCTGCTCCTCTCCCTTCTCCCTGCAGTCACAGCCATTCATCCCAAGCAGTTGTATCCAGCGCTGTGCTTCAGCAGGAATTGCTTCCCCATCAATCCAGCTGCTGTTTCTTTCCCCCCCGAGGCTTCAAAAGTCTGTAAGTCCGCAGCAATGTGCAAATATTGGAGAGCTGTGCGTGGGGGATTAGTGACTTGGCAATTAAAATATTTGACCTACATCTTGTTGAGTACCAGCAAGGTCAGATGGAGCTGTGCTTCTTCCCAAAACTTCTTCCCAAAGGAATTTCAGTGCTGCTGTTACTTCTGTTGGAACAGGCTGCTACTGAATATAAAGGGAAGGGCTCAGGGTCTGGATCTGTGGGGCTGTGTGAGGGCTGGACCCCCCAGCAGGGATTTTGGGGGTGCTGGGAGATTCTGAGGGCGGGTTGGAGATCATCTCCACAGCACAAAACCCCCAATATTTACAGGACTCTTCCCACAAACACAGCAGAGAGCAAGCATCTTTTGTTCCCGAGATTGTACGTGCTGAGAATCCTTGTCCAAACAAATGAGTGGGTTTTTCTTCCAGCAAACATCACAGATCTCTTTTTTTTTTTATAATTTTTTTTTCCTCTTCTCCTTTTCACGTGTTGTTCTCTCTGTTCTGCAAACAATGTTCTTTTTAAGCCAGGGCAGAAATCTCTGTGTGTGTGCAGAGCAGGACCAGCGATGTCCGCTTGGCAGGGAGAGGGAGAGGAAGTATTTTATAAAGCTCCTCTCATCCCAAAAACAAAGCCCCCCCAGTACTGCTGGCTTTGGATGCTTTGCTCACAGCTGGGGCTACAGGGACAGTAGTCAGAGGGTTCCTGGACACCCCCAGGCTGAGGTCAGGCACAAACCCCCCTTGGGTTTGGGTGGTGATGAGTGGCTGTGACAGGGCTGGAGGAAAACTGGGAATTTGCTGCTTTGGACTGTGAGCTGTTGATTGTTTCTCCAAAATCCACTTGTTTAGCTGGCATCCCCCCCCAACAACCTGGGGAGGATGTTTTGGGTTGTGGTTTGAGTTGTAACAGGGATCCCTTGTTGTGACTGGGTCCAACAGCTCTGCCTGTGACTCCTGCCCTTGGGAAAGTGTCTGCTCCGAGCCTGCCTGCTCCAGGCAGGGCTGCTGAGACACCAGCCTGCTGCCAGTCTAAGGGAGTTTGGAGTTCCTGCCTCCTGAGGCTGAGCACAGGAGGCTGTTGGCATACGCTAAATAAACCTGGAGGTGATTGCAGCCCCTTGGGTGTGACCACAGGGAGGGGCTGTGCAAAATTGGTGTCACTGCTCTGGGACTTGCTGCTGGCTCTAACACAGGGAAATACCAATGCACCTTCCCCTACCTGCTGAGCAGGTGCTCCAGGATGCTGCCTCAGAGCAGGAGGAGCCCAGGTCATTGTTGGGCCCAGCTGATGCTCAAACCAGAGCCCAAAACCCGGGTGGATCCTCATTTCCCAATGAACCCTGACCCTGAGGTTTTACCTGTTGGGCCCAAGAGTGTGAACCTTTACCAAGACTCAAGTAACAGGTTTATCCAACAGCAGCAATGCCAGATTTTGGCAAAAGAACAGCTAGAAAATTGAAACCAACAGGTTTGCAGAAACCCCCATGGTCTGTCATTCCATATGGAAGTCACTCACCCATTCTTTCCATGCTGAGGGCCGCCCCATCCTTTTTTTTTTTGTTTTCAGTGGGGCTGGGGTGAGAAATTCCCAATTGCTGCTGGGGACTCACCTTAGTGAAGGTCACTGATGCTGTTTGCAGTTGTGCTGCCTGCCCTGGTCCTGCCTGGCTTCCCCTGCCTCCCCAGGATCACTCCAGGTGGGATTTGACAGCTTATCTTTACTGAGTCGTGCTGTCCTTGGAGTCTGGTAGCAAGGATTTCTTGCAGAGCCATAAATGTCTTCAGGGCCACCAGTCTGTGAGCCAGCAGGGAGCAGGGAATTGCTGAGTTTGGGTAAACTTGTCATTAGAGAGAAAATAGTTCTTCAGGTTCCTCCCTGAGCAATACACGACTTAAAATAAACCCTCAAAACAACAAGGACAACAAAAAAGAGAAAAATCCAACCTCTTCAACAACCTGCACCTCAGCATGGCTCAAAAGAAAAAGAACATCTTTTTTCATTCAACAAATTTTCCTGCAACCTCTCCCTGATTTTCTTTGGGAAATGAACTTCTGGCTAAACCTATTCAATCTCACAAAACATTTCAATTTTGACAAGAGTGCATATTCTGAAGGAACGTGGTTTCATCAGAGTTCCTCCAGCCAGCTCTAATCCCAAATGCCTCGCTGTGACTAAACCTCATTTCTATGTTAAGTACTTGAGCTTGCCTGTAAGGACCAGGTAAAAACTCAATCAGTGGAGCAGCCTCCCTGCAGCTGCCTTGTTAAACAGTGGGCTTTTAAAACTTTTCTCCTTTTTATCTTAATGGAGAAGAAGTGGAAGATCCCCTGGGGAGAGGCACAGTTTGATCCCTAATAAACCAAGCCAAAAATTCACACTGGAGCCTTGCTGACATGCAGGGAGATGTGGGGGCTTGGGGGTCACTCAGGACTGGGCTCTGGGAAGGTTTTGCTGCTTTGTTTTTTATCATCCATCATCCAGAAAGGAGGGGGAGAGGGGAAGAATAAAAGGAATTCTTAAGAAGCATCTTTGTTGGGAAGCACAAAGTGCAGGCCTGGTAGGCCCTGCCCTCCTGCTGGCTGCAGGCCTCAGGGAAGGACATCAATAACTTCTGCCCTGCCACGGGCATTTACAGCTGGTGACAGCCAAATTCCCATCCCAGCAGTGCTGGATTTGAGGCAGGGGCTGCCAGGAGGAGTTTCCTGGGCTCCCAGAGAGCTGGATCACACCTGGCCTGGGTGTTCCACCTCACCTTGCTTTGCCATCCCCATGTGAGGTGCGTGTGCCACCTGGGCATTGCAGAGGGGTCAGCTCCCCACTGAAAATGAGACCTTTAGGATGTTCCGCAGCAGCTCCATGAGGGAATCAGCCCTTCTGTGTCATCTCTGTGAGCACTGGAGCACCCCAGAGCAGCAGGTATCACCTGATGGGATCTGCTGTGCGACGCCTGCATCCCAAATGGAAATCCCTGGCTCACCCCACAGGGATAAACACCCCAGGAAAAGGGAAAGGGGAATCCTCACCCCTTTAGGAGCTCCCTGCCCTGGGCTTTGCTGGGGTGTGCTGGCAACTGTGTGTGCTCAGCACTGGCACTGCAGAGCCTGGCACCCATCCCAAACTCATGCAGAGCTCAGGAATTACATGTGACTGCTCAAAATGGGGGAGAGAAACAACTGGGAACACCACAGTGCTTTACCTTGGCTTTTTGGAAACGTGAAGTTTTCAGGGAGAGTCAGAATGCTCCGTTTGGAGGTAATTTTTTTTTTCAATTGCCTCTTCTGCTTTGGAAAATGTCTTTTAAATTATCTAGAGGAGACCTGTGATTTACAAATGAGTGCAACAATGTGGTGGGGAGCTGGTTCCTTTTGGATTGAACAAAATGCTTTGAGGCTCATGGAACAAAACCTTTATAATTTAGTCTTTCACTTAAAAATAATTTGTTTCCATATGAATGTACAGTTTTATTTTGCTCCACAACCTAAAGAATACCTCAGCCTTTCATCTCCCTGGCCCTGGGCACTACTGAACCTCTATTTTGTAGGACTCCACCCTCCAGAAACCATCACAGGCAGGTGATCCCAAAATGCAGCTCAGTTTCAGCCTGGCCTCTTGGCTTCCCTGGCACAGCCCTGGTCTTTGGTGTGAGTCCTGCTCGAGGCTTTGAGCAGAGGGTGAAAACTGGGGGGTTTGTGCCAGTTTTGGCTGTTCCTTCACTGTATAAATTCCAATTCCACTTGGCTCTGGTACCTGCAGCTGCCCAGTTGGTGCTGTGTGATTGAGGACAGGACTTGAGCAATCCCTAAAGTTTTACCTTTATTGACATACCCAGATCCAGCTGCTGCCTGCACCCCTTTGCCCTCTCCCAAACCCTGAGAGCTGCCAGCAACGGGCACAGAGGCCTTGCCAAGAGCAGGACAGCACAGATATTTGTGTATATTTCTCTCTGCCAGCTACAGACCCAAATTCTCTGTCTGCCTCTCTTGTCCCCTCCTGGTGGCACGGCCAGCTCAGCCTGGAGCTGCAGGGCTGATGGAGGAGCTGCTGGTGCTGATTGTGTAGGGATAATTTAACCTTGCTCCGTGCCCAGCACTGCCCCGGGAGGTGCAGCAGGGCTGGGGATGCTTTATTTAGCAGCGGGGGCGGGTGTGAAATGCCTCTTGTAAAAGACAGGGCGGGTTTGCAGCGTTTAAGTGACCTGTCAAACAGAGCAGGAGGCTGGGGCGGGTCGTGTGCTGTCTGATCCCTCGGCCTGCTGCTGTCTGTGCCCCCGAGCATCCTCCAGCTGATGTCTGAGCCCACCGAGCTCACTGTGACCTGGTTTGGCACACGAGGGGATGCCCCATGCATGGGCAAGTCCCCCAAGGCTGGTGCTGACAGATAAAGGCAAAATCCCACTCATTTGGGGTTTCCTTTGGCCAAAACCACTGTGGGTAAATCCTTTGGAGATGTGAGCCTGGAGGGAGGGAGGAAATAGTGTCTGCCAGCACAGCCCTCACCTGAGCTTTCCCCTCACTGAGCAGCCTGAAGTGCTGAAGGTGCTCCCAGGTTATCCCTCCTCTGCATCCTGCTCATGCCCCAGCCCAGCTGGTTCTACCCTGTTGTGTCCATCCATGGGCTCTCTCCAGCCTCCCAACTCCAGCTGTCTCCAGAAGGCTGCCCAGGACAAAGAGGAATCTATCTCTCTCTCTCTATCTCTTCTCTCTGGCAGTGCTGAGAAATTTGGGGGAGATGAGATGAGAAATTCCCCACATGGTGGGAGCTGAGCACTGGCAGAGTCTTCTGGCTTGGTGTGGTGTCTCCATCACTGAGGGGACTTCAGCTGTGGCTGGGCTGGAGGTGCTGCCCTCGTAGGAAGGGCTGTTGGGCTCTTCCCAGCTCTGCACCCAGCTGCCAAATCCTGGAGGACAAACAGCTTGGGGGCAGAACTGATTTGTCGTTTTGACCCCTTCTTCTGGTGTTTTTTTGCCTCTGGGGATGGGCAATTCTCCTCCACACACCAGAGTTTTCCTGAAGCCTCCTCTGGGTCACCAAGGGGACCTGACAGGTCCATGATGGGGAAAGCCCCTTCAGACCCCCCAGACCTCCTCTGTGCCTGTGTCCAGGAGGGAATGGCTGTGCCATGGCTGCAGTGGCTCCAGCCAGGCCAGGGGTGCTTACATAAGATATTTACAGAGTGCCCAGGAGTGCCTTGGGAGGAAGCCAGCGTGCTGATTAGGTGACGTCTGCCCGGGCGGGTGGATTTGCCCTGGGAGCATCTGCTGCCTGTGCTGGTGGTCCTGCAGGCCCTGCCCTCTGCTCCTTTATGTAAGCAGCCAGTTGGGCTCTGTGGCTGCAGCCAAACCTCTGGGTTGTGTGAGGTGCCTGTCTGACCCACACCGTGTCCACCCACAGTGTGAGCAGCTCATCACTGCTGCTTTTTCTTCCTCCTTTCCTGAAATAATTCACCCTTTGGATGAGGGAAAGGGGAGCTGAGCATTGGTTGTGGTGTAAGGAAAGCTGAAAAGGCTCCATCGTTTCTCCTGGGTGCTGTGAGCCCCCAGGGGAGCTGCTCTTTGCTGAGCATCCCATGGTAAAAACCCAAAGCTGTGCTCATCACAACTGGGCCATGGAGGTGGCACTGGGATTGTGCACAAAGTCTAGGAATTCTCATCTGCTGCCCCAAATCCTCCCCCCAAACACTGCAGGCCATGACAGCAGCAGATAAGCTTTTTCCTCCTGCTTTTTCATGTTTTTTCCAGTCAGGATCCCAAAGTGATGGAGTTTCTGGCCTGGTCTTGGAGTGGTGGCATGCTGAGGGTGCACAGTTTTCCCAAACTGACTCAATTTTTGCTCTCAGTTGTGGATAAGGAGCAGGCTCCCACCTCTGGCCATGATGAGATGCACTAGCCAAGGTCTCCTCAAGTGTTTGTCCTCTCTGTGTGCAGCAGGGCAGGGTCAGCACCTTCCAACTCCTAAAAAATATCATGACCAGCTGGGAAATCCTCTGGCACTGTGCAGGGAGGTGCAAGTTTTATGGAGGATGTGCTTGTGTGGGGCAGCACTGCTCATGGAGGAGCAAGGCTGAGCCATGCTGAGCTGAGCTGTGTGCACAGGGAGAAGAGAAGCAGAGGAAGAGCCAGAGGAGGATGCTGGGGAGTGCCATTCCCTGGGGACCCTGCTGAAACAAGCTCTAATGGGTGAAATTAAACTGAGTAGAATGGGAAAATTTCCTAAGATGTGTTAGAGCCTCCCGAGGGACACGGTGCTACCCCAGCAGCACAGTCCCCAGGGCAAACACAGGGGAGCAAAGCTGGCAGTGGGATCTGTGTCCCTGCTGTGGGGCAGAGCCTGGGTGTGCAGGAGCCTGAGCTGTGGCACCAGTGCTGGGATGCGACGGGGACGCTGCCAGGGTCCGTGTTGTGGCTGGGGCTGCGATCCAGCTGGAAGCTGGATGGAGCAGTCCTTCATTAGCAAAATCTGCAGAGTTTCACTGGCTACAAGTGGCATTTCATTTTGTCAACTGGCAGAAATACAAATGTCTTTTTTTTCCCCCCTGTGCTAGCCATTCTGGGGAGAAATGGCTCACCTGCTCCTTAGCTTTTCATGGAGCAGATTATTGCTCCTGGCTGATGGTTCCTCAGGCCCAATCCTGCTTTTGCTGTTCTTTCCTGGGTGAGTGGAGACAAAGGTGCTGAGCCAAGAGAGCAAGACCTGCTGGGCATGGTGTGACCAACCTATGGAGAGCTGCTCCACATCCCTGCATGGCAATGGCCAATTCTTGCCCCCATCAGCAGTTTCTGGTCCCCAAGACCTTCACTCATAGTGCCAAAAAAGCACCATAATCAAAAGACCTCATCTGCTGTGCTCCTCCTGCTGCAGCTGGGCTCCTTCCCTGCCCTCTGTCCCTCCTGGTCTCACTGAAGCACAGCCAGAGGTGCACAGGGATGTGCATTCCTCTGTTTCCCGAGAAATCCATGGCAGTGCCACAGCTCACTGCTCCTCATGCCCTGGGGTCAACCTCCCTGAGCTCTTTTGTGCCCCCTCTGTGCTGACACAGCCCTTGAGATGCTCTGGACGTGGATGGCATGGCTGAGCATCCCTCTCTCCATCATCCAACTGCTCCTGGACATCCTTGCTGCTCTCCCAGGCTGAGATCCCCTGGTAACACAAACATCTTTTTGCCCTGGGCCATCATCCCTGCTTTCTCCCCTGCTGTGAGCACTCCAGGGGCCAGAGCAGTGCCCACAGACCGTGCCATCCCTCCCCCCCTCTGTCTGCCGCATCCCCTGGCCCGCTCTCTTCCCAAATCCCACCAGGACTTGGCTCTCTGCCTCCCTTTGCTGGCCAAGACTGTGGCCTGGCAGGGTGGGCACCCCGTGCCCGTGAGCAGATGGCCCAGGCTGGGAGCTGGGGGTCTGCCTGGGCGGGAGGGATGGAGCCAGCTCGGATGGGGCAGCAGTGCCAGGGCGAGGCGTGGCCGTGGCAAAGCTCATGGATATTTTTGACCTGGATGGATGAGGGTTTGTTTCCTGAGCTGGCACGTGTGGCTCTCACCACCCAGTGGATGGAGGGACATGTTTTTGGTCATCAAAAGCCTGAAAATGGCCTTTTTTGGAGCAGAAGTGGGAAGGGAGCAGGGTGCTGGGAGAGAGGAGCTGGTATTCCATAGGGATGTCGCGGTCTGGTGTGGCTTGAGTTCTGCGTGTTTTGCTGGGTTCTGGGCCAGGTGCTGCATCCATCAGCCTTGGGGCTTTCTCAGCTTGTATTTCCAAGTCCCAGTTATCACACTGGGGTGTATAATGGGGCTCCAAGCCTATTTCCCCCAGCACCCCACCTTCCTCCTACTTCAAAACCCATTGGAGCAGATGGGCGAGATGGCCACAGGAGCACACCCCTGCCCTGTGGGATTTGTGAGCAACCCTGCACCTTTTGGTGCTCAGCAAACCCAGCTTCCCTGCAATCCAGCTGCTAGGTTTTCAGAAGGGCTGGAGGACAGTGGGCTGTGTCCCTGGGGTGTGCAGGACCGGCTGGTGGCACCGATCCGAGCGGCCACCAGGAGGATGGGTGACTTAGCACGTTTCCCCATCCCCGCCTCCCCCTCGGCCTCCTCCTCCTCTGGGAGCCCTGACATTAATGCAGCGAGAGGGGGGGATTTATGGACGGCAGCCCTCCAATCGGGCCATCCATCCTGATTAAATTAGCCCTAATGGCTCAGCGCTGACTCGCGAGCTCACGGCCCCGCGCAGCCGCGCTCGCTCGCCAGGGCTCGATTGGAGCACCCCCATTCCAGCCCCTCATCCTCCTCCCCTCACCTGGACAATTCCCAAAAGAGTGGTTTGGGGCAGGGGGAGGTTGGATCCTGGCTGGAGCTGTTCCCTGGATGGGAGCCCACGGAACATGGGGGTCCCCAGGGCTGCGGTCCTGTGCTGACAGAAGTGGACAATGAGCTTCTCCCCACGCGGGTGGGAAAACATGGGGAACTTCTCCCCAAAAGCAGAGGGAATCTGGGGTTACAGGGATGGAAGTCCCAGGCTATTCATTTGCATTTCCTGTAGCAAACTTGGGAGAGAGGGATAAGCCACCAGCATGGGCAGGTGATGGGAACACCAGCCTGGCCAGTTGTGGCTGCCCAGCTTCACCCAGCCCCAGTCTCGGACTGGGAACCCTGAATCTGCTCCCCTCACCCCAGTGGGTGCCCCTGGCCCATGGCCAGTCTCCCAGCCCATCTCTGCAGCCAATCTTTTAATCTATTTTTGAAGGGAGTGTCAGGAACTTTGGTCTGGCACCTCTGGCTGGGCACTGGGGCAGGAAGGTATTTGGGAAGCTTTCCATGGGCATGCTGGGGTGACAGGAGAGCTGGTGTGTGAGGGGCTGCCTGACAGACAGAAAGGAGCAGTGTTTTGGGGTCAGGATGTCCCTGGGTGGTCTTTACAGGACCACCATGCTCAGTGTGTGAGCTGGTGTCCCCTTTGATCTGCAAATCCCAAATCCCTGCTGTTACCTGAGTATCCATCAGGGCTGGGGCAAGGCCCTGCAGCGCTTTTCATCCTGGGATTTTGGTGTTGGTTAAAATTCAGTGTTTCTGAGGTTTGTGGAATGGGGTGAGATGGGACAAGCCAAGGTGGAGAGGGGAGTGGAGGCAGCACTGGAAGCATTGCCCTGAGGTGCTCTGGGGTATTTGGGAGCAGTGAAGGAGCAATCTCCATCTCAGGAGAGGATGGGAGCTGAGCACCAGGAGAGTCACTGCTCCAGGATGCTGTCGAAAGAGAGAAGGAGGAATTGCTGGTCCCAAACTTGTGGTGGGAACCATGGAAAAGTGAGGGAGAGGCTGCCAAAGAGCAGGGGAGGAGGCAGCCTCTTCATGTGCCGTGTTCTGTGGGGTTTCATGTTTTCTCTGTGACCTGCCAGCTCGTGACAGCCACGCTGAGCAGCGCCGAGCATCGCTGGCGAGGCTGGAGGTCTCCTGGCTGTGATTTCTTTTCTTTCTTTTTTTTTTTTTTTTTTGTGAACAAAGCCTGTGAATCCCCAAAAAAGGAGCAGGCAGCAGCCCTGGGATCTCGTGGGTGACCGAGTGTGGAGGAAGTGTAGCAAAAATTACAGACAGTGGCTGGTTTGCATCTCCCTCTGGCTGGGAGCCAGCCGGGGTTGTGAGCCCACTGCAGCATCCCTGTGCCTCCCTCTCCCCTCCACGGGGGAAGGTTTCACTTTGACCCCCTCAAAAAGGCCTCGCTGTTATAAGGATAGTGTGACCTGGAGGCACCCAAAGCCTCCCAAATGGCTTAAAATAATGCTCACCCCCAAAGAAACAAACTTGGACTCCAGTCAACCTTTCGAAAAGAAATAAATAAAAATCCCCGCCTGCAATAAAAAGAAGTGGCTCCAATTCTCAGCCCTCCCTCTCCCCCCATCTCCCCTCCCCACACATATACAACTCCCTGCCCCTTAAACCAGCCCAAAGTGAAGCCTTCAGGGACGCTGTCCCACCATCGATTTTCCATGGAAGGTGCCTAGCGAGGATGATGATGGGCTGCAGGGCTGCTGCCCCCCGAGCAGCGCGGGGGAGCTGAGATGCATCCATCGGGAAGGGGCTGTTGCTTCCCGGCTCTGTGCCTGCCGGGCTAGGAAAAGCTAGGAAGCCATCAAGGTAGAGGAGAGGAAGAAGAAGAAGAAGAAGAGGAAGAAGCAGCAGCAGAAGGGCCGAAGGGCTGGGGCGAAGCAGCCATTAGGAAAGTGCTGATGCAGAGGTTCCCTCGTGTCTACGGGCAGAGTTGGAGGAGTTGCTGTTCGCGGACAAAGGCAGCAGGAGGGAGTGGAGCTTTGTAGAAGCCGGAGCCTGTCTCACTGGGTGTCTGTGTTTCATTCCCTGTCAAAAAGCCTGGGAGCTGGTGGGGGGAAAAAAGCAGGGAAGCAGCGGCGAGCTGCAGCGCTCGCTCAGGATCAGATAGCAGGGAAACCAATAGCGGCGAGAAAAAAAAAAAAAAAAAAAAAAAAAAAAAAAAAAAAAAAAAAGAGAAAACCAACCCACAGCAACCAACCAACCCACCCACCCTCCACGCTGAGGCTGGAACAGGCAGGTCCCTGCCAACTCCACAGCACGCAGCAAGCAGGGAAGAAGGGAAGAAGTCCACCCTCCCCGGGCAGGAGCGGAGTTGAGCCCGAAGGATATTTGATGACACTTTGGCTACGATGGGTCCCCCAGCATCTTCCAGAGCCCATTTGAGGGTGAAGGCTCCGAAAGCGCAGAGGGAGTTTGAAGCTAAATTCACCTGAGTCTGGATCTCTTGGTCGCTGGGATTTATCTGTTTTTCTTTTTTTCTCCACGGGGAAACCGAACCAAGAAAAAAAGCGAGTTTGCTTTTTTTTTTCCCCCTTTTTTAAAAATCTCCCTCCTTTTTTTTTTTTTTTTTTTAAATTTCTTTTTTTTTCTTTTGGAAGAAGATATTTTTTTTCCCCTGTGGTTGGAATGGAGGGGTTGGGTCTGTGCCTAAGAAGCAGCAGCCGAACGTCGGTCCTGGGAGAAAGCCGAGTGGATGTGGGGTGCCCTGCCAGCTAACTGTCCAGGAGCTGCAGCCCCACGGCCCGAGGGGCTGGATGCAGTGAGAGGTAAGTGCCGGCTCCGGTGCCTGCCCACCACGGCTCCTCCAGCTCCGTCTCAATCCCAAGTCAGAGGCAAAAACAGCAGTCTCATAGTGAGTCAATCACTTCCACCTATTGCAGCCCTGATGGAGAAATAAGACGGGGAAGTTTCGCAGCGCCGGCTCCACGGGGAAAGTTCCCCCTCACCCCTGTGCCCCAAATGCCAGTTTTTGGGGGGGGGGATGCTTTGTCAAGCGGCGTCACCGTGCCAGTGCCATGGGCCCCCTCCCTGCCCAGGCAGCATTGAGGGTATTGCTGCTGCTTTTTGGGTTCCTCTCCGTGCTCCCGCTCCCCTCTGCTCGCTTCCCCCCGGCCAGCTCGCTTCCTCACCCAAAACTTTTGCACAGCGGCTGTTTTGGGCGATGCCCACGCGGGGTTGTGCCCCTCGGTGCCCACACAGGGATGTTCACACGTTGGTGTGACACACACACACAGCTCCTGACCCTCCTATCCCCAGCTCCCCGGGCCCTGCCGGCGGGGACGCGCTTGGCGTGAGCCCGGGAGCTGCGGGGCTGGGGGGGCTTGGGAGGCAAACTGCAAAGCACAGGGAAAAACCCGAGCGAGCCGAGCCCGGCAGAGCAGCAGCAGCAGCAGCAGCAGCAGCAGCAGCAGCAGCATAATTGCATCACTGTAATAGTATCGGCGCTGAGCACGAGCCAGGCGAGTAAAATTGTCCAGAAAATGAGCTGTACTAAAGTGCCTCCAGTTAGCAGCACCTGCACGCCTTCACTGGGTGCTCGAGGCCGTTCGTATTTTTAGAAGTCTCTCTTAATTATAGAGCAAAGAGTGTGAGAGGGAAAATGGTGTGTATTTAGCAGCATTCCCGGACAGTTTTGCAGTGAATATGAGCACAAAATCACCAAATAGGGTTTATTTTCTTCCCCCCGCTTTGCACTTGTGATTTTGAACCACCTGTTTTGCTGTGGTGTCAGCAAACGAGGGCTGGGTTCTCTTCTTTCCTGTTCTTAGAAAGCGTGGCGTGACTTTGCCCGTGAAAAAGATGGGAAGCGGTCATGCTGCCTTCCCTCTGCACCCCAAATCCACCCCAATTTCTGACATCTTCCCATTCCCATCCCAGGGGTGATACTGCTGGGGACAGGGCGCTCACATGTTGGCGCCGGGTCCTCTGCAAGCAGCAGAGAGCTGGGGATGTTTTACAGGTCACTGTGGAAAAAAATCCACAACAAGCCCTGCAACAACTCGTTTTGCTTCTACAAACCTTCTTCCCCTCATCCCCTTCTCTGCAAAACTTTCCAGGGCCTTTTGTTTGGAACAGCAGGTGAAATTCCCTTTGTGTGAGCACAAAGCAATGAAGCCACCAGAAAATAATGAAAACAAGACTTAAAAAAAAATTTAAAAAAAAAAAGAAAATCCTTGCCTGCTCTTTTCAGGCCTGGAAGAACAGCGAGCGCTCCCATCCATGCCAGATAAGCTTAATAAAGCTCTGGCTTTGCTGGGGAAGGCACTGTAAAGGCCACTTTACTTCTTGCCTCTGATCCAAAACACACTTTGAAATCCTGTGTTGCCTCTGCTGCTCTTTACCCAAAGGAGTTGCTTTGCCTGTGAAGTCAAAGCAGTTTTTTCCTTAGCGCTGGAATGACCCGGTGGGGGTTATGGCAATTCCCGTGGGACCAGCTGGGTTGGGATTTTGGTGTCACCCTGACTCTGGTGCCGCGGTGCTCTGTAGTTTTTGGTGGTGTCACAGTGGGGTTTTCCCCTGTCCCTGCTGTCTGGGGCAGCTCCACCAGCAGCGCAGCAGAAATGCTCCTGCTGCGGATAAACTTCGGGGGAGCAGCACCGTGAGCTGAAACCTGGCATTTCCACCCAATTCCTGCCAGCTTTAGGGGCTCTTAGGGTGAGAATGTGCTTGAGAGACAAGGGAGCCTCACCCAACCCCTGTGCAGGGGGAGCAGGGCTGGGTTGGCAGTTTTGGGGGTGCTGCCTGCAGCAGGAGTGGGACAGTCCTGTCCTGCTCTCCTGTCACCGCTCGGGTGTGTGGCACTTGGAGGGGACACCTTATGTAAGCAGCGATGGCAGCGCCGTGCCCTGGCCGTGCCACCCTGCTCTGCCCCTGCCAGGCCCCGTCCTGAGGGTCCCCTCTGGGTGCAGGAGCTGCTGGATCACTGTGGAAGGAGCACAACCCCCCTGTCAGGGCAAACAGCCCCAAGCCCAGGGTTTGCCTGTGGGTTTTGCAGAATTCATGGCTGTACCCTTCCCGGTGCTGGCTCTGCCATCCCCAGCCCTGGGGAGGTGGCACCAGGCTCAAGCCCCTTTCTGGGCTCTTTTGCACCCGTTGGTTAAGTCCAGCCCTGTTTGGGTTTGGCAGTGCAGGGCAAGGGCTGGCTCACATGGATGAGGAGGGAGAAATTGTCCCCTGAGTGTGGGGACACTGTGGCAAAGGACCTGTGTCCCTGTCCCAGATCATGAGACTCCATCCCCCTGAGTGCCCAGTGCATACCCAGCCACCTGCCCTGGCCCTGGTGTGCCTGAAATGGAGGAAAAAAGAGGAAAAAATGAGCATTAGGGTCTTGGGAAGCCCCTGTGCCCCAGGGAGCAGAGCTCGGTGGGTGTCTCATCACTCCAGCTCCACTCTGGCTTCTGAGTTGGGGTGCAGGGGAGAAAGGTGGGAGTGTGGTGGCAGGGAGGCTCCCAGTGCTGCTCTGCACAGCTCTGGGTGACAGTGGGCTTGTCATCTCACAGGGATGTGCCCCTTTTTCACCATTCCTGGCTCATTCCTGGCTTGTTCCCTGCTCCCAGCTGGGTCCTGCAGTCCCAGCTTGATCCCAGTTCCCAGCTCACTCCCTGTTCCAGCTTGCAGTGAGGCAGGGCTGCCGGTGGGCGATGGATTCCTTGCAAAGCTCTCTCAGATTCCCCCGTTGGACTTTTGAAGCATCTGGTATCACTATCTCAGCGTCATTATGAATTAATTAACATTAATTTCCTGCTCTGGTATCTCCCATTGCTGGGACCTTTAGCCTGGGCTTTTTTCTCCTCCTCCCTGACATCCTCAAACAGAAATGGCCAGATCCAGACAGTGCCTGACAGCAAACCAGAGAGAAATCACCTAACTGGGAAATGGAGGGGTTTTGGGGTCCGCATCCCGCACCAAGGCAGGGGATGCTGCCGGGATCCCGATGCTCTGGTAGCCAGGATAAGGCTGATCCTGTGGGTGCTGCCAGCCCTGTTTGCCCCCTGGCCATGCCCCCAGCATGAGGATGGGAGTTTGGGGATGGGTGATGCCAGCTGTGCCACCCCTCACCTCCGTGTCCCCGCAGGGATGCAGGGCAGGTGGGGCCAGGGCTGTCCCGCAGGGGAAGGATTTTCCCTCCAGCTCTGGGAAATCCTGCTCGTGGCTCCCCAGCCTGTGCTGGAGGCACCAGGGGTGTTCCTCCTCTCTGGGATGCTGCTCCAGGGACGCTGATCCCAAGGAGGGTGATGGCAGGGATGCTGTCACAGGGATGCTGTCACAGGGATGTTGTCACAGGGATGCTGACCCTCCGGATTTGTGAGGATGGGGATGCAGATGCAGCAGGCTGGGATCAGGGCTGGATCCTTTGCATCCTGCTCCGTGAGTCACCCCGGGGGAGGCACAGCCCGGCAGTCACAGCCTGACCCTGGCTCCTTCCCTGAGCCCTCACCTGCCCGGCTGAGCCCTGGAGAGCCCAGAGGGACTCAGTGGGATGTGGGTGCAGCACCCGCTGCCTCCCAGCCCCATCCCACCCTCCCATGCCCCATCCCCTGCCCCACAGCGGCCCAACCCTCCTGTCCCCCCAGTGCCACCCCCGTGTGCCCCACAGCAGTGCCACAGCATCCCTAGAGCCACCCCAGCCCCTCCTTGCAGTGTGGGCTGGGCTGGGGGGGTTTCCCCCAAACTCCCCAGCCCCGGGGTGGGGGTGGCAGCCCCGGGGGGGGGCCGGGGGACAACCCTGGTGTCCTACATCCCCCGAGCTGGCTGGGGCTTACGTAACGGCCGTGCTGCAGTGTGTGCTCCGCTCAGCGCCAGTGCCACCGGCGGAGCTGCAGCGCGAGCCCGGCTCCCGGGAAATTCGCTTTTTGGGGACGGGGGGAGGCAGGGGGACACCTGCAGGGGAGCTGAGCTCCGGGGAGGGGCAGCATCTGGAGGGGGTGGTTGGTAGGGCTGGCTGGGTGTGGGGTTGGGGTGTGTGCTCACAGCCCCGTCTGGCAGTGACCTTGAGGGTCAGAGGGGCCCTGGATGGCAGCAGGAGGAGGGGTTGGAGATGGGGACAGCAGAGAGGGCACTGTCCTGGTCCTAAGCCAGAGGTGAGGTTGGAGTCCCTGCTGCACCCCCTGCTACCCACAGTGCTGCCTGTCCCCTCTCGGAGAGCACTGTGCAGGTGGGGAAACTGAGGCAGGGGCTGTGCCGTGCTGTGGGGAGCGGGTACCAGGGACCCTCTGGATGGGGAGGGGATGGGGAATTAGCAGCTCCTCAGAGAACCCTGGCTTGGAGGTGCCCCAGCTCAGCCCAAGCTCTGCCCCCAGAGCTGGTGTCCCCAATCAGGGCTGGCACTCGGGGCAGCCTGGCAGGGAGGGGCAGCTCGGGGTGTGTGTGACATGCCAAGGGCCATGGGGGGACACCAGGCTGGCTGCAGCACCCTTGGTGTCCCCAGCTTGAGTTCCCAGAAAGGCACAGGGTGCAAAGCAGGGAGCTGCAGGGAGAGACCTCCCTGCAGGCTGTGCCAAGGCCGTGGTGTGGCAGGGACCAGTGTGTCACCCCTGTGTCACCAGTGTGTCACCGTGCCTGACCGCTGCCAAGTGCCGGGGTGCACCTGGGATCTGACCCAGCCCTGGGGGCTGTGGGTGGGCTCAGGGTGCTGGCAGCAGCCCAGGGGCTCAGGTGGCACCTGCTGCAGGCACCTCCAGCTGCAACGTCACCTCAGTCCCTCTCTGGCCCAGCTCTGCTCCAGCACAGCTCTCTGGAAGCATGAGGAGGGTTTGTGTCCCACTGCTCACCCCGTGCTGTGGGGACCTGGTGGGTCCCTGTCCCTTCCTGCTCGTGCAGGGCCATCCAGTGCCACCAGCAGCTGGGCTGTGCCTCTGTGGTGCCTCACAGCAATGCCACCACCTGTGGGTGCCACCAGGCAGCATGGATGTCACTGTGGGAAATCCCAGTGTGATCCCAGTGTGAAATACGTGGTGTCATCCCTCAGTGACAGCCTGGGTGGGCCCAGGGACCGAGGCAGTGAGACCACCCTTCTCTATCCCCCTTTGCCCCTCGTTCCCAGGCTCAGCTGGCATTTCTGCCAGGGCTGGGTGGGATGGAGCCCCAGCACCTCCTCATCCTCCTTGAGGGCACACGCTGTGCTGGGCACAGGGACCCCACACCCCGAGGCCAGGGGGAACCAAGGACACCAGTGAGCTCATCCCTCCTGCCCGGGCTGGGAAAATCATTGCATTGTGCTCCCTGAAAGAGGCTCAAAGGCCTTTGGTTCCCTTTTAGGATGTGGCTGGAAAGGAGCCACCAAAACAAATGCCAGGAAAAATAAGGCTTCAGTAGTGGCTACTTTCTTCTTGGGGTCTGAATGTGGGTCGCTCACCTCACTTGGGGAGCCCCCAGAGCTTGAGCTGTAGGGATGAAACTCACCCCGACAGAGGCCCTTCATTTCTGCCAAATTCCAACCTGTTGGATGATTCAAATGTTAAAGAGAAGTCTCTGGGTTGTGCTGCTTTGTCCCTGCAGCTCAGGGGAGCCCTGGCACAGCCCCTGGAGGGCTGGGGCACCTGGCACGGTGGGATCCTGCCCCCCAGCCAGGCTGGGCTCTCCGCTGGGCTCAGAACACCCTCCACAGCTCGTCACACCCATGGGCCAGCTAATCTGCATCTGACAGCGAGTCATCCTTCCCACCGTGCCGAGGGCTGCGCTGACAGTGTGCCTGAAGGGGCTGATGAATTAAGTGCATCTTATAAATACACCAGATATTAAAATCCCCGTGTAATTACAGTGCAATGGATTGTGTGCGGTGCTGAAGGGGAAGCAATTCAGCAGAGCAAAGGAATTACAGAGAGAGGCATCACTGCTCTGCTGGGGTAGAGCAGGGGCTGCTTTGGGGCTGCAATGAGAGGCCCCAGAGCTCTGCTGGCGTCCAGGGCTTGTCTGGGACTCTGCAGGGATTGGGGACGTTGAGCTGGACCTGCAGAGTTTCGTGGGAGGGAGTGAGAGAGGGCTGAGCTCTGCTTCATCCCTTGCTCTCCCAGGGAGGAAGGCACCTGCTCCCAGTCTGCCTCTGGCCACACAGATCCACAAGCTCTGGCCATTGCTCACTCCAGCATCCCACTGCTCCCATGTGTGACCAGCACTCAGTGCTTGAGCAGATCTAAGACAAGAGAACCTGATTTCCCCCTTTTCCTTTCCTTTCCTTTCCTTTCCTTTCCTTTCCTTTCCTTTCCTTTCCTTTCCTTTCCTTTCCTTTCCTTTCTCTTTCCTCTTTGTTATCTTCATTCCTTTCCTTTCTTTTTTCTGTCACCCCCTTCTCTTTTCCCCTTCTGTTTTTTGTTTGGATTTTTTGTTGTTGTTGTGTGTTTTGGGGTTTTTTTTCCCCTGCTTTTCCTTTTCCCTCTCCTTTTCCCCTTTCATGCTCCACATTCCCAGCCCCAGGAGCTGCAGGTGTGTGATCTCCAGGCAGAGGCTGCTCCAAGTGGTCAAACACCCCATCCCATCACTCACATCCCCACATTCCAGCACAGGGGGGATTTTTTGGTGCTTTCAGCCCCCCTGGCCCGGGGAGGGGGTGCCACCTGCCAGGACCTTGTGGTCAGAGTGTCCCCAGCCCGGTTTGGCTGCGGGGCTGCCGGAGCAAAGGCTTCGCCTTAATGAGCCGGTGCTGCTCGGCTCGTTAATGATGTGGAGCGGCGCCATCGGCAGACAATTAGGGAGTGCTGTCCCGGGCTCTAATGAGGGCACAGAGCGAGCCTGGGGGTGCTGTGAGAGGCTGTAGGATGCTGTGGGATGCTGTGGGGTGTGCTGGGGTGCTCTGGGATGCTGTGGGATGTTGTAGGGTGCTGTAGGAAGCTGTGAGATGCTGTGGGATGCTGTGGGGTGCTGTAGGATGCTGTGGAACGCTGTGGGATGCTGTGGGGTGTATTGGGATGCTGTGGGGTGCTGTAGGATGCTGTGGGATGCTGTAGGAATCTGTGGGATGCCGTGGGGTGCATTGGGGTGCCATGGGGTGCCACATGTGTGGGCACAGAGCTGGGCTGTGCCAAGACACCCACCTGGCAGCACCAATGACCCATCCCACCACCACCCACAGCACTGCTTCCTCCTCATCCTCTTCTTCCTCCTCCTCTTCCCCCTCCCCAGAAGGGTCAAGAGTCACACAGGATGTTATCCCCGTCATGTCCCCATCCCACACTTGGTGAGGACACGGGGCCCTGTGATGCCTGCCTTCCCTGGTGCAATGGTGTTTGTTCACTAATGAGCACAATCTGGCAACCCACACCGTCCTCCCAGTCATTAATTATTATTAATTATTTGTTATGCAAATAGGGTTGAGGAGCACAGCGCTGAAGGCAGCACAAACACAAACAGTCCTGGGCCTGGGTGTTTATGTAAGGGTGGGCACCATGGGAGGGCCTGGAGCCACCAGGCTCTGTGTGCTGACCCCTGCCCAGGGTCCCCTGGGAGCTGGGGACACGCTGGTGGCATCAATGGCCATTGGTGTTGCAGGGCTGGTGCTGGGTGTGGGCTGTAATAGGGAAATTGTGCTTTTCAGGGTCCTGGGGGAGGAAGGTGATGATCCAAGGGTGAAAGGAGATGTGTTGGTGGTGGGTGGCTGAGGAAGGTGCTGCTGGCAGAGGTGGGAAAGGCGATCTCTGCATTTTGTGGGTGCTGAGGATGCCCTGTCCCACTCTTTTCCCTGTGGTTCATCGCTGGGAATGGTGTCTGGAGGGAAGTTGGGATGTTTCACCAAAGCTGGTTCAATAAGTGGCAGTTTCCTGTCTCCACCCCCAGCTGGATGGAGGATGGGGCTGGGACCCACCTGTGTACCCTCCCAGCCCATTGCCTGCTGCTGACGGGTTGATTTTGGCTGATTTTGGTGCTCCCCACCTTCCCCTTCCCCTCTGTCTGGGGCTCTCTGCTCTGTCCCTGTCTCCCTTCCCTTTGCCTGCCTCTGATCCCACCATGCACCCCAAATGCAGCCCCCATCACCTCCCTGTGCCACAGAGCAAAGGCACCAGTGGCACCGTGCCACAGGCACACAGCCTGGCAGCAGCAGGGCCCTACCCAAGCCCTGCCTGGGCAATGGGGAAGGAAACTGAGAAAAAATGGAAATTAAAGAGAGGAAAGGATTAATAAGGATCCTGCCTCAACCACAATGGCTTTGTTTCAGGAGAGCTGATACCACACACTGCTCCTCAGAGGGTTTTGGGAAGCAGAGAGGTTTTGGCCATGCCCAGGTGCAGATCTGGAGTGCTGTGAGTGAGATCTTGGTCCCTGCTCAGCCAACTGATATTCCCTGGTGTCCTGCTGCTGTCCCCAGCCAAGTGCTGCACCATGAGGCCTCTGTTGGCACAAAGCAGAGCCCTAGCAGAGTGGAGATTTGGGGGAAGAAAGGTGTTCTCACAAGGCAGTGCCTGTCCTGCTGGGTGCTCTGTGGAGCCATCCCTGGGACATGGGACAGGCTGGGATCTGTAGGGCTGCTGATGCACAGGGCATCACCCCACAGGCTGTGCACAGCTCACCCCGAGCACAGAACCACCTGTGTGTTTCTGACAACTCCCTCTTGCAAGCACCAAGCTCCGTGTGGGTCACCTGTACATCCGTGTGTCTCTGTACATCCGTGTGTGTCCCTGTACATCCGTGTGTGCCCCTGTAAATCCGTGTGTCTCTGTACATCCGTGTGTGTCCCTGTACATCCATGTGTGTCTCTGTACATCCGTGTGTGTCTCTGTACATCCGTGTGTGTCCCTGTACATCCGTGTGTGTCCCTGTACATCCCTCCCCAGCCCCGGTGTTCTTTGCTTTTTGCGCTTCCCAGATCCCTCAGTCGGTGCCCCACAAGGCTGCTTCCTGCATTTCCTCCATCCCGGGGCATTTGCCCTTTAGAGGAACATCTCTTTAGAGGTATTCCCAGCAGGGACGGGAGGGGAGCAGCACTTTGCACAAGCTGTGCTCAGAGCTGCAGCAACGTCCCGACAAAGCTCTCCCATTATTCCCGTGCCTGCTGTCCGTGGGGAGCTCAGCCTCTTTTCTTCCCTCTCCGCTGCAGGAACCAGCTCAGGCTGCCGCCAGGGTTATCTCCATCCTCCAGCTTGCAGCACGCTCTGCTGCTTCCCCGTCCCTGCGAGGGCTGGGGCTCGACCCCGGCCGGGCAGCTCAGGCTCCCGCAGCGAGCACCGGGGCTTTATTCTCCCATCGCCCATAATGAGCTCGCAGATAAAACCAGGAATAAAACCGGGGACTTGTGGAAGTTCCCTGCCTGCCTGCTGGGCACCGGTGCGTGCTCTCTGCCCCATCCCGATGCCAAGGCTGAGCGGGGGCTGCGGGGAGGGCAGGAGCCAGTTTCAGATAAAGCCAGATGCCAGTTTCTAATAAAGCTCCGCTCCCGCCGTGAGCCGCTCCAGATGAGAACGGCGGGGAAGCCGCCGCCGGACGGATACGTGAAAAGCGGCTGAAGGTGAAAGGATCTGTGCACTGCCCGTGATGTGTGGCATGAGGATGCTCTGAGGAGCATCTTTGCCTGGCTCTGTGCCCCATGGGGGGCTCGGGGGCTGCGGGGTCCGGGCGCTGCGTGGAGCGCGGCAGGAAGGAAGCGCTCGGCGAGGACCCAGCCAGCACGGCGTGCGCGTCCTTACATGTGTGCTATTTTCAGCCTGACGGGGAGCAGGCCAAGTTCTCCAACAGATTGAGTTGGGAGCTGAAATCCTCCTCTCCTCCTCCCCGCTGCCCAGCACCCACCGCCGGCAGGCGCGGCGGGTCCGAGTGCGCCGCGGGCACCGCGCTCTGCCCCGCGCACCCGAGCTCCCATCCGGAGCTGAGCCCCGCTCCCTCTGCCACCGCTGCCGCTGCCCCACCTCGGAACAAGGCCACAGGGTCTGTCCCTGCTCAGGGACCAGCGGCTGCAGCTTCTCCCTTCCCCACTTCGCAGCTTCTCCCTTCCCCACCGCCACCAGCATCCTCCCAAACCCAACCTCATCATGGGTCTTCAGCCTCACCTGCCTTTGGCTTCATCACACACATTCCCACCTGCTCCATCCTTGCTTTTTTCCCAAGCAGAAGATATCCCTCCTCCCCTCCTTCCTCCCCTTCCCAAATTCCCCCTTCCTCACCCCCATCACCGTGACCCCTCCAGAAGTGCAGCCATGTCCTCGCCCTGTTTGAAATGCAGGGAAGAAGCCCATGTGCACCTTACTGCCTCGGCACCCTGTAATCATTTTGTCAGCCAAAAAGCACTTTTGTCAAATCCCCACAGGCAAACTGGGAGGGGATGGATTGGGAAGAGGCATCTGACACCATTCCCTGCTTTTTTACCCCCTTTTTGCATCCAGGGTTTTGCTTTATGTGCAGGACAAGCATTGGGTTTTTCTCTCCTCTCCCTCTCCGCGTGTTTCAACAACTGTCCAGAGAGAGTGAAAGGAATAAGGGAAATGTTACAGGAAAGCAGCAAGGCTGGAGAAAATGTATTGCCAGAGGCTGGGTCTGCTCAACAAAGGGCAATTACGCAATGGGAGGAGAAAGCTGTTCAGGCTGGGCTAATGGAGCCCCAGGCCTGGTCACCTGGGATGGCCCCAAAATGTTCAGGTGCTGGGGGGGCATTAAATGGCTCCTTCTGCCCAGCACATGAGCTGCTCTCAGGGGTTTTACAGTGGGAGGTCAATGGCATCGGTTTGCTCCATCGTCAAAGCAACAAACTTAGTGACAGCGACTGAGGAGACAGGGTTGTCCTTGATGTCATCTCTCCCACTGCAGCTTCAGGAGGGGTGTTCCTTTCTCAGCCCCTTCATCTTCTCTGATGAGAGTCTGGGATCAGCAGCTGACAGCAGCCCTTTCCTCCAGGAAAAGGGTGGAGGCACTTGGAGTCAGCATTTCATGTGGCCTTGAGGACAGATGGGCTTCCCAGGGACAGGCAGACGGTGTGGGGGGAACAGGCTCTACTCCAAGTACGGGGACCTCTGATTTGGGTTCTGCAGCCTGGGAATGTGGCTCTGCTTTTCTTCCCTGCTTTTCTTTCGGCTGGCACTTGCCTGAGCATAGGGGCGAGCTGTCTTTGCCAGCCTGTGTCACATGAGCACCACGGGGAGTTTGCACAGAGCTGATCCCCTCTCCATAACCTTTCCACTAATGAGGAGGCAAATTCCTGGGATGGCTGCAGTGATGGAAGGTCAGAGTCATCACAGCCTGCCTCTGCCCATGGTACAATCCTCCTTTCCCACATCCTTAGTGGTTTGGGGTGTAAAGAGGAGCTGGGAATGGGATGCTCCAAGGAAATCTCATGTCCAGGATGGCACCACTGACTGGAAAAATGAGGCACCACAAAGCACAGCCGAGCCCTGCCTAACGAACAGGCTGTCGTTAACTCTGCGCTGAAGTGTTTGCAGGTCTCCAACACAGAAAAAAAATATAAAAAAAATCCCCAGAACCCACTTGCAAATGCTGCTCATCTAATTAGGGTACCAGGAAAGGCTCATCCATCCTTATGTGTCCAGTGTGTCCTCAAACACGCACGTGAAACCCGGGCCATCAAACACTCGGAGCCGGCGTCGCAGCGAGACGCTCCCGTCCGGAGACAGGTCTTTAAATCATCCCCGAGCTCTGGGAAAGCTGCAGACAGCTCCAGAGCGGAAAATGAAAAGGCAAAACGTTGCTCCTGGAGCTCTTGCCCTGAATTATTTGCTCAGCTTTAATAATAAGTTACACACAAGCCAAACTGAAGCTGCTCGGGTGGTTTTGTGGGGAGAACCAGCCTGGTGGATGCTGTGGAACAGTGCCTGGGCCCTTGGTACTCCAGCACCTTTGGGAACTGATGTGCTCTGGGAAGACAAGCTGGGAAAAGAGGGGAAAAAAATCCCACTTTAATGGGCCTTTGTGCAGTATGAATGTGTGGGAGCTGGGATTGAAGCTTTTCATTGATTGTCCTGGAGGTGGAGGGGACAGCAGTGCTGGGGATGATGTTCCTCTGTCTCCTCTTCCCTGGCCCTGTTGCTCCCTTGGGTGAATAACTGGCAGGTACCAGCAGGGAAAACCCTGGGCTCTTTCCCTGCCTTATTCTAGGCTAGTTTGACTGAATCTGCCTCGTTTAGGATGAATCACTCCAGCACTGCTGGTTGTGACCTGCTGGCCACTGTGCTTGCTGAGCTTCTGCAATTTCTCTTTTATTGGTGAAAATGAGAAGTTGCTTTTTCTGCCCTTTTCTCTGGGATCACAGATTGCAAATAATGATTGCCTTAAACACAGGCTATTTCCCAGCTTGCTGGGGATGGGATTGCTGGGTGTTCAGTGCTGGTGGCACCAGGAGCCAGGCCAGCTCTGTGTTAACACGGTCCAACAAGCATCTTGATTTAACTCTCTGTAATTTAACTCTCCTTTATTTAACTCTCCCCTTTCTCAACTTCATCTTTCCTAATGGAGCAGAGTGGATGAGGTCTTGCCACGAGCCATGTGCTGCATCCTGCACACCGGGCTCTGGGTTGGTTTCCATGTGTTTCTCATGGAAAGGTGATGGATCCTGCTTTGTTGAGCTGCAATGGATCCCATTTTCTCTCGTGCCTGATTCCACGGGATCCCATGGAGCACAAGGAGCTGTTCACACTGAGTGCCTGTAGCTGAACACATCTCCCTGCATTTATTGGTTGCTGCTTTTTGCTGCTTTTTCTCCCGTTTCCTTTCCATGGGATTATTTATAGCCAGGCCAGCTCTGCTCCCACCCTCCTCTCCCTCCGAGGTCCCCAGGTGCTGCCTGAGGAGGCAGGCACCTTGTTCCCAGTGAAAGATGCTGTCAAGGCTTAGCCCAAGGGCACAGGTATAAAACTTCCTGCAGGAGCAGTTTGCTGCAGGAATTGTGCTGTACCAGCCAGACTGGGTGGTTTCAGGGGATCAACCAGGACTGCACTGAGATGATCTCACCCGCTTGCTTCCAGCCTGATCCCGTTGCTTGTGTAACTCAAACACGTTTTGAAAGGAAAATATAACCTGATGATCCTTCCTCCTATGGACTAAGCCAGGATCTGATTTTGGTGTTCCTGGCAATAGCAAAATATGAATTTTTCCCCACGGCTTCTTCACTTTGTGACTCCCATAAGAGCCCTGAGGATTCTGCTGGTGCCCTGAGACAGCAGCAGGTCTGGGCTCATGGTTAAAGGTGCAGATGAGACACTTGGGGACGTGGATTAGTGGTGGCCATGGCAGTGCTAGGTTAACTGGGTGATCTTAGACACCTTTTCCAACCCTAATGATTTTGTGTGGTGCAGAAAGGCAGGGAGGTCTCCGGGAACCCAAAGAGTGGCTCCACATTCGCCTTGGGTCTGTCAGCAACCTTTCCCTCAAACGAAAACGTGCTTTTGGGGTAAAAAACCCCAACAAAACACATGAAAAAAAAAATCAGTATCTGTGATGCCATCTGTGTCTGCAGTGTGGCACAGCAGGGACAAGCTGTGCCCAGACTGCTGAGCACCTATGCCAGGGAGCTGAAAGAGGTGGCACGAGCCTTCCTCCTCATTTTCCCCCCCTGGGAGAGGAATGTCCTGTTTCTCTTGGGAACAACATATCTCCTTGGCATCTCTCTCTTTAGAAGCTTTGATTTCTTTTCCAACTGCAGCTCTCTAGCCTCAACAGCATGTCTTGGATATTTTTTTCTCCCACCGGTCCCCCTCCTGTTGATCCCAGGGGAAGGCTGGTTGGAAACCTCTCCAGCAGCCCAGGCAAGAGGCAACAGAGGGCTGGGGGCAGCAAGTTGCCAGTTCATTTGTTTTCCTCGATGGGGTTTCAAAAAAAAAGTGATGGGCTGATGAGTTTGGAGTCTCAGGGGGGCAATTTCCCTGGCAGCATCCAAGTTGTGTCACCTCTCTGCTTGGCTCTGTGACGACAGTGTTGATTTGAATTCTTCCAACTTAAGACTGATTTAAATGATGGTGAAGTTGGGGGGTGGCATGTGGGAGTAGAGCACTGAGCGCTATTCTTTTTCGGTTGTCATATGCCTCCATAAAGGCTTCTCCTGCCTTGGGGATTTGCATAGATCCCTGGTCCAGATTGTGCTGCAAAACCCACCGGTGGTCCTCAAAGCTATGGCAACGCTTCTGGGCTGGCTCCTGAGGCAGATGAAGCTGGGAAGTTTAGGTGTGTTTGCAAGCCTTATGCCATCATTGCTCCTTTTTGGGTTTGGGAGATGCAGATGGGGCTGGGAGTGCAGCTGGGAGACCCCATTCTCCTCCTGACCAACAGCATTCCCCCTCCTCTGCAGCCCCATGCCCTGGGGAATGTCTGGCTGCATTTCTATTCTATTCTATTCTATTCTATTCTATTCTATTCTATTCTATTCTATTCTATTCTATTCTATTCTACTCTATTTATATTCCATCCCATTCCATTCCATTCTATTCCATTCTATTTCTCCTCAGCATGTTCTGCTTCGCTGAGCTCTCCCAGCTTCGCACTCCAAACCACTCTAATTTGATGGCAAGATGGTGAGGTCAGGAAAAAAACCCAACATTCTCAATGTTTTTGTGAAAAATAGGTGTTTGGGTAATGACCTCATGGGGAGGGAGGCTGCAGAGTGAGCCAGTCTCCTACCAGCGAAACCGCAGGAGGCGAACGAGTGGGATTGTGCAAATGTCCCAGCCACAGGGGAAGCTTAATTCGGTGCTTGTAATAGCTGAGGACACGCACATCTGTAGGGAAGCAGGCTCCCTTCCTCGCGCTGCTCCCAGAAGGGCTTGTTTGTTTAATTTTATCTCGCCGAGAAAATTATAAAAGGAAAAAAAAAAAAACCAAAAAAAAAAAAACCAACCCATACAACCACCACTCTGTGGTTTTACTCAGCTGCAGCACAAAACCACCCCAGCAGCGGAGCCTGGAGAGCGCCGGGAGCGAAGCCCTCGCCTGAGCCCAGGTATTTCCGTGGGGAAGCGGGGCAGCGAGGGGCCCCCGCGCTCTGCCAGGACCCCGCTGCCTGCTGGCACAGGGCCAGGCAGGATGGAGCCGCTGTAGGAACCGTCAGAGCTGGAGAGATCCGCACATCGCACTGGCTGAGCTGCCCTGCCGTAAACCGCACCGCCCCGGGCAGCGGTGCCCTGCAAGGAGGGAGATGTTTGCCCTTTGAGAGGCTGCAGCAGGATGGGGGTCTCTGGGGCCCCCAGCACAACAGCCTGGCTTGCTCAGGGGCCACCACTGCACCTTCTGGCCGAGCAGAGTGGGCAAGGTTGGATTTTGGGGCAGAAAGTTGAGATCTTTGTGGTGATTTGCGCTCTGCGAGCTGCCATGTAAACCCCGGCACAGAGATGGCTGGTGCGGCTGGATAACGTGGGAGCGCCTGTGCTCTGGTTCCAGCTCATTTTCCTCGCTGTCATTAGTTTAAATTTCCGAGGGAGCCTGGGCTTGGCATCAGACGCTGACATCCTTTAATTTAACAAATGTAAAAACGGGACGGTTTCCAAGTGGAGTGATTAGAAGCGTCCCGCTCCGTCCCGCAGCCGCGGTGCCGGGCGCTGGCCGGGCCGCCCCTGTCACCGCCGGCGGGGCTGCGGCTGAGACCTCCCACACTCGTCACACGGGTGTGACACCCATCCTCACCATCCTCACCGTCCCTGCCCGCTGCTCAGCGCTGTCGTCCCCATCCTCACCATCCTCACCATCCCTGCCCAGCAGCGGGGCTGGGAGCAGGAGCGCAGCTCACCGAGGGGAGGGATGGGCCCGTGCCCCCCGTGCCACCCCCATAGCACCCCCCGAGATGCCGTCACCCCTTCGCCCTGGCAAGGGCCTCCTCCGCCTCCGGGTTTGCGTAGGAGGGCGCGTGTCCCCCCTAAGCTGCTTAATGAGGGTTAAGAAGCTAACGGGCTTATTTCCAGCAATGGTTTCCACAGCTCTGCAGGTGTCCCTGGAAGCAGAGTGGCCCTGCTCCCACCCGGGAGCATCCTGCTGGTGCTCCCACCAGCCAGCCTGTGCTGCCATGAGCACGTCAGTGCTCAGCCAGCTGCCTGAGTCAAAGCAGTGCCTGTTTTCAGGGTGCTTCAACACCCTGTGACAAAGACCCAGGCTGTGGTTTGGGTGGGGAAGGGGAGTAGGGGGGTGGCATCCCTATGGATACATCCCCCACCGCCCTGGTCCCTCTCGCTCTGCCTCCAGAGCATCTCTGCAGCATCCCTAGGCGGTCGCCTGGAGACGGCCGCCGCGGGTTGCCACAGCGACGGAGCCTTCGCTCAGCATCCCTCCAACTCCGCAGCCTTGGCCGAAGTTGGGCGAGAGGAAAATATCCCAGGGAAGGGATATTTGTCTGTCCTCCCCTGGGGTAGCAAGCGCAGGGCTGGGGAAACTGAGGCACAGCTGGTGGAGTTGGAGGCAGCTGTGAGGTGATGGAGAAGGGTTTGGGAGTTGCCTGTGAGGTTTAGTGGGGTAAAAAGGGGTGGAAATGGGGCTGGTGGAGGGCAAGGGGTGCCTGCAGTCAGCACTTTGGGGGGCAGGTGCTGTTGCAGTACCTCCACACGAGTCCTCCCAGCAGCAGCCATCAGTTGTCACCATGGCAATGCTAGCTTGCTCAGGTTGTCATCTGTCGTGACACCCAGCATGTGCTGGGATAGAGGCTGCAGGGGTGTGCACACCCTGGGGGGCTCAGCCACCCAGAACCCAGACAAAAATCTGGGGTCCCCACGCAGGATGGGGAGACTGGCCCCAAAACCATCAGGGTCCCTCAGGGATGGGGCTCCACAGGGTGACACGGTGGCTCAGGCTGGTGCCTGGCCCTGGGGACTCTCTGTGGTGAGGGAGAGGAGGGTGAGACCCTTTGGGGTGACCATGCAGTGGGGCCCCCACCAGCCCCACCACGAGGGCTCCCGCCCAAACCAAGCCTACAAGTGAAGGCGATGTCCGCAGAGGGCGAGGAGAGGTTACGTAACTTCAGCGTCTGGAAAATTCTTTCTGCTCCCTTATCGGCTTTATAAATATCTCGGCCTGGGGCCAGGCCAGCCAGGGGGGAAGGTGATGACAAGGGCTGCTGCCAGTCCCCACACTCAGGCCTCTCCAGCCACTGTGCCTCAGTTTCCCCACCTCTATGGACAAGAGCATCCCTGCTTCTCCTGCTGCTGTGCAGAGGGGAGGGCTCCTTGCTGCCTATGGGAGCACAGAAGGTTTTTCCCCTCCAACAGAAAAAGAGGGGGATTTTTCTTCATCTCCTGAAATAGGCTTGAGGGTGGTTTTGGGTTGCAGACCTCCTTAAGTGGCAAGACCAAAGAACCAAGGTCCTTGCCCTGATCTGGTGTCACATTCCCCAGGTTTGAATTTGTTGCATCCTTCTTGCTGGTCTTTGATGTCCTGGAAGTCCCTGGCTGGGGGTCATGCAGTGCCTTACCCACTGTGTTTTCCCAGCAGGATGCTGGGGTGGGTGCCTGCCCTGTTCCCCCTGCTCCCCACGCCCTCCTGCCCCCTGAACGGCACAGCCCAGCCAGGGGACAGTGGGATGCTGGTGCGTGGCTGTTGCCCACTGCAGGAGCCCTGGGCTTTGAGGGGGGGCTCAGCAGGTCCCCTGCTCACGTGCACTCCCATCTGTGCCACTTGCAGGGCTCTGTGCCCGCGGGGATGTCGGAGGGCGGCCGGGGCCGTGTCGATAGCAGCGCGCAAGGCACACACAGCCCAGGGCAGCGTTGTGTAACTCTCCATGAGGCTCTTCACAGGGCCATGTCACCCTGTCCCAATGCCACCAGACCTGTCATCCTCCCCAGTGCCACCAGACTTGGCCCCTGCCCCAGCCACGGGGTCCTTTTGCTCTGTGCCCTCCCATTGCCATCACGGCCACCCAGCCATGCCAGGATGCTGTGTGATGTCTGTTTGTACTGCTCAGGGGATGCTGGTGGGCAGGACCAGGACCCCAGAGGTTCTGCAGGCTGTTGTGGGTGGCAGCAGCGTGACACCACTGTTACCTCCCCAAATCTTCCTGTTTCAGCATTTTGGGTTTGCCTGCTGGTGCCCCTCTCCTTGTCAGCCCATGTGTGCACACAGCAGGGCCCGGGCTCGCCAACGCCGGGCTGTGCACTCGCCTTGTTCATTGTAGGGTTGCACAAGGACACACGTGGGGGTTGTTATTTTAGGGCTGGCCAAAAAAAAATAGGGATCCCTTCATTGCTGTTGTGATCTGCAGTGTGTGCCTGAGCAAGCCACCCACCAGTGACCTGCTCTGTGCAAAGGAGCAGAGGGGGAACACAGGCAGATGTGCACCAAACCTTGGTTTAGGAATGACCTTTTAAATGCCTTAAATGCCCACATCTCTGCCACAGGCTCTGTGTCTGCTGAGCCCCTTAACAACAGAACCTGATGTTGGGGCCCAGAAATAATGAATCATTTTAGGGCTGTCTGTCTGGCTCCTTCATGGCCCCCTCAATTTGAGCAGGGCTTTCCAAGCAAGGTGTGTGGCCTGGGAGGAACAATGTGAGCCCTGGGTGGTGGCAATGGGTGCCCTGGGACGTGGCAGTGGAGTGTCCCACAGCACAGCACATCACCCCCAGGCTCTGGGCTACCAACATCCGCGCATGCTGACGTCGGGCAGAGATTTGACTTCTTGCTGCCAGGGCCAGGCTGAGAGGGCACCCATGGCTGGTCCCCGTGGGCAGGGAATGAGGGAGGATTAATTGAGTCTCTGATCTCTGACGGCGAGAGGGGCCGGGAGCAGTGACCCCCCCAGCGTTACGCAACGCCTGTGCTAAATCTTCATTCAGCAGATAAAGACGGTCCCCAAAATACCCTGCCCTGCCTCTGCTGCCCTTCAGCTGCTTGGGTTTGGGGTCATGACTGAAGTTTGGGGTCATCCAGCTCTCCGGTGACAGCAAAGGGGTGTTGAAAAGGCAGAAAGATTGGGACAGAAACCTGTTACCCCCTGGGAAGATGATTTCCTCCCATTGAGGAATGAGAGCTTTAAAGGGAGCCCTTACAGGATTTTGAAGGCACTGAAACTCATGAACTGCTGCGGGCAGAGCCATGAGCTGGAGGAAAGCTAATAGCTGCAAAAACAGTGCAAGGGCCTTTTTTGTCTTGAAGATGCCAGGGGAGCTGGACATCCCCAGCAGAAAAGGAGGGTGATTTTTCATCCTCTCCTGAGACGATGGGGTTTGTGTCACGGCCATCATTAAACAGCAAGAACAAAGTGGTCTCGCCTTGGAACACCGCCTGCCTGACACCGCTGTCTGCTCCACCAGCTTGGAACGTGTCTCATCCTTCTGGCTGGTCCTTCACCTCCCAAAAAACCTCTGAAGTCCCCTCCAAGCTGCTTCTCTTCCACCGCCCCTGGCACCGCTAAGGCATCGTGGGCTGCCCACCACTGTCACACAGCGATTCCCCTCCCTGCCCCTTGGAAATGCCACTGAAGGTGCACATCCCCCTGGCTGGCCGTGGCTCCCCGGGGCCGCGGCCGAGGTGCCGTGTCCTGTACATGTAGGGAAGAAGCGAGGCTGTAACCCGAGCTGGGCAGCAATCAGGCAGGACATCCATCCATCGGCAAAGCCCCCGCCGCTGCCTCGGCTCAGCATCGCGGCTCTCGCTGCCACCGCGGGGTAAGTAGGGCCGGGAGGGCGGCTCTCCCCGAGCCTGGCGTGTCCTTCCTCCCCTTTCCTTCCTCCTGGGGTTGCCAGTCACCTTTAGGGCTCTGCTGACACCTTAACCCACGCTGGAAACGCAGCACTTCAGAAATGACAGCTTTACCCTGGCACTGCCGTGGAGGCAGGAAAAGTGCCTGGGATGCTGGGACACAGGCTGGATTTCTGGCCAAGTTGAGCAGTTAATGTTTTGATGGAGCAGGAACCGTAGTGGGTTTAAGGTCCGAAAAAGGGTGGAGGGTGCTGATGAGCAGTTGATGGCTCAGCCTTGCTTATATTAAGGAGGAAGTTTTTTTCGCAGAAAGAGTGGTCAAACACTGGAATCATCTACCCAGGGAGATGGTGGAGTCACCATCCCTCGATGTGTTTAAACAAAGACTGGATGTGGCACTTGGTGCCATGATCTAGTTGAGGTGTTAGAACATGGGCTGAACTCGATGATCTTAAAGGTCTCTTCCAACCTAGAAATTCTGTGATTCTGTGATATCCCACCTCTCCTGACTGGAAGGGATGTGTGTGTCCTGAGCTGCTTCTCGTGGTCATCCCGCTCCTTTCCGAGCATATTCCCAGCTGGAATGTCATCCTGCTCCTTCCCGAGCATATTCCCAGCTGGAATGTCACCATGGGAGATGCCATTGCTGTCCCCACAGCCTCTGGCTCTGGCTGGCAGCTCCATGGCTCCCAACCTGTGTTTGTGCCTTCAGCATAAACATTTCCTGGGTACCCGTGATTTCTCTGGAATGGAGGGGTTGTGTTAGGTGAGAAAAACTGAAACCTGTTTCAGTTTTTAATTTTTTGGTGGTCTCTCTCCGTGACAATCTTGAGGCAAATGGAGGATATTTCAGACAGACTCTCACACTTGGGAATAATGGGATTTGGGAAAGAGGCCTCCACTGGAACCAGGCAAGCAGGAGGTACAGGGTTAGTCCTGCTGGATGAGGATGAATGGATCCAGATCCGTCATCTCCTGCCTCTGACACTGAGGTGTGAGAGGGCTCTTGAAATAATCCGTGCCTGTGATATCCCAGGGATGGATCCACTGGTGTTACCTTCAGGATAGGAAGCCCTCAGCACTGCGCCTTCAGCTCGTTTCCATCTGGTTGGTGACAAAATCCACTTGGAGACATTTGCCCTTTCTGCCTGGCTTTTCCCTTTCTTCCCACGGTGGTTTTTAGCAGCTGCATGCTCCCCCTTGGTCAGGCCAGGGCTGGGGCAGGGCTGTTGCCTCTCCCCTGAGCCTCTTGGCATGTGCTGGATGGGAACCTGCCATTCCTAATGGAAATCCATGTCCCTGCAGAGGCCCCAGCTGTGGCAGGCAGAGCATGAATGACCAATTCCAGCCCTGTCATCATCTCCATTTCTCAACCTCCATTCCTTGGAGCTTTGGGGCTGGAGCTGGAGCCCAGCTCGTGTCTGGATTTGGGAGCTAGCAGGAGGGACCAGGGCCATGTGATGGAGACACCCCAAGCTCACCAACCCATCCAAGCACATCCTCTGGCCCATACGATCCAGGGATGGCTTTTTTGGGAGGGAGGCCACCACCACAGCCTGGCCAGGGAACAGGACTTGGTTGTACAACCCTCTGGCACCTTGGGCATGGCTGGGGTGGGTGGTGTTTCGGTTCTAAGCCCTGGATATCCCCCTGCCATGAATCCCACCCAGGGGGGCTCCTCTTCACCCTCCAAAGACCCCACTGACCCAGCCCCAGCCATCTCCATCACCAGAGTCCCAACCCCAGCAGCTCCTGAGGCTCCTGGGACACTGTCACCATGGCAGGACACGGGCATAGGGCATTGCTGCTGCAGAACTTTAATTTGCAGGGCCCTGGGGCTGCTGGGAGCAGAACTCTGATGTCCTGTGGGTCAGATCCTGCCGGGTGCAGGGTCTGGAGCATCAGCAGGCTGGGAAACCTCCCCTCCCCCTCGCTAAATCCCTTCCCAGGCGCAGGACAGTAGGTTACGGGACTCGACCAGAGGTTGGATTTAAGGAGATTACAATTTCTCCCCCAGGATAATCTAGAAATTCAATTAAAACTCTCTGTCTCCTGCCCGGGCTGCAGCAGGGCCCGGGGCACCCTGTGCCCTGCAGCCATGGCCGGGGAGCGCTGGGGTCCCCCCGGGCACACACCAGGTAAGGGCTGACCCCCCGGGACCCCTGCCTGGGGAGGAGCTGGGCTCTGCCCCTTCCCAGGCTGAATTCCTGGGATATTTACACCATCCTCTGAGCCTGGGGGCTGTGGGGATGGGTAGGGGGTGTGGGGATGGGTAGGGGGGCACCCCAGAGGTTTGGGTGGGTCTCATGTGGACAGGGCAGGCTGGGTGGGTTTTGGGGCATCCTTTGGCAGCCCCTGCCAAGGCCTGTGACCCCCTTGCCCTCATCCTTGCCCCCTGTCCGGGTGTGTGGATGTGAGGGGATGGAAAAACAGCCTGAGATTTCCAGGAGAACGAGATGGGAGTTCAAGACTGGGGGGACAGCAGGGCTGGCTGTGGGTTGGGGTGCCTGTGGGTGTTGTGGCATTGATCCCAGATCCCCCTGGCACTGTCCTGCAGCCAGGCAGGGGGACAGCAGCAGGGGTGGATGTAGAGCCCTGGGGCCCTGTCAGTGCAGGGATGGGTGCTGGAACAGGGATGGGAGCTGGAGCAGGGATGGGTGCTGAGCTGGAACAGGGATGGGAGCTGGAGCAGGGATGGGAGCTGGAACAGGGATGGGTGCTGGAGCAGGGATGGGTGCTGAGGTGGAACAGGGATGGGAGCTGGAGCAGGGATGGGTGCTGAGGTGGAGCAGGGATGGGTGCTGGAACAGGGATGGGTGCTGAGGTGGAGCAGGGATGGGTGCTGGAACAGGGATGGGTGCTGAGGTGGAGCAGGGATGGGTGCTGGAACAGGGATGGGTGCTGAGGTGGAGCAGGGATGGGTGCTGGAACAGGGATGGGTGCTGAGCTGGAACAGGGATGGGTGCTGGAGCAGGGATGGGTGCTGAGGTGGAGCAGGGATGGGAGCTGGAACAGGGATGGGTGCTGGAGCAGGGATGGGTGCTGAGCTGGAGCAGGGATGGGTGCTGGAACAGGGATGGGTGCTGGAACAGGGATGGGTGCTGAGCTGGAGCAGGCATAGCTGGACTGGGGTTCTCAGTCCCCACATCACGGAGTTTGGGGCCAAATAAACGCTCAGTGCAGCCTCTGAAAGGCTCTTTTCCAGGATTTCTCTGATCCAGGGCACATCCAGCAGGAGTTTTAGGGTGCTTAAGCACCAGCCCATCACCCCACAGAGGCCGCCTGGCCCCGGTGGTGACGAAGGCTGCACGTGGCCCTTTTCCTGCTCCTGTACCCGTGGCATCCACACGTGGCTCAGGGGGACAGGGATGAGCCAGTATCTCTCCAGGCACCCTGGGGAGAGTCTTCCTTGTCCCAAGGGCCTTCCTTGTCCCACGTGCCTCAGTTTCCCTTCTGTATATGCCACCAAGACTTGCAGACAGCAATTTCTCACCTGCTTGTTGGAAATAGGGAGTACATGGGTGTTCTGGGCAGGGGTATGTGCCCGTGGCTGTTTTCCTCCTGCGTCCTTGCCAAAATGGAGCAGTTCTTTCTCATTAGGGATGCACTGTGGTGGGAACCTCTTCCCTGTCCTCCCCATTAGTGGAGGGGAAACAGGGAGCCATTTATCCTCATTCATTCTTTATATGTCCTGACCTGGCCTGCCTTGTGCTGACCCCTCATTTTTTGGCAGTGCTCAAAGACAGGCCATTGTAGGAGGGAGTTATTCAGGCATTGCTGCTGCCCTGGCATGGCTGAGCAGCCCCTGAGCTGCCTCCCCTCGGTTTGGGGGTGCCCTCAGTGAGGGGTGGCTTTGTGGGGACGGGGTGAGCAGGGGATATTTGTGCTTTCTCGGCCTCACACAGAGCTGGGTGGCATTGCTGTCCTCCTCACCGCTGACATTGCTGTGCTGCTGCTGCTGGGCCATGAAGGGCATCGCCGCGGGAGATAGCGGCGTTATCTCCCGGAGCAGGGCAGCGTTATCGCGGCTCGGGGCAGGCAGCAGCGCCCAGTGTGACCCGCTCAGCCATCCCCTCCCTGCCCCTCCAACGGGGTTCCTGCAATCTCATCACCCCAAACTCCTCCGAGCCTCACCTGAGCTGCGCCACATTCCCAGGAGAAAGGAAAATCCACGCTGGGAGGGTGCGAGAGGCGGGTGCCAGCCGGAACGCGTCCCCTCCAGAGGAAAGGTGTGATGATAAACGGCATTGACACATCCAGCCGGCTCTAACTAATGACTTCCCCGGCACCCAGCGCATTTTCCCAGCGCGCTGGCCGTCCCGAATATTGTTGTAACATTTAACATCAAAAAGTAAAATAAATAAAATTAAGCGTGCAGTTGGCAGATTGCCGGAGACTCTCGGCGGGGATCCGCTCCGCGTTGGGAGCCGGGTTGCTGCAGCTTCGTGGCAGGAGTTGTTCCTCTCTTGTCAGCTCATTAGCTGGGGCTGTCCTGCCTCCCGAGCCGCGGGGAGCCGGGGCCGCGAGTTCCCGAAACTCGAATTATCAGCCTGGTTTGTTTCCTACACGTAACCGCTGTTTGCTCAGCCCGGGACGCGTGGCGCCGACCCCAGGGGATGGTCCCGGTCCCGCTCCTGCCCCGCACCCAGCGGGGTTTGCCGGAGCTGGAGCTGGGCTGGGATTAACGGGGCTGTCAGGGAAGTTTTGATGTTGTTCCTCTGCGGGAAAATTGTGCTAGGCAGGTTTGTGGGACTCCTGGGAAGCAGAAAGGAAGGGGGATGTACCCTAGGATCGCCTCTGGTAGCCCCTTGGGCAGTTCTGACTGCGGGGATGCCACGCTGGTGCAGAGGATGCACTCCGGAGCCGGGGAGGTGCAGAGTGACCACGGGGATGCTGTCCCCGCTGTTCCCCTGTCAGAGCCCGTCCAGCCACGGCTTTCGTGTGTTTGCATGAGCCCTCTCCCAGCCCGAGCCTCCCGCAGCGGCAGCGTGGGGTTCCAGCCTTCCAATTTAAAGCAAACCAGAAACCCAGCTTTCAGCGAAGTCGAGAAAGTGTATTTCCAAACAAAACTGTGCTAAATAAAGGACGAGCCGCAGGCGGCCGCCTGCTCCGGCGCATCCACTTTGCTGCCTTTATTTAGCTGCTTTATTTGTCTGCTGTCGCTGCCGGCCCGGGACAGGGGGGTCTGTCCCACCAGGAGCTCCGGGAAGGACTCGGGAATGTGGGGTGGGAAAGGGGCTGTGCCGCAAGATTGTCCCTGTACCCAAACCAGAGTCGGCTCCTGGGGTCTGTCCTGGTATCACCCTGCAGCAGTGGGGTCCCTGAAACTGTGTGTGACATGGAAAGGGAAAAGGAAAAAAGGAAAAAAGGAAAAAAGGAAAAAAGGAAAAAAGGAAAAAGGGAAAAGGGGAAAAGGGAAAAGGAAAAAGGAAAAAAAGAAAAAAGGAAAAAAGGGAAAAGGAAAAAAGGAAAGAAGGGAAAAGGAAAAAGGGAAAAAGAAGGAAGGAAGGAAGGAAGGAAGGAAGGAAGGAAGGAAGGAAGGAAGGAAGGAAGGAAGGAAGGAAGGAAGGAAGGAAGGAAGGAAGGAAGGAAGGAAGGGAGGAAGGGAGGAAGGGAGGAAGGGAGGAAGGGAGGAAGGGAGGAAGGGAGGAAGGAAGGAAGGGAGGATGAATAAAGGGGTGCAGGCAGGGGGAACAAGAGCCTGAGGGTCCCTTGAAGCTCCACCACAGGTGAGGGCAGCTCTGCTGCCTCTGCAGTCACCCGGGCACAGCTCCCCTGCCAGCACAGTTAATCCAGACCCCAGCTAATCCTCTCACAGGTCACTGGGGGCTCATTGCATTTTGTTCACTTCTCAAATGCATCTAGAATTAATTAAAAAAAACCCAACTCTAAATTCCTCTTGTGGCAAAAGCATTCGGTGCATTGTCCTGGGGTGAGCCAGAGGGGTGATAGAGGAGCAGCCTTTTCCGGCCCAAAATACTCAGATCTCATTTAAAAAAAAAAGAGGAGAAACATTAATGGATGCAGCCAGGATGGGCAGGAGGAAAACTCGGGGTGGGAGACCAGGTTGGTGCTGGGCAGCTGGCCTGACAGATCAGCTCTGCAAGGCCACTTTGGTCCTGTTTAAATTCCAGGGACTATAAGATTGTAAATATTTACTATTAATATTAACTGTTTGTGCCTATTTTGCTCTCCCCTGTGGCTCCAAGGAGGGAGAGGCTCTCATTCAGTATGTGAGCAATCCCTTGGTCTTCTGAGACGCCAACAAACTACTGTGGCTCTCCAAAAATCAACTTTGGTTGATAAAAATCTTTGTACTTGTATTGCAGCAGGACAAAATGTGTTGTTTGGTATGAGGTGGTGGCACACATGGGTCTGTGTCCAGCAGCTGGGAGGTTTGGGCAGGCTTTAGTGCTCCTGCTTGTGGTGCAGTGCTTCTGGAGGGTTTCCTGATTCTCAGGCTGGGTTTGGGGAGCATTTCAGTAAAAGGCAGTGCAGGGTATCATTGCAATGATGCAGCCCCAGGCAGGCTGTGCCTGGCAATGCTCCCTGGCACTGGGACACTGTGTAATGGAAAGGGTGTGTTTGTCCCAGCGTGTCCCCGGGCACTGGAGCTGATTGCAGGAATCGAGCGCATCGATCGGGCCGGCGGATCCGGCACAGCCTGTCCAGCCCAGCGGCTTCTCTGTGCTTCAGGCACAGCTGGGCTCTCACAGGGGGCTCTCAGCTCTCACAGGGGGCTCTGCACCCGCTCCCCACCCCATGCTGGTGCTCTGTGCAGGTCTCACTACCAGAAAAGTGATTCCATCCTCAGTGGCACGTCCCACGGCGCTAAATAATGGGGTGACCTGTGCCAGGGGGTGGTGTGTGGAGAGTTCCTGTGGTGCCATCTCTTTGAGGGGCTTGAGATATGCCACATGGCTTCTCCACAGTCCTGTGCACTCCCTGATGCAGCCCCACGAGGGGCTGGGGGGGTCCAGCAGCCTGGCAGAGTGGGCTCCCCCACCACGTGCCCATCTCCACCAGGCTTGGGCCACCTCTCCCATGTCCATGTCACCTCTCTCCCAAGCAAAGCTGAGTGTAGGTCCTTGACCCTGCAGCTGAGCCTTCCAGAAGGGACCAAAACAGCTCCCCATTCCCCAGTGGCAGCTGTTCCTTCATGAGACTTGGCCAGCTCAACCCATCTGTGACCGTGGATGGCTCCATGTCCCAATGGACACGTTGGGAAAGTTGCTCCTCAGGACATCTGCCCTGAGCAAGTACCTTCTCCATCCAGATGCATGTTGGCTGCATCCTCTCCCATCCCCGGGCAGGGGGACAGAGGTTAAATCCACATCTCCCTGTGCTTTCCCTCGAGCCCAGAAGAGCTGATGCTCTGAGGTCGCCGCTGGGCTGGGCACCGATCCATCTGGCATGGGCAATGTGAACTGATGGAGCTGCTTCCAGGAGTACCTTTATTGGTATCTGTGTCCCAGGGAGAACAGCTCGGCCTCTCTGCTTTCCTCTCTGGTGGCAGAGCTCGTGGGAAAAGTGAAGTGGAGAAACTCTCCAGGTTTTTAATCTGCTGGAGATGTTGAGTGTCCCACAAATGCAGTAGGATTTGTTCACTCACTTCATATCATGAAAGAAGAAACTCTAACACCTTCTCCTTTCCTTGGTGTGGTTTTTGAGAGCAGCCCAGCCAAGGAAGGGAGAATTAGAGCAGTGCAGGACGTTGTCACTCATCAGAACCATTGGCCAAGCAGCCCCTTGGGTCCCTGTGCCATGAGTGGTAACGGCCCTGTCTCTGTTTTCTCATTGCAGAGCCTCTCACAGGATCCACGTGGTGACGTGGCAGCCAAGACGTGGAAGTTTGGGACTTCTCTTCCACCGCAGCAGAATTTGGGGGGTGGGCAGGGGTGGGTCAGGGGGACACTGGGAGTCGCAAGACCCTTCACCTTCACTGTGGGCTTGGCTCAGGGATGACAACGGGCAGAGTCAACCCTTACAGCATCGTGTCCTCCGAGGAAGACGGGCTGAGGTTGACCACCATGCCAGGTATCAACGGCTTTGGCAATGGGAAAATCCACACCAGGAGGAAATGCAGGAACAGGTTTGTAAAGAAGAATGGTCAGTGCAACGTGGAATTCACCAACATGGACGACAAGCCACAGAGGTACATTGCAGACATGTTCACCACGTGCGTTGACATCCGCTGGAGGTATATGCTCTTGCTCTTTTCCCTGGCATTTCTGGTGTCCTGGTTATTGTTTGGGCTGATTTTCTGGCTTATTGCACTCATTCATGGAGACCTAGAAAACCCGGGTGGAGACGATACTTTCAAGCCTTGCGTTCTGCAGGTCAATGGCTTTGTGGCTGCTTTTCTGTTCTCCATCGAGACCCAAACAACGATTGGGTACGGCTTCCGCTGCGTGACCGAGGAGTGTCCGCTTGCTGTCTTCATGGTGGTGGTTCAGTCCATCGTGGGCTGCATAATCGACTCTTTCATGATTGGTGCAATAATGGCAAAAATGGCCAGGCCCAAAAAACGGGCCCAGACATTACTTTTTAGCCATAATGCAGTAGTGGCGATGAGAGATGGAAAACTCTGCCTGATGTGGAGAGTTGGGAACCTACGGAAAAGCCACATAGTAGAAGCCCACGTACGAGCTCAGCTAATTAAGCCCAGGATCACAGAGGAAGGGGAGTACATCCCGCTTGACCAAATAGACATTGACGTGGGCTTTGATAAAGGTTTGGACCGTATTTTCTTGGTGTCTCCCATCACCATTCTCCACGAGATCAATGAGGACAGCCCCTTGTTCGGGATCAGCCGCCAGGACTTGGAGACAGATGACTTTGAGATCGTCGTCATCCTGGAGGGCATGGTGGAGGCCACAGCCATGACGACGCAAGCTCGGAGCTCCTACCTGGCCAGTGAGATACTGTGGGGCCACCGCTTCGAGCCCGTCTTGTTCGAGGAGAAAAACCAGTACAAAGTAGACTATTCCCACTTCCACAAAACCTACGAGGTCCCGTCCACGCCCCGCTGCAGCGCCAAGGACTTGGTGGAGAACAAATTCCTGCTGCCCAGCACCAACTCCTTCTGCTACGAGAACGAGCTGGCCTTCATGAGCCGCGATGAGGAAGAGGAAGACGACGACAGTCGGGGTCTGGAGGACCTCAGCCCTGACAACAGGCACGAGTTTGACAGGCTTCAAGCCACAATAGCGTTGGATCAGCGGTCGTACAGGAGGGAGTCAGAAATATGACTCTTGGTCCTTCCGTTGACTTTTCCAAGGGTATTTTTTTTCCTCCTCTAATCTCTTCCCCTACAACCCGCTCAAATTATGCAGAACAATGCAAGTGCCATAGGAATGCTTGAGAAATTAGTATCGTTCATAGTTTTCAGTTTCATCGCAATAACCACTGAGCGGTCTGCAGAGGGGACGGTGGCAGGCCACGGCGCGTCCCCCGCGCCCAGCGCCCGCGGCAGGGCCCACGGCTCTGGGGGATGGATGGATGGACAGAGGGATGGATGGACAGAAGGAAGGATGAGGAGAGGAGGGTCTGTGGGGCGTGGGCAGGTGCTCGCCCCGCTCGGCCCCGTGGGGCTTTGCTCTCCCCATGGGGAAAACGCCAGCGTTTTCCTGGAGCCGAGCACTGCGAGATCCAAAAAGAGGAAATATCAGGAAACAAATCTTCCTCTCTCTCTTTCTCTCTTTCTTTTCTTTTCCTTTTATTATTTAACCGAGCAGCGACAACAAAACAATTGCTCCTTCGGCAGGCGGTCTGGTTCAGTTGCACAAGAACAACACTTGAAATAACATGCAACATTAATGTACTTCTTTTTAATTTGGGAAAAAACGGGGGAGGGAGGTGAGAGGGTTTTTAATATTTTCACTGCACCGTTTGGGAGACTGTTTACCAAAATAATAATAATAATTATTATTATTATAATTATAACAATAATAATAATATTAAATCTGAAAGAAGTCATTCAGTATTTTTTAAAAATGAACAAGGGAATGAAGAAGTCACTGGGGTCCTTTGAGGGGGTGACTTGTTGGGTAAATGCAAGAGCTAAAAGTTAAGATTGCATCCGATTTTGGGGTGTTTTTTTACTACTGGCATGACTTCATATGCAGATGTAAGTGACTGTAGGTCTGTGACAGTGAAAGAAAGTAGTGGAATTATTGACAAAGGAGGTAATAAGGATAAGCAGGGCTGTGAGAGAAAAAAGCATTGTAAACATGGTAATTAGCCAATTTCTAGAAATGTTGGATTTTGGGGTGGAAATGGGGTCTGGAACTTCAGCTGCTGAAGTGTTGGGTCTCCCCCAACATCTCTGATGGGGAATTCATAAGGTTCACCATAACAGGGACATAACAGTGAAAAGCACAAAAATGAAAGTGGAGAGCTCTCAAGTTTGGGTATTTCCCCACTTTTCTGACCAATTTGGTATTTTTCTTCCTTGAAGAATATTTTCAAACATGGAAATCAATGGGAAAGTCATCTTGTTGGGCTGCACTTCTAGTCCTGGAGCTGTGTCCATGCCAGGCTGGGCCTTATGAATTCCCAACTCACCAGAGAGTGCTGCTTCAGAGGCAGGTGTTCTCCCCAAAACTACAGATGCCAGTCGACAAAATCACCCCATCTTGCGCTTCAGCCCATCCCTGTGTCCCAGCCTCAAGGTGGATTGTGCCTTAGAGATGCGAACTCATCCCGTGTCCCAGCCCTTCTCCACAGCCCCCATCCTGCATCCCCCCTCTTGCTCTGCAGCACCCTCATCCCATCATCCACCGCCTTTCAGGCTGGCCTTGGGACAACTGCTTCAGCTTTGGCTCTGGCACAAGGCAGAGCACCCCATGCATGGGAAGGGTGCTTCCCCCTGCCCCTGCCCTGCTCCCACAGAGGGAAGGGGTCAGGCAGGTGCAGGTTGTGGGTCCCTTCATCTGGCTGTGCTGCTCGTTGGTGCTCTGGGAGCCAAACTCTGGCTCCCTGCTCCCTGTGGCCATGGGAAAGGCTTTGTACCCTCATGGGCATCCCTCATCTGACCCTGGGCATGGAGCCCTTGGGGAGGGGGCTCAGCAGTGGGGTCCTCCACAGCATTTTGGCTGAGATGGGCTCCCGGTGCTTTTCCCCCCACAGCCCAAACCAGGGAAGCCAAGTCTTGGGGTCAGGACTTGCAGTGGTGTGGCAGAAGCAGGATTTGTCCTGTGTCCCCATCCCCATCTTTTCCTTGCCAAGGGCTCTGGGGAAAGGCTGCCCTGAGTGTCCCTGTGCCACCACGCACCATGGTGGGGACCAGGACATCATCCCTGCAGAGCTTCTGCCCACCAGTGTCTGTCACCATCACCCCACACTGCTGCTCTGGTTTTGGCTTCCTCTAAAAACCACTGGGAGAAAACCTTCTCCAGGGGCAGCACTGGGAGGCAGCTCTTCCAGCACTGAGTGCCCCAAATGTGTTGTCCCCACAAGTGGGGACACGTAGGGACGTGCCATTGAGCTCCAGCCATGACATTTATGTTTCTGAGGCAGCAAAGGTGGATGCCATCCCATCTCCAACCCCTTTGCTCCTGGGGGGATGCTTTTACCCCCTGCTTTTTGCACCACAGCATCTGGGGGGTGGGAAGGATGGATGGGGGTGGGGGGCAGAGAGATTTTGTGTGAGCACTACTTATTTATTTTTTTAAAACAAATGCTTTTAAGTGGTTTTAGGTTCTTTTGAATAAATAATAATTGTTAAAAAAAATAAAAGGTGCACATCTTGCTGCTGTAGAGTTCTCAGAGGGTTAACTTCTTTATAAATATATATATATATATATATATCACAGTAAATATTTGTATAAAAACGAAAGAGAAATAGAGATGTCTTTAAGTAAATTATTGCTTTTAAACAAACTTCTATGATTGTACAGTGTTACCTGGGAGAATAGAATAATATATACAGGTGTATTTTTAAACTGCTGTGTAGGAGGATGTGAACTGGGACAGGGAGAGCCTGTGGCTGGCACAGTGAGGGGATTTTGGACCTTCCCTGGCCCCTGTTCACACACCCCTGCCCCAAGCCCTAGTGAGGGTCTAGCTCTGGTGAGATGTCCTATATCTACTGTATAGTCCTTGTCCTGCCCATGGACCACGCCGGTACATAGTGTATAAATATTATTTTTGCCTACCTGTGAGACCTCAGAGCTACTGGTCTTTTCTCCTACCACCAGGGAGCATTGGGAAGGCTGCCCAGCCATAGCTTAAATCCCATCATTTGGCAAAGAAAGGGGTAAAAAATTAAAAATGAAACAAACAGAAAGGTGGGAAAAGCCCAAGTTCAGGCCTTGTGTTTCCTTAGGGGGCTGGGAAGGCACAGGGGTGCTTTGGGGGTGTGGGTTTTTGTGGAGGGGAATCCCTGTGGGAAGGGGCTTGGAGAGGAGCAAGGTGAAATGTGCCCCCCACCATCAACAGCCGCCGGCCATTTCCTGCAGCCAGCTCCATCCCCGGAGCGCACTCCGGTGTTGCACCTGATCCTTGGGAAGGAGGGAGCCGCCGATTCCTTGGCCAGCATCCCGCAGGGATTGCCCCGGGCCGGGGCTCCCCAAGCCGGGGGTCGGGGCCGGACCTGCTCCGGTTTGGCCTCACCCTGAACAATCCCCAGTGAGGGCAGCAAGCAGCAGCATCCCCACACCCCAAATCCACCTCTGGGGAGAGCATCCTGTGCCCTGGGCGCTCCTCACCAGGCCGTGGAGGGCCGGGGGCCATCGGGACGAGCCTTAGCTTCTCATCACCGAGTTTAGTGCACTTTGTCTTTTAGGGCTGGGACAATCACTTAGCGCTCAACCTCTCGCGATTCGGTGCCTGCCTGACCTTCAAACCTTTTGTAGGAGATGATTTCAGAGCCACCTTTTCTATCTTTAATAAGGCAGAACGAGTACGTTTATTTTTAAACCCTCACGCTTTTCCCTTTCCTCTCGTGCTGACAACCAAAAGAGCCCCCTCTGTGTGTGTGTGTGTGTGTGTGTGTGTGTGTGTGTCCCCTCTCATTTATTGCACACAGAAACGAGCGTGTGGCAGCTGTGGCTGTGTCCAGCACTCCGGCCACATCCTGCTCTCCCACCCCCCAATTCAGGAATGCTGCCACGAGGGGGTTGGCACAGGAGCAGGGACAGGACGTGGGACAGCGCCCAGCCCGATGCCACCCATCCCTTCACCCGCCAGCTGTGCACATCTGTCCTGCTGCCCACCCCAGGGCACCGTGTCCCCTCCATCTCCCCCCAAACGCAGTGCTCCCCCAGGCTTGGCCCCACTTGGGTTTGGGGACAGAGACCTGGCACCAGTTCACAGGGCAGGTTGGCAACTGGGAGCACTGGTTTCCCGGGGTGAAATGCTGAGTCTGTTCGCTGGGGCAGTGGTGGTAGAGAAGCTGAGGGATGCAATGAAGGATCTGTACCTTTTCCACCTCCGGTGTTTCTCTGTCTCATTGCACATATATTTGAGATATATGTGACAATGTATATATATATTTGTAAAATGTATTTCAGATGACAAAACTGGCCAATTTTATGTTATTTTAAATATATTATATATATTATATATAAGAGTCTCCGAAAGATATAAATAGACTAGAGAAAATAATATAAATATGTAATAAATGTATTTTGATCTATTTAAAATATGTCGCGTCATGCTGTATATTTTAAAGATCATAGTGAAGTGTCTGCCTGTAGCCAACTTCCAATGTGTTTCCAAGTCTGTCAGTTGTCACACACACAGGATATGTGGAGCAAACTTTGAGCAAGACTGGGGCCAGCACGACAAAGAGAGATTATTTTTAAGAGCCTTTTAGCAAATATCCATCCTGCTGCCTTTAGGCAAGAGCAGAAAACACACATTTGAATTTTTCTTGGGAGGATAATTTTCTTCCCTGCTGCAGGAATGCTCAGAATCAGGGGGGGCTCTGCAGAGCCCCTCCCTGGGTACCACTCGCTCCAGTGGCTGCCCGCAGGAACAGAGCGCAGCCATGCAGGGAGCCCGGAGATGGGAAAATGTGTCAGGCAGAACAAGCCAAATCATCCAAAACCGACCCAACAAATCTTCCCGGAGCGACCTTGGTCCCCTTGGGCCCTGGAGGATGCGTTTCCTATGGCACTGCCTCCTGTGGGGACCTCAGGGGACATCGCACCGTGTCCAAGTGACAGTTTGAATGTCTTTAATGGTCATGGCTGGAGGAGAGCGGAGACAGTGTGAGATGCTATTTACAGAGAGGTTAATGGCCTGCTGGACACACAGCCCCTGGATTTGCCAGCCTGGATTTTCCTCCTGGCTTTCACACCTGGCTGCCACAGGGAACAGGGCTCATGTACTGAGATAACCTGGGGAAATTATCCAACATCATTCCTCAGGCTGGGCAGGGGCTGAATCCAGTTCAGGTGACCTCTGGCTGATCATTTCCACCCACCAGTGATGGTCTGCTGGGTCCCATCAGCTCCATCCCTTTTGCCATAAGGAAGTTTTTTACTAATTTAAAAATAAAAATCCCCGCCAGCCACTCACTCTAATCATCACAGAGGGGGCTGGGGCTAAGCAAGATTTAAGAGCAAAGCCCGTTTAATTTAGCAAAGGGGGAGACTGAGAGGTGAGTTGATTACAGCATTTGTCACGGGGAGGATACACTGGTACAAAGAGGTAACTCAATCTAGCAGGGAGAGCCATAACAACCACCTCTTCCTGGAAGCTGGAGCCAGACAAATCTATCTTGGAAATAAGGAGCGATCTTTTAATAATGATTAGCTATTAGAACAAGCCACCAATCTCTGTCTCTTAATGCCTTTAAATCTGGACCAGATGCTTTTCTGGAAGCTTTTCTGTTGCTGAGGAGAGGAGCGGGGGGTTCTCGGGGATGCTAATGGCCTGTTAGAGGCAGGGAGGAGAGGAGATGGGAAACACTCTACTCCGAACCACAGGCTGGATCTCGGCAAGGAAAATGCCAGGGAGGAGGTGGGGGATGCTCTGGCAGCATCTCCTGGGGACACGCACAGGCCCGTGCAGCAGCTTCCCACTGCTCCTCCCGTGCTGCTGGGGTTTGCTGTGCCATGAGGCAGTGACTCCTCTCACAGCAGAGACTCCTCTCACAGCACACACTCCTCACACAGCATTGACTCCTCTCACAGCACAGACTGCTCACACAGAATTGACTCCTCACACAGCATTGACTCCTCACACAGCACACACTCCTCACACAGCATTGACTCCTTACACAGCATTGACTCCTCACACAGCACACACTCCTCACACAGCACACACTCCTCACACAGCACACACTCCTCACACAGCATTTGCACTACAAACCCCAGCGCTTCATTTGTGGAAGCATTTAATGATTCAGGAGTCGGCAGCTCCCTGGGGACAGCTCCCACTGCCTCCAGAGTTCCTCCCTCGGTGGCTGCTGCTTGTACAGAAATCCCCAGGGAGCTGAGCTGATGCTGGCACCACGGGAAATGTGCTGCCAGGGTGTTTGGTCCTTGCTTTATTCCCAGTCCAACCATCCTCGTCTTTGAGAGCTGAGCTGAGGGTGGGAGCAGCAGGGATGGGAAGGAGTGGGTGCCTCTGAGGGGAATGACCTTGCTTACACCTCACAGGCCTGGCTGGGGAGTTTTCAGCAGGGATGGGCACCAGGGTAATGAGTCTGGGGCTGTTTCTTAGCTGGCAACATCCACTTCTAATATTCAAGATGTCTTTAAGGGTTAAAACCCTCTCTGAACTCAGCAATGCACCAGCCCTCACTGACTGCCCTCCTGCCTCTCTCCCTTCAGATTCAGGGGATCAGAGCATCTCTCTGTGCCCTTGCAGAGGCTTTTGGCCTCCCAAAAAGCAGGGTGTCTTTTCACCAGCTTGGATGGGTTTGGCTCAAACCCACTGAAATCTGGTTGAGCCAGTCTGTCATCAAGAGGCAGAGAGAGGGCAGAGGGGCTGGGAACTCTGCATTCCCACCAGCTCCTCACCTCAGAGGGATGAAGGCAAGGAACTTTGCCCTGGCCCCACTGGAGATGCTGCTTCTCCATCCATCCTGGCTGCTCCAAGAGGCTCAGGCCCTTCAGACCCCTCAGCTCTGTGCCCTTGCCCCAGGAGCTGCCCCAGTGCCATTCCAGTTCGGGTACCTCGGATACCCAGGGATGCTGGGTTGTCTCTGGGGGTAACCATAGTAACGGAGCATCATCTCTGCTCTCCTGCTGGCAATTTGCTTTTTCATCCTACATTAAGGTGGACCCTCTCCAAGTCCTTTCTGCCCCTCTATAAAGGCAATACCAAGAGCTCTCTGCCAGAGGGGCCAGCTCTTCCACTCCATCCCACACCAGGTTTCACCCCACCAAAAGCAGGATCCAGCCAGGGAAGCAGCCTCCAGCATCCTGCAGGGAGTCCAGGAAGGCAGCAGCTGGAGTTTCTCCTTAACACAGATTTTTAATTGTGAGTGGGACAAAATTAGGGGTTTCCTTACACTTGTTGTTAACAGGTCACTGTCAAGGTTAAAAACCTCAAATACTTTAATTTTTTTTTAATTGTAAAATGCCTCTACTAGCAATAACACTCCGGCTTATTAATATGGATTGGCTTTTTTCAGCGCAGAATGTAATTATCACCCGCTAAGTACTTTGTTCACCTTTCACATTTCTCCTCACTCGGGGAAGGCAAACACATGAGTCAGCGTCCCTTTTTCTGTCACTTTTAGGCAGTTTTTTTGTGACAAGCCATTGTGAATCAGCACAACACTGCAAAGTTCAGGTCACAAGCGCTCCCGAGGTGCTGCTCACAGGGAAATTCGGTGATTTTCATGAAGGAGGTGAAGGACATCTCCTGTGTTGACCCTGGGCTTCGGTGGGAAACACCAGATGAATAAATTTGGAATCAAACTGGGCTCGGTGGCGCTGATTTGAGGGGAGAAGTGAGGAGGGTTTCCCATGGGATATCAGCATGGGGAGGATGCGCTCAAGCTGACAGATCAGCATCCCTTCCCCAGCCAGCCGACACTCCCTCTCCTCTTCCCCTGCAGCTGGCACGTTTATTTTGGAAACACCTCATTAGGATGTAATTAATCCTTCCCCTCTTTGCCTGACGACCCCCAGCATCCCCCCCGTCCCCCAGGCTGGGGCTGTGCCCTCACTCAGGGATGGCACCGGTGGGGGGGATGGCCCCAAAATCGCCTTGCCCGTGGGTCGGTGCCCGCCTCGGGGCTTTGCTGTCCGCTCGGGTTCGTGGCTGACTCAGCCCCAGATGGTTCCGCAGCGCTTACATAACGCGTGTTGTGGCGGGGGCCGGGACGCGGAGCGCGGCGCGGAGGTGGGCGCGGGGGCGAGGGAGGGAACAGAGCTAAAGATAAGCCTGGCAGCATTGGCAGAGCTGTGCCAGGCCCCGCGGGAGCCGCCGGGGGAAAGGCGGCCGGGATCGGGCACCGGGATCGCAGCCGGGCCCCGTCTCCATCCCCGCTGCCGCCTCCCTGGGACCCACCCGTGCCAGGGTCGCCTCCCTCTGCCTCTCACGAACACACCCAAAATGACCCCTGATGCTTCACAACAGGTTTATTTCCCCCTGGTGTTTCGTGATCCAGGACTGAAGCAAGCTGGGTAAAGATTTCCCAGATTTCGTCCCCATCCCTCCTTCCCTCCCTCTCCTCTGCCTCACCCTTGACTGCTGACCAGCACTGGAGCTCACAGTGGGAGCAGAAAACTGATGATATTTCTCTTGAAGGGATGTTTGGGGTGACCTTTGACCTCTGTAGAAGTCTTCCTCTTTTTCTCAGTTTACAGTTCCAATGTGCACACAAAGATGAACCTTGTTTTAGGGGAGTTTTATTTTCATGCTGAATAAAAACCATTCTAATACACAGGGTGTTCTGGGTGTGATGGCTCTTCTCAGGTGGGGCAGCTGTGGGGTTTGGGGCAGGTAATTCATTACCTGAGACACTGCTTCATGTCCTTTATTATTTATACATGGATTTTATTTGTCTGGAGCTGCCCCAACAGGAGCCTTCCCCAGCCCCACTGATTTCATTCCCAAATCCCTTTTTTCCCAAACCCGTGGCTACAAAGCAACCCCAGCTTGGGGGTCCTGGAGAGAGGCAGGAATCCCTTGGAGGGATTCCTGGGTGGCTGAGGGTTCCTGCTGCAGGAGGGATGCAGAAGGCCCCTAGCTGTGTCCTGGATGTCACATCTGAGCACCCCACACTGACACTTGGTGTGGGGGTGACAGCAGGAACAGGCTCTGTCAGGAGAAGGAGCACTGATGCTGGCAGGAAGTCCCCAGCTCCTGATAATTAGGAGAAAAAACTAAATAAATCCCTCAGCAAAAGACAATGTGCAGGGAGAAGCTCAGGCCTGGGCTGCTGCCAGCCCTGGATTTGCGGAGCTGCCCACGCAGGATGGGAGCAGAGACGGGGATTGTCCCCCCAAGGTCAGGGGGACAGGGGTGGCATTGGTGGCTCCAGCCCAGGTGGGGGGCTCTGGGTGCCCCCCTCACATGCAGGTGCCCTCCCAGGACAGGGCTCCATCCCAGATCCCCCAGCACTGAGAGCTGCACTGGATTTACGGCAGCAGGAATCTGGGGATTACGCCGCCAGGGTCTGACCAGCCAAAAATTGTTAAAAATCAGAATATCCGTAGCTCAAATCCAGCTTAAAAGTCAAACCAATCATCCAAACCATCTGCCTCACCATTGAAGATAATACTACTTTTATTGTTTCCATAAGCTGCTAAGCAGCTTTTCAGCAGGAAAAACCCTCTCTGCTGGGACATTTGTGGCCGTGGGACAGCACGGGGGCCTGCCTGGTGGCAGCCAGGTCCTGCTGGGATGGGGATGCAGGGGAGGATGTGGGGATGCAGGGCAGGGATGGTGCTGGGGGTTAAATTCTCTGTGCCATGGTGCAGATACCCACTGCTGAAATCCACCCATGGAGGAGGGCTGGCACTGCCAGCTCTCATCCAAGACATCCCAAAATTTTCTGGAGGTTCTGGCAGCTGAGGGGGATGAGTGGCAGCCTGTAATGGGAGCTGCCCGTGCTGCTGCCCACCTGACCTTCTCCCAGGGGTATTATTAGCCCATCAGGAGCAGCCAGCAGCTCTCCATCTGCAGGTCCTCCCTGTCTGTGGGCCAGAGAGGGGAGCTGGGCACGATCCTCCCTGTTTCCCTGGGAGATTTGGGTTGGAAGGGACCTTAGAGATCATCTCATTCCAGCCCCCTGCCATGGGCAGGGACACCTCCCACTATCCCAGCCCCATCCAGCCTGGCCTTGGACACTGCCTGGGCAGCCACAGCTTCTCTGGGCAACCCCTGCCAGGCCTCATAGCCAAGAATTTCCTCCCAATATCCCAGCTAACCCTGCCCATTGCTAGTTTGAAGCCATTTGTCCTGTCATTCCATGCCCAAAGTTCCTCTCAGACTCTCTTGTGGACCGCCACACTGAGGGCTTCCAGCCACTCTCCAAAATCTGCCCTCCAATTCCTGGAAGATATCCATGCCCAGCACAGAGATCAGTGTCCTGCCCCTCCTAAACCCTCCCTGTTTCATCCCTTGAAATGGCTGCTATGCAGTTCACTCTCTCCCAAGACCTCACTCTGCAGCCCCTGAGGTGAGCTGAGGTCTCTATTCCCACCCACAGCTTCCCTGGGCAACAAAAGCATCCCCTGTCCTGTCCTTATCTGACACCCTGACAGACAGACAGACATCCCCTTCACCCTGGATTTCCAAGCAGGGCCTGTACAAGGAGGAAAAGGCCAGGTTGGATGGAGCTGGGTGCAGCCTGGCCCAGTGGAACAGGGGACTGGGACCCTCACTGGTGTCTGTGGGTCTGCACGGAGCCAGGGAGAGCACAAGAACTCGTTAATGAAATCACCCTGGAGCTGCTGACAGTGCACATTGGTGCTGCTGACTGGCTGCTCGTCCTACCTTCACCCAGGCTGAGTTTGCTTGGAGACATCATTATCCCATGGGAAGACACCTGAAACAAAAGTTTTTTCCCTCATGTGGAAATGAGGAAGGAAAAAGAGCTGATAGATCAGCAACCGACAAGCCAAGAGGAACCTACTCTTCTACAGATCACCCAGCTTTTATTTTGTCTGATTTTAAGCGCCTGGCAGTGAACTGGGCCCTTCCTGTGCCCTGGGAGAGGCAGAGCATGAGAGGCAGAGCATGTCCAGCTCACCAGACCATCCTGGATTTGCTGCTTTTGCTGCAGAGCCCCAGCTCCACATGGAACTGGAGCCACCACTGCAACCTGGAAAGGGACTGTGCAGTGACACAGAGCATTTCCCTCCTGCCCAACAACAGCTCAGGGACACCCTCAGCTGCCCCATCTCTCTGGGCTCTGATTTCGTGGCCCCTCAGGAGCACTCTCTGCTGTCTGGCTCCTCTGCAGCCCCCAGCCATGGCAGGGGATGTGCCAGGCTCCAGGGATGGCTCCGTCCCCCTCCACCTCCCAACCTCTGCCCCAGGCTGGCCTGGGGGACCTGACTGCAGCTGCCAAAGCCACAGCACTGATTTTTAATTAGACAGAGGTGCAATTAGTGAAACACAGCAGAGTGAGAGGAGAAGCGCTGGCCTGTCAGTCTTGGCTGTGAGGTCCCTGACGCTTTCCCTTATCAGCCCAGGAAGACACATTGCCTTGACTGTGACAGTCCAGAGGGAGGGGAATGCATCAGACCTTGCTAAATCCCAGCTGGATTTAAATGTCTGCAGGATATCACCCAGCAGAGCAGTCTGGAAGCCTTTCCCCTCAGGAAAATGGACAGGTGATATCCACAGCTTCATTGCTTTTGTGTGTGTGTCCTTTGTCCACACAGCAAGGTAAGGGCTGTGCTGAGGGTGCAGAAGAGGGCGGTGCTGTGTGCCTGCATCCCTTGCACCTTGTGTTTCCAGCACTCTGGATGAACAGAGGCTCTTTGATCTCAACATCAGAGATATCCAGGTCCAGGGATCCAGGGAGACACAGCTGGGAGGCACCAACAGGGTCAGGCCCTTGGAAGCTGAGTTAGGCTCAATGCACCCATTGCCAGATTTCCACATGCTCCCACATCATCCATCCTCGTCCTGCTGCAGGAGGGATTTGCTGCTCTGAGCTGCAGCTCCTTGAGTGCCAGGGCTGTGCTGGGGCTGCAGATCCCACCAGGGCCATTTCCGAGACGCTGGCAAAGATCCCCTCGAGAGGAAAGGAGCTCAGCCAAGCCTGGAATGACCTGCTGGGGCAGGGCAGGCTCCTTCCACTCTGGCTGGGATTTATTTAAAAGGGGATTCTTTGCAGAATGGCCTGCAAAGGGGGGATGTTTGCAGTGTGTGGCCCCCAGACCACAGCTGGAACAGCCCCAGGCTCTGCCACAGAGCACTGTTGAGGTCAGGCTGGGCTTGTGAGTGGAGTCACAGCACCCCGGGCTGTGGGATGCTGCTCAGGGCTCTGAACAGTGATCACTCGTGGGATGCCACACAAACCTGCACCCTGGTCCCTCTTCCTCATCCCATCCCTGATAAATCAACGTCCTGTTGCTGTGTTCCCACAGACCAGACCCCATCCCTCTGCACCCCATGCCCCCAGAGCCCATCCCAGCTCTGCTCCCACCCCCCCAGCGCAGACCCTGTGAGCTCCCTGCAGCCACAGCCCACAGCTGCTCCCACACACTTCCCAGGCTTTGATTAACTCCAGGCTCATGTCTTTGCTCAGCCCCTTGGGAAATAAAACTCTCCAGTGCTGCAGATTGTGTTCAGGTGATGTTCAGCAGGGGCTGAACCCTCTGGCAGTGCCACACTCACCTCTGCTGGGGCTGGGGAGGGATCCGGGATGGATTCTTGTTGGAAAGGTGTTCCTGTGTGGCCAAGGACATTGGCAGATTTGACTAGCTTGCCAAATTTGTCACCTCAAATTTTATCACAGCCACACCTGCCAGGCTGGCTGTTCTTCTGGGACAGCACCAGGAATGAGCTGGGCTCCCTGGTGCTGCTCAAACACAACCCAGTGGGGAAACCACATGGAAAAAGAGGCAAATTCAGGGATGGAGACATTGCAGTGGTTCCTGGGGAGCTGGGCTTCCACCATGGTCCTTTCTGTGTCTCCTTGGTATGCCCATGACTCGGTTCTATCACAAACTGGTTTCCAGCTCCTAATCCAGTACAAAGCATTCACTGCTTTTATTCCCCTCCCCAGACAGGGCTGCAGAGCTCTAAGCCAGCTCAAGTGGGAGCATCCATGGTTCCCACACTGTGAGAGCATCCCCTCTCCCATGGGGGTCTCCAGGGCAGGCTCATGTAAGAGAAAGGATCTTTCTCTTGATGGTGAGGAGGAGCAGCCACCCTGCCTGCCCAGCCCTGCTCCCTCATCCTTGCCTGCTCCCTGTTCCCTGATCCCTGCCTGTTCCATGCTCCCTCATCCCTGCCTGCTCTGTTCCCTCATCCCTGTTCCCTCATCCCTGCCTGTTCCCTCATCTCTCCCTGTTCCCCATCCCTCCCTGCTCCCTGTTCCCCAACCCTGCCTGTTCCCTCATCCCTGCTCCCTATCCCTGCCTGTTCTCTGCTCCCTGTTCCCCATTCCCCATCCCTGCCTGTTCCCTGTTCCCTGTTCCCCCATACCTGCCTGTTCCCTCATCCCTGCTCCCTGTTCCCCATCCCTGTTTCCTGCTCCCTCATCCCTGTTCCCTGCTCCCTGCTCCCCATTCCCTATCCCTGCCTGCTCCCCATCCCTGTTCCCCTGCCTGCTCCCCATCCCTGTTCCCCGTTCCCCGTTCCCCGTTCCCCATTCCCCGTCCCTGCCCGCTCCCGCTCCCGGTGCCATGCGCTCTCACGGTGGCAGGGCAGGCGATGCCAGGCGCTGCTCGGGCACTGTTGTCACCTGATCTCGGCCGCCCCCGCTCCGAGCCCGGACAGAAATAAACGCGGGAGCTGCGGTGGAGCCGCCCTGGCACGGCGGGCCGGGCTGAGCCCATTGTTCCCTGCTAATGCCAGGGACTGATCCCACAGAAATGCAGAAATTCCCCTCGCGCCTCCCCAGCCTCCTGCTGCACACAAACCATGGCTCAGGAGCAGGTGGAACAGAAAAGGACATGTTTTTTCCCCCTGTTTTGTGAATTTCCCCCTATTTTGTGAATTTTCCCCTATTTTGTAAATTTTCTTATTGATAGAAAGTTCCTTCTTTGTGGGGCGAGGCTAAAGTTTCCACAGGAATTATTTTTTCCTTGAAAGTTTGAATTTGTTTAAGAAGAAGGGTAAGAAAAACCAACAAACCTTCACATTATATCCTGAAAATATAAAGCCTGAAGCTCCATCCCCCCTGGTCCTGGCAGGGCCCAGTGTTCCTGCTGGGCAGCAGCTTTTTGCTATGTAAAATTGGCATCTCCTTGCAGCTTCCATGGTGCTTCCAAGCATGTGCAGAAATACCTGTGGCAGGGCGTGCTGGGGCCAGCCAAACTCATTTCAGTCGTGACCTGAGCAGGTGCTGGGCTGGAAAGGTTCAAAGCTGGGGCAGTGGCTTTGGCAGAACAGCGCAGGAGCTGTGTGGTGACAGAGGAGACACCACAGGCAGTGATTTGGGGTCTTCTTCAGCACTCAACCTGAGACAAACCAGCCTGCAGAGGGACTCAGCATTTCTGTGCTAAGCCCTGGGCTCTCACATCCATTTGTGTGGCTGGAAAGTTGCCTTCACATCTCTGATTTGTCCTGTGGTGCAGAAATATCAGCGACTCTGGCCCAGAGGATCTTTACTTGCAGCCACCCCAGCCCTGAGCCTGGCTGAGCTCAGGATGTGCCCCAGCTCTGCAGAAGCAGCCCCAGGAAGGTTTTGCCACAGCAGAACCAGAAATTGGGCACCAACTGCATCTCCTCATGCTCCAGGTGTCCAAGTGGCTTCCAGGGCCCCTGCCTTGAGCAGGAGACATCAAAGGCTCTGCCAGGCAGGGGAAGGATCAGGCTCCTTGCAAGGAGCCCAGCGTGCTCTCAGCCTGGCAAGGCGATCAAAGGGGAGGAACAGACAGATCTGGGCAGAAAACTGAGAGAGAAGGCAGCAGCAATATGGTCCTGGAGCAAGCAGGAGCACAACCCTTTGGCTTCCATTCCCTGCTGCCTCCCCTTGCTTCCCAGAGTGCCTCCAGCTCCGAGTGCCTCAGCTTTGCACAGAGCTGATCTCCTGGAGTTCTCTGGGCTGCAGCCCCATCCCAGCAGCCCGAACTCTGCAGCATCCACCAGAGAGGCTCCTGCCCCTCTCAGCAATGTGCCAGGGAAATCACGAGACTCTGGGCTAACCAGCATCTCTCCAGGGACAGACCCTGCCTTTTCTGCCTGCATCGTGCTGGATTTTGTCCCTGTCCCCAAAGCCTGTCTCCTGTCACCCCCTCTCCCCAGGCCATACCTGGTTCTTCCGAAGGCGTCATGACTTCACTGTCTATTTTTATCCAGCTCACTGCTAAGTAAAAGCAGAGTTGACACTGGCTTTTGGGAAAAAAAAAAAAAAAAAAAAAAAGGAAAAAAAAAAAAGAAAACAAGGCATTTTTCTTATTGTGTGGGAAAAGATCCATGGGCTGGGTTTTCTTTTTCTTCCCCCTTAACTTGGAGATCTCCCAAAGCAAACAAGTGCTGTTAACTGGAAAATAGGATGATTCACCAGTCCCCTGGGCAGATGGTACCCAGGCCCTCTATTCTCCAACTGCTGGCAAGGGAAAATGCCCCCTGTAAAACTTAAAACAAACAGATGATCCTGTATCCATCAGGGGATCTGCCCTGCCAAGCCAACGTATCTCCAGCGAGCTCCTGCGTGTCCCCAGAGCGCTCAGGTCATCCCTGTGGGTGTCCTGCCCCACAGGGGCACTTTGGGGCATGCAGGATCAGCTCAGGGGCACAGGAGGGTCCCAGAAGCTGCCTCTGGGTGCTGGAGGCTGAGGGATGTGCTGGGTTAGAGCCCCAGGTGAAGGGATGGAGCTGGAGCAGAGCTGCTGCTCCGTGACAAGGTGTCTGTCCCTTGTGCAGCATCTGCCACACGATGCCCTTGCTCTGGGGTGCTGAGGAGATGCTGACACATGGAAAAGCTGGCCAGGAGATCCCTGTGGGTGAACAAACAGTGGCGCCAGAGCAATGAAGCAGCATTATCTTCCCTGCAGCCCCTGACACGTGTCACGGGAGGGATCGTTCTCTGCGCGATGCGACTCAAAACCCATATGGACAGTGCAGGAATCTGCTGTCCCTCCCAGACACAGGGAAGGCCTGTTTGTAAATGCCCCCAGCTCCTACCTTCTGCAGGCAATGGAACCTCTCATCCTTATTGCATTCCCCTTCCAGATCCCCAAATCCTGGCCACACCAGCAACAGGGCTGGCCCTGCAAGGAGGTCTCACTTCAGGGAAGCAGCAAAGTGAGGGGCTCTTGAGGTATTTTGGGGCACCATGACCCCTGAAGCACATCCCACATGGAAAGTGCCCATCACCAGTGTCCTTTCAAACAGAAGCTGTGATGGTGATGCTGGAAAAGACTGGGGTGAAAAGAGGACCTTGAGAGAGACTTGGGGTGACCCAGGAGTGTTCCCTGTTTGAGATGAGGGTTCCTGCGCCCCAGGAGCAGGGCTGTGTCCAGAGTCTGCCTTTCCCTGCCTGGGACATGGTAACAGCAGAGGAGCCCCAAGCACAGGCTGAGAGGCCAAATTCCCAGCACTTTAAAATTCCCCCTTGGAAGCTTTTTGGCTGCTGGAGGCCTGGGTTATTTCTGGATGCACTCGGCAGGAGTGTTTTTCTCTTGCTTCGGAGCAGGGATGAACAAAGAGCTCAGCTCAGCCTGCACACACACAGCCCCAGCGCCCTGCAGCACCCACCCCAGAGTGTGCCCTCTCCTCTCCCTGCTCTCCAGGCCAGGATGAGCTCCCAAGAGTGGGGATCAACCCATGAACTGCTCCTTGTATGAGCCAGAGACACAGCACAGCATACTCCTTTCTCTCCCTTTAAATCAGACCTTTTCAGCCCAAATGTGACAGACTCCTCACAAGGGTCTCTCCTGCTCCCTGGGTTTCCTCCTCCATCCCTGCTGGCAGCAGGTCAGAGAATTTTGAGCTGCACAAATTCAGCTCCCAGGAGGGCTCTTGGGACAGAAAACCAAGGTTTCTTAAGCAAGGTTTCTTAAACCACCCAGAGATGCTGAGCCTCAAAATAAGCGACAGCCAATTGTGGTGTCACCGCATTGCCCACACTGCCACAGCTGCTCTGGGCATTTTTATCAGCTTTGCCCTCCTCCTGTTGCTTTTGTGTTTTATTGCAAGGCACCCACTCAGCCCTCACGCCCTGGGGTGGGCACAGCCCCTGCCTGAGCCCACTCCTCCACCTCTGCCTGAGTACGAGGCTGTGACAGCCCCAGGTCACCTCTGGGTGTATCTGCAGAGGGATTAACAGGAGAAATCCCAGGTTTTTAAATGACAGATATATTGAATAAATTGTGCTGCTGTTACAGATTTAGGAAGGAAATCCAGCCAGCACCCAGGAGTTCTGGTCTGGCAGCAATGTGGGCACCCTGCAGGCAGGAGGTGTTTGGGTTTGGGGGGTGAGGAGCGGGTTTAGGGCTGCGATTGCTCCTCCCAATCACCCCCTGCTCCCAGGGAGGGGGCTGGGAAAGGCTGGCTGTACCCTGGAGCTGTTCAAGAGAGCCAGGCTTGACCTGGAAGGGTTAAACTCACCCAGTTCATGCAGCAGACTGGGCCCATTCCCCTCCCCATCGCCCAGCCCTGTGGTGTCCAGCTGCAGAGCAGGAAGGAGGGGTTGTAGCCCCTGCTCTGGCCACCCAGCAGCTGCCCTGCCTGCTCCTCCAGCCAGCTGAACAAGCTCCCAGCACTGGGGATCGTGGGCTCAGCGGTCCTGAGGGGCAAGGGGGGTGAGGAAGGTGGGAAGGGCACTGGGTGAGGGAGATGGGGATGGAAGATGAAGAGCTGACCTTAGCCCTGGCACCAGGAGTGGGGCAGGTGGCTGGGGTGAGTTGGGTGGTCTCTGGTCCTCATCAGAGAGGTCCCTTCTAAGCCTCCATGTGTGGGGAGTTGGCAGAAGCACAAACATCCCAGAGCTGGGATTTGGGACTGCCAGCATTCACTTTGGCCACAGATTTTCCTGGCCTGGCTGCAGCTCAGAGAGAAGATTTGGCACCTGGGGTCCCCAGCTCACCTCACACCCAGCCCTGGGCTCTCCTCCCTTGGATCCAGTCCCCAGCTGAGCCACTGGGACACACCTGTGAAGATCATTCCAGAAGGATCAATGCAGCTGGGGGGTCCTTTTGGTGCCATCCCAGTCAGGGCATGGTGGCAGCTCCTGGGGACAGGGCTGTGCTGTGGCTGCTGCTGAGAAATCTCACCCCACGGAGGTTTCTCCTCCACCTTTCCTCTCCCAGACTCTGCTCAGAGGCAAGGAGAATGGGGCAGGAGGAAGAACAGCCCATTTCAGACCCCGATCCCAGTGCAGACACACCTGGAGGAGAGGAGACCATTTCTGCCACAGCTTCTCACACACAAGGACCCTTCTCCTGCAACAGCCCTGAAATGTGAGCTGGGAACCAGCACCAAGGTGCCAGCACACTCTGTCCCCGTGCCCCCACTCCCCCACAGCTCCTGCCCTGCCCTCATCTGCTGCTCTCCATGGAAATTTGCCCTTTTCCCCCTGAGAACAGGCCCTGCCCACGCTGGCTCTGGCTGTGCAGCGCTCCAGGCTCCCAGCATCAATCCATCTGCCAGCCCTGGTGTCACGAGTGCATCATGGAAAATGCCATCGATCCACCAAGGTGGGGACTTCATTTGAGGGCTCTAATGAGGCAGGGATTTAACCTCATCACACCAAGGTAAGCGCAGCTGCTGGGTGCCCTGGCCAGAGGGCAGCTGCTGGTGTTTGTGCCCAGCTCCTCGTGTGGGAAGGTGTTTCCAAGGACATGTTGGTGTTGGGGAAGGGCTGGGCTGGTGTCCAGAACTGAGCCAACATCTCGTTGTGATGGGGTGTCCAGGCTCCTGGTCCTGCCCAAAGTCACAGGGGAGTTCAGCTGCAGCTCTCAGCATCGCTGTCTCTGGTGCTTCCCTCCATTTCCTGGCTCCTTCTTTCCCATCTCCTGGCTCATTCTCTCCCATCTCCTGGCTCCTTCCCTCTCATCTCCTGGTTCCTTCCCTCCCATCTTCTGGCTCCTTCTTTCCCATCTCCTGCCTCCTTCTTTCCCATCTCCTGCCTTCTTCCCTCCCATCTCCTGGCTCCCTCCTCCCCTCCCATCTCTTGGAAGCCTCTTAGTGCCTCGAGTTAATGTACTGTTTCAAAACAGCTTGTTCTGGCTTCACAAAAGGGTAGAAAACTCAGGGGAGAGCACTCATTAGGAGACTTCCAGCCTGCCACCAATTCACTTTACATCTCTGATGAAGTCCTTTATTCCAATTTCCTCATTAATGCACCACATTAACAGGATCACTCCCTCACTGGGGTGCATTTGCCCTCCCTTCCCTCAGGCCATGCAGCTCAGCTGCCTGGGCATCTTTGGCTCTCCAGGGCCTTGGGGACACAGCCAGGACAGAACTGGATGTCCCCAGGACTAAAGCTCTGCTGTGGGATGGAGCAGAGAGCCCAAAGGCAGCCGGGAGGGTGATGATGAGCACTGACCAAGGGGCTCCTCACCTGTGAGCAGCCAGGCACAGGGAGGGCAAGAAGGGAAGGGAGAGCCCTCACTGACCCATGGGCTGGGGAAGTGTCCTCTGTGGCCTGGGGCAGCTCTCAGTGCCACCAGCAGCTCGGTTTTACAAACATCAGGGCGATGATGACAATTCCGAGTCCTCCCCTGCGCACAGCAATGATTTTTCCAGTCTCAACCACGAGCTCACAGCATCAGCCTCTGCTGTGCTGAGCCCAACAGAGCCCTGATCCCCCCTGGATTCCTGAGATACCACCACCACCCTCTGCTCCCTCCAGAAGAGTTTCCTCTCCTCGGCTGGAAGCAGGTGCAGGCTCCTGATAACTCTTCTTTGTGTCCACAGAGGAAATGGGGCGTGAGAACAGCCCTGCACACGAGCAGGATGACAGCCCTGCTGCCACTGATCTCAGCTCGGGCTGCAGATGACTCTTCCCTGCTCCCTGCCAGGCCTGGCAAAGTGAGACACTGTGAATAGAAAACAAAGGCTTAAATGTCCCTAAGCCAGTGATCCCAGTGATGTCCCAGCACACCCTGACAACGAGGATCTCCTCCTCCTCCTCCTCCTCACAGCTGGTGGTGGCAGGACACGAGCACATGGTGGAATGACTGTCCCTGCATGCAGGACTGTTGTTTTCAGCACACAGAGAGGAGGGTTTTAGATGGTGGAAGGTGTCCCTGCCCATGGCAGGAGGCTGGAATGAGGTGAGCTTTAAGGTCCTTTCCAACCGAAAGCACTCTGTGATTCTGTTCCTCTGGCCATTCACTGGTATCTCAGCAGAGCTGAATTGTCCTGATTTCTTGGTGTCACCAGCCTCAGCATCAGGTGTCCTGATGGTTTCAGGAGCAGCTGGCTGGAAGCAACACCCTGAGGTTCACACACTCTTCCCAGCTGTGTATCAGCATCCTCCTCGTTCTCCCACTCCAGAAGATGCAGGCAGTGAATGTGGATCCCCACAGAGAAGCGTGGTCTGACCCACATGTGAAGCAAAAACATCAAAGAACGAAAAGAAACAAGCCCAACAACAAACCAGAAAAGCTTTTGGAAACTGGGAAAGAATCACAGAGTGATGAGGAGAGGCAGTTCTTCAGGCAGGCCTCAGGCCTAACAGACCCAGATCTCCTCTAAAACCTGGACAACTTCATCCCTTCCCACACAAGGGAAGTGGCACAAGAAGTGCACCCACGGGGAGGGTCAGGGAGGGATTTCCCCTCCACTCCTTCCTCCCACCTATCACCATCAGCTGAGGATGAGGAGGAGCAGGGTCAGTGGGCTTCCCCCGAGAGCGGGGCCACGCCGTGCTCCCACCCTGCCAAGCCCACTGGAGTGTGTGTGCACACTCAGCATCAGTCAGAGCTCAGAGACACGTTCTCCCCAGCATCCTCCCTCCCTGCCTGCCTCCCTCGCCGCCTCCTGGAGCCTCAAACGTCAGTGCCTGTGGGGGAGAGCCGGGGGAGAGCTGGGGAGCAAGCTCTGCTCTGCGGGGGCAGCTCCGCACGCTGCAGCGAGGGCCAGGCGGAACGAGCATCCTCAGCGGGATCCAGGAACCCCCAGATCCCTGCCGTGGGGACTGGGAGCATTCATGCAGCAATTAGGGATGCCAAAGGAAGGTTGGGGAGAGGCAGGGGGATGAGGAGAGGATAAATAAGCTGGAGAAGCGAGGATCCCGGTCCTTTCTCAGTGTTTGACATGCAAGTCAAATTTGCCTTTCAAAACCTCTACGTCTTGGCAAGGCTCAAAGAGACAAGGCTAAGGCAGAGCCACGGATCTGCCTCCTGCAGCCAGCCTGAAATTGTACCCTACAGTATCACACACTCCTGCCCACGCCCCAGCTGCCCCCACTCCAAACCCAGTCAGCACTGGGATTCCTCTGCAACCATGGCTTGGAAATGGGCTGCTGGGAGAGAGAGATGCCAAGGGAGAAAGGTTAAATAGACACTGTACTCCAAGGGGGGAAAAAGAAAGATCCGATTCAGCGTTGCAGTTTCTAAAAGAGTCTCCTGAGATCCTGAATGAAGTGTGTGCAAGCAGTTTTGGCAAGGAGAAACAAAAGACCTGAGAGGAGCGAGAGGAAGGATGAATGAACAAAAGACAGGAAAGCTGCACATGTTTTCAGCCCCTGAAGTTCACTCGTCTCTCTTTTCATGCCCAAGTCCTTTTCTTCTTGAGGCACCTTTGGGAAAGGTAGGAAACGGGGGGTGGGGGATTTACTGCTGCTGGGTTTAGCACTGGATCCTATTAACTAAAAAGAATGGGAACAAGGAGAAATTCCCAAGGCGAGAAAAAAATTCCATCATTAATTGACAGGTCCCTGAGGGGGCTGAAGCGGAGATGTTGAGCTGAATTCAATTACAGACCTGGTCAGAATCAGGCAGGAAGATGTGGCTTCTTTCAGTGTGTCAATTAAAGAAGGACTGGGAACGATAGACTTCTCTGACCCATGACTCAAAGCAAGCTTCCATCCGGCACTGCCTGATGGCCCCGTGGCTCCCACTGGGAACAGATGGGCTCACGGGCAGAGCAGGGATGCCAGAAGGCCTCCTTGCAGGCTGGGCACTCGACAAAACCCAGCCTTGTGCCCGCTGCAGAAATTGCTGTTCTCCACAGGAAGGTGGCATCGTTAACAGTAATTAATTTGCAGCCACTGTGCCACCTGAGCAGAGCCCAGCACAGCATCACTGAGCCAGCAGCTCCCTCACCAGATTTGGGGGCTGTCCTCAGCATTTCCCTTAGGGAATGAGGAAATAAGTGGCCATGTGAAGAGGGAAAGGGCAGAGAAGATTTCAGAAGGTATCTGGGCACTGAAAGCTCTGTGTCAAATCTGCATCACCCCTTTCCTGGCTGATGGGAGCAGCTCCCCCCAGACAACCTGGTGCTGCACAGCCTGAACCCTCCAGCTCTCAGTCCCGGGTACCACAGCAGAAAAAGTAGATGTCAGTAGAATATCACATCCTTTTTCCTTCACTGTCCTCCCCTTGGGAATCCCAAATTTTCAATTTTCCCTCATTTTCCCTGCAGCAAGGCTCAGCTGAGCAGGGCTCTGAGAACATGGCCCAGACAAGAGATGGGGCAGAGCATGGTCACATTCCCTGCAAGCTGTTCCAATGGAAGGTGTCCCTGCTCATGGCAGGGGCTGGAACCTGATGAGCTTTAAGGTCACTTCCAACCCAAGCCATTCTAGGATTCTGTGCTTGATTCCTGCTGGGCTCAGGTGGGCAGGAGTGTGTTCTTCCTTTGTAGCATCAGAAAACTTCAAAGGAACCTCCCTCTGCTCCATCACCACCGGGAAAACCTGCACATCCTCCCATTTTCAGCTAGCTGCTCTCTTCAAAGGAGTAACACTACTGTGTTCCTACTGACACCATTTTACACCTTAAAAAAATCTCTCTTTCTCCAGATTCCCCTTCAAGGGTTGAAAACATCCTTTCTTCTGCTTGTTCCTGCTACTTTCCTTCTCCTTTGAGGTTGTTTATTTTATTGAACAGTCTCCTTTGCAACACATGCAGCCTATTTCTTACCACCCTGGATCCACCCTGCCTGGCCTGATCACAGGATGCCATGGGTGGCTTCAAAGCCTTTTGGGCATCCTCATACAATCCCTCAAAAAAACCCAAAAAAAAGTGAGAAAAGTGATGCCAGAAAGGTCTGATTCCACTCTGGGAGCAGAATGCAGGTATCCAAGGAAAAAGGTGAATAAGGGCTGATCCTGAGCTCTCTGTGGACCAGCTGAAACCAGGAGTACCACAAAGTTACGAAGAACAAAGAGGTCCTATACAAACATCTCTGTGTATTTACAGCTCTTGAATGCTCCTTTTCCTGTTGGTGCTTAAGTGGCATTGCCAGCACCTGGGGAAAGAGAGGAATGGGCTGATTGATGGAATTATTCCTGGTCAGCTGCTAAGTGAAGAGGGTGAGCAGGGGGGCTGTGCTGCTGGGAGAACTTCTCTGAGGCCTTGGGAGGGAGGAAGAAGCCAAGAACAAAGGATCTGTGCAGTGTCAGGCAGGGCCTGGAGCGGGAGGAATTCCTCTTTCTCATGTTCTTGGCTTATTCACAAAGATTCCCAAAACTCCTGGAAGGAGGGAATGGGCAGGATGAGCAATGCTTCACTCCCAGCCCCGGAGCACAGTCCCAGCAGCAAAGGGAGAGGTTTGCTACACTCAACAAAACCCAGCAGTGGGTAGGGAAAGGAAAAGGAGATTTTCTGCTGCAGCTCCTCAGCTCGGGGGACTCTGAGGGTGTGGGGAGCACAAGGTGAGGTGTGAGAATTCCTCAGCACAGGTGCTGTGGGAGGAACAGGCTGTGGCTGTAAGTCAGAGCTCTGGGACAGAGCGGGGAGGGAAGTGTCCTGTCCTTCTCCCTGCCATCCTTTGGGCTCATGCTTGAGTCACTTCTCCATCCAACAGAGCATCCTCATGCTCCAGGACACTTCCAGCACCCCTCCCCTTCTTCCCCTGCCTTCCTCAGCTCCCTCAGAGTCCAGAAGGTGTTGACAATCCTGGAGGGGAAAGAGAAAGCAGCCTCCCCTTGGGATGGGGAGAGATGCCCTCCTGCCCCAGCGCTGAGGCTGATTCCTGAGGAGAGGCTCCACATGTGCTCGGGGAGCTGTCAGCAGGAAAGGAAGGAGGGAGGGAAGGAAAGGGCACGTGCTGTACCCGCCAGGGCTGCTGACTAAACCCTCAGGCTTTGTTTGCTTGGTCTCTGCAGCCCCATAAAAGTCAGATGAGCCTTTCAGGCAGGAGCCTGGGGAGGAACAGAGAGGCCTGGGGTAAGTGCAGCAGCATGAGCCATTCCCTCCTGTGCCTCCCCATCTGGGGGGCCCGAGGGAGCCATTCCAGGTCCTTTGGTCTTACAGGAATTCCTTGGTCTGGATCTCATTCTCCTGCAAATTTCTCCTTTTAGGAGCAGTTCCATAAGGCCATAAAAAGGGCTGGACTTGGGAAGGGCTCAGCCTGAAGCTGAGCAGGGACTGAAGACAGAGAGAATTTCAGTGACTCCTTCATCTCAGCCTTCCCTCCCCAAACATAAGCCAAGACTAAAGGGCTCCCAAAGACGAGGAGAATTTTTGAGCAACAAGGCAAAGAGCACAAACACTCCCAAAGCCATTCCTGCAGCCTGGGAAGTACCACAGCAGCAGCAGGAGCAGCAATTATCCCTGTGAGGAGGCAGGGAAGGAGTGAGGAGTGCTTAGCAGGGAGGTGTAAAGGGAAATCCTACTTCACAAGGGCCCAGCCAGTCCTGCTTGTACCAAGTGACAGACCTGACAGGAACCTGTGACAAAACACAAACAGTGTCTGGTGGGTACAAAACAGCAGCAGGGACTCATTGCTCTCTGCCCCAGCAGGTATTGGGATGCTGAGAGACAGTTCCCAGGTAACACGTGGGGCTTCTTATTTGAAAACTGCTCCTTTTATTATCATCTTTCCTCCCACTGCAAAAGGCAAAGAGAAAAGAGACAGGGAGAGGGAGAGTCGTTTGACAAGCTGAAAACTTCTCTGAGGGGGGAAAATGAATAAGTGGGGGAAAAAAATGAATAAGGGGAGGAAGAATAAAAGCGCAGGTGAAGAAGGAAATACAAAGTCAAAAGGCTCAGGGCTGACTCAGTGTGGTGCAGGGTTTGTGAGGGACACTTTGCCTTTTGGAAATCAGTAATCCAAAGGGCTCTGCATGTGTGCATAAAGTTATTGACTGACTGCATTACATCCACTTATCCCCCATTAAGCAGCAGGCTTCAGCTTGATCCCCAACAGCAAGGAATTAGAGTAACTCTACCCTGCGTTTTTAGAAGGGTTTCCATCTCCCAGGAATCCAAAGTGCTTCAGCAGCCCTCCAGGGAATGCAGGACTGACATCCAGATCCTTCTGGGGTGGAGACTGGCAGTGGGACAGGCTGCTGTGTGCAGCAGGGATGGGAGGGAGCCCTGGTGCTTCTGTGCAAAGCTATAGGCTCTCTATTATGCAAGCAGAGTAGGAAAGGGTTGGCTTCCAAGGACACAGAATATAATTAGCCTATCTCAGAACAAGTAGTGATTCCTCCCCTGCTAAGCTGCTCTCAGTTCAGCTTCAAACGAATCATCTCTGCTCCCTGGCTGTGTCTCCACACACGAGAGCAGACAGCTCTGCACGTCTGGAGAGGCTCTAGGTCTCCATACAGTTACTGAACACTTTCAAAGCTGACTTAGAAAGTTTTTGTTCTCTTTTTCTGCCCCCACTTCAGTTTTCCACCCCCTCAGCTGTACTGATGCAACTGCTTGTGGATCTATGGGGAAATGAGACCACAGGAATTAATTTTTTTTTTTAATTGTTTTTTTTTCCAAGGCGTATTCACTTGCATCACTTGAGCAGAGCAGCCCCAGTCTCAGAGCAACACAAAGTTTGGTGAAGAGGTGGAAAGAAGCTCCTGGAGGGGGGAGGAGGAGGAAAGCAAAGGAGCCTCAGGTGTCTCCATCAGCTCCTGCTGTCCTGAGGTGCAGTTTTGGAACCACCATGGTCACACACAGCCCTGGTGGGCCTGCAGCCCTGCCAAGGCAGCTCCATGCAGATGTTCCTGCAGCTGGCACGGGGGGGACACTCACATCTCCCTTGTCTCAGAGATGCCTCTCTGCTTTGTGTCCCTGGCCTCACTGCCGTGCCCCAGCTGGCTCCCCACGTGGCAAAGCTGCTTTGTCACGGATGTCACTGGAGCTGCTGCTTCTCCTGGAGCTGGAGAGGAGCTGGGGAGCTCCAAAGGAGGAGGAAACTGCAGCTCCCTCCAGGGGAAACAGAGACAAGGGAGAGGTTTCCAGGTCATCCCAGACTTCAAGGGCAGAACTGGGGAAAGGTCTTGAAGGAAGAGATGAAATCAGGGTGTTAACCATGACAGCAGCCATGGGGGGCCCAGCACCTGTGGGGCTGGGAGCTGGGAGAGTTCACTTGTGCTACAACAGGGAGCAGGGGTCCTCAACTCCTCTGCCTCTGCACCACTCCCAAAAATCCTCCAGATGGGAGCTGGGGATGATTGTGTTTGTTGCCCTGCAAACAGCAATGTCCCCATGCAAAGTGGTCAAACAGGGAGCTGTCAAACTTCCCTTTACCCCCTCTGCACCCTCCAGACAGTGCATGAGAGGCACCTTGTTTATGGGCCTGACACTGGGTATGACTTAACCGGCTTTGACAGGGGTGATCCTATTTATAGGAGGAGCTCCTAATGCCTCTCATTCAATGTCATGTTAGGGAAAAAGTGAGAAATGAACAGAAATGACCCCTGAGTTTCTACTTTCAGTAATGGAAATTTCAGCTGCTGACCTGGGCAGGTTGGGCAGCACTGAGCCAGTTTACTCAAGGTCGTTGAGAAGTTCACATCACAGTCCAATTTCCCCTGTTTGAATGTCCCTGGCTTGGCTTGGCACTCCTGATGCATTTTCAAGTCTGGATCCCTCTCATTTTGGAGCCTTCCAGAAATTCAACTGCAGCTCAGCCCAGTCCATAAGGATGGAGATGTGAGGAGATGAATGAGAGGTGTTGCTTCCTAGATTGCCATTGAGGAGTTGCACAAATGCTTTGCTGACCACACATGAACACAGGTCAAGCACAGGAACAGCCAACCAATCACCTTTATTGGTCCTCACACACCAAAGGCTTCAGGAGAGGTCAGATCTCATTGGGGACAGCAGCTCCTCCCAAGGTTTAGGCTGGAGATCAGGTTCTTCCCCAGAGGGTGCTCAGGCACTGAACAGATTCTCCAGGGAATGGTCACAGCCCCAAGACTGCCAGAGCTCCAGGAGCATTTGGACAATGCTCTCAGGGACAGGGTGGGATTGTTGGAGTGTCTGTGCAGGGCCAGGAGCTGGACTGATGATCCTTGTGAGTCCTTTCCAACTCAGGATATTCTGATTCTACAAAAACCTCCTTTTTTAAACCCCTGTAAATTTTCCTAGCACCTCAAAGGATGGCTGGCCATGCATTTGGCCGCCAGCCCTGGCCCTTCTGAAGCCCTGTGGCCAGCCCCTCCTCAGAGGGAGCATCCAGAGGTGCAGCGCTGAGTGCTGAGCCGTGCCAGGAGACAGCACGTGTGCGAGGCATCCTGAGCTCCACCATGACTCAGAGCCAGTCGCCTTTTTCCCTGCAGTGCAATTGTACCAGGCCCTGACAGCATCAGCTGGCTTCTATCACTGCTCCACATCAGAGCTGTCAGTCCTGAAGACAATGGAAGGTGTGTGGAGGGGGAGGAATTGAGCATCTCTGCGCTCTGCTGGCTTCCCAGAGTGATGCCAAAGTGGCGAGCAAAGAGGTTTTGATGAGCGGCAGCAGCAGCACAGAGGGTTTGATTAGCAGCCTGCTGCTGCGAGAGGCTCAGCGAGGACGTCAGTGACTGTGGCAGCACTGAAATAAAGAAAGAAGCAACACTTCTGGAGCTTCCTGCACTGCTTTTTGTGGGGAAGAGCTCGGCTGGTGGTGGTGAGCAGAGCTCTGGAGGGCACACAGCCCCTGGATGGTTCATCCGTGCTCACAGCTCTGGGGATGGAAGGCATCTGTCTTCAGATCCACTGGCCCCAGTGGGGACTGCAGAGGATTTGAGTCATTTCCTCAGTGCAACTCATCTCCCCCACGTGTAACTTCTCAAACTCACCTGTTGCTGTGGCAGTGATGATGACAGAGAAGGAAGAGACTTGAGAAGCAAAGTCCGGGGGCTTTTAGTGAACAAACAAAAAACCCCAAGCGAACACAAAGCTCAGATCTTGCTGGGTCCTGTGCCAAGGAGGAGGGTGTGTTTGTGCCTCCTTCAGGGCGTCTCCTGTGGCCCAGGTTGGCAGGGAGGATCACCCCCCAGGATTCTCAAGCCGCCCCTGTCCCGTGCCGCTCCCCCTCGCGCTCGGGGGCCGCTTCCTGCCAACGCCCACGGGGACATTGGCGCTCTCCCTGCATGTCCCCGGCGAGATGAGATGGAAAAGTGACAGCAGCCATGCCCAGGGTTTGTCTGTTTGCCTGGCAGCTCTGCCTTCTTTCATTCCTTCTCAGCAGACTTGCACCTGCCTGCTGTCCTCGTCCTGCACTGATGCACCAAAGTCCCCCAGCACAGAAATCCGCTTTTTGTTCTGCTTCTAAAGCACAGAACACAAGGACTTTGAGGCCATCTATATATTATGTTTATCCTAAAACCAGGGCTAAGGGAAGTTGTTATATTGATTATTCTCCAGACTCAAAGGTTAGGTTCAAAGCAGGGTAAGTGATTTGGAAAAGGTCCAGGGAAATCTGTGAACCCTGTCAGAACAGGGTCTGTTTCTCTCAAAACTCAATCCAAAACCTGGAGCAGAAGTCCACCTTTCCCTTCAGGATGGACTTAAGACTGATTCCTAAAGTGCTGAGGCATTATGTAAAATAAATTAGCTTGGTCTGTGCAGGCCCAAGCACAATGAGTTTCTAAATTAAGCCCTTGTAAATGGAAATGGTGAGACAGGTGTGAGAGAAGATACCTACAGGCTGGAAAGCTTAATCAGAAATGAAAGTTGCTGAATGGACCAGCCAGTGATTTCAGCAAGCATTACGTGGTGTTGCTGCAAAACAGCAACAGAATGGCCATTGTTTTATTGATCCCACACAACCTGCTGGGCCCGTGCTGCTGATGCACTCAGGCTCTGTGTCACCGTGCCCCTGAGAGCTGCTGCAGGGACAGAAGTCACCACTTGTCCCTGGGCCCTGCCTGGCCCCAGCCTGTGAGTTTCCATCCAGCCCCCACAGGTGAAATGCCCTGTGATGACCAGGTGGCATTTCATCTCCACAGCATTCCTCTGGAAGTGACACATGGGGAAAAGAACACATTCAGCACCAGGACAAAAGCTACAAAATAAGCAGAAAGGGAGGAAGTTTAAAAATTAATCAGAGCTCAAAGTGCTGTCAAATTTTTCCTCCCCTTGCCCTTTCTGGACACACAGCCATCACCAAAGATTAAAACTGATTTGACTGACCAGGTCAGGCCAGAGCAGATGTGATAATAGGCAAAAACTGCCAGAGGGCAGGGTTAGATGGGATATTGTGAAGAAATTCTTCCCTGTGAGGGTGGTGAGGCCTTGGCACAGGTTGCCCAGAGAGGCTGCGGCTGCCCCATCCCTGGAAGTGCCCAAGGCCAGTTTGGACAGGGCTTGGAGCCACCTGGTTCAGTGGGAGGTGTACCTGCCTGTGGAAGGCAGGTTGGAACAGGATGATCTTTAAGGTTCCTTCAACAAAAGCCATTTTAGGATTCAGAACATTGTGTTAGACTCTCCTGGAAAACAATTTACAGATCTCTTCCTCCACCCCCTTTCCTCTGTAGCTCATTCCTGTTCCCTTGTTATGAAAAGTTTGGTTGTCTTCTCCTTTTTCTGTCTGAGTCTTTCCATGGCAGTTAGCTGCCATGGTGATAGAAGTTAGAGAAATTAGTAAGAAGAAGAGTCATAATTAACAATTGACTGACAGTCCCATCTGACCTGAGACAGTAGCTGAAAGCTGCCTCCCACTTCAATCTGCTTGCCACGAACCAGCCAGGAACAGGCAGATCCACTAGCCAGGGTGGTCTGGCTGCTGGCTCCCTTCCTGCAGGGGCTGCCCTCGGTGGGTTTGGTGCTCAGAGCCTCGGTGAGGATGTGCCTCCATTGCCCTCTTCTGGATCCACAGCCAAGCCTGCTCCAAAGATGGGAGATGTCACCATCCAGGGCTGGCAACACGCGGTGACCCCAAGGGAGCTGTTTCACAGGTGACCACTGGGACCTTGTGCAGCTGCTTTGCATTATTTCACCCCAAGAACATCGAGTTCTTTGTGTTTCTCCTTCCAGGACGGTAGGAGAAGCCTCCCTCCTTCCCTGCACTGCAGGGCAGGTTTACAGCAGATGGTGGCTTCAAAGGGAAGGAGATATTAGAAAACAAATTAACGCTAAATATATGACTAATTCAGGATCTTTGTGAATGTGTACTACTGTGAAAGGTGGGCGGTTCAAAACCTCCCAGGAAGATGGGGGGATCTCAGGTTCAAAAGGAAGGATATATGGTTAAGCAAAGGAACTCTTTGCCACAGGATGCTGAAAAGGCTAAAAATATATGTGAACTTAAGAACCTGGAAAAGTTTGTGGAAGAGAAATCCAGTGAGGGTTGCTAATTACACAGAACTTCTAGCCATTTATATAAGTTATGTTTCCACATTAAATACATATTTATGGAAGAAAAGGCTTCCTAGTCTATTTGAGGTGCCTTCTTTTGGGATCATAGGACATGATCCTGAATCAGCCCTTTGCTGACCCAGTATAACTCACTCCTGTTTGTATGAATATGGAAAAGCAGGGGTCAGGTCCTCAGCTGCTCCCTCAAGGTTTTATTCAGCTTGAGGCAGGTGAAGACTCAGTAATTGCTCACTAACACACTTGGGGCCTGCCCCACCATGGAGGCCTCGGGATCTGGTGTTTTTGTAATGCACAAAATTATGCAGAAACCTCACTGTTTTGTACAGGGAGGAAAATTAGCTCAACTCAACAAGGCACATTACTGATGGACTGAGCGAGGCAATTTTTCACACTCAGCTGGAAAGAATTTCTGCACTTGTCTGTCTGCTGGAGATCGTGCAATATGGTAACACAGAGAACCAAACCTGACACTGGAAATTATGGGGCTGCTGTCACCTTCCAAGCACTGAAAATAGGCAGGAAATAGGAATCTGGTGAGGAGTTTCAACAGCTTGACCCTGCTCTGTAATGGACTTTAGAGTCAAGAGCAGGTTGATGACAGTTGTTAATCCCTTCTAGCACAGCCCTCCCTCGCAGCTCTGCCTGTGCTCCCTGCTGTTAAATAATGTATCTCCAAAACGGGGAGAAAATAGGAGAGTTTCACCCAGCAAGGGCGAAAGGAAAGATGGGGGAAAGGAAAGATGGGGGGATGATTGTCCCTGGCAGCAGGGAGAGTGATGGGTCAGGGAGACAGGAGAGGTGCCTTGGTCCAGGGTGAAGGACAGAACACAGGGGACATATACCGCTGAGCCAAGGATTTAGGGGGAAATTGCCACACACACCTCTTGAGTCAAGGGTAGATCAGTGACGTAGAGTGGGATGCAGGCTGGGATTGTCCAGGAAAGTGAGAATGGAAAGCAAAGTGCTCCAATCCAATGCAGTCAGTCCCAGAACAGGCTCTAAGTGTGAACAGTGTGACAGAAGGGACAAACCCACAGCTGAGGTGTCCCAACATTGTCTCCAGTGGGTTTCTGCCAAATGAAGATCCCAACATTGAACTGCAGAGGTCTGGAGAGGAACCTGTGTGATGGGGGTGTCCAAGGGTGATAAATGGGCACAGAACAAGCAGCACATAACATGCTTTAAAGAAGCTCCTCAGGGCCTGGGTGACAGAGTGCCTGGAAGACAGATCAAGGACTAAAAATCAGGATTTCTGACCCATGATTAAACTGTGGCACATGTTAACTTACACTGGACAAAAGACACACTCTGCCCCAGTTCCCTGCTTTCCAGCAAGTGTGAGAGTCATTGTCTGCCCTAGAAAGAGAGCATTCTCCATTCATGTTTGGGAGGCTCCTGGAGAGCAGAAGCTGTGCCAGTGCAGAGCATTATCTCCTCACATCCTGCAAGAACATGCCAGCAGCATTCAACCTCCCCTCAAATCCAGCGGCAGGTCACAGCGATTGGCGGGTCTGGCATGTGTGTGACTGTGAGTCACCCAGGATTACTGATCTTCATATTAATCTATTGTTGTAAATGACTTGGAGCTGCCTACAGACAATCCTTCAAAGTATGGAACAATGGAGAACCTGCACATCTGAATAAAGCCTCCTCTGCATGGCAACTTATTGCCATCGTAACCAGCATAAACAAGAGCAATTAAGACAATTTCAGAGCATCACCTCCTCCCTCTGGGGTCTTAATGAGAGCACGCTCAGAAGGGGGCTGGAGCAGAAGCAGCAAGGGCTGGGAGTTAACTTGTGCAGGAAAAGAAGGGTAGGGAGAGTGCTGGATCCAGAGGGCTGCTCCTCTCCACTCCACAGTGCAACACACAAAGGGCAAGCAGGGGGAGAGATTCAACCAGCTCTGGGCTAGATAGAAAAGGCTCTGAGCAGCAGAGCTTTTCTGCTGTCTAACCCTCACACCAGCTGTCTCTGCAGCTCTGCAGATTCTGCTGACACATCCAGGTGACCAGAAGTAGCCAGAAGGGGTGAGAAAAACACAGGCACCACACAGAAGGATGACAGGGTTCCAAGCCATAAATCTTGCTAGACTCAGGATTGGACTGATGGCCTTCTAGAAGCAACGTGCTCAGGAAGAAGCTCTTCAAAAGATGATGATTATCCATCCCAGAAAATAAATACAAGCCTCCACACAGCGTTGTTGGATTAGTGTATAGGCTGCACATGCTCCATAAATCTTTGCTTTATGCTACTGATCTACGAGCACTCAGACAACTGAGAAGCTGCTTGTGGGTGGCTGTGCAGTGAGGAGAGGTGGAAAACTGGGAATTTCTCCTTTGAGGAATCTGTCAGGAGATGAGAGGGACTGACCTGAGCAAATACTCCAGGGAAGGAAGGGAGACAGCTCCTATCAGCTTGGTGATGGAATCTCTTTCTTTGGGAATCTGTCCCCTTGCAATGGATGTGGCTCTGGAGCAGAGCTTTTGTGAAGGTTTTCATAGGATTGAAGGAACTACATGGTTTTCAACTGACTCTTTTCCAATTTAAGGCAGAAGTCAAAAACGTGGTTCCCGCACTGTCACAGTGTATAAATAGCCTGATGGAAGCATAACAGCAGCTCAGTTTGGTATGTATCATGCACTCAAATAATTTTATAAAAAATCCCACAGAATCCTATCCAGCTCCTCCTGCAAGAAGCTCACCAGCTTCTGTTTAATGTGTGTGCAGTGACAGCTACCCATACATCAGGTGGATCACAAAACTCACCCTAGAACCAAAATGGTTCTTTCCATTCTCTGCAGAGACAATTTTTTCCTTTTAACTTGAAATTTGCTATCATAGATTTGATTGTCTGTTTAAAAAAAAAATGAAGAAAAGTGGCACATTAACTTGCAAAGAGAAGAAAGGAGCTAAATCTGAGACCTCTTATCTCAATCTTCCCAATGCCTAAGTGCTGGATAATTGGAATTGCTGTCTGAGCCATAAAATGCAGTTTTGCTCAGATGTTCCTAACCCCAGATAGTCTTCTCCTTTCTGCTTCTCCTTCAGAAGCACCCTGGTTCTAAGATCTCAGGAGATATGTGAAATCTGACCTTCAGTGGAGAAAGATCCTACTTAAACTTCCTAGAAGCCAGCCAGCACTTGATAAGCCTTTTGCAAAATGAGCAATCCACTTTTCTTGGAGTCAGGAGTTTATTGGAAGGACAGGGTCATTCAGCCAAGCACGTGGACCAGTTTACCCTCAGCTAAGAATTTTCACAACCCTCCCAGCCAAAGCACTTCTTATCACCAGGCAGGTTTTTAGGAGGGAAATAGCTGGGAAATAGTCACCTTTAGGAAATTGGGTCTATTTGTGCTCATTGCCTTGTGCTTATTCTATGAGTGTGCAGAGCTGGAGTCCACCTGAAAAACATAGATGAGTCTATAAAGAGAAATAACTATTAGTAGTTGCTGATATTCAAGACAAGACAGCTTTCCCCATGGGTTTCTTGTTTGGGTACTGCCTGGAGGGCAACTAGTGAGGACTCAGCAATTCTGAACACCAGCTTACATATTTAGGAACGTCATGTCAAATGCATCCTAAAATACAGGGAAAGAAAAGACCATTTGACAGAGAAAAATGGGGAGATGTAAACAGCTGGATCTGTTCTCTGTCACTGACTCACCAAGGGACATGGAGCAAATCACTTCATTTTTCCATGATTCAAACACCCCCTTGCAAAATGAGGCCAACAGCAAAGCAGGTCCAGCACTTCCCATAGCGCTCAGGTTTGTACCTGGTGGGGTGTGTGTGTCAGCTGGGGAGCACCAGAGCTTTCAGTTCACAAGGAAGGTCTGCAGGGAGACATCAGTGTTTGTTAATCCATGCTTTATAATGTTCTGACATCTGGAAGGGCAGAGCAGAATCGTTATCGCTCTGATGATGACCACTGTGTCCCTTATGAAGAAGAAATTAAAAATAGGAAGTGGTTATAATTACCATTTTGGACACCATTCCAGTGTCATCATTCTCAACACAGTGCTGGAGTTATAAAGTAATAGCTGAGGGAATGTCAATTTACAATTCCTTTTTCAGTGCAGCAGAGTGTGAGCCAGTCCGATCCCTGCTATCTCCTTCCCCGACATCCAGCCGTGCAGTTCCCAGCACTGCTCGTTCGGCTTTCTGAGCTCCATTGTAACACTAACAAAGGCAGCCCAGTGATATTGTTACATCCAAACCATGGGCAGAGACAGAGAAAAAAAACTCCCAGTACCTTTAGAAATGAAAACAGTAATCTTGTTCCATTCCAAATGGGAAGAGAATTTCCCAGATAAAGATTTAGCTGTCTCCTGCTCTAAGGCAAAGTGCTGTTGCCCGTTCCAGGCTCACTGGCTTTGCTCTCCACTCCACACAAGGAAGTGAGAACCTGCCTTTGGAAACTGCTAACCTTTTCCTGCATGGGAAACCAAGGGAAAGCACTTTGTTTGGGAAAAGCTTGCGCTGGGATTCATAATAAGCCATCATTGACGTGACAGACCTTGTTGTTGACTTGGAGCCAAATCTTGAGGTCCTTGCCTGAAGGATCAGAAGGATTTGACCCCAGGACTGTTATTAGCCTTGACATCACCAGCTCCTGACATGGGATAGTTTTCCAGTGAACTTGCTTGAGAATGTTTAGAAATGTCAAGTGGCCGAGCCACGAGGACACAAGAACGAGAAGGTATCAAATTCGCCCAATTGAACGGGAGAATTTCAGTCCTCCCCCTGCTCCCGCTGGCGATGGCAGCGCTGCTGACAACCTATGTCAGGGTCACACTGCCTTATCAGGCCCCTCTCAGCCCAGCACCCTTCGTCAGCGCAATCCACGTGCGCCATCCCAGCCAAGCGAGAGCAATGGGATCCCAATGCAAGCGCTGACACCCGTGAGAGAACTTTTCCAGCACTAATTGTGTTGTGGTGGACAGAGCTTGTACCAAACGGTTTACACAGAGGATGGACACTGTGTGAGCTGGACAGGAGCCTAAAAGTTCTGGTTGTGGTGTGGCAGCATTTTGCCAAAGGATTCCTGGTGTCACATCACGCTGAGAGCGTTGAGGGTGGGGAAGGAGAGGGGCAGAGGAGACTGAAGAAGCCACAGAGCTGTAGGCACCGATGAGCTTGTGAGGTGCACTCACACATTTACTTTTACTCCATATAGGCCAGAGCTCCATGGTGAACTCCAGCAGAGGAAAGGCTGTGTGTTAGATAAAGCCTCAATCCAAACTTTCTCCGTGCAGGGAATGGCTACAGCACTCACTTCAATACTTGAAGAACAGCTCAGCTCACCATGGTTTAAACCAAACTTCTCAACAGCCTTTGCCATTCCCCATTGTCTTCCCTGTGCTCAGTGCTGCCAGCTTTCCTTGGACACATCCACAGCACAGTAAATCTTCCTCCTCTGCTCCTCGACTCAAGCCACTGTTCTGGTTGCTGAAATTAGTCAGGGTCTAACAGGATCTACTATTCCATTCACGCCTCCAGAAGATTTGTTCCATCCAGATGCCCTTACTGAGTGAAACTCCCATTGTTTCATACAGCTAAAATCAGTTCCACTAACAAAAATGATAAGGTGTCAGAATCCGTATCGATCATATATCCACCCATCTCTCCTGCCATCTCTCTGCAATTTCCGCAATCCTTGAGAGCACCACTTGTTGGTGCGCTGCAGGAACTCATCCAAAATGCTTTAAGATGCCTAAATTAATCATGGAGGATTCACCTTCCCTTCCATCAGGGAAAACAAAAGCTTGAAATTCAAGGGGAGGGCTGGAATCTCCCCGGCTGATTGGCTGGAGGATGCCTTCTCGCCCACACGTCCCACTCAGTAACATTTCCAAATATTTTTGAGCAAGCTGAAAACAATTGTGTTGGAGGGGCAGGGGGGCTGCTAATACCCTATCGGTTTCACATTCCTAGGAGAGTTCCCAGCCCACCAATCTGCCATCCTATATCAGGCAATGAGCCCTCAGCTGGAAACTCTCCCCTGGCTCTACCTATTGTCCAATGTTTTCCTTCCTGCCAGATGATTGGAATTGCACCAGTTGTTAATTTTACACCTGCTGTTTGTGAATATCCCAGAGTGACCTTTCCGACAACAGCCACCCCGGGGGATTTCTTGGTGGAGAGATGCACACACATGCATGCAGGAGCAGATAGAAAGGGAACAGGAAGGGGCCTCCTGATGAATGATGGGGGATTAAAATAGCTCCTGCTGGGGCCATGGTGGGATATTGGAGGGCAGGAATGATGAAGCGGATGTTTAAAACATAGCGAAGTGTCGATCTAAGCACAGAGGGCAAAATAGTGTTAGCAGATCCCTTCCTCTTTCCAGCTCTCTCCTTGTGCCCAGCTGGCTGAGCAATGCAACTCCCAGAGCCTCTTACAAAAGAAGAGCGGCTCCCTGAGACGCTGAAGCCAAGGTCTGGAGAGTCTGAAAACCCTTTTATTCAGGAATCTGAAAGTAATATCTGCTCTGTGGCCCCATTAATCACTTCTTACCTCGGTGTAACTGACCCTAATGCCAGCTCTGGAAGGTATCAATCACCCCAGGAGGGATGTGTCAGTACAGCATGGACAGGAAAAGCCACTGGCTTCTCAGTCCTGAATTCTAGCTGGTCTGAGGAAGTCACAGGTGCTCAGATATCACTGTGACCGGTTTTAATACTCAGATTAGGTTAAACAGGTCTAGCCCACTTTAGAGTAGATTAAGAGCACTTTGGTTATTAAAAATGATTTGTAGTGCCAGAGATGGATCAGAGGAGAAACTGTCCATGGGCTGTAGCCACATAACCTCGACAATTCCTACAGCAAGCTGGCACTTGGCTGTAGAAAGTGGAGTGGTATGCAAATAGGAGCAGGAGATGGCAAATTTTCCTCTGAAAAAAGACTGAATATTGGATAAATAACACAGTGGTGGATGTCTGCTGAGTGGTAGCAGATGTTCAGGGACAGGCAAGCCTGACCCTTGTGGAGGAGAAATCACTGATGTGGATATCAACAGAATTCTGTGTGCACAGTGCTCAGTCCCAGGCATCCATCCCCCTGGTACAGCAGGGATCCATGTGCCAAGCAATCCCTCTCCCAGAGACCTCAGCTCAGGATAATGCACCCTTTTCCTGGAGAATGGCTCTGGCTTGGGAACAATTCCGTTCAGAGATATGAGGCAAATCTTGTGTCCATTCTCTAATCTTGCCAAGCACAAATCAAATGGAAAAAAGCCCTCTCAGATCTGAACCCCAGGTCCAAATCAAGCTGCCCCCAACTCCTGTAACTTCTCACTACAGGATGAGGGGACCCCATGCTGTTCTAGAGGCCCCCTTGCAAGTGAGGCTCTCCCCACATCTCAGCTAACGAGTATCCCACTGTATCTTGAGCAAAACGAGAACTCCAAGGGTTGGCCATTTACCAGTTTTGAACAACATTCTGACAATCTAAACTCCTGCTTTAACCCCAAAAGACATTCCTCACATCTTCTCCTGATCAAGTGAAAAAGACAGAAAAATTTCTGCAGAGAACCTGTCTAAAAATGCCAGGGGAATAATCCCAACACACCTCCACAAGAAAGGATGTCCCTAATGCATCATTTTGCTATGGTGTTCTTGTGAGTCCTTCTTCTGAGACTTCCAGGCCACCAAGCCACCACTTTCTAAATATTTTTGGTCAAAAATTCACTCAAATGAATGGACAGCTGCAGACAGTACAATGTGCTTTGGGCAGCATTGGAAAGGGTCTGTGTGTCAGGTATCCCCAAACTCCTGGCAATCAGGGGAACAATACTCGTAATCTCCAAAAAAAAAATTCCTTAGCTGAGTGAAACCCATGGTGGAGGAACAAGGATGGCAGATGAGCTTCTCTCTGCAGCCTCATCAACATACTAATGGCCATCTGCATCTCTGGATTCGGCTCTGTCCTTGGCCAACTCAGTTTAGAAAAGGTTTTGTTTTTCTTGGGCTGGTTTTGTTTACAGCTGCTCGACCGAGGCAGGGAGGTCAGCAGCAGCTGAGTGCAACCCAGGCTCTCCCAAGTGCACGTTCTCCAGTGAAACATCTGGTTACAAGGCAAGGTCAAACGGGCCTGAAATGGGAGAGGGCCACAGATTCTGCCCGCTGAGATGCAGCCAGCTGGGAAAAGAACAGGCTTTTCTGGGTATGTTGGAGGATTTGGCTGGGAAAAGAAAGGAGAAAAAGAAACATACTGCAGAAAAGCTGAGGATCAAGAGGCTGGTTCTTTCATCAGTTAAGAATCAAGACCACCCTAGTTGTCACATGAATTGCTGAGTCTTATTTAGCAGGAATTCTAGTTGCTCCCAAACAGACAGAAGGTCTCTCCAAATCCTTCATTTATACATAGTACCAGCGTATGTATATGAATACCTCTATTCCCCATTATTCTGGGATTTCCTCAAACACACATCTCAGACCTTCTCACTCTGTTCTTTCTAATTTTCACCTCTCACAAAGCGCTGGAGCCGGAAGGATGAAGACAGATCCAACTTGCACATTGCAAACCTTGATTTCCTGAGTTCCTTGGGACAAGGACCACCCAGCTGCTCAGTGTTTGTCCAGCACCTGCACCACTCGTGCCCAAGCCAGGGTCTGGATGCAATAATGACACAAACAACAACATTGTTCAGGACCAGTGTGAGAGCTCCTGCAAACCAAAGAAACCACTCAGGAAGCCCAAAGAACAAATCCTTCCATGCAGCCCTGGGGAATGCTAGCAGCAAATATTTAGGGTTTCTTTGTTTTTAAAGCAAGGCTTGTTCCTCTGAACAAGAATCAGAGAAAAAAACCCCCATGTGAATTGGATGAACCAAGCACACAGAACACCAAGAGAGGAAGCTCATCATGCAGACAGAGTGGGAGGTGTTTGGTGAACTGGGATTGATTCAGGGACAACCAAAAAACAACGGAAAACACTAAATTCACATTATGGCGTTTATGCAGCATGAGCTGACCAGCCTTAATAACACTAATGCTCAGTACATGATTTCAGAGAGAAGCAAGTAAAGAATAATTGTCTGAGCATGGGACCAAGCACGGTTTCTGAGCTCTGATACTTCCTTCTTCCGGGCTTTCACTAAATATCCTGACCTGTTTGTGCTTGAGCATCCTTCTCTAAAAGGATAAGGACAACAACAGTCACTCACCTACTTTGGTGGGTAATGAATGACTCAGAGAGCTCTCACCGACCTCTTGAAGTCCTGCACACAATACCCGATGTGTCATGCAGCACCTCACGGCAGCCAGAAAGCTGTCACCTCCTAATGGGCCTGCCTTGCCAGCAGGGCAGGGCAGAGCCTGCACAAGGTCCTCTGGCACCTCTATCCAAGCTCGGAATGGTTTGCAGAAGGATCCACTGTGCCATGGAAGGGGTACAGAGCTGGGGAACAGCTTGAGCAGGATGTGTGCTGCCATTCCATCGGGTCCTGCTGGAATCCGGACATTGCGGGCAGAGGAATCTCTTGAGGCTCAGCACATCAGCTGCTGCCTTCATGCACCACAAATAAAGGACTCCAAATCCAAACCTGGAAGCCAACCAAAATACCAGAAGATCGTTGTGCTTCTCATGTGCATAATCTGATGCCTAATTTGCATGCAACGCTTGTGTATCTTAATCCCAGCTTTCCAGAGGATGCTGTCCCATCCCTGATCCCATCAACAGATGGACTCCATCTGCCCAAATGAAAGCTACAGTTTCACCCTGCTCAGATTTTCCCACCAAACTGCTGGATGCAGCTGTTACCCAGGGCCCTGCCTTAGGCAGCCCTTGGTCTGAATGCAGAGGTTTTCCTTCAGAAGATTGTTACCATTTCAGTCTCCCTTCAGGCTGCCTGGACATGAGCGAGCTCTGTGCTCCAATAAACTCCATCAGCACTTCCCAGCACACAGCTCTGGCTGGAATCAGCCTGGCTTGGAGCACAGATCCAGTGTAAAACTCCACACAGAGCAGCCAGTTATTCATAACAGTCTATACAAGGCACATCTGGAGTGGGACTCAACTCACACATATCTGGGAGTGCAAGAGCAGCCACTGCTTGTTTGAACACAATCACCTTTAAAAACTTTCTTAAAGTCATTTTAAAAGCCAACCATGTGGTTTTGGCAACTTCACACACCCCTCATGCTGCAGGTAATACTCAGTGAGACATGTTTGCTCCGACCCCCTGATATCTGCAAATATTGAGGGGATAAAATGGAACCTGGTCCCATGCTTTTCCCAGAAAACCATAAGTGAGGCCCTGGCACAGGCTGCCCAGAGAAGCTGCGACTGCTCCATCCCTGGAAGTGTTCAAGATCAGGTTGGACAGGGCTTGGAGAAGCCTGGGAGAGTGGAAGGTGTCCAAGGCAGGGATTGGAACACGATGAGCTTTAAGGTACCTTCCAGTCCACACCATTCCATGATTCTATCATTCTGTATTTCATTCCCCAAATAACAAGCAATAACAAGAACACAAAGTCACATCGTTATTCCTGTCTCCCAAAACTAAGGCAGGGGCATTAGGAAAAGGTGCATTTGCAAACCCACAGAATTAGATTTGCTAGGACTCACTGAAGAGTTAAAAGGGTAAAAACACCAACTGGGAGCACTAAGTATGCACATGTGGGAAGATGCAGTGGAAACTGGTCTTGAGAAGCCACACAGTTAAATGCTGTCATCCTCACCCCTTTCCTTCTCTTCTGTCTTTTCTCTCTCTAGAAAAACCTCACTGTATCTTTCAGTCATGATGAAAGAACCTTCCTGCTGCCCGCCCCAAACCCATGTCCAAGTGCTTTAAGAGCACAGTTTTGTCACAAGATAAAGGGTCAAATAGTTCCCCTCTCCCTTTACTCATTTACCCCATGGTAGGTAAATTTGGGTCATTTCCAACCTCTAATGGGCACAAGGGCTCCTTTGGCTATTGAGGCTGTACCAAAGTAGCAGTAAAGTTTTTTTGAGGCCTCCCCTCTCTCTGCTGCCAGGAGGGAGGGAGCCACACTGACTGAGAAACTGTCTGGGACTTGGGCACTTCCCTTCCTTTTCCGTTCAGAAATGTTTTGATTAAACTAGCAAAATCATTCATTCTCTCCATCACTCCTTAACTTTATTTTTGTTACTTCTAGACAGCTCGGAACACCCTTTCCTAGGTAACGTTCACTAAATGTGTCTCAGAAGCCAAACCTGCTGCCTCCCTGCACCAAAGTGACAGAGACACTCCCCTGCAGTTGGGTCTGGCATCACCTGGGGAGCACCAAAGAGCCCACCCACCTCCATTTCTCTGCCCCCTGGTTCTGGGAGTGCCATCCTGCAGCTGGGAATCATCCCAGCCTCACTCTCCATGGCTCTCAGTCAGGAGGTGCCATCCCTGGGCTGGGGACAGGGAATGCTGTGGGGACACCTCTGTGGCCTCCCCATAGCAGTGGTTTAAGGGTGCTGACTGAAAGCATCCGTTGTGGCTGGGCAGCCGTCCAAGCACGCTGGATCCAAGCTCAGTTGTGCTTCCACAGGGATCACACTCCTGGACCACACTCCTGGATCTCCAACCCTTGACTGCAGAGAGCAAAATCCTAAAGCAGGAAAACTGCCCTTAAAGCTTGTTCCCTCTCTAGTTGTTCACAGCAGGGATAAGTAAGGCCTCATCTATAATCACCTAAAACCATCACATGATTCCTGCTCTGGCAGTACAACAGCTGAGCACGCTGCAGGATACACAGCAACACACATTGGTGATGCACCATTACACATTCCCCAGTGCAAGCCCTGTTGAAATGCTGCCATCAAATTATTTCAACTGATCAAATCAGGAAAAAAATAGAATATTAAAGCCCCAGATAACAAATTAATAAGAATAAAAGCATGTAGGTGAGAATTAAGAAGGCATTAACATTCTGATGGCATCTGCTGCCTAAATTAAACTACAGGGAAAAAAAAAAAAAGAGTTCAGCTGACGCTCAGGATCAGGACAAATAGTTCTCAAATGGAAATTACAGTTTTGAAAATTATGTACCAAAAAAGGATCCAAATTAGGACATTTCTGATTTGTGAAGTTCTTTCTCCAGGTGGGGATCTCAGGCTTGACTGGAGGGCTGGCAACATGATTGGCAAGATGCTGGAATTGCTCAGTTCCTGCATCCCACAGCAGGACCAAACTGGCCCAGAGCCCAGCTGGGACAGTGTCTTGTCACTTCTCGGATCCCTCTGGGGCTCTGTCCCTTTTCGGAATTGGATCATATGGATGTGGTGTGTAAAGTGTGTTTCATTCATGCAGACACCATCTTGGGAAAAGAGGAGGAATTAGGCCTGGATTTCCAAAGGAGTTTAGTGCTAAATTATGTGAATAACTGCATCAGTAATTTACATGAGCAGTTACTGTGACAACTAATAGTGAACAACTTAAGTAGCCAGTTGAGCATGTAATGACCTGAGTTATATGCACCATCATGTCTCTTTGGCACACCAAATTAGGTGTGCATACCCATTTTGCATGCCCTGAAGGACTTCTACCTCAGCAACAGCCTTAATTTCACAGCACAAGCCTGATCTCAGCAGCCTAGCACGGCACAGCCAGTTTATGCAACACAAAGAGCTGGCACAAACTCCACAGCCCAGGTCAGAACGGATCCTCAGACAGCTAATTAATTTTTACTGCTCCTTTGTGAACTGTAAATTACCCTTCATTTCCTAGATTTCTGTCCCATTTTTTGCCTGCCTTTCTCTAGTGAAGCAGTAAAAAGGGAAAAGTGCCAGTAATGGGCTCTCGTTGTGATAAAAGCAGCCACGATTCACTCACGCTTTGAACAATGCTCTGCTTATGACCAGAATATAAAGGCAATTGGGTTTCAAGAAACTGTCCAGAGATAATGACTTTTCCTGTAGATGGGAGGATAGGAGGAATATTTTATAAAAAGAAGGGCGGGAGAAGTGTCTGGTTTTACACGACAAACACAACTGAGTTCCTCTCCTGCTGAGGGTTAAAAACAAGATAAATGATCTTCACTTTAGAGACCAAGTTCATCAGTATTGCCTGCACAAAAGAGAAGGGAAACTGCTTACAAGGCTGAGCTGCCAACAGCCTCCCCTTCTCATTCAGACAGGAAAGAAGAGCCTCTTCCCGAGAAAGAGTGACCTTCAGACCACACACACACCCCCAGTGTCTTCCGAGAGCAGCCCCTGAGCAAGCGGTGCTGGAGCAAGGACGGGCGCGGCTTTTCAGCGCTGCTGTGACCCTGTGCAAAGACTAAAGCTGCTGATTCTGCTGAATCCAGAAAGCAACACCCTGCCAAGAGAAAATCTACCAGTGTACACACTCCTGCAAGCCGTGGTTCCAGTCTGTGTTCTCTGCTGATGTCACTGTCCACAGAATTGTAGAATGGGTTGGGTTGGGTTGGGTTGTGTTGGGAGGAACCTTCTGCTCACCTCATTCCAGCCCCTGCCATGGGCAGGGACACCTTCCACTATCCCAGGTTGCTCCAAGCCCCATCCAACCTGGCCTTGAACACTTCCAAACGTGAGGTAGCCAGTTCTGTGGGCAACAAAATTAATCTAAACCTTTTACCTGCAGCCACACACTGATCAGAGGCAGAAGCAGCTGTCAGGAAGAGATCACAACACACCTGAGATGAACTTTGTTCAGGCACTGCTGAAATTCAGGACAGATTTAGCATTGTGAGACTCACTTCACCCCTGTGTCAGGACACAGCATTTGCATTAAACCCGCAAATAGCAAAAAGGTATTACAGGAATTTTCATGTGGTTTCATCTACCAAATGCCCTTTGAAAGGCCACGGCCACAAGAACACACAGAAGATCTCCAGGTCCCAGCTGTTGGGATGCTGCAGGAATGAGAACACGGCACTGCTGGGGTGCATTTCTGGGGCCTTCAGCATTTGAGATACTTATATTGCAAAACACCACATTCCTCAGCTCTGACAGAGCCTCTTTTATCTCCGTGGCGGATTCCTGAGCCGCAGTCGCTGCCAGAGGAGGGTGCACAGTGAGTTACTGGCCAGGGACCCTGAGCTCCTCGTGCCTCAAGTCACTTACCCAGAGCACCAGTGACGTTATCGTGCTCAGCCCATATTTACTACAGCTACAAACTGATTCAGAGAAACCTGGAGTGCAGGATTAATCATTACTCTTGGGATGTTGAAAATGGATACCAGAACGGACTTCCAAATTAGGTATCTAAAAGTCCTGCATCTCCCAGGAGAGCCCCATTACATCTCCCTACTCCTTCTAATGGAATCTATAGTATGTGAGCACGGCTTTGCCTCCCACAAGCCCTCCCTGCATAATTATCCCCAGCTCAGATTGCTGCTTTCTGTAATGGCTGGAGAGCCACTTTCTTCAGGCTACTGAGATGTAAAGAGTAAATGTTTATTGCAAAATGCAAGTCAACCACCGCCAGTGGGTCTGGGCCATGGTGGAGGGATACAGAAATGGCTTCTTCTTCTTTTTTTTGGCCTCAGAAATAGAACTCACTAAAAATAGCAGTTCCACAGGAACAAGACTGCCTGAAAATAGCTGTTTCTCAGGAGCAGGGCTGGCTGCTTCTGAAAGAAGTAGCTATTAATGTATAATTGTCCCTGAGGCTGGTTTCTGAGAAAATGCTGTACATACAGAGGGCTGTAAAGAGATATGTTCACAGCAGGGAACACAGGCACCCCTCTCTTGTCAGAGGTCCAGTGAACTGCAGTAGCTCATATCAGTGTATTTGGTTCACTAATCATAGGCACAGTTAGATCCATCTCAGCACTGGGAAGTATTTCCATCTGTTCTGTTTAAGGCAGCACTCTAGGATACTAGCTAGACCAGTAAATAAGAAAACCTCCATCAGCTTTAACTGAATGTGCACTGGTTCCTCTCCCAGGACTGAGCAGCTCTGAAATCCCAGCACTTTCTTTCCACAGAAGATCCAAGAACTTTGTTGAATTGCAGGTTGTGCAATCTACTCCCAATTTCCTGCTCTACTCAGCACTTAAGAGTTTTCTTGCACAGATGCTACAGGGCAATAAATCTTCTGAAGAATGGCTCTACATTTCTCCCACTATGGTGTTGCCTTTTAATGAGGAAAGACAAATTGCTTGTGAGATTGGCTGATTGGTTGGTTATTCCTTAAAATGTCTCACTCATCCCTCTCATAACACCATGGGTTCAACAGCTCATTTCTTCTGTCTTCGTTTTCCTTCCCAGCACAGCCAGACAATATCTATATCGAGGCCATTCTCCTCCTGTTCTTCTCCCCTTAAGGAAAAATCCATCTGGCCAAAAGCAGCAGAGATTATGAAAGGTCCAGGAAAGGCAAATTTTGGAAAGCAGCAGCTTTAAGGAAACTGCAGTGGGGATGAAACACAGAGGGCCTGGATGCTGCCATCACTTCAGTCCTGCAACACCCGTGCCAGAAGCCAAAGTAACCTCTGCTGGGAGCATTTCAGGATCCCAAAGGCTGTGGGACTGGGCTGGGTCATCACAGGATGGAAATCTCAGATTGCTCCTTCCAGGCTCTGCTCTAAGTGCTGCTTCAAGTCATATCTCTGTTCACTGGTGATCTGACACTTCAGCATTCCAGTAACAGGAGAAGGTGCTTTCCACAAGAAGCTGAAGTTGTACCCTCTGAGTGGCCCAAGGCTGGTCTTGTACCTTGAGAAATTACTCTTTCTTTTCCTAACAGAATTCCAGAAAAAAAAAAATGGCACCCTGCTTGTCCTTACCCCAGGCTGCAGTTTCCGGCAAGGAAATTACTGTTCCCTGGGAAGGTTTACATTGCATGTACAATGAAGACCAACATTCCCAGGCTTCATTTGATCCTCATTTGCTTAGGAGAGGGAACCAGAGATGCTGCAGCCTGGATGATTTCACATAACTACAACTGGAAAACATCTAAAACAGTGCCAGAAGTGTGGTGCCTGATGTGGCCCAGTAATACTGCAGCAGGTACACACACCCTGGACGTCTAAAACATCTAAAACACAACATATACAGTGCCAGAAGTGTGGTGCCTGATGTGGCCCAGTAATACTGGAGCAGGTACACACACCCTGTCACACAGCCATGACATCCAGCCACACCGTTCTGATCCTTCCCTTCCCTGTTGCCAAGTGGTTTGTTATATAACTGCACACATAAAGGGAAAGATCTGTAAAATATAGAGACACAAATATGCTCCTTGCTTTGTTGTTTTGCTAAAGTTTTGAAAAATGTCTTGGGATCCTCAAAACCAATAGCCCATGAAAGACAGAGTACTTGATTCCTGTTGGATAGCAGCAGGATGAGGATTTTTTCTGCAGCTCAGATCAGTTTGATTAAACAAGCGTTTTGTTGCAGCCGTCATACAGTGCTCATTAAAAAATACTCTACATTTGTGTAGCATTTATCATCCAAGAATCTCATCATGTTTTACAAAATGTAATTAATTAAACTTTACAACTCCCCCCAGAGAGGGATAAGGAAAATGGAGAGCTGCTTTAATCCATCACTGAACTGCAGCAGGTGCTGGGCTAGAGGAAAGCAGCTTTTCAGCAGCACACAGCAGCATTGGATCAAGAAGAGAACATCTCCAGGCAAAGTCACTCAGGGAATATATCCCACACCTTGTGTTTGCATGAACTGTGCACTTCCACAAAAGGTTAAATGCCAATTCTTGCAGAGAAGAGGGGGGTTTTTCACCCCCACCCCTCTCCCCAGGTTTGTATCTGAGGCATCCAGCAGCACAATGCCTTCCACTGAATCCCAAGCAGTTCCAAAGCCCAGGGGCAGCCACGACCCTGCTGGAACCCAGGAGGCAGAAGATATGAAGCCACACAGCTACAGATTGCATCTCACAGTCCTGGAATGTTGTGCAAGCTGGTGCTTAAAGCGGAGGGAGAGTAAAGTCCCTTTAATCCCTCGCTCACTTCCCTCTCCCCTCCCCATCCGTAAATCCACACCTGTTAAAGGTCACCCTGAAATGAAATACATTTAAATGCTTCCTGCTGCTGCTTGGCTCCCCTGTCCTGGTCCCCTGTGATCCCTCCCAGTCCACACTGCAGAGCAGAGGGAAGGGGGGTGCCCACGTGCCCTGCTTGAATGTCAGTGTCTCATGGCTGAAATCCCACCCGACTCTTGGTGATCTTTAGAGAGGAATCTCCCTCTCACCCTGCCTTTAGGAGCAGATAGGATAACACGGCCATGGGGCAAGCCTGATTAGGCAGATCTGTTATGCCACTTTCACTACCTAGGAAAAAGGTAGAATTTGATCTGGTGCAGCCTGGGGAGGGAATGCAAAGGATAGCTTTAGTGAGAAAGTATGGCAACAAAACCACAGGGATATGTGCCAGGAGAGAATGATGCAAACAAACACATGGAGTGGGATGGATGGAGCAGCACCAACTCATTCACCAGTGATCAACAGAGCTGTGAATCCAATGGCAACTGCATGTATGGATTAGAGAAAGAGCCTTGGCCTAACCCTGGGATACAAACCCTTCCAGCTCTCAGTGGGAAGATGTGCTGGGTTGAGACTGGCTGTGGTCTGGGATCTGCAGGAAACATCATCAACAGGTGCCACAGGGCTTTGGAGGGAATAATTCCCAAAGCCACCAGTGCCTTTGGTCTGAGTGAGGCTCAGTGTCAGAAAGTGAGCTTCTTCCAAGAAACAAGGTAGGAGAGAGAGAACAGCCATTGGCTGCTTCAGCTGGGAAGGTCAGAGAGACAAATTCCACATTTATTTTCATCAGACATAAATGTGGGAAGAGAGAAGTACAAGGATTGTGCTGGAGGAACTGACAATGGATTCAAAGACGGTAACAAGGTGATTTATTTTAAACCTCTGTCACATCATTTAATTAGTCTCCAAACCCTCCCCTGATAATATGAGGCCCATTTGTACATCCTCCCTGCTGGCCCACTCACACTTAGCCAAACAGACATGTGGATAAAATGGAATTTATCACACCAATCTTCTCCCACTAATGAAGGCAGATTGCCCTGCCCTTCTGGACTGATATCACCGTGCCATTCCCAGTGGGTACATATCTTTCCTCTTTTTAGCATGAAGAAACTGGGTTTTACTGGTCCCTGGCTCTATTTTCATGTTTGTCTCTGGGAAGCAGCCTCAGATACAGCTGTTGCTGCAGCAGATTTATCTCTGTGAAAATTCCTGCTTTGGTTTTGCAAGTGTTTTAATTAACGTACATTATTTTAGTACACTTTACTACTGATAGCATGTAATTATCTCCCCACAGGTATATATTTAGCTAACCACCAGGCTGATCAAAGACTTATAAAATAAGATACTTTTGCAACTGACACCAGATACAAGCAAAGGCCAGCAAGATGGGACCAAAGGAGGAGGGAGGAATTCCCCCTCCCCATTCCTAAACCCAGGGCTCAAATTTCACCACTTAAAAAGATGATCACAACATTAATGTACACATTTTATCACAGGAGCATGAAGATGCATCAACACTCAAGTGCTGTGAAGGAGAAAAGAACTATGTACATGCTAAACTATTAATCATTGGTAAGTGATCTCCTCTGCAAAGTGTTTTGAGGTTGATGAAGGAAAATGGCTCTATAATAACACAGAGCAAGCAATCTGCTTGCAATCACAGGTTCATTCTCTCAACTGCTTTTGCCATGTCAATCCCTAGGTATTATTATCTCTGCAAGGCAATTCACCATTTCCTGAGGAGGTCTGGCCATGGAAGAGATTTCAAACTCCACACCCTTTTCTTATCCTATTCAATGCTGGAGTCTGGTTTCCACTGCCAGCACAATTTTAGATGAACGATGCTGAAACCCCTGCAGCTGCTCTGCTCTCACCACACCAGACTGTTCATGCAATTAAAAAATAACTGACTGGATGAAGCAACCTGGGGCCATAACTTTTCTCCAAATTACTGGCTGATAGAATGTGCATCTCTCTGTTAGGCTTCTGCAAGAGCTGGTAGCCTGTGATTTCTCTTTCTCCTTGATGGCTGCAGCTCCTTAACCTGTGCTGGTGGGAATTCATCAGATTGAAATGAGTGCTTTGGAGCCAAGAGGCTTCCTGTGCCAAACCACATGTTTCAGAACCGTATCTGGTCCACAAACCACTGAAGGTTTGATCCTTTATTAAAAGCACTGGGTGCTTTGTCATCAGTTTCAGTGGGCACGGGATCATTTAGGTAAATCCTCGTTTCTTGACCTTCTTGAAGGCCACTCTGTGCTCTCTCACACACCTGCAGACACTGTGTCTGTGTATTCCTGCAGGAACACTGACCACCCACCCAGGTGAGACCCTGAGTGTTCAAAGGGTGGCACATGGAACAGGAAACATGATCCCAACCTCTGAGGGAGGCTGTTCTGCTTTTTACTTCTCCTTTTCAGCAACTCAGATGAAGTGTGACTTAACTTTTTGGGCCACATCAGAATCTTTGGACTAAAAGCTGCAATATTATGTGTTACCCTTGTTAGTGGAGGAAGGAAGTCTCTTTTGTATCCATTGACGTCTTTTGCAAAATGCTCTGTGTTTTTTGAATTTATTTCTATTTTTATTTCTACTTCTATTATTTCTATGCCATTACGTACAAACTTCACAGCATTTTCTAGAGAGGTCTTCACTAAGATGAAAACCTCAGGGCAACACTCCATTAGGCTTTTATTTTTAGAGGTTGGGTTAAACCTTCTTGAAATTGGTAGGTTTAACTGCATTCCTTTATTTAAGGTAGCTGAAGGAGACATTAAGTCTATTGCCACCCACAATACAAGATTGCTCAAGAACCTGAAGGCTCTGGGAGGACAATTTGGAGTAGGATATTAAAAGGAAAGAAGGTTATGTGTGGATGCTATGGTTCAGGTGGAGGAAGAGGCAGAAAGACAGAGTATGGAAACAATCAGAGAACGGAAACTTCAAAGAGCCTGAACAATCATTGATATAAGACCTGGACTGAGTACAAGGATTTGGGGTCACATTGCTGCCTGGAGCAGGTGTGGAGCTCTAAGCATGGCAATTGGTTCTCAGTGTGTGAATTCTTCTGTGGTCAGGAAAAAAGGGCCACGAGAATTCTTGTAAGCAAACAGAAACATCTTTCTTTGTCACAGATCCTCCCATCTGGATCCACCAACAAGACCCTGAGTTTTGGCCAGCAGCACAGGTCAAAAGCAGGAAATGTGCAGCAAAACCTCCTGCACATCTGTACCATTCCACTCTTCCTGCTGGCTCAGGTTAAGGTGGCATAAAGAGAACAGCCCTGTTCCTCTCACCCTGCCAGCATGGGCAGCTCAGGCCAAGGCTTGAGTCACTGCTGCCTCTAATTGAATTGGAGATGGATCCTCATTAAGGATGTCCATTCTTACCCTAACAATCCAAATTTCCCCAGATCTTGCTATAAGCAGTTTGAGCAGCTTTATGTGCTCCTCTGCTCTGCAGGGAACTCCTTAAAACGAGGCCCCCGCCACTGGCTTTCTTCCTGTAGGTGAATTAATCTGCCTTGCATGAGTAATCCTATTTAAAACAATAGGTTGCCTTGCAAGAATGAGGGAAGCAAGTTTGGAGCATGATTTTCTGCAAGTACTGTAAAAAGGGCACATAGTAGTTCATCAGGGGACACTTCAGCCATAAAACGACAGTTACCGGTAAAGTCCAATAATAAAATAAAGGATAATTTCATAAGAGGATTTTAAACTCATTTAGCAGGGTCTAAATTTGGAACCCTTTCTTCAGGTGATCAGACACACTATACATTCCTAATCTTACTTTCTGTTAATAAGGAAAAAAAAATTGAAAATCAAGCAGCAAGCAATGTATTCCTTCTGCCTTTTTAAAAAAAATTATGTGATGTTATGTTATGTTATGCTGTAGAAGTACTCAATGTAAATAAATTAATTTTGGTAAAATAGAAGGTGAAACTAGACTCTGATACCAGCCTCTGATGTGTGACACAGTTCTATATATCTTCAGACAGCACAAGTCCCTCAGCTCATTTAATACCAGGTAGCAAAACTCTGCAGACTCCAAGAATCCTGCAGTGGCAGGAGGGGGGAGTATGGAATAAGACTCTGTGAGCTGAGAAGTAAAAGCTGCAGAGATTAGTGTTTATGTGGGAGCCCTGTGGGCTCCTTTCAGCGTCCTTAATTTAGTTTTCATCTCTGATCCGCTCTACCAGTCCTCTGTGGGATGGAGATTTCATATCCCGGAATCCCGGGGTGCTGTTTGATCTGTCAGGGGCAGCGGGGGAGCGGCTGCTCCCTGTTTACCGCTGCAGCATTTTGCTTTTCAGCTTCAGCACAATAAACAACAACAAACCCTGACACTGCCATGAACCTGCACGGGAGGATTTGAAGCCTCTAGAGGTCACTACACGGGGACCATCAGCCGCAGCCGCTGCCTGCGAGTGACACCTGCTGGAGTCACACCTGGTGCCACCACCCAGGGCTGCAGGTGTGCCCAAACCCCCCAGCAAGGCTCTGGGGAAACACAAAATAAATCTGGGTGGCTCTTTGCCGTTTTACTCTGAGCTGGTGCAGTCTCACCTCAAGTTCTGCATGCAGTTTTGGGCACCACTACTCAAGATATAAAACAATTAAAAGGAGGGATACAGAGATGGGGAAGGGTCGAGGGGAGAAGCAAAAGAAGGAGTGGTTGAGGTGACTTGGGTTGTTCTGCTGGTGGAGACTGAGGGGAGATTCATCAGGGCTGCAGCTCCTCCTGAGGGGCAGAGCAGGGCCAGCTCCAATCTCTGTTCCCTGGGAATGGCTGGAATGTCAGGGGGAATATCAATAAAAGGTTCCTCTCCCAGAGGGGAGTGGGGGACTGACCAGGCTCCCCAAGAAATGGTCACAGCCACTCTCAGGGCTGCACAGGCTGCTCAACGCAGGGCCAGCAGTTCGACTCTGATCCTTGTGGGTCCCTTCCAACTCTGGATATTCCTGTTTCAAGAAAATAAAATTTATCTTTATCTGCACATTAATTGCTCAACCACTCTGGTTATACGGGTTTATTTACACTCTATACCCCAACCCAGCCTCTCCTTTTGCTTTTGACACCCTTCCAGAGGAGCTGGAGCAGAACATAGCGTATTCCCACATGGAAAAGTCTTCAGTGGGCACTGAAAAAGAACTTCTTACAGTACAATAAGTGTCAATTTCAATGTATTTTGCAGTATATGCTGTCTGTGAGCACGTATTTACTGTGTTAGAGCTGTAACTTAAGAACACACTGGAGAAGGTTCATTTGTGGGACATCGACAAGATTGCTGATGGAGACGTGTGAAGATGCTGATGACAACTTGTGAATTTTTCTATATTTCCTCACAATCTGAAGCACTGCAAGGAGGGCACCTGACACCCTGTAACGTGGGACGGTGCGAGGCACTGCCCTGGGGGATTGAGGGACATGATCAGGAGTTGTTTACCATCCCCTGAGGAAGAGCACAGCTGATGAAGAGACCTGCTGGACTGCAAATGAAGGGAAAATCCCTCAGGTGCCCTCTGCCAGGCTGGCAGTGCCTGTGGCACCTGGGGCAGAGTGTGCAGCCCCCACTGGGGAATTGGCTCCCAGAGAGGAGATCACAGAATCATGGAATATTGAGGGATTGGGAGAACCTTAAAGATCATCCAGTTCCAACCCTCTGCCATGGGCAGGCACACCTTCCACTGGATCACGTTGCTACAATCCCTGTCCAATCTTGCCTCGGACACTTGCGGGGAGGAGGCAGCCACAGCTTCTCTGGGTAACCTGTGCCAGGGTTTCACCACACTCACACGGAGGAAATTTTTCTGTATATCTAATCAAAATTTCCCCCACTTCCAATTAGTACCCATTACTCCTTGTCCTGTCCCTAGGACAGGCTGCACGGGCGCAAGGCGGCACCGGGACCGCCATGGTCCCTCCTGAGGGGACCGTGACACACCCAACATGGCGGCGGCCCCGTCCCGCCCGCCGGCCGCGTTCCCGTCCCTAGGACGGGCTGAATGGGCTCAAGGCGGCACCGGGACCGCCATGGTCCCTCCTGAGGGGACACTGACACACCCAACATGGCGGCGTGGCACACCCAACATAGCGGCGTGGCACACCCAACATGGCGGCGGCCCCGTCCCGCCCGCCGCGTTCCCGCCCTTCCCTCCTCCCATGAGCCCCCGCGCGCGTCCCTTCCGGGCACACCAAGATGGCGAAGCCGGGTGAGTGCGGGGGGATCAAGGTGACCGCGGCGTTCCCCTCCTTCCCTCCCTCGGCCCCGCGCTGACCGGGCTCTCTCCCTCTCCCTGCCGCAGTTCTCCTCAAGGACACCAAGCTGATGGACGTGAAGCTGGGCCAGCTGGGCAGCTGGCTGGCCATGAGGGACTTCACCCCCGGCGGCATCTTGGGGGCCATCCGGAGAGGTGAGGGGGATGCGGGGAGGCCCGGAGGGTGCGGGACCCTCACTCCCTCTCCTGAGGGAGCCAGGGATAATAGCGCACAATAATCCCTGCCTGCCAGGGAGGATGATGCCTGAGGGAACGGTGTCTGGCCGCGCAGGGGCTGCTCCATGGCCAATTTGCCTTCCCAGAGCAGTTTCTCCTGTAACAACTCATTTTTCCATCTGTAAATTTATTTTTCTTGTGGGTTTTATGCGGTGGATGTTTGTTCTCAGTGTTTCTTCTTGTATAAAGGGGAAATGGGGTGCCCTGAACCTGTTGTCTGGAAATCTTGGGGTTTCACATCACAAGTAAACAAAAAAATATTAAAATGCAGTTGATCCCTAGAGATGTTAAAAGAGGAGACAGACCCTTTATGGATCACTTGGGACCAGTGTCATTCAGGTAGATTTAAACACAAAATGTTAAATGTGTCTGCGTTTGATAATTCATGTGTGCATGTATATATTGTATGGAAGATAATTCAAAAGGAGCTTGAGCTCATGAAAGTCATAATAATATTTAGGAAAAAAATGGGAATTTTTTTTTTCCCTTTTGTTTTTTTTTTTTTAAGGCTTAGGTCTATTAACTTGGGATCACCTTGCTCAACCAACACACAGGTTGCCTCCTCTCAGACTTGCTTCTGAGACCTTCAAATGTTTCATTAGCACCAATTTCTTTTTTGTGAATCCAGGCTGCTTCTTTTTGTCACAGGGTAACACACAACTCATCTGGCTGCTCTAAAACCTTTTCCTCCTCCACAGGTCACCAGAGATATTACAACAAATACATCAATGTGAGGAAGGGGGGCCTCGGGGGTCTCTCCATGTTGCTGGCTGGGTATATTGTCCTCAGCTACATGTGGAGCTACAGTCACATCAGTAAGTAAAAACCATGGCTCAGTGTGTGCAGGGCAGCTTGGAAGGTTGCCTGGGGGATAAAAACAATCACCTGCTGCTGGTTTTAGAAATAAAAGAAAGATTGTTGGCAAACAAACTTCATTTAGCTGTAGAAAACTTGAATGCTGAGTATTTTCTTGGCAATGAAGAAAGTTTAGATCTTCGTGTCTGTCTGACCTGACAGCACCTAGAAAATAAATGCTCAGGGGTTTTTCAGAATGCTTTCTTGCCTGGAATTTCAGGTGTGGTGGGGTTTTTTTCTTGAGAGTTCAGCAGAATTAACTTGCTGTGCTTTGCTGCAGAGCACGACCGCAGGAGGAAATACCACTGAGACACCCTCAGAAGGTGAAGGTGCAGCTCCTGGCACAGCTGCCCTGACAGAAGACATCAGAACTATGGATATTAAACCTGTACTCTTGTGACCAATAATAAAGTGCATACACTTTACATTTCCTGAGCTGACATTCTCCTAATTGAGTTGTTAATTGTGCTGTGCAAATAAATTTGTCTCCTGAGAGTTTCACCCCTCAGGGTAAGTTCAGAGGGAAAGCAGCTGCTCCTTTGGCTGTATCATGAACTGTTGGTAACTGATTCCTGTTTGATAAAAGTGATAGCATGGGATTGCTTCTTCCTGGCTATTAGGGACAGGCTGGACAAGGGGCTGAGAGGATGTGTTTTGATTTGAAAGAATATCTGAGCTTTGTGTGCCCTGTGGGTGTTTCTGGTTCTCAGTCAGGCTGTCACCAGGGGCTGGAGGTGTTTTGGGCAGTTTTCCATCATTGCACAGCACTGTCTGAGAGGAGATAGGGCTGCAGCTCTCTTTCTGTCACTGCCTCAGGTAACCCAAAATTTCCATCAGAACTCCTTTCACTGCCAAAACTGGGAGGTCATTCTGAGTGGGAATAAGCTTCAGACTTTTAATCTGTCAAAATAAAGGAAAACTTTCCTTCTTAAATGCAGCTCAAAGGAGCATCTGTGGGTGTGGCCCCAGCTCTGAGCTTCCTCATGCCCCAAAATCACACCAGCACCTGGGGCTGGGCACTGCTGCCCACCTGAACCATCCTTGTCTGAACAGCAGGGAGGGTGAAAATCACTTCTTGAGAGACATGAGGAATCTCCCAAGAGCTTCAGTGGTTACAGGAAGGCTTTCAGTGTTGGAAAACTGGTACTGAAGCCCAAAAGCTCCTGAACTGGGTGGGGAAGGTGATCAGACACTGGAGTGTTTTGTTTTAGCTCCCTTTCCAATGCCCAGATCACAGCTCACAAACAGATCACAGCTCAGTCTGAGGGGGCACAGAGTGTTATCAAAGTGTCTGATGGTCTGTGACTCCAGACTTGAAACTTCCACAGTGAAATAACTGCAGTCATTGACACCAACACAGGCTCTGGTCATTTCTCTTAATCCAGCCACATTTACCTTGTTCTTCAAGAAAAATAAATTCACAGCCAGCTTTTGCCATCAGTACATTTCAATAAAAACAAAGTATAAAGGCAGGCAGCAAATGAAGAGATGGGGTAGAATCAATAAGGCTCACATTGTGGGTATTTTTTTTCTTTTAATTCACATTTTGTCATTGGCCCTTTTGAAATAGTCATCTCAAAATAAATGGGGTTTGTGTAGAAAAAAAATATGCTTTCAGAAGGGATCTCTACCAACACTTTAAAAGCTGTGTCCCATAAGAATAAACAGCTCCACTTCTGCTCTCTAGTGTGGGAATACCTGCTCAGAGTGAGCTGTTTGATGGGGGCTGAGACAAGGCTCTTCTATTCCTACTCCAAGCTGTGCTCTTGTCCCTCCTTTCTGCAAGTGGGAACTGAGCACAGCTGCAGCTTTCCTATAGTCATTGTTCCTTATTGTCTGGCTAACCAGAGAGATGCCAATTTATTCTCCCTCTGATCAGGTCTCTCCCAGAAGATTGATTTCTAACCTTCAGCACAGCAAGAAGCACAGAAACAAAGTGAGTGGACACAGGTTTTACTGCCTGATGTAGGTGAGGGGTTTGTCAGCCACCAGGACAAGCTCACCAGGCTGATCTGGAAACAGGACTTGGCTTTTGAAGAGCTACAGGACAGCAGAATCCCTGCTTCCTCACTGAGGAGAAGGCATTGCAAGTGTTAAGTCTTCCCAGTCAGTCTTCCTGCTTCCACAGGGAGGGCTGAAACGCTGCAGATTCTCCAAAGAGAAGTGGCAGAAGGAAAATACTTTAAAGAAACACTGGCCTAAGATGTGTTTATGTGGAGTGCTGCACCAGTAAGGGCTTGGTTTATCTACTGGCTTTTAGATCTACCTTTCATAAGGGCTCAATGAACACAGGCGGAGGCCAAAATTGATTTTAAAAAGGTTAAAACTTAAAAAAAGTTGGGAACAATTACAAAAATGTTGCTTAGCAGCAGCCAGCCTCTGACCAGTTCTTTCAGTAATGGCATTAAAAAAACAACCTGATTAATAGCTCCAGACATTGTGCTAGGCAGAAACCTTTCCTCAGTGGTAACAGCTCCCTTGCACCTTCCTGCTGCTCCTTCACTGTCCACTGAGAAAGGCCAGGTGTCCTTTGGTGCATCTGTTGGCATAATGACCTTTTTCACCACACTGGAAGAGAAAGAGACAGGAATTATTGCAGAGGTACAGCTCTTTCCTCCTAGCTGCCTTTATTAAGGCACCCAGCAAGTGCTCCCATTTGGAAGCTTTTCCACACGTGGAAGATGCAGCATTCAGCAGGTGCAGTGAAACAGGGTGTCAGCAGGGACAGGATTCATGGGCTGCTACCAGGAGTAAAAACTGTTTCTATGCTGGGAGTAACCTGATGCCATGTTATTCTAAGACTACTCCATGTGATATGCACCATATTCATGGGGACTCTTCTGATCTTCATGAATAAACAAAGAAAAGCACCTCTGAACTTGAGAAAGTCACAGATTTGTGACTTTGCATCTTGAAGCTACTCAAACACACAGGGAAATGCCAGTGCCTGGTGCAACAGCCTTCTCCAGATCTGTTATTTACGTGCAGATAAAAGAGGCAGCTATTAAAGGTTTTCAGTGAAATGGATTCAGCTATTTAATATCCCTCACCAATCACAGTGACTTTCATCCAAACAAGCACCTCAGAGTGGACATGTAAAATGTTGTAACTGTCAGGGCAAAAGGGACAGGAAGATTCTATGTCCTTTTCTAGTGACTGTGGCTTTAGTGGAAAAAGAAGGAGATGGAAACTTGTGTCCAAATTTTTCTGGTGCTCCTCAATGAGCAACCAAGGTGAACAACTCATTCCTTGCTTTGACACCACATTTACAGCTCAAACACTGAGCAGGCTTTGCAAACTTAATTTGCTACTTTCAATGACCTTCCAGGAGAAGAGAATCTACACCCACCAGTGTAAGCAAATCAGCTTATGAGACAAAAATTTCTATTAACTCTTATTTTGAAATGTGCAGCTTGGCAGTCTTCTTCCAGTCTTTGGGGCAGGGTTTTCCTGTTTATTAGCAGACAGAAGTCCTACAGAATTTGTCATTGTCACAGCAAGGCAGCGACCTCAGAACTCAAGGCCAATTCCCACAGCTGTATCCAGGCACCACACAGTGTCTACTGAGCAAAGCTCAGAATTCAGGGACCTTTTTACACTGTGAAAAAGCCTTTTTTGCCTTCCCTCCTGAGCCCTCCCCTCTGCATTACCTTGTAGCAGGTGACCTGCTCCAACGGCCGGGGTCCTCTGTTCCCACTGTTGTTATTTTGAGATTGCATGACTCCAATGACTTGGGGTGTCCTCTGTTGGGTAGGAGAAGAGTTCTGACTCGTTAAGTGCATCAAGGATAAAGATCTTTGTGGTTTTTGTTTTGTTAAGAAGGGAAAAGAGCACCCCATATGTCAAATGATCAATTTTCTTCCAAATCTGTGTGTGGGTGCTCTGCCAGCTGGAGCAGCAGAAAGAAGAAATCAAGCACTGAGCCATACAAAGCCCAGTGATCCTGTTTTTCTCTGGAAAGCAGATTTGGAGAGTAGGTTCAGGCTGCTAAAATATCATTGCCATCACGGAGGGATGTCACCCTGATTACAAAACCTGGCAGACTGCTGCACAACCACATCTGATGTGTTTCTGTGTGGCGTGGGAGTGTTCTGTGACATGATCTCCATGTGAAGTTGGAACAATTGTGGGGTTTCATCACTACAATGGCACGCAGGGTTGCTCACTGTTTAATTCTCCCTTCCAAACCCAAGAGCCTGGGTGCCCAATTTTGACCACTTGACAACCTAATCTATTTTAAAGCACCGTGGGAGAGCTTTGAGGGTGGCTGTGTGGGGAGGCAGGGAATCTGGGTACCTTTTGCTGTGTTTGTGTTGGCTGAGGCAGTGGTGGTTGCTCTGTGGTTCCCATTGGCAGTTCAAACCGAGGGCTGGTTTAGATAGAAACAAGAACATTGATTCTCAAATCATATGCCAACATTTTATCATCAGCTCAGTCAAGTAACTCCAAACAACAAAACATTCAGCCAGTTAAATCTGGCTCACAGGAAACAGACCTCCCCCTCCCCGCTTCTCTTTACATATGTGTTGCATATCCCTCTGCCTTCTGGAATATAAATCCATGTGATTCCACTGCACTGATGGCACCTAATCACCATGCCAGTCTCACTGGGAACTCCCTGGAGAGGCCCTGCCCCATACCACAGATTGGTTTGGGTTGGAAGGGATTCACAGCTCATTCAGTTCAAACGCCCCTGCCACAGGCAGGAACACTTTGAACTATCCCAGGTTGCCCCAGCTCCATCTAACCTGACCTTGGACACTTTCAGGGATGGGGCAGCCACAGCTTCTCTGTGCAACCTGTACCAGGGCCTCACCACCCTCACAGGGAAGATTTTTTTTCTAATTCCTAATCTAAACCTACTCCCTTTCAGTTTGAAACCATTCCTCCTTGTCCTGTCACTACATGCTTTTGTAAATAATTTTTCAATCCTCAAATCAGTAAAAATTTGGCCCAACTAAACACTGGCAAATCTCCAAACCATTGGGAAGCACGGGAGCACCCTCATTTGACATGAACCAGACCACAGGGGAAACACAAGGCTGCAGGGCAGGCCTGGAGCATACTCACTGCATGAATTTACAGGCAGGGCCCTCTGGACAGAATCCCACCAGGTAATTCACACAAATGACTCTCCGAGTGTGCCGATGTCTGCACAGGGGACCTGCAACAGCACAAAGCTCAGCAGTTCCCATTCCATACATCCACATCCCAGCAGAACATGCAAATATGGAACAGCAACACCCCCCCTTGATCTGCACGCACAGGAACTGTGGCAGGCACATACCGTGTTTGCAGAAGCCTCTGTCATACCAGGGACAGTCTTTGATCTTCGACTCCGGGTCAATGTGCAAGAATGGACATTCCTTGTTACTGCATTCCCCTGTACCAAAGGCAAGCACGCTTCTCAGTCAATTGTGCAGGTCTGAGATCAAAATGACTCTCAAAACATTACCTGGATCATGCAGCTCCCACAGAGCAGTTACCAACATTTGTAACTTCAGGCACAACACTCTCACTGCCTGCCTTAACCTCCATGAAGAGCTCCAAGGACTCAACCCTGGTCAGCCAAGTTCTACCAGACTGGATGATTTATGTTTTTAAAAACAATGGGAGAACTAAATTTGAAAGAGCAGTCATGGTAACAAAACCCAAACACTTAGTGCACCAGAAGTGTGGAGAAACTACAAATTGCACACTAACCTCAATCCAAGGAAACCTACAAGAGTGTAAGTTTCTGGCACCAAGTTATGTCCAGATCTCCAGAGCTGGAAAGCAAGTGCACAAAAGTTTTGCACACCTATGCCCTCTGCTGCTCATCAACTCCCCAAAATCACAGTCATGCAAAGACCAGCTGCTCAGCCTACTCATCTCATACCCCAAAAAAGTGAACTAAAGGCAAAAACAAGCAGTAAAAACAGCAGTTTCCCCCCTCTTCCTGCAAGGGACAAGCAGTCAAGTAAAGACACCTACAATACATCACAAATTTACGTGGATAATAAGGTGAAGCAGATCTGGGAAAATGTCAGCCTAACATCAACCACAGAAGAATGTAATGCCATGAGGAGGAGGATCTTCTTCAGACTCCCACACCTGCAGGAGCTGCTTACCAAATTTGGAGTAGAAGTAACACTCAGGCATCTTGGTCATGTCATACTCGTGCAGGAACTCGCACTGGTCTCCCTTTTTGCACAGTCCTCGTAGCCAGTGTTTACAAACAACTGTCTTTTCCCCACTGATGTGTCTGAATGGGCACATGCCTCCTGTGGAAGGGTGGGAGAAAGGAAAAAAGAACAATTAAAGTGTGTCACACAGGGCAACAGCAACCTCTCTGCAAGAGGGGTTTCAGAAGACATCACCTATGATTTCAGGCTTAAGTGATAACAGCAAACAGGGAGTTCCAAAACAGATTTGTGATCCCTCTAAGGAGCTTCACAAAAAAGTCTCCAGCTCTTAATCCTGGACACTACAAACCACAGCAACTAAGAGGCAGATCCACAGCAAACACTGCTTATGTTGAGTTCAAACCTTCCTTTAACAGTAGGTTTGTTTCTTTACTTCCCAGCTCCCTTAAAAAATACCATTATTTCCGAATTGCTGCAGATATTCCAACATCCTTCAGTTTCCTCCTCTATCTAGGTTTTCCCCTCAGCTTTACAAAACAAGAGCACTAGAATTAGTACTGGAAAATCTGTTTTCACCCCCCCCCATCCTGTGAGAATAATTGCCTTTTCCAATATTCCACACAACTTGCCTTTTCCACATGCCGCCTTTAAAAAAAACTCACAGACAGCTGCGCCCGATTCTGTGGAGAGAATAAGGAAACATCATTTATTTTATCAAAGCTTCATGGCAACCTATAAAACATTTCCTGCCCTAGAAAGAAAATCTGACCTCCAACATCAAGAGAAAAGCCACATTTTGTTTTGGGGAATTTGCTTTCCTGCTGGAGTTCCTTGTAAAAGCCTGGCACCCAAAAATATCTGTTTTCTTCTTAAGGGACAGCAAGGGGAGTTTGCAGATTTGGAGGTGCTTGTTTTGCTTTTCAGCTGTTTAAGTTCTTGACTGGGTTTTCCTCTGCTGTTAAGTCAGTCCTATCTCAGAATATCCTGAGTTGGATGGGACCCAGAGGGATCATCAAAGTCCAACTCGTGAACGCTGTATTTGTAGTCATGGCATTAAAAGTTTTATATTTCTTTACCAGAAACAATATTAGCATGTTATCTCTTGCAGATCCTGACAAAGAGGAACATTCAAGGGAGTTACACACAAGTTTAGTAGCCCTGCCAGAAAAACCCAGCAAACTGTGAGTCTCCTGAGTCTGTGTCAGACTGAAGGAAAGATTTAGAGAGTCAGCCATGGATAAACCTAAAGCAGATGACTCTCCCCATCGAAATACTTCATCTACCAAAAGGGAATGAAAAAGGAAATATAAAGTACTGTGCAGGAGAGTGATGTTTATTTACAGTAACATCTCAACTTTACTTTTCCAGACTGGCTAGCAGTAACTACGAGTTTCACTAAGTAGAAAAGACAAACATCTGGGTTATGACAGAAACTTCACGGGGAAAGCAGAAGTTGAGTAGATCTAGGGGTAAGACCCGAGGAAGACGCTCAGACCCCTGCAAACCTCCCAGGCACCCCAGCCAGCCCAGCCCACCCTGCTGGGCCCCACGGCCCGGCCCGAGCCCCCCGCGGAGCAGAGAGCCCACACGCACTGTCCATGCCAGGGAAGGGGAGCGGCTGTGCCCCCAGCTGCTGCTCCACGGCCAGCTCCAGGTCGAACGTGATGTGATCCACGCTGGCGATGAGCTCTTGCATGGTGGCAGCTGGGGGCCGCCGGCAACGGGAAGGTAGGGGCGGAATGGTGGCGGTGTTGGAGGCGGCGGGCGGGCGGGCCCGGGCGGGCCCGGCCCGGCCCGCTCCACTCCGCGCCGGCAGCGCCTGCAGTGAGGGGAGGCGGCGGCGGCAGCCCCGTGGCCGCCCCGCGCCGCCCGCCCGCGGAATGACGGGACCCACGGCGGGCACGGCCGCCCGGCGGGCAGCGCGCGCGCTCCGGCCAATCAGCGCTCAGGGCGCCCCAGCCCGGCGGGCAGCGCGCGCGCTCCGGCCAATCAGAGACCAGCGGGGACACGCCCCTTCCGTGCGCGCAGGCGCCGTGGGCCAGGGGCGGGGTGAGGCGGGACTGTGTGAGGGCAGGGTCGGCTCCGGGTTTGATCCCGCTCCCGGTGCCGGTCCCGGTTCTGTTTCCGCTCCGCACCTTCTCGCTTCCGGGACAGCGGGCACATCATGGGCTCCCTGCGGCTCCTCGTCCCCCGCTGGTGCCGCTACGCCTCCCCCGCTGTGCTGCGGGCGCGGTGCGCAGCCCCCGGGATGGGACCCAGGCAGGCGCCGCTCCTGTCCCTGCCCCCAGGCCAGGGCCCGCTGCCGGGCTGGAGAACGTGCAGCTCCTCCCAGGCCTCCTCCAGACTGCCCGGTAGCGACCCGAAAGACATCAGTGCTGGAAGCCCCGCTGGAGCTGCCGAGGAGCAGAAGGATGACGATGATGATGATGATGATGAAGGTGTGGAGTTTGGGACGCTGTCTGATAAATTTTCCTCTAGGAAATATTACCACAAAACCACAGCGCGCTTTCGGGATTTAAAGCTTCGAGAAGAAGGAGAAGAACCAGAAAGAAAACCTCGACGTGGCCCTAAGAACACTCCATACTGGTATTTCCTACGGTGCAAGGCTCTCATCAAAGAGGACAAGGTTTGAGCCCAGCTCTTCTCTTGTTTTTAATAGCACTGATGAAAGATGCAGCACTGACTTGCTGTGTATCACTTGGTATCTTTACAGAAAGAATTAAGATAAGAATTTCCTGTAGAATCATCATAAAACAGTTTGGGTTGGAAGAGACCTTAAAGATATCCAGTTCCACCCCTTGCCATGGGCAGGGACACCTTCCACTATCCCAGGTTGCTCCAAACCATGTCCAGCCTGGCCTTGGACACTTGCAGGGATCCAGGGGCAGCCACAGCCTCTTTGGGCACCCTGTGCCAATGCCTCACTTCCCTCACAGTAAAGGATTTCTTCCCAATATCTGACCTAAATCTCTCCTCTGTCAGCTTAAAACCATCCCCTGTCCTGTTATCACATGCCCTGCTCCAAAGACCCTCTCCAGCCTTATTGTGAGGAGCCCCACGTTTGTAGGAATTGCACTACAATCTGCCCACAGCTGCATATATTAATATCCATTGTAGTTGATTCTCTTGCTGCCTGTTGATGGATTTTCTCATCCTTGTAGCTGGCAGAGGCTCTGGAGCTGTTTGAGGTGCAGATGCTGAAGGAGGAGCGTGTCCAGCCAGAAGAAGGCAATTACACTGTTCTCATTGGTGGCTGTGGCAGGGTTGGCTACGTGAAGAAGGCATTCAGGCTCTACAATGATGTAGGTTTAACTTCTCCCTCAAAGTATTTTCTAAGCTAGAAGTATTTCAAGCATTCAGTCATGTTCATTTGTCTCCAGAATGCCTTTGCATTAGTGTTGGCACCTTCGTAGCCTGAAACTCTTAAAAAAGTTAAAAAATTCAAGCTGTCCTTTTGTAAAAAAGCCAGTTCAAGTCCTTCTTCTCTTCCTTCAGATGAAAAAGCGAGGGTTGATCCCCACAGAAGCCACTTACACGGCCCTGTTCAACGCCTGTGCCGAGTCCCCCTGGAAGGACTCGGGGCTGCAGAGCGCTCTGAAACTGCGGCAGCAGCTGCAGAGCAAAAACCAGGAGCTGAACCTCATCACCTACCACGCCCTGCTGAAGGTCTGTGCCCTCTGCTCAGACCTCAGGATGTGCTTGGATGTACTCAAGGTAAATTGGTTTTCCTCTATTAAACCTCTTCTGTGCTGTGGTTAAAGCTCCTGGAAGTCGGCACATTGCATCAGGTTTTGATTTCATTTCCAGCAGAGATAATTACAGATCATGTGTTTCTGTTTAATTGATCCTTATTGTCTTACAGTGAAATTGTATGTACCAAATACAATTGGTATTGGTACCAAAGTCTAAACTTAGAGGAGGCAGTTTTGGCTTTAAAACTGGCTGGGTGTGTCTATAACTTGTTACATCTATCCCGAGAAGACGAAGGTGGTTTTTGACTTCACCACACAGGGTAACTGGGAAGTGTAATGCTCTCTCTGCTCTTTTCAGGAAATTGTGCAGAAGGGCCATGTCCTCACAGCTGAGACCTTCAGCTTCCTTCTCATGAGCTGCATAAAAGACACCGAAAACGGCTTCAGATTTGCCTTGCAGGTTTGTCCTTGTGTTCTGAGAGGGGGGAAAGTGCTGCTGTGTTTAACTCATCCCCTGAATGCATGGAAAGCAGTGGGGTGGTGAAATGGGAGGAGTTCAGCTCCTCCTTGTGAAAGTTCTGCAAACCAGACTTTGCTCAGGTAAATAACCCTGGATCATCTCACAGGGCTCTCCAGCTCAAGGTCACTGTCCTTGCCATGCTGTACATTCACTCCTTCTCACACAGATCCCATTAACAGTTGTACTTACAGGCTGCTGGAGATGCTCCTGTTATTTAACATCCATCTTCCCCTGTTCAGGTTTGGCAGCAGATGAACAAGCTGGGAATCAGGGCTGACAGCCACACCTACAACCTGATGCTGCGTGCGGCCAGAGACTGCGGGATCGGCAATCCCACTGTGGCCTCCAAGCTCCTGCTCAGCCCCCCTGAGAACCCACCTCAGCTAAAGCTGCCACCTGGCAGGAAGGAAAAGGTGAAAAATCAGAGGAAGAAGGGATCAGAGAGTGCTGCTGTCCAGCTGGATGTGGAAGCTATGGAAAAGCAATTGTTTCAGGAGAGTTTGGTGCAGCCCGAGGAACGGATCCAGCCACAAAATAAAGATGTGGCTGGGGCTGAAGCAGAACCAGCTGCTCCTGACAGCTCCAATGTCACTCACAGCAGGGCTGGAGCCTTGATGAGGAGAGCCCAGAGTGAGATGGAACAGGAACAGCCACACCCAATCCAGAAGCTGCCTTTGTGCAACCTGCCCAACTTGCTGGATTCCAGGGTGGCTGACACAGCCGTGGTTTCCCTGGGGACAGTGGCCACACCATCCCACAGACTGGCTCTGATGGGGGATGTGGAGGGATTCTTGAACAAAATGAAAGAGGACAATGCAGAGCCCAACATTAAAACATTCACATTACTGGCTGAGCTGGTGGAACCCCAAAGCCCCTCAGAGTCCTCTCTGCTGGCATTGCTGGATGATCATAAAGTAAAAGTAGATGTGACCTTCTTTAACACTTTAATGAGGAAGAGAAGTAAACTGGGAGACCTGGAGGGAGCAAAGGTGAGAGAAAAACCTCAGAACCAGCTTCATCACCACCTGATGTCTCAGGCTTCTCTTTTGCTGAGACCCATTTCTCTGTCCACAGTAGAAACTGGGATCTCACACCGTTTCCCACAAGGTGGTGCTTGGGGTAATTTCTAAGTATTTATGGATTCTGTTCTAGCATGTCCAGCTCCCTGTCTGGAAAGCTACAGTAAGAATTTTTGAGAAGTGATGCCAACCCTTGTATCTTGCAGAGCATGCTGCCAGCTCTGGTGAAGAGGGGACTGTCACCTAACCTCCACACATTTTGTAACTTGGCAATTGCCTGCCACAACCAGCAGGATGGACTGCAGCTGCTCTCGGATTTGAAGGTAATCAAAGAAAACTCCTCTGCTGCTTGGGGTCTGGGCTGCAGGAAGAGGCAAAGTGAAGTGTTAATGCTTTTTAAAGACCTGCTGAGGTTTTTGCGATGAGTGGTTTTGTTCTCTTCACAAAAACATGCAGCTCCAGAGTAGCTGGAGCTCAGGTGGTCTGTCTTAGCTTGTGCTGGCACTGCACAAGCTGCTTCACAGGTCCTGTGATGAGAGCTGTAAAAAGTAAAAAATGCCTCTCTGCCTTTTCCTTCCTGCACTAGTCAGCAGATAAACTTGTTTAACCATAGCATTTGCTCTTTGCAGAGGTCTGGAATAACCCCCAACAAGCACATCTACAGCAGCCTGATTGCTGCAGCTGTGAGGCAGCTGGATTACAGTTACCTCACGGAGATCCTGCGGGACATGAGGAACACGCAGGTGCCTCCCAATGAAGTCATCATCCGGCAGCTGGAGTTTGCAGCACGGTACCCTCCCAAGTTTGACAGGGTAAGGAGCCACGACTGGCAGGCTGTGAGGGCATAAATATAATGGTTTAATGTCTGCCTGAGTGTCCTCTGGGTTTGCCTGGTCTGGTTGATGATTACTTGATCACCGTTTCTTTGTAGGATCTTGTAGCTCCTGCAGGCTGGTGCTGAAGTGAGCTCTCATCTAACAGAAACTTTTTCTGGTGGGTTTCTCTTTGCAGTACAAGCACAAAAACCCATACCTGGAGAAGATTGATGGTTTCCGTGGCTACTACTACCGCTGGTTAAAGGTGATGGCTGGAGAGGAGACCCCCCACCCCTGGGCCAAGTACAGGACAGCAAAGCCTGGGGGGCAGGACAGCGAGGCAGAGGCTGTGCAGGAAAAGGGAGCAGGATGCTGAAGTTTCAAGTTCTTCCAGCACAAGGAAGATGCATGACTTGCTGCTTTAAACTGGCTTGTAGTAAAGCTTCTTTGTGTACCCCAACCCCCAGTTCTTGCAATAGTTACATAATAAAATATTTCCTTTTGTTTTAAGGAGGAGCAAGTACATTTTCAGTGAATTTCCTTCAACTGCTGAGGATTAGATGGGCTGTAGTTTAGCAAACCCTGTGCAAACCAAGGAAGAAGCAAAATCAGATTTAAGAGGGGCTTAGCTCAGTGCTGGTCTTGTCTGTGTCCTGTCACTTCACATGTGACCTCTAAGTCTCTAGACTGCTGGCATTCCTGAAGGGATCTGTGCATTAATTCCAGGTTACAGACCTCAGCAGAGAATTCCAGTGAAATGCAGCTCCCATCTGCACATGGTCAGGGAAGAACCCAGACTGGACATTTGGGAACTATTTCTTTTCCACACAGCCTTTTAAACTGACTCAGTTGAGGAAAAAACCCAGAGCAGCTCACTGTACAGAGCAACCTTCAAGCACCCAGAACACATCCAACAGGAGAAGAGGGGCACAGGAATGTTTCACCAGAAGATCACAGCACTCTCTCAGGAAGGCAAGCTTTATTTTAAAATAAATGGCTACACAAAACCCTACTCCAAAGCACCCCCCATTTATGCATGATCCAGGTGACCATGCTGATGCTTTAATTTAATACAGAAATAGCCCATCACAGAAAATGGCTGTAATTGCACACATAGTCCATTGAGAAGGAGGAGGGTGTCCCTCAGAGTTCAAAAAACAAGTTTGATGGCAAAAGGCTTCACCCAGAGCAGCCTCTGCATCCACAGTGAGTGCACTCAATGATTCTGCCCTGAAACACAAACATGAGGAGGGTGTTAGAGCCAAGCACAGCCAGAGCAGCAGGCTCAGACCCCCAGGCAGGGAATGTCTCTGGGTGGGAAAGGTTTCCACAGTCTGGTGTTATTTCCCATACTTTTAACAACCTTAAATGAATGCCAAAGCTGACAGTAACTTCAGCACCAGCTGGACACCAATTCTACCAGCAAAGGCAGAGGAAATGACCAGGAATTACAGCACTACTCTGCTGTCCCTGGGCTGGGAGAGGTCAGAACTACAGCAGGGCAGAGGAACAAGCTGTACACTCACCACTTCCAGCTTGCTTTTGGGGACCCTGCAGATGCAGTTGGTGCCAAAGTTGGTGTCCCGAGTCTGGATGCAGCGCAGGCAGCAGAGGTTCTCATAGCCCTGCTTCTTCCACTTGGCAATCAGGTTTTTGTCAGCATAGCCCTCCTTGATGCAGTACTCATAGAGCTCTGGGGGGAGCAGACAGTCACAAGTTAGCAGGAGATACTAGCTGTAGTAACCAGCAGGTAGAGCTGGGCAGCTGCCAAGCCTTCCCTCCACCCTCCTTCCCCAGAAACCTGCTCCCACCAACTCCCAGTTCAGTTCACAGGTGAACACCTCACTCATTCCAGTTTGGCCCTGCCCTCCTCACCTCTGCTGATTGCTTTCCTCTTGTAGAAGAGATCAAAGATGTAACGTGTTTTCTGGTGGTGGATCCTGAAGATGGGCCAGAGAGACTCCACTTTCCTCTTCCCTTCGTGTGGCTCTGTCTCAGCTGGGAGGGAACACAAACAGCAGGTGACCAAGTGCTTCCCTCACTCACTTTGCAATAAACTGTTCCAAGAATGCTCATAACTTTATTACATGGCAGGAATAAAACTGAGATTAATGGGAGGAGACTCAAATGAGAGAGACCTGACCTGGAAGAGCTCCTTTAGAATACAAAACCAGTGGTAATGGGGTGACGTGACCCACACTGGGATCAGGGGTGACTTCACCCTACAGGAGCTACCACACACCCATGAGCTTCATCCCCCAACCAGCTGTAACCAAACATCTGTGCTCCGTAACCCCAAAATTAGGAACCAGCATGGCCCAGGATCAACCTACAGCACCACTGGAGGCACAGACACAAAAAAGGTTCCCCTGTATCCATGAAGCAGCTCTTGTGAGCCTGTTTTGGGGTCCCATCCCTGAGAACACCCACTCACCTTCTCTCATCTTCTGGTCCAGCTCGTCCAGCGTGGGCTCGATCAGCTCCCAGCCATCCGGGGGAGGCTTCCTGCTCCTCTTCACTTTGGGCATTGCCTCGGCAGCGAGAGGGCCAAAGGGCGAGGGGAACTCAGCACTCCCTCAGAGTCACTGGGCAAAACGTAAGGAAATCAACTGTCAGATATATTTCTCCTCAGGTTTCTCTGCTCCTTTCCGTTTTTCACTACAAAAATAAAAATGAGCTTTTACGTGAAAAGCTCTGTGCCTGCCGCACGATAAGTCAGTTTTTCTCCTCAGCAAAGCGCGGCAGCCGCTCCTTCTCCGAGCTGACAACTCCGGTCAGTTCCCGGTGATGCAGAGGCCGCCGGCCCGGCCCGACCACCCCACAACGGAACCGGGTCGGGCGGGCTGAGGGGAGGCCGCAGGTCCTGGTGCCGATTCCTGTGCGGACCTCAATCCCTGTCCCTGATCCCGGTCCCTGTCTCTCTCCCCGGTCCCTGATCCCTCTCTCGGTCCCGGTCCCGCTCACCGCCGCTCCCGTCGCGCCGCCGCCGCCGTCACCCGGGGTCCTCTCGCAGCCGCCCCGCCCGTGGCCGCGCCCCCTGGGCTGCCCCGCGCGCTGCCTGAGCAAAGCGCTCCCCTCCGCCCGCGCCGCCGCCCCGAGAGAGCCGAGAGCTGCCGGAGGGAACCGGCCCCGCTGCGCTGCCCCGGCGGGAGCACCGGGAGGGCGGCGCGGGCAGAGCAGCGGCGGCGCTCGGGCAGCTCAGCGCGGGGGCCTCCGCTGGGGGCGGTTCCGGTTCCGGTTCCGGCGCCGCTCGGGCCGGGGGGGCCGCGCCGCCATCGCCGCGATGCCGAAAGGTGGTGGGGGCCGGGCCGGGCCGGGCGTGCCCCGCGGGAGCGGCGGCGGGGGGAACACGGGACACGGGAGAGGAGGGGGCTGAGGGCTGTGTGTGTGCGCCGCCCCGGCCCCGGCGCGGGCAGGGCTCGTGCTCGCCCCCGGCTGTGGAGATGCCGCGGCGGCTCCGCTCTCCCGCTCTCCCGGCCTTGCGGGAGCCTGCGGGGGTCCCTTTCCCCCTCACCGGGCCCCAAACGCGGCTCTGTTTGCGCTCTGGGGAGGGTCTCGGGTTCCCTTTCCCCGTTCTCGGGGGCTCCGGGGCTGCCTCGCCGCGTTCCCCCCGCCCCTCACGACGCCGGGCCCGTTCCGAGCCCCCAAAGCGCCGCGGCGGCGGCGGCGGCGGCAGCAGCGCCTGGGGGTGCCCGCGGCTCCGGGCCCGCTCCATGTGCTGGGACGGGAACTCCCCCGGCTCGGGGCGTGGGGCTCACGGAGCCGCGGGGAGGGGGAGCCGCCCCACCGGGGGCACCGGGGGCTGGCGGCCATCCCGGCCGGGGCTCGGGCTCCAAAGGCGGCTCTTTGATGCTGCCGCGGGTTGGGCGTGCGGAGCGGGCACGGACTTGCTGCTGCTGCTGCTCCCGGTGTGATTCAGGAGCGGGGATGGGGCACGGCCGGGCTGGATCCACCCAGAACCTTCTCCCCGCGCACCATCCGCAGAATTGGCTCTCGCGAAGCCGGGCACACGCGTTAAAGCCAGCCCGCATCGTTCCTCCTCCTCCTCCTGCAGCTTGCTCTGCTTTGTTTCAGCAGCAGCTCCCAGCCTTTAGCACCAAACTGATTCTTGTTTAGATTTTATTGAGCCCCACTTCGTTTTGGGTCCATTTGCACAATGATAGGAGATGGGGCTGAAGCTTTCACGCGGTTTTTGTGAAGGCAAAGAACCATGGCGGGTTATAACCCCGTTTTTCTTATTTAAATGCCTGTAACTCAGGATTTCCTGCTCTTCAGTTCATTGTACAGATTTCAGTGTTTGATTCAAACCTTTTTATTTTTGGAAGAAGAGGGGCTTTGGTCGTTTTCCCCCAAGTCAGTGGGAGTTGTTGGATTGGTGGCAGAAGAGTGGATTTTGGCACTCACTGTTTAATATAAAAGGGAGGGATATAAAGAAGCTACTAATAAATTTTACAGGATTTTTTTAAATTAATTTCCCATTTCCCCCCCCAATACTTTGATTTTAAGAATAAGAGATTCCATCAGTATCATTCCACTGTCTTACATTGAAATTCCTTAATTAGTCTGTTTAAAGCTGAAGACAAATGTGTTTGAACGTGGGCCTGCCTGGGCACCACTGGTCTTTGCTGCAGGTGAAATCTGCAGGTGATTCTGCTTTAAAAGTGCTTCACAGAGGTGGGGAAGAAGCATTATCCCTGTTTTCAGATGGGGAAACTGAGGCACAGAGCTGCTCAGTGGTGTTGGACCAGCTCCCCGTGTCTGATGTGAAGTTTGATTTCCCTATGGAAGCAGAGCCCCATCCCTGCACTGTGCTGAGCTCTTGTGGGCTTCATTCTTCCATCTGCTTCTTTTTAGGCTTTTCATGTAAAATAATTTCTCTTTAGCTGCTTCTCCCCGTTATCAGCAGTGTTTATTTGCAGTTGTGAGCAGTTTGTGTTCCTTGGTGCTGAGCCCAGTCTGGAATCCTGGCAGAGCTGGGTGGGGAGCCCTGGCCAGGCTGGGAGCACGGTTTGGCTCTTTGGGGTTGGTGTGTCACAGATGTCACTGCTGTTCCCTCTGGGTGAGGTCAGGAGCTGGGCAGGGAGGTCCTGTCTCCCCAGGAGCATTCCCAGGGCTGATCTCCTTCCAGAGGGTGCCAGTGCTCCCACGTGGGATGGCTGGGAGCAGACAAACAGACAAACTCCTGTCTGCACCAAAGCCTTGGCTGTGCTTAGGGTTGGAGAGCCCATGAGCTTCCCCAGGGACAAGAATTTGGTCTCTGCACTTCCCTGTCTTTTGGGAAAGCATCTTAGGAGTTTCTGTAAAGCTTCACAGTGAGATTTGGGGACAGAACTAAGGCATTGTGAGAGTTTGTCTGTGCTGAGCTAGGAGAATTGGCCAGGAAATGTTGGATCTCTGAGGCTCCCAGTGCCTCCCAGTGCAACAGAGAGCAGCTCCCCCATGGATCCCACACAGAGCCAGGGAGGGAGGGATGGATGATCCCTCATCCCTTCCCATCCCTGTAAGGTTCCCATTGTCCTTGGGGAGGATGAGGCAGATCCAGAGTTCCCTGCTCCTCCCCTGGCACTCCAGGCCTGCTGCAGTGGCCGAGCTGCCCTGCCAGAGCTGTTTGCTTTGTGCCAGTCTCTCTTTCTCCCTCACTCGGGGCTGTGGGTTGGCTCTGTCCAACTTGCTTCCCAATTCTTTGGGCTGGAATAAGCAGAGCAGTGGCTTGAGGGGAGCATTAATGGCTTCAGCAGTTCATTAATAACAGAATCTGGAACTTGGGGCAGTGCCAGCCACAGGGACTCCCCTTCTGGGTTCCTAGAGCTTGTTTTTATTTTTCCTAATAAAGCAATGAAACTGGAGGCTCCTTTTAGGGCTTCTTCAGCTCCCATTGTAATTCCCAAAGCTTTTGTCCAATTAGCTTCCTATTTTTTCCTGGCACAGTGGGAGTGGTTAAGGAGCCAAGCGTGTTGGAATGTTGGTTGTAACCACAGGAACACACTGTGATTCCTCCTGTGCAGGAAACTGGGATCTGCTGTGGGACTGAGCATCCCCTCCCAGCCTGGGAAGGGAATTGGAGAGGCACAGGCAGGGAAGGGTGATGTCAGTAATCCAAATTCTCTGTGTCTCACCTCAAAATCTTGGAGCATTTCACCAAGTTCACTGGGGGGTTTTGTTTAGGGTCTGTCAGAGGAGTTATTTTGGTTTGTCCTGTCCACACCTAAAATCCAGAGAGTGCTGCAGGAGGAGCAGACCTTTCTGGAAGTTAGCACTGAACCATTTGTTATTTTTATTGTTTTGTGCAGGTAGAAAAGGAGGCCACAAAGGCCGGGCAAGGCAGTACACGAGTCCTGAGGAGATTGATGCCCAGCTCCAAGCAGAAAAGCAAAAGGCAAGGGTAGGTGTTTGCTCCTTTGTGTGCTTTCTGTCCCAATTCCTGCCTTTTCCAGCCTGGTTTTCACTGCTCAGGAGCAATGGCAGCTTAGCCAAGTGCTGCAGATCATTCCAGCAGTGATCACAGCATGGATCCCAAACATCTCCAGCTGGGGAGGCTCCAGGGTGTCACCCAGTCTGGTTCTGAGGCCTGGGAGAGCACCCAGGGCAGCACTGGAAGGTTGAAGGACAGGGAGCTGATTACACAGCAGCTCTGGAGATCTTTTCTCTCCATATTTTATCATTTCAGTCTCCAGTGTCAGCTCATTCTTTATCCATGTTCTGCAGTTTGGCTTTGGAGAACAAGAGCCACATCTTGACATGTTACTGTATATTGACATTATATTTGCCTCTTTCTGTCATAGATTTATGGACCAAACTCCTTTGACTTCTTCCTGGACACATGATTTTCATATTTGCCTCTGCTTTGTAGGAGAGATAAGAGTTTTCTGTGTGGGTGTGTTTCTGTGCCCCAGCATTGGACTGTAACAGCTCCCCCCACTTCCACCACAACCTGACTGCTGTCATAAAACTCTTGGCTGCTTTTTGGGGCCCTTGCTCTCTTTATTCCCAACTTATCACAGCTCTGGTGACACTCTGATGTTTTCTGTGACTTTCTGGAAGTGCTGCCTCAGCCCAAATACACAATTCCAGCTGAGGCCTCACAGCACTGACCACAGGAGGATAATTACACCCCATGTAGGAAATCCTGGTGAATGCCTCTGAGATGACTCTCAAGCAGTTCTGAGCCATAGTGTTGAGTCCTTTTTAATGTTTTGCCCAGCTGCAACTCGAGATGATTGTTTGGTTTGCTGCTTAGCCACATATTCCAGCTTCATGTTGGATTTCCTCTTCCAAACTGTAACTCCTCTTGGTTGGTTTCTGATTCCACCTTCTTGGTTTCATGCCATATTTCCAAATTCTGAAACCACTGATGAGTCTCATCCTGTTTTCCAAAATAATTCCAACTCCTACCAGTGTGATGTCATTCACAAACTGTGTGAGTGTTCTCTGCTTTCATGTTGTTAATAAAAATATTGACTGGAAGTGGAACACAAAAGCAGGACCCACTTGAAATGTGTGTCCTGTTTCACAGCAAACCAGAGAACTGCTCTTTGAGAAGGATTTCTTTTTTGTGATAGTCCATATAATATAGTGATGGTTACATCTAACACTGATACATTAAGGAAAACTTTAAAAACCCCCTACAATTAACAAAATTACTCCTCTTACTATTCCTTGCTCATCCACTTTGCTGGTTGCTTGATGAGAGGTATTGGTATGTAAAACAAGCTGTTCACACCCATGCTTGTTCTTCGTATGATTCAGAAATTAATGCCCAGGTTCTGAATAGTGGAAGCTAAAAAGGCTTTAATTCCTTGGATAATAATGCTCAGGTTGATGGTTGTCCATTTTCTCCTCTAGGTGTTTTTGTTTATCCACAGGATAAGGTCTAAGCTGCATCCATGTAGTTTCCAATCTCTGATGTAGTGTGCACTGGAAACCCAGGCTAAAATTCTTCTGGAGAGCTTTGATTTGGGGAAAGTGAAGTGCCAGTGGTGTCTTTCAGAGTCATTTTCCTGTTAGAGAGAACAGCAGAGTTGTTTGGAGATGATGCTGAGGAAGAGCCCTCATTCTGTGACAGCCAGCCCCCCTTGGTGACACAAGGCCTCATCAGGAGCACCAGTGCTCAGAGCTGGCTCATCCCTCCAAAATCTCATTTAAGAGCTGGGTTTGGGGTTTTTAGTGACATAAATTTCCTCTGATTCTGTAGGAAGAGGAGGAGCAAGAAGAAGGAGGAGAAGGAGCAACAGGGGACCCTAAAAAGGAGAAGAAATCTTTAGATTCAGATGAGAGTGATGAAGATGATGAGGATTATCAGGTACTGCATTCTCAGGGTACTTAATGCACTTAACATTTGGGCTGGGGGGAGATGGACACTCTGCGTTCTGAGCAGAGCCACCTGGAGTGCACTTTTTGTAGAACTACTTCTAGAAACCAAAAAATGCTCACTTGGCAGCAGTTTGCTCTCAGAATGAGAACTTGTGAACATTTACAAATGAAATACAAAGGCAACAAGACTTTTTAAAAGGCTGAAGGTGCCTTGATTCATAAATGATTTGTAGTAAAAGCTTGCCTTGTGCTTTTGGGGTGCTTTGCAGTGTGTTTGGGGTGGCAGAGCTCCTCAAGCTCCCTCTTGTTGTTGACAGCAAAAGCGCAAAGGAGTGGAGGGGTTGATAGACATAGAGAACCCCAACCGTGTCATTCAGACAACCAAAAAAGTCACTCAGCTGGACCTGGATGGACCCAAGGAGCTCTCACGACGAGAGAGGTGAGTGTTCCCTGCTCACCCTGCAGTTTCACCCTGCAGTTTGGTGCAGGGAGGTGTTTCCCCTGCTCTGTGGCAGTGTTTCAGAGACATCCTTAAAAGTGTATTGCTGCCTAAAGTAGGCACTGAGCAGCAGCAGACTGAGCTCACTGTGCTTCAAAATGTGGTTCCTTAGAAACTTCTCAGGAGCTCTCTGTCCTCTAGGCTATCCTGGAGCCAGGCAGCCTGCCCTGGTGCTCTGAGAGAAAGGGATTTAGGCCATTCCTTTCCTGAGGTTTTATGCCAAAAATCAGACCTAACAGAAACCCTGAAATCACACTGCTGTGAAAGAGATTTAGGCCATTCCTTTCCTGCAGTTTTATGCCAAAAATCAGAGCAGAAATCCATTAACCAGAGCTCACTTTGGATCCACTTTAATCCTGCTGCAGAAGGTGCTCTAGTGACAGGTAGCAGTTCCCCAGATTCCAAATATTTTTATCTGGCAAGATTAATTACCTGGAAACCAAAGTTTAATCTTCTAGTTTCATTTAGCAATGGTGAAGTTTGGAAGGTTTAATCTTTTTTATTTGGGATAGATTGCTTCAGCAGAAGGACACCTTTGAGGGTAAGGCAGGGAAAAACATGTCACAGTTCTTGTGATGTGGGGCTAAATCTCCTTGTGTGTGGAGGAAGGAAGGAAGGTAGAAATAATCTCTCACCTCACCCCTGTTCAAACCCTGCAAATAAACAGAACCTGTGCTTGAAAGTTGGTGAAGGACCCCCAGTTTTGGGTTTTTTTCCTGGTTAGAAAGCCCCACTCTGCCTGTTCCCCTGGATACTCTGGTGACTGGTGTGTTTCCTTTGGGCAGAGAGGAAATAGAGAAGCAAAAGGCAAAAGAAAGATACATGAAAATGCACCTAGCTGGGAAAACAGAGCAAGCCAAGGCAGACCTGGCCCGATTAGCCATCATTCGGAAGCAAAGGGAAGAAGCTGCCAGAAAGAAAGAAGAAGAAAGAAAAGGTTAGAGAATAATTAATCATTTTCTCCTACCTTTCCAAGAGGCACACATCCCTCCTCTGAGCCTGTGTGGTGTTGCTGAGTGTCATTAACTCCCCTCAGCAAAGCCAGGCTCAGCTGTTTCCCTCTCATCAAGTTCTTGCTTTATAAACAAGAATTGGACACGAGAAGGGAATTGCCCTGGGTGTCCATCTTGTCCTCTGCCTCCCAGGCAGTGCTGGCTCCAGTTTGGGGGTTTGGCAGGCTCCTTGTGCTGGGTGATTTGTGTGGTTTGCATGTGGGGACCTGAACTGCCCAGGGAGTTCCCAGCACTCCTTCCCTGGGAGGTGTGAACCAGCAGTCTGAGCGTGGCTCCGTGGTGCCTTCCACAGAGAAATTTGGGCATCAGGGTGACTTGGGGACACCTGGAGAGAGGGGCCAGGGATGGAAGGGAACATCAAGAGGGGCTGTGCCTCTTACCTCTGAGAAATTGGTGGGAAGGGTGGGATTTTTCCATGACCCAGTTGGCAGGATTCAAATCCCTGGGGCTGCCAGAGCTCCCCCAGTCCCTGATGTGCACCATGAGATGATGAAACTCTGTTTGTTGTTCTCCTCCCCAGCAAAAGACGAAGCGGCCATGGCAGGTAAAAGACTGCAGTCACTATCCCTTAACAAGTAAGCACAGGCCATGCAAGAGGAGGAAACACCAGGGAACTGTGCCTGGTCCTGCCAGGAGCTCTGCCTTCCATCGCTGCCACGCAGGGCACCCCGCAGCATTGACCTCACCTCCACCTCCAAGAGACACTGACGATGTGTTTGTCCTCATCCTGGCACAGATTTCCATTTGGGGTTAGGGGCAGCTGCTCTCTGCAGTGCAGAGCTGTGCTGGACAGCAATTCCCTGTAACAGTTTGGAAACATGAATGTTTTTGCTGTTTTTAGGATCAAGAAGTCGTAGACGGTGGGAGGGGGGCAGGGTGGGAGGGAGCTGTGTGGGAGGGGAGGTGCTTCAAATACTAGATTGCAAGAAAAATAGATTGTGGGGTCGTTTGGGGGTGGGGCATGGGATGGGGAACTGACTTGGTATGAAATCCCAAAGGATAATGTATCTGAGGAATCCAGTTGGCAAAGAGCCCATCAAATTTTGCTGCAGGGCGTTGCAGTATAAGCTGGGAGCCTGACTTCATGGACATCTGGAGTGCCGTTCCTTCCTGGATTCATCCCTCCTTTCTTGCAGCCAGTCTCCCCTTTTCCCTCCTCTTCATTTTCTTTTTCTCCTCCTTATTAGGGATAGTGCCAGTTTTTAACCACATCATCCTTTGTTTAAAGGAGAAAAAACAAACAACATTTATTGTGTCAGATCCAGATGGAAAAAACAAAAAACAAAAAGCAAAAAAGAACTTGATCAAGTTTAAAAACCACCAAGAGAACTTGTATATTTGGCTGATTAAACTGTAAGTTATCAGAGCTGCTGTGGCCTCGTGTGTGTGTGAAGGGCACAGCTGGGGGGTCCTGGGGGAGCTCAGCTGCACTGGGGAGCTGCTGGTTGTGATGTTTGGGGTTTGGCTCTGGGTCAGGAGCTCCTGAGCACACACAGCCTGAGGGAAAAAGCTTTTCCTGCTGATTCTGATGGATGTCTTGCACAATCTGTTTACCACGGTGGAGGAAACAATTACCCTCAGGCTGTGTCTGGCCTGGTCCCCCGTCAGAAGGGCAGTCACTGCACTGTCACCTCCCCTCAGATGTCACAGCACTGCCACCTCCTCTCAGATGGCTCTGGAGGGGAGCAGCCCCAGCCTGCTGTGCCCCAGGACCAGCCTGTTCAGGGACACCAGTGCTTCCCAGACTCCCCAAAGGCTGGACATCCATCCAGCCCCAGGGCTTGGAGCACTGGAAGTCACTGGGAGAGGGGTTGCAGCTGTGGAGATGAAGGGTGACAAACAAAGGATTTGTTCTCATGGATTTGGGCACAAGGGTGTGACACAGGACTGTGCCCCAGAGACTGTCACTGTGAGCTGCTGGCTCAAAGCACAGCTCAGGCCAAGCCAAGATTTGGGGTAGGAGATGCTCCCAGGGAGCTGTGGAAGATGAGCAGGTGCTGCAGGAGAGGTGCCTGTGCTCTCAGCTCCAGGAGGGAGGAGCTGGTGAGGTGGGGACAGCCTGACATGGGACAGTGGGTGACCCTTGGAGCACAGGGAGGTGGATGGGGCAGGACAGGGGGAGGTTTTGGGATGGAGCAGGGCAGGAGCCGCAGGGGAGAGGGCTGAGGATTGTGAACACATGGAAAGGGGTGGAGAAATCTCCAAGTAACAGCTCCCACTGACAGAGGGCTGGAGCAGAACTCAGATGTCACTGTCCCTCTGCAGCCACTGCTCCCTTCCCAGGCCAGGGGAAGGTGCAGGATTTGCTGGGCAGCCCAAGGTCTCTGAGCTGGCTCCAGGTTTGGGAATTGCCCACCTGCCAGGACTTTACCAGGGAACTGAGGGAATGATAAACCTGTGCTCCCTGGCCGCTTCCGTCCTCTGCCCTCCATTTTCCTCAACACCAATCCAGGTTTGAAATGGTGCTGAAGCAGGGAACAGAAAAGTGCCATTCCCTTTATCCCCACAATCCCAATTCCCACTCAGCACTGGTGGCAGAAATGATGCGACCACCTGTGCCACAGCACTGTGCCCTGATCACACCTGTGTTTGCACTGAACTTGTTCTAAAAAAGTGCAAAAAACCCCTGTTTTGATTTATTCAGGAAAATCCTTTATTTGCTATTTCTCCAAGCAATGTGTGACCAGCATTGGGAAGGATGGTAACAAAAATAGTAAGAAAAATGGAGGTTTTATGTCTGCAAACAGCCACCAGGGCTGGCTGGCAGCAGGGACAGGCACTGGTGGCATTGAGGCACAGCGTGGGGGTGGCACAGGGCAGCAGGCAGAGCAGGGGCACAGCAGGGACAGCTGGAAGCTGGGATGCCCTTCCCGGGTGGCTCCTTCATTTGATCTTGAGATCCTTCAGCGCCGACTCCAGGCTCTGAAATGAAACAGGAAATGAAACAGGAGGGTTTTCAGCAGCTCATGGCAGCCCAGAGACAGTGGAGGTGGCTGGGGAGCAGGAAAGGGGGGAACGGGGCTGGTTCAGTGCTGGTACTCCCAGCCTGAGGGGTCCACGGGGATTCCTTACCTTGACATCCCAGATGCTCATGCCGCCGTCCATCCCCGTGGTACAGAACTGGGAGCACTTGTCCTTCCCACCAGTCAGCACTGAGATCTGGCTGTGGGTGCAAGGAGGGAGCAGGAATGAGTCCCAGGGCTGAGCCCTTAGGGGTGGGAATGGGGCTGGACCCCCTCATCTCCCCCACAGTGCAGGAAGGCGCTGGGGATAGACAGGGACACTTGGAAATAGCCAGGGATGCTCCAAGGATGCTCCAGGACCATCCCAGCTTTTGGGACTAGACCTCTGTACCTCCCCATCCCACATCCAAGGATTCTTTTGGGATACGCTGGGAAATTCAAGGATAGCCAAGGCTGTCACAGCTCCTCGTGCAGGAGCCTCAGTCTCTCCCTCACATGTGCTGGGATGCCCAGGGACATTCTGGGGATATCCAAGGATGCTCCAGGGCTGTCCCAGCTCCTGGGCACACCCAGGGACCATCGACCTCGCGGTGCCCCAAGCCTGGCCAGCCCCACCTGATGCTGTTCTTGTGCAGGGTGTCCAGGGTGGCATTGGCCGTGTCCGAGCTCGCTTTCTTGTCCAGGTTCTGGAAGCGCTCGCGGGCGGTGAGGCCGCGCTGGGAGCTCTGCTTGGGCACGTCCAGCTTCCCCCCGAAGCTCAGGGCGCCCTGGCTCTCCTCGTAGGTGAACAGCATCGGGCAGCAGTCGTGGCCCTGGGGAGCAAACCCCAAACCCGCCCTGCTCAGCATCCCCGGGCGGCTCCGGCCGCGGCTCCCAGCCCGTGTCCCTCCCTGCCCGCACTCACCGCGGCCACCAGGCTGTGCTCGGTGATGAAGGTGACAGCCAGCAGGGGCAGCGTCTCGGTGCACAGCGAGGCAACGCTGCGAGGTGTGAAACGCCAGCTGAGCTCCAGCCTCAGTGCTGAGACTGGCACAGCTCATCACACACGGGGGGAACCCCACGAGGGGAGACACCACCTCCTCCACCCGTGGGGATCTGGGGACGTCCCAGGTCCTGGGACTGAGCCCTCTGTGGTCTACAGGGATGCTCAGGAGATATTCAGGGATGGTCAGAGATACTCCAGGTATGCTCAGGGATGATAATAGATACTCAGGGATACCCTGGGCTGCTCCAGGGCTATTTCCAGCTCCTGAGGCTGAACCCCTCTACCTCCCCCACCCAAGTACAGAGATGCTCAGGAGATACTCACAGATGCCCAGGGATGTTCTAGGGCTAACCCAGCTCCTGAGGCTGAACCCTTCCATTACCCAGACCCACATGCATGGACACTGGAATTGCTCTTGGCCCAACCCACCCCAGATACCTCCATGCCCGTGTTGGTTTGGGGGCTAAGCCCTGCTGCCACCCCCAGCACAGCCTCCCCCAGTCCCCCCTCGTGTCCCCAGCCCTGCTTACGCCATCTTCCTGCCCGCATCAGCAAGGCACAGGGTGCTGTCGTGGCTGACCCAGGCCACGCGGGAGCCGCTGGCCGAGAAGCTCACGCTGTGCACCCACCCACAGCTGCTGCTGGACTCGAACATCAGCTCCCCAAAAGGCATCTTGGAGCCCCAGGGCGTGGGGCTGGGCCGCTCCTCCACCTCCTTGATGTAGGCTGAGAAGATCCTGGCAGGGGGAGAGCCTTGCATGTGTGCCTGGGTGCAGGATCTGTGCCACCCTCATCCCTGCCTAATAGAGCCTGTGAGGTGCCCCCCTACCCCCCAGGTGCTGCACCCCTGGGATGGTCCCCAGACCTCCCTGCATCTCCCCTGTGCCCCATTCCCTGCTCCAAACAGCCCCTGGGCTGAACCCTGCCCCCCAACCCATCCTTGGGGATGCATGGGGCCCCCCAGTCCCCCAGCCCCTGCTCCTCACCTGCACTTGAAGTCACAGGAGCCAGCGGCCAGGAGGACGTTGTTGGGGTGCCAGTCCAGGCTGAGCACCGTGGAGCGGATGGGCTTCTTGATGTGCTTGCAAACCCACCTGTGTGCAGAGGGGGTGGCAGCAGAGGGGCAGCATCACCATCCCCAGAGGCCCCCTGGGATTTTGGGGAACTGCCTGGTGTTGGGCAGGGCACCAAGTGTGCCAGGAACTGCCATAGCAGCTTGGGCATGGGGAGTCCATCCCTCCATTTCCCCATCTGTTTCCACCTCCAGCTCCTCCAGTCTCTTATTTCCCAATCCATCCATCCCCCGTCTGTCCGTCCGTCACCCATCTCCCATCAATCCATCCATCCAGGCGTCCCCCTCAGAGCCTCACCAGTCGTTCTCCTGCTCGAAGTAGCAGATGGAGATGAGGCGGGAGCCGCTGCCCACGGCGAATTTGTTCTCCTTGGGGGACCACTTGACGCAGCGGGCGGCGCGGTTGATCCTCAGGATCACCAGGGTGGGCTTCCAGACGTTGCCCTTGAGGGTCCACACGTAGGCGTTGCGGTCGGTCCCGCACGTCACCAGCCGGTTGCTCTCGGGGGCCCAGTCAATGCCTGGAAGGGAGAGGGGGATGGTGGTGGCCCACGGTGGCCCAGGGAGCCTCAGGAATGGCAATGGTGGCACTCAGGGCTGGGGGTGTCTGAAGGCGTGGTTGTTCTGGGTGGTCTTTGCTTCACAGTTCCTCTTTGCCCCACACCATCCCTCCCACCTCAAAGCATTCCATGTCAACCCATCCCACCCCATCTCTCTCATCCATACATCTCATTCCACCCCATCCCTTCCCATGCCACCCACACCATTCCATTCCATCCCAACCATCTCTCCTATATATCCATCCATCCATCCACCCACCCTACCCCAACCCTTCTCTTCCCATCCATCTCAATCCATCTTACCCCATTTTTCCCATCCATCCCCATCCCTCCACCTAATCGCTCTCCACCTCTCCCATCCCATCCATCCCACCCACACAACCTGCTCCATTCTCCTCCACCCCTGCACAAGCCCCATCCACTGGGTGCCAGTGCCACGAGCAGGACTGGCAGCAGCTCGGGGACACCATCCCTGTCCCCTCTGCCAGCCAGGACTCACCTGTCACCTGCCCGTTGTGCTCCTTCAGCTCGTGCACTTTGCTCCACTTGGCCCCGTCCTTGCGGTAGATGTGAACCTCGTGGTTGTTGGGGCACAGGGCGATCTCTGGGGGTGACAGTGGCCAGGACAAAGCCCTCCCCTGGGTCACAGGGTCCTCAGGGCCAACCAGCACCCACCCACCCCTTCCTGGGCTCCAGGTCCCCACTGAGCCCCCAGCCCTGCTCCTGCGCTGCCCTGATGCTGCAAATTGTCCCTATGGGAAGGGAGAACCCCACACCCCACAGCCCAGGGTCAGTGCGGTCCCATGGGGCTGGTGGGCTGAGACAAGGCAGGATGGGATGGAACAGGACTGCTGGGGGTGCACAGCCCCCAAATGCAGCCCCGTCCATCCCGCCCCGCCTGCCCGGCTCCCGGCCGCAGCACAGAAAGCGCTTTTTGTTCTCCCGCATCCCCCGGGCCGCGCTCGGGAAATGCCATCGCCCGTGAATCACCGGCTCCGCTCCCTCCCTCCCTCCCCGGCCGCTGCCTCGGGCCCGGACGCTGCCCTGGCACCCCCGTGCCCGGCTCTGACCCGCACGGGCACCGGGGACACCGGGATGGGCTGTGCCAGCCCCCACACCCGCCCCTGGCAGGATCTGCTCCCCCAAACCCAGCCCTGCCCCCGGGGATTTGAGCCCGGACAGTGCCCGGGATCCCTCGGGAATCTCGGGGAGCCCCAGGCGAACTCACGGGTGCGGTCCTTGTTCCAGGCATGGCAGCTGATGGGCTCCAGCAGGAAGCTGTGGTAGGCCATGGCTCACGGGCTGGGGACAGGGACAGAGCCCCAGGCTGTCAGGACAGGCTGCTGCAGCCGCAGGGGTGAGACCCCAGCCCCACAGAATGATCCTTCCCGCTGGATCAGCCCTGTGCTGCAGCCCACCAGGTCTCTCAGCCAAGGAGAGGGTTCTCCTGAGGATCTCCAAGCTCAGAAATTGTCCATTTCCAGGAACTTCCAAACCCTGCTGTCACCCTGCTCCAGCTGCCTGGGCACACAGGGAATGGTGCCAGCAGCCCCATGTGCACCCTGGGGTCCCACCACGGGCAGCGCCTCCTCTCTCCGCCCCACCAGGGCCAGATCCACTCCCTCCTTCCACACCTCTCATTTAGGAAGGGCCAAAGCCCCACGGAGGCATTTCCATCCCATCAGGACTGATCCCTGCTCCTGGCTGAGCTCCCACCATTCCTGCTGCTCCCCGGCTGCCATGGGATGGCGAGTTTGTGCCAAAGGCCCCTCCAGGTGCCACAGGAGCCTCCGAGCAGCATCACAGCCCCTTGGCCATCCTGCCCAGGGAGGCAGGGATGGAGGGTAACACCTCACCAGGGTGTGGCTGGCGACGGGAATTACTCACAGCCTGCTCTCGGCTATTTTGGGAACTCCCTGAGCACGTCCCGTTTTCTTTGGCAGCAAAAACGTTACAGGGGAAGGGGAAAAAGTCCCTCTTAGCAAAGCTCCATCCCTCAGCTGGGGAAAAGAAAATCTGAGGAGCTCCATCAGCTGCCTTCTGCATGGGGAGAAATTCCAGGGCTGATGCAGGACAGCCCTGCTGTCACACAGGACATGGGCAGGGATGAGGAGGCAGTTCCCTACCCAGCCCCACTGATCCCCTGGGATGCAGCACAGGGTGTCCCAAGGGGGGACAAAGCTGCTGCTGCCACCACGGGACTCTGCCTCGAGCCCTGAGGATGGAGCAGCACCACGAGGGATGGACAAAACCATCAGCGACAGGGACATTGAAAGAGATCAGGAGAGGAAAAATGTGTGAAAAGGGGATTTGACTGAAATGGGCACCCGGCTGAAAGGGCTCCCGGGAGGAGGGATGTGAGGCAGGACACACCGAGGTGCGCTTTGGCTTTGACACTAGGAAAACAGCAATACTTTTACTTTTTCCGGGTGGTTTGGGAGCTCAGAGGCACTAACCCTCCTCGCTGGGGTCTCTGCTGCTCCCTTGCCGAGTGTCCCCCGAAGGGAAGAGCTCAGCCGCCGTGCCAGGGACGGAGGGCAGCGAGGGCTGGGCCGCTCCCGGCAGCGGGTGGAGTTTTAATTTCCCCTCGGCCCCTTCCGAGCCCTTTTATTTCCCCTCGGCCCCTTCAGAGCCATTCCCCGCTCCTGGTGCCCCGCTGGCCGAGTCCTGCCCCATCCCAGAGTGACCCCGGGGCTCGGCTGCCCCTTCCCCAGCTGGGAGCAGCAGCACAGGAGCTGTGCTTACATCCCTCCCTCCCTCTCCCAACCCGGGGGCTCCTGAGGGAGGAAAATGGGAATTTTCCGAAGGCCAGACAGGGCGGGATTGGGAGCTGGAATAGCTCCGTTATCTCCCCAGCCAGCCCAAGCAGCTCGGAAACATCCTCGGAGGAGATAATCAAACCTTGGCAGAGCCCGGGGGCTCCTCCCAGTCCCGGAGGAAGCCGCACACCAGAGGAGATGGAGTTTGGGTTTTACGAGCCTGGCGGGGAGCCGGGAGCAGGGTTTGCACCCAGTGAGGATCCTGCAGGGAGCTGAGACCCCCGAAACTCTCCCCAGACACTGTGGGGGGACCCTGCACCACCAGGACCCCAACACCGAGCCCCGGAGCGCCTGTGCTCCCTGCGGCAGCTGAAGGTGTCACCCCCTGCTCCTGCCGGCCAGGCTGGGGACACCCAGAGCCCAGACTTGGCGGGGGGATACCCTAATTACATCACACTGCAACAGGACCCCATGAGCCAGCCTGGCCCCGAGGGGACAGCCCCGTCCCAGGGCAGAGGAAGGCGGTTCTGAGCTTCCTCTTCCTCGCACCGGGCGAAGCGGGGAGCAGCTGATGCCCGAGGAGGGGAGGACAGATTGCGGCAGCTCTGTCCCTGCCGACATTAACCCCGAGGGGACCCCCACAGGAGGACTCTTTCCAGCCCCCCAGAGCTGTCAGACCGCCGGCAAGAGAAAAAACCCTCAAACTTGCTGACAAAGCTGGAAAAAACCCCAAAACATCCAAACCACAGCGACAGCGATGCTCGCAGGGGGCAAGGGGCTGCCTGCACCCCCCTGACCCCGGCCCGGGGGGACCCCCCGAGCCCTGGAGCGGGGTGTGGGGGACAGGAGCGGTGACAGCCGCAGCCCCAGAGACAGCCCCGGCTCCGGGCGGGCACAGAGCTCTCCTTACCTTGCTGGGCAGGGCTGGCTGGGCTCGGTTCCTGCGCGGCGGGGCTCGTTCATGGACTCTGGGCAGTCGACACGAACGGAGCCCGGAGCGAGCGGCGGGAGCTGTGCCTGCCCCGACCGACTTCCCTTTTCCTCTCCGAGAAATGCAACCACTTCCTTACGTGGGCGTTGGGGGAGCGGAGCGCCTCTGGGCCGCCCTGCCCCGTGCCTGCGGCCGCAGAGCTCCGGCACCGCCGCACGTGGAGGGGCCCCGGGCCCGGGACGCTCCCGGCCCTCGCTGGACGTGGGCAGCGCGCCCTAGGCGCTCCAGGGAGGACAGAGCCAGAACAGAAGGGAAGGATCCCCGCCGGGATCTGGGTGTTGCTCACCCCCGGCCCTGATGAGTTCTCAGAGGGATGGGGACTCCCCGGTGCTGATCCCCGCCAGGGAACAGCCGTGCCCGGAGCCCACCCGGGCGAGCCGCCCGCCGGCATCGCCTCCCACGGCCGGGGAGAGCCCGCGGAGCCAGATCCGGCCGCCCTCGGCAGCAGCTGCTGCGGGTTCTGCTGGTTCCTGCATCCCACAGAGCCCGCTGGGACCCCGTGCCAGGCTGGCTGTGCTCACCGTGCCCGTGTCCCCACGCAGCAGACAGCCAGCCCTCTGCTCTTATCACCTCCTGCTTCAGAGCAGCTCATTTTTATCCCATTCCCGCCTGGATGCACTCATGCCTTCCCTCCTGGGCATAGGGATGCACTCATCCCTTCCCTCTCTGCTACCCCCCAGATCCCCTGACTGCAAGAAATGAAACACTGATTATTTTATGTTTAGAAGGGAGAGGAAATTGTAAAGGCAATCCTGACTGCCGGGGAGAAGGTGGGAGACACAAGGAAACCAGAGAAGGATCCAGCTCTGTGATGGAGAACAGTGGCTGCCACTCAGAGCTGAACTTCAACAGTAACAGAGCTGAGAAACGAGCAGGGTGTGAAGCAACTCTGGTTCCAGAGGAAGTGGTAAATTTCGTCATTGGGGTTTTTTTAAGACACTTCTGCATTTTCAGCAGAAATGACAATTTTCAGCTTTGTAAAGCAATGCCTCAGAGCATAGCAAGGCAGCAACACAGGGAGAAGGAACACACCCTGTGAATAAAGCTGTGTGCAAATGCCTCCATGAGCTCCTGAGGCTCGGAGCTGAACTGACACAGGTACCTGGGGACAGAGATCAGCACAGAAGCCAGACTACACTGACACCTCTGCTGCAGCTTCCTTTGCTCACCAGTTGTTAATAAATACAGGATTTTAGGGGTTGGGAGCTCAGCTCTAACAGGACACAGAATCCCAGAACCACTGAGGGTGGAAAAACCCTCCAAGTTCATCAAGTCCAACCTGTGACCAATCCCCACCTTGCCAACCAGCTCAGAGCGCTGAGTGTCACATCCAGCTGTTCCTTGAACACCTGCAGGGATGGTGATTCCATGAAGTTCCACAGATTTACCACAAGATTTGCTTTTAATTTGTCTTCCCCAGATGAGGCTCAGCAGATTTTTGTCTCACCTTCCACACAGAGTTTTCCATCCTGTCCCCAGGCACTGACCTGGGAGCAGGCTTGGGACCAACCCCAAAGACAGCTACAAATAATTCTGGTCACTCACCTTTGGAAAAATGTCACCCACTGAGCAGACAACACAAAAGACATTCAAGTTAATTTGCTGCTGTTACGGATTAAATGCAAGGCAGACAGAATGAAGAGAAGCAGGATAAAATCATTCATCCTCCAAAATTGTCACCTCAAGGGAAGAATTCATCTGGAAGAAGCTCACCTGAATCATCACATCCAGATCATCAGAACTCCAGGTTTGTCAACTTTAGAACCTTTCAGTTAACATTAACTTCTCCTGTTTCAAGGCCATAAAATACCACTGCAGGGTTTTCCCCACTCTGTCTCTCTCCCAATTTCCTTAACATCCCTTTTTTAATCAATAAGCATCAAAACAAAGAATCAGTTTTTCTCTTTTTTATTATTATTATTATTTCTAGCAGACAATTTACATAAAATTCCCCTTTTAAGTTAGTGATTCATAACTTCCTGCAATAAACTACTTAAGGAGCAGCTTTGGTAAAGAATGGAATGAAACAACCAACCAAAAAAAAAAAAAACCAACAATCACAGCTGATTTTGAAACCAACACAATTCACCAAATTTAGATTCAAAAGAAAATCTGCCAAGCTGTATTTTCTCAGTGTTTCCAAATATTTCACCTTCCTCCTCCCTTTTCAGGTTTGTGCAGATGTGGGAGCTGCATTCTGTCAAGCAGTTTGTCCTGCTAGATCATGGAAATCCATCTTTACATGATTCGTAGCCCTTGGATGGAGGACTCTAAAGTCTTGAAGGAGAGAAAAAAAATCTTAATTACAATCTGCTGCAGTAGCTTGGGCTAAATAATTCAGTGTACATGTTAACAAAATGAAGTAAAAAACATGAATATTTGAAATTAGAATCCAGAATGGTTTGGGTTGGAAGGGACCTTAAAGTCCATCTCATTCCAGCCCCTACCATGGCAGGGACACCTTCCACTGTCCCAGGTTGCTCCAAGCCCCATCCAACCCGGCCTTGGACACTTTCAGGACCAGGGGCAGCCACAGCTGCTCTGGGAAGCTGTGCCAGGGCCTCCCCACCCTCACAGGGAGGAATTTCTTCCTTAAGTAAAGGATTTCTTTCTAATGCAAGAGCCAGAGACCACAACAGTCATTCCTTTCAAACTCAACCATGTACAGGCCAATGATAGAGACCTAAAACTGCACTAAAGCAGCTCAGAGATCACCTCAACTTCTTGTCTGACTCCTGTCCCCACCAGAGCCCTCTGGCACCACACAACACAGACAATCTGTCCCTTCCCTGTATCAGATCCCATATCCCAGTTTTGGGAAGACCAACAGGGACCTCTGTTGGCCAGGCCTGAGCAAAGCAAGCATGGACATTAATACATCATTTTAGCATTTTCAATATTGTATTTTCCAGCTGTTAGAGACAACTTTTTGCTCCTTGGGTAAGTTAATTCTGAGAGGACAGGGCCATGTTCTGCAGCAGGCAATGAGCAGAGCCCCATGGGATGGCAGAAGGAAGAGGCAGGAGGTTGTGTTGTACTAATTGTTCCTGCCCAACTGTGGCTGAGGCTGGAGAATGAAAGAATTAAGGGGATTCCTACAGGGACATTAGTAATTATATTAAAAAATAAATCTGCATTATCACCATCTGCTTAACAAACTGCATCTGCATTTATGCAGATTCTTGGGTCAGTTTTTTTATGGACTTCACTAATGGTTTTGAATATTCCAGTCTGGATTTCCTGCTGCTACTAAAGCCTGGCTTGGGGCTGAGCCCCAGGAGTTGATACTAGAGATGAAAAAAAAGAAAAATCTATCACCCAGCTAGTTCACACAAACATGGTAGTAAAAGCACATTTTTACCTTGAAATCCCAGATGGTCATTGCTCCATCGATGCCGGTGGTGCAGAATTTCCGACAATCCCGTTTGTCTATCTCATAAATAGACACTTGGCTGCAAACAGAGAGTGAGAGCTCCAACACCCATTCCAGAGAGCCAGAAAACTGGGAAATTTGGGTTGAATTCTACTCCTACTCTTTGGATGGAGACATGACTATACCAGAGCCTACACTAGATTCTTGGTAGAATGCCTCAGAAAAATAAGCCAAGAAAAAGATGCTGAAAGCTCTTTAATGGCTTGGGGAGATGAAATGTTTTCCTTGAATAAAGAGAAATTGCTAAACATCCCTGGGGATAACTCTTTTAATGCAAAGATATTTTTTACCCAATTAACTGGAATGAATCATTTTGATTAACAGAATTGCGGAATGGTTTAGGGTGGAAGGGACATTAGAACTCATCTAGCCCCACTCCCTGCTATGGGCAGGGACACTTTCCACTATCCCAGGTTGCTCTAACCTGGCCTTGAAAACTTCCAGGGATGGAGCAGCCACAGCTTCTCTGGGCAACTTGTGCCAGGGCCTCCTCACCCTCACAGGGAAGAACTTTTCTGTATGTTTAACCTAAATTTTCACTCTTTCAGTTTGAAAACAGTGGCACATAATAAATAAATACACATGACAGTAACATCTGAAACAGGAAGTTGGGATGTGCATTTCAGGTGGATTTTGCTGGCTGGATTTTGCACAGTGCCTCCAGCCTCTTGGGAACTACCCACATATTTGATAAGATAAGCTGTGTCCAAGGGACACAACACATTAACCATGAGCAAACAGCTCTAGGTATGTCAATGATTAACCAGCACCCACTTAAATCCCAGAAACAGAGAGCTGCTGGGGAAAGACCACAAGGGATACCTGTAGCCATGATATTTTCTGAAATATCCCTTTGCTAGGATTTTTCTCCCGAGAAGCCAAGAGAAACAAAACGTAAACAATAATTATCTGCTGCTGTGGAATGCAGCATGTGGATCTTTGATTGGTCCATCTTGGCTATTTCTAATTAATGGCCAATCACACTCAGCTGGCTTAGACTCACTAAGAGTCAGGAGCTTTTGTTATTAATTCCTTCCTTGCTAGCCTTCTGATGAAATCCTTTCTGCTATTCTTTTAGTATAGTTTTAATGTAATATATATCATAAAATAATAAATATAAACACGGAGTCAGATCCTCATCGCTTTCCTCTTCCTGGGATCCCTGCAAACACCACCACAGATAGCTTGGCTGTACCAGAAGGGTGTAGCTGGTAAGTGCTGGCAGAACAGGCTGCCTGGAGAGCTCTCCCTGCCCTGGTGCTGGCAGCAGGACACTCACGTGATGCTGTTTTGGTGCAGGGTCTCCAGGGTGGTGTTGCGATCCTCCGTGGTGGCTCTTTTGTCCATGTTGCGGAAGCGCTCCATGGCCGAGATGTTGCGCTGGATGCTCTGCTTGGGAATGTCCAGTTTGGACACGAAGCTCAGCAAGCCACGCTCGTCACAGTTGAAGAGCATCGGGCAGCAGTCGTGGCCCTGCAAGCAAAAACCCATCAGGAAACCGCACCTCAGCATTCCCTGCCCCTCCAACAGGCAAGCACTGACGCAGCTGGGCACAGCTGGTTTAGTGTTATTATTAACTGTGCCAAGTACGGGGTTTTCTCCCCCTCCAAAACACAACAAAGCTCCGCAAGGAGGAAATAGCAAACACTTACAGCTGCCACCACGCTGTTCTCCGAGACAAAGGACACGCTCAGGAGTGGGAGGAACTCTGTTTTCAGCTGCGAAACCCTGAGCACAAGGACATTTGTTAGAGGGATTCACTGAAACCTCTCATTTTCGGCTCTAACAAAAAATAGGCACCGTTCCCACGCAAGGCTGGTTGGAAAAGTTAAGGTAGCTTGGCTGTCCTGTGGTGACAACAGAAGGTTGTAATTTTAGCCTAATGAAAGTGTGCTGGAAGATTTATAACAAAACCAAGTGTTCCAGGTGAAAGGCTAAGGTTACCAAAATTGTGTGTAAACAGGGGCAAGAGTTTAAAAGGAATAACCCCAAAAATGTCTGTATTGATGAAGATATTGATTTCATTTAAATATGAAAAACACTTGAAACTTTGATGCTTGACATCTTTGCAGAGGCAAAAAGCCTTGATGTTCATTTAAGTCAACTTTTGCCATTAAGTGACAAATAAAGTTTCTTAAACACTTTATAATGAATTACATCAATAGAAATATAAAAATTCTTAAACACTTTATAATAAATGATATTCCCTGACAGGTACTTACACAACCGTATTGATCAGAACCACAATTCAAAATTAATCCCAGCAATGCCTGGATGATCCCACACGCTTCTGCTACCAAAACATATGGAGGATCTCATCCTTCCTGGCTGGAAAGCCAAGGACACTGCAAAGTTATGCAGATCAAGAGGAGCAGCAGAAGGAGCAATTGTTAGTAAAATATTTTTTTGGAAGGTGTAAGTTGAAACTTTGCATCAGCAGCTTCTTAAGGACAGATGTTGAAATTAATATTTCATGAACTTATTTTCCAGATTATGGTTAGGGATGTGGTCTTAGTGCAGGCAGTGAGCATGGATTCTCTTTGAATTGGGAATAATGTCTGGAATATTGATTGGAACATTTTGTATTGCAAATATTATTTTGAAAAAGGAAATATTGTTTCCCTGGTTACTCAGTGGAATATACCTTTTTTCCTAAACGCCTCTTTTTTCCCCACCAAAATAAATCGGCTATACTTTTGCCAAAGAACTCTTACAAAGAATTTAAATTATATAAATTATAAAAATTTATATCTGTAAATCTATTAAATTGTATAAATCAGCTATACTCTCACCAAAGGATTCTTACATGGAATTTAAATTATATACTCTAAAATTCACAGAAACAAACCTTATTTAGAGAATATTTGTATAAGCCTCAAAGAGACCTGGAGTAAAACAGCTGACAGAGGTGCGAGCTTGCAATCCCAATGTTCCACATGGAACCACGGAATCACTAAGGTTGGAAAAGACCTTTAGGACCCTCAGGCTCACAGCAGCAGCAGCAAGGGATACTCACATCATGTTTTTGGAGGCATCAGCCACGGACACGGTGCTGTCGTGGCTGACCCAGGCCAGGCGGTTGCCGCTGGCGGAGAAGCTGACGCTGTGCACCCACCCTCCGCTGCCCGCGCCCCCAAACTCTGACATCAGCTGCCCAAAAGGCATCTTGGAGCCCCAGGGAGTGCTGGCTGGCTTTTCATCCACTTCCTTAATGTAAGCAGAGAACACCCTGCAAATAAAAAGAATCTGGTGTGAACAAAGAGAGAACAAAGCTCCTGGGAGCATGGGGTGCGTTTCATGTTGGAAGGAGAGACATGGGTCCTGATTCTCCCAAAATAAAATATTTTGGTGTCTTTGAACGAGCCTGGAAGCAGCAGTACAAAGGGTGTAAAAGCACACAGGTTTCTCATGAATGCTGCTCTTGTACCCTCTCTCTTTTTTCCAGAAGATGGCACAAAAATACACATTGTCAGTGCATTTTTCCCCGTGCCAAGATTTCCCTTTCATCCTTTTGCGGGGCTAACAGCTCTCCAGAGTCAAGCCTTCAGCTAGAGAAAACCCAGGAATGGCACTGTATAATTGGAAGCTAATACAAACACCTACAAAATTACCCACTTTTTAAGAACATTCCTGTTTTAGCAGCATTTCAAAGAAAGAAATGTGATGTTCTAAAGCCAGCAAAGGAGAGCTGAGCCACTTTCTTCCGGCTCATTATTGCAAGAATGCCTTGAAAACCTGAAATACTGCAATGTTTTTACAGAATTTTTTTTCCCAGCACTACAGTTTTTAAGGTATGTTTAAATAGAAAGCCTCCCCCTTTCATCAAATTCCTTCTGCATGATTCAGACATGCCACAATATGGTGTTCTTGACTGTTACCATGGAATTTAATGGGACGTCACAACCATAGGATTTGAGTCCATTGAACAGGAGGAGCAAGGCAGCTACACCATGCTACTACCAGAGGGGAAAAAAAAAAAATCAGTGTAAATGAGAAACTATAATCAAATATTCATGGTTGCAGTCACACACAAACAGGAATTATTTTATAGTGAGTTGAAGAAAATGTAGCCACCCCTTCCCTGTTTTTTGTATCTTTTGTGTGGGGGGGGTAAACACTTCCAAAGGTACCTATATTCAGCTTATTTCACTAAAGCTGCTCATATGGAATGAGAAGGGTTTAACTGCAGCTATATTAGGTACAGATTTTCAGGGAATTAAGTATGGATATATATTTGGCTCTATTAGTTTAAATATAATCTAATGATAATCCTTTAAAAATCTGAATTTTATAGAGCTTCCTAAAAGGATGGTCTCTTAATGTATGGAAGTAGGACAAGATGTTTAAAGCAACAGCCTTTGACACAAGCCAGGAAAATCATACCTAAGTAGGGAAGACCTTGAATTTAACTGTTACTTAAAAATATAAGAAGTCTTCTCCCTTATTAAAGTCTCTCTGTCTTTTAGAACCAAAATCACCTCAGCTTGAAGGCCCCAGCCTTCAAAGAAAGTTGGGAAATGACTTTCATTCCCTCAGCAAGAACATAAAATCATACTTATGTGTGCTTGTAGCTATAGATACATATGTATTTCAGATAAATATAAGGGGAGCTCATTTATCTTGGCCAAGCACCAAAAATCTCTGCTGAATATCCAGCAATTTGCAGCCTGCCCTCCATTCCTTCCCCAAAATGTTTCCCATTTAGCTGCTTATTACGTGGCAGTGGCTCTGGCAGATCCATTTCCTAATTTCTATCAGGACAGGTGCACACTTCAGGTAGCTTTATTTTTTTTTAATATGGAACTGAAGGGAGAATTGGAATTCTGGAGATCTGTACTCATAATTTACAAAAGAGAATAGTTTTTCATGGTTTTGGGGAAGAAACAGAATCCTAGAAACCCCCACACACACATTTCAGGTCACCTATGTCAGAATCCTGAGGCCCTTTATGAAACCAAATTTAAAAACTTCCACATGTGAAAAGCAGCTGTTTCTGTTTCACATCACCTATTTTGTGACAGGAAGTGGATACATACAGTTCATCTAATTTAAACTGTAAATAAGGCAGGAAAGAGGAGACAACTCTCCCCTCTCTTTCCCAGCTTCCATTTAACATCTCTCCTTACATGAAAAGGCATCAAAGGATGGGGTTTAGATGTGAGGGTTTCATTCTGAATTAAGGTATGCAATAATCAGTCCCACCTCCCCCTCCTACTCCTCCTTAGTCATTTTTAGTACACACTTTGAAGCTTAGAAATTGCCCTATTACATAAAGAATTTAAGAAAAGAAGCTTTCATTATCATTGAAGGTACAAGTGATTAAGCCAATGTGGATTCAAGTCAGGCCCTGCAGGCTCCCCATGCAGAGTTCCCTGCAGTGACCCCAATCACTCAGCACAGAGCAGTTTGCAGGGCCCATCCCTCACACTCTAATTACACAATCAGTTGCAAAGTCTCCCCCATCCATCTCTCACACCAGTCTGCCTTTAACAGCTTTTTTTTTAATGGTCTTCAAAAATCTCTTCTATTGTGTTGAGTTGCAGGTGGATCAATTGCTTGACTCTGCTCCTCACAGGCAAAGGGGAGGAAACAAAGAACTCAGAGAAAAAAAGATGGGATAACACCTTTGGGAATGACCAGTTACTCTGAATTTTGGAAAACTGCACCATTAGGGTATTGCTTTTTAACCTCTAACTAGCAGTGCTGGTGTTCTACAGGATAACACCTGATAATCCAACTTCAGCCTAATGACCAACTCTCAGCCTAAATGCTGTGTAATCCCCAAAATTCAGGTGTGCCCCTCAGCAGATCCATGCTGGCAAAGTCAGGACACAGCAGCACCAAAGCCAAGCTGGATATTTTATTTTGGTACCAACAGCAGTACACAATGAGCCACCTTTTATTTTAATAGCATGTGCAATTACCTGATGAACATACTCAAGCTACTGATTTGATCCAGTAACCCAAACTGTAGATAAATGTTTTGGTTTCTCTCACCTGCACTTGAAGTCACAGGATCCTGCAGCCAGCAGGACATTGTTGGGGTGCCAGTCCAGGCTGAGGACAGTGGAACGAATGGGCTTTTTAATATGTTTGCTCACCCACCTAAAAAAAAACCAAACCAAAATAAGACATAAATTTTATATGAACATGTTTTACCTGATTCCTACAAATCCACGAAGCACTCCTCAAAAAGATTTCTTCCTGTCAATGACTAAACACATCAGTTTTGGAAGAAACTTCATGTCCAAATCTTTCACATTCTCTTGTGCAATCTGTGAACTTTATGGTTAGCTTAAACTTTCAAATACTATGAACAAACTCATTAAACATGCATCTCTTCAGCTAAGTCTTATTCCCCTTCAAGCTGATTTTTATGATGCATCAGATGGAACTTCTTGATGTGAATTTTGCCCAGGAATTGCCAGGTCCCTTCCCCCAGTGAACACACGGTCAGCTGGGACTGTGACACCGAGCTGAGCAGCACTATTTTCATGGATCACCAAGCACAAGTCCTTCTCCAGTCCTACCAACAAATTTTATAGTCGCATCTCTTGCCTATTGACTTTTCTACTGTTTAAAAATACAATAACTATAAAACACAACAAGAAAATGGGGGGACTGCCAACAACCCAACCAGTGCATTCATCTCAATTATCTGCAGTGCAGTGCAAAGTGGTCCTGCTGCTGAATTCATCAATAGTGGCCTAAATATGTCTCAGCAGATTTGGTTTATCTGAACTATTTACAAACCAGTAATGAAATCTATTATTCACTTTATAGCCTTTGAGGTGATGGCGCTTTTTCTTTGATTTTACTTCCATCAGACACAAGTTTTAAGGTTCACAATTTACAAATTATATTTCTTTAGCTTACGGAGTCTTGATTCTTTTGCAGACAAGTGAGGCAGAGAAAAAATATTGATAAGTGAATATGCTGGAAAGCATAAAAGTCCAAAACAATCTTTAAAATGTATTTTGCAGATGGTGCCATTGTTTTTTCATCTCCACATGGCATACCGCACAGAGGACACCTGTGTTTTTGTGCCTGTTTATGCAACTCAAAGTAAGAGATACACGCTGATTTCAGCCACAGATGATACAGCAAATGTAGCTCCAACACAAGAAGACCAGAAGCATGAAGTTTAGATGCTAAAATGAGAAAAACGTTAATGGTGGAAATATCTTTGTGATATTCCTATGTGAAATCTATAAACTGTGTTAAAAGTACATGACAAAATGCAGAACAGGTCAAACATCTAACAGATGACCATGGAGATGTGACAGAATGACAAGAAATGGCCCAAAATAACAGATACAGAAGGAAGACTCCAGTGAAGATCTCCTCATTCATTCTGGCACAAAGAGAGGGAAGGAAATATTTATCTTTTTTCAACCATAGAGTTATAGTAATGAAATCTTTACTCCACAGAAATTCTTGCACTTTCAGAAAAGCAACATATGTTTATGGCAGTCAGGCAGAGCACATCCACGCCAACTTGTACTGGCTGAAAATAGGCAAAGGCCTTTAGGTGCTACAGGAGAGTGAAGAGAGAGAACCTTATTCCCCAAACACTGAAGTCCACAAAAGAACTGATGAGGCCATCCCTCAACATTCCCTGAATATTTCAGGAATTAGTAAAATAGTAACAGCATTAAACAGCTTCAGCTTTCCCATACCGACCCTAAAGACACAAACCCAGCTCACCAGTCATTTTCAGACTCAAAGTAGCACACGGATATGAGTCGAGCTCCACTGCCCACAGCAAACTTGTTCTCCAGGGGGGACCACTTGACGAAGGTGGCGGCGCGGTTGATCCTGAGGATGACCAGGGTGGGTTTCCACACGCCGTCCTTCTGGCTCCACACGTACGCGTTGCGGTCGGCGCCGCACGTCACGATGCGGTCGCTCTTGGGAGCCCAGTCAATGCCTGCCAGTGAAGGGGGCACAGGAATTCATTTTCCCCTTTATATTAAGGCAAAACAGAGATCACCTCACAGCTCTCTGTCACAGAATCCCAGAATGGTTTGTGGTGGAAAGGACCTTAAAGGTCGTCCAGTTCCAACTTTGTGCCAGTGCCCATTCACCATCCCAGGTTGCTCCAAGCCCCATCCACTTGGACACTTCCTTGGACACTTCCAGGGATTCAGGGGCAACCTCAGCTTCTCCAGGCAATCTGAGCCAGGGCCTCACCACCCTCACAGGGAAGAATTTTGCCACATCTAACCTAAATCTCCCCTCTTTCAGTCTGAGGTCATTCCTCCTTGCCCTGTCACTCCAGCTCCTGACAAACTGATCACTGACAGTTATTACTGTTATGTCATTCCCCTTCATCTCTTATTCTCCAGGAGCTATTTCAAGCTGTTAGGGATACTTGTTTCTCCCTCTAGCTTTCATCAAAACTGCAGATCCCAAATTCCCAGATCCCAGGGATTTGGTGGCTGAGGAAGCACCGAGGGCTGACCAACAGGTGGAGCTCTGCAGGCCGGCCAAGGCCTGTCCACCAGCACCCTCCAAAGCTCTGACTTGTGCAAGATCCCTCTGAACAGCTGAAACTCAGCAATTCTAGAACTGCACAACCTCCAACAACAGTTTGTGCTTGCTGCCAGACTGCAGCCATGATCTAAAGTTTAGATAACAGGGCTTTTTGGTTAGCTGTTATCAATCTTTATGCATTGACACAATGCTTACATTTTTTTCATGCCTATTTAAGCTGTGCTACAAGAAAAGTTTACCAAGAAAAAAATAAATTCCAACAATAAAATAAAACCTTTGATAAAGCTGCCATTGCTTCTTTTCCCTCCTAGGCAATGAAGGATGCTCCCAACTGGAAAGTCTTATGGGAACACTATTTTTCATCTTTTCTCGAGCATCCTTTGGGATGCAGTCCTCAACTCTCCTACCACAAATGATGTATCAGTGGTTTTCCATTACTACATTCAGTATTAAAAATATCTCTTAAGCTCACAAACTGAAAGTGGGATAAAAGCTGTGGAAAGAATTTGCACTAATGTTATCACATAATTCATACATTGTTTACTTCAAAATAGATTTATGCTTAAAAAGTGAAGAGCTTGGTATTCTGAAACTGCAGTTACAAGAGTTCTAGCACTGCCTTTGAAAGAGGGACCATCCTGTCTCTCTTTGCTTCTCCTGCCCATCACACCTCCTCTCACCAGCCCTGGTGCTATTCTGATTTAGGCCAAGTTCAGATTTTTAGCTCAGCAATAAACAAGCTCTTCCTGTGAGTGAGCAGAGGCAGCTCAGCACAAACCTGAGCCACACAAGGACCTTGTCGCCTGTGATCAGGAGCTGCAGTGACAGCAGCTGACTCACTCCTGCCAGGGGTTACAAGCAGTTTGCTCAGTGGCTCTTCTGTGTGTAACCACAGCTTAGCTCCACTCTTTACAACCAGCAGAGTGTTTTATACTCCAAAGGCTCACACTGTGCAGGAAAGCAGGGAGAGCTCTTCTCCCAAGTCATTAATATTTGGCTTCTAACACTAACAGGTACAAGCAGAATGTCTTGAGGGGACAGACTTAATTTGCAATGCAGCCCAAGCAACTCTTCACAAAGAAGCAGGGATAGTTGCACTCTTGGACAACAAGACTTGGAAAAATTGAATAAATTGAATAAAGTTCCTGCAAAATGCTGTTGGACTGATACTTCTGCCCATTAGTGAGCTGAGAAGAGAATTTGCTGCTTTGGGCATGTGCTTGTATTAATTACTTTCACTTCCTTAAGAGCATAAAGCCCTTTTAAAAATATCACCGTGGAAAAAAAACCCCAACCCAGTAATATGAAAGAATGCCACAGAAAAATCACATTTTTAAAAATAACACCTTGTGACTCATTGTGGTAGCTCTTCTTAATTTCCATTGTGGATGTACAGGGCCTGCAATAAATGTGCTCACTGATGGTCTAAGTCCAGGACTGACCATTTCATATGTTTATACAGTTCTTAAAAAAGGGTATTTATTGTTGGAAACCACAAAGCAATTCTACAGTTGTATACTTGATGAAATTTTAGTACTAGCACTTGAAAGGGAACAGCATGCATCACGGTGACACAAGCAGATTACTTCAGCAGACTGAAAATGTGTTCTCATTATGTCATTAGGGATGAAAAATAAGCCATAGATAAGAAAAACTGGCTCAGTAACTCCACTGAAATGTCTGGAAATGAGATAGGGCTTTTCTTCCTAACATTCACTGCTTGCAGCTCAGAAAACTGCTGCAAGGCTCTGTCTAAGTGGGAATGCCAACCTATAAAAAGATCTATTTACTCAACACTTGCAGATTTTCTGTTCAGAATCTCAACTGGGGAAAGCAGGAGGGGTTGGAAAACTTCATGTGTGGCTCAGCACATTCTCACCTGTAATGTGTCCATTGTGTTCCTTCAGCTCGTGAGCCTTCACCCACTGGTTCCCACTCTTCTTGTAGATGTGCACTTCATGGTTATTAGGGCTAATGGCAATCTCTTGAAAGAGGAAATAAAACAATCCAATTGTACAGAAGGCTTTTCAGTAGCAAATGCTATATTTGGAAAGATTTTCCCCATCTAAAACCTCTATTTACAAATTTGAGAGCATTACATGGGCTTTGTCAAGGAAGGGCAAAAATCCCTGGAAAATCTCCAATAATTATGGACAAAGCATCATGGAATGGTTTGGGTTGGAAGGCATCTTTAAGATCATCCACTTCCAACCCCCTGCCATAAACAGGGACACCTTCCACTATCCCAAGTTGCTCCAAGCACCATCCAAGCTGCCCTTGGGCACTGCCAGGCACAGCTTCTCTGGGAATTTGTGGGAAGAATTTCTTCCCAAAATCCCACCTAACCCTGCCCTCTGGCAGTTTGATATTGCTACACATATCATGGTTATGAGTACCCTGCACAGGAAGGCAACACATTTGGGACACAACAATCCACATTATATAGAAAACTTGGCCAAGAGGCAAAGCTTTGTGGAATACCAGAAGACTCAATTACCTCCTATGCCAGAGTTCCAGCAACAAGCTTAGAAAAGCTCAGATTTTGGAAGACTTGTGCTTTTTGGACCAGAAGTAGAACATTTAACATGTAGAACTATGTATCTGATCACACCTTCCATAAATGTGACCCAGAACATCACCAGATCAAAAACTGACAGCAGAAAGATAACAGCAATTGGAAAAAAGATAAATTAGAAGTGAAAATGAGCTCATTACTTACGAGTACGGTCTCTGTTCCAGGCATGGCAGGTGATTGGCTCCAGCAGGAACTGATGCAGAGACATTCCGAGTTAAAGAGGTTCCTATGTTGTAAAAAGTGAGAAGGCTGAAAGGTGTAAAATTGAAAACAAAACACTTCAAAATGAGAGAATTAATAAAACCAAGTTTACCTTCAATATTTACCAAGCATCTTTCAGTGCAGTGCTACAATTAATTTACAGATCACAAGTAAATAAATACAATAAGAATGCTCAAGAGCTGCCTGCGTCACATCCCAGATATTTTCAGTAGGATGATGAATTTGCATCGTCCTGCTTACATTAGCTCACTGCAATTGCCCTAAAAGCCAGATACACTTGCTGCTTTGTGTATCCTCACAGACAAGAGAGCAGGTCCTCAAGAAATCTAATAAACCTACTAATTTTACTATGGAAATAGAACAATTAAAAAAATAAATATCTAGGACAAAGGTCAGCGAACTGATTCTAAAGCCTGACTTGTATTCAGGCTCACAGGCAGCCCTACAACAAAATCTTTTTTTCAAGAAGTCAAACTGATGTGTAACTGATCTGCTGATATATTATTTGATAAAACCACTTATATGTATGCTAGGGAAAAATTACTAAGATTAGTAATTAACTAATTAGTAATTTCTTCAAGTTAATTATAGCAGTGAACTGTTTGATAATCAGGCTTCTGCCCCATGAAACTCTAAACATTAAAACAAGCTGAATCATTATAGTTTTTGAGTATTTCATTTAAAAATGGCTAAATACCTACTTTTTAAAGTGATGGCTGTTACAAGAGACAGTGCTGAAGTTCTGCAATTGGAGGCACATCCATCCACAGACACAAAGTTGTTTAAAATGTTTTTATTGTATTATCTTCCATCCATTTATGCTGCCTTTGGTTAATACAGGGCATAGAATAGTATATTTTAGAAACTAAAATATTTTAGACATTAAAGTATTTTAGATACCAAAATATTTTAGGTATTAAAAAATAGTATTCTGTGTGCTGTATTAACCAGAGCAGCATAAATGGACGGAATAAAAACTCAAGGTCACCTGTAATAATAAAAATGTGCTCAGCTCAATACATCCAACTTGGATTGTCAATTCCTTTTGGATATTCCACTAATTTTCACACTAATTTATCACTGCCTGATGGATCAGTGCATTTTTACCCCCACATATCCCTCCTAAAAGAACCATCTCCGTGATGTCATTCCAAGACATCCACACCCATTTCAGCCTGGAATTACAACATACCCAATATGGCCATGTTGGCAGAGGGTGGAGCCTTCAGGACAAGGTAGGAATTTGGAAGCAAACAGGAAATGAATGGCAATCCAACAGAAACTTGGGACTGAAAGAAGGATGAGTGTGCTCTTAGGGAGCTCAGGAGTTACTATCACACCATCAGTTTAACAAATGCCTTGAAAATGCTGGATCTCAGAGCAGAGGTGAGACAGTTTTTCACCAATGCAAGTAATTGGAGAGACTTTTTATTTTATTTAAGGAAATCAAGCACTGTTACTCTAAAAATATGCAAATTATGGGTGCATTTCATATGTACTTGAAATACAACTTTTAACAATACCAAAGCTTTTAGTCCAGCTCATCATTTTAACCAGCATGATTTTCATGGTTCTTATAATAATCACATTCCACCAATCAAATGAGGTATTAAATACACACAGTCCTAGGCAAAATAATTAATTATTTTTTGTTAATCTGAAAATGTTGCTATAATCTGGGTTACCTCTGCCCTTGGGCAGCCATCATTTGAGATTCCACATGTGGAAGCAAAGCAATTGCAAAGTGCTTTTTCCTGGATCTTGCTTTAGCTCCTGCCAACATTCAGTAGCAGCAGATTTCCATATACAGGAAAAGTTCAAGAGCTGTTCCACCAACAAGGAATGCTCAGCCTTTGCTACTCTTTCCGAAATAAAATGTAAAAATATCCAGTCTCCTCTCCCCAAGGAATGCAGTTATTTTGAAACACTTTCTATCACAACTGTAGTATTTTATTCACAGATTGGCATTACATATAAAATATGGTCCCACCCTAACTCCTAGTTCAGGTATTTTTACTCACCTGCTCCCAAAACCTACTCAAAGGTGTATGATCCATTCCTTCCCATTGATTGAATTACTTGAGCTCCACAACTGGCTACAAGAGACTTTTTTCCATTTTGGTTTAGTTACAAACCCATAAAACACAACAGTGATGATAACCTCAAAAAGCAGTGCTATTTCTGTCTCCTGATAGAGTGCTATGCTCTTTGGGAAGATAAATCTTTAAAAAAGTTTTCCAGTTATATTTATTCCTTACTAATATACAGACAAAATTCAGCTCATATTTCTCTTGGGAAAATACTGCTGGCTTTATGATTCTCAACAAATTAATAGCCTCAATGCCTTCCTGTCATCCAAACCCAAAATCTCACATGGGGAAAATAATGGTATGACTTTCTTACCAAGTGCTTAATGCAGCTCTCCTTGAGTTTTATTTCAAATGGAAAGCAACTGACTTTGAGTTTCAATAAAATATTTTTAAATGGAGAAAAAAAAAGGGAAATCTTGCACCTTTGTAGAGCAATTCTTTCAGTACAAGGCCTGAAAGGATCGAGGCTGGGATGTACAGCACTCAGCTGCTGTCACCTCTTCTGGGGTGAGAAATATGTGAATGGTACTTGGCCATTCCTGGACAAGCAGCCAGCCAGGATACACTCAGAAGTGGAGATGGAATGCGTGTGACAGCGAGAAATGGATCTTTTTAATCCTTTCCCCCTCTCGGAGCACCCACACCACTTGCAAACACCTGGAAGCCAAGCACCTGCGCTGCAGGACAGCCTCCCAGCACTGTCACTGCCTCCCAAGGCACTCAGCGCGGATTTCCCGGGGGGTGGGCGGCTCATCTCGGGCACCTCCCGACACCAGACACCGTTAACAATCAGATATCAAGCAGATAAATCCGCCGGGACGGGCACGGATTGTGAGCTGGGCCCTGCCAGCACCGGGCACGGCGGGGGCCGTGTGGGCACAGCGGGGAATGTGGGGGGCACAGCAGGGGAAACGGGGGGCACCTCCTCAGCCTCGCCTCTCCCCGGCCCCTCAGGGCGAAGCGCCGAGCGGTGCCCACCGCCTCACCCTCAGCACGGCGCCCGCAGCCCCTCGGGGCAGCGATGCTGCGGTGCCTCCCCCCCGCGCTCCCCTCACGCCGGCGGCCCCGCAGGCTCCCCCCGGCCGGCGCCCATCGCTGCCGCGGCCGGGACTCACCTGAGGCGGCGGGGGCGGAGCGGGACTCGCGGACTCTGGGCAGTCAACGCGACTCCGCTCCGGCGGCGGGAGAGGCCGAGCGGGCCCGGCTCTGACACGGGCGGCAGGAAACGCGCGGGGCGCCTGCGCCGCCAGCCCTCCCCACACAAAGGGCGGAGCGGCGCCTGCGCGGCCCCTCAGGGCGGGGCGGCCGCGGCTGAGGAATTGACAAGGTAAGGAGAGAAATTTAAGGTCATAAAGCCCGGCTAGCAATGCATCCCCGCCATTGTGTGCCCTAAACCGCATCAGGCGAGCGACTCTCAAACGCCTCCAGGGGTGGTGAGTCCGCCGCTTAGCTGGGTGTGCTGTTCCAATGCCTGACCACCCAAACAGTGAAAAAATAAATTATAACATCTAACCTGACTCTCCAGTGACTCAATTTAAGGCCATTTCCTTCAGTCCTCTCACTGCAGGCACGGTACAGGAGGCTCGATCTCTCTTCAATACACTCTCCTTTCAGATCTACTGCTGTATTCAGCCTGGAGCACAAGTAAAGAAAACAGGGGGAAAAGGGGGGGGGGGGGGGGGGGGGGGAAGGAAGGTATTTCCCCCTGCCCTGTTGTTTCTCTGAGGAGAAAAATAATAAAGATATGGTTATTAATTGTTCCCAGTAGATGACTCCCAAAATACAGAGGTGCCACAATGCTGGACATGTACATGAGTTTGGGTCCCAAACAGCAACACTCATAACCCATCCTACAGGATACATTCCAGAAAATCTATTCTGGGATAATCAAGACAAAAGGCACAAATATCAGAGCAAATAAACCCACACTGAGTCTCCATGCAACTAACCAAACCCATTTCCTCAGCCATGGCTTATAAGGTTTTCTGGACCTTTCATGAGCCTTTTGCCCTCCTCTGGACATGCTCCAGCACCTCAATGTCCTTTTTGAAATGAGAGACCAAAACTGAACTTGGCACTCAAGATGTGGTGTCACCAATGCCACGTACAGAGGGACAATCACTGCCCTTGTCCTGCTGGCCACAGTGTTCCTAATTGCTACCTTATGCATCAAGAGTTCTCTTATTGTTATAGTGCAAGGATTCCATATCACCAGAGCTTTACACCATCTCCATGTTTCTCAAAGACAGCTCCTCTATATACTGACTCTTCCTGGTCCTTGCAGTAGCCAACTGACTCCTGGTCCCACCAATCCACTCTTTTATACCACTGTTCTGGTTGGCTACAGGTGTGGCCAGTTAACATTAGGCCTGCTCCTAATTTTTAGTAATTGGTTCAGTTGCAACTCTTTGGGGGATAAGATTACATTCTATATCACCTTCATACTATATCCCCTACACCTGATACAGGGAAAGGGGACAGGGCTGCTCTGGAGCCAAGCTGGGAGAGCTGGGGAAGTGTTCAACCTGGAGAAGAGAAGATCCAAGGAGATCTTAGAGCCCCTTCCAGGACCTAAAAGAGCTCCAAGAGAGCTGGAGAGGGACTTTGGACAAGGGATGGAGGGACGCAACACAGAAAATGGCTTCAAACTGAAAGAGGGCAGGGTTAGATGGGATATTGAGAGAAATTTTTCCCTGTGAGGATGGGGAGGCCCTGGCACAGATGCCCAGAGAAGCTGTGGCTGCCCCTGGATCCCTGGAAGTGTCCAAGGCCAGGCTGGATGGGGCTTGGAGCAACCTGGGATAATGGAAGGGGGATGGAACTGGATGATCTTTAAGGTCCCTTCCAACCAAAGCCATTCCATGATACTATGACTGAGGGTTGGAATATCAAAATAAGTACATGAGCAATAAATTGCCCTACTCTTAATCCCCTCGAGGAATTGCCTCCTCTTTGGGGTCTCATGGTTTATCTCCTTCAAACCTGTGAAATTTTGTGAGCTCAAGTACAACAACAATGAACAAAAAGGTTTGGGAGAATGGGGAGAGATAAATGAGCCACAGATATACTGAGGAGCAATAGAGTAGTGAGTTTAATTTAAAGTCTGAGAGAAAATAAACAATTTATAAGCATCTCAAAGGAAAAAAAGAAGGTGAATGCTGGCCAGTATGGCTTTGTCAGGAATGAATTGAGCCAATCTAATTTCCTCTTCTGGCAGCATAACAAGGATTGCAGATAAGGGCAAAGCAATGTATGTCATATATCTTGATTTTTAGTAGAGTTTCTGACACTGGCTTGCAGGATATTCTAATAATAAACTGGGAAACCTGTCTAGATTATACTGCTCTAAAGGAGTTGCAAAACTGGTTGAGGGAAGAAGTACTTAATATCAGTGCTTGTATAGGGAATTACCTGTGCATTACTCATCTGTGATGCAATAATGCAATTACTGCATCTGAAGCTGAGATCAAGTTCAGAATAAACACAGTGGCAGAACCAGGGTTCAAAATGGGAGCTCTGTGGTAAAAATGGGATGTGGTTGAGCAGCAGGTGCTTTGCTGTTCCCCCCAACACCATCAGATTTACACCACTGGGAATAGGGCAGCTGTGCTGCAGGGGAGGGTGGAGGGGCTGCTGAGGGTCGAAAGCTGAACAGGAACAAAAAATATCTTTTTGTAGATGAGATAAATACCACACAACACTATGTAAGTGTAAAGGTAAGAAAATCTGAGTAACACACACAAAGGGATCCTGCCCTGCTGAGCTGCATTAGAGGAACATTAGAGTCCTGTGCACCAGAGGAATGTGGATGATTTGGGGGAAAAGGTGGCAATAATGATCAGGGCCTTTGAACACAACCTCAGCTGAGCCTGTTGAGCGGACAGAAAACTGAGGGAAGATGTGCATAGTCTTGGGAGAGATGAAAGGCTGCTGCTCTGAGGAAAGGAACAATTTGTTCCCTTATGGCCACAGGGTAGGGCGAGAAGTCATAAACCGAGATAACAACGAGGCAGATCTGGGTAAAAATTACCAGGGACTGCTTTGAAGTAGTGAAGCCCTGTGTCAGGAACTGATCTGACAGGATGGAGCGCTGCTCTGAGAGGTTTTTAAGAATGGATCTGAAATATTTGTCAGGATGGCAGAAGTGCAATACAAGGTCTTGTATCCAGGAAGGAGGTGAGGGTGGATGGCCTCTGTCAGTAGTCCTGTGGCTCTGTGGCTGCAAGATGTGTAATCAGTGCAGCCCTTATTGGTTTTACAATAAACCTGCCCCAGCTGCAGGGATTAAAAGCACACAACTAGGCCGAGCAGAGTTACATAACTGCAACAAAATTACATTTTAAGTACGGTTTTATGTTTACAAAATAACTTTCACCAGATGGAGGGAGGGCGTCTAAATGAGGAGCTCCGCAGAGGTTTTAAGCATTAAAAGCTAAGACCCTGTCTCCAATGAAGCTTCCCAAAGAATTTTCCACCACTGCTCCTGCTGTAGTGATGACACAATTGCTCTATGCTAATCCAGAAGGATGCTGATGTTTTTGAGATTACAGCCTCACAAGCAAGGCTGAACTGATTTTAGTGAAAGTGGTTTAGATGCAATCTGACCTTAAGGTATATATGAAAAAAATATTTAAGCTGGGACATCCTCATTCAGCTACAGGGTAGCAGCTAGTCAAAAAGATTTTCTGGAAGCAGGCTGTTAGATACACAAACAGGTAATTGGTGAATGGAAAGTGTATTCTAGGTGTGCATTGCCACAGGAGCTGTTTTTGCCTCTCAGGTTGTTTGAATTTGCTCCTTCTGTGCTCTCTACCCTCCTGTTGTGATGCCTTACGTCTTGAGTTTGAGCAGAATACAATGTTCTGCCGTCTGACTGTGAAAAACACAAGTTTCCCCCCATACAATAAACCTTAAGACTATGAATAAAGGCTATTGATGAGAGGAATTATTTGCAAGAGATGACCTGGATCACATCTCCCATCCTTGACTTGAAGAATCTTTAATCTCTGCTAGCACAGATCCATCACACAGTGTTGGATGAGTTCCATCATTCCAGATATAACAAGGATGTATTATTTGCAAAGTTTTGGGTCTGACACAGAGATAATTCTTTTGTCTGCAGATTCTTTCACACTTTTTCTGTCTTATATTATTTTGAGAAAAGATTGAAAAAGATCCATTTGGGGAGTAGAAGAATGCTGCTCCTTTTCCCCTTCTGTTTTACCATTAGTGAAAACATCTGTACTATCCATTAGCTGTTCCAGGAGTACCTCTGTGCCTAAAGAGACTTGTGGAATATCTGTGTTCCCTTTCTCAGAACTGCATGAGTCAGCTGGTGTTGAGAACACACCTATGTTTTCCTCACTCCATCCCACACCCTTTTCTGCTCTAATAAATTCATGGCAGGTGAATTCAGACACGGGAGCTCCAGCTTCCCTGAGCCACTGGCACAGAGGGAGAGGACAGAGGCGTTGGATAACGTCCCCAGGAAGGAAAGCCTGAAACCTCTTTTTCTTGTGCAGAATTTTCAGTCTCCACACAGAGTTTCTGTTGCTGACTGGCTGTTTCCTGTTCCTTCATGTGAAGAGGAGCAGAAAGACAATGGATGTGCCATTTTGAGGGTCAGAAACAGGATAATGGTATCTACCTCAGAAATTTCAAGTTACTCATGCTCTGGAGTTTTGTTGAAAAATAAAAGTCATGCTGCTGATGGCAGCACACCTTCCAAATTCTCCTTTGTGGGTGTAGATCAGCTGCTGAGACCAGTGGCCTGTTCCTGCTGCATCCAGGCACCATAAAGATTCTGATGGATGAGTTCTGCACTGGGTGCAAAGTGCTGAAATTCCCTTGTGCTCCAGTGGGTTCAGAGTTCCCACATGCAGCTTTTCTGCCTAGCCTGGATTTCCTTGAATTAGTGCATTCCCTTTGGGACATATTGGTTGTTAAATGAAAATGTTCCTTTTCAGGTATTTGTGCTGAATGTGGAAGCTAGGTGCAGGAAAGAGTTTCATAGCTGCTCTGTTGGAATAATCTTTCTAATATATTTGTACATGTTTTTTTCTACCCTGGGGTTTCATAATGGTGGGGTTTTTCCCCCTCCCCTCAGGGCTAACTGTTCTGCCTATTCCTTCTTGACTTACAGGTCTTTTATTGCAATTTAATAGTTCTTCTTAATCTTTTCCAGGTGCACATAATGATCCTGCTCTTGACACAGATCTTTTGCCACACAGGAAGACTGTGAGGAAGGTATGAAACAGATTGAGAGCACAGCTATTTATACAGATCATAGAAAGCTAGGATATGTAGATTTGAAATCTGTGTGTTACCTTCTGAGAAATTTTGCCATATCTTTAATTTTATTGTGTATCACAAGCTGCCTTTCTGAAGGCTGGATCCAGAATTCACTGAAATCATTGGAAGTAATCCCTGACATTTTGGACCACTCTAGATCAGACCATAAACCAGGTGGTGGGGTGCTTGTTTTGAACCACTGGACTAGTCAAAGTTGTTATCCCCACCTGTTATTAAATCAATAGTTTTGATTCTAATGACACTTCAGGCTTTTATTTCCACCCTCCAGTGGAAAGAAGGTGGCTGACTGTTTGCTGTGGGTGGAGGGTGAAGGCATTGTCTGAGCACACAGCAAGCACAAAGGTGGCAGAAGGCTCGGTGTCAGTCTGGGAGGAAATGCTGTGCATTAAATCCCCAGCTAGCTGTGATATTTGGGAAGTGCCAGTTGTCAGCACAGTGCCAAAGGAGCAATCTGCTCAGTGCTGGCAGCTCTGCTCTCCTCTGCCAATTCCAAATGCCACTGACTCGCTGGAGAGGGAACCCAGCCTACTCTTTGTTGGAGGGCTGATAGGTGTGAGGAGTGGAGTTGTGTAATAAGTGAAAGAAAGGACAAATCAAGAGGAAATGGAGGAATTCCTCAGGGTGCCATCTGTGATGCAGATTACCAGGGAGGCAGAGTGAAAGTGAATTTCTTCTTTTGTGGATTAATTCTGCCAGGCTGCAATCAGTGAGCTAACATGCATCCTGCCTTTCAAGATCATAAAAAGCAGTGCAAGTGCTGACATCTATTATTAACACTGCTTTCAAATCAGCACTGGAGAGAAATAATGGAATATATACCTGAAAGTTTCCAGCTACCACCAGAAAGGGCAAAGGGTGGGGAGGTGACTTAGATCAGCCACAGCTTTCTCTGCTCCCTCATCACCTCCTCAGTGCTCGCTGATGATTTCCTTGTGCTCATTAGTAAAGTGTTGAAGGTCAGGCCCCAGCTTTCATTTAATAGTAAACAAACTGATTTTAGAGGGCAGAAAGAAGAGACTTAAAACATCTTTCCTATCTGCTCCTCTCTTCCATTCAGCTGCCAGAGATGATTTATGAATGACACAATGATACACCTCTGAGGCAGAAATAGACCCTGTTGTTTACCAAGTCCTGAAGTCTGCATCCATTTTTCTGAATTTCTGCTGGATTTGAGTTTATATACCAATATTATTTATTTCAAAGCTCTGCTGCAGTAGCAGCAGCTGGCTTTAGACCTGACTGAAGCTGTATTTGATTGCTTTCTCAACAAACACAGTCTCTGCTCCACAGTTTATGATATGGATGTGTCTTTTTATCTCATGGAAAATATAAGCCCCACAGCTCATTTAGTGCTTACTGTTTACTGATATGAATCATTGGAGGACTGTTATTGGTGCTGCTGTAAAAATAATAATAATAATAATAAAAACACACTATGGAAGGAGAGTTCCAAAGGCTTTAATAGAAAAATTGCATTCTGGTAACAAAGGCTGCTCTTCAGCAAAACAACATCATGTAAATGTGCCACAGTGTTCCAGAATGCTGCACAAGTTCAGTGCTATGTGGATTTTATATAACAAATAAGTTTTAAAACCCCAATTTAGTATGGAGATAGCAGCTCACCTGCTTAAAATGCATCCTTTTATTATCAGTCAATTGGAGGGGAATGTATTGGTTGTATTTTTTATCCTATTCGAATAAAAGCCACATTTATGACTCAGTTTTTATAACCATTGTGCCATAATTGCAGCTGAGAAGTGCTTCTTGGGTTATCAGTCCTTTCCAGAAGTTACATTCTCCTCCTTGGAAATGTTATCATGGGTGGTCTTGATGGAAAAGCACTGCAGACTCTAATGGGGAATGTTAAAGTGGCTTCATAAATCTGTGCACAAACTGAAGTGGCAGGTATGTTATTTCATTCTGCAGTCTGTAATGCAAGAAGGCTTCAAATTTCACTACAATGGATTTCACTGGGGGCTACAGTCCGTGGAAGAAATCTGAGCACCATGGAAACAACTGTAAAACTCTGGTTTCAATGGAGGCAGAATCTTATGCTGTCCCTTTTAGGCTGGTTTTTCCCTCAGCAGTGTCTTAATTGTTCCACCAAATTTGTTTAAAGTCTCTTCATAAGCCTTGCTAGGAGTAAAGCTGGGCCAAGATGGTGCTTTTGTGAAAATCCTGTTATGAGTCTAATATTTTTAAAAACTGAGCTCTTCATATTCCATAGAATTATCAGAGCTGCCTTATAGACCACTGATATTTATCCGTTATTTGTCTAATCCTGGATTTCTTACCCAGAGTTAAGATTTAATGTTAAAGCACACACACATGAGCTCTCTGATGAGGTAGCTGTTGCATAAGGAGTTCTGTTTTCTCTGTGCATGGACACTGAGCTCATCATGCTTTCTCCATGACCTCTGCCTGCTCCTGGAATTTTTCGGAGTGCTCACTGCCCTCCAGGTCAGCCTGCACATCTCCCACTTCTCTCTGAGGTGGGCAGAGGCAGCACTTACAGCTCCTGCAGCTCCTCATGCTGGTGAGCATCCTCCTCCCTTTGCATCCAAAGGTCCTGAGAGCAGATGAAAGATTAATGTAAATAATGAAGGGAGAGGATGCTGAAAGTTGTAGGAGGTCCCTCTGCAAAGCCATTCTTTAAGGTGATGCCAGATTTTATTTTAAAAAACCCAAAACTTAAAACCAAACCCCATGAAAACCCCAGCATCATGTTTGCCTCTCATTGTAGCCACACTGACTTTAAGAGAATTGTTTCTGATTGAGGCTGATGTAAGTGAGCACAAGTTAGGTTTGAGTGTGTGTGTGTGTGTACATATAGATGTGTATGGGGAGATAGAATCTTTGTTGTAAGTCTTTAAGTTACTAGAATTGGATTTTTGGCAGCAGTTGTATAACTTCATTCCAACAAGAGACAACTTTTTACTAATTTGCTTACTTTGTTTTATTTTAGCAATGAAGAGCTGAAGGAAGCTCTCTAGTTTTACATCTCTGTTAGTTTCCAGTCCATTTCTTGGCTATCCTATTCAAACAGCAATCTCAACTTCTCTTAAACACAGAACATTTTTGGTTTAATTACATATAAATAGTTCTTGGGTTTTCAGTTTGACAAAAGCTGTTAGTAATGCTTGTCTTGTATAAGATTTGTTGAAACTACTGCAGATTGAAATTGGTGTGAGTGGGAGAACCAGGGATTTTGAATATAAATTCCCAGTGTGTTCAAGATTTCTGTCTAAACAAGAGCTCATAATCCTCTGCTTTGTTACTTAAGTGTAAAATAGAGCTGGAGTTATTTTCCATCCAGTTTACCTGGCCATGCTGTTGCAGTTTGGTTAGGTCTGGACAAGCTCACTGCTGTTCCTGCTGGCACAATCCAGCTGCATTTCCATTCTGGGCAGGTCAGTGGCCATCATTTCCAGGCAGAGCTCTCCAGCACGCCCCTTCACTTCAGTCTCCAGACTCGCCTGCAGAGACTCAATTGCATGCTGGTGAGTGTTTCTGTGGACTCCAGTGAAGCATATGGTACAGCAGTCTGTTATCTTGAGTCTGATCCAGCCCTTGTATCAAATTATTGCCCACCAAGTAATAAAAATATAGTGACTTTTCAAATCTGTTAAAACTGAGATACCAGGACTTTGTACCAAGCCATTCACAAATACCTCCTTTTAAAACAGAGCTGGAGAGATTTCAAGTGGTCATCCTAAGAATGTACAGGCTAAAATATGGATCAGCTCCTGCCAAACCAGTCCCACTTGATGTGAGACCAGACTGCATTTAACTTCCAGTAACAGAGACCATAACCTCCAGACAATCTGGTCCAAGCAGTAATTCCCCTTAATGATTATCAAACTTTCCTAATGTCTAACTTAAAATCTCCATGCTGCAACCTTATTATGTACATCATGTAATTATGGTCTCCGTGATTATACATACAAACTCCATCCAGTTATAAATGCAAAATCCATCTGGTGGTGTGTGGGCAGCAGGCTGGCAGCAATCTCTCACATCTGCAGCATTGATACCTCCAAGGAAGTCTCTGCTTCCTCCAGTGCCACCTGCAGTTTGTCCTTCTCAGTCTCCAGCCTCACTGTTTGCAAATCCTGAGTGTTCTCCCCTCCCTTCCTCAGCTGATTGATCAGATCCTTAATTTCCTCTAGGGAAGAAAACAGATATTTCATGTGGTAGGTTTATTTCAGGACTATGAACTCTCCTGAGTGCACCAGACAGATCATTTGACTGGAAATAGCATGAAATGGTTTCAGTCACTTTTTGTCAGCTGCCCTTTTCTTTCACTGCTAGATATTATCCTGAATTTCTGAATGAGCCCTGCTAGCTGCATGTGCTCACAGAGGTGGAAGAATGAAGCACACTAATAAAGAGAATTTTTTTCCCAGTTTTTATCCAGCCTTCCCCTTTCCCCCTTTCAGATGGTTGCTTTCACAAAATGGGAACAGGACGCCACATCATCTCCTGCAGCAGAGAGGGGCTCTCTGCCAGTTGACAGAGGTTGGGGGAGAGCCCAGGAAACTCTGGGTGTGTGCCAGGGTGTCCATCACTGTTTTCTCTTGGCCACAAGGACAAGAGACTGTAGCATCTTCTAAATGTTTGCAGTATAATCTTCCAGACAGTCCTATAAGAGATCAATTTTTGTAATTTACAGAACTGTAAAAAAAACCACAGGGGGGTGGGGAAGGGGGAAGGTGTCACTGAACAGCCAGCAGGGAGAAGGGATGCAAAGAGGGAGATTGAGAGAAGTCTGACTGACTTGCTCTGCACTGATTGCTGGAGATGCTGAATCCTCTCCACAGAGGTTAAAGGGAATATCATCTTCCCAGGGTAAAGCTGGCTGTTGCTAACAGCCCCCCCAAGTGAATTGCTCAGAATTAGAGGATGCTGGTAGCCAGAACGGGCACTGCAGCCTCTCTTTTATGGCACCAAATTAATGTCTTCAGAGACTGAAGGCAGTGCTAGGAATAAGGAAAGTGGAATTAGTGCTGGAAGACACCCCAACTGATCATTCAGTAGGAATCAAGGGGCTTATGATGTGCACAATTTTTGTACATCAAACCAGTACTTAACCTTAAGGGCCTTGTTCTCTTTCTTCATAGATTCCAGGTGCTCCAAGGATTCTTCATAAGCAACCTAAAGCTCTACATTTTCAGTTGTGTACATCCTTTCTGTGAATTTACTTCAACCTGCAGCTCTTTGCCCTTTTTTTGCCATTCCTTTAGCATCTTACCAAAGGCTCTGTCCCTCTTGTCCAGAGCAGCACAAGCAGCATTGGCCTGGAAAAATAAAGCCAAGCATTCACTGGACGCAAGTTTTCTTCACACTTCACTTCTCTGTATGTCCTGCCAGCCAGTCACAGTTAAATTGGCAGCCATTCTAAAGGCTGGCAGCATTTCTCTTGGTCACTCTGAATGGATGATTAAAATGTTTATGAGGCTGTCTTTCCTCACCATTAGGAATTTAACAAGATCACCCAGTTCCCATCAGTGTGATAGTCATCCTTGCTCCTGTGGTTATAATGATGCTGCTGTGGAGCAAATGTTTTCCACTTCAGATGTTCCTTGTGCAGATGTGCTGCTGGTAATTGCCTGGGTTGATCAGTGTGACTTTTTCTATATTAAAGCAGATTCAGTTACAAACAAGATGTTATTCAAGACTATTTTAGACTGTTTAACTGCTTGTCATGAAGGGAAAGAATAAAGGTACATTTTTCTTTCCTAGGAGCTTTTAATCACAAATATTCTACATATCCTTATGATCCACACATGTGTTCGGATACCATGGTGACAAGCACACCACAGGAACCATAGAATAAAGAACTGCTTCATTAAAGAAAGGGATGGGGAAACAGATTTTTTCAGCCCAGTAATGCAATGCTGTATGTGGGATTTTCGGCTCTTGGGATCTGTTCTAAAGCAAACTGCAGGCATTGGCAGGTACCCAAGGACTTCAGTGGATTTGGAGCAGCCTTTGTGCCTATTTTAAGTAACATTTTTATTCAAATATCCTACAGTTGCACTACTGTTCATGCTCTTACACTAATATGAGCAAGAGTAGAAATACTAATTTAATGAAGGAGCTGGTGTTTAAACTGGGTTGTTTAGGTCTGCTTTGAGTTTGGTAGTTAATAACCAGTGGCCAACCCACCAGTACTGCAACACTGAAAAGTTCAAAGCAGGATATCATTATCCTTTAAAGGAAGATGAATACTTTGCCTTGCAGTAAAGGAGGGCTTTTGCTTTAGCTGTACTCTTGTTTCTGGAAGTCAGCTAATGAGCTTATGAGAAGCATGCTGTGTGCTCCAGGAATTAGCTGTGGCTCTCATCTGGGTTTTCTCTTGAAGTGAGAAGCCTTAGCCTTGTTTCTCATGGCCATACAGATTGCTTGATATTTATGGAGAGACCTTAAGAAACAAGGAAATGGATCAAAGCCGACCTGAGTTAACAGAAATGTCCCAGAGCCTCCTGTACCAGGTGTTAGATCTTGGTGGTCAGGCTGAGTACACTCCTGGATTTCTGGCCTTCTCAAGTCAACAGTGAGTGCCTCCACTTCATTCTGAAGCCTCTGCTTAGTTTTCTCCATGTTGGCAGCCCAGGTTAGGACTGATCTCACTGTCTCTTCTGCTTTTGGAGCCTCACAGCCAACTTTTTCCTGAAGGAAAGATGGCAGAAATATCCTGGTGAGTACATCATGGATTTGAATAGTGGTGGAATCAGCAGCCCTCACCTACTGAACACCATCACTGTTTTCACCAGGGAAAAGATGGCAAATTGGCAGCAGTCTCAGAAAACACATTGTAAACATTTTGGTGTTTGCTTTATCCTTAGGAAATTATAGTATCTTTTGTAGGGCTAATGGAAGAGTAAAGTCCTGTTGAAATTAAAAAAGGCTACCCAAATTCAAGCCTTAATCAGAAAGGTTTGTTTTCTGTTTTCAGTGTATCAGTGTTAGGTCTCAATAGTCTCTGTTATTGCAAGTATTATTTTCCTTCTCTTGGCTGGAGCCCTTTGCTTTCTCTCTTTTACCAAATTACATCCCAAGATATCACATCCACGAGCTGTGACTCAGCAGCCAAGCTAAATAATGAGACTGCCCTAAGCCCCAGACTCCCTGAAAGCTGAGTGCTCACTTAGTTTCCTCCAGCTTCTGCTTCTATCAATGGCATCAGTCCCCCATTTGGCCCTCCAGACTGTGACGTCAGTGTTGAGTTTAGAGAGCTGAACTGCAGTTCAGCTTTGTTTTTCTCCTCTTCCTCCAGCTGCTTTTTCATCTGCTCTAAATCCTGCTTGGTGATGTCTGGGCTCCCAGTACAGCCATGCAGGCCTCAAGGTAGCCCAAGTTCCACTTGAACATCTCAGTCCTGGCCCATCTAGAAACATCTCAGCCTTCAAAATATCTTCCTGTTCAGGAGCCAAGGTTTTGGTTTTTTTCCTTACCTGTTTTTTGCTGTATTGGAGTGAATTGAATTGAGCTCATACAACTGAAAACAGAACTTGGCATGTCACCATCACTGTTTGCTTTCAGTGTTTCAAAGAATGATGACAGTAAACCCATTTGGTGATTGTTCTGAGCACAGAATCCTTGCCAGACTGGTGATATACAGGTGCAGCACTAGAATTACTCTTTGGAGATAAGCAGACATTTCCAACACACAGGTGTCAGACAGGGAGATGAAATGTTGATATATTTTGAGCCAGACTTTTGTGATCTCTGCAAATAAATTGCTGCACAATCTACTGGATGGACAGTGGACTGATATTCAGGAGGCTCTCTGTGCTCTGCTCTGCTGCCAGCCCATGGGAGACTCCATATCTCATTTCCATATCCATACAAGGCTCATGTGTCCCACATCCCCTCCAAGACCAGCTGGTGAGAAGCCCAGACATTATCTTGGGTGAGGAAGGTCTCCTTTGCGAGGGCTAACACAACAGATTTGTTACTCTGAAGTGGACAACGTTCAGAGGAGCAGGCAGTGATGACCCAGGACAGCAGCAGCACTTTGGACTCCTCACCCAGCTGTCTCCTCAGGCCATCTGCATGCAAGGTGAGAGAAAGCTTTATAGACAGTCTGGGTAAGCCTGCTCTGAGCTTCCTGGAGCTCCCAACTCAGCTGGCTGGTTTTGGCTGTGCAACAACTGTACAAAAAAGGAGAGGAACTAATTCAATGTGACTGGAGTGAGAGAGGATTGGGCAGATCTGTGAGAGGAGACAGGGCAGGGCTGCCAGAGCTGGATGGAATATAGGGGAAGAGAAGGACCTGAGGGAGGTAACATTGCACAAAGCTGTCAAGAATTTACCTTGGAGCCTGATGGCTTTATTTTCAGCTTGGCTCTCCCCCATCGCAGCCAGCTGGGCACTGGCCTCAGCCAGGTTATCTTCCAGCCAGTGCACATGAGCATGGGAGTTCAGCTGGAAGAGAGAGGTCAGTCATATGATGCTGAGTAAGGCTTCAAGGGCCAAGATATCCTCCCTGCCTGGCAAACTCACTTTATTCCAGTTGGTAACTGCACTGGGATGACTGTAGCAGCCCGGGGGAGTGCAGAGTGCCCTGACCTTTGTGAGGGGGATGCCTGCTCCATCAGCCAGGATGGGCAGTGCTCAGCATCAGCTGCCAACAGCTGCTTCCTGGCATCAGCAGCTCCCACTGGAGAGCTGGATTCTGCTTTGCACTCATGACTGCACCTGTGGCTGTGTTAGTTTGGTGAGGAATTCCCTGCTGGTGTCTCCCCCTGGATTTCTGCAGAGATTCCATGCTTACACTGAGCTTACCCCATTTCTGCTTCATAAGCTGTTTGTCCATCTCCAGCTTTTCTTCCACTCTGGGGCACCTCCATGAGCTCTGCTATCCCAGCCATGGCAACTCTTCTTCCTGTGGCCCTGCCCTGCTTGAACTGACCTTGCTGCTTTCTGTGCCACTGGACAAGCTCCTCTACCTGTTTTCCCTCATGTCTGACAACATGGACCTATCTCCTGATATGGATGAGAATTAATCAGCTCACATTTCTAAAGTGAATTAAAATGGAAATGTTCCTTATTATTGATGCTATCAATTTGTATTAGTCATTAGAACATGTTCAGAGCATTCTATTCAAATACAGTCTCAGCTTCCAGGTCTTCTTCCAGCTCTTCACTGTCTGGAGTGGCTGGAGTACACACAGGGGCACAGCAGTGTCTGTAAGCAGGAGATGTGAGAGAAATTTGTGGGAATATGAACAAGAATCTTAATTTCTTCACTCCCTTCTCTTTATGTTTGTCAGCTCAACTGGATTTTATTTCTTGGGAGAGATCTATGGCTGAGAATACTGAGCCAAGAAAGCAGGAATGTCTGGCCAGGTGTCTCAGCAGACAGCTGATGTTATCTGCAGCATGGTTGGCTTCCTGTATGATTTTGGAATTTGGCCTTCAGGAATATAATCAAGCTTACTTGAGGGAAATAGAGGCTTGTTCATAGAAATAACTGCAATCTAGGTCTTTGTGTCATGTTTTTGTTGAAATGCTGAGTGTTTAGTTAAATATTTGAACACTGAAATACTTGGATGAAATAAATATTTGAATTCAGAATGGTAACACTGCATATCCTGTGAACTGTGGCCTCATTTCTTGTTTGATTTACCACCTTTCCTTCCAGAGTGAGAGGGACAGTGCCTTGGAGGGCAGTAGAGTCCATGGAAAAGTCTACCAGACATCTTTGCTGACTTCCTGAGGAGGATCCTGGAACACATCACCTTCCTCCTGGTCAGATCAGCACGTCAGGAGATCTGCAGTAGCACACAGTTCCCCAGAGTTCACAGTGGAGTTTCCAGTGAGTGGATAATACACAAGACAAGCTGGATTCAGAGCTGGCTGAACTGTTCAGTCACTGGAAACTAAAAGGCAAATGTTTCCAGGCCCAGGGGTTTCACAAGCTCATAAAGAAGTCAGAATCTGCTGTAGAAAAAACATCAACATCTGCCTGGGGAAAAATAAATACTAGATCTCAGCTGGTTCTGTTATTTAAGGGTTTAAAGAGAGATGGGATCCAGACTCCATTTTAACAGGGTAGGTTTAAAGGGCTGTATTAATCTTTTATGCCACCTCAGTCTTATCAAAAAGTCAAAGCTGCACAAGCTGCCTGTTGTGGGTGGCAAAGGTAGGACATTACAGCAAATTAATTAAGCCAAATTATATTTTCTGCTTGTAGTGAACAGCTGAGATTTAGTGTCCTGTCTCCTTGATGGGACTGGCAGGGCACTTAAGTCCCTTTTCCCTTTGTGGAAGCTCCTCTTACCCCATCATTAACAGGTCTGCACAGAAAGGCTCAAGCAGCCTGGGAAGCTGAGCCTGTTTATAGCTCTGAAGGACTAAAACATTTAATTTTTCTTCTGTCACTTAAGTGTCCCAGCGGCCTTGCTCTGAAGCACAAGGATCTTGTATTCCCTGTGGAGAATTTGAATTAGCAAAGCTTGCAGTATGTATTAATGATTGTACACATTGCCTTTGCTACTTAGCTCATTAACTAGGTAAATTAGTGGTTTGGATAATATAGAGTTGGATATTTGTATTCCAGGAAGTTAATTTCTAAGGGGAGGTTTCTCAGAGCAGTGCTGGCAGACCATTCACTGAGGTAGTCAATAGTGACACTAAAATAAAGTTCTAATTTGTGATAATATTTTGCAATTCTAAAACAGTTTTTGTCTGAGGATCAGAAGGCCTTACATAAACATGAATCATTTAAGCCTCAAAACTTCCCGGTGATTATACACACTTTATATGTGGGTGAGTGTGGAAGATGAATTACAAATATCAGACAATGAGTCAGAGAAAGACTTAGGAAACAAAATCTTGCATTTCTGATTCTGCCTGCCTCAATTACTGAACTGTACTTGTGCTTGTCATTGGATTAATGCTGATGAGATCTGGATTCTCCCAGTGAATTTATGGTCAAGGCACTTTTCAACTGTAGTTGATGCTGTCAGAGCTGTGACGTAGCACAACTGCACCCAGTAGGATTTTGTACCCTGGGAAATTCCACTCCAAATGACACATTAAGCCATGAAAATTCTTCAGAACATCTTTCAAGTTTTGCTCATTTCATCTCCTTGAGGTTGGCAGTTGTCGTTTTGAGGTCACGCTCTGCTTTAGGATGAGCCTTTTTCATCTTGCCATGGATTTTCTTTTCTTCTTCAGAGTTGTCCTCCAGCTAGTTGAAAAAAGGAGAATAAATGTGAAAAAAGACCTTGTAACAAGCATAAAAATCATAGGATCATGGAATGATTGGGCTGAAAGGGACTTAAAGACCACCCCATTCCACCCCCTGGCATGGGCAGGGACACCTTCCACTATCCCAGGTTGCTCCAAGCCCCATCCAAGCTGGACTTGAACATTCCAGGGATGGGGCAACGACAGCAAACATTTAGATGATGTTTATCAGAATGGCCCAACATGTTGAAACCAGAGCAAAGAGGTCATCTAAAATAGAGATCAGGGCAACTGCACCTCAGGTATCTCAGTGGCAGGTTGGCAGCTGTTCTTGGACAGGTGGTTCACCTTGTTCTCCTAACCTCGTTCTCCTCACCTTGTTCTCCACACCTTGCAGTCTTCCAAGAAGGGAGAAACCATAACCAGTGCACAGAGTTGGATGAGAAGCTAAACTCTGCCCTGGCAACAGACTGAAAACCTAAAGAATTCATCCAAAGTGCTTGGGCTCCATGTGTGGTTTTCAATGGGGCCACAGGAGCTTGGTCCTGCAGTGACTCTTCCCAAAGTATCCTGCTCACCCTCAGAATTCACACAGCTCTTTTGGGCAGTGGCACGAGTTGGCAACACTTCACTGGGCTGCCATGAGTTAATACCTAGAAAAACACAGCCCCTTCCTATTTGTGCAGCATGTTGGAGTCTCACAGCATTGAACCAAGTAGACAATGGGGTTTTTTCCTTCTCCCAGACCAGAAGAATGAGAATAGGAGACAATAAAGGAAAATGAAACAGTTATTTCTGCCTGGTGAACTCCCTCCAAAGCCCTCTTCTCCTTTTGGCATTTAGTGACTGAGTCATTCTGAGCAGAGAGATCTAAGTTTGAACCCCGTGGTCCAATGCCTGCAGACAGGAAAAGGTTTTTGTGGATCACACAAGCCGTTAGCAGCAGCAGGACAAAATGTCACTGGAAACTTGTGCTTCTTTAGAAGGAATCTGAGATTCAGTTAATAAATTCTGAGGCATACGAGGCATCTGTGAGTTTAACATCCTGTGGAAGTTAACACTGACTTCAGAAGAAGCAGCAGACAGCCACATGGCTGCTCTGGTGCAGATTTAAAACTTCTCCAATTACATTAAATAAAAAACAATTCAGGTGCAGGAGAGGGAGAAGCATTCCCCAAGGCTGGATGGAAAGGAGTTTCATGGCTGCAGAGGGAGATGTGTTATAAGCAGAGGCCTACCAGCATCATTACATAAAAGTGGGTCTAATTAATAAAGAATGTCAAGGAAATACAATGTCTTTATGTAGAGAGATCCCTAAAAATTCCTCTGGAATGACTATTGCTATCAGGTGGGAGGGTGAAGGGAATAATTAAATCCATTCCAGGTTGTATGAGATGCTAGAAGACAATATAAGAAACCGTGGGGGAGATGAGCTGAGTAAATCTGAGCATCCCTAAAGGTGCTCTGAGTGGAAGAGCTGTAATGGTTGGCTGGGTTCATTTCCCTGAAGAATAAGGCAGAAAAAGCCCCTGGTTATGTGTCATACCCACTTCTCCTTCTGGGTTTTAGCCAGGGTGTTCTCCAGCCCTTCCAAGTGAGCTAATAGTCCAGTATCCACTTGCTGGCCCTCCTGTCAGCTCCTTCACATCCAGGAGCTGCCTCAGGAGGCCCATCCTTCATTTTGGGCCATCCAACAATTTCCCTTGTTCCTAATGAAGGGGTGGGAATCCAGTGCTCATCCTGTGAAAGGCTGCTAATAAGATTCTTTTAACACTCCTGTGTTACAGTTGATCTCTGTGACTCAGGCCACAGCTTCTGTAAGTTAAGCATGAAAACCTCTGTTTGTACACACACAGGTTCCTAAAGAAGAGTTTGCACTGCAAGAAAATGTCACCCCAACTTGCTGTGGCTCATACTGTGTATCAGTGGTGGACCAGGGACAGAACTTGTGACAGCAGCTCCTTTGCTTTAACCAGGAGGCTTTTCAGTCTTTATTTGAGTTACAGTCAGGCTGCCTGTGAAGCTCATGCATCATCCCCATGTGCTCTTTATTCATTCCATGTTCTGAAAAGGAGCCTCTTATGAGTCACCTGAGGGAGCTGATGCCCTGCCTTGATGAATCCTGAGCCTTTCACCATTCCCTGTGGATAACAGCCTGCAGTGGGTGGAGAGGTCACCCTTCTCCTGGCTGAGAGCGGCTTGTCAGCTCCTCTGCTCTTTCCTGTCTTCTCTGAGCTCCCAAATCTTTGGGAGAGAATCTTTGACATGATTCTTCTCACCTCCCATCCCTTCAGTTACATTTTCTCCTCCTGCTGAGCCACATTCAGCAGCAGCTTCACCTGGAATTATGGACTCCAAGCAATGAGGCTCCCAAGACAAGTAATTTCTATTCTAATGGTTCCTGAAAGCCCTGAGGTGGTCATTTTATTATCAGATCCTAGAGGGTTTTGCATACCAGTGGGAGGCCTGGTGTTTCCTGAAATGCCTGTTTAGTGCAGTTTCATATCTCTGGTGTGAGTAATACAGCTCCTAGAAAAGGTTGTTATGGAGCACAGGAGCAGATCTGTGTGCCAGCACAGAAGTCAGGACAGCATGCCAGATTCTGAACTGATATAAATGCAGAATGATTCTTATAATGATTTAGATTCACACCAGTCCAAATGGGACCAGAACCCTTTGAAAGCTTTTACTTTCTAAGCCTGTGGCTTATCCTCATTTGGCTCACACTGGATCTGGGAAGGTGTGTACCCAGATAAAAAGGCCGATTTTGGTTCAGCCATGTGTAGAAAATTTGCTGTAATGTTTTGTTGTTTGTTTTACTTAAACTTGTGTCTCTTGGTCAGCACTTTCTTTCCCCTCTTGCCAGAAACCCAACTGATTTGTCCATCCTGGGCCTAAGTGAAGAGACTCTGAGCTGGAACTGCCCCTTTGTGATGGCTGTGTGGTCCTGCTTAAGAGAAGTGAACCAAATATCTTTGTTTTAGCTTTTAAATGTTAATGAACAGTGAAATCTTGTATTCCCATGCTCATATCCTCACCCTCCTCTGGTTTGTGCTGGTTTGAGGAGTGGGAAATCCAGGCCTTGAATTTTGAAGACATTCTCTTTCCACTCCCTAGAGGCAGCAGGCATAGACTCAGATTTCAGGATTTTCTCCATTTACTAACTTTTCTGGCATTGATTTGGAAGGAAATTATTCGGGCCCCTTGCCCTATCAATAATTAACAAGAAAGTCACTGACTTTCTCAGTGTCTCTAACTGAACATGGCTGTTATTTTTTCTCCCAGCCCTTATCTTTCCTGCCCAGACATCCCAAGCTTCTCAGTGCCTGTAATTGCCACTGTTTAATTCTGCAGAACAGGACAACCTCAGTTTATTTTCCTCACCCTAATGTTTAATTTCTCCCAGAAAAGCAGCTGCAGAAACTTGTGGCCATTCCTCTGAATTGCCATCAGGTCAAGCCTGTGGCAAACAGAACATGTGGGGCTTAAAACAACTGAAGGGGTGGAAGTTTTGTCCTTGATAAAACTAAAATACACCTTGTGCCATCCTGTGATAGGAAATGCACTGAATTGTTTTAGTAGTAATGAAAAATAATGGTAGTAATCTTGCAGCTGTTGTCTTTAAAGTATTATTGAGGCAGTGGTCTTGATCCATAAGTTGAAATCCAAGGATAGAGTAGGTTGGATGAAGGATGACTATTGTGTAATTATTATAAAAGTTGAGAAATGCAGATTTTAGGTTCTTGGAAAGAACAGAATGCTCCCTTCTGCGTGGCTGTTACAATAGCTACTTTCATTATGTTATGACAAAAACATATGTGCAAAATTAATGATGCATGCTGCTAATATTAGATGACTACAACAATCTCTCTACATTTTACTTTCCAGTCTTAAATTGGATAAATGATCAGTTAGTGGGATTTTTGCCTGACTAAGGAGTAGTAAAAAGCAAGTGAGATTTATCGCATAGCTGAAGGTGCACTTCATTTGCATTTTATTAACTGAACTGTCTGATTAAAAGTCAGTTTCAGGAGTGTGTGTAAGAGAGAATATTATATGCATGAGGAAGTGGGTTGCTGTAGAAACTCAAACTCTGCAGCTCTATTTGCACCAAAGGCATCCTGAGTCATAACTGCCATCAGTTTAGTCAGCCCAGTTTGGTTGGAGTAAATGGAACCCTTTTAAATCCAACCTGCACTCCTTTTCCCCCAGGGCAGGAGAGCCAGGCAGCAGCTCTGGTGCCTTCTCATTGTCCACAAACCCTGGAGACATCAAGCTGGGACTCAGATTTTGGTATCTAACATGGAAAGACAGGTATAAAGATAGAAAAACTCATCAGCAGTGCAGAATCCTCATCACTGCCTGGGATCTTCTCTGGTGTATCTTCCCAGCCCCACAGGCACTGAAATGTTGCTGTAAGGAAGCCTGTGGATGTTCCTACCTGTGAAAGTTCTTGGAAGAAGCAGAAGCAATGGAAGCAGCCATTTCTAGCCACTCCCTCTGTGATTTCCCATCAGGGACAGGATTCCTGCACAGGATGCAGAGCTCTGACATGTGCAAGTGGAAGATGTGCATTCAGTAATGGTGTTGGAATTCAAACAGCACGAGTAACTGCCTATTCATAGCACATTTGTTTGCTGTTCACTGCTTTCCATTACTTGCCCTTCCACTTTATTATATATATCATAGGTGAAAACTCATATTGCTCTTCCCCCTCTGCAACTCCCTGCTTCTGTGGTTGTCCTGCAAAAAAAAAAAAAAAAAAAGAGTCAAAGGAGGCAATACAGGCCAATAAAAATGGTGCCAATTTGTCTAGTTCCTGCTCATGTATTTCCTAATTCTTTGTGCTTCTCTCACAAAATGAGAGGTTTATTAGACATCCTGTCTCTGGCCCTGGTGCTTGGAAGTGTCTCTCAGCCTGACATTCCCCTGGGCACAAGGCAACCTGTGAAGGGATGACCAAACTCTTTCATTCCTGCATGAGGGTCTGCTCAGCCAGCCCCAGCTTGTGCAGGAGGCATTGTGTGCTTTGCCTGAGGATTGCTGTACACTCTTTGAATCCATTTGAGCAATGCAGTGGGTGAAATGCAGGGATGTGCTGTGCAAAGCAACCCTCAGGTAGTCCAGCTGCTCCTGGAATGAGACAAATAGGAGTGGAGTGACAGAGCTAACAGGAGTTACCAAGGCTGGAGAGAGAAAACCTTCTGGTTTATAAAGTCATTTGCATTTCCCAGCTGGAATCATAGCCCCTTAACAACTGGCTTTAGCTTTGGATACACAGAAAAGTAACACAAAACTTCTGTAATGCATTTCCCATCTTCATTTATAACTTTCAAGGCAAAATATTAACAGGATTCTCTGGAGCTTTCCTGTCCTGTTTCCAGCACTCCTGAGAGTTACAGGGAGTGCTGTGACAGCAGCCTCAGAAAGAAACATCACATCCTCAAGGTGCTGGATGCATCTCAAGAGTCAGTCTCTCTTTTATGCTGGTGCTGTTTATCAGTTTAGCAAAGCCCAAGATGGAGCTCCACAAGCAGGGAGGAGATGTAAGATGCAACCCTGTCCATTTGATAGCTCAAAATGTTCAAAGCAGTTTCCCCTTCTCTCCCATTACCTCCCAACAGCAGAGTGCTGGGCTGAGCTGATGACAGCCCTGGTAGGCAGCGGGTTTTTCTGGTTGATCGAAACCTGACATTTGTCTGGGCAGCAGAAGGCCACTGAGTGCCAGGGGGAGATTGTGTAGCCTGTCATTAATCCAGGGCTGCACTCAGGCTCCCATCTGTGCAGGAATGTTTCTGGAGCAGCGCTCGTGGTGCCTCCCGAGCGCACGAACGCGCGCGCACCGTCTGCCTCTCGTGCTGGAGGGGCAGGAATCTCAAGGTCAGAGCAAGATTGTCTTTCAGCAGGGAAGAGGAGGACCCAGGAGCAGACACAGGCTGTTACCTGGATGAAGGGAGTGTTACAGGAACAGGCTTTGTCCTTTCCACAAAAGAGCCATGGGGAAGCGCTGGGCACCAGAGCTGAGGACATTTGCATGCTGACACATGGAACTGACAAAATTGATTGTACCCTGATGTTCACTCTACCTGCAGCCTCCTCTGCTTGAAGGAGGATACAGAGCAGGACACACTGGATTTCTGAAGCAAATCCACCACTGCTTGGTGGGATCCTTGTTCCTCTGTTACCACCCTGTGATGCTGTGTCACACCGGGAAGGAGCAGGGGAGGAAAGGCATGACCTGTTCAGATACAGCAAGAGAAACAGCCTGGTAGTGCATGAGAAAGCAGATTTATGATTGTTAACTTGTGCAGAGAGAGGCAGAAATCCTCCCTGTGGGTACAGGGAAAGGAAATGAGTTAATGCTGGCATGGGAATAGCATTAAAGCAATCCTTAGAGTCTCAATCCTCACAGGGGGTCCTTTCCATGGAAAACCCATTTGCCCTGAATGAATGATTCTGCAGCACTGCCAAAGGAAAGCATGTTATGGAGAGATTATATTTTTACCTTTTGGGCTCATACTTTGATACACTGACAGAGAGGACAATGTGGCTTATAGGCTGCTATAACCAAGCACAATCAGAACATATTTTGGCACAGTCAAATGTCACTTTCAGAAACCTACTTGCTAGCAAAGAAAAGAAATTGTTGCTGAGTGTAAAAAAGATAGACCAAAGGGCCTGTGATTCATGCTCTGATCATGTTCTGTCAGTGTGTCTGTGCAGTGGAGTATATGAATAACTGGTGGAGTTTGATAATATGCTTAAATACTGTTCCTGCTGCTAAGCATTAGCATGGCTGTGTGACAGCACAGCAGAGAGGCGAGGCACAGCCACCAGGAAAGGCAAGACAGGCTGCAGTGAGCTGCAGGGCTCTGGCTCTTCAGTAACATGCAAGCAAGGGAAGCAAACCTTGATTTAATCTTTGGTTGATGTGTCTTTTAGGTAGCTTTCCTACAGCTCTGTGTTACTAGAAACAAGCTGTGAATTTTTGGGGGTTTGTTCCTTTTCAGAATTTCTGTAAGGATTATATTTTTAATCAAAGCCTGGTGGGGAGTCATGGAACAGCCTTGCTGTTCTTTGTGCAATAAAATGCCCAACTGTGGCATCACAGGTCAGACATTTGCATAATCAGTATTTTTAACTAATTGTCATTGGAAAGGATTTCTGAGATGAACATTTCTGTATGGCAGAGCCACCTCTGCCTTTATGGCAACAGGCACACGTTAATTTGGTTCAAGCTTGTACTTGCCCCAGTGTTGCTATATGTGGAAAACCCATGGAAGTTTGGGGTGATCTGTTCATGCAGAGGGCTTGGGCTCATCTCTGACTTTGCTAAGAGCAGGTTCCAGCTTACACAGGCTTAGAGAAGGGGCTTGGCAGAAACAGAACTGTCTGCACTGGCTGTGCTGATGTTCCTTTCTCCTCCTTGGGCTTGAGGAGGTTGGGTGATTGTCCCAGAGGTGTTACAGTGGCAGCCTTTGATGGCCAAATCCTCCATTCTGGCGCTCTGATGCTGAGAGGATGCTCTTCCACTCCAGCTTGTTCCCTGCTTTTCCCCTGGGCCTGCTGGTGACCCCACTGGAGCTCTCCAGGCTGCAGCTGAGTAACTTTGTCAGCCACTGTTGGAGGGAAGGTGAACATGTTAAACTGAGTAACAGGGAGGAAATCCCTCATTGTCCCCATTCCCTTGCTGCATGCTCACCAAAATGGTTGCAGATCAGCCCTGCTGGGAGCAGACTGGGAAGGACAGAAGGGAAGCAGCTCTCAGCTCCATCCCTTCACACACACACACTGTTCAGCAGGGCTGGCTGGAACAGAGCAATAATACCTCAAACAAGGTGCTGCTGCCCCTGGGCTCCTGTGAGCTCTGGAGGGCCTGTGCCTGTGCTCCACCATGGCTCCAAACTCACCAGCAAGGCAGGGCTGTTGGACAAAGCAGGATCAAGTCCTGAGCTGACCGCTCAGCCATCTGCCAGGCCTGCTGCCCTGTGGCAGCTGTGGATGCCAGCTCTGACTCTCAACAGCACATCTGTTCATTTAAAAAAAAATCTGAGTGTTGTTTAAGGTCATTCTATATTCCCCAGAAACAAGAGTCTGGGTTTAGCAGCTTTTCCAATCTCAGTGAACTGGCTGAGCTCACAGCACACTGGCTTTGCCCTGGTTTGTGTCACCAAGTGTGAGATCTCAAGCCAGGTCCATGTTGTCCACCTCTGCCTGCTCCTCCTTGGCTTCTGCTGGAATTTCTCCATGACATCCCAGGTCAGAATTCTCTTCTGGACCTGAGCCCAGGACATCAAAGGACAGCAGGGACACAGACCCCCACAAGGGAATTCTCAATCTGCACCATAAGCTGGAAGCCAGGCCATGGTGTCAAATATTTAAAATAATTTTCCATCCCACTGAGATTTGAGCAGCCAGGTCCCTTCAGACCAGCCCTGTGCTTTGCTCTCCCACCCTGCCCAGAGCAGGGAGAGTGCCCAGCTCCAAACACACCAGAGGATCTTGCAGTGTGTTACTTGTGAGCCACGATTTGGGACTGCCTGTCTTTGTGGACTATGAAAATCATATCTGCTTTGTACAAAAGGCTTGTTTGCAATGTATAAATCCTGGGAGCTGTAAAATACCAACAGCTGCTGGAAAGGGCACTGGAAGTTCAGCAGCTGGAGACTGTTTGATCTTGCTGTAGCTCAAGTCCTGCTTATAATAATAGTCTCAGAAGCCAGCAGATATTCCCAATAAGCTCTGCTCAGCAACAGATACTCTTCAAAATGATATTAAAAAGGAAAATATGTGTCAAAACTAGACAAAGGGTCAAGTCTTCTCCTCACAAAAGCTGCTCCTTGAGATTACACGTGTATGCGAAATGAGCAGGTTTTAACCTGTGCTCTCTGCCACAGCTTTCAGATCTGTCAGTTTGCAGGCTTCAAACAAACCCTGTTACAGCTCATCTGAAGTCCTGCAAACCCCAGGCCACTGAATGTTAACCAGACACTCCTGCATCACGCTTATTTACTCTGGAGCTGATATTTTATCTTCAGGCTTCAGCTCACAGACAACTGAACAAATCTTCAGGCTGTCCCAGCTGCTCCTCAGTTGCTTATTTATCCTCAGGTTGAAGAAGCTGAATTTTATCCCTACAGGAAGCACAGGCCAGGGGGGAGCATCCTGTTTGCTGTATTTTCACTTTCACTGATGTTCCTTCAGGCTTCCAGTGAGAAGTGGCTCTTCCCCACCATCTGTGGTTTTTTGCTGCGATCACACCTTGATGCAATGCTAAAAATTAGGATTGAACACAAGCAGAAGTTTCTGCAGCGAGAAGTAATTACACAATCAGTCCAAACAAGGCATAACAAGCAATGTTCTTCTAGGTTTCAATTCCTGAGCATGTTTTGAGTGTTTCACAAAAAGAACCCAAAACCCTTAGTGGGACAAGTTGCTCAGGTTGCCCAGGAGATTTTGACATAGCAGCCACATTGAAGTAAGTGGGATTGAGCACCCAAACCTTTTCAAGAGTATTGAAAAGCTTGTCCTGGCTGTCTTCCCTTGAGGAGATTCAAGCAATTAGCATGAAGCAACTCAACATTTCAGTTTGAAAATTATCATTTTTACCTTCATGGCAGCCCTGCCAGATCAAGGGGGACCTCACCATTCATTGATCAAGATAAGGGAAGACAGCTTTCCTTTCTCACTCTGGCCTGCCTAAGGAAAAGTCACTTGCAATCCTCTTCTTCCTGGATAATTAGTAACAACCCCCCACTGCAGAGAACCTATTTCAATCTCTGACCAAGCTCAGTCCTGGTGAGTAGGTTTTTTATCCTAGAAACAGAGGACTGAGCAGGGATATGAGCATTAAAGGCAGTGAATAACACACACAAAGTGCTGTAGCAGTAAGTTCAAGGAAGAAATTATAGTATCTCTTGGCTCATTCCTGAGAAATGATACATGACTTCTCCAGACATGGAACAGAGAGGAGACCATATATATGTTTGTATCTCAGATGTATCCAGCAGCCAGAGATTGAAAAGTCAAAGCCCTCTGGATGTCAGTGACAATTTTGCTTTTGATATCAGTGAAAGCAGCATTCCAATATCCTTTGGAAATCTTGTGAGTGCAGCAAAAACCACAGCATTCTTCAGTGATGCTCCCAGAAAATGCCTTTAACTTTCACAATGTTTCCACTGCACAAGTGTTAGTACAGATATTTTAGCAGCAAGTGAAAGAGAGGCAGAAAATGTCAATGCTTGTCCAGTTATGTCATTGTTGGGTTCAGGAGCAGCTGTCCAGAATAACTCATCCTGCTTCTGAGCATTCTCTGAATTGCCAGTGCATGGTTTGTAGGGTTGTCCTGTGCATTGTGTCCTTGCACTGCCCTTTGTTTCAGTGAAGAGCTCTGGAGAAGGTGGTTTGTACCCTGAAGTCACTCTGTCCATGCCTTCTGCCAGGCTCTAACACAGTTTGGCTTTTGGTTTCTAAACCTCACTGCATCAATTCACTCCAAAATCCCCAAAGGGACACCAAATCATACCAAATCACCAGGAGGTCCTGCCTGGGCATTTTCATCCTTCCCTCTCTCCATGTAAGCCTGTTCTGAGCTGCATTGTGTGAGTTCTTCAGGGGAGTTTAGGTTGACTCAAATCACCTTTATTACCAATTTTGTTTAGTCCAAGTAACTCTGGGGAGGACTCACAACCCCTCCTGCCCACCGAGCTCCAGCCAAGGTGCAGGAGGACCTTGGACCTGCCCAGCAAAGGTCTGGCCATGCCAGGCAGGAGGAGGCTGAAAGCTGCAGGAAACAAGCTCAGCTTGCCTTGGCCTTGAACTGTCCACAGAGGCAAATCCAACATATGGCTGCTGGGAGTGATGCAAATCTGGGATGAGTTGGAAGTCAGAGGGATGCAGACAATCCCACATTAAAGAATGGCTGGTCCATATGTTTCCTCTCTCCTTTTTCTGTGTGTTGAAGGGCTTTGGTCAGGAAATGTGGTGGGGTCTTTTCACCTTGAGAGCTGAGATTTGTGGCTCTCAGTTTAGTGTTGGACGCACGTGTGCAAGCACAGAACAATGCACCTTCCCTGCAGAGCTATTTTTAGGGTCTTGGTTGCAAGGCAATTACAGTTTTGTGCTGATGAGTGTTAGTGATGGCTGCAATATAATCATGGGGTGAAAAATGTACAGCTTTGGGGGAGGCATCGTGTCCTTTTTGTGTGCACAGACTCTCACAGGCAAGTAAAGAAAGAGGAAATAAATTTGTCATCATCTAAAACATGTAACTTCGCTGTAGAAGAAGAGACAGAGTTTGGTTTCATTTACAGCAGTGCAGATCCCTCCAGTTCACAGAATTCATTTCAGATTTGCTCGTGTCTGATTTAATCAAAAGAGGGTCCATTCAACACAAGAAAAATCCCAAAGCAAAGTTAATATGGAGAATTATCTGCTTACTTACAACTCCCAGAGTTAGCCCCAGCCAGCCTCCCTGTGCCACCACAGTCAATTCAGATAAATTTGCCTTGGATGAGAAAATAAAAGATGAGTCTGTTAATCAAGATTGCAATATCTGTAGGAAAACAGAAAGTAGCTGAGAGGTTCTGAGTGTTCATCAGGGACAGACAGCGTTGCCTGTAGAGGCAAATTTGAAAGTCAGTGAGAGGAAATTTAATCTTTTCAAAGATCAGATCTATAAAAAACTGTCTTTCTTCTTAGATTCTGTATTAGAGCTTAAAGAAATCCTCCTTTCTCTGCAGCATATGGCAGAAATATGTAGCACACAGAAACAGGAGTGAGGCTTCAGTTGAAATTCCCAATGTTTTACATGTTCACTGAGAACTCCAAAATTAAACTGCGGAAAATCTGCAAAGTAATCTGAAAAAAATCTGTAAAATTAAAAATAATCTGCATTTTTAATCTTTGCAGCAGTGATCAGTTGAAAGGGCATTGATTTGAGGAGTTGTTCAAAACTATTTTTTAATTTGACATATAAAAATAGGAAGGCAAAATGAAAATTACAAACTCAGTTCAATAAAATAGGAACCAATAATGCTCAGTGGGAAGTGTTAGCAAATATAAATTAATGCTTGAGGAAGCATTTTAAGATAGTTTTGGTTTTATTTTTTTCTAAGGGAATGATCTACAGTGACCTACCAGTGAAAGACTGCTACTTAGAAATGGAAGGAATTGTTCTTCCTCCTATTTTTAGCATTATTAAGGGTCTCCAGAAGAGGATTCATCTGGATGATTTGATCTTCCAGGGATTCCTGCAAAAGCCAGCAGGATGCTCAGTGCAGAAGCCTTGGGCTTTGAGCACAATGACCCCTCACCATCCAAACCAACCCGGCAATGGATTTTCTGTCAGTCAGCTCCCAGCAAAAGCTGAATTCCCGCTGAGAGCAGGAATTCCACTCAGGTCCAGCCCTGCCAGAGGCTCTCCACGGGGGTCCAGCCCTGTGGATTTGGGGCAGTCTGGCTAATCCCAGCTCCAATTATGAGCACCAAATGCAAAATGAGCTGCGGGGTTTAGTTCTAGGAAAGAGGGTTTGGGTTATCCCAGGACTGAGACACCCACAGGGAATGGTGGGGCAGCGCTGGGGATCTGCAGGCAGAAAGCTGGGAAAGAGAAATGAGGTTTGGTGCTTGGAGTAGGAGGAAGGTTATTCCAAGGATAGAGGGCAGCATAAGACAGGCTAGGAATGTGTGTGGGACAGGGAGAGCCTGGGGGGAGAAGTTGTGGAGGAGGAAACAGGCGCAGGGACAAGCTGGGGCTTGACAATCCAGAGGTCTGGCGGTGAGGAAGCTGGAAGGAGGAATAGGAAACCACCCGAGGAATCCCACAAGGCTTGAATAACAGGATTTCTGCTGCATGGCCAAATGTCGCTGCTATTCGTGTCTTTAAATTCAGAATTGTTTTACTGACCCCCCCACAGCAGGGTCTGAGGGGACAGGAAAAAGGAAAATAGGAACAAAGAGGAAAGAAGGAAGAGGAGAGGAGAGGAGAGGAGAGGAGAGGAGAGGAGAGGAGAGGAGAGGAGAGGAGAGGAGAGGAGAGGAGAGGAGAGGAGAGGAGAGGAGAGGAGCCATCATTATGATGAAATTATTTCTAGTTGATGCCAAGCAACTTTCCTCATTGCTATCATGACAAAAAAGACTGGGTCTTCCTCCCTGATTATTGATGCTTATATCTCCTTCCTCATTTGAATAACCTGCTCTTCACAATATTTTACTCAGATAAAACACTTTTTACTATGCTTTAGTTGTGCAGGTGGCAGGAAATACAGTGCTGGGAAATCCCACCTGGCTGGGATCCCTGAGGCTGCTCCACAGCACTGTTCTCTCAGGAATCTCCATGCTCTCTGCAAACACTGTGATTATTCCTCCCACTGCTATTTATTCCCATTTCCAGACCACCTGGGAGCCCCTAGAGCTCTGTGTGAGTGTGGATTCATTGCAGCCACAGATCAAGATTCCCCCCTGGTTTATGAATGGGCAAAAAGAAGTGCAGGGAATTAATTTGTAGAGAGGGCAAAGCAATGCAGAGGACTCAAATATTCTGGTGTTTTGACATTTGCTTTTAACAAGGAAAGCCTTTCTCTTTACCCAGGAGGAAAAATCTGTCCTAGGGCTTGTTCATGGCCTCAGGTTTCTCTTTTTCAGGCAGAGTCAGGAGCTGTGTGGGGTCAGTGTCATTCACACCCTCTTCCTTACAACCATCAGTCATTTTGGCTTCTCTTCTGGGCAGAAGGTAAAACCAGAAGGAAAAGAGAAGGACAGCAGTGTTTCTCATGTTGTTGAGAAGCAGATTGAAGAAACATGGAATTTCCTGTGGTGGTGTCCTCTTTACACCAGTGATACCTTCCAGTTCAGTAGGAACCTGCAGCAGAAGGAAGATCCCAGATATGGATGGGTAGCTCCTAAGAGGGGTCAGAAACAAGAGATTGCCTGGGAAAAAATAGGGAGAATATTCCCACTTTCTCTTTGGCCTTCCTCACTAGGCCCAGGCCCCTGGGAACCTGCCTATGGCTGAGAACAGGGAGCTTTTCTCCAATCCTTTTTTCCTGAAAACTGTTAGACCAATTCTGGTGAGGGCAGTTTTTGGACGGGGGTTCAGATGAAACCAAAAGGGAGGACCTGGTTCATCAGCTCCTGCCCTCAGCCACCAGAAACTCCCAGGAGAGCCCACAGCACATCCATTTCCCATGGCCCTTGGTGGTTTTCACTCTTGTCACAACCTGAGCTGTGGCAAAGCCATTCCAGGGGAGGGAGCAGGGCAGTTCAAGGGCATGACTCATGTCCCAGGGCTTTGCATTTTTTGGGACGTGTTCTGTGCTGGGAGCAGGCCGTGTCCCACACTCCAGGCAGTTTTCCTTCCCCACCCACACATCTGCTCCAGCTGATGGCAAGCTCTGTGTCCGTGTCCAGCAGCCCCTGGGGACCAGCCCTACCTGCTCAGCTGCTGCTCCCTGCAGAGGCCAGGCTGATCTCATCATGCCATGATTAAAGGGAGCAGGGGCTGTGCTGTGGCTTTCCTTGGCAGCAGGGACACACTGCCCAGGCCCAGGGCTGCTCCTGTCCCACCTCTGCAGCCCCGAGCAATGCTGGGCGCCAGCCTGGTGACTCAGCCAGCTCAGGAGTCACGATGGGCACAGAGGGAGAAGCCCCTGGGCTGGGCAGGGCACTTGTGGCCACCAGGGTCTGGTTCAGAGGGCACTGCTGGGGCTGCTGTCAGGGCAGCTTGGCTCTGGTCGGAGGCAGCAGCGGCCCTGGCTGTCCTGGTGATCTCATTTCCCCACCATCCTCCTGAAAACCTTGATGGGCTAAAAATATCCGTGTGCAAGGACTCCAAGGCAGCAGGGCTGTGCCCTTGGAAACCAGTTTCCCAGCTCTGAAAGGTGCTGGTGTGACACCCTCAGCTGCAATCTGCTGCTCTGGGGTGGATTTCAGCCGCAAAGCAGGAAGGAGAAATTTCCTCCGTCCATTTCCGCTTTGATCAGGCACAGATAAGGAATGTAACAGCTCAGCACTCATTTCCCCTCTCAATCTACACAGCTAAATCTGTAGGCTGGCTGGGCTGAGATGCCTGGATTTGCAATGTATATTTGAGCCCTGGCTCAGGTCTGCACTTAATTCACCACCTCCCTGAAACACAGGGAGTAACAGTGGTCCTGGAACAGATCAATGAAATGTTAAACCAAATGCCTACAGAAAATAAGTGTTTGGCACAAAACAGCTCATACTTGCATCAAACAGAGTTTCTTGGGTGTATGGCTCAGATTCTTCTGGAACTTTAAATTCTTTGTACCTCGTCCTTTCACAGCTGGGGAAACTGAGGCAGGACATGACGACAATTTACACCTTCAGAGTGTCCACCCAGTGCCAGCCCATTTTTTGGCAGACAATCTACCTAAAAAAAGTCTGTTTTGTTCTGAGCTTTCAGTCTGAAGCCAGAAGGAGTGACTTTTTAAAAGCTTAGGTGTAAATGTAGACCCAAAAGCCAAGGAAGGGGTAAGGCCATGCCAACAGCTGGAGGTGAGTTAAAACTCTGAGATTTCATTTCTTCAAGATCTTGTGGAATTTAACAAACTTATGGGGAAAATACCTGTGAATTCAAGTCTACCTGATACAAAACAGTGAATATAAACCCAGATGGGCTCCACACATACCTGCAGACATCATTATTTTCTTTCTGCCTCCCATTGCTGCCTCATGGCCCTTCTGCTCTCCATCTCACACCTCTTCCCAGCCACACACACAGCAGCTTAAACCCAAGGTCCTGGAAGATGTGTGTTTTCAAGGACTGGCCAGGCTCTTTCAGAGCTGTCCAAAGGGCCTGAACCAGAAATTACATTTTAAAAGAGACAACACATTCCTTATCTCTAAGTCCAGAGGGGTGGTAATGCTGGGAGTCTGATGGGGAAGCTTTGATCCCTCAGGAGACATCAAATAATGCTTTGTTTTGTGGCAATTTCTTCTTGTCTTGCCTTGTAGGGTGTTCTATAAACTCATTGCTGGGGGGTAGGGGACAAGAGGCTGAAATAGAAAGATCATCTAAATAAACTTCTGTGCAAAGTCACATCCTTGGCTGTATTTTCTTGCCAAGGTGGAACAGCAGATTTCATCAGAGCTGACCTTTGACAGGCAAACCTCAGGCTGAACCCTTGGCAGGAGCAGCCACGCTGGTGATGGAACTGAAGTTTCATTTTAAAATCATTTGTGTGCCCCGTGTTTATGATGAATAAAGCCTGTGTGTTTGCTGCAAGCAGGGAGGATAAAGCTGTTGTTGTGTAAGCATCCTGCATGTTTCAGTCACTCAGTGGGTATGAGCTGCCCTGAAAGACATGAAAGACAACAGCTCCTGTATCAGCCCTAAGTATTTCTCTGCTATATTTGCCTCAGCTGGAGCGTTTGGGATGTGGTTACCCTGCCAGGATTGCCATTGTGGGTGTTGTGGGTGAACACGCTTGGGATTGAGTTTCCAAGCAGGAAGATTCAGATAAACAACTGCTTTGAGGTGAAAATTAGAGAGTTCGTGTTACACCCACCTCTTGAATTTGTAACTGACTATTCACCCTGAAAATCTGATTCTAGGAACTCAGCATGTCCCGTCAGGAGCAGAATAATACCACAGAAACCATGGCCAGCCAGAGTCCTGAATGCTGAGAACTGTGATTAACTCCTCAGGAATCTCTCTGGAGCAAGTCATATTTTCTGGGCTTTTTTTAGGTAATTACTTCAAACCTTGAATCTGTGAATGGAGATTGTAAACAATTCTCAGCCCAACATCTTAGAGAAGAATGTGAAATGCATCAAATAACTAATGGGTTCTGACCTGTTTGCTCATGTGTAACTCAAAAAAATAAATATTTTAACCACATAGGAGGAGAGAGCTGCAAAGGCAGCTATTGGATCTCTCCATGCAGTGATCCAAGGCAGAATGGTAAACCTGGAGCAGCTGCTGGCCCAGCAGCTCACAGATACATCAGCAAGAATCAGGACTCAGCCAAGCTGCTTTGGGCTCCCAAGGGTGCCTCTTGCTGGGTTCAATGATGTGTTGTAGCCCTGTCCTGTATCTCACTGGCCACGCTCTGCTCCAGCACATCACCACACTCCAAACCTGCTGGGACAGCCTGGGCTGGGCTGCAGCTGCTTCCCCAGCCTGTCCCCTGGTGATTGCATTATCTGGGAGGGGGTTGGAGGTTCCCTCAGAGGACAGGAGAGATTGTGGAGTGACGTGTCCCGATAGCAGCGCACAGCAAGCCCTGCAGACCACGGCTGCTGCAGGGAGTTGTCTGCTGAGCAGGATGTTTGCCTTTGGTGTGGGCTCAGCTTCTTGCCCTGACACAGATTCCTTCATCATGTTAAAGTGAGACTGAGAGTCCAGCCCTCTTGCCTGAAGGGATGTGGAGCATAATTCTATTTTCAGGTTGGAGAATGGCCTTCAGATAAAGGCAGGTCAGCCCATGTAGAATCCCAGGATGGTTTGGGTTGGAAGGATCTTAAAGCTCATCTCATTCCACCCCCTGCCATGGGCAGGGACACCTTCCACTATCCCAGGGTGCTCCAAACCCTGTCCAACCCAGTCTTGGACACTTCCAGGGATCCAGGAGCAGCCACAGCTTCTCTGGGCCCTGTGCCAGGGCCTCACCACCATCACAGGGAAGAATTTCCTGCATGTACCCTACCTGCATTCCACCTATCCAATACAGACCACACACAGGAAGGGCTCTTGTCTCTTCCTCAGTGCTGCCAGGGATCCCAGGCTAAACACAGCAGCCCAGGTGCCCACAGTGACATTCCCAATTAAAAAGAAGGAGAGTGTAAATGGAGAGGGACAAGATGAGGAACAGGGAGTACAAAACTATTTATGACTGCTTGTTATAGAGCTTCAGCCTTTGTGCTGCTGTGATAAGCTTTGGAATAACGAGGAACTCAGCTTGGATGCTGCATTTTGGGGTTGCATTTCAGCAGCAGGAGCAAACTGATCTCTGGTGGTTTGGGGAGGAATGGAATCCAGACCTGCTGAAGGATCACAGGGTTATATAAAGATCTGCCTCAGGAGACTGCAAGAAGTTTTTGCATTTATTAGTCATTTAGAAAATAATGAAAGCTGCAACCTCATTCTCAGCTGTTGTCTGTGCTTGCTTGGGGAGGATCAGTGTATTCCTGTGAGGGCTGCAGGGATGTTGTCTCTGCAGAGACACGAGCAGGCTCCAACCAAGCAAGGGCAGATCACTGCTCGTGGGGCACAGAGGGTCTGATGGGGACAGTGCCAAGGCCTTTCAAATCCCACCAGGTGCTCAGTGAGTCACAGACCCTGCAGGAGACAGTCTGTGCCTTGTGATCAAAAGCTTCAGGGAAGGGTACACACAGGAAAGCAAAGTTCAAGTCTGTCTTCCTCGTATCCAACTTTTCAGTGTTTCATTTTCAATTGTAGCACTCAATGCGAGGAATTAAAGAATCAGAGAATCATGGAATGGTTTGGTTGGAAGGACACCTAAAGCTCATCTCATTCCTACCCCTGTCATGGGCAGGGACACCTTTCACTATCCCAGGTTGCTCCAAGCCCCATCCAGCCTGGTCTTGAACACCTCCAGCTTCTCTGGGCACCCTGCGCCAGGGCCTCACCACCCTCACAGGGAAAAATTCATTCCCCATGTCCCATCCAACCTTGTCTTCTGGCAGTAGGATGCCATTCCCTGTGTCCTGTCCATCCATCCCTTGTCCCCAGTCCCTCTCCAGCTCTTGGAGCCCCTTTAGGCCCTGGAAGGGGCTCTCAGCTCTCCCTGGAGTCTTCTTTCCAGGTGAGCACCCCCAGCTTTCCCAGCCTGGCTCCAGAGCAGCCCTTGGAGCATCTCCTTGGCATCCTTGGGCTCACTCCAGCAGCTCCTCATCCTTGTGATGAGGGACACCCCAGAGCTGGAAGTACTGTCCCAAGGGGGGTCTCAGAAAGTGCAGCTGAGGTGCAGAATCCCCCTCTCTGTGGGATCAGCCCAGGACACTTGTGGGTCATGCAGAATTTGGTTCACATTTTTACATACAATTTGTTACACTGTCACATTTCCAGGACAGCAGTGGAGTGGCAGGAAGGAGATGACACAAGCAGATGGAATTACTAGGGGGGATCCCCAAAAGCTCATTCCCAAATCAGTGTATGTGGGATGTGAAGCAGCTGCAACAGAGAAGAACATCACCTCTGGACTTAGCAAAAATTACCTGCAGCTCTTGGATCAGGTGAAATATGCATGTCCAATCGTCTTTTTAGCATTTCCTAAGCATGGCTTTCAGAGGAAAGCCCCTAAATACACATTTTAAACAAAGCCACTAATTTCTGTTGAAATGCTGTCCTCAGCTGGGATAATTGGAGGCGCTGGAGCAAGGTGAGCAGCGTCTGGCAGCAGGAAAGCTCATCCCCTCCTCTAATTGAGCTGCACATGGACTCCCTGACAGCAAAGAGGCATCCAGAGGCTCAAGACCCCATGATTCATATGGATTTCCTGATGTTTTCATGGAGTTTCTATTTCCTGCATGATTTACAAGGCACTCCACTCCTTTAGAGAGCACCCTACCCTTTCTCCTCCTTGGTGCTGTGGAGCAAGGCCATGCATGATTTATACAAAATTATGTGGGATTTTGATTAATCTCAAGGTTTCTTCATCATGCCTCATCCCCAAATGCACTATAGATTTCTCTGTTTCAGATCCTTGAGTTACAGAGTCAGGGACTAAAGGAATAATTATTGCCGGGCCCTGCTAAGGGAAAAAAAATAAGATTTTGGCCATAGGTGATTATAGTTTCTGTAGCTGAATCAGTGTCCCATAACTGACAGAGGATAATGGATTTAATAAATAACTCTGATTAAGTCTGATGTTATTTTTAAATAATTTCAAAAACTGTTACTCTAATCCCTCCGTGGCTGGCAGAAAGGAGGATGCTCAGAAGTTAAAATTAGTTCCTTCACGTTCAGCCTGGTGTGGAGTTACAGGCTCCAGGGCTGGCCTGGTTTTCTGGGGCATCCACTTACAGGGGAGCCAAATGGACACAAACAGCTGCCTTTGGAAAGTGGGAATGAGCTCCCACAACTCCCTCAGCCCTGCTGTTCTCCTTCCCAGTGCTCTGATGGCTCAGCAGGAGCTCCCAGCCCAGCTGATGGGACAATCAGTTGGAGTTATCCACAAGCTGTCTTCCTGCACACAAATCCTCTTTCCCCTGATTCACAGGGAATTCCCAACTCTCCCGGGCCTCTTTATCAGCAAATATAGATTTCTTCTGTACAATGTCAATGTGATTCATTTCCTTTCTGGGTTTCAGTGCCTGCATTTCAGAGTGATCCCATTTCTTGGCTGGGAAGAGGACCTGAAGAACACTGCTTTGAAAAGCACCACAGAATCCCACAGTCACAGCAGGAGCTGTTTCAACTGAAATGATGGAAAACCCTACTTCTGTCCTCCTCCTCTTTTTCCTCCTCCTCCTTTTCTCTCCCGTAGAGATGGGCTGATAGAGCTGTTCAGCCTGGAGAAGGTTCCAGGAAGAGCTGAGAGACCCTCCCAGTGCCTAAAGGGGCTCCAGGAGAGCTGGAGGGGGACTTGGGACAAGGGATGGATGGATGGATGGATGGATGGATGGATGGATGGATGGATGGATGGATGGATGGGACACAGGGAATGGCTTCCCACTGCCAGAGGGCAGGGTTGGATGGGAAATTGGGAAGGATTTTTTCCCTATGAAGGCGATGAGGCCCCGGCACAGGGTGCCCAGAGAAGCTGTGGCTGCCCCTGGATCCCTGGAACTGCCCAAGGCCAGGTTGGACAGGGCTTGGAGCAACCTGAGAAAGTGGAAAGTGTGCCTGCCCATGGCAGGGGGTTGGAATGAGATGAGCTTTAAGGTCCTTTCCAACCCAAACCATTTCATGATTCTCTGAACTGACACATGCCCATGGCTCCCTGGCTGCAAGGGAACAGGGGCAAAAAAGCAGGATCACGTTTTTGGGGCTACTCCACTAAATTAAAGGAAACCACAAACTGAACCTTCAGCCTCAGAAAATCCAGCTGCAGTGCTCAGCTTTGCCTCCAGCTCAGCAGCAAGGCAGAGATAACAATAAATCCCTTCTCCCACCTTCTGCATGTCCTGATTAGGCAGACTGGAGCAGATGGGGGCTGTCATTATTCCCTGCCTGTTCCGTGCCTGGCACAAAGCGGCTCCGAGCGCGGCTCTGCCCGAGGGGGCCGCACCAACAATAGCTCTGACAAGAAGCTGGTGGCTGCTGCTGGGAGGTCACAAGCTGCCCAACTCCTGCCACCCCAGGAGGGACCTGTGGAGTTAGCACTGCCTCCCTCACAGGTTGTGTGCCAGGGGGATGGAGCCCAGCTGAACAAGGAGGAATTTCCAGGCTCCATCCATGCCACACTTAGGAATGCTGCACATCCACGAAGGCATGAGGCTGTGTCAGGGAGATTTAGGCTGGATATCAGTGAAAGGTTCTTCCCCCAGAGGGTGGTCAGGCACTGAACAGGGTCCCCAGGGAATGGTCCCAGCCCCAAGGCTGCCAGAGCTCCAGGAGCATTTAGACAATGCTCTCAGGCACAGGGTGTGATTGTTGGGGTGTCCAGGAGTTGGACTCTGATCCTTGCGGTGCCTTCCAGTTCAGGACACATCATGATTTTATAGACCACCAGCAGTTACATCATCAGCTGTTTCAGGAACCCACATGGATATTTCCTTGGTGTTAGTGTAACAAATAAGTGAAATTAATTTGTTGATGTTCATTTAATGGAACTGCATTGTTGCTGACAGAGAGGACACTGTGTTAGACCAGCGTTCAGGGGCTGGCAGGGACCCCTCCCTCTGCTCCCCTCCATCCAGCTGAGGCTCCCCTCTCACAGAGGGATTGCTCCAACCAGCTGCTGTGCCTGAGCAGCACCCCAGGACGGACCCCAGGCTGTTCCTGCCACAGAGATGCCACACACTGACAGCTTCCCTGACCAGTACCTTTCTCCACATGCAGTGAGGGTAAATCCACGCAAGAAACATGAAAAACACAGGAGATGATATCGGGACTTTTCTCTCAGGGCTAAAAATGAGTGTTTTCAAATTTGCCCCAGTCAGAGCCTCACTGAGGTGCAGCGTGGGGTGAAGGATGGCAGAGTGGGGGAGAACAAAAGAAAAAACCCCTGCGCTGGAACCACAGCTTCTCATACCTGTCACAATGTGGATTTTCAGCTTGAGCACACAAAGCTGAGCTCAGGGGACACTGTCATATAGATTTAGGGTTTTATCTCCTTTCCTCTCCATTAGCTGTGATGCTTCCTTATTATGCTGAAACCCAAAACTTTTCTTTCCTCCAGTGGTTGTTTCCTTCCCCATTTGGCAAATATTGATCTCTCTGTGTCCTCAGCACAGGTTCAAATCCACCCCCCTCACCCTCAGCCTGCTCCTGGAGTCAAATGCGTGGCAGTGCCACCTCTCATGACATCAGGGACCAGAGTGAAGGACAAGGAGGGGGATGTTCATCCATTACACGTGTTTTCCTCTCCCTCTGTGTGCTGGAAGTGACAGGGAGCTGAACAGGATGGGGCTGATTGTGCTTGGCAGGTGGAGAGGGAATGGAAGGAGCGGGGAGAAAAGAGCAGCCTGGGATAACCACGAACTTCTCCCAGCCTTGTTCCACACTCACATCCTGCAGCACCTTGGGTGAGGGCTCTGCAGGCAAGGCACCAAAAGCTGGGGCTGGCCTGTGCAGGAGGCTGCCCCCACTTACCTTGGGGTGTGATTTTAAGCCAATTTAATTAAATTGCTTGGCAAGGTTGCGAGGACTCATCTATTTCAGCTTGAGCCAGGCCTGTTTTGATTTAGTGTTGGCTGATTAGGAATTAGTGGAAACAAACCACTCAGAAAACAAAATTAGAGGGTGCACGCTAACTTTTGCACCAGATTAAGTTGAATTAAAAAGCAATTGAAATGTAATTTTCCTGTCTCAAGCAGCCAAGAAACAAGATAATGCAACCAGTGGCACTTGAAGCTTAAAATCACAGCATCCAGGATTAGCACAACTGGCTTTTTAATGCCTACAAACAACAGATTTATCTGAAGGTCTTTTCTCAAACTTCCCCATCACCTTCCATATAAAGCTGTGTACAGCTCATTTTATTTGCTTTGAAATGCAGAATTGGTGTGACCCCAGGACCTGAATCCAGGGCTTTGAGCAGCCAGGTTATTGCACAGTGTGTCTCCATAGGTATTTCCATGCTGGGCAGTACTAGTTCTTCCCTGAATTGCTATAATTTGGGTTAGAATGGCTCTGTGCACAGCTGGAAGTGCAGATCCCCTCCAGGGTGTGGAGGGTGCAGTTCCCATCTGCATCCCAGCATCACCTTCCTCATCTCTGAGTGTCTTTGTTCCCCACCTCCCCCGTACAAAAAGATGTCAAGTAATTTAAAGTCAGGTTTTAATTAAATATTTTAATTGCTGTTTTCCCTACCCATTTGGGAAACACTGCTCCTCCCTTCCCCATCAGCAGGACCAGGCTGCCCACACCAAGAGGGGTTTATGAGGCTTTGCTAAAAAGGATGATGGCGTGGAGGGGATGCCAAGCCAGGATGTCTTCAGCACCTCAGAGCCCCCAGAAGTGCTCACAGTGCTGCAGCCAGGCCCTGCTGCAGTGCTTACCTGGGGGTCAGGGAGCTGCTGTCCCTGTGGGCCAGAGCAGCAAGAGCAGGACTGGGGCAAGGACTCCATAAATGAAAATGTCTCCTGACTGACGGACACTGTCATGGGCACAGAACACAGCACTCTGTGAGCTGCCCAGCAGCTCCTGGCCAAAACCTAAAGGACTCATGGAGATAATGGGCTCCTGCTGGGTTTCTCTCCTTGCCACCTCCCTGCTGTGCCAGCCAGCAGCTCAGTGCCTGATGATGCTCCAAGTTGCTTAATCCTGTCTTGGCTCACTTGCAACCTCTGTGCAGCTGATTCTGCCTGGCTCCCTGGTTCCCTCTGACTGGAGGAGGTGCTCTCCTGCCCTGCAGCACCAGCCCCAAACTACCCAGACAAAAAATGGGGCACCCCAGACTGCCAGTGCCCTGACAGTGATGGGGTGGCAGAGCCCAAACTGTCCCCCACAGCCCAGGACACTGCCAGGTACAGGCTGGCATCACCACAAAGGGTCTTGGCCAAAAACAAGGACAAAGCTGGCAAAGCATAAATGTAGGGAGGAGATCTGGGGGTTGAGTGGTGGCCCAGAGAAGAGAGACCCATCCCATCCCATCCCATCCCATCCCATCCCATCCCATCCCATCCCATCCCATCCCATCCCATCCCATCCCATCCATCCCCAGGTGCATCCAGGTGAGGGAGCAGGTGCAGATAACGGGGGGCTGTCCTGGGGAGAGCCAATCATGGAGGGGCACTGGGGGTGTGTGGCCCCATGGGGGGAATAAAAGAGGCACCTGAGGGCAGTGGGGTATGAGGCCCAGTCAGAGTAAGTGGGATGTTTTTCTCTTTCCTTCTCCTTTTGGGTACTGGGTTGTTGTTTATTTTCTCATACCCCACTATGGGTTCCTGGCTGTTTGGGGCTTGGCTGGGGTCACTGGGTGGGCTGTGCCCTTCTGCTGGCATGGAGTGGAGAAAGTTTCTTCTTTTAGGGGAAGCTTTCTGGAGTGTTTGGCTCTGTTGGGGGAACAGGAGGGGAGGCTGGAGCAGACCTTGATGTTTGGGTGTTGGGATTAAGGCCATGGGGGATGGTGGATTGAGCCAAAGGGTGGCTCAGCCTGGCCCTTCTGGAAGCTGGAGGAGCTCTGCTGACTGCATGGGAAAGGAGTGATGCTGCTGGTGCCTGGCCTTGGTTACTGGGACAGGAAACGGGGAGACAGAATGAGAAAAACACCAAAACCTTGAACTTCAAAGGGTGGTGTGAGGGAGTCCTTGGAAGCTGCTCTGAGCTGCAGGTGTTGGCTGTAAGCCTGGAGGGGAGGAGAGGAGGCACCATCTGTGTGGGATCAGCCCCTGAGTGTGTTGATGCACACCCTTGGTTTAGGGGTCCTGTGATGGTCTCTGCTCTGAAAACATCTCCCTTAATGCTGGCTGAAGCCTTGTTTTTCTGACAAAAGCTGTCTGAAGGCCAGGTCTTGGTTTATTTGTGTGTAAACCTCTGGCTTTTGCTAGGAGGTGCTTAGAAGTTATTTTGACCTGTCCCTATTTCATGATGTTCCCCTGGCAGCCTGTAATAGTTGCTGGGTTTCCGGAACTTTTTTTTTTATCAGCTGAACTTGGTCACTTTGTGTCCCTGCATATGACTGTGGGGCTTTGCTAGCTGGGGTGCAGGTGGAGTAAGCCAGGTTGGGCTCTGTGGTGGAGTGAGAGAGGCTTAGATGTGGCTGTGTGTCCTTAAATCAGACCTTGAGCTGCTCCTTTTGGAGGCGAGAGGCTTTGCCAGGCTGGTGTGTCACGGTAAATGTGAAAGCCCCAGGATGGGGGCTGGAGGAAGGAGGTCTTCCTGTCACCATGGGCTGTCTGTGTCTGGCTTCCCCCTGGGATTGCCGCAGCTGTAATTTTTGCAGCCTGATGTTAAGCGGTAGTTTGTGCTTCTATTTAGTTCAGTGGCTCAGCTGCAGCGTGTGAGGATCCTACCAAGCCCTGCTTGGGGCAGGGCATCTCCAGTGTCTCCCTTGCAGGGAGTGTGGGGTGGAAATGTGTGGCCCGGGCTGCTGGTGGGAGTGGAGGGTCCCAGCCCCCTCAGTGGCTGGCAGGAGATGGTTGTGGGCAGCTGTGACCTGACCCTGCTCTGTGCTGACCCCCCAAGAGCACGTGAGGGTTCCAGCACCTCTCTCAGCTCTGCCAAGATGCCAGCCAGGAAGCACAGCCAGCACAAGCAGTTGTTCAAGAACAAGGGCAAGGATGAAACTGTGAGTACCCACCTACCTGTGCCAGCATTTTGGGCCCCAGCAGAGCCCACTGCTGGCAGGAGCTGATGGAGGGGCTTCTCAAGGTCCATGGCCCCCAATCTACCTGTGGGAGGGGATGGGGAATGGCTCTGGATACCTTCAGCTGGGATGTTTGGGTGGTTTTTGGGATGTGCTATGGGGTTGGCTGGGCTGCAAGGAGCGTGGTGGCACAGGCAAGGGGGATGTGAGTTCTGAGCATGGTGGCACAGGCAAGGGGGATGTGAGTTTTGGGTGTGTGGCTGGGGAAGGGAGATGGCTCAGCCCCAGCCAGCTGAGCTCTCCACAGCAGTTATCCCTGTGCACTTGGGGCTGGTGTGGGATGTCAGATGTAGGATCTGTCAGCTTGATTAAAGCCAGTAGAGGAGATGAGGATTTGCCTTTCAGGTTCAGAAAATCTACTTTTTAAAACACCCACTGGTTGCTGGTTCATCCAGCAGCCCATGTCCTGGGGAGGCACCGAGGGAGAGCCTTCCTCTGTCCCAACTCCATCACCCTCCAGGCCACAGGGAGGAGATGCTGGCTCCCCGCTCCTCCTGTGGGAAATGTAGGGCAGAGGGATGAACCCCCTGGGGAATGGGGCAGTGCAGATATGAGTGGGATGCTGTTCTTCCCCCAGACCCTGCGGAGGCAGAGGGTGGAGGTGAGTGTTGAGCTGAGGAAGGCCAAGAAGGATGAGCAGCTCCTGAAGCGCAGGAACATTTCCATCCATGAGGAGAATCCCTCTCTGGGAGAAGACAGAGCAGCTGAGGTGGTGAGTGTTTGGTGCTCTGCACCTGGGCAGGATCAGTGCAGCAGGAATCATCCCCTACTTGGGCCACTATCAATTCCAGCTGGGGTGACCTGAGTTAAGTGGCTGGTACCATTCCTGATCTCCATGCCCAGTGCTGGGGAGTGTTTCAGGCTGCCTGGCCTTTGTCTGTGCAGTTTTTCATGGTGATGCTGTCCTGCTGGCCTCCCTTGATGGCAGGTAGAACAGGCTGGTGCTCTGGCTCTGGGAGCTGCTCCTGTCTGGCTCCCTGCCCAGCCAGGGGTAATTACTGAGCTCACAGCCCATTATGGTGTCAGTGACTCTTTCACTGCTTGATTACAAGCATTAGCTGCCTTGAAGGCTTTTGTGGATTGTCTTCCTCTGCCTCATCTCCAAACTGTGTTGCATAAAGAATAGACACTGCTTAGATATGAAGTGGTGACTGAGCTGGGTCTAGACAGCTGATTGACTGCTGAGATTAAACCAGAGGGAGTCCCAGCTCCCTGGCTGGCTCTGAATCATTCCCTGTGACACAGATTATTCAGCCCTCCTTGGAGGAGATCCTGGAAGCCGTCAATGGGGAAGACACCCAGCTGCAGGTGCTCGCCACCCAGGCCGCCAGGTATGTGCCCAGCTGCTGGAGCTGTGCTGGGGCCTGGGGGCTGCAAGTTCCTGTTTGAGGAGCTCTCTAGAGAGATGACAAAGGGAGAAGGAGCCTGGTAACCCAAACTGCCCATGGGAATCCCAGCTGGTGCCTGTTCTGTGGCCTCTGTGCTGTGCTTGGCTCATGGTGCTGCATGAACCCAACCCAGGGGTTGGCTGTGCTGCCCCGTGCTGTGCCAGGAATTATCTTGGATCCCACAAGAAATCGAGTGCCAGTGCTTGGGCAGGACAAGGACTGGAGAGCCTGGCTCTGTAAAGGGTCAGTGCTGAGCAGGGCTGTCCCCACGAGGGTGGGGGCACAAAGGACCACAGGGCTATGGGCTGTGGTGGCACCACACGGGGTTCCTCATGGCTGGCTGTGCTGTGTCCTCTCTCACAGGAGAATTCTGTCCAAGCACAAGGACCCCCCCATCGACCAGTTCATCGAGCTGGGGATCATCCCCAGGCTGGTGGAGTTCCTGGGCCGTGCTGACAATGCTGCCCTGCAGTTTGAGGCAGCCTGGGCACTGACCAACATTGCCTCTGGCACCTCGGAGCACACCAGGGCTGTGGTGGAGGGAGGAGCCATCCCAGCCTTCATCTCCCTGCTGTCCTCCCCACACATGCACATCAGCGAGCAGTCAGTGTGGGCCCTGGGCAACATTGCAGGTGAGGAGACCTGCAGGGGCATTTGGAGGTCCCTGACTGAGCCAGGGACTTGTGGGCCCCTTCCAGCTTGGAATGTTCTGGTTCTGCTGGGGAGATGAAGCACTGGAGCTCCTCTCCATGCAGCTGGGTCTCTGAGCTGCTGCCCCTACTGAACCCCATAGCCCTTCATCCCCTTGGTGTTGCCTGGCAGCCTTTGAGATCCTGTGTTGGCTCTGCAAGAGGATTTTGGCCAAAGCCAAGGGCAAGACACTGTCTTGCTGGGATGGTTTAACCCATTAATGTCACCATGGGGAGAACAGAATGGGTCCTGCCTGGCTGGCCTGCTGGCACTCCAGTCTGCCCAGTAAATCCTTCCCACCTGGAAATGGCTAATGGTGTGGGGCTGGTGGGTCACCCAGCCCTGCCCCTGCAGGTCTGATTGCTGTTTGATGTTGACTGTCCTGTGACTTGGGCAGATGCAGTGACCAACCCTTTTTATCTGTCCAGGGGATGGCCCTATCTACAGGGATGTCCTTATTGCTCGTGATGTGATTCCTCCCTTGCTGGCTCTGGTGTCACCTGCAATTCCAGTAAATAACCTTCCATTTTCTTGATTTAACAGCTCTTAATCCCTTGGGTGATGGGTGAGTCCACTGTCTGCCTTGTACACAGCAAACTGTTTGTGTCATTGAATGAGACCCTGCTCTAAACTGCTTTTATGGCCCTGCCAATGTACAAAGCTGGGGGTGCCAAGCAGACACTCCAAGTCAATGTGATCTCTTCTATCCTGGCCTTTCTTATCCACCTCTGACTCTCTCAGGCTAGGAATAAGATGAAACTGGTGCAAGGCAGGCTTGCATATGCACGTGGAAGGGCTGAACTTGCCCTGCAAGCTTCCTGCTGCTGCTCTGTGGTTGGTCTCTGCCCTCTGCAATGGTTCCTGCCCCACTGTTCTGTCTCTGGTGTGTGTGAGAACCTTCACAGGCTAACACAAACTGAGAGGCTCTTGGGGGCAGTGAGGATCTCACACCTGCCTTGTGTTTCAGGTTGGGTTCCTGAGGAACATCACCTGGACCCTGTCAAACCTGTGCAGGAACAAGAACCCCTGCCCTCCCTTGGATGCTGTGCAGAAGGTTCTGCCAGTCCTTGTCATCCTCCTGCAGCACGAGGACAAGCACGTCATCGCTGACTCCTGCTGGGCTGTTTCCTACCTCACTGATGGCTGCAACGACCGCATCCAAGTTGTGGTGGAGACAGGGATTCTCCCAAGGCTTGTGCAGCTCATGGACAGCCCAGATTTGATTATTATGGTAGGGAACAATCAAATCTCCATCCTGTGGTCCCTTAACGTAGAAAGGTGTGAGGAGAGGGAGGGCAGGTGCCCTTGTTCTGTGTGGCAGCTGTGGTGTGCTGTGCCCTCAGCCCATGGAGCTGACTGCCTGCCTGTCAAGCCACTGCTTGTTCTGCTGGCTGGGGCTGGAGGCTGGGTAGAGGCTCGAAAGCTGCTTAGAGCAAACAAGGGACGACAGGGCTGTAAATAAACAGCCATCACCCACAATGCTCTCCTTGCGTGAAGGATCAAGCACTTAGGGAGGGATCTTGCTGGGCTTTCTGACATGTATCCCTCGAGGTAAGGACTCTCCTCATCTCCTCTAATCTCTGTCTAGACTCCAGCTCTCCGTGCCATCGGGAATGTGGTCACAGGCACAGACCAGCAGACCCAGGAAGCCATTGATGCTGGTGTCCTGACTGTCCTGCCCCGGCTGCTGAGGCACAGCAAGTCAGGGATCCAGAAGGAAGCAGCATGGACCCTCAGCAACATTGCAGCAGGGCCTTCCCACCAGATCCAGCAGATCATCACCTGTGGGTTATTGCCACCTTTGGTGGAGCTGCTTGACGGGGTGAGAGATGGGCACAGGGCTGCTGAGGGAGGGATGTGGGGTTCAGGAGGTCTGGGATGGCTCCTTGTGAAGCACTTGGCCCCAGAGCCACCTGAGCAGGCTGTTTCAGAGCTGTTGAGGTCCTTGGGACAGCCTGAGCATCCCAATTTGTCAGCACACCTGCATGGAAACACATCCTGGGGCTGCCCTTGGCACCTGTGCCAGGAGTCCATGCACCACCCAAAGGGGCTGGGAAAGCTGCATGTGAGGGAAATGGTTATCCTGGCCTCACACTCCTCCTAGAGGGTACTAAAGCTTGGGAATGCCTTTGCTGTGCTGCCCTTCCAGGGTGATTTCAAGGCTCAGAAGGAGGCTGTGTGGGTGGTGGCCAACTTCACAACTGGAGCAACAGTGGATCAGGTGGTGGAGCTCGTCCGTTCCGGGGTCCTCAAACCTCTGCTCAACCTGCTTTTGGTCAAAGACAGCAAAACCATCCTGATCATCCTGGACACCATTTCGAATCTCTTCCTGGTGAGCTCTGCTCATCCTGGGTGCCATTTTTTAATCTTTTCCTAATACGGTCTCATCTTTTGACTTCCTTCTCCTAAAGAGCAGCAAGGAGTGAGCCAAATGCTCACTTTGTGTGGTTAGAACAATGACTGTTGGCTTTTTGGAGTAAGAGACTTCATGTTGTCTAAATTTGTCTTGGATACCCTTGGGTTGTCTAAAGGGCTTGGCAAGATTGAGTTCCCCAAGTGCTGCTCTTCATCCCCTGCTCCCTGGTTTGGCTGGCAGCCCCCAGCAGAGACTGGTATTCCACAGGCACATCCCTGGCATCAGGAAGGGACCATAAATTCAGGGGCTGTGAGCCTTTGACTTGTTGATCAGGGTTGTAATTACAGAAAAGACCATCTCAGACCTGTTACTGATGTTTTGTTTTCCTGCCTGGCTTTCCAATGCTACAGGCAGCTGAGAAGCTGGGAAAGACAGAGAAGTTGTGTCTGCTGGTGGAAGAACTCGATGGTCTGGAGAAAATTGAGGATTTGCAGAACCATGAGAATGACATGGTCTACAGAGCTGCCCTGGACATCATACAGAAATACTTTTCTGATGAGGTATGTGAGCCCTTGCTATTTCTCAGCTGAAAATATGAAGTTATTACACACTGGAATGAAACACAGATTTTAAGGATACTGGAAGAGGATTTTAAAGGAGACCTCCACATGACCAGAGTAGTCCTTGCAGCTTCTTCCAGCTGCTTTTAAAGGTCTGTAAAAGCTCTGAGTCGTCAGCCAATGAGCTGGACAACAGACATGGATGGCTTGATAGCATCTTGCTGCTGGAATCTAAACTGGCATCAGCTGGAGTTACTGCAGTTACTGATATGAATACCAAATGTGGAGAAGTTTCCTCCTTCAGAGCTGAGCTGGCTTGTCACTATGAATGGCAGCCTCCTACTCGGCTGATAACAGTGCTCAGGTTGCATTTGGATTACTTGACCCTTCTCATGGTAAGCAATCCATGGAAAAAGAGGATAGGACACCAGCTAGGAGCTGCAAGGGTCCAGTGACTGTCACAGATGCCATGTTTGGTCCTGGCCTTAGACTTGCAGATGGGAAAACATCAGGGAAGAGGCTTAGAGGCCTGGCAGGCCTTGGAACTGTGGTTCAGTTTGGGTGAGAGCTGCAGCAGGGGGCAAAGGTTTGGCTTAGAGCTTTGCCAGAGCAGGGTCTGTGGGGTGTCCCTGTGAGAGGGTGTGCAGGAAATTCTCCACAGCAGCTCTGGCTGGAGGGGCTGGATGCCAGGGAACATCTCCCTGAGCAGTCCTGGCCTGCTGCTGTTCCAAGCAGGCCATTTAATTTCAGTGAGCTCTACCACTGCAGCCACTTTTATTTCCTTTTGCTTCTGGAGTCTGAGCCCAAAGGTTTGGCTGCTGTTGTGTGTGGGCTGCAGGGACACTGCAGCTTCAGGCTGCTGCAAGGAGCAGGAGGGCTTGGCCTGGTCTCCAGGAGTTCTGCTTCAGTCAAGCTGAACTTAACAGGATTTTTAAAACAAGACTAAAACAGAGTTGCTGTGAAAAGCTTAGGTTTACTCAAATGCAGACCCTGGAAGTGATTTCTACCATTTTCCTCCTAGGAGAATTTAAACCTGGAGCCCCAGACTGGCCAAGATGGGCTGTATGATTTCTCAGTAGAGAAGCAAGACTTCAACTTCTGAAGATGAGGCATGACACAGCTCTAAACTGGTGGGTGGAAGTACCTCAGAAGAGCTCAGACATCCAAACCATGAGGAGCAGAGATGCTGAGCCTTTTTACTTCTGAAACCAGTCAATAAATTGCACTTTTGGCTTTGTACCTTTTGCCTTTAATTATTTCCCCCCCTCTTTTAAGCTGCTGTTGCAGATGACATAACTTGATTTTTCCCAATAGCATCTCAAGGCCTTGCAGGAATGTGTTGGAGCCCCGGGCAGATTTTCTGGGTGGAATCTTTGTTCTAAGTACATTAAACTGCAGGAGAGCAGCATCCTGCCACCAAATCCTTGAGCTGAAACTCCTAGGCTTGAATTGGAGCGGCTGAAGCAGCTCTGAGAACTCTTTGAGAGGAGTTTCACCTTCTGCAGGCACCATCCCTGCTGTGGGGAAGGAGCTGAGCCAGGGCCAGGTGGGTCAGGGGCCTTGCTGGGTTATTTCACCTGGAGAGTTGAGTGTGGATGTGGGAGCTGCTGAGCAGATGCTGCTCCTTTGCTGTTGGAGGCAGTGCAGGGGCAATGGTTCAGCTCTGCTGCAGCTTCCCTGCTGCCACCCATCAGCCTGGCGCCCATCAGCCTCTGCTCTTTCATTCCAAGGACCTGAATTTCAGGTTCCCATGGTGTGGCCCTGGCTCTGGTTCTCCTCCTCTCCAAGCCCTCCAAGTGTGGTTCCCAGCAGAAGGTGAGGATGGAGTTGAGCCATGAGCTCAAAGGTTTTGTGCTGTGGGTTCTCAGCAAGCTGCTGGCCACTGCTCCAGTGCTGATGGCTCCCAGCAGACCCTGCCCCAATCCTTTGCTCCTCAGGGCTTGAAGCACCTCAAAGGCTTTGCTGGAAGCTGCTCCCTCATCCTGCTTTCCCTGCCTGCTTTGGGAGTTTGGCTCTTCAAACTGACCCTGGGTGGGCTCAGGGCTCTGCTGCCTCAGGTGCAGTGGGAGGTGATGGGACAAGCAGCTTAATCTGGAGGGAAAATCTCCTCTGGAGGAAACAGAGACTCTTCCTCTTCCCTGGATCTGTTCATCAGAGGATTTATGCATTTCTCCTGCAGGCCACCCATGGAAAAGGGAGTTGGTGGTGAATGTGTTCTCTGGGAGGAGCTGGGCAGCCTCACTTATGGGGGTAGCAGGGTTGAGTATCACTTATTTAATATTCAAATATTGGGATCTGATGATATGCAAAGTGCTTCTTACATCCAGAACTATGGACTTAAAAACATGATACAGCAGTGCCTGAACATGCACTTGAACCAGGGCTGGGGCTCTGTGGGCTCCCCACTGCTGCTGGGGCACCTGGGAATGGCCACAGGTAAAAGGAATGTGAGGGAGCTGAGCTGCCACCAGGGACACAGAGCTGGGGCCTTTGTGCCTGTCCTGACTCTTGATTTTGCTCCTGTTGGACCATCCCAGTTGGTTTTTCCCATGGCCAGGCAGGGCTGCCCCTTACAGCTGCTCTTTGCTGATGCTCTGGTAAAAAGAGAAATAGGAAATCTCTTGGATTCTTCTTCCTGCATGTGCTGGACATAAATCCGTGGTGGGTGGTGTTACAGAGAGCCAGGGGCCCAGAGCTGCTCCTTTCCATCCTTGTGTAACTTAACAAAATATTGTCCTGAAGGCAGGGGCCAGGACAATGTGTCTCTCTTTTTAAGAGTGCTGGGATGTGCCTGCTGTCTCCCCTGGCAGCTGGAGAGCTGGGCCCAGTGCCTGCAGGATCACCAGGGCTCTGTGTGGGTGTGCAAGTGACCTGCAGGCAGCTGCTTGTCCCTGCCCTGCCCTCCCCTGCCAGCCCCAGGCACAGCCTGCAGGGCAATTTCAGCTCTGGGGCAGGGGAGGCATCTCTTCCTCTCTGTGGGGTGGGATGCGGCACCCAGGGCCACCAGAGAAGGGAGATGATGCTGTGCTCCCATCCCACTCCTATTCCTCCATTGCTATTCTGCCATCCCATTCCTTTACCCCCATTCTCCCACTCCTGTTTCCCTATCCCATTCCTTTGCCCCCATTCCCATCCCACTCCTGTTCCCCCATCCCATTCCTATTTCCCTCATCCCACCCCGTTTCCCTATCCCATTCTCGTATCCCTTTTCCCCATTCCCATTCCCCAGTTCCCCCATTGCCCCCACTCTCTCCCCTCGCCAGGGGGCGCTCCCCCCATCCCTTTCTGCGCATGCGCCGCACCCCGACCTTCCCCGCTCCGACCTTCTCCTCATGGCGTCCAGACGCGGCCACACCGCCCTGCGCGCTGACGTCACCGCCCTCCGCCGTGCGCGGGGGCGTGGCGGGGGCGTGGCCACGGTTCTCCGCGGCCGGGCCGGGCGGGCGCGTCGGTGGCGGCTGAGGCTGAGGCGGCGGCTGGGGAAGGGGCTGAGGGCACCGAGCCTGCGGCGGCCGCCGGAACGCGGGCCCGGGCGTTCCCGGCATCGTGAGGAGCGGGCGGGCTCGCATGGCGGGGCCGCGCGGAGCCGCCGGTTGAGCTCGGCGCCGCCGCCGCCGCCTCCTCCTCGTTCTCCTCCTCCTCCTCCAGGCGCGATGTCGAATCCCGGTACTCGCCGGAACGGATCCAGCATCAAGATCCGCCTCACAGGTAACGGGGCGGCGGCGGCACCGTGTGTGTGTGGCCGCACATCCCCGGCTGGGCCCGGGGTCCCCTCCCCTCCCCGGCGCCTTCGCCCCCTCCCCGGCCTGGCTGCGAGGGGAGGGGCGGCCGGGCCGAGCTCCAGCCTCGCTTAACTTTTATTCGCCGTTTTTCTGTTCCGCTTCCCCCGCTGTGGCCGGCGGAGCCTCTCTGCGCTTTTGTGTATTTATATTTTTTCCCGCCCCTCCGGCGCGGGGTGCCTGAGCCCCTTTGGGGTGACAGAAACGTGAGGAGGGCGGGGGGGTTTGTCACTGTTGTCACTGTTTGTCGCTGTTTTGTCCCCCTCGTTCTCCAGCGGGTCAGGGCACGCTTCTCCTTCCTGGGGGCTTTCCTGCGCTGTCCCCTGGAAGGTGACACTCGCCACCCCCTCCAGCACCCTGACCCTAACCGGGGTCCCTTCTGCGCTCTTCCCCATATGGGATCCCTGTTGGTAATTGTCCTTTATTCTGCCTGTTTGTGGGGTCTCTCTGCACCCTCCCAGTGTGGGGGTCCCTGTGACACCCCTGCCCCCCTCCCAGCCCCTTTTGGGGTCTCTTCTGCACCTTTCCAGTCTGTGGGCATCCTTGTGACACTTTCCCCCTTCCCAGCCCTTTCCCTGCTCCCTCTCCCATGGGGTATCCCTGAGCTCTCCCTTCCACCCCTCCAGACCCCGCTACCCCTCCATGGGGTCTCTCTGCACCTTTCCCAGCAGGATTCCCAGGGCCACCTCTCCCACAGACTGGCTTTCAGCAAAGCCTTTCATAATTTGCCTCGCTTCACTTTAATTAACAACCCCCCCATCTCCTGCGTGCCGAGGAGGATAACTCAGTTGCTAATGAGAAAATACCCATTTAGTTGCTTTTAGCTGGGCTTTTTTTAGCGTGTTTTTTTAAATTTTCCCTCCTTCCTCTCAACTTGTTCTCACCTGGCACATCCTGGCATTCATCTTTGGAAGTTCCTTCCCTGTGCAGGGGGTGACACCCAGAGCTGTGTCTGTCCTGCCTCTGTGCAAGGCCTCTGGAGGGTTCATGGGTGGATAAACCAATTTATGTTGGACCCTGCAAGATTTGGATTAAGCCTTTTGGAAGCTGCTCTGCTAGATGCTGAGCCTGCTTCTTTAATGGGAAGAGACACAGTTCCTGCTTGTTGAGACTGCTGTGTGAATTATTAAAAAATAAGGTCCAATCCATTCTTTAAAAGGCAACAAGTGGATGCTTGGAGGTCACTTGGGCTGGAGAAGCCACAGTGCAGCTCTGGGTGACCAGAATTGATCCCTGGAGAGGAATCTTCTCTCTGTGGGTGCACAAAACATTGGCAAATAATGAGAAAACGGTGCTGGTGAAGCTGCAGTTACAGGTTAACTTGCTCCTGGCGCTCAGAGGCAGATCATCAAAAAATAAAAATCCTGGTGTTCTTTTAATCCTTTGATTCTGCACTGCTTGTGCTTCAGAAGACCAAAGTTTGTGAGGATAATGTAAATCTGAAAATCCTTTTCTTGGATGGGAGAAGGCTGGAAGTATTTTTAGGTTGTATGAATGATGTTTGATCTGAAATGAGTTTTGTGGTGATGTATACCAAATGTCAGCTCAGTCCTTAATGTGGCTTATTTTTATGCAAGTCAGTCAATAAAAATGTGAGTTAAGTAACTTAGGCCATGGTCATAGCCCTTCTGAGCTGGAGGAGATCATTTAAATAACAGAGAGAAGCTGTTGGGTTTAATTTTAAAGGCTGAATGCTGCAGCAAAATGCTTTTTTACTTTTAGCATACACTAGTCTTCTCTCTGAGCTGGGAATGTTTCCTGGAGCAGACTGAAGTTTCAGTTTATTGAGCAACTTGGTAGATTTATTTTTTATTACTCCCCATTTTTTAACTGTATTGAAGAAATCTCCTGCTTGCTCAAACACATCTTCTGTTTTTACAAGCAGGAAACCTGGGTGCTGTGACAAAAACTGCTGTATTTAATCAACGAATAAATTGCTCTGGGAGAGGTTTAGCTCTGGAATTGTTGGGTAATGCTGAGTTCTTGGCTGGGACTGGGTGCTGACTTACCTGTTTCACATATCTGCAGCCAGCCTGGCTGCTGTTTTCTCATCTCCTTGGCTCTTGGGAGGTTTGAGCACATTTAAACCAAGACAGGGGACCTGGTTTGTTATGATTTACTACCTGCATTGTGTTTCCTGTGATCAGGCACCATTGAAGTTTTGCAGTACTGAAAATAGCAGTGTAAATAACACTTGGTGTGTGTCTGGGAGTGTCACTGGGTGAATGGCAAGGGAGCAGTGGTTGGACCTCCTGGGATTTTTCTAAAGAATTAATTTTTTCCTCATCTGTTGTAAAGGTGTTTGTGGTAGCAGAGTGTTGGGGTTATTTATGTGAATATAAGCAAAAGTTCTCAATCTGCTGATGATTAGCAGAAGTGATCTCCCAGCTTATACAGAATGTCAGTCCTAGCCTGATGCAAATTGTAATGGAGTAAAATGGCAAATAATGCACCCTGTGCAGAAATACTGAAATCCTCCATGTAACACTGAGTTGCATGACAGGTTAAAATGACTTTGTGGCCTGTGGATCTCAAATATGCTAATCTCCTGTCATATCTCAGTTTCTCCTTTCCACTGAAGCCTTTACCCCAGTGGCTGATGCAAGAGCCAGAGATACTCTGGCCTTGTCTCTTGTCCCTTGGAACAGTTCTAGGCAGAGTAAGAGAAAATTTCCTGTTAAATCTGTGGTTTCTTCCTATCTGAGCTGTCATCAGGGCAGAGCAGCAGTGGGGGAATTCCAGCACAAGGATGGAAAATGAAGTGACCCTGTGAGTGCACGTCCTTGCCAAATATGCTCAGGGTCTGCTGGGTCAAGGAGGAGCACAATCCACAGGCCAGGAAACCTTCATGGAGCACGTGTCCCTTTTTTAGCCTTGTGCTTCCCTGGAACCTTTGTTTGTTGCTGCTCCCTGGGGAGGTTCTGAAGGGTTCATCGTCTCCAGGGCTCACACACGCCTTGCTCACACTTGTATCAGCCACAGGCCCTGGTGGAATCTGCAGTCTCATGGTGCTGGCTATGGCAGACACGCTGGTCCAGGTACCTTGTAGGCAAAGGTTGCAGGTGGGACTGGAAAGGCTATGAAGAAATGGACTAAAGATGGAACTTCACCAGAAAAGCTGCAAGTTGGGTTCTGGGTTCATTGGTTCTGGCTTTTTCAGCAGGGCCTCAGCTGAGGTGTTAAATGCTGGCTGGCTTCTGGGGCCATTGTGGCACTGAGGGAAGTTAAACTGTAAGGATCACTTCCTAGCTGGATCTCACATACACAGTCAGATAGCTGTGCTGAGCACTGATGGCAATGCAGTTTCTTTAGCAGAGACACCAGAGCTGGTGTAACTGGAGGATCCAAATAATCTTTTCCAAGCACCTCCCTTCACTGTGGTTCAGAGTCCTCAATTCCTCCTTGGAATACCTGGCCTGGGGAGGTTTGCTGCTTGTGGAAGGCAGGTGTAGGTGAGAATCCTCCCGAGTGTGAGGGGTAAGAAAATGCAGTGTCAGAAGCATCAGGGAGGAGTGAGGAAGATGATGATGAAGCAGGTGTGAGGTGAGAAAGTCAGAGGGGATTTGTAGATGACAAATCTGGTTGCTGTAGGGAAGGTGGTTGTGCTTGGCAGTGGCGCAGAAAGGGGAAGAGCTGACACAGATGAGTATCCTGCACACACTCCCAGCTCAGTGCAGTCAGCCTGTCCAGGGAAGCCCCAGCCACCAAGTCTGGCCAGTTGGTAGCTGGTAAATGGGTGGCTTTGGGACTTCCTGCATTTGTGATTCCAGGAATCCATAAAAAAATACAGTCACTTCAAGCAGAAGATAAAACATTATGTTGTCATTAGAGCAGTGTTCACTTAGGGTTGTTACAAAGGCACAGACTAAAGTGTGTCCCAAATGTCAGGATGTTTTACTTCGCTTTCATGGCTAATGCATCGAGCAGTGCACAGAGCTGACTGACTGATCAATAGCAGCACTGTTATTGGTGACCTGCACACTTTCTGTCCCGTGTTCAGGGCAGTGCATATCTGTGTGAAGATCTCTCTGTCACACATGGTGAATACATCATGGGCTGCATGCAGTTTTATGTTGGGAATCAGGAGCCCTGGTTCCAGGTGAGGAGCCCTGGGGCAGGAGTGCAGCAAGAGCTGCCTGCTCCTCCCAGCCTCCCTGGCAGCTGGTATTTAATATCGAGCCAGCCCCGTGCCAGGGGAGACACGGTGGGAAGCAGCAGTTGGGTAGCTCCAAATTTATTGAGTGTGGCAATCTGGGAGTGTGTAGAAATCCGTGTTTCATTCTTTTTTCTGGTGAGGATTTTCTGTTCCCCAGCCTGCTGGGAGCGGGGCCCGGCTGCCATTGGAGCTCAGCCTCGCATTTCCTGTGTGGCGCTGAGCGAGGCACTTATCTCCCTCTGCCTCCCTTCCCCATTTGCCTTGGGAAGCAGCAGCAGTGTTTTTGTGAAGGTAAATTCCTGGCTCTTCAGAGCCCTGTGGATAGGGATGGCAAAGAGGCTCAGGCCATGTAACTCTGAGGACATGAAGGAAAATGAAATTTTGCTTTCACAGGAGGAAGTGGAGAGCACGGCCTTTGCAGTTGGCCAGCTGACATTTTTGGGCTGCCCAAGTGGGAATCCAGAGAGCAACCCTTTGCTCTGGGCAGGCTATGGGGAGCAAGTCTCCTTTTTTACTTCTCCCAGTAAGTCAAAGCTGTGCCAGCACCATTGTCCTGGTGGAAGTTAAATCACCAAAAGGAGTTTGTTTGAATATCCCCCTCAGGCGGGGAAAGTAGAAACAATAACTACTTTATTTCTGACTTGAAACTTTCTTTTGTCAAATTGAATGTCTTCATATAAAGAAATGCAACTTGGGATGTAGTTGTGCAGTTCATGATTTCTTTTTTATTCCATACTGCCCACCAGTCTAAGAACAGTTTTCTCATCCATTTCTTGAAACAGCTTTATCACATTTCTAAGATTTTGTAGCATCATCCTTTCTGTTTGTGTTTCAAAATTAATCATCATTTCCAGGGAAATACAAGCAGTGTTGAATTTCTCAGTGAGGAGGTTGCTCTTATACCACGATTTTCTGTGTGCTGGGTAGAGGAACTTTACTGCCAGCAGCTCCAAGGCTGCTAAAATTGCCACTGTAAATAAAGATCAGCGAGCCCCCTCAGTTTTCCTGAGCTGGCTGGAGGCTTGCTTGACAGGTCACAGAATGGAGAAGTACATCATGGAAATACCATCCATGTGTGTGGTTTTTGGAGGTTTACCTGGATTACTGCCCACCTTGAAGCCAGTCCAGTTGCCATGCCTAGAGCTGGATTAATCTGGTTGGATTACTTGCTGCTATTTACGGTTCGAGTCAACTGCTCACTGTCGTGTTGGTTTGGGCTGTCTTGGTGGAGGTAGCAGGATAGAGCAGGGTGGTTTGGATGAGATGTGGATAAATCAGTTGGGTGTGAAGTTTAGGTATGTACCCAGCACAGCAATTAATGTGAGACTTGAGTGAGGAAAAAAATTTTAAAGGCTGGAAGAAATGTTCCATCTGCCATCTTTTCCCCTAAGTTTGGAATGGAATCTTTGTTGTTGTTGTTACGTTTCTCTATTATTATTCCTCTGGAAATAGTCAAAGTATTACTATGAGAAAGACTGAAGTCTGGAATATCACTGAAAGCTTTGATGTTTTTCATGGAAGGAGATGCTGATTTATTCCTGCAGAGTGAAATAAACTGTTACTGCAAATGGTTTATTCTTTCCTGTACCGACAGAGGAGTCAATGCAACCTCGAGTCTCGAGGCTGACAACCCTTGTGTTGGGATCTGCTCAGCTTTTAGGGAATGTCTTCACTGAGGTCCTGCTATGGTCCTTGGTGCTTCACCATCCCTGTGTGAGGACAGCACTGCAGTTGAGCCACGTGCAGCTTTTTTCACCTGGCTATCATCTCACATTCTCTCCCGTCTGTTGGCAGGCTGCAGTTCAGCCTGCGGGTAGCTGACATGGAGCACTTGTGTTGTGGCTGCTGGTGAGGAAGCTGCTGCTCTGACATTGTGATGGTTCAGGCGCTTACAAGTGAGTTCCTGCAATTCTGCTGCACTAACTCAAGATGTTATCTCCTTCCTGGTCTGCTGACCCTCATTGCCAAAAATTTGTCACCTGCCGTGAGAGAGCTGGCGGAAATAAACCTGTGCTCACACTTCAGCTGCTGCCGTGCAAATTCAGCCTCCCTGTGTAAGTCTAGCTCTAGGGTTTAGACTAAGCTGCTGAACGTTGGAAAGCTCAGGTGTGTGCAAGTCATGGGTTGGGAGTTTTTGGGAGAGAAAATCAGAAGAGACATTAGTGATTTCATAAACCACACAGCAAGTATGTATATCTCAATTTATAATTTTATAAGTATTAATGTAATAAAAGAAGAAAGCTGCATATATGTTTGCTAAGTGAGGCAGTAGGTCAGTTAGCATTAAGATGCTACATGTCTTTAAACTTTGTTTCACATGTGTTTAAGGGGAAATTCAGTAATTTATGAGAGGGGATCCCTGGGGATATTTTACGGTTTTCCATGTCTGGGAAAGTCATAAAATATAATTGGAGAACATAGCAGAAATGATGGAACTTTTTCTTTGTCATATTCTTTTATGAACTGACAGCTACATGGTGAATATTTGGGGGTGTAGGATGATAAATCTGATGATGCTCTAGTTGAATTGGCAGAGTAAGCATCCATGCTGTTTCAGAGAGAATCTCTCCACAGGGCTGTAATAGCTTGATGCCTTCCTCTTCAGTAAGTCATTTTTGTCAAGTTAAAGGCCAAAATTCAAACTGGCTTGTTGTCAGGGACACTAAGCACAGCAGGCAAAAATCCCCAAGGCTACCCAATTCCCAGCATAGACAGATAAAGCTGGCAGAGCCTGCTTTCCTCATCTTCCCCTCCCCCGGAAAAATCCTCTTCCCTGGGTTTTTTTTGGAGGATATGGGCACTATTCTGCATACTAATACAATTTAACAGAAAGTATTTAAATGGAAGGTTTGTTTGTGGGTAAAACAATCCATTATTGTTTGGGAGTAATGGGAAAATAATGCACAATCCCTGCAGTGAGCTGGCCATGCTGCAGGCAGCTGTTCCAGCTGTGCTCACCTCACCACAGCTGGAGGGAATTGTCCTTGGCACAGCAGCACGGCCCACACAGGCCTCAGCCCCTGTGTGATGGAGCTGCTCAAATGGGTTAAGCCCATAATCCTAAACTGTAAGAAATGATGGGAAATCCTGTGGGATTGGACTTTGTTCCAGCTTCCCCTGTTACACTTGGGGTCCTGATTGCTGAGCCCCTACAGCAGTTTAGGAACAGGGGCAGTGTTAAAGCAACCATTGACTCCAAGGGTTATTGACCCTGCACTGCCTCTTGTCCTCCAGGAGTGCTGGGTGTCCCTGGATGTCCTCACTAATGTGCAGTTTTACCTGTGGTTGGGTTTTTTGAATGGTGGATGTTTCTTTCCCAACTCCTTATGAAGGTCTGTTGAAGAAAATAAGACTTGTTTCTTTTGCTTTCATAGCTAACCTGCTATTATCCTTCTCTGGCAGGAGGTTTTGCTTTCATAGGTAACCAGTAGCAGGAAAAGAAATATTTTTGGTATGATTCAATCTTTTTTTCTCAAATTGCTGAGATCTTTGTAGCTACATTTCATTATTTGGAGTAAAATGGCATTTTGGATGAGTGAATTAGGAAAAAAAAAACATTTTCGTTGACCTTTGAATATGTTTACAGTTTTGTCTTCCTTAAATATCTGCCTATTTCCTCTAATAATCAGACTAAAATGAAATGGTTATGTATTTATCAATTTAAAGTTTCCATATCTTATTTTCATCACAAAATAGCAAATTAAATTTGCATGTGTTAAATTCTGGGCTTCCAATTTGTCTTCCTGATGTTTTCAGGACAATATTAAAAGCCCCCCTTGTATTTTTCTCCTGAAAATAAAGGCTAAAGCACTGAAGATAGTTGCCTTTCTTATTTATACTGGAAAAGAACTCCTCACATCAGTCCAGACTTTCTTTATTCGTGGCCCTGACCTTTCCTCTTCATGTGCCAGGTTTGGGCTGTGTTGCACCCACAAAGCCACCTGGACATTGTGGCAGAAAATTCAATCCCTGTGGTCAGTGATTGCACATTCTTTACTACATGAGGCGTGTGACCTGAAAAGTTTATGGGAAAGGAAACATCTTTAGAAATAATGTGCTCTGTTTTCCTGAAGAGCAAAAGGAAAAAAAATACTCCAAAACTCCAGACTGAAAATGAACTGAGTATATGGATTGTACTGTTGCTTTAACAAATTTTTTTTGGCTACATAAATGCAGAATTTAGAAAAATGAAGGATTTCAATTTGATTCACACTTGCAGTGATTGATGCATTTCCCAGGGAATCTGTGTTCTTTGTCCTTTTAGCTGATGTGTTTTGGTTCCTTTCCCATGTGCAGACATTTTTACAAGCATGTGGGAGCTTCACTTTAATTCAGAATGAAAATATCATATTTTACAAGTGCAACTCTAATTAGCAGATACCTCTTTGTTGCTCCTTTAATGTTAATGGGGAGAGAATCCATTACATTTGGTAAGCTTTGGGTTAGCAGTTGAGTGGGTGAGCATAAGCTAAAGGTCTGATGTCAGCCTTTGAAAGAGAAATTGGGTGAATTTTCTGGGCTCTTGAAGTGATACTTACTCCAGTGCTTTACATTCCAAGGAATTCCAAGCAATGTCTCTCATATCTCTTTCTTAAAAACATCTGCAGACAGGTAATGGCCACATTAAGTGCTGCAGTGGGCATGTTCATACCTCATGTGTCTGTAAATACCCTACTGAGCAGATCAGAGAGAGCAGAAATGGCTCAGTGAAAAAAAAAAATGCCTGAAATGTTGTGGGTTTTGGAATTGGCAGGGAATTGCTGTGTATCTGATTTTTCATCTCCCAGCCATCCCTTACGTAAAACGTTTTGTGCTGTGATCGGCTGATGCATTTAACCCAGCCCTGAAATTGTTTTTAACCACAGTGAGAATACTTCTGCTGAGGTCCCCCTTGCACAGATGCGTGGTGAAATAAGGTGAGATGAGGTTAAAAGGCAGAAGTGAAGTTAGGGAAGCCAGAAGGTGCCAGAAAGTGGTTCAGCTGTGAAACTCAGCATGGTCCATCAGCCTCTGAATGTTCTGGAGTCAGAGAAGGGCTTCAGTGCTGAACTCAGGCTTTAATGACTTTATACAACTTGGTAAGTGTGTGATATAACCAAGTTCTGTGATGTAACCACCCTCAGATTTAAATCTCTGCATCTTTTCCCAGAGATCCCATCATTCATTCAATAATCCAACATTAAAATTACCTCTGGAGAAGCCCAGGGTGTAGGAATAAGTGTCTGGCTCTTTATAGGAGTGACTTCTGCATATTGGGCAATAATTAACTAAAAATAGTATGCTATGTGTACAGCTAACATGCCATAATAGGAACACCTACATCTTTTATTCCTTCTTTCCAAGAATTTTAAGGAATTTAATGTTAATAGACTTCTTTTTAAGATTTATTAATTAATGTGTCTGCTCATTTATTGTGAGACAGCCGGGCAGCCTGACACTGGTCTGAGGGTGATGGAATCAGCTCCAATAATTGTGCTGTCACCAGCTCCAGAAGGAGACACTGGCAAACAGAAGAAACATGTACATAGGTGCTTTTCTGTTTTGTGTTCTTCAGTTTAAAATTAAATACCTCCTTGGAGTTCCAGGTCTGTCTGGTAACAGGATAAATAACACTTCAGTATAACCCAGCAGCTTGGCATGGACCTCTAGTCACAGGCTTTTCTTTTGTAATTTTTTTTTTTATTTGTGCAATCACAGAAGTAATTTGACTTGTTACAAATAATGTTTTGATAAGCTTCAATAGAAATTAGCAAACCAGCCATCAAATGGGATTTATAAAAAGTTGCTTGGGAAAATATGTTGTAAGTAGTCTGCAATTCAAGGCATTTCCTTTGCAGGATGCTTATCAAGTCTGCATGTGCTACTTCCAAATTGAACTAGAACGTAGATGAGAGCTATTTTTGATAGAAAGGGGTGGGGGGAAAGAAAATAAAGCCCAGTTGGAAAGTAGTAACAGGTTTTTTTCTCATTGCCTTAGGATGTAAATCCTGCAAGTGTGCAGAGAGAAAACAGACTTTGAAACAGCCGAAGAAAACAGATTTATCTGTGATGTTTGAGATGATGCTGGTAGTGTAAACGTGATTGAAATAGTCATTGTAGGAGTGGTGAGTAAATATACCAGAAGCTTGGGGATAAACTGACTTCTCTTTGCTGCTCCATATGCCAAGTAAAGGCAGAATGTCCTGCTTGTTTCTGGGATGTTCCTTCCCTGGGGAGGCTGTATCAGGAGGAGCAGCCACTGGTTTTCAGGATTGTCATCACTCCCAGATGCCAGTGTAGAGCTCTTCTTTCATGCCCTGGATGTGGTTGCTGGCCTCCTCTGGGCTGTTGGAATTAACATGTTGCAAGACCAAGGGGGAAAAGATCCAGCAAATATTTCTGTGAGGATTTCTTGTAGATTAATCAGTTTTTTAGCCTTTTGGTGTTTCACAAATCAGCAGCGAGATCTGGAATGTGGAAGCTGTCTACACTTTTCAGGACAAAGTGCTGCCTTATTTGACCATCAGCCTGATGGATAAACTTACAGGACAAGCTTAATCTTTTTTTCCAGACTGAAAAATTACCAGGCTGAAAAAGGATCTCACCTGTCATTCTCCTCTAACTAATTTTTGGCTTTTCATCTGGCTTCAGTCAAATTTGATAAAGGCAGAGCCATTAAGCAGACCAGGGCTCAAGATTCATGGGGATGAGGAGCTTGGGAGAGCAAATCCACCCTCCCATGGTCTGGCAGAGTGGTCCTGGTCCCAGCCCTGTGGAAGGAGCAACCTGGGAAAGTGAGAGGAGCTCTGAGGTAGGAAAGGGAGGGACATCCTTGAATTAAGTCCCACACACCTATAGGTAAACCAAGATTCATGAACTATGCTGAGAGTTTGGGGGTTTTGTTGGGTTTCCCCCCCCCCCCCCCCCCAGAATTTAACACTCTCTGAGACAAACACCCAGATGACTTGATCAAGCACCTGTAATAACACTCCCTATAGGTTTGTTTGGATTTAGGGGTTTTGTTTTGCCTTTTCTCCCAGCTGAAACTGTGCCTTAATTCCTCACACAAAGCCTCAGCTGTGCCCTGCGAGCACGTCGCTTCCAGCAGCAGCCACTGCATCAACCTCCTACTGGCATTTTTTAATTAAAAGAACAGCACTATCACTTCAAATTAGTGCCACATAGCTTATTGGAGTAAGGAGTGAAATGGTGTTTAAAGGTTTTTCTCTCGTGGAAATTTTTTATTAAAATTTGCTCTCTTTTGGGTTTATCAGCAGTTTGTCATTCAGTGCTTGGACAATATCTGATTCTGAGGTGTGCAAGTTCTCTGTGATATGAATGCAAATAAAAGGCTGCCTTTTAATATGTTGACTATTTGATAAACAAGAAGCACCTTCTTCATAAAAACAAAGCAACAACATTATATTATTTTATGATTCTCACAAAGCAAGTGTCAGCCTGTTTTTCAAGTGCCTTCCCTGTATGGAGAAGGTAGTGAAGAAATAGATATTTCTGGGAGCTTCTGTGCCATGAACTGTGAAGAGCTGTTTTTGTAATCCTGTTCAGTGAAATTGTTAGGGCTCTGTTATACTAAATTACTGTGAGAGCAAGGAATATATCCAGGGGGAGGTAGCCCTAGTGAGAATTTTCCTCATACAGCATTTCATTTTGTCTGGAATATTAGCACTGTTAACCAGCCATGCGAAATGTAATGTATTCAATCTATTTAATCAATTTCAACTGGAAAGCAAACGTCTTAGGCTTTGAGTGAACCAGCTATCCTCATGTACTGGGTTTTTTAGTTATTAAGTTCTGGGCTTTGAATGTGCTAATATAGTAGTAGTTTGATAAAGAACTTTTTGTTCAAGAGAACTTTCTTCATTTTTTTTTTTTTTGCAGGGTCCTGGAACCAAGTGGTGTCTTGTATAAAATCCTGTGTCTGAATATCTGAATGTTAAGATTGTATAGGAAGAGGCATCATATTTTTTCCTTCAAGCTCCAGTTTCTTTATGTAATACCTTTGATCAAAGTATCTCAGAGCAGTAGGGGGATTGTAATTTATTGATGTAATGGACACTGACATTTTGTACAAGGAAAATGGCAAACAGATGCTGTTGAAAGGCAAAGTGATGAATGTATAATGTTGAAAAAATTGTGACCGAGCATCCTGGTTGGAATAATGCACTAAAACATTTTCACCCAGATCCCAGTCTTTGTGGCTGCAGAGTCACTTGGGATTTGAAAGGGAGGTTTCTTTAGTGAGGAGCTTGCAAGTTGTTAATAAAAATTGCCAATGGGAGGAAGGTCCACATATATTGTTAAGCCACTGTTGGGAAACTGATTTTGCAATGAAAATGTTTATTTGTTTTGAAAGAAAAATCTGTGCTAGAATGCTACGCATGCTCTACTTCTCTGTTTATTTTGCTCTCTGCAGCCAGTCTGTAACTAAAACATTCCTAGCATCCTTTGGCTGGAGAATCAGTCAGGGACTTTTTTGTTCTGCTTTCAAGAAGATGATTCCAGTCTTTCTTGAAGCTTCTCCAAAGGAAATTTCCTTCTGTAGTGGATAAGGTGACAATGAGGGAAGTCACAGCCTATGGTCCAAAGGCTTAGTGTCACCCTCTTATTGTTGTCATGTCCTGCCATGTTTAATCTGACAACGAATGGGAACATTTTAGCATAGCTACAATGGCACACAGTAAGAATTGGAGCCACTCTGATGTTAGTTCTGCTTGAGTTCCCTGAGCTCACGGGCTGGCTGTTAGCAGGATAATGTGGATAAATGTTGTGTGGGCACAGAGGAGAGGGGTTGTGTCTCCCTCCCCAGCCCCCATCCAATCAAAGGCTGTTTGCCACCACGGATTGGATTGTCTTGCTCAACCAGGGATTGGCTCTGACCAGTGTGTTTGTTTTGTTGTTCATCCCTGGTGACTGTCAGTAGCACTTGGCTGAATAAACAGAGACTATTGATCAAATTTGAAGTCATTAGCTTGGCAGTTTAAATAGATGCTGGCCTATATGGTTAGAACTGGGGAATAACACAGACTGATACAGCTTTATTTGGAATAAAAGCCTTCTTTTCACAGAGTCCTGTTTGGTGCCATTCAGTTCCCAGTTTGGTGCCTCCCTTAGGTCATGCAAGAATGAGACATTTTGCTTAAAATACCTAAAGTGAAGAGGGTGGCTTTGCTTGTGTAAGAGAGCGATAACACAGATACAACAGGGATCCACTGACCTTTGGTACTAATTGGAGATCAGGTTTGGAAGAAGGGGGTCCTGCCATGAGGTTATTGGTTAACCACATCCAGCTAGGGCATGCCTGGGAGGAATCCTGCTCCATCCCCCAGCAGTGGTGGATTGTCCATCTCACTGCTGCTCAGCTGACAGACACGGCTGGGAGATCTGTTTACACCAAACACCACGGGTGATGAATCACTCCTGAAGGAAGGAGCTTCCTTTTAGTGGCTGCTGTGCCATGTGCCTGACAGCCTTCTCCATCATTGGAGCATCTTGGAGGAGCATTCTGCTGAGGGAGCTCTGGAGTGCTCTGAGATCCCATGCCAGAGGATGGGCAGTGCTGTGTGAACTCCCCAGCACGGAGCATCGCTAATTCCTTCCTGCCAGCCTGGTGCTCCTGAGTCACAGAGCTGTGTGTCTGTCCCTCCTGTGTGTCTGTGTGTCCCTCTGTGCTCCTGAGTCACAGGGCTGTGTGTCTGTCCCTCCTGTGTGTCTGTGTGTCCCTCGGTGCTCCTGAGTCACAGAGCTGTGTGTCTGTCCCTCCTGTGTGTCTGTGTGTCCCTCTGTGCTCCTGAGTCACAGGGCTGTGTGTCTGTGTGTCCCTCTGTGCTCCTGAGTCACAGGGCTGTGTGTCTGTGTGTCCCTCGGTGCTCCTGAGTCACAGGGCTGTGTGTCTGTCCCTCCTGTGTGTCTGTGTGTCCCTCGGTGCTCCTGAGTCACAGGGCTGTGTGTCTGTGTGTCTGTCCCTCGAGAGCAGCACGGGGCACACATGGATTGACCCACATTGCCTGGGGCACTGCAGCAGTCACGTGCAGATCCCTGCCAGGAAATCAGATGAGAACTGATGTAATTCAGTTCATCCAACGTTTGCACAGCCTGGGCCAAAGTGCTTTCAGGGATTTACCACTTGTGTGACTAATAGGTGATTAGGTAGATTGGAAGGAGTGTGTCTACGTGCTTCGTGTAGACAAGACTTATCCCGTAATAATGGCAGCACCAAAAAAAGTCTCTTACACATCATTCTCTCATTGTAGTTTTTAAATGGAACTGGTTATTAAATGAGATTTTCTTCCTCTGCGTAAAAGCTTTCATCCTAATTCCTTGGAAAGTTTGTTGCTTGGGGATGTTTTCCCTGTGACAGCTGGACAATTGTCCTGGAGAAAAAAAACAATAATTCAGTCCTGGGGTTAATAAAAGAACAAAAGTAGGTGAATGAATGATAAAAATTTGGCTTCACAAAGCTATTAATACCTCTGTAATTGCAGGCTTTTTTTGGAACAAGGCTCATTTCTGTCCCATTCTCCTTTGCCTCTGCCACAGCTTCCTTATTCCTGCACATCCACTTGCAGTCCCCTCCTTCCCCAGTGCCACCACTGTCACCTCCCCACGTCCCTCCCCAGGCTCAGCAGGGCTGGCACAAGGCCCAGGCTAATAAGCCCAGACGAGCTGATTCCCTGGCAGGTGTCCAGGTGGCTGCTCACCTTTTAGCTCCAGTGCCCTCCACAAACACGAGTGTTTGGGGCTGCCTTGGGTTTCTCATTTGTAAACAAAGAGAGTTGGAGCTGAGTTCTCTGAACAAGTGAAAAAATAGACACAAAGACAGTGGAGAGCGATTTGTAGCCTCTTGGGCGGATGTTGGAAGGGATTATAACGGGCAGAATAATCACAAAACAAGCTACTGGAGATTGAAAAAATTTCCAGGAGTTAAAAACAATATTGTAAAACAGCTAATGAACCTGATTCCAAATGAGAAAGGATGCCAAGAATTTAATTTGGGTGAACACAATTTTTCTTCTCTCTTCCTGTTTTTAAACTTGCTACCTTTATTTTAGCTTTTGTATAGGAAATTAAAGCAATTGTTCCATTTTGTAGCTCAGCACTTAATCAGCCTGAATGATTTTTTAAATTTTTACCTGGATGGTCAGGGTGTCATTTTCCCCTTTTTTTGCACATGCCTCTTGAATCGTCTGGAATCTGACAGATATAATTTGAATATGGAATGGTAATGAAGCCAAAAATAGATGTGTGCAAGAGCTGGTAACAGGGAAACCATCAAGAAGAGAAGTCAGTGGAATGTTTAATTCCATCTAGTGTGGGCAGTTTTCCCCCTAAGACATTAAAAGCATTTATACCTCAGTACTAAGATCCAAGTTAGGATCAAGACTTCATTTATTATGGGCCATTAGGCTCTGCCACTTCTTTCCAGCACCAACTCCATCTTGATGATCCATATGTTTGTAATCCTCAGGTTGATAACGACAGCCCAGGGAGCTCTGGGAAGAAAGAAGTACTTGGGAATGAATTCCAGCTGGTTCAGTTTTTGGCTGGCCACTCTGAGTAGCCTAGAACAAAATGAACTCATGGCTCCGGGCTTTTGTGCTCCCTTAACTCTTCCCTGAATATTGACTTTGCCCTGATTTTTGAGTCAGAGCTCACTCAGGGTCAGGTCAGAAGGGGCTGCTCCAGCTCATGTGTTTGTTACCATCCTGACTGCAAAGCAAACAGCAGGTCAGAGAATGAGGAAGGCAAAAACTGTAAGAGCATGAAAAAGTTTCTTTGGCAGCAAGGCCCATGGCTTTGAAAAGCTTTACATGACAAGACTTGAGGCTTTTTATGTTTCTATCCAAACATGCCAAAAAGCACTCGGCATACCTCAGTTAAAATCCAAGCACGGAAAACAGCAAGATGTGCTGGGAATCAGGGAAAGTTTCTGAGGCATTTGCTAACCTGAGGTATGTGGTGGTAAAGCAGTGATATGGTGCTGATGCGTTACTTGAAAGAAAGAATGCTTTTCATTTACTTTAAAAAAAAATTGGGGTATTGACTGTGCCTCTTGAAAAGTCATCCTTTTCAAAAGTACCTGCTGGAATTTCTCTTGGTAGCAGTTGCTGAAGTTAGCAGTGCCAGAAGAGGTGCTTGGTAAGTGTTGTTCTTTGCAATAGATTTTGAGCAACTGCTTGTTACAAGATTTCTGGTTATTAAAGAAATTCAAAATGAGTCTTGGTTACACTGAAATAAGTTGGACCCCATGCATTGTTCGGAGGTTTCTTCTTTCTATATACATAGTAGCCTGTAAGCCAAATTTTCCTGTGGAATTTCTGTATTGAAAATTCTTCATTCACTGTTTCTATATGAATGAAGAAATGTGGATTCTTGAACATTGTGACCACAGTGGTCATCAGTGTTTTTATACTTTTATTCATGAACTTCTAAAAACTACTCTGGCAAAATCTGTTGGTTTGTATTTTCTATGTTTTTAAAACAGGGATTTTTTTCCCCCTTTCATTTTGCTGGAAGTTAATCTCAACATCAGCAGCTTCCTGGGGCACTGAAGTGATTCTCTTGCCAGCTTCCTCCTCGTGGTTCACAAGGAAGCTTCAGTTCAGCACTGAGTTGAGCAGTCCAGAGCCAAAGCTGCACATTGAGCACTAAGGCAACGTTCCATGTGGATTGTTTAACTACAGCTCTTTTACTGATACATTTAAGCCCCATGGGATGGACTAATAGTTTACATAGTTTACAACTTACACAGAACACCATCAATTTTTTGAATAACAGTGTTCTTGCTTTTGAGCAATCTACTTAGCACTTGATGAAAACCAGACATTAATTTTGTACTGTTTATTATATACCCCAATTGGAAACTTTTGTTACTGTAAAGTTGATTTTATACCTTATATAATTGCAGTAAGATATCAAAGAAGTCAAATACTGGTTTTGTCTGGAAAAACAAATCTCAGTTTTAAATTGAGATTGAGAATGTGTTAAATTACATTTTTTTCTTCCTTTAAAATAGTGCTTAACATTCAAATTGCCTTGTTGAAATACTGACACTACCTGTATGTGATGAAATGTAAATACCAGCCACTCTTTGGAGATACAAAACATATGTTTTAGTTTTAAACTGAGAAATCTGCTTCGTTTTAACTTGGAAGTTGTAGACCTTTTGCTGTTTGACAAAAATTCAGTGTTTCTATTGAACTGTTGCTTGGCTGTATCTACTCCAACTTTGCCAAGATTTTCTGTACCAAGGTTTCTTCTTTCACAGGTTTCACTGTTCTGCAGCAGCAGGTCAGGCTCCTTTCTGCATAACAAGCAGCTATTCTGAGGCAAGGCAATATTTATATATTGAGCTGGAGATAGTACTGGCTTAGAAAGCACAAAAGTTGTGTGTTGTGTTCCTGACATTTCAAGTGTTTTGCTCCCTGGTCAGGACCCCAAGGCTGGGTCTGGTTTAATTTCTGTGAGTACTTGTGAATTCTGCTGATCGTGGTGCTCAGTTAAGTACCTGTAAATGTGTTGCTTCTGGTTTTGGTCTCTTGTTCTGCACTTTCTCCCCTTTATAAAGCAGCAGAGAGCAGTTGTGCAGGTTTTCCTCACGGAATTAGGAAATGAATGGCTTGTAAAAGCTCGGAGTCCATTAATTGGATGGTGTTTTGTGGGGGAAAAAAAGCTGCTGTTAGTACAGAAACATACCTGTAACTTGAATCTCACACACTGCTTATAAAACATGCAGGGGTAGCAGTGGTCTGGGTAGCCCCAGAGAGAATATCTGGGAAGAAGGAGAATCTAAATTTCTGTGTTTTACAGTGAACATAATATTTATTGGAAAAGCCTTTTATGTACTGAATTAGTAAGCAAATGATCAGCTGCACAGGGGAGTCCTTCTAGGGTTCTTTTTGGTAATGAAAATAAGGCTTTATACCTTGAACTTTTGAAAGTGAAGATCAGAGACACCTTAAATGAAACACACCTCCCTGAAATGCTGACTGAGCACAGGCACTGCTCTCTGCTGCAGGAGTGTCAGCTATTTCATACCTCATTTATGCTCAGCAATATCTAAAGCATTCAGGGTTTCTGTTCTGTATTTGATTTTAAATTTAATGTTGTTCACCTCACATTTTCCAGAGAAACAGATATCTGAACATTTGGCTAGGATTTCTAGAAAGGACCTTTTGTTACTGGGACTCTGGGATTAGGGCTGGGCTTGAGCTGGGTTCAATCTCCAGCTCTGCCTGGGACCTGTTGTGAACAATGTTGGGATGAGAACAGGGTCCTGTGAGGTGCTGACATTTTTAGGGATTTGAAAAAGATGCTTTGAAACCTCCTTGGTGTTGAAAGTACAAAAATATTTTTGGCCATCTTAGTAAAATTCGGTTTGGAATCTGAGTTATGAGTGCATGTGGGTGGAGGAACATGTTTTTCATGCTTTAGGAATTTTTTTCCAGATGCTTTTGCGGTGCTTGGGTAACTGTAACAGCAAAGTATTGAGATTTCAGCATGGATTTATTCCTTAGCTCTAATGCAATTTAAGGGAATTGAGCCACATAGTTTCCTGGTGTGTTTTTAGCTTCATTTTGGTGATGATGTTGCACAGCTCACGTTGTGTCTGATCCAAAGTGTGAGCACAAGAAGAATGTGCAGGGCGTGCAGATAAGTCTGTCTGGATAGACACCACTTGCTTGGAAATATGAATTATTCAATGCAAGTGCACGTGGTGAGAGATGCAAAAGATTGAATAAGGGAAGAATTCCAGAGCTGTGTTGATCCCAATAACTGTAACTTACACAGTGAAGTGTGGAGTAAATGAAAAGTCCATTTTGTATTTCCAGCAGGATTTTTTTCCATTGAAATTGTTTTGTTTAGCTCTCAGCTAAGAAGTTGTATTTGCCCTGAGAACAGCATGTGTGTGGTTTCAACAGCAATTTTGAGGCTTTTACAGATTTTCCTGTATCTTACCAATGTATGCAGAAGCTGATGCTGTAGCTGAAGCCTGAGTGTATCCTTTGTTTTCAGGGAACCAGGAGACTTTGTGGAATCTTGACTGAATTTGGGAAATCTCTCCTTACAAAATTATTGTCCCACTTGGCTGTGGTCCTGGCAGAATTATTGGTGGGGGTGGATGAGTGAGTTTTAGAAACCATACAGTGGGTACAAATCCCATGATGTTCTGTTAACATATTTCCTGGTAAAGCTGTGTAAATGATGGGCTGTTCTTGGGAATGGCTGTAAAATGGTGATGGTAATAAGTGACTTAGCTCTTAAATTCCAGTTCTCACAGAAACTGGTTGTGCTTTGGGCATGTTTGGAGACAGCAAAGAGGAAGTGGAAGGGATGTGAGGGAAGACAGAGCTTCAGGGACATCTTGGTGACAGAGGAGGTGTCACCACTCAGGGTCTCACTCTTGCCCCAGCGTCTCTGGCTGTATTTCCCACATCTGAGCAACCACTGCAGGGCCAAGAAGAACAATTAGCTGATGGAACAGCAGTCTACAAAAGGTTTGCCCTAAAAAATAAAATTTAGAAGAAAAAGCACCCATGGAAGTACAGTTTGAGTGGCACGTGGGTGACAAAGCCCCATGGGCAGGTTCTGCTTTCAGAGCTGAGGGTGTGCCTGTAGGACTCATGCATTCAGGGATATTTGGGGTTTGTGTCTGTCTAGGAAATGGGCAGCTCTGAGTGTGACAATGCTCTTGGCCTGGATTAGAGGGAGGCATTGCAAAGTCATAAGAAAACTGAGGCAATAGCTGGGATTTAATGAAAGATTTAATCTGATAGGTAACCTTTATCTCAGGTATTTGTTAGGGGTGAGCAAGGGGGAAGAAGAGAGAGAAAAGTTGGTGTGAGAAGTAATTGATAAGCTTATTCCCACTTCTGATATGTGTGCCTTTCTCAGATTCTGTACATCAACATTAATTCAGCGTCCTATTGATCTCCCTTTCTATCCCTGCAAAGTTCTTCAGCTGATTCCATAACTCTTCAGTGTTTCTCCAGTTTTACATCTCAGTCAGTTAATTTTTAAACTTGCTTTACTGGTCTTGTACTGCACACAGTCTCAGTTAAAAGGGAATTTAATGAGTCTTGTTCTTCCAATAGCCCTGTGCTGGGTTTTTCAATGATTTATATTACTGAGGGTTAAGTCAGCCCTTGCTGGTTGTGTGTGAAGACTTATTGTTGGAGAATTTTTCAGTTTGAGTAATTCTTAGGAGCAGAGATGAAGCTCTTGTGTTTTGTCAACTTGTTTTTTTTTTGCAGTAGGAGAACTGCCTCTCATTCGTGACTGCTTTCTGCTTAGGTAGGATGGAATTCTGATTCCTGACTAAGTAGATACTTTAATGACATGTTAATGGACTAATAAAAATGGCTTTTTCTGGGTGTGTGGTTTTTTGAAGATCTCTTCAAAGTTGTCTAGTGTTTGCAACTGGCTACACGAAGCCAAGTTCCAGCCCACGAGGAGATCATGCCTTGAAAAGAGGCTTTGATTTTTACTGCAGCCTACACAAAAGGGCCACAAAAAGAGTTCATGTATCAACTCTAGCAACTCTTTGAGAATTGAGGGTTTTATAATGAAGCCTTGCTTTAATCTGGTAGTCAGGGTCTGGTTTAGCATGAGTTCAGGCAGAGCCTTCCAGTGTCAGGGCATGAATGCAGGGCCTGAAGTCAGAGGGTCTCGGGGGTTTTTGGTTGGTTTGTGTCTCAGATTGCAAATCTCATTGGCACCACAATGCTGAGATGGTTAGTGAAGGCCACTCAGGGTGCATGTCAGGATGAAATTAGTTCCATACAGCTAATTGGCTTATTTGGCAATGTAAGGAGGGCTGTGGCTTTGTTTATCTCTTTGTGCTCGCCGGCGGTTCGGGTTCGGTTACTGAGAAGTTAAAGCAGTCTGGATTTGTGCATTTCAGTCTCGAGCAGACAAAGAAAAAGACCAAAAGTATTCCTAAAGCAAACAAAAAAATGACTAGAATAGAAACCTTGGCCTTTGTGGTGACAATTTAAAGTGCAATTTGTGAGTAAAGTGGTGTATTTCAGTTCAGTGATGTGGCTGGCTGTAGAGAACTGCATTTTTACACACTTCAGCCATCTTTCCTTTCCCATAAAATAATTTTTTGTATCCCACCACATATAAATGATTGTCATCCTTAAAAAAACCAGACATGTGAAACCTTCACGGGTTGTCTGCTAGTAGAAATAAAAGCAGACCTTATCTGCAGTGAAGTCTCAGTTAAGGTTATGTGCAGAGAGCACAACTGGAAGCAGAGTCATTCCTCAGGGCACTTCAGAAGGGGTGGCTTGTGGTATTCAGAGTATTTTCCACAAAATCCACGAAACTGTTTGGATGAGATGTGATTTCACATAAGAAATTCAGCAAAGATTTTAATTGTGGGCATTGAGTTTTAGGGTGTTGGAACAGCATGTGGTGAATAGCTGATGTTTGCTTTTTTCTCCTTTTTTGGGAGAGGCTTTTTTCCACTTCATGTACATTATTTTTGCCATGCAGCCTTCCCAAAGCTGTTTTTCAGAATGGGATTTCTGCTGTGGAAACCAGGCTGTGAGCTGGCACACACAGGGGACTGTCCTGCTGGGGCACCTCCAACACAGGCTACCAAGTTCACAAGTCAAAACCTACACAGACTTTGCATTAGCAGAGATATTTCCATTACTTGGATGTCTCAAATTTGACCTGCTTTGCAACCTTTTTTCATTTTCCAATTGTGTGCAGTAACTTTAGTTTCATTTTATGTCATGACCTTTATTGCTTTCTATTCCAAAGCCTCATTGTTCTTCTTTGCTTCTGTCTTAGAACAAACCAAGCAGCCTGTGGTGCTTGTAATGATTCTGCTGCATATCTCTATGACTAAAGATGGTCTGTACAGAAGGAAATATTGAGTGAAGTCCTTTCTATGCCACCAGCCTGCTGGCCTGTGTTTATCTTCTGTCACAAAGTAAAACGAATATATCCTGGAATCTGGCTGCATGTTTGTACAAGCATAAATAATTAACCTGAAATATCCAAGGGAAGGCCAGAGATGGCTGAAAGTGGTGTTTGCCAGCATGGCTCACTGTGACCTCTCCCCACCTTTCCTAAGGAAGATGTGGACGTGCTGCTGGTTTGTCTTGGCTCCAGAATTAACTTGGCTACTGAGTTGAAGGCCGTGGTTAGCTCAGATCATATCCACATGTAAAGGTCCTTCATTTGAGCATGGAGGCTCCTGCCTTTAACTTGCAAAGTGTGAATGAATGCAGTCCCAGGTGCACATTTGCCTGCTGCTTTGCATTGGTACAGGCTGGGCCTATGGAATATTTTCATCCCTTGCCTTATTTACTTTACTTTTCCCCCCAGGAAACTGTGTCCTTTGTGCACTGTGCAGCTGGAAACACTTGGAACATCTTAGCAGTGTGCAGTGGGATGGGGTATGTTGGGAGTTGGACTCTGTGATCATTATGGGTCCCTTCCAAGCTGAGACATTCTGGGTGTATGGGAATAAATCTGGTGCTGATGCAGAGTCAGGCTCTGTTTACTTGGGAATGTTTGAAATGATTCCTCTCCCAGACTGTTTTTCTGTGCCTCCCTGCAAGTGCTGCTCTTGCTGCAGGATGTGTCTCAGGGTGAATTAGCAGCTTTCTGATGCAATTCTCACACTGGTGCCACTCTGTGCTCTCCTCACTGTACCAGTCCTGCTCCTGCAGCACCTCCTGAACCACAGCAGATGATTCATTTCTGTTTGGAGGCAGGGTGGACAACCAGGGCCTGGCAGAGGAACCTCTCAGCTCACTCAAGTTACATCCCCAGGGTGAATACTGACTTTGTCTAAGGCTCATCCTTTCTTCACCTCCTGCCAAATATGCTTTCACACTAGCACTTCACCCAGCTGGCTAATTTGGCCTTTGAAATTATCTCAATAATGTCAGGTACTTAAAAAAACATTCCCATCCCTTTATAAATATTATAATCTAGATGCAGAGACATTGTTTCAGTGTTGTTTTGGATCTGTTGTATTAAAAAAAGAAGTTTTTCAGAGCTGTGCAACAATCCTGAGCTGAGCATAAACAAATCCTGTGTCAGGCTGAAACAAGTTGGTTGACTTTGAGGAGGCAGAATGTAAATACCCAAGTCAGGAGAATTAGTACCTTTTGTAGTGTTGCAACAAATGCAGGGAGATCATTCCTGCTGACAAGCCCAGAACTTTTCTTGTTTAAAAGAAAGGAAAAACAATTTGCAAAATGGGCAAAGAGCGGATTTGGGCAAGACCTGGGCAAAGAGCTCAGGGTCTATCTCATTCTCCTAAACCCTCTCTGAACCAGGGATAAAATTAATAACTTTTTAAGCCTTTGTAGCTAAACCTACCCAAGTCCATGCATTTGGGGCTTGAAGTAGCAGCCATCAGGTTGGAGCTGATGTGTTTGAGAAGGAAATGTGGCCCAGTCCCAGCTTTGCAGAGCAGGGAGGGGCTGTCTGCTCTGCTGCTGGCGTGGTTTCACATCCAAGGCTCCCGTTGCTGACCTTTGCCACCTGTTTTTTTACTGGAATTTAGAAATCTGTGGCTTTTAGTGATACAGCTCTTGCAAATATTTTTTGCCCTAGTGGGTTTAACATGCAAATAGTGGAACAGAGCCAATGGTCCATCTCAGGCAGCCTGATTCTGGAGATTGCTCCATAAAGGTTTATTTCAGCTATTAGCTTTTGTGCCAATATTTTTCTTACAAGAAAGAGTAATAATTTTTGCAACCGAAAATTGAGGGTTTCACAGGCTGTGAGTGGAAAATTGGCAGCTGTGCTCATCTACTGTAGACTGAAAGGCTGGGGCAGAGGGAAAAGAGTTACATGAAAAATATAATTCTTCAATAATAGCTTTAGAAATTTATGCTGCTGTTTTGAAAGCACACCTGAAATATGGAATAAAGGCATTAATTATATGGACAAACCATATGCAGAAAGTTACAGATGTCATCCTCCTCCAGCTCAATAAGTAATCCTTAAAACTGGGGATTGCAAAGTAGAGTTGATTTTAAAAATCTCACAGAATTCCTTTTGGCTGGTGCTAGCATGCTGAAGTTCTTATTTTACTTGTACTTGGTCTCTCTTTCTTGAGTAGTTTTTCCTCTGAAACACTCTCAACAGGAAAAGGAAATTAAAGGTTGCTCTGTCCTTCCACAGGCAGCGGATGGTGATTCTCTAACCCTGTGTTCTTTCAAATGGAATTGCCACAGTCTGGCACACTTTTCTTTTTGGTCAGTTGTTTAAAAAAAATGCAAGAGAAACTTTCTCTGATTATAGTTTACCAGTGTAAGAAATAAGTAATTTTTAATCCCTTCTAAAAATACTTTCCTGGTGTGGCTGCTTTAATTATTACTAAGAAGGAGGATTTGTGTATTTTTTTCCATGAGCTTCTGGGTTAAATAGTGGATTTCTGTTTGCTTGACATGGGAGGTGAGGCAGTTTTTTCTCTGCTGCCTGTGTTACGTAGGGAATGTCTCTCTGAGGCTGAGAGGTGGAATTCTAGTAGAAGTATATAAAAATAAATAAATAAAGTATTTGTTCCTTTGCACCTTCCCTTTCCCCAGTGTAGAATTACAGTGAGACTGAGGGTAATTCAGGAAGAAGGGGAGATGGAGATGAGAAAGGGAAATGGTCCATACCTGGGGAATTGCCCATTGATTATCTTCTGAGCCTTCATTCTCATGCTGAAAGATTTCTTTTTTTCCCACTGGGGAAAGAGACTCCCTCAGCAGTAATTAGGTGTTTTATAGTTACCTTCCTTTCTTGGATCTTGGTTTGAGATAAGTTGAGCTCCAATATTTTCCTCTTTGGCTCTGGAGTTGTTTTTCCTGGCCTGTTAGAAGAGTTTAATGGATACTAAACAACTTGGATTGCTGAGATCCTACTGAGCAGTCCTTATGGAAAAGCAAAATTAGACTTGTAGCTGGTAATAGACCTGGTAGAAATGGAGATTGATGTGAATTTCCTGATGTAATTTTTTCTTAAACTGCTGTGCTGGTGAGCAGAATTGGAGAGAGGGAAACGATGTCTCATTTGTGGCCCTTTCAAAGGAAAACATCTTGATGCAGATTTTTTTTTCCAGTATATTTATTTTTCTCCTGAGTGAGGCCCTGCCATACTTCTCCCCAAACCTTTGTGTATTTACAGATTGCTTCTGCTGTTGCAGAATCCCTGCCATGCTTTGTTTCACCCTGTACCCACACTGTGTGTGCAAGGAGCAGGAGGTTGCACTGCATTTGATGGCACTTAGTGAAGAGGTCTCTTCCAGGAATCCCTGAACTGTTCTTTGTTCAGAAAATGTTTAGTCTTTGTTCTAAAATGGATGGATTCTCAAACAACAACAAAAATCTGATTTAGTATTTGTGTAAACATGCAGTAAAGAAAATTATGAGGTTTTAATGCAAAGGGATGTTCATTAAATCTTCTGTGTGTTGTAACAATAGAATTAAAGCAGCAAATATAAAGCCAAATTTATATGTAAATATTCCAATCCCAGATAAAGAAAACAATGCTCACATTTAATATTTAGGTGTTTTTTTATGAATTATTATCAGATATTATTTGAGCTGATGTGATTACCAGAAAGCTTTTTTTTTTATGGTTTTAAGATTTCTTTATCTGCTTTTTTGTTTTGCAGTATTATGTGCCAAGAATCTCGCAAAGAAAGATTTCTTCAGTAAGTATGTCCCAATTGTGTGACTTTCTGCTCTGGATTAATCAGATTTATTTGGAGATGGTGCATTACTGTGGAGGCTCATCTGTGTGTCATATGCACTGCTTTACTACAGGAGTGCACCTTACTCTGGGTTGTAGATTGTGTGCATTTCAGGGCTGGAAACACTCAGGGCTCACAGATTCCAGCTGGAAGTTTGACTGATGGAAGCACAGGCAGAGCTCACAGCTCTATGCTGGGGGGTACCAGGAGCATCCTCAAAAACAGGATTTACTAAAATATTTTCAGGATAATGGCAACTGTCCTTTCTTGAGGGGGGAGCTTTTAATGGCATTGTCTTGGAAGCAGCAAAACAAAGGACTGTGTTTAACAGCACCTTTTCCTTTCCACAGGACTTCCTGACCCGTTTGCTAAAATAGTTGTGGATGGGTCAGGTCAGTGCCATTCCACTGACACTGTGAAGAACACGTTGGACCCCAAATGGAACCAGCATTATGATCTGTGAGTTGCTTCTAAGCTTATAAATAAACAGTACCCCAGAGATTTGTCTACTGAATAAATAGTGCAGGGTTGGCACTGCAACTTCATTTTGTGTTAGGAAGAAGAGTTATATTTCATAGAATCTCAGAACAATTTGGTTGGAAGGGACCCTAAAGATTCCACCCCCTGCCATGGGCAGGAACACCTTCCACTATCCCAGGTTGGTCCCAGCCTGGCCTTGGACTCTTCCAGGGATGGAGCAGCCACAGCTTCTCTGGGCACCCTGTGCCAGGACCTCCCCACCCTCACAGGGAAGAATTTCTTCCCAATATCCCCTCTAACCCTGATTTGTTTCCAAGAAGAATATCCTTATTAATAAAGGAGTAGTACTTTGCTTTTAGGTGTTTGAATTTGGAATTATTTGTGTGGCAGGTACACAGCACAAAGGCTTAGTGAGCTCTCCTGGAGCAGTGCCATCCAGTTTTTACAGAAAATTGTCCTTGTTGGAATGATTTATTTTCTTCAAATTATTAGAACCATAAATTCTGCAGTTTTGTACGTTAATCGACTTGTTGTTTAGCTTTTAATGAGGCTGGCTGTAGTTAAATTCATGCTGCAGCAATATCAATTTCCCATGCTGTGTGAAATCACTGTGCAGTAATTCATTAATAACAGCATTTTGGGCATAAGCACTTGTGTACTTCTAATAAAGAGGCATGACCAATGTACTAAAATGTGTCAGAATTTGTACCAATTACAGCTTCAGCTCTGTGGAGTAAAAAGAGGTTATTATTTCTAAAATCACTCTTTTAATATGTATCTTTCTAGATACGTTGGGAAAACAGATTCCATAACCATCAGTGTATGGAACCATAAAAAAATCCATAAGAAACAGGGAGCTGGCTTCCTGGGGTGTGTCCGACTCCTCTCCAATGCCATCAGCAGGCTAAAAGATACTGGATGTAAGAGCAATTCCTCCCTGGTGTGACCAAGAACCCTCCATACCTTGTGCTGAGTAGTGAATGTTTCCACCCAGCCCTTGCCAGGGTTGATTTTTCCAATTCTCCTTTGCAGACCAGCGTTTGGATCTATGCAAACTCAACCCCACAGACACCGATGCTGTCCGAGGCCAAATAGTGGGTAAGAATGATCCCAGCTAAATTCCATCTGCTTGGTAAATATCCATGGGGAAAAACTCCTCTAGTCACTGCTTCTGTGTTGCTTTTTCTTATTTTACTGGGATTAAATTACATAACCTGAAAATTTTCATCACACTCCTATGCAGGAGTTTGTTTCCTCTCAGCTGATGATGGGAAACAGCATTAAAATCAGGGAATGCATCTGGCAAGGCTTCTGCTGCCTCTCTGGAAGGGTGAATGTCACTGGGAAATGATGCATTTGGGCAAGGTGACAGGCAGAGGGAATCTTGGGTGTTAAAAAAGGATCTGGAGGAGTTATAAGACATTTTACAAGTTGCTGGTTTGATACCTTTGACTCATGCAAGCCATTTCCAAATTTCAACAAGGCTGTGTTCATTTTACAGCAAATTCACCCCACGTTTTACTGCCCCCAACCAACCCCAGCTTTTCAGTGATATATATTTGGCAAACTCCAAATTCTCACCCTAAGATGACATCTAGTGGTGAGCAGTTTTTTTCCAGCTTCCCTTTCTATGTCCTCATGAAACCCAGATGTAGAACTTGACATGTTTGATATTTACAGAAATAAACTCAAGTTTTGAGGGAATGACCCTCTGGTTTCTCTTCTGCTTTTTAAAACATTAGTAATGCTTTAAAAAAGCATTTTTAAAAATTAGTAATGCTTGTTTTAAGAGAATGGAGGGAATTTTGGTAAGTGATGTATTCTTGTGCATAGGGTAGAGCTTTCCTTAATATTTTTCCCTGTATAAATGTGGATTTTTTTTTTTCTTTTTGCTGTTTTTAAGAATGCAGTTTTTCTTTTATTGACCTGAGCTTGTGTTTTCTTCTTTCAGTCAGTTTACAAACACGGGACAGAATAGGCACAGGAGGTTCTGTAGTAGACTGCAGAGGGCTTTTGGAGAATGAAGGGTAAGGATTGTTTTCTTTACACTTAATTAGAACAATGGTCTATGTGTGGAAAGACTGTAACTAACATTAGAAACTTAAGTATCAATGTGGCTACTACGTTTTCTGGGAATGTGTATCTGTCAGTTGGGTTATTAGGCTAAACTTGGTAAGGCTTGATTTTTTGGTTACCAGTGCTGAGAAATTTAGGTATAAAAACATTAAGAAAATGGCGCCTCTTGGGTTAAAAGTACTTCAGTTGTGGCGAGAGAGAACCAGTTATTTCTGCATTCACTTCTGTTGTGATGGAAACTCGTGAAGTTTCCCCATTTTCAGAACGGTTTATGAAGACTCCGGGCCGGGGAGGCCGCTGAGCTGCTTCATGGAGGAGCCGGCGCCGTACACGGACACGACGGGAGCGGCCGGAGGGGGCGGCTGCCGCTTCCTCGAGTCCCCCAGCCAGGAGCAGCGGCTGCAGGCGCAGCGCCTGCGCACCCCCGAGCTCAGAGCCCACGTCCAGACCCCTCAGAACCGGCCCCACGGGCACCAGTCCCCTGAGCTGCCTGAGGGCTACGGTGAGTGCCCCACAGAAGGTTTTGCTTGTGAGTGCCCCCCACAAAAGGGTTTCCTTGTGAGTGCCCCACAGAAGGATTTGCTTGTGAGCGCCCCACAGAAGGATTTGCTTGTGAGCGCCCCACAGAAGGTTTTGCTTGTGAGTGCCCCACAGAAGGGTTTGCTTGTGAGTGCCCCACAAAAGGGTTTCCTTTATGGAGGAGCATCAGGGGGTAGGATGGTCAGGATGGATGGAGATGAGAAATCTCTGAAGCCAAGTGGTGGAACTTGGGGTTTATTGCAGAGGGCCTGGGTGCAGGGACCTGCTGGGAGCTGCCAGCCACAGCTCAGAGCAGGCCCGAGAGAAGAGAGGAGTAGAGAGGATGAGAGGGAAAGAGAGTAAGAGGGTAAGAGTGTAAAGGAGTAAAAAAAGTAAGAGCGTAAAAGGGTAAAAGAAAGAGGTTGCCTCCGTTACAATACAATAAATCTTCTTCTGTGTGGAATATTCTAATTCTCACTAACCAATCTAGTATAATGTACAAATCCTATAGCATTTACATCCTGTAGCGTTTACATACAACCCCACAAAAGGGTTTCCTTTATGGAGGAGCAATGGGGGTAGGACGGTCGGGATGGATGGAGACGAGAAATCTCTGAAGCCAGGGCTTGGATCTTGGGATTTATTGCAAAGGGCCTGGGTGCAGGGCCCTGCTTCGAGCTGCCAGCTACAAGTCAGAGCAGACCTGAGAAAAGAGAGGGGGAGAGAGGATGAGAGGGTAAGAGAGTAAAGGAGTAGAAAAAGTAAGAGCGTAAAAGGATAAGAGAGAGAGGTTCCTGTTACAATACAATAAATCTTCTTCTGTATTGAATATTTCTAATTCTCACTAACCAATCTAGTACAGTATACAATTCCTGTATCATTTACATCCTATAGCATTTACATACAACCCCACAAAAGGGTTTCCCTAAAAACTCCTCTTTGGACCCCTTCTGCCAAGCTGTAGGGTCTGCTCTGACCCTTGGGCCTTGTCTGCAAGCAGAGGGTGTTGTTCCATCAAAAGGGGATCACCTTCAGTCCGGCCACACCATTGTTTTCCAGTTGTTCAGTAACTAAAGTATCTCAAAGCTTGCTTTAATTTCAATGTGGCTTATAGTTTCCATATTCTCAAAATCTTTTGCCAGGCAATCATATTTATAAGGCTTTCCTGTTTCATCTTCCCCAACACCTTTGTCCAAAAAGTTACAAAAATTTTCTTCCCTTTGGATGCATCGAGGGGTTTTGCCTGTTGGAACAAGCAGCGTCCACGTGTGTCTCATTCTGCCTTTTGGAAAAGGAACTAAGTGCAGATGGGAGTTTGAGATTGGCTAATTAGCAGTTGGCTACGCCAGGATACACTGAGGGGTTGATGGTAAATTAAACATGAGGTTGTGGTATGATGCTGTTACAGAAAATTCACTGCTAATCTTGGCTGTGTATCTAGGGAGAACGAAGGGAAAGAGCTCTTTAAACTAGAGCAGTAATGCTATTTTTTCCTTCCCCCTTGGCATGTTGTGTAGGTTTGAGCCCACATTTGAGAAAAGACTGGGAAAATATATAAAAGCAACAAAGAAACCAATAGTACAGAAGATTAGTGAGGATGGGATTAAGGAGAATTTAAACCTCAGAAAAGAGCATACCAAATCTAGGAGTAACGAATTCTAGTTTAGGGGTTTGAAATGTCTCAAAATCTAACACTAAAAATACAAACTAAAACATGCTGGTGCATGGATCTGTGCATTTCAAAAGAATGTTGAAATGTGTAGTCAGAGTAAATTTGTCAAGGACAAAACAGTCCATGCTTCAAGAGATCAGTGTGATGGCTCCAGTACTTTCTCCTAGGAGGAAAATATTCTAATATCTTTAAACTATTTAATTTTTTTTAAGATTAGTAATTTAGAATAATCTTCCTTCCATTTTTATAGAGCAAAGAACAACGGTACAGGGACAGGTTTACTTTTTGCACACACAGACTGGAGTGAGCACGTGGCACGACCCAAGGATACCAAGGTATGGATTTGTAGTTAAAAGTCAGGGGGTTGGTGTGTATTTGTGTGGCAGGATGCTGGATTTACAAGAGCAAAAATCTATTAAATGGCCTGTCTGAATTTAAAGGGTGAGCTCCCAGCAGAGGAATTGTTTGGGATGTTTCTAGTTACCTTTTCACCAAACATTAAAGATTACTCTTTTTGAAAGAAAGAATTATTTACTTGTGAATCATGTAAAACAAAAAGTAAAAAAATGTGTAGCCCTTCAGGAATTCCTGTTTGACAAATTCTTCCTAAAATGTTGGTGTGGCTGTTGTTGGTGAAGCTGCAAATTTCTGAATCTTACCTACAATTTTTTTCTGTATGAAAACAGTTTGGACTGCAAATTGAAGAAAAAACTAACTTACTTTTTTAATTAATTGTTTCTTGAATATTCAGCTTGTAATTTTTGTTTTATTAGTACTCACTTGTGTATAACTGAAGGAGAGATTACTTGTTATCTTTAAACTTGAAATGGTTTGAGGTTTTTATGCTTTAGGCCAGTAATTTGCAGCTAGAAAATTTGAATCCTTCACATGATTAATTTAGTAAAGCCTCTTTAAACCTTAACCTGCAGTTAATCCAGGTCTTTGTGAGTGAGGTCTGGTGCTCTTCCTGAGTAGCTCTGAATCTGGGCTGTTTCATGGGCCACCTGCACACCAGATTCCAGAGTGGAGTTTGTAACTCTCAGCTCTGCACTGCCTGGATAATAGAGGAATGTGGTACAGGATATTAGAAAAATGATACAAAGTAGTGCAGGCAAAAGTGGTGATAAAAGCTCAGTGTATGGAAGGAAATGAAAAACTAAGCTGAGAGAGAGAGAAAATAGCTGATTTTAGATTAGCTGGTATTGTTGGAAGAAGAAATGACAGTGGTTGTTCATTTGTGTCAGTCATGTCAGGCTTGTGTGCCCAAAGCTTTGTGTCTTCTTTAAGTGATGCTGGTCACCTTTATGGAAGGTGCTGCTGCTCCTCTCCCCAAATCCTTGAGCCAGGGTTTCAGGAGCAGCAGTGGAAGTGGACACAGCAGTGTCTTGTGAGTCACAGGTCACACCTATTCTGGTTAAAGGTGACTTTTGTGCTACCAGCTTGTGGTGCAAAAACCTAACCTTGGCATGGGGCAGAGCTGCAGGTTAAAACTTGCAGTAATCAGATCCCTGCAGGACTTTGAGGTGCTGATCTCAGCAAATGGTCCCAGCCATAATCTCCTTTAAGGAGCCTAACAAGGGCTTGTCTGTCTGCCTGTGTGTCCCCTTGGCTTCTATTCACTGTGACACTAAGGCACCTTCAGTGTACAAAGCATTTCTACCTCTCCAAAGCCTCTCAGTTAACTCATTTATACAAATATTGCGTGGTCAGATTTAGGTGAGGAGTTGCACAGTGGTGTCTTCAACCCTGGATCCCTGCCAGCTGTCTGAAGAATACTTTACTTAACAATAGGTTTTCTGCCTAAAAATAATCTTCGTGTTTCCTTCCTTCCTTTTCTTGCCACTCTTGGTGTTTTCCTCAGTTAGTTGGCTGGAGCTTTAGGTATTTTCAATCTTTTTAGGTATAAATACATTTCATGTATTGAATTCTGACACTGCCTGGAAGTGAGTGACTGCCTTTAGCAGCACTTAGAGTGATACCTGAAATTTATCCAGGAAGAAAGGAGTGAGTGAATGTGTTAAAAGGCGTACTCTAAGTGGTTTTTCAGTCAAATAGTCAGGATTCTAACCTTAATCTCATCAAAGAGGTGATTTAAATTTTTAAGTGATCTTGGTATTTGGTTGCTTCACTTCAAATCTGCATTAATATTTTGTTTGTTTTTCACTTTAGAGACCTTAACAGTGTGAATTGTGATGAACTGGGACCTTTGCCTCCAGGCTGGGAAGTCAGAAGTACAGTTTCAGGAAGAATATATTTTGTAGATCATAACAACAGAACCACACAATTCACAGATCCACGACTACATCACATCATGAAGTAAGAGCTTTGCCTGATGAATAATTCCTGTCAGGTCTGGGAGTCATGAGGGGCTGAAACCCTGAATGATAATTGAGGAACAGATGCAGCCAGTGCTGTAGTCAGGGTCCAAGCACTGATTCTCAGTGCTGGTTTTATCTAAATTTTTTGCTGAGACTATTCAGAAGGTTTTTACTCTGCTCTGCACAGTTCTGGAATTGCTGGGGTGTGGGGTAGCGAGTCTGCCAGGGGTTCCCAGCAGCTCATGTCTGTCTGGATGAGCAGTTCTAGCTCTGTGCTGTCTGTTCTGGATCTGGTCTAACTTCATGCTCCCTTGAGCTCCAGACAATGGGAGTATAAAGCCAGCTGGAGTCTGGTCAGTGGGTGCTGTGCACAGCCAGTTGGGGTTTAGCAGGATTTGGTAACTCAGGTTCTGCATCATGGAAAGGCAGCTGAACTGTTGTGGAGCTGACCCTGGAAGCAGCCTGGCAGTGCTGCTTGTGCCCAAGGCCAGACTTTTCCTGTGCTTGAAGCCAGCCAGGGAGTCTCTGCATCTGAAAAATAATTGCTTTACAGCCCAAATAAAGCACTGATGGATAAGGATAGTTGAGTGTATGAAGCTGCAACTGTTGGAACAAGTGTTATCTTTCTCTCTTAAAAACCACAGATGCAGTATTTTCACTGAGTCAGGAATCCAGCCCCATTCTGCTTGAAGCTTGAATATCAGTTGCAGTTGTTAAACAGTTCCCTTTATAAAGGTGTTGTTTGTTCCATTAGAGATCTCTTTCCCTGTTGCACTCCTGAAAGTTCTCTCTGTGAGGGAGAAAACCACACAAACCTTAATTACTGCTCAGTCAGCAATCAGTGATCATGCTCCAGAGCCTTCCACAGTGCTTTGCCATATAAAAACAGTTCCAAAATGCTGAAACACTTAAGGTGTCTGTGTTCCTTACATCCCTGAATTTAAGGTAAAGATGGCACAGAAGTATCCAGCTGAATACACATTTCACTCCATGTTCCTCTTAGAGAAGCTTAATCATTTCTTCCATCATTGTTTTACATATTCCTTATTGTTGTGTGTCCAGACTAAATATTGTCCTTTTTTTTCTCCAAGCCATCAATGTCAGCTAAAAGAGCCCAGCCAGCAACCTCTACCAGCTCCAAATGAGGGGTCACTGGAAGAGGGTGAGGAGTTGCCTGCACAGAGATATGAAAGAGACTTGGTACAAAAGTTGAAAGTTCTTAGACATGAGCTCTCTCTTCAGCAACCTCAGGCTGGTCACTGTCGCATTGAAGTATCCAGAGAGGAAATATTTGAGGTATTTGATTGATATTTTTTTACTGCTAACAGCAGCTTTTGTCACTGAAGAGTTAAGTAAAACTGATCACTGATTATAACAACTTTGCTTCACAAGCACCCACCACATTACACAGTTCTCATTGAAATTTGCTTCAGGTTAGCACTCAGAGTCATGTTTTCTGTAGTTCAGTAACAATCTGTGTATTACAGAAATGCAGAGATCTTAATTATGGTATTAGAGAAATCTTAATAGACTTGATTATAGGAAGTAAAAGAGCTAATTGTACAAATGCACATACAGGAATCCTATCGTCAGATAATGAAGATGAGGCCAAAGGACTTGAAAAAGAGGCTTATGGTGAAATTCCGAGGAGAGGAGGGCCTGGACTATGGAGGAGTAGCAAGGTGAGATTTTGGGGGTTTTCTGTCACCTCTTAACTGTAAAGTTGCCCTTTAAGTGCCCTATGGTTGCTACCATCCCCTTTCAAGTTACCTGTTCATGTCATATGTTAATTATTTGTGGTCTAGTTTACAGACAGTGGCTGTAACTTCACTCTTTGTATGGTACACTGGAAAGTGGAAGCTTGTGATTTAACAGTTGTCCCACTGCAAGTTATGAAAGTGTGATCAGCTCAAATTGTGAGGTCTCTCAGGGAGTGTATAGACCCTGAAGTGAGACCCAGATCACAGGCATGGTTTTGTTAAACACACCTCTCTGATTTCTCACAAATGGATTGCAGGAGAGTTCCTTTTTGTTATGTCTCAGCTGCATTCAGGAGAGTTCTCTGATCTGTTGGAGCAGGAGTGGAGATGAACTAATCCTAAACAAAAGCTAAAATTTCAGCGAGGACTTGCCTCCCTCTTAAAAATGACAATAACTCCCTGCAGGTCACATCAGATCTGAAATTCAGGAGCTGATTTAGCATCACTGAAAAAACGCTCACCTGGTGGCTCAGAGTTGTGTAAATTCACAGAGAAATTTCTCGCATCCACAAAAGCTGCCCACTTAGGTGCCTTTTAGTGATCAATCCCTGGACAAAGGAAAGAAGCTGGAACATTCTGAGCTGCCTTACCCCAGGCAACCTTGGGTGTCCCCACTGTTGACATCCTGTTACCCTGATGCCTTTCATAATTGCCCATTAGTTGCAACTGACTCTTCCAGATCAGTACAGCTCCACTTCTAAGCATTACAATTGATAGTTCTCTCTGAATATTTTGGACTTGGGAATGGTGTCCAAATTTAACAACAAAGGGGTATTTGTCATGGTCACTTGGGAGGTCAGAAATAGCTTTAGTTCTGCTCCTGTCCTTGTGTGTTACTGAGGTAAGAGAATTTACCCAACCCCTCCTTTTAATGCACTTGCTCTCTGTCCCTTCTGGCCTCTGCTGAAAGCAGTCACCAAGCTGGCAAAAAACAGCTTTTCTAAAGATCCCCAGCAATTGAGCTGATTCTAATCAACAGATTTTTTTTAGTATTTCCTTATACTGTACAGGTTGCAGAGAAGCAGATCTCATAGGCTCCAAATAACTGAACTCTGTACAAAGGCAGGATTTTTTTTGGAAGTGTGGCCTGTTCAGACTCAATTAGTTGATGGCATTTTCTAACAGCTTGCTGTAGCTTCTTTAATTGATGTTAATCCCTTCAATGCTTCTAAACTAAACCAAGTCTGCCCTTAGTGGAGTTGGACATTGTGGGGTTTTAATCACACCCTTTTGGTCTACAAATGGAGGGCAGCAAAAGAGGATCTGATTTTGAAATAAGCATTCCATGACTGATCAATCACAACAATTGTGTTGTCTAAAATTTAAGTGCAAGTTGCACTCTTCTAAATTTGTTATTGGTTTTTTTTGTTATTTTTCTTGACAGAGAGTGGTTGTATTTACTGTGCCATGAAATGTTGAATCCCTACTATGGACTCTTCCAGTACTCCACAGATAATATTTACATGCTGCAAATCAATCCAGACTCTTCTATCAATCCTGTAAGTACTAATTTCTCAGCAATATTCTTACTTTAAGAGATGTCCTCTGCAGTTTCTTACAGCTGTTCTTTCACAAGAAGTGTCTAAACTGCAGGGTAAATGGGAATAAGAAGGTGTTAATGTCATATTTACACAGTAAGAAGCAGAAGGGTTTTGTTCAGAAATTAAAAACATGACAGCCTTTGATAAATATCTGATTTCTGTGAGACTCCTCAGTACTGATTAGTTTGCACAGTGACTCTGAGAAGACAAAACAGATGAAATTCATTTTCACTGTGAGCACAGGTGGTTGTGCACACAGCATTGCATTCCCAGCAGTGCCACCCCATGACTCCATGACTTTTAGGGATGTATCCCTTGCTTGCCCTTTCTCACTACTCTCCTGTGCTTACTTTTTCTCTTACTGGAGGATTTGTATTGATGCAGACCCTAAAAGGAGCAGCAGTTCTGTATTAGTAGAGGGAATTCTTCCTGACATGACATTTCCTGACATTTGCACTGGAAGATGAGGGAGGTGGATTGGAAGAATGTTAACCATAGGTCTTACACCTCAGCTTTCAAGAGTTAGTTTCAAAGGAACATGAAAGAAATTAAGGAAACAAGCACACTGCTTCCTCAGGACTAGATACATTTGGATGGCTAAATATAGAATAAACTAATTTGTTTGGAATCCTCATCTTCTTGGATTCTGGAGGTTTCACAGGGATTTTCTTTTTCCAAGTTTTTCCTTTTGAGAGGTCTAGAGACTTGAATCCAATTTATTAATCAGGTAATGCACAGAGACTTGTGCAAGGTTTTTAATCATTAAATGCTTTGGTTTTGGTTATGTTGTGAGGAAAAGTGGTGGCTGCTCTTGCCCAGAGGGCTGCAGGTAACTCACACAGAACAAACCACCGAGGGTGCCACAAGATGTCAGTGTCTTCCCAAGGCTGATTCTCCTCTCTCCCTGCAGGACCATTTGTCTTATTTCCATTTTGTTGGTCGGATAATGGGTTTGGCTGTGTTCCATGGACACTATATCAACGGGGGGTTCACAGTTCCCTTTTACAAGCAGCTGCTGGGGAAGCCCATCCAGCTCTCAGACCTGGAATCTGTTGACCCAGAATTACACAAAAGTTTAGTCTGGATCTTGTAAGTACTGAATTTAACAATGTCTCACTGTAGAGAAAACGGGGTAGAGTTTGTTGGCAATAGTGAGATGCTTCAGACAAAGAGTTTGCAAAAATCTTTTTATGGTGGCTGTCTGTACAAAGTCATTAAACTATTCTTAATATATCAAAGGTACTTGAGGGAAAGTTCTCATTGCAAACTCTCCATGCAATAAAATAGATACTAAATCATTAAAGGTGGCATGGGTATAGTAGAATATCATTATCAAAATCCAAACTCAGGACAGAGGTCTGAGAGGAAGTACAGCCTTCTTCAAAAGAAAGCCAACTCTGATTAAAGTGAAAATAAATGGAAGTAATTTGGGCTTCTGTATGCTTACAGAACAAGATGTAGCATTCAGTGTAGCTTTGGGAATCTTTAGAACTGCTTTGTATTATCTTAATTTCTTTTCCTAAAAGCTGTTTTGAGTTTTGTATTTAAAGAAGTTACTGATGATGAAGTTCTTTATGTATGATCTCTGCTGTGCTTCAAATATGTGACAGCAGATCAGATTCTTGCTGGGTGTATATATGTGCGTGTGTGTCTCTGTGTGTGTGTGTGTGTACTTCTGTATATAGGGTTTTATCCAGTATCCTGAGTTTTGTTAGAATTAGATGAATATCCCATATTTGATCAGGCTCTTCAACATGCACTAAACCATACAGAAATTGGTGATGGTGGTAATATTCCTCTGGTGTGTGAAATGCAGGTGGTAACTGAGATTTAGCCTGAGGACTACCTAGGTGCTCAAATAACTGTCAGCATCACCACTGAGAGTTAGCAAAATGCCAGCAATGCTGAGTTTCCCCTCTGTGCATTGGCAGAGAGAATGATATCACACCAGTCCTGGACCACACGTTCTGTGTGGAGCACAACGCCTTCGGGAGGATTTTACAGCATGAACTCAAACCAAATGGCAGGAATATTCCAGTGACAGAAGAGAACAAGAAGGAATATGTCAGGTATTGCCAACAGAAATATGTCCTGCAAATGGAGTGGGAAGAGGGTAGTAAACAGAATTTTTGTATATAGTGAAACTAGGGAAGTAAGGATTTTGGGTGGGAACTCCTGAGTCATAAATGACACGGATGTTTTCACTGGAAGACCTGGGGAGATGAAGTTCTGAATGTATTTTGGTTTTTCCATTGATGGTGCAATAATTGTTGATGGGAAAATGAATGGATAAGCACTTCTTTCATGATACAAAATGTGTGTATTAAAACAAGGTCATCTGTAAAATGAGCATTTTGCAAGTCTGCTGTGAAAACCCCAGCTCATCACCCCTGACTCCTTCCTTCCTCCCCCACAGGCTGTATGTGAACTGGCGGTTCATGAGAGGAATAGAGGCACAGTTCCTGGCTCTGCAGAAAGGCTTTAATGAACTTATTCCTCAACATCTCCTTAAGCCTTTTGACCAGAAAGAACTTGAGGTATGTTTTACCCACATGGGTTATTGTTCTGTAATTTGTTTGATCCACAGTCAAGCACTGATTTAAAAAACAAACATAAAACAAACAAACCACAAAACTTACTCCATTCCATATACCAGAAAGCTGAGTATTTGTTTAACCAAACCCTCTTAGGTTTATTCTAGACATTCTTTGGGTTGATATTATTGAGAGGGCTACTTAAACAGGGAAATACAAATACACTGTGGTTTCTATCCAAGGACTAATGCTCGAGGCAGGTGGTCGGAGAAGGAGGAAACACTGCAAGTTTGAGGAATTGTTGGCAAGACCAGACACGTTATTTACCCCAGAACCTGTTTTGTCCAGTAACTTTTCATGCATGGCTGTTTCTGTTTGCACACAGGAATTGGTTTGCAGAAGTAGAAGAGTTGAGCATATAGAAAAGAAATTAATTTGTCTTCTTATATCAAATCCTGAGGTGCAGAAAGCTACTTCTTAAAATAGTTGCTGTTATAGCAATTTTTCCTCTGGTTTTGCTTCCCAGAAAAAATAGGACAACCTGTGGAATATTCATCATTTGTGGTTTAGAAAGCATTTTGTGCTAGTCAGTCATGCATTTTGGTTAATCCCACAAAGTTCTTGCATTCCATTTGCTTAAAAAGGTAGATTAAAAATCCATTAAATATTTCAATACTCTCCATGTCAGAACAGTCTCAACTCCCCTTAGTGATGTGAGCAGGTGTAAGTGGGTGCTGTCTTGGTGGCACAGCAAGGCAGCTGCTCAAGGGCAGCTCTCAGCAATGGGATCCTTACTGTGGAATATTATGGGAAATTTAAAATACATGTTAAATATATGTTAAAATAGATGTTAAAATGTTTTGTTTTGAGGGGTGAAGTTTGCTCTGTGCTGTTTATTTGTTGTTGCCAGAGGAGGTGGTTAAATGCATGGCCAGCAGCAACTTCCTTTTTGCAACCTGGTGTCATGTGGAAAAGAGATTGAAGTGATATGTCTGGTCTGTGTCAGAGATTCTCACAAATGGTGTCAAAAAACAGATGAAAAGTTTCTGTAGTTTGTTGTGGAGCAACAAAGCAACTCAGATGTTCCCACAAGCTGAGGATTCCATTGGCACCTCTAGGACAGTCCTGCAGCAGGACAATGATGCTGTGCCACAGCCTTACTCCAAATCAGTCCAGTGCCCTCATAAAGAGAGGCTGTACCTTCCAGGGAACACAGATTCAATAAAGCAGATGTTGCATGGGCTTCTGACTCTTAGTTGCTTGTGAAAGTTCTAATACTGGTAAAGCACTGCTTGGGGTCAGTTTCTCTGCAGTCAAACTGGAGAGATTTGGAAGGTTACCTTGCACCAAAAAGGTGAGTGAAGCACCAAAACAATGCCAGGCTTGGTGACGTGGTTGGATGTGTTTTATAACTGCAAACCTGAAATTACTCTGGAGTTTAAAGCCCTTCCTAATCTTCTAACAGCTGATCATAGGAGGCCTGGATAAGATAGACCTGAATGACTGGAAGTCCAACACACGCTTAAAGCACTGCATGGCTGACAGCAACATTGTCAAGTGGTTCTGGCAAGCGGTGGAAACGTTTGATGAGGAAAGAAGGGCGAGGCTGCTGCAGTTCGTGACGGGCTCGACGCGTGTCCCGCTTCAAGGTTTCAAGGCTTTACAAGGTGACTGATGTGGAGGCTGAGTTAATCTGTGCTTGGAGAAAGGGATAAAAGTGGTGTGGCACTTACAGGCCCCTTGTAAAATATCAGCATATGACTGGATAAGTCAAGCACTTGCAGACTTCAGAGCTTGAGAGCTGTTTTACATTTGTCAGCAGCTCAGCTGCTACTGAACACTTTGGCTGTTGCTGATAGTGATGGAAGCTGGTGGATCTGTTACTGTGCAGTGCTTTGACTGCTGTCAATTTTGGCTCGTCAGTCTCCTGCAGCTCTGTGCTCTGAGGTTCAAATCATTCCATGCAAATATGCACAGGGATATATGGCTGACTAAGGAACTTTTTCATGTGAGAATTGTATTCCCCTCAGTGTTCAGCAACAAACCATTAGGCTTTAAAGCAAATTTCTGAAAATTGCAGGTTTTTATCAAAAATGTGGCAGTGTCCTTGGCTGTTCTGATCTCCTGATCACCTTCCATTTGTTGGCTGACAGCAAATTGATGTTCAGAATTAAAATACTAGTTCTGTTTTACAAGGAAAACCTTCATGCACTTAAGTATTTTCATTTTTGATGGTGCAGCTTCATTAATATCAAATTTAGCAGCTTTCCAAAATACCAGTCTGTAAAATGATTGTCACAAACAGCCCTATCTCTTCTGCCATCCCTTCATCAGCTGCAAATATCTCTACAGATTTAGCCTAGGACATACTTAGGCTTGCAGCTGGAACTGTAATTTCCTCTCTTGCCTTTTTATACAGCAAAATATGTGTGTGTGTGAATGATGCTTTGTTGAAGTGCATTAACTAGAATGTCTGTCTAAGGTTCTACAGGCGCTGCAGGACCCAGACTGTTTACCATCCATTTAATAGATGCAAACACAGACAACCTTCCAAAAGCTCACACTTGGTAAGATGGAAACACTCTGCTTCCTCTCTCTTTGTCTTGATTTAAAGAAGTCATCTCTGCCCTGGGCAGGGGTGAGGCATGTGATACACATGGATGACTGCAAAAGTGCTCTGTTAGCTTGGATATATCTGTACTCTGCAGCCAGCAAAATAATTTGCCTTTCTTAAAGCTTGTCTCCTATACTATCTGTGGTTTTCATTTATTCCAGAGGTGATTATTCTGGGTAGTGAGACATTTATAAGTTTATTTCTTTATTTCTTCATTACAAAGAAGTGTTGTCACATGTGGAATGTTGCAAGCTCATGCTGTTGCTGCAGTATAGGCATAGCCTGAGCCCTTGCACGGAAATCTCACTCCATCAGGGGCAGGAAATGGTGTCAGCAGCAGCAGACTGTCTGCAGGCAGGGCAGGGAGTGGGCTTGCCTGATGTGTTGCTTTTTCTTTGCGAGTCTCCTGCATCTTCCTCTTCCCCCTCCTCATCCCAAACGCTGCCCTATTAAGCTGTGCATTCCTGCTGTAGAAATAGCTGGTTTTCATCTTGTCTCCTTTGGCCACTGAGACAGCTGAGAGTTTTTACAATTTCTATCTGTGTGTAACCTCTTTACATTTCTCCCCAAGAAGCCCTTCAGATCCATCAGTGTTTTGTTCCTTTCCCTGCAGCTTTAACCGGATCGACATTCCGCCTTATGAGTCATACGAGAAGCTTTATGAGAAGCTGTTGACAGCTGTGGAAGAGACGTGTGGGTTTGCTGTGGAATGAAAAGGCAACCAAAGGAAACAGATGCTAGCTCATGGACCACCAAATCAAAAGCTAGAAGAAGCTTGCTGTGAACTTCCTGCTAAGCTGTCTGAAACATCTGAACTCTGACAACTTAGAGATGAGGCTGTTTCCCTTAGGTCGCTGGTGGATTTGGGGGGGAGGGTCGGGGCTTTTCTTGGTGGTTCCCAACTCTATTTTCTCCCCTTTGTTACAATAACCCCTTCCCTCTTCTTCTATCCCCCCTGAAATGCAGCCAAATTCAGCGTTTGGCTTTGGTTACACAGGATATTCTGCTAGATTTGTAACACATATTGTGATAGGGTCAGCGACCTGTGGGGCTTTTTTAATAGGAGAATCAAAGTGTATTTGAGAATGAGCTTAATTTGCTGAGGACTTGAAACTGGTATGCACCTGGTTAGTCTGTCTTAAATCAAGGTTGAGCCTTTGTAGAATCCAGCAGGTGCAGAGTGTCTGACTGGCACCAGAATTTGCATTGCACATTTTCAACATCTGTTTAAAAAGTAAACTTCTAGCAGAAAATACCTCCATATGAACACTTAACTGAAAGGTAAAGAAATCCAAGTTCTGCCTTAGCAGGAAGCTCCCAGTGGAAGCTGTGGCTCACCTTAAGAAAAGTGAAGGAATCTGGGACAGCTTAAACGGTATTGTATGATTTCTTTTTGGTTGTCCTGGCTGAAATCTAATTGTTTTGCACGTGAAAACAATTCTTTTCTCCAGCAGAATTACTTTCCATCGTTTGTTCAGATGTGAGTACCTTGCAGAGAAGCCTTGTGAGGAGAAGACAGAGGATGAAGATCCATTCAATCCCAAAGCTGTGATTTCTGTGCCACTGTTTTACCCAAGATGTGTTTGTGTGACTTTAAATTCTAAGACTCACGTGGAAATCACTAAAAGTCAAGTTAACAGAACAAACTCCTGCTTCAAATTTTTTGGCCTTGGGAAAGATTTATTTGGAGATTGAGATGAAAGGGGAACTGCATAGTGAATACATTCTAAATGTTACAGAAAGCTATTGGAACAATTTATGACTTCAGTTATGTAGGGATGAAAATTTCTCCAGAGAGCCATAAGACTATTTTTTCCAATATCTGAAACTGATATTAAAAGGTTTGTTCTCTAACACAGGGGAAACAAAAGCAAATCCAATACCTGAATGTCTTGATTTGAAACACAGGTGTCTGCTAAGGAAGGCAGGAGCCTCCCTTGTAATGGAAAATGTAAACCCCTTCCCTCCAAATTATTACCATTTTAAAATTAAGGGGCTTTCAGGCAAAGATACGAGAAATAGGAATAATGGCTCTTTACTAGTATATATAACAAGGCAATAATACAGAAACACTGGCTTAAAGTGATGGAGTCAGGCTAGGAGCTGACACCCTGTTGGCCAGGGTGGTGGTGGCAGCCCGAGTTAGTGGTGGCTGCAGTCCTGGTGAAGTGATAGATGTGGTTCTCTTGAAGCAGGGATCTTGTAGAAGGGTCTGGTCTTCCTCTGAAGGTCTCCAGTGGTGGTTATGTAGCTCTTGTCCTCTGGGAATGCAGTAGGTAAAGGCTGTGCTGTTCCAAATCTCAGATTATATCCAGGTAGGAACCACCTTGGTTCCTCCCCTGGGTGGAGCATCTCACCATGGGATAATGTAATTTTGTCAGTCATGCATTGAGGCCCAATTCAATAAGATAATTCCTCCAGAGGGAGTTATCAGGGATGTGTCATGGAAGAGATAAAGAGCACTGCCCCACTTGGTTTTAACAGATTGTGATAGAGTACATACTTTTGGTTACATCTTACATTGTAACCTAAGACACTGAATCACTAACATTTTTCCAGTTGGCACACCAAGATGAGACAGTATTTTAACAAATAATATGGCTTCAGAGAGACCCAGTTATCTGTCAAACGTGTCTAAACTTAAGCAGACTTGCTTGTATAGGATTTTTTTTTCTTTGGCAAGCCTGATTTTTAGGGAGATTCATGACTGAACCACTTAACAGATGTTGCATTAATGGAATAATGGAATAGTGCATTGAAATTCAGCTGTGGGTAAGAGACTGTCCTTAGGAGATGTCTACTGGAATACTTCTATTTTGATTTTTATTTAATTGCATTTGGTAATAGCTTTAAACTGTGATAGGACAGAAAGTAGACACTTGTCAAAAGCTGGCATCTTTCTCTGTTTTGTTTGTTTGTGGTTTTGTTTTTGCCATTGACCATAATTTTTGTGATTTGTTGCCGGGAGTCGCGTGGGAGGTGTAAAGTTGTACCATATTGTGAGATTTGCACAGGGTGGCTAAAGGTGCTCATCCTGCAGGACTGTACAGGAGAGGATGTTCAGCCCCCTGTTCTGTGGGGATCTTTTGGCACTTGGAGCCCAGTTTCTGCAGTTCTGGTTGTTGGGATGTGCAGCAGTTGGCAGACAGCATCCCTGCAGTCCCAGGCTGAGTAGCAGAGTCCCCACAACCCTGGATTTTCCAAATTGCTTTGAAGTCAAACCTGTTCATAGAGTGTATTTAATCCTTTCAGTACGTTTGAATGTGCAATAAACCAGTCAGATAGGAAAAATGCAAAATGGAGTATTGCCCAAAAGCTTTGCATGCAATCTCATGTGGATTTTTCACTAAAAGAAGTGTAAAAAAACCCCAAAAACCCACATACTAAAGCCCACCCCTAATAAAAATCCTGTCACACCTGCAGCACAACTGGCTCAATACAAACCAAGTGAAGTGAAGGGAAAGGCCCCTGACTTGGAGATCTGTAGGTCAAGTAGCTTTATGTCAACGACCCAGTTGACATAAGATAGTTCCTAATGTCTTTGCTAGGTCAGTGTTTTATTGAATGCACAAAATAAGAATAGGCAAGGATTGTTGTTTGGAAAAGTCTCTGTTTTTTGCTGTATTTAAAAGCCCTTGTCAAGGTACCTCCTCTGTGCTGACAGTAACAAGAATAGGGCACTGTCTTTTAAATGATTTCAGTTCTCTTTTCAACAGCTTCACCACCTCTCCCATCGTGTTGTCTTTGCAATTTTGTGCCACTTCAGTGACGACAGAGACATTTTTTGTCTTGTTCTGTACGTGCATTTGAGGCAGGCCTTAAAGCTGGTTGTGTGGATGGAGGAACAGCAAGAAGTGAGGCAGAATGGCTTTGGAGCCATGGGCTGTTCTTGCAAGGCCAGGGAAGGACAAAATGCCAGCAGGAGTTAGCTTGGCTTGAGCCAGTGGCTCTCAGAGGTCTGGGATAACCTCAGCTGTCTGAATTTGTGTGTCCATCCCCTCTCTCTCTGCCAGCACTTGAACTCGGTTGTTACTCTCAAACTTGCCCAAAGAAAACCATGGAGTCCCTTGTTGGTGTTGCCATTCCACGTTCCAGCGCCGAAACTCTTGGGTGTGACCCGAAGGGAAAGCGAGGCACAGCACAGTGGGTGTCCCTGCTGTGCCACACAAACCCCTCTGCTGCAGCAGCCCTGCCCTGGTGCTGCTCCTCAGCCTCTACTCTACGCTCAGGGATGTAGGAAACCACCACTGTGCTCGTGTGCTCCAGCAGGAACAAAGCAGACTGTTGGGTGGATGGGTGTGAGTGTTCTCTTGGGCATTATGTTAAACGAGACCCTGCTCCAGAAAGGCTGCTCCAAGCTCCAGGCGGTGCCATCAGCTCAGCAGCGTGTCCTCAGTTCAAGTGGAGGTGGTTGTAAAATCCAACAGGTTTTGTAAATTACTGATCCAGCCACCAGGCCAGGTTCAGGGCTGTGTGGCACAGCAAATTCCCAGAAACACAGTATGGATCTGGTTTTAATCTGTTAAGTTTTTTTTTGTTGTTGTTATCGTTGTTGTTGTTCCTCAACCACTTTATAATGTATTTTTTTAATTTATTATTTTGTAATGTCATGTTTAAGTATTGCTGCTATCCTTGTTATTCTTCCCACTGTTTTTATTGCAGATTTATTTTGTGGAAGTTGTACACTAATGTTTCATTTTATGTCTAAATCAAAGTATTTAAGGAAATACTAGTTCTATTTAATGTGGTTATGGAACCAGCTGGAATAAACAGTGATTGTATAGTAGGCTGGACCCAGGAGGTCATGTTCATTTTTGTTACATATGCAATAAACTCACAACTTTAAACTCTTGGTAGCTACTGTTTTGTTTGTTAAAATATTTGTGGGAATCAGAGGAAAAGAGTGGACAAAGTATCAAAACACAGCTGATTTTAAGAGCTCTATAAGGACTGCCCAGATGAAAGTCCTCTGCAGGGAGAATACTTTTCCAAAACCTCAGTTTGCAGAAAGAAATTATAATCTCCCCCTTAATGAAAGCTGGAGAAAGATTCACTAATGTTGATGAATCCTTGCTTTCCTGTTTATTTGGTTTTTTCCCTAATTACTGCTGCTTTGCAAGTGGAGAAGGACAGGAGCAGGTCCGAGGAGGGTGCTCAGTGTTGGTGTGTGCTGCAGCAGTGCCTTCCCTCCCTGATGCTGAAAGCTGGGGTTTCTTCTGGCCAGAATTTTGTTCAATAAATAAATAAAAAAGAAGGGAGTACAAATAAAATGATTTTTATTCTTTGAGTAATTTCACAGTATGAACAAATGACGGGGGAGCTGCTGCAGCCCACCCCTCGTGTCAGCCAGCAGCAGGGACTGAACGATTTCATTCCCTGGAGCAGGAAATCGTGTCACTTCTTCAGTGCTCTGTCACACACTGACACCGCTGTTTCTCTTTAATAACGACTTTTTGTGAAATTTTCCTGATTTCTGATTTGCTTTTGGTGCTAAGAGAGAGAAGGATCCTTGTAGCCTGCTCCAGGGGGATCCCATGCAGAGATTCTGGACCCCCCTCCCCATTGCTGACCCCCAAAAAGTTCAGTTCTGACCCCCCCGACCCCCTACCTATTGCTGAGCCCCTTAAAAGTTCAGTTCTGCCCCCCTCCCCATTGCTGACCCCCCCAAAAAAGTTCAGTTCTCCCCCCCCCGACCCTGAGCCCCCCAAAAAGTTCCGTTCTGCCCCCCCGGCCCCGCCCCTCACGCACGTGCGACTCTGGCCACGCCCCCAGGCCCCGCCCCCTCCCCCGGGAGCACCGCCCGCCCGGCAGGGGGCGTCCCGCGCCGCTGCCCGCCCGCCCCCTGTGTCTCTATGGTAGGTTGGCCGGGCCGGGCCCGCTCGCGCCGCCCGTCCCCGCGCGCCGCTCTGTCCCTCCCTGGCCGTGTCTCTATGGTGCGGGGCGGCGCGGTCACGTGGCGCGGGCCGGGCGGAAGCGGCGGGAGCGGCGGTTAAATGAAGCGGGGCCGGAGAGGTGGCGGGGCCGCTGAGTGCCGGTGTGACCCCTCCGTCCCGCGGAGCCGGTGAGTGCCGGGACGGCCCTGCTGCCCCACGGGGCGTCCCTGGGCCTCGCCGGACCCCTCGCCGGACCCCTCGCCGCGGGGTCGGGCGCTGCTCCCGGCTGGGCCTGTCCTTAGGGACGGATCGTTCTCTCCCCTCTCCCCGCGTCCCCTCAGGGCCCGGTGTCCGTTCCGTCCGTTCCTCTTCCCCCGCGTCCCTTCAGGGCCGGTCCTTCCCCTCTCTTCCCGTCAGGGACGGGTCGTTCCGCCGTAGCGCTTCCCTTCAGGGACGGGTCCCCCGCGTCGCCGTCCCCGTGTCCGTCCTCCCGTCCCCCTCCACGTTCATTTAGGGCCGAGTCCTTCCTCGCTGTCCCTCGGGATCGGGGACACCCCCTCCCGCTCCGGCTCCCCTCAGGGCTGGCTCCTTTCCCTCCGCCCTCCATCCCCTCAGGGCCGCTCCCTTCTCCCCCTTCCCGGGGCTAGGGGGTCCCTTCACCACCCCCGTGTCCCCCGCAGCCCCGAGGGACACCCGGGACAGGCGCTGCTCCCGAGGCTCCTCACGGCTGTGCCGGTACCCCGGGCCGGGGGTTGGAGTCGGGGATGAGCCGGAGCTGGTGGGCAGAGAAGGGTAAAAGATTTTTCTCTTCTGACCCCTGTTCAGTGTGGGAGCACTCGGTGCTGTTGGGACGTCTCGACATTTCAGGTATCTGCTGTGGGAGCTGCTGCAGGAAAGAAACCCCAAACACAGCTGTCCTCGGAGCTGAGGGATCAGTGTAAGAGATACTCCTCTTCCTCCTCTTCTTCTCTATTGATCCAAGTGCCAGCCAGCCGTGGTGGAGCACAGCCTGGGAGTGTTAATGTACACTGCGTTTATGGAATGAGCTTTTCTGCCCCTGGAGCTGACCTTGTTCCCCCAGATGGCTGCAGGCAGGTTGGAATCCCACCCAAGTCTGAGCTGTGGGGAACTCAGGCATGTGTGTGTGAAGAGAGGAGTGTGAGCTGGCCCGGGGCAGTGCTTTGGGGTGGGCAAAATGTAAATTGGCTTAAAGAGTCATCCCATGGATCCCCGGCTTTGCAGCTGTGCTGGCTGGTACCCCGGGTGGGTAACGGCTGCTTGCACCTGCCAGCCCAGCCTGGGGAGTTTTTCCTTTCATCTCACCTGTGCTTTATGACCTGGAGTGTTGTCTTTGACTGTCCTCCAGTACCTTACTTTAGAATCTTACTGACAGATGCTTATAACAGTTTTCATACAAATAAGTTTAGCTGTTGATGTTTCTGTTCAGTTTCTTACGGTTTGGTCACTGTCCTGAGACCTCTGATGCTTTGAAAGAGAAGAGCTGATATTGCTGCTGTGCACTTTTATTTCCATAATCCAGGCATGATGTTGAGGGACTAAAGCTTGATGTCCATGTGCTTTTCAGAGTATTCCCTCTTGTGTTTCTTTCCCTGTGGAACAGGCAGCAGTTCTGGAAGGTGCCTTAGTGACTGAGAGGCACAGCCAAAGACCTGTGGGCAGATCTCTGCTTCTCCGTTCTGTCTCTGTGGAGGTTGATTCCTCTTTTTTAACAATTTCTGCTCGTGCAGGTTTCCAGTGTAGCAGTGGAGGGAAAGGCAGGTGTCCCCCGTCAGGCATTCAGACTGGCCTTTGCAGGCTCAGCTAACGTGGCCTCTCCTGCTTTCAGAGAGGATGGCATGAGAGTTTTTCCTGCAGCAACCTGTTTGAAAGGTGAGGCAGGAAATCTGAGACCCATCATTCTGCAGATCCAAATCTTGAGCAGCCTCTGGTACATCCCTGAACAGGTACAGGGCCTGTGCTGCTCAAACCATGGGGTAGCACCCACTTTGTTTAGGACTGGGAGGATTCCAGGCACAGCTTTTAATTCCAGAACTCTGGGATTTACAGCTTTAATATGTGCTTTTAATTTTTAGGATGAATACTGTGCAAAAATTCCACTGCCTTACATCAGGCTTTCTGCAATTGTAAACACGTTAATGGATTTCATGTGCTGGGTGTCTTGGTGGTGTGACTGCATGCTAATAAACAATCATCTTGACAGGAGTTTGTGCCTGGAACACCAAGACTTGGGAAGGGACTCAGACAGATTTCCTGAAGCTCTGTAGACATTCAGCCTGCTTGGAGGTGCTGCACTGTGGTGACAGGCTTGCTTCCATCTCTTTTTCTTGCTTCCTAGGACGTTTTCCTTCTGGTTGCGCTGGCTGCAGGCAGTCAGGGCAGGAGCAGCAGTTCCTAGAAGGGCACTTGGGGCAGGTGTTCCTGGTGATAAGGTGCAGGATTCCAGGATTGTGGATTCCAGCAGGGTGCTGGCAGCCTGTTCCTGGCCTGGAGTTCAGGAGCTGCCTCGGAAATCCAAATTCCGGGGCAGACCAGTGCTTTGTCTGCCTGAGAATGCAGTGGGCGTTCCTGCTGCTGCTGAGGCTTGTGCTTTGAAATTGGACACAAATCACTGCGAAGTCCTGTGGCAAGGATAGGTGGGGCAAACACACAATTCCTGCGCAGCTGGAGAGATGCAGGAAGCATTTCCCAGGGGCCAGGAGCTGATTAGCAACCTGGAGTAGCACAAACCCAAGTGCAGGGGACGTGGAGCCCTTCGGGTGTTGTTTAGTGCCTGCTGGAAGAAGCTCCCATTCATTAATTTGGAATGGGTGTCTTATTTTTATTTATATCTCTCTAAAGCCATTGTGAGTGGTTTGCTGTGTGTGAGTGCCAGCAGTGCTGGGTGTTGGGCCTTGCCACTGGCTGCATTCTTTCTGGGACAGTCAGAACTGCACCAGTCATTGAAAGTTTGAAGTTGATTTTTTTTTGTTTTTGTTTTTTGCAGATGGATTTGATCTGGAGATATTTTTAGACTCCCTTTAAATTATTGAATTTAGACATCATTGTAACTGCTTAAAGATGAGGCATTAATGGTCTCCAAAGCCTGTGTGTGCACTGAAGTGATGGTGGGGTTTAGAGCTGCTTCATGTAACTGGGATTACTCCCAGTAGCACCAATCCCAGTGGGACAGGTGCCTTTTTAAACACAGCAGAAGGTGTGAAACACTCAGCTGCCTGGGACAGCAGCTGTCTCCCAGGAGATAAGGTCATTTGTGTACAGCCTGGGAGTTCCTGTGTTTGAAATGGAGCTGAATAATGGGCTGGCCAACATTATTCCAGAGTAGTTTTGTTTTTAAGGAGGTTACTGGAAGTGGGAGATGTGGGAAATTGGGGAGGGGTAGGCAGAGGAAGCAGGAAAAGAGGGGAGAAAAAAAGCCACTTAGCAGTGTCCTGGTGGCTGGAGTAAGTTATGTTTGTCAAAGCACTAAGATGAGAGATAATAAGGAGTGTCTCACTGAGCTGGGATAATCTCATTCTCACCAGCCTTTGTGTCACTTTTATAGAATTTCAAGTTTATTTTGGACTATCTCAGGAGTGATATTTTTCCTCTGGGTCAGTGCTTAAGGCCTTGCAATGGTTTTAAATTCATAACAATCCTTGAGAAAGCTTAATTCCTGAGGATGGGAAGTGATATTCCTTCTGAATGACACCTCTCTCCTAATTACCAGCCCTGCTGTGGTTCCCTGCCTGTGTTCATGGGGGGAACTGTCAGTGCCTGATTAAGTGGAAAAACCATTGGGCTTTAGGGGAGGATTTCACTGTGAGGCAGCTGCTACCCCGAGCCACACTGTCACCTCACAGTGTTCCTGACCCAGGTCAGAGGAATTTAAATTAAACATGTGGATTCCTCTCTGGCTTTGGGGTGCCCCACTCCTGTGCTGGTGGTGCCCAGCTGCTCCCAGGGTGAGTTTTGGAGGCTGTGGTTGCCCCTTGTAATGAGAAGCGAAGTTGATGAGCTGAAATAAAAGTGGGAGTGTTTGTGGGTGGCAGGGTGGCCTGAAATGTTTTCAGTGGTGTTGCTCCCTCAGCCTGCTCTCCCCTGCAAGGAGGCCAAGCTGCTGTTTGCATTATTCAGAGGAACATTTGGATGGGATCTGTAGAGGCACCACGTGATGCTGCTCTGCAGCACAAGGTGGTTGGGATCTGCACTGGCTGGGATCTCTTTGTGGGTGAATATAAGAATGAAAAATGGCCTCAAGTGATATGTTTTGTCCAAAGCACTCCTTGCACAAGGCTTCTGTACTGCTTTATCCAGACTGACTTGCTCTTACCAAGCTGTGGGCACTGCTCCTGTTATTCCTTGGAGGAAAGCAGGCAGGGTCTGGCTTTTTGCAGCCCTTGCAAAACCAGAGTGAGGAACAGATTTACACTTCCACTTCCAAATCCCATCCCAGAGACATGATGTGTTTTTGTGTGGTGGATGGGGAAGGAAAACCTCTCCCTGATGCTTCTTGCAGATCACTTCTGCTTGAAGGCCAGTCTTGGAAGGAGCACTGGCCCCTGTACCCCTGGCAAGTACAAACTCTGTTGGACAAACACATTTCAGGGGGTTGGCAGAGGGAAGGGACAGCAGTGCTGACAAGCTGCCTGCAGCACAGCCACGATGCTGCTGAGGACTTTCCTCCTCTCCCTGCTCTGCTGTCATGTGCTGCAATGCAATTTGAGGGAGATGACAGCAGCAGCATAATGGGGAGGCAGGAAAAGCAGCTCTTTCTTTCCTTTCAGGAAAGCAGCAGGGTAGGGCATTTAATGCCTCCTGTGCTGCTGGGATTTCCAGCTACGGATGAGCAAGAGCTGGGAGCAGTAACTTGGCTAATGTAAATAGTTCCTTGTGGATTGTTAAAGCTGAATCCTTTTGTACTGGAGCTTCATTGTGTATCAACTGGGAGGTGCCCTTGGATCTGCCAGGGCTAGCACAGAGCAGCTCACAGGCTGGAAGCACCTCTGCCTTGGACACAGTGCCTGGGGAGTGCTCTCAGCTCAATGTGTTGTGTTTATTTAGTAATTTGTGGCTTTTTTACTGTCACTCCAGCCCAGCTAGTTAAATAATCTGTCTGATAGTGCAAACGCAGGAAGGGAATGTCTCTTCTGCTGTGAGGACTCACCCAGTGTTGGACACGGGTGTGTTGACCAAGGGTGGGCACAGATTCACTGCCTGTAACAGTCTGTCCTTAAGTGCTCTGAGTGCAGCCTGTAACCCCCTGGTTTTGTAGTCCTGTGTCTGTGAAATGTTGGTTTTTGCCTTGGCATTAATGGGTGGTACAGTCTCATTAATCTACAGGACTGTGAACCTGGAGAGTTAACATGCAGCTCCTCTTTTCTCCCTTTTTAGCTCATCATTCATTCATTTGTGAACTTTAGTAGTCTCAGAAGAGATTCATGCTGGATGTGGAGCATCTGTAAATCCAGCCACCATCTAATTTCACTGTTTTCTGTTCTGATACAGTGGTATTTACCTCAAATGCAGCCTCTTTGCTTTTCTGCTATTTTAACATACTCAAACTCCACGGTGGCCACTGCCATGTGACGTGGGTGAGGTCAGGCTGGACAACTGTCATGAGCCTGGAAGGCTGCCCTGGCTTTTCACTGCTGGGAGCTTGCTGGGCTGGAATTGGCTGCAAGGCTCCACGTGGCTGTAAACAAAACTAAACCCACTTTTACAAAGGCTGTGCTGCCTGTCTGGAAAATCTTTTGACAAGTGGTCATCTGTGGTGCTGGAGCAGTAAGGAGGTAGTTGCAGTTCTTCAGTGACAGTGCTCCTCCAGCAGCACTTGCTGGGTGCAAGAGGAGCTTATTTTTCACTCTTTCCAGCAGAAATTGGTGCAGAGCATGGATTTGTAGGTCAGGTGTTGGCACCTGTCTTACAGGGTTCTGTTGGTATTTTACTCTGAGTAGGTAAGGCCATTTAGGACTTATCACTGTGAGCTTGGCCTGTTGGCCCAGTCTGGCTCTAAACTGGCTTTTGTGTATATTTAAACCCTTAATTGATTGTGTAAAAGCATCTTTGAAAGTGCCTGACCTTGCAGGAGGAGCACATGTAATTTGAGTGGTAGGGATAGGCTGTGGCTGTATCAGCTTAAGCTGTAGTTTGAGATCTTCCTCCTTCTTGCATTTTATTTTACCACCTTAATTCTGTTCTCCCAATTCCACCATGTGTGGAGGGTGTCTGATCTGAATCCTACAAAAGTGTTGTTCAGGGCATTTCCTCTCAAAGCTGTAAGAAGTGCTGGAGGAGCTCAGTGTGAGGGGAGGAAACAAGCTGTGGTGTGGGAACATGAGTATCCTTAACAGGTATTGAAGTGAAACCCTTCTGAGCATGAAGCCACAGCTTCTGGCTGCTGACCTTTGGAGCTGTGGCAAGTGCAGGTGCTTAATGTGGCCCTAAAAAAGGGCATGGCTGTTGTAACCAGAATATGTGACCTGTGAGTCATTCTTTTTGGAAGTCCCTCACTCTGGATGTTTGACACCTGCAAGGATTGGTGGCAGGCTTTTGGGTCAGTAGTTCTGAAAGTGTTCTGCAGATTGACAGGGAACTTCTTTTTGCCAAAGTGGGCTGCTGGAGGAACTCAGATTTTTTTTTTTCCCTGTGTGCCACCTCAAGGTCAAGTCTCGCCTTTTGTGTTGTCAGCAGCTTTGAGAACGAGGTGAGGTGTGCTGTGCTTGAAAGCAAAGTTTTTTGTGATAAGTTCAGGTCACATTTAAAATAAAATAAAATACAAAAATACCCCTTTCCACATTTTTTTATTGGTGGTGCATTATGCTTGTAATTTTTTCTGGAGCACGGCTTCCCAAGTGCAGCTTGGGTGGTTTCCTGAGTGGCATCCAGGATGCCATCAGAGCCTGTCAGTTGCTTGTGGTTTTCAAGTCCTCTGGCTGCCTCTGGAACTGAACCTGACTCTGTGCTTTCCAGCCCTTTTGGTTTTGGTCTTGTCCCTCTCTGCTGCTTTTCACAGCAGTTTGCTGGTTGTATTCTCCCTGCTCTCAGTGCCCCTGCACACAGAGCTGTGAGCTGAGCAGGCTCCTGGTTGCTCATCAGTGAGAATGTCAGTGCCACTGCCTGTCCCAGCAATCTTAAATCCTTTATTTCTGTTTCCTCTCCAGTGAAAACAGAGCTAGGATGGGAACCTGAATGCTCCTGAAGACATTCATCCAGCTTGTTAAATAACTACTTAAAAGGTTGCACTTGGATTTCTTTGTTCTGTTAAGCTCTTTAAAGTGGCATTCAGGATGCCTTAAAAAAGAAAAGAAAAAAGGGGGGAAACTACTGAGGATTTGGAGAGGAAATGCTCTGTCCTTTCTCCTGGAGGGATCTGTGAAGTACAAGTAAGAGAGGAGCACTCTGCTGTATATCCTGGGGCTCACAGGGCATTTCTGCTGCTCTTTTCCACGTGGCTGCTGGGTTTATGGAGAAGAGAAGGCAGCTGCAATTAATGCTGTGTGGAGCTGTGGCAGGTGTGTGCAGCACCTGGGGCTTTGTGGCTCCAGCTCTTTAAACCCACAGGTGACTGAATCTTGGTGCTGATCAAAGCAGCCCCTGGCTGGGAGTTCAGGGAAAGGAAACTGGAAGTAAAACTCACTCTGGAAACAGCAGAACTGCAAATCACGTGGTTGCACAAGCTCTTCCATTCATCCCCACCCTTAGAGCACAAAATCAGAACAAGTGAGTTCTTCTAAATGCTGGTTTGGGAGCCAGGCTGTGAGCAGAGCAAGGCTGGGTTTGTGTGCAGGTCTGTAGCCAAGTGCTGGGCTGCTGTGTCTGAATTGTTGCATCAATGTGAAATGCCAGGCTGGCACCTGTGTTTGTGATGTGGGAGGGAGGTTTTGGATTTAGGGATTACCCTGGATGATCTTGCACATGCCAGAAGTCTGAGGCAGGCAGAGTACAGCCCTTTACAGGAACTAACTCCAGGAACACCTCCTTCTCCCTCAGAACCTTGATTTTTCACTTCACTCTCAAAATGAGCTGCTCAAGGTAAAGGTATTAACTCTCCTTTACAATCAGAATTTGTAGATTTAATTTTTTTTCAGGACTTTTTTGCGGGGAGGGAGAATGACAGAAAGGTTTCTACCTGTTGTGCAGAGAGTGGCACAACATGCATCAGAATGAGGAGCCTTGTGCTGCTCAGGGAGATGGGATGATGGAGCTCTGTTATTTGCCAGAGGGACTGATGGGAGTCCTGGGAAGGCACTGAAGTGTCCACAAGTTGACCTTGATGCCAATCACCAGGGAGTAGCTCAAAGGAATGGGAAACTTTCATTTGTGTTGCCCGGTTTTGGAAAATGAATGCAGCTGTTTCAAAACAGTCTTAGATTTAAGAGAGTAGTTCACAGAGCAGATATTTTGCTAGGGAAATGCAAATATTTTGCAGGTTTGGGAAGGAAAACTGGTGCCAATGTATGTGGCCAGCTGTTAGTGAATTAAGTAAAACTGGGTACATTTCCTTCCTCTTGTACTTTGTGTTTCAGATAAAAATGGTGATTGGTACTTCAAACAATTATGATTAATAATTATGATACTGTGACCTTGATGAAGTGAACTGCAAGTAAGGTTGATGAGAAGTCTTGTGATGTACAAACAGCCAAGATATTTCGTGTAAGTCCTGAGTGGGCTTAGAAAATGGGGAAAAAATCTAGTTGGGGATTTGAAGCCAAGTAATCCCTAAATATCTGCTCTCTTGATTGCCCCTGAGTAAGCAATTTCCATTGGCCTGGAGCAGTGGCCCAGGTGTAGCCTGTCCTGGGTTCATCTGCAGCCTCTCCTGATGTGCTCTTTGTCCCACTCCTGACCCTGCAGTTCCCAGTGGTGAGCCTGGGAGGAGAGAGCATCACTCCCTTCAGTGCTTTTCTCCTTGGGTAGGACAGGGTGAGGAGCAGGGAACTTTTGGGGAGTAACTGGAAGCTGTGATTGCTGCCAGAGTCATTCCTCATTCCCATCTTCATTCATGACCTGTCCTGGAGCTGCTGGAGCCAGGTCTAGGCTGGTGTGGTTTTGGCTGCTCTGCTGGGATACTGAACTGTGGGTGTTGGGTGTCTTGTCTGTCAGGAGGAGGTAAGCATTCAGGTTTCATTTACTTGCCACAAAATACTTCTTGTGTTATATAAAATATATTTTGGTGTGGTTAAACCAGTTATGTGGCTTTCTGCTCTAGAAATTTTGCCTGGCTCCTTTTATTGTTCATTTCAGTTTCTGTTCCTTGATTTTTCTCACACCTCAGGAATCCTGTCTTCCCCTTCTCAGAGTGTATGTGTTTAAAATCCTGTGGCAAACCAAGCCAGCTGCTAGTGTGGGAAACACTTGGAGAATACTTTATAATTCACCAGCCAGTTCTGTTATTAAATGATTTCAGGTTTGTTGTTTCTCTTCAGCACATGCTATGGGTCCAGAAATTGGTGGCAGAGCTGTGTGGATGCTCTTGTCCTGTGTTTACCCCTGGTGTGGCTCCTGAGAGGAGCTTTTGGCCAACACCTGTAGCAGATTGTGCTGCTGGAAACCAGGGGGTCTTTCCTGTGAGCCTCTGCCCACACACCCCTGCCTTCAGAGGCCAGGGTAAGGCTTTTGGGCTGGAATCAATGCTTTTTCCACTTTTCCCAGGCTTGGAACTGAGCAAACCTGCTGGCAGAGGCCCTGCTGCAGCCCCACGTGTTGCCCTCTGGCTCTGTCCCTTTGCAGGGTGTGAGGCAGTGGCAGTAGCTGCCCTGTGCATAGCAAATAGGATTTGTTTGTGCCCAGCAGTTCTTGTTGGGCTTATGATCAGGGGATTTCTCATTTTCAGATGGGATGATGCTGCTTAACACGATCAACCACTGTTAAACTCTCCCTGCTTTTGCTCAGTGCCTGTTACAGCCCCCAGCAAATGGTGAACCCTTTGAAATGTTTTGGTGAAATGCTTGACAGTAAGTCAGGCTGGTTTATTTCCCTTCTGTTGTGCTTTCTTTTATTTTTTTTTTATTTTTAAAGACTGAATTTTTAGCTTTTCATTTTGGTGGTTGTCACAAGCCCTGCATTATTTAAGTAGCTTGTTTTAGCAGCTTGAAATAAGCCAGAAATTCACCTTGCTCGCAGGCTACCAGCAGACACGTTTGCTGCCCGCAGGCACAAAGTAGGAGTTGATGCTCTTCTGTCAGTGGAGGTGAGCCACAGTGGTGTTCTGTGAGGGGGAGAGGCTAAAACACAGTGATTTGATGTTGCTGACATCTCTTTCAAGTTGCTCTTTTTTTTTTTCCCTCCCCCTGTTCATTTGGGATCTCAGTTCCTACCTCCCCTGCTTTCTGTCTAGTCCCGTTGCCTTGAGCTGCAGCCAGACAAGAGCACTTTGAGCCCAGTCCCATCTTGGGTATGTGGGAGTTCAAGATTTCAAATGCTGTAAATGAGGGGGGAAAAATACATTACACTGTGTTGAGAAGGGGGGCTCTCCCCTTGACTGTCAGCTTGAATTCCAGCACCATCTGAAGATGCTCATCACAGCACAAATGTGGGGTGGAGGGAGCAGATTTGAGTTCTGCTCCAGTTACTGCAGTCCAGAAACGCCTTCATCTATCAGGAGATTAAATATATGCACAGCACCAATGGTGCCTATTTTTAGGTTAAGCTAAAAATATGTCATGTGGTGTTTAAAAGGATTTTGAATGGGTTTTGGAAATCCTTGTGTAAGCATTCTGTGTGCTCCTGAGACCTGCTTCACCTCGTAGCAGCTGATCCCTTACCTCATAGTGGTGGTTGGAAGCAGTGGTTTTGTGGATGATATTTTTGCATGTTTGAGGAGCTTGTCCAGGAAGTCCCTGTGACCTCATCTGTCAGTCTGAGGTCTTGTCACTTCAGAGAACTGCTCAACCCAAGTCCCTGGTGGGCTCTGCTTTTCCCAGTAGCTGTTCTGGTAATGTGTTCTTCTCTGAACTCGCTGTAGGAAGAACCATAATGGGGAGGATTTTATTGTCTGCACAGTGAGACAGCTGGGCTGTGCTGGGTCAGAGGGTGCTGGGGGAGTGGTCCCAGCCCCAAGGCTGCCACAGCTCCAGGAGGGTTTGGACAATGCTCTCAGGCACAGGTGGGATTGTTGGGGTGTCTGTGCAGGGCCAGGAGCTGGGCTCTGATTGTGGAGTAATACAGAGGTGAAATTGGGTGGGACCATGTTTTCAGTGTGGTGGTTCCTCCCTGCACAGTCAGTGGGTGTCTTACAAGTCATGATGAGAATTTTGTGTCACCTGCATACTGCTATAGGGATTCAAGTCTCAAATCCAGCTTGATGTGCTGTGGTGCAGATGGGAGCCTTTTATTAAAAGAAGAAAAATGAAAAAGTTTGGAAAGTGTTTACCTGACTGCTTTGCTGTTAAAACAACTCGAGTTTCCTGTCTTTGACTGCATTGCAGGAAAGCTGATGGGCATGTTAGAGCCTGCTTACAGGTAGCCTTATTCTTTGCCTATAAATAGGCTCTGAAATCACTGAGGTAGTGTGGAATAGCTTCTTTCCATCTGTCTTCCTTGCTTTTTTATTATTGTTTATGTAGGGCAAGACCCCAGGGTGGCTTTGATCTTGTTACTTTACATTCTTGGCGGGCTGGTGCTATAAACATGAATAAACTTCTTATTCATGCCACTAGATGGAACTGGCCCATGCTTATGGATATTTGTTTAAACTTCAGCTCTGTATTGAGTATTGACAAAATGAATTGCTAGCTCTTGGTGGAAGCTTGGCTTTCCCTCTCAAAGCAGGGCTTTATTAAGATGCTTGGGGTTTTATTCAGTCTATTTTGAAGTAGGAAGAATTGCCAGTTCTTTCCAGCCTTGGCTTTTTTTTTTTTTTTTTGTTGGTGCCTTGACTGTGTATTACAGTTAATGCTATTTATTATATTCCTGCTTTTAAACCATGTTGGTGGTGTGCATACTTTCTTCTATGGAAGTGCAGATAGTTTTTTATCCCAAATTTAATTTCAGAATATTCCCTGTACCTCTTTCTCGCTGCTGAAGGTGGAAGTGTGCAAGTTCCTCTCTACAGGAGCCAGAGTGGCCATAGCAAATATGACCTTAGTTTTGTGTCTTATCCATCATTCATGGATCTGAGCAGCTGGGGCTTAGCCAGCATTGGACAAAGCACCATTTGAGCTATTTGGGAGAAGATTATTTTTTTAAATTTTTTTTGTAGCTGTTCTGAGCATTTGCAGTGTCACCCCCCTGTGAAGCAGCCAGCCCTGCTAATGCACCACGAGTCCCTGGAGGGGAGAAATATCCAACCCCTCAGCTTTGCTTGGAGCAGATCTGAGCACACAGCTGTCCAGCCCCTGTCTGCAGCACCTGATGCTGCAGGGGCTGGTTTGTGGCTCTCACAAATGTCCTTGTTCCTCCCAGGCAGTCTCACAGTGATCCTTTGCTGTGTTTGCTTGGTGACCTTGGCCACACTGGGCCTGCCCTGCTTCCATTTCTCCACCTTTTAAATGACAAGAAATGAATTGATTTTCTTTGCTAAAGGAGTCAGGCAGCTAAGGATGGAAAAGTGCTATGCAGGGCTGGGTGATTGCTGTGCACAAATACCAGGGAAAATACAGCTGTGATAATGTGGATGTGACCTTTTACAAAGGCCAGGGTTTGCACTTTCAGTGCCCCAGCACCTACCTGGGATGGTGGAACAGCACTTTCATGCCACTCTGGCAAATAAAGATTTATTTCTCCTTATAAGGCAGAAAATGAAGAATCTAGTGGAAACACCCACAAAATTTTGCTTTTCAGGTGTTTTCAAAGCACCATGTGCCCTTGATAACCTTGGAGCTGCCTACTGGAATTAGGATGTTCTACTGAGGTATCAGGACTCAGTTGCACATTTGTGGTAATGCTGGTTAGAAGAGGCCTCTTGCTGTTCCCTCATCCAATTTCCCACTCAAAATTGGACCAGCACCAGATCAAGGATCAGGTACATGTGGATGTTTGTAGGCAAGCCTTGAAATCTTTATGCTGGAGGTTTCCTCTGAAGAAGGTTCCCTCGGGCACTAAGCCTGTGCTGCTGGGCTTTTATAAGTGCTAAATTATACATTTTAATTTTTATTATTGTATCTTGTGCATCTGAATTCATTTCTTCATTTTACTGTCCTAGCTGCAAATCCTGTTCCCTGCAGAGGAAGTTAAGTAGAATTACTGAGGGGGAATTTATTCTGCTTGTGTGTACTAGCAAAAAGGATTTTATAGCAGACCCACCATTTTCTTCCAGCTTATGCATCAGTAAATATTTAATAGTACAGATTCCTCTGTGCTGCAATGAGGAGATGAATACTTTCCAATAAAAGAAAAAAACCTCCTTTTTCCTTTCAGTGATCAAATTGTGCTTGGAGTTCCTGTATGTGATAGTGGGAACGGAGAGCTCTAAGCTGACAGAGCATAAAATGGAAACCTCCTGTTTAGTTTGCAGTGATTCCTCTGGCCCCCTAATCCTGTTTGGGAGCCTCTGGCCAATTCCTTGTGCCTCTCTGAGAACAGGTGGGGGTAGCAAAGCTCAGCTTCAAAAAGCCAAGTCCTGTGAGGGAACCTGATTCCTGTCATGCTCTCCTTTTGGTGTGAGAGCAGATGGTGTTTCCTGGAATTTGTACCAAACCCTTGCTGTAAATCAGGGAAATCTCTTCTATAAAATAGCAGATGGTGGTAAGGAAGTGTTCTCTGGAATGTTCCTGTGCTGTTTCACAGTGCAGGCACAAACCACACACTGACACTGCTCTGCCCAGGGTGCAGCTTCCTTCTGACACACCAGGAATGAGGGGGGTGTGGAAATGAGCTTGGAGCATCTCTGGTGGCTCTGAAGTTGTGCCTCACTTGGCAGCACTGGGGGAATTCAGGCTGGGATGGTGCTGTCCCTGCTGGCTGTTCCCCTCCAGGCTGTGTGTGACTTCCCTGGCAGTAAGGGTGACAGGGATGGGTGTAGTGACACCATCTGGGGGTGTGAGATGCAGGTGGATGTGGGGCTGCCCTGGGACAGCTCAGGCAAGGGGATTTTGCCCCTCTCACCTGTTGATGGTGGCAGGAACGGCACTGTGTGGGTTGGTGCATTGGATTTTGGTTGGAAACAAGAGAAAGTCCACATACTGGGAGGGTTTGAGTCCTGCTTGGGTAGAACTGCATCTCTCCTCCTTTGCTGTGGTTGCATGGCTCCTCCAGAGAGACTTCTCTGGCCTAATTGCACTCTTCAGTCCACTATCTTAACTGTTGGAACACAAAATAACAAACATATCTCCTTTCAGGTCCTGAGAGGGGGGCACAGAAAAATACTCATGTGGAGAGACTGCTGGGAGAGCCAGGAGAACCCCTAGCAGCTAAATCTTGGAAAAAAACCCTTAGGGTGAATCTGAGTTTGCCTGACTCCCTTGTGGTTTTATTTTATCTTCCAGTTCCTCATGTGAGCCTGACTGCCATGCTGGGGCATTGACACTCTGGGGTGCAGCTGTTTAAAATGGCAGAGAGAGGTGGGAATGAAGAAGTGATTAACCTGAACAGCTTCAGCAATCACAGAGGGAAAGGTGAGTACTGATTTGTGCCTGTTTCCAAAACACTTTGTGAAACTCTGCTGAGCAGCAGGATTCACAGACACTGAACTTGCAGGGAGCTGCTGGAGGTCTGTTCTGTCACATCACACACTATTCTGTTACACTGACTTAGCCACCTACAGAAACTCTTTCATATTATGCAGGCATGCAAAATATTTAGCTCTTGTGTTTCTCATGTTGTACTGCCTCAAGGGATATTCTGACTTCTTGGGAACACTGTGTGGAGGTGTTTCATCAGAACCAAGGAGGATCCATCCTTCTGAGAACCCCATAGGAGACAGGCTGACCCTAAATTTATGCTCTCACAGGGCTGTGTGCATTGGCACCCATTCCCTCAAGGGTGGAATTTAAAGTGAGGCTTTCTCTGTATGCCTGAAGGGTCATAAATGAACACTCATGCTGAAAAATAAACCAAAACATGTGAGATTTTAGGGAAAGCATAGTTGCATGTTCTCTGTGCAGTACAGAAACCCTCTAATTCTGCCTTGAATCTCTCTGCTGTGTTCCAGCAGCTGTTGAGTAGCATCTATATTCCATTCTTGACAAACCTTGAGGCACAAGGTTGTCATTTCTAGCAGGGTATCTTTGGCACCCACAGCCACAGGCCTTATCTTGGCCCTGCATAAGGTGCTCCTGCAAAGTCTCTTTCAGAAGAGGCTGAGTTGCACAAAGACCCTTATCTCTCTGCTAGATTGCACTGCATTTTAACAAAGAAAATGCAATGTCCCTGAGATATTGAAAGTTCAGGATTTCTCTGCAGAAGTATTCCCTACATGCCTTGTTTGTAATAACTTCTGCAGCAGTTTGACTTGTGCTGGGGTTCAGGGTAGTAGAAGATTCTTTGTGAGTGTCAGTGGCTGTCCCTGCAGTGCTGCTGTGATGAGCTGAAGCTGTGCAGGTGTTTTGCTGGAGGCTGAGGGATGCAGGAGTGGCTGTTACAATGCCTTGCAGAGGAATTGGTGACCTCTGAATGCTTCTTCCTGCAGTGCAAGTGGGAAAATTGCTTTCTCAGATGTTTCAGTGCTACATGTACCTTGTAATTCCATTTATTTACCTTGAGCCAACAGCTGACTTCAACTTTACTTACTGTTCTGCAGACTGGATAAACCACAGAGATGAAAATCTTATCACAATATCAGATTCCTCAGATGAAGATTTGCCTTTGTTGCTGGAGATGCCAGAAAAGCAGCAGACTGAGGAAGATGATGATGATGACATAGTCATCTTAGCAGAGGTAACTTTACAGCACAGCAGCTACAACAATGAATTCATGGCCTGTATTGCAAAGTCTTGTGCCTGATGCATTCCTCTGAGTCCTGCCTGGTTATAGCAATCTGCTTAGGATGTCTGAAATAACAGTGAAATGATGGCATTTTGCTGGCTTAATTTAGTCATATTTTGAGCACAGGAGGGGAAAACCAGACTGTGGAACTGCATTGTGTAGTCTAAGTTCTACTTTTTGAAGGTTGTAACTCCCATGAAGTTGTCTGTTGAATCCAGCAAGGTGGAGTGTTTTGCAAGAGGACTTGATCTTCCATAAAATGTTTTCAAACCTTGCTTTGATTTATAAATGTACTCTGTATGCTTTATATTCCTCTATACTGTTTGCATTCATGTTGGGCTGTTGCAGGCACTGATATTTTTACAGCATTTCATATCTGTCTTGTATTAAGAATATATTCCACTTTCCTGTTAAATTAACCAGAAGCACTGAGAAAATGGATTGCAAAGCTGACCTTTCTGCTTTTTAGTTGAAAACAGCAGCACAGAGCACTCAGGCTCTGTTGGCATACAGCAGTCTGCCTGCCAGAGGCAAGAACAAGGCCAGAGATTAATATTTGGAGCTTTGGTTCCTGCCTGTTTAAATAAATTGGTGAGAACACAAATATGTCATCAGTTAGTTCTTCCTTCCCAGACTATTTTACTGAAAGGGAAGTGAATACTGAGGTGAGCTTAGGAAATTGTTCCAGTTTGAAAGTCCTGTGCATCCGCAGTTCTGCTGAAGGTTCCCGTAGCACCTGGGGACAGGCAGATGACACAGATGTGTGGGTTGCAGTTCTGTGCTTTATTAAGCATCTTGCTGAACAGACTGTTTATCAGTTTCCCATCAGAAGTTTCTTAGATGCAGAAGTATCTGGAGCAAGGATTCTGACACACAGACAAGAATTCCTCCTTTCTCTTGTTGATGTCCTTTTCAGACCCCGAAGCATCAGCAGCCTCTGCGTCCCAATGTCATCAGACCTGCTGCTCCATGGCAGGGTGCAGACACTGTGGGGGAAGGAGGATCCAAAAGTGCTGTGGAGCCATTGAGCACAGACCTGCAGCATTCAGCTCTGCCCTGTGAGGGAGATGGGAACAACCTCGTGGTGGAGAGCAATGCTGGACCAAGCAGGGGGGAGAGTGTGGATGTTGCCTTGCAGCAGCCAGGACCATCTGAGCTGAATGGCCCCAGATCTGAACTTACAGGTAGCCAGGAGCCTGGCCCAAGTTTGCTGCCACTGATCAAGGTGCATCCACAGCCTGCTGATAACACACAAATCATTAGTCTGGAGAATGCAGACCTTCCACCTCAACAGGAGGAAAGGATGGAAGCTCGGGAGCAGCAAGGAAAGAACTTGGAGCCAGAGCAGAAACTTGAAGGAATAGCTGCTAAAACTACCCCGGAGCAGGGGGGGATGCAGGAGCAGGGCCAGCTGGAGCCCCGGCGCTTCCCCCCGCAGGAAGAGGAGCCCCGGGCCGTGGCGAACGGCCGCGCTCCTCAGCGAGGGCAGCCAGAGGCAAACCCGGCATCCCTGCAGGCGTACGGGGGGAAGGCTCCAGGGCCCGCCTTCCCCCGGCCCGAGCCGCCCCAGGACGGCATTCCCGGCCCTGCCTCCCCGCAGCCGGCACATCCCCCCGAGGAATCGGCTCAGCCGGCGGGGACAGACAACAACGAGCGGCCCGGGCCCGCCTTCCCCGCCCGGGGCTCGCAGGAACTCGGCTCGGGGGACGTGCCAGAGCAGGGAGCTGCTGGGCAGGAGCAGGACCTGACTGCGCTGCTCATCAGAGAGACAGTAAGTATTCCCAGGGCTCCTCTGCCTCCTGTGTGTGTAGATGTTTTCAGACAGGTTTTTCAAGGTGTGTGGAGTCTCACATGCTCGGAATGCCCAGCTGCAAATCCTCTTTGCTTTGGCTGAGATTCAGCCACGCACCAGGTGAGGAGCATGTGATGAGCTGTCCTGGAAAACTTTTGCTTAACATGAAATAATCTGTGTCTGTTCCCTGAAAGACCCTCTTGGATCTGGTCTGGTTTTATCTGGTTCTTTCCTAACCCAATACTGTAGAACCGGTTTAGGATTGGATATAAAACTAAATGAGTAAACCTGGGACACTAAACAGTGGCAGAGGGATACAGGGTGGAGTAGAGAAGTTTTAGGGACACATGGCTGAGAGCCAGGACTGCTTTCAGCTGCCTCTCCTACAGGAGTGTGGTCCATGCCCATGTTAATGCCACCATGGTGGCCAAGGGTAAGGGTTGCCCTTGCAGTTTGGATTTTCAAGCAGCAGCACCAAGGAGTAACTGGATAAGCATCATAAGACTTGTGCACGTCAACTCCACATGCTCCATGTGTGAAGCTTAGCATGAGGGACACTGGCTGTGACAGCAGCCACCAAGAAGGACACTCCTTATCCTTTAGTATATCCAGCAGCTTGGGCAGTATGGTTAATATATGATAAATAAAGCTAAATAAAAATGTGGTGATTCATGTGTGTGATGTTTGCACACCTCTCCTCTTGATTGCTAGGGAGGACTTGTTGAATATTTTTTCTTGCAAATAGGCATATTCTTATGTGTTTGTATCTTCTACCACCACCCCACCCCCTCCAAGTCTTCCCCCCACGTCCCATGGCTAATTCTACTTGGGAAAACTGCAGTTGAGGAATATATTTTTTTAAGTAGCAGTCTAACAAAATTCAGTTCTTTCCAAGACCTCATTGCTCAATGCCTTTGAGCTGGGTAAGAGGCTGTTCTTGCAGTGTCAGTCCAGTCTTGCAAAGCAAAATACCACATGGTAGCAATAGCTGTACAGAAACCCCAGAGAGAGCAGCAAACACTGGGAGAGCCTTCACAGAAATGCCAATGCCACCAAAGGTTTGTTTTCTGTTCTGGTCTCATTGCTGGTGTGTCTGGGCTCATTGGGTGGGTGTACATGTTGTTGGTTTATTTCCTTTTGCTTTGGAATGTTGTATTTCAGCACATAATCTGGAGCTCCTTGCTGCTCATGCTGAAGGTAAATATTCCCTTTCCTTGGGTTGAAGTTCATTCCTATGGAGCCTGAATCTCTCCTTAGGCCAGATGCCCTTGGCTTTTCATATCCCTGCCCTCACTCTTCCTTTGAGAAAGGGCTGTTAGCAGTCATCCTGTGGAGCAAGGCTGGATGGCTGTAAATGATCTCTTGACCATTTTGCCCTGAGTCTCAGGATTTTTTTTTGATTAATTACATATAATCCCTGTCCTGGGAGCTATGTCTGTTACGCAGCTTCTCTAAAACCTACATAACCTTTACCTTTTCCTACTGTAGGAAGCAAGATTCCCAGATGTGAAGAAGGAATATATTGAAGAATTAATTCTCATCAAGAACTGTTATGACTTAAATGTGTAAGTATAGAGGCAAGAACCAGAGTGTGTCATGCACCTGCAGCACTTCCATCCTGCCAGGAATGCTGCTTTAGAGCACGTCCAGGCTGGGCCTTCAGCACTGCTTTGGTAGTACCACAGATTCTTTTTTTTTGTTCTTCTAATTGAGCTGGTTTTAAGTCCTTTCTAGTTCTGTTGTGCTGTAGCTTCTCTGCTTTTAAGATAATTTACTTATTTAAATATACTGCATATAATTTTGTCTTATCTATTACTAGAGCTCTTAAAAAGAGTGAGTGTCAGGATTAAGGTGTTCAGATGACTGCTATAAAACATAGTATGGAGATGGGTTGGTGAGTTTTGAGTTGGAGGAAGTCATTCCCTCCTTCATTTCACTGGTTTTTGGGTTTTTCCAGGTAAAGCTGACACTGGCTTGGAGTCCATTATTTGGTGTCATGATTTTGGCTTTTATCCTATTTACTTGCTCAGGTAGCAGTGGTGCTGTTTGAATTCTCTCACATTGCTTTTTGGGGATAGAACAGAGCAAACACATTTAAGGGCTGGTAGGATTGGCTCTAGAGATCTGATGAGGGACTGATTTTGGTCAAACTAAGCAGAAACATGGGCAAGAGAATTAAATAAAAGGAGAGGAAAGCTAATGTGAGGACTTGCTTTCCAAATGGCATTAACAGCTCGGGAATACCTTAATGTTAATCATGCTGGAGGTTTCTAGGAGTCAAGTTAAGAGTCAAAAGTTTAGAAAAAAAGTGATTACCCTTCCTGCTGAGTTGCATCATCTCCCTGCCCTGCTGGGCAGAGCTGGGGAGTGAAGGATTGCGTGTGCTGGCACCAGCAGCACCGAGGGGAGATGCTTTGAAGTAAATCACTTGTGACTGCTGTCTGATGCTTGGTGGCCTCTCTTTCTCCCTCTGCAACTGTCTCTGCTATCTCCAGCATGTCCAGACTGGTTACTGTGTGATCCAAGAATGAGGAATAGGTGTTGGTTGCCAGAGTGTTCATTTGTGTAAACCCAATGCCCTTTCCAGCTAACTGGGGCACCAATTAAGCAGCATTTGAGTGTGTGAGGCTTAGAATGAGTCACTGGGCCATAAGTGAGTTAACTGGTGAGGAACTGAGGATGATCCCACCCATTGGGCACAGATTTCCTATTCTGCTGTGCCGTGAAGTTGTGTTTCCCATGTAAAGCTTCTTGGTTAGAAAGTCAGCAGACTAGAACTTCTTTCTGGTCCTTCAGAAGTGCTTTCCCTGCAGTGGTGGAGCAGCTTTGGGGTGCCCACACCATGGACTGGGTGCACCTCAGGCTGGATGGTTGTGGTGGGAATGTAGAAGACAAGCAGAGCCATTCCTTGGGGCAGTTGGGCTGTTGAAGGTGTACATCTGGCTGCAGGACCCTCCCAGATTGTGTGGAAAAAACCTCGGGTTTGTGTCCTGGGGGGATTTAGCGAAGCCTGATAGAATTAAATCCCACTATTGGCTTCTGTCAGTCTTAATGTTTTCCTTCCCTTTTTGCTCCCGAAATCTCTTCTCTCCCTTTGTGTGCCACAGAGCCAGGGAGATGAAAAGGTGCTTCCAGGCTTTCCTGTAGGCCAGCTACAGTGCCTGCTCAGTGGTGCATTACCCACTTACTGGATGATAAAGATTTCTTCTCCATATTTTTATTCCTTTAACCAAACCATCTTTTGAGTTGTCACTGCAGCTTTTGTGTGAGAACAAATGGGTCAAAGCACTGGTCAACCTCGCTGACAGGGTCTTTTTGATCTCCATGGTGTGTCAAGCTGAATCAGGCTTGAAATATAATAACTAAGGGTGAGTGGTTTTGGGCAGGGGTGAGGCTTTTAACCAGCTCTGTGTCCTGTGGTGCAGATATTAATGAACAGTGCCATGAGTGTGGGTGTGCTGTGCAGCAGGACCCACTTAACTAATTGTCACACACTGGAGGCCAACATCCCCCAAAATCCTCAGCGTTGAAGTGGCAACATGCAGGAGATTCAAATGTTACCCTGGCTGTGCCCCAGCTGAAACCCTTTCCTTAGAGCCACGATCTCAGCTCCTTGAAGTGTCTGTTTTGTTGGATTAAAACAGTTGTCTTTTACCAAAGGGATGGCAGGAGGTGGGAGCTGGAAGCTATTAAATGCTCAATGCTAAGATATTTGTTGTTTTCCCTGAAATGATCTTCTTGAAACTTTCAGCTGATGTGAAAGATAAGATGTGGGAGCCCCTCTTAGCAGTGTATCACCTATTCAGCTTTTGTGTGCAGGAGCATTCACACTCAGTCAAAAGCTTCTGGCTCAATATGTCAATACCTGATTAAACCAAAAGAAATGCCCCTGCTTTGAATGTGAAAGCAGAGCTAAAGTAATCGGGCCTTGATAGTGGGTTCATGCTTCAAGCCAGTTCAGATTTCTTAATTAGGGACTGATTTCTGACATCAGGAATATAAATTAGCTGCAATTATGTCTTTGCTGCAGCCTAGCACCTTCTCGTTCCAATAGTTCTACAAATGTTAATTGCTTGTCCTGGCTCTTTTCAGAAGGATCTTATTCTGCAGCTGGGGAAACTGAGGAACATCTTGTGTTACTGGCCCCAGCCAGCACAGCTGCTTGGTGAGGGCTGAGAAAAAGCTGTGGGAGCCTGAATCAGGCTGCCCTTTCAGAAGGGTTTCTGGAGTATTTGTGGTTCTCCACCAATGGGGCATTTGAAAACCCCTTGCTGAGTCTTTTCTGAGCTAAAATATTCAGTTAAACTACACTTACCTGGCAGTTATGACTGTTTGTGGTAGGACCTCAGATATGCTGCATTTACAGGCTATTAGGCAAATGTTCAGCAATTTTAGTGGTTATTTTCTAAGTGCTGTTCTCACCAGACCAGTTTCTAGTGGAATTTGGGCAATGCTGGTGTGATTGCAGGCTTTGTTACAATGAAACCTGCATTCAGAGTTTGTATTCCATGGAGATACACATCTCAAACTTGATTTCGTCTCTGCTTTAATCATGGAATCACAGAATAGTTTGGATTGGAAAGGCCATTAAGATCACCTAGTTCCATCCTCTGCTGTGGTCAGGGACACTTTCTATTGAACCAGGTATTCTGGCTGCTTTAATGTGAAGGTAGCCTGAGAATGGAGGCTTTGATTCAAGTTTGAATCTGTAATATTTTGTTGAGGAAGATATGAACCTTTTATGGGTTTTGTAGGGATTTTTGTGCTGTTTTTTTCCATACATGATTAGTAGCTCATCCATACAAGTTTTGTGTATGTAAACTTAATTATTGAAAGACAAACCCATTTGCTTTTCCTTCTGCAGCCACACAGCTGATTATTTGTCATTTAATTCTCAGTCATTTTCTTGCAGTTTGCTCTAGTCCAGCACCACCCTTTGTCCTTGCAGGGCAGGCTTTGACTGTGACCTCATAATTATCCAATACTAAAAACTGGACAAATGAGAAATGAACCTGAGCTCCCCAGCCCTGAAATAACTATCTTTATCTTTTCAGGCTTTGTAACTTTCTTCTGGAAAACCCAGATTACCCAAAGAAGGAAGGCAGAGTGGTTTTAAACCCCAGCAGCAGCCTGCTTGCCAGCCAAGATGAGACAAAGGCAAGTGAGAGTATCCACATCTCCTGCTGCCTCTGGGCAGTCTGTTCAGCCTGAGTGGACCTTGGGATGTCTGCTTTGATTAGTGTGTGTTTGCAGAGTGCTTGACTGAGCCTGGCTTTCACAGGAGGCCTCTGGGTATGTGTAAGGCAGCGTTAAATAGCAATAATTAGTTGCTTGCAAGATGACTTCCAAGCCTTTCCTGTTTGGCTGTGCCAGAGCTGCACAGTGTCTGCTCCTTTGCCTCCAGCAAGCCCCTCTGCCCTGCCTGCCTGTCACTGCCCCATCTCAAGTGTTCATTTTGATAACTGAGACAAGAATTCCACAATCATTCTGTCATTCATCATGAAGTAGCCTTGGCCCTTGGGTCTCTCTTGTGAGGCCTTTAGGCATTGCCTTGCAGCCTCCTAACTGCAAATCTCCCTACAGATGCTTGATTTTGTGCTTTAAAACATCCATTTAACAAAAAATTCTCTCTGAGCTCCACTCTGAGGGTGTTGTGTGGCCTGGGAGAGATGTTGAATACCTCTTTCTACTCTTGGAAGTGTCTCTCTACCTTGAGCTGGTAAAGTTGCTCACTCTTCATCAGGAACAATTTTCTAAATACTTCTCCTTGCTGTCTCAGGCAGCCACTCACCATGGTTTTAAACAACATTTTACCTTGTGCAGGTCACCTGCAGAGGTGCCTGGGCCAGTAGGCTTTTCACTCACCCTGTGCTAAGGTGCTCAGAGTTGGGTGCCTGAATTTTGGCTGGTCTTGCAGAATGCCCTGATCACTGAGACAGCCATTTGTGACATTCCTGTGTGTATTTACAGCAACCTTTCCATCTTTTTCATTTTCTCCCTAGGTGCCTAAAGTGGACTACTTTGACTTTTCCAAACTCGCCCCCCTTGACCAGCGGTGCTTTATCCAGGCAGCTGATCTCCTCATGGCAGACTTCAAAATGCTGAGCAGCCAGGACATCAAGTGGGCCCTGCATGAGCTCAAGGGGCACTATGCAATCACACGAAAGGTGCTCCAGTTCAAGTCTCTTTTCTTCCCTGGACTTATCTCCCATGTCTGCAGAGAGCACTGAGATGGCTTTGGCCTTGCTGTACCATCTGCTGCTGTGTGGTTATGGGTTTTATAATAATCTTCCTTTCCTTTTAAGAAGTTTTAATCCATTTAGTAGAGATTTTCAAAATTTATTGGCCAGACAGAATGCTGCAGGAAGTTTTTACTTTCCCTAATAGGACTGGGGGAACATGAGCTGGCTCATGGTGGGTGATGCATTAAACTGGGAAGTGTTCCTGTGTGTCGCCACTGAAGTGCAGTATAATTGCCAATAAAACCCTGGCATTTAGTTAAATCTAAAACATTTAGCTGCTGCTGCTGGTTAACTGGCTGCATGGAATTAAGAAGCAGCCTGAGTATCACTGTCCTGTTTTGTCTTGTGACTTGTGGCATGAGTCCTGTATTCCTTATAAAAGAATTTCACTGTCTTGGAGATGCAAAGACATTTGTTTGAAGTATCAGCGAACTGAATGTCAGTGTGGGTTCAAGTTTTTACTTAGATCTGCTCCTCTGATATGCCCTTGCTTGAGCTTGTTTCCCTACTGTTCCAGGACTTAACTAAAACAAAACTTGTTGTATGTTCTCTTGATTGATTGAGCATTGAGCACTTGATTGATTTGAACCTCACCTTTTTAAACAAAAAGCCAAACCCAGCAACAAAAAGAAGCCAAACCAGCTCTGTTTAATGCAGCTGGTGCCCACTTTGGTATTAACAGCTGAGCTGTAATGAAATATCATTCACCTGCTTTGTTTTTGGGGAATAATTACTTTGAGTATATAAAGCAAGGTGAGCAGATGAAAGATGTATATTTGCCTCTCTTTGGAGTGTTTGGCTTCCTAGTTTTGGATCAATCCTATGCCCATGTTTGTACTGTGCTTCAGCTTGAATTAAGTGCTCCTGCTTTCTTCCAGGCCCAGGATTTAAGGCTGTGTGTTGTTTTCTAGGCCTTTTCAGATGCTATCAAAAAGTGGCAGGAGCTGTCTCCCGAAACCAGCGGGAAACGAAAAAGGAGGAAAGAAATGAATCAATATTCCTATATAGACTTCAAATTTGAGCAAGGTAAATGCCAAGCTGTGTGGATTGTGCCCTCTGCATCATTATTGTAAGCAGAACTGGCTTGCAGCTGAAAGCAGCTCTTGAAAGGGGATGTGGTCCCAAAAGAGCTGAGTTTCTGTCAGTGGTATCTGTTTTGGAGATGCTCCTCATTAGCACCTCTGCTTGGTAAAGTGCTGTGAGCTGCTGAAAGTCTGCAGCTGGTGGTGTATGCAGGAAGAAGGATTTAAGCTTTGTTCTGGCTGCTTTATCCCTTCTTATTGAGCCTTTAACTCTGCTTCAGGGGATGTGAAGATTGAGAAGCGCATGTTCTTCCTGGAGAACAAGAGAAGGCACTGGAGGAGCTATGACAGGCTGTCCCTTCTCCCCCCAGTGCTGCTGGAGCAGGAGTTCTATGAGCAGAAAGTCAAAGAGATGGCAGAGGTGAGTGACAGGAGCTGCTTTGATTGTGTGCAAATCTTCAACAACTGCTGAAGTTTTGGCCCTAAACATGAAAAATCTGTCTCTTATAGAAACTCAAACACTGAACCGAGTATCGAATAACTGTTTTCCCCTTCCCTTCCCTACCTGTTACACACGTGTCTCTTTGCAAGAAACTCCATTATAAAGGAAAGAAGCCAAGCACAGAATTTCGTATTTACTTAAATATGCAGCTGCTGCTTGTGCAAACACCATCCTGGAGTGGGGGCTTTTGCTATGAAGTGGTGAAAACTCTACTAATTAACTCTTTCCTCTAATTGTTAGCAGGCTTCTCTGCTGCTTTAGGGCTTGTAATTGCAGCTCAGTGTTGGTGGTGAGGAATGCCCAGCCCAAGGCAGTGTGTCCAGTCACTGTGCCCTCCCCAGGCTGGCAGTCCTGTGGCTCCAGAAGGGTTTGTCCTGTGCTGAGAACTGGGTGTTTTGAAGCAGAACCTGCAATACCCACTGCTGTGTTGTCTTCCTCTCCTAGGCTGAGGAAGGAGTGAATTCACAGCTCTGCACCCACAGTCCTTTCTAAAGTAGCTCCTTAAAGATCCTTGTCTCTTAGGCAGATGGATGAGGTCTCCTTTGAAACAAAAAGCTCACGTTCTCTGGAGGGGCCCATTGGGTGAGATCATCTCTGCCCATGGAAACCTGAACCCCACAAGACAGAATTTGGTTCTTTGTTCTTGCTGTCTTTGCTTCTCCCATCTGTTTTAGCTGAATCATAAATAGCTTAATGGATTGGAGGGATGGGCTGAGTGATGTTACAAGCAGACAGCGAGCCTTTTATGGTGGTTTGTGAGTCCTGAGATAATGTAAATGAGTGGAGAGTTTGGAAAATTGCTCTATCTAGTCTGTAAATACAGATGCACATGTCTCTTGCAGCACGCAGACTTCCTCCTGGCTCTGCAGATGAACGAGGAGCAGTATCAGAAGGTCAGTATCCATATTGTTATAAGTTGAATTAATTCAGCTTGTGCACAGACAGTGCAGTTCCTCCTTCACAGATACTTTTAGCTCTGGAATGGAGCTTTTCTGAAGCTGCATTTTCACTGTGCTGCTTTTGCTGAGCTGGCAAGATGTGTGTAATGTTTGTTGGCTGGCTTTTAGGAAAGGTAGACAGGAGCTGAGGCCAGCAAGACAGTATTGATGCATGTAATGATCTGTAGTAATTCAGCTTGTATCTTCACTGCTCAGAACAAACATTGCAACAGAATAGCATCAGGTTTGCTCTCATTCTTGCCATTATAGCTGTTTCAAACAGATCCATTGTTGTTGGAGCTTGGCCAGTGAGAATACCTTCCTTGTTTGCAGAAGGAATTATTTAAAAACCTGAAAATCAGCTCTTCTAGTTCAGAGAAAATGTAGAGAACAGTTCAGCAGCTGTGCATTGCATTTTGGTTTCAATGTTCATTTTCCTTTCAAACTTTGGAAAAGTGGGCTATACTTTTACTTTCTAGCAGTGGCAAACTTCTCCACCTCCACCAAACAGCTAAGAGGCCAAGGCAGGGTCTGCCCAGGCAGATGGTAAATGTTCCTTTAGAGGGTAACAGATCTGAATCTTGGTTTTCCCCATGAGAGTGGTGTGCACACTCAGGCTGCTTCCCTGTGACTGCAGCTTCCCAAACCCAAAATGCTGCTCTGCCTGTGAGCTAAGAATTATTAATCACTGCATGTTCTTTAGCTTTTTGGAACCTGTCAAGTAGGACATGTAACCACAAAATGACTTAAAACTGAGTTTCTGGTTGCACTTAGGGAATCTGGACCACCAAATAAGATATCTAATGGAGTGGTGTATATCTGCAGCTTTTTTTAGCATTAATGCTGGCAGTTTTTTCTGCCTTGCAGTTGTGTGTGTGTTGCTATAGCTGTTGATGTTTTGGTGCTGGTTCCTCTGGTGGCTGCAGGACGGGCAGATGATCGAGTGCCGCTGCTGCTACGGGGAGTTTGCCTTCGAGGAGCTGACTCAGTGTGCAGATGGTCACTTGTTCTGCAAGGAGTGCCTAATTAAATATGCTCAGGAGGCAGTTTTTGGCTCTGGGAAGGTAAGGATTTCACAACTGCACAAGGGGGAAATGGGTAATTGCTCTTGGGAGATGACATTGTTGTTTGTGTAGTGTTGTTACTTAAAACAGATGTAACTGCACTTCCAAGGAAATACTTGAATGGAATGGTGTCCTGAGATCCAAGTCAGTCTTGCCATCAAGTGAAGCCAACAACTTCACAATGTGATCTTTGCACAGGATTTCAGGGTTACTAACCTCTTTTTTTTTTTTTCCCTCTATGCTTAGCAATTTGATTGTTAGAAAAACTTTATACAACGCTCATAGTAAAACAATAACTTGTTTGGCTTTTATTTTCTACTAAATAAACCAGTGGTATCTGTACAGAGAACAATTATCTCTGACTTGGCCTCTCTCCTTCTACCTAAGAGTGTTTCTCCTTCATAATATCACTGTGATCCCAACTTAATTGGGGGGTTAGTTCCTCTATGGTACTACTAACCTCCTTGGTCTCTCATTTAGCTAGCAATTATCCTGGTACTTAGCTGAGTTATAAACAAGTCATTAACCTACTCTGAAGTGTGTCTGCTCCTTTGCCTCAGGATATGATGCTCCAACTGTGGGATGCTGTTGTACTCTGGGATCCATTTCATGTAAATGTATAAACTGGCAGCTATATTTCATATGACTTTATTGAAAAGAATGTAGTGTGTGAGTGCTGGTTCTCAGCAGAGACTGAACAATAATAACAGGCTGATAAATGGTCACAGTGAACTTGGAATGAATTGTGGTCCTAGCTGGCAACAGCATCTTCCTGCCCAGTGCTTGTTTGAGGCCTGATTTGTCTAATTAGGCTTGTTCTTTCCGTGGTGAGGCCATTCTCTGGCAGTCAGGTGGATTTAGATGAGATATTGAGAAAAAATTTTTGTTATGGGGCACTGGCACAGGTTACCCAGAGAAGTTGCAGATGCTCCATCCCTGGAAGTGTTCAAGGCCAAGCTGGACAGGGCTTGGAGCAAGCTGGGAGCTGTCCCTGTCCATGACAGGGATTTAGAACTGGATGATTTTTAAAGTCCCAAAACCCAAGTCATTCTGAGATCTGCTGACTTCAGCCCTTGCTCTGTCTGAGCAAGGCTCTGCACTGGAAATGCTCTTTGCTTGGAAATGTTCTGGATCCTGAGTTGCTCTTTGCTAATGTCATGCTGAACCTGAGCCCTCTTTCCAACCCCAGTCAGAGCTGAGCTGCATGGAAGGCAGCTGCACGTGTTCCTTCCCCACCAGTGAGCTGGAGAAGGTGCTCCCAGAGAACATCCTCTGCAAATACTACGAGCGCAAGGCCGAGGAGGAGGTGGCTGCTGCCTGTGCAGATGAGCTCGTCAGGTGAGTGTCCCACAGAGAGTGCTGCACTTACTGCTGTGCAAAATTGTTCCCTGGAACTCTACTTTTGTGCTGACTCTGAGATAGGTAGATTTTAAAGAGCTGGATTATAAATTCAGTCTTCTGCCTTCCCAGTTCTGTTTTTATTCTGCCTTTGACTAGGAGCAGATTAAAATTCAATAGACTTGTCTCCCCCAAGACTTGCTTGCCAGCTCTGTGCTGATCCACTAAATTACATGGTCAAAAGCAGTGCTGAGCATATAATATTTTGATTGCAAACGGGGAAGCGATTGAAGAAATATGAGCAAAAAGGCAATAGTCAGCACATCCTGGCAACAGGCAATGGGTTGGCAGCCTTAGCAACTTCCATGCAGCTATTTGACTAAATCAGCTTTCAGCAAAGCTATGTTTGACACTCTGCATTAATGGCATCTTGTTTTGGGTTACAGGTGTCCCTTCTGTAACTTCCCAGCTCTACTGGACAGCGATGTGAAGCGGTTCAGCTGCCCCAATCCCCGCTGCAGAAAGGTAATTGGGGCTTGCTTCACATTTGGTTTCTTCTGAAGTGTTGGACAGGAGTGCTGGGAGGACAACTCACCCTTCCTACTAGCAGTATCTCATGTGACTGCATAGGGCAGCAAAGTGTTTGCTGGACCCTACTGATCTTCTATAAAACTGGGTGCCTGGACAGGTGAATTTCAGGGCACTGTTGATAGAGGAGGAGTCCTGTCTTTTCTTTGAAGGTATTGGCTAAAAAAGCCTAATACTTACTTTGGGGGAGAAATCTGTTTATGAAATATACTCAATTCCATTTTAGATCCTGATCTCCAGATAGGTTTTGTTATCATTTGCCCTTCACAATGGGGAAAGGAATGTCCTGGTGTTGGGGCAGGGAGGTTTGCTAGGCACTAGGTGGCAATGTTGATTCATGTTTAAATCTCAGGTTTTTTCTAACTGTTTTTGCAAAAGCTGAGCTGTTTTCAAAATGTACAAATGTCAGCACTAAAAAACAGAATTTAGGTTTGAAAAACATGAACCCTTCAATGGGCAAAATGAATTGAAGTTGCTTTTTCCCTAAAATGTGTAATGCAGCAGAGTGATCATGTAAGAGGGATCAGTGCTGAAATGTTCCTTTCCTACTGCTTCACTCTTTCATTTCCTTCCTAGTGTACTGTCTGTTCCCCCCCTCCCTGGGGTTACAGCATTCCAGTGGGCTGGATTTCTGGTTTCCTGGACAGCTTGTGTTGATTCATTAGCTGAAAATCTGCTGAGTAGCTTTGTGCTCTTCTTAGAAGTCTTTAACGACTTCAGGATTTGAAGTCGAGGGTGAGGAATTTGGATAGCAGGATGTGGTGTCTCAGCATCAGCTGCAGTGGTTCTTCATATTCCTGTTATCTCCTCTGTCTCCAGAATGAAGAATTTCAGTTAATGCTCTTGCTTGCAGGAAATGGTTGCCCTAAGGGAGGAAAGGGCTAATCTAGTGAACTCCACAGAGCTTGGAGAGGATGCACTGGCTTTGCTAACAGTGCCTCTGGTGATGACTGATCCTGGAAGGAGTCCCTCTCTGGTTGGAAGGACTGCACTCACATAGCTGAACCTAAAGCAAGGGGAAAGTCAAAATGTGTCTCTCCTAAAATCTCAGAGTGCTTTGAGGGTGGGGAGAGGAGGACCAGATGGGGGACCTGTTGTATCCCTGTGCCCCATCACCTGGATCCTTTGTCTGGCTTTGGGAGTTTGTGTTGATACCCTCGGGGTCTCCATTAAATCTTGCAGGGAGGTTCATTCATATTTGGGCCAGCTATGGGTATGCTGTAAAGCAAGTGATGTGAACCAGCTGCAAGCCCTTTGTGTCTGTGTGCTGGGCTCAACAGTAAGAGCTCTACACATACGCAGGTCACTGCCTGTGCATCTCACCTGTAGTTCCAGGTGCACCTTGCAGGGGCCCAAATGTGGCTAATGGTAACTTGAGCAATGGGCAGAGCTGCCCTGCCCCTGTGAGTGCCCAGCTGCACGGGGAGCATGCAGATGAGCTGGCACCATCTGCCAGGGCCACTGTGGCTCCAGCTGTGTGGCACCAAGTTTGGCTCCTGGTTAGTGACCAGGGCTTGGATCATAATATGACAAACAGCAGGGTGGAGGAAAAACTTAGTTAGCCAAGGAAAAAGATCAGTTCTCTCTGAGCGACCCTACAGTGCATTCTGTGTGTGTGCAGTCTGAGCTGGTGCTGGGACAGAGGCAGCTTTCACTCAGATTTGGCTGAGTATTGAGGTTTTGCTGACTGCACATGGAGCCAGGCTTCCTGGTGACAGCAGGGTTTTCCAGGCCTCCATCTTGGAGGGATCCCTGCATGGAAGCAGCTCTCAAATTTCTCATCTCTAAGGATGCACGTTCCTCCTCCCAGCACTACAGAGCAACCCAAAACTGGCAACTGTGGTAGAACAAGGAAAGGCACATGTTGCTGGCTGAGTTGTGCAGCACTGGGAGGTGAGGATGCACTTCTGCATGGTGGGGGAAGTGCTGTTTTCCCCCAGAAAAGGAAGTCCATCCTCTGTGCTCAGCCTCCCTCCTCCCAAGACCCCACACTGCTGAAGACAAGGCTTTTGTTCCCAGCTGCTGCTGCCGGCCCTGGCGCCGTGTTGTGGGAGAGGGAGATGGTTTCCCTTCTTTGCAGTCTCAGCACAAAGCACTGCAGGGCTTTCAGCCAGCAAGAGATGGGGAGCTGAAAGCTGCCGTTGCCATGGAAATAATGCATGCACGGAGCAGCAGAGAGCTTGAAACCCCCAGCACTCCTTTCAGAGCCAGGCCACATTGCAGGGACTTGCTTTTCCAAGAGTTTGCCTTAAAACTCCTTTTCACAGCATGGAATTTTTATTGCTTTATGGTACCCAGTTGTCTGGGTCTGTGCTGAGATGATGGCATGTGGCTGCATGGTGTGGGATGGCATTGTCCTTGGCTTGGGCAGCTGCTGTTCCTGTGCATCCACAGTGGGTTTGGGGACTGCCTTGAGCATCGATGTGCCTATCTCAGATGGATAAAATTTCTGCTCTTTCATCTTCAGCTTAGGCTCTCTGGCCACCAGCAATCCTCATGTTGTTTTAATTAGCAGCACTGAGACTTTGTGTTTTAGGGCACGCCTTATTAAGCCGTTCCATGTCTCGGGATTGATTTGGAGGTGCTGCCTAGGAACAGATGCACCCAGCTGCTTTTAGCCTTCATTTTCTGCTGGAAGTGGGGCAGGTTTAAACTTGCACTGAGCTGTGCCTGAACACAGCCACTCTTAGCAGGGCACCACCAGCACCCGTGATGAGCGTGAGTCACGCTGTGTGGTTTGCATGGCTCTGAGAGGAGGGGGCTTGCTGAAATAAATTACTGCTTGATCAACAAGACCTAAATTTGCAGAGGGAGGTGAGGGGGATCCTGTGATTCTGTGATCTCTGTACCTGGTACAGCAAGGCACATGCAGCTGCTTGTGGTTCAGAGGTGGGTAACACTGCTTAGGAGTGTTTTATGGAGTGCAGGGGGAACTGTTTGTGTAATCCAGCACCCAGCAGCAGGGGATGTGTTCAGGATGACACAGCTGTCCAAGGATGTCATCCAACACATACCACAGGGCCCATTACTTCTGTGCTAAAGGCTGGGCCATGCTGCCCAGAGCTGCCCTGCCCGACTCCAGATGTGCTGTGGATTTAGGCTTAAACTGTATCAGGATTTGTAGCTGGCAGGGTGCGTGTGCAACATGGAAAAAAAGATTGTCCTGGTTGGAGAAATTGAGCTTGTCCAGAATGCCTCAGAGTAGGATATACATATGGAGAATTACTTAATTCTCCTTGTTTTGCAACATGTTTTCCCAGCTGTTGAAGTCTGCTGTCTCATTCAGCTTCCTGACAGCAGCACAAACATTTTGAAAGTCCCGTGGCCCCATCTCATTCTCTGTTCAGACATTCTTATTGCTATTATCCATATGTTTTTCCTTGAGCCTGTTTCTTTGGATTTGATTGTTGCTTGGAGCTTAGCCTCACAGCATTAGTACAGAGCAGAGCCAAAGGTGGCATTTGCTGTGGCAGACCCCTTGCTAATTTCTTCTTGGTGGCAATGGTCTTAAGTTCCAGCTTCTGTTTAAATTCCCATCCTCCTGTGTCTTTTAGAAAATTTGCTGGGACAAGGAAGAGAAGGAAGTGTGGTGAGGATCACCTTGTTATAGAATGGTTTGAGTTGAAAGAATCCTTAAACACCATTCATTTTCACACCTCCACCATGGGCAGGGACATTTTCCACTAGACCAGATTGCTTAGGGCTCTGTCTTGGCCGTGAACACTTCCAGGGATAGGGCTTGGGAATGGAGCACTCATGCCTGTGTCTGCTTGGATCTGGAGACCTGTCTCCCACGTGTCCATGTCAGCAGAATTCTCTAAGCTATCTCTTCATGGCTCTGCATCCCTGACACCTCCTGCTCTGGATCTCTCCGCTGCGCCCTTTTTAAACTCGCAGCGCGCATGGGAACTCTCTGGGTGCTCTCAGTGCCAAAACCACAACAAATGGCGAGTTTCCGTCTGTCAGCTCGGCTCAGCCCGGCTCAGGCTCTCCACGGCTGGGCAGGCGATTTTCATTTTTCTTCCATAAAAGGACATTGAGGCTCGGCTGCAGCCGCGGGGCCGGGGCCGAGCGCGGGCAGGGCGAGCACGATGCTATCGGAGCCTCCTTCCCTATTTCCACACAGGGATGAGCCCGAGGGAGGGAGGGACCAAGGTCCGAGGTGGGGTTGAGGTGATTGTAGGCAGCAGATAACACCCCAGTAGGTTTTATTGCCAGGTTCTAAAGGGAGGTAGATAACAGGAGAGAGTTTGTGGTAGAGCAAACCTTAAAAGTACAGTCCTGTGGAGGGCGGGCACGTGCGCTGAGCCATCGAGGTGGGGAGAGTCAGAATTGCCTGGGGAGTGCTGAGGGTTGGGAGATCTTCTCATCCCCAGATTTATGCTGGGCAAGCTGCTTATCCTGGGAGGAAACTGCAAGGGGAATGAGGGAAGGCAACATGCTGGGGGTATTGTCTTACGCCTTAATTTTTGCAGTGTGCTCGTAATGGGCAGGAGCAGTTGCAAGAATTGAGTGGTGCCAGCAGTAAGTTGATCCTAAATGCCCCTTTCCAGAGAAGGAGCCCCAAATCACTGCTTGCCAAATTGTCACCCTTTTGGACACGTAGGAAAGGGCTGTAGAAGCTTTGAGACTACCCCACCTGGAAAGAGGGTAGGAGTGGGCTGGGTTAATTGCTGTGGTGGGGTGTGGGGGCTCCATCAGTGGGAGCTCAGGTGCTGCTGCTGCTTTAACAAGGTCAAGTCTGTTTATGCAGTGGTATGTGGAAATGCTTCACTTGATAAATGAGTCTGACAGGAGGAGAGGGTGAGGCCCAGCCTGGAAATGGACCTGAGGAAAGAGGTCAGATTAAATGGGGTATCTGTCTCTTGCAGGGAAAAAAAAACTTGCTGAAAGCAGGAACTCAGACTAGTCCCTTTAAAAATGGACTGTGTAAGTCAGTGCAATTTTGAGCAACAAAGCTTACTCCTTGTAAAAATGGCTTGCTTTCTGCCTTGTACAGCAATATCCAGCAAGTGAAAAGCCAATTGAAAAGGCTGTTCACTGACCAGTGAGTGCCTCTGTGTCAGGCCCGTATGAAGTAGCAGTGCTGCCTTCCATTCATAGCTTTGTCCTTTGCTGGGGAAAGGTTCAGAAGTAATAAACTGAGCACAGCTTCCTGTGGAGATGGAAATTTAAGCTTCAGCATCTTGTTTAGCCTTTTGTCCTTGGGCACAGGGAGCCTGCAACTGTTTTGGCAAAGGGAACACTGAGAGAGGCAGCACTTGTGGTGGTCAGTTCTGATTTATGATGACTGTCTTTGGAGATAGGTGATGGATTCCATGAAGAATTGGATAAGAACACCCTGAGTGGGCTGTGAAGGACTGTTGGCTCCCTTGAATGTGGAGAGTTGGTGGAGTGGCCTCGTAGCCAAACTCCTGGGGCTGGAAGGACCCTGAAAGCTGTAGTTGTGCTGAGGCTGAGATGAGCTGGCAGCTTTGCCATTTCCTCCTCAATCCCTTTGAAAATGAAAGGGACAAGAGGGTTTTCTTCTGTCTCATGCAGACAAGAGTGGGAGTAATGTAACATAGTCACCCTAACAACAGGGAGAAACCCTAAATCTCTGTATGGACCAAAGTGCTCAGATTCCTTCACTTGTTTGATTTTTTTAAACAGTGAAGCAACTCTGCTCAGTCACTTGTGTGTCCCCACAGCAGGGTAGCAGTGCCATCGAGTGTTCTGGGACTGCTGTGAGCTCTGTGCAGGTCCTTTCACAGCAGTTTAAGGTTAAAACCCTGCCTGGTGTATTTCAGAATGCTGGAGCAGGGTTATCATTTTGCTGCTGCAGTGGAAATGGATGTTGGAGCGATGGAAAAAGGCTGTTCCCAAGGCAAATTAAAAACATTGTTCTGACCTAACTCAAGAAGTTCTATCTTCCTTCTCTTTCCTCCCCCTCACATTCCTGTCGTAGTAATCACTGATCTCTAACCTCAGCTTCATCTGCCACAGCTAACCACTTAAAAAATGCACTTAAAAAACCCCATACACCTCATTTTGCTGTACCTTAGTGCTTCCAGGACAGAGTTATCTTTGAAGGGGCGTGAGTCAGCAGCAGAGGTTTGGAATAGAACTGAGGCAGGGCACTGAGGACTCCCTGGGATGGCCTAACCTGGTGCAGGGAGTGTGGGGAGGTGTTTTGCTTCTCCTTTCTGTTTGCACATAAACAGATTTCAGCAGATGACACAGTCATCAGACGTCCTGAGCTAACACAAGGCTGCTGCAGATAATGGCCATTCTGGAGGCTGTCAGTGGAGTTTGTTTCCTAATTTGGTCACAGTGTGCTCAGGGCTGGCCTGCTCTCCTTTTTCCTTTTTTCTCTTTTTTTTTTTTTTTTCTTTTTAAAAACACCCATCCTTTTCTCTCATTGTTGTGGAGGGGAAGCTGTTTGTATCTGAGAACCTCCAGCTTCTCTCACTTCCTCTCCACAGAGGAAGTGATACTTGAAAGGCCCACACCACCATGCAGTTCTGAAGCTGATCTTTCCTTTTTTTTTTCCTTCCTTTGCCATTCTTCTGTGTGTTAATCTCAATGCTGGGTGTTTGTGCTTTCTGGGTAGTCATCCAAGCCCTTTGTGCTGGAGAACTTTGGAGTAGTTTAAGTGTCAGAATGAGCTGTGCTGCAGTTAAATTATAACATTGATTAGCTTGATTTATTGAAATCTATATTTCAAGAGGGAGTGACATGTGTGATTTCAGGTAATGGAAAGAAGAGCACATGTGTTGCTTTGTACATCATCACTCACAAGAGGCCTGGTACCCTGTAGGAAGCTGTAAATGCCAAACAGGAGAGAAGACCTTTCAGAATGAGTTCAGTTGTCTTACAAATATTCCTGTAGCAGATCCCTGCTGTTCAGTGTTGGAGCAGAGTCAGCCCCAAACCACCTTCCTGGCATGCAGAGACACTTCAGCCCTTCACTCTTCATGTGAGTTCTCATTCTGCCATAGGAACAGCCAAGGAATCATCACCAAACCTGTAGGCTCCTTTATTGCTTTGGTTCTGTGCTGGGCTTAGCAGTAAAAGGAGAACATAAAAGGTAAAAAACCAAGTTCCCAGGTGATGCAGTTGAGGATGCAGCTCCAGCAGCTTTATTCAGTGTCATGGGGAGGATTGTGTGCCTTGGGGGGGTGAAGCTGTTGCTCTCGAGGGAGCTGCTGTCAGTCAGAGGAGATTCCCAAGCCTTGGAAGCCTGGGGAGATGCTGGGTTACCTGTTCAAACCCAGCTCTATTTTGGGTTCACAGGACATGTCATCAACAGCTCCAGCAGAGCCTGGGGTTAAGGTGTGGCCAGAGCAGATGGATTAGTGGCATTAAAGGTTTGGCTGTAGATGGGCAGGTACAGGCTGGTCTCAACAGAAATTCTCTGCAGGGAGGAAATTTCAGTGTGTGTCATGTGTGAGTCCCAGGTTAGCGCTGACCTCTGAAACATGAGTAACGGGGAAATGGGAACACTGAGTGGTGAGGCAGCAGGTCTGGAGGGGCAAAGGGAAGGTGAAACACAGGTTTACTTCTAATTTAGTAAAAATCACCTCTGTGTGTCATTCCTATTTGCATATTATCCTCTAATTAGCCATGACTGACTCACCCACCACTTCCACCTGAAAGGAATGATGTGTTTTGAAGTGTATGGTTTATAATCTCAGTAGGCCAGCGATTCTCTTCCTCTTCTCCTCTCCCCTTCCAATGTCCCCCAAAATGCATTCTCTTATTGCTTTTAACCTTCAAGCCTCTTTTCTTCTGCTCTCTCTCTGTTACTACTCTTGCATTATTAATGGACTGTAGCAACTCAGCCAGAACACTGACATTACTAATTACTACTTGTACCAGAGGAATGGGGAGCAAGATAGAAACTGGGTCAGGAAATGTTGTCATCATAAAATGACAACATCAGAACTGGAGAGCAGAACTGTGTGTATGGGCAGGTTTGCATTGGAAATGCCTCCTTCACCCTGGAGCACACCTGGGCACACTTACCATGCACATCCTCCTTGCTTATTTGCTGTGGGCAGTTGGGAGAAGCATCTCAGGCACAGAGAAGGGTTAATGGACCTGTAATTTCCAGCAGCAGAGAATTGGAGTGATGGGTTGTGTTCTGCCTGGCAGCACTTCAGGCATCACAAAATTCACGTGTGCCTTGTTGCTGTAGCAGGAAGCCCCTTCCCCTGCTGGTGTCAAAGGCTGAGGAGGCAAAGTGGCTGCATTTATTTTTGCATTCAGTGAGAGCCTGTCATGCTCAGTGCATTCAGATTGTCCTTGGTAGCACCAAGGGCATCCCACAGCAGCAAACAGCTCACTCTGCTCCATGTGAGAGAATACAGCTTCTATTAAACCAGAACATTGTTTTAGGGATGCAGCAATTAACCTATGAATATTGGGCATGAGGAATTGCTTGCTTCTGGTTAATGGAGCTGTGTCTCTTCACTCAATTGGGCAAAGCATCCTCTTGGGAATCTGGCATCCCTTGGAGGCCTGGTGTGAACAGTTGACTGTTGTGTTAGCTTTCCCCTTGAGAGGGGGGCACGTGTGAAGATGGCAGTGTCATTGAGTGTAAAATGTGTCGACTCTCATGGTAAGTGACAGTCAGAGAAGGTCATCTCTAAACACACAGCATTGTCTTTGTACAGTCACAACAGCTAAAATGCATTGGTCAGCAGTAAACTACAAACCCAGCAGTGATCAGAGTGTGCTGGCAAATGTCCCTCTCCCAAAAACATGCTTACAAAGAAAATGGACCAACTAAAGGCTGCTCCCTCCCAGAGGCATAACTTTGGTTGCTGGTGATGAGAGCACATCTCTGGGTGACATGTCTGGCTCGAGGTGGCAGATTCCCCAGAAGTCTCTTGGAGACAGCAAAGGGACCGTGTGTGTCTTCCCTCTGTGTGCTGCAGGTCCCAGAATGTGACTGCCTGCCCGTGCATCAGGTGGGGCCCTGCTCTGGATCGATGTGGGGAAGCATCAAAGCAGTCAGGGCTTGATCCCTGCCAGGCGTCTCCATGAGCTCCAATCTGCTTCGCTGACATTCCCAGGGAGGCAGGAGGCCAGCGCAGGAGCAGCGTGACTCCCTCACAAGTCAGATGCTAACTCACACAAAGCCAGCTCGATATTTAGGCTGGGCAGACTTGACAATATCCCCTTTCAAAGATTATCCCTTAAACTGTCCTCGTCACACACCGCCTTTGGCGCCTGCCTGAGCCTTTTGTGAGGATGAGCAGTATTTAAAAGAGAGGCTGCCTGCTCTAATCTCTGCTCCGTGGGCTGTAAAACCCATCCTGCTGTAGCTCGCCAACTTTATTTCTCTTACTGATGGTAATAAGTGTAGGGCTCTTAAATCCTGGCTCATGTTTTATCCCTGGTGTTGGTTGGGCTCTCTGTTATCTTGAAGCAAGCCCAGAGCAGAGCTTTGCTGGTGCATTTGAGGGAGAGCAGACATTCCCATGAAGTGGGAGCTGGTGATAGGCAGTAATTTCTACTGTATTTAATAAAGCCATTGTGAAGCTGGGGCGGTCTAGAGTTTACAATCCCAGTGTACTCCTTTTTTAAAAAAAGGCAGGTACTGATTTGCCACTAAAATTGAGCATTGTCAGTGAGGCAAGTACTCTGTCCAAAATTTCATGTGCATGTATTTAATTAAAAGGCAAGAGGGTTAATGAAGCTTTGAGTGCATAAGGCCTCAATCCCTGAATTTAATTTTCTTTAATTGCTCCAGAGATTGAAATTCCCAGCTGTGGTTGTCCCCTAACATGTGAATTAAAGAACCAGAAAGGGACAATTTGATTTGTCTCATTCAGTGCCAACTTCTTCCCCTTTGACTGAATTTTCATCTTTTTGGTTGAAAGGGGACTAGTAAAAATCCTCAAGTCAGTGTTTCAGCTTTGTGGTAGAATTGGCAAAGCTATGACCTGCTGATACTTTGGACACTGAGGCTGAGCTGAAAAACAGGGAGTGTTTGTGCAGATTGTGTTACTCCTACATTATGTATTGCAGATCACGAGCAAATACAGTTTTTATTCTTTTCCCTCCCCAATGCCTGTCATCTCATTCAGGATTAGTGGGGTTAAGGCAACAGAATTGGATGGCACAGCCCCAGTCAAACCAGCCTTCATTAGTGGGCAGTGTCAAAATTTAAAAATTTTACAAGGGTGGTTTGAGGGTTTGTTGCTTGTTTATAGGGATGTTGGAATAGTGGTCTAAGCCTTCTGTGAGTGTCAGGTCTCTTTGTGTGAGTTCATAGTCCAAGGGCAAGGCAAAAATCTAAAATGCAGCAGATTCATGGACTGTTGAGATAATCAGTGATGGGAAAAATCTGTTCCTGACTTCATTATAACAAAGGCTGATGTCCCTTGCTGAATGCCCTGCATGTTGTGTGCTAGGCCTCTATTGTGGCAGTTGCTGTTGGATGTTCCAAGGCTGCTGTACATTTTTGTGTCCTAATGGGCTTGTTAGCAGCTATGGCCTTGACTGGGTGGTTAATAGTAAAGGAAGCTTCTAGCAACAGCAGAGGACATCAGGGGTTAATTTAATGCACACCTAATACTGGAACAACAGCAGCAGCAAGCGTTTGGGGTTTGCCTTTTGGAGGTCTTAGCTGTCAGAAATCCTTGAGAAAATATGTAGTAACATCCCCCTTGGTCTGGTGGAGACTTGCCCTGAGCCTGCAGCACGTAGCAGTGATAGGTAAGCACCCCCTGCCTGAACAGGTATTTCAGAGCTGTTGGGCTCTCCCAGGTGGCTGCAGCTAACCCAGTGGGTTTGTGGTGGTTCCTGCAGTGCTTTTGGGGGGCATTGTTTTGGATGAAATGTGCTTTGCTCTCAGGAAGATATCCTGTCCCTCCCTGATGCTGTGGGACAAAACACCCTGGCCTGGTCATGGAGCTGGAGGGATGTGAGGGTGGCCCTGGAGGTGCACATTTGATTGAGATGAACCATTAACCATCCATATCCATGGAGTCTCTACCTCAGTCTGTAAAACCATTTGGATTTTAAAAATTTAATCATTTCCTGACATTCTTTCACCCATCCTTATTTCCAGTCAGCCTGCTCATCTTCAGCTAGGGTCAGCACGAATTCCCCTCTGCCCTGGAGGAATCCACCACCTTTGCTGCTACCCAGCACCTCTCCCATGGCTGTGCCCTGATGGTGTGAGTGCCCTCTGCCCTGCTGAATGAGGAATGGCCAGGTTGTGCCTGTGCCCTGATGGTGTGAGTGCCCTCTGCCCTGCTGAATGAGGAATGGCCAGGTTGGAGTGCTGGGGTCGGGAGCTCCAGGGCCAGCCCCGTGCGCGGCCGCTCCTCCCGCCGTGGGCTGGGGCAGGGGCAGCAAAGGTGATGCTTTAAGTGGTCTCAGTGCTGCTAGCAGGGTAAACAGAGCAGATGTTTCCTGAGCCAGGGGAGCATTAATGGAATGCCTGGGCCCTGGCTGATGTAAAACATGGCAGCGAGTTTTGGGGATGAGGTCAGCGGCGCTGAAAGCCGATGGGAGTTTAATGTCGAGGCTGCCTCTGCGAGCCCAGGGGTCAACTGAGAGAGCTGTGGCTAATGGAAAGGCAAGTACACTTGTCATAAATCAGTGCCAAAATGCTGAACGGGCATTGCTGTTGCTGGGTGCCACAGCCAGGGGTGGTTCTGTAACCACCCATGAGCTCTTGTTCCTCACTGGGTGTACTTAGTGTCTGTGTTTGATTTTAGAAGGAACAAAGAGGCTAAAAATGGAAGGTTTGGGGAAAGCTTTACCTCCATGCCTCACCTGCTTCACTCTGTTCATGGAATCCTGTGGCTGCTGCATCCCATCCATGTGGGGAATGCCAGGAGGGCAGCCAGGATATTGTTGGGATACCATTTTAAACAAGTTGTCCTCGTGGTCAGAGGAGATGGATCGTGTTTCTGCTGTGAGGTTGCTAGGAAGTCCTGAGGCATCAGGAGGTAAAGCAGGCTTGGCACTGCTTAGGGATCATGTGTTTTTTTTAAAAACAAACGAGTCTTGTAAAAAGTAAAGAGCAGCATTTTCCAAGACAATGAGAAATCAGTTTGCTCTGCGACCAAGCAGCGCATTTCCCGTGAAGCTGGATGCTGTAATGTGCCATTTGCCAACAAGATAAGATGGCTGTATTTGTTCAGTGATTTATCCCCTGTGAAGCCAATCTGAAAGAATGCTTTATTGCTCTATTTATTTTTTCAAAAGAAGCTTCTTTGACCTCATTTTTTTTTTGTGTAGGGAGCATGCATGCCTTTAAGCTAAATCTCAAAGCCTGGTCAAAATTGGGGTCTGTCTTTAGGGTTGCAGCTTGAAACACAACATCCGTGATGCCATTCAGAAGCCAAGAGGTGAGCAGCTCTCCCTCAGGCTTTTTCTGATTGAAAACCTCGTGCACACCAACAAAGCCAGTCTGCAGCTTAAAGGGTTTGGGTTTTTTTCCTTTCTGGGTCCTCCTTTAAGGGCAGAGGTTGAAACAAAACAGATGCTCTTGGATGGTGTCTCTGCTCTTAGAGGCAGTTGCTGTACGAGGATTTGGCTCCTGACACGTGAGGGGAGGGTGCTCCCTCACATTTGTGAGCGGATGTCAGGCTTAATAAAAATCCCCAATCTGAAAGGGCCGGGTGATCCCCCTGAGTGAGAGGTATCGGTGCTGTTAATGCATTACCTCCATCCCTTCGTTTGTTTGTGCAATTATCCATGTAACTAAAACCTGAAAGTGCCTCCTTGCAGCACATTGTCCCCAAAGAAGGGAAAGGATTGCAGCTATTGGAGTGGCCTGTGGAGAGAGGGATGGATTGTTCAGGTAGCTGGAAGCTGTGCCAGGTTGGGTGTTTGCTGGTAGCCTGCTACTATATTTAGTTTTTCTTGGCCTCCTGGAATGAGGGCATTGAACCTTTCTAGATATGGAGATAGGCACAGCACCAGGCAGCCCTGAGCATGGCTTGCCAACTTCTGAGCTTTGTTGTTTAGAGCCTTGGTCTTCACTGTTCTGTGTCTGGGGTAGAGGACAATGAGATGAGGTTATGTGAGCGAGAGTTGGTTTTGTGGCTGTTCTGTCTGCAGCTAACAACTGGGGTGTTCTTTAAGAAAAGCTTCTCTTTTGAAGAGTTTTGTTGTCCTGAAGCTTTAACCCTTTGTGGTGTTTCAGGTGTGCAGAGTGAAGAACAGGTGCTTTGCAGGAGTAATTAGTTGCCTTTCCCACAACCTTTGTACCACAAACTAGCATGCAGATACTTTCAGACACAAATTTTTTATACTCTTATGAGATCCTTTGAATAATCTTAACCTACCTACCCATGTAGTTTAATAAAACATTTTTTTTTCTTCTTGGAACTTTATTCTGGTTGCAGCTGTTGTACAAGCTATAGGTTTCTGGATTTGTCAGAAAACCATGACTTCAGACCACTGGGATTTCGGTGGGTGGGTGAAAGTGCTAACAGATTAATGAGCCTCACTTAGCATCTCCATCTGCCAGACTAAACTGTGTTCTGCACAGGAGACTTAACACAGCTGGTTTGAGCTGGTCTGAAAGCAAAGCATCCTTTACCCAGTCCAGGCTCACCCCTGATGTAACAAACCAAGCTCTGCAGTGTCCTGGGCATAATTATGTTTGCCCAGAGAAGTTGTGGATTCCCCACCCCTACAAGGCCAGGCTGGACAGGGCTTGGAGCAGCCTGGGACAGTGGAAGGTGTCCCTGCCCAGGTGTCCCTGCCCATGCAGGGGTGGAACAAGAGGAGCTTGAAGGTCCTTTCCAACCCAAACCATTCTCTGATGTATCTCCTTTCCTTTTCCTGATCCAAGCACTATGGTGAACTCAAGGAGTGCAAATGAGTAAAAACAATGGAAAAATGCAGAGAATCCCCTGAGGGACCAGGTAGAATTCCTGGGTCCTCACCAAACACGTGGATCAGCTCCCTTTTTGACACTTGAACTCTCAGGTATTGCTGTGACATTTGCAATGACTTTCCCTGTGCCTTACCTCCATAAGGAGATAAATTAAAACCCGTGGTATAAATGAGATATCTCCATCCCATCAAGGATGGCTCATCCAGGGGAGATGCTGGGGAAGGGCTGTGTGTGCAGCAGTGCTCTCCCACTGCACTTGGCTCCAATCTCTGTTGCTGCAGGGGCAGCCTCAAGGTCCAACTGTGAGCAGGAATGAGATGCCCTGATGAGGCAAGAGCTGCTGTGCATTAGCTGTAGCTGTTGGTTTTTCTGTTCCCTCCTGTGAGCTCTGAAAGTTAAATGGGAATGAAGGAGCTGCTGAATAAGAGACATGTTATCCCTCGCCTGCATCCGTTTATAGGTGGCAAGTTGCCATGGCTGAGACACTGATCAATTGTTGCTCTGAAATCTGGGGTTATTCTTCAGCTTTCTTTCCTAGAGAAGTGGGATCTCTGCCATCTTCAGTGCCCAGGAAGTATCTGCAGAAGTGAGTGTTGGTATTAGTGTGGGTGCTGTGTGTGTGCCTGCACATACACACTCTGCTGCTGTTCCTGGACACCCATTCTCTCATTTTTCCCTTGCCTGTGAGACTGGATAAACAGCCCAGAGGCCCTGGGGAGCTCCAGGCTGTGGGGGAAAGGCTGGCCTGGCTGATTTGGTTATGTAAAGCTGAAAGGCCTTTACTCAGTGCATTGGGTGGACTGTTCTTGTGTGTAATGAGTTGTGCAACTGTACAGCCATACCAGAGCAGCCTGAGCTCCTCTGACAGTCCTCTGACTTGTCTCCCACATGGAATCATTACAGCTGCTTGTCAGGAATATGCAAAATCCCCGTGATCTGCTGGCATGTGTTACTCCAGATTGCTTGCTGCTCAGAGTGCCTTTCTTTGCAGTATCAGTGAACCTTCTTGCTGCTCCCTGTGGGTTTGATGACATGCTAGCCCAAAAATTTGGACTGGATCGTTTTTTTGAAGTACCTCATCACTATGGAAAAGTGAAAGCAAGCAGTGCCAATTGCCAGGAAAGCTGTTGCAGTCCTTGGGCTTACATGTTGGGCATATGGAATCAGATCAAATTTTCTTTATATTATGACATCAGTGACACCAAGGGTTTTGTTCTGGTTCTTAGTCAAGAATGACAGGAAGGTAGAAGACCCTTAGAAGAAGTTTAAAATTATTCTCTGCAGTCTAGAAATCTGCCTTACAGACAGTAAGATGTTAAAGCTAAGTCTCTGAGGAGAAATGTTGAGATCACTTGATGAGTCTGTCAGGGTACACCTCCAGAGATGTGTGTAACATTTCAAATGTAACAGATAATGAGAAGATAGTATTAAAAGTTAGTATTAAATGTCTAAAAGGCAGAGCTGGCTGAAAACCTGTGCTTTGAGTCATCTTGGAGCTTTTGGATCAAGATGGAGATCCTGACTGAGAAGGGGGAAGGGGAAGACTTTAGACTTAGTTGTAACTGGAATAAAAGGAATAGATGCTTTTACAGGACACCCAATTTAAAGGTCACTTTTGGCTCATTGTGAGTTGAAATCTATTGCTGTAACATCATTAGTCTGCAGCTCCACCATTTCCAGCTGTGATCCAGCAAGATTGGCCAGGCTGAGCCAGCCTAGGTGTGAACACGTGGCTGACTGAGGGCCATGGAGCTGAGGGGCTGCAGGCAATGGGAGCCTGGATTCAGTAGGTAACACCTCTGGGAATCCTGGGGTGTGTTAATTAGTGCTGCCAGGAGAGAGACAGCCTCAGAACATGTGTGATTCAAAGGGAAATTCAAAGAAGAATTTAGAGAGAGCTGTTAGATAAAGTGCAGACTGTCCCTGCCCCATGGGGAGCAGTGTGAGGAGCAGCATTCCTGCCCTGTCCATAAGGAGCTTCCTCCTTGCCCTCCAAACAGCACAGGTCTAGATGGGCTTCTACTGACCCCACACTGGGTCATGCTAATTATGCTGGTGAAGGAACTAAGCAGCATTTTAATATTCAGGATTAAGAGGTCTGTGTGAAAAGGGCTGTCGGTCATCATTGCATCCAAAATTCTGCTTCTGAACTCTGCAAAACAGCTTTTGTTTTTGTGTGGTGCTTTGTTAAATGGCTGTTCTTGTGTGTGTGCGCTGAGAGAAAGGTTCTGCTGTAAAGGAGGGCTCCTGGATTTTTCCTGCTGGACCAATGGATGTGGGTGTGTGGGGAGGTCCTGCTCTGGGCTTTTCTCTGCTCATTTCTGTTTGTGATTCTCCACTTAGCACTGAATACAGATGTTTATGCATATATTTAGAAAAGGCTGGTCTGGAAATAAACTTCTCTTTGCAGCACTCCACCTCCCTCAGCTTCATATTTTAAGACTCTTTGTTCTCTCATAGTAATTTTCCAAGTGGATTAGTGCAGGTCACCAAGGCATCCACATCAGTGAAATACAGCAAGATGTTGCTGTCATCTCCCGCAACACTCCAGCACTCACCCCGTTGCTTATCAACCCACACTCCAGTAATCCTAATAGCTATGTCAGAGCAAGATTAACAGAAAATCCAGGCAAATATTTATGGTTCCCTTCAAGGTATGTATTAATCAGAGAATGTGGAGCAGATGCTTTATGAGGAAAGCTTGGAAAACCTTGTTCATGTGGGCTGAGGAGGGATTCTGCCAGGCTGGGTAAGCTGCTGCCAGCTTGGGGAAGAGGCATGGGGCAGACAGTGCAGGAAAGGATGCAAGATTCCCAGGTGGAATGGGGAGAGAAGCAGCTACAAATGAAAAAGGGAGGATAAGGAGCTGTGTTTGTTCTCCTCTGTGCTGTTGCAGCATTGTGTGGCAGCTCAGCAGTGAAAGAAAGCACAACATAAAGACAAAGAAGAGGAGGAGCAGGTTGAGAAGAAAGAAGCACAAGAACCACGCAGCAGGGGGGCATCTGGGAAAAGCCTGGGGAAGCAGCACTGGTTGGGAGGTGGCAGATTTTAACCATGGTGAAACCTGGATCCCTTTTGTCTATGGGGCTGTGCAGGTTCCTGGAGTTCATGGAGTGATATCAGAGGGCTGGTGAGATGCAGCTGCCTCCTGCAGTGTACAGCCAATTCCAGGAGGATTGGGTGCCTGACTCCAGTCTTGTAAGGGTGAGGTACTTCCCCGGTTTTAAAACATTTCATAAAAATATCTAAGCTGATGCTTTAACACAGGCATGTCAGTGCTGACCAGAACTATAGGAAAATCTGGTGAGGAGCTGCACTTAAGCTAAAGTCAGGCAGAGATCAGTCTCTGAAGGAAGAACTGGGAAAAGAGATCTATTCCTGGCTGTATCTCTAAGCTCTGTGAGATGTCTGTACTGTCCTTAGTGTGCTATAGTCAAAGACTGCTTTGTGCCTGGGAAGGGTGGTCACTAATGCTTATAAATATGGCTTCCTCTTTTCCAGAGGGGAAAGAAAAAAAGCAGGATTCCTTGTAGTTTGTGTGAGTTTAGGGGGTGTTTTGTTCTGGCTCAGCTGCAGAGCTGTGACACCAGAGGGAGTAGGTGAGCCTCGAATAGCTGCTTTCAACAAAAACCAGCAGCAAATAATCACAGCCTTTGCAAGAGGTAAATTAAAACCATCTCCAGCCTGGAAAACATGCACAGCTCAGCATCTTTTCTCCATAAATATTTCCCTGCTGTTGAATCTCAGTAACCCCTTCAGAGCCCAGCAGCTGTGCTCTTCCCAGCTTGAGGTGAGCCCCCTCCTCACCATGAGCTCCCTGAGTGGCTGCTGGGCTGGGATTTTGGAGCTGAGCTCTGTGGCTCTGTCAGAACTTACTGGCTTGGAGAAGTGAGGAAAGTGTTGGTATGAAACCAGTCTGGCCTTCCTGCATGGCATTAGTCAGCCTGACATCCCCATGGAGCAGATGTTAGCACTGGAGCAGTGAATTTGGTTTTTTCCTTACATGTTTCTGTTGCTGAAGCAGCATTTTAGCTGTGTAGGAGATTGGTCTCAGTTTCTTCTATCCCACTTTGAATGTGGGGCTTGTCCAGTCTTTGCACACTTAGCAGCACCACTTAAGGAGCTGGAAATGGGGGATTTTAAAAAACATTTGTGTACTCAAAGCCAGAAGTTGTTCTTTCCCACCCTGTCTTGATGGCATTGCATCCTTGTCCTTACAGACACTGCGAGCTGTGTGTGGAATTGTGCTCTGAGGAGCTGAGAGTGAGCTGCCATAAGAGGGCTCCAGAGCCCTGTTCTTGGCTGTGTTCCTTTGTGGAGTGATCTTCCCCTTTTTCTTTATCAGTATGTCCAAGCTGCCTTAGCAAAGCTCTCTTACACCTGCTCTAAATATTCTTTTCTATTGCACTGCTCAGACAGATTATGAACCTGGGTCTCTTCATTTTAACCAGCAAAACAAAAATGTGCCTACTACAGAAATGCCTTTAGCAAAGCTTATTTCTTTGAATAGAGGAAATTTGACTTAGGAATGCTCTTTCCCTTCTTGTGGTGCAACCATAGCCCCATAGCAGGAGCTGTGTCAGTCCAGCTGCAGGGAGAGCAGCCCACGGTGAGAGGTTCATCTGTATGCAGGGTGCTGCCTGCCAGGCTGGTAATGAGCACAATGAGCCTGGGGATGGGCTCTGGGCAGGGGAGGGAGTCCTGTTGCCATGACAATACAAATTGCTATGGATGACTCTTCAGATAAAAGCATCACGTTTTTAAAGGAGAAAAAAAAATAGTGTGAAACAATAGCAGGAAGGGAAAAAATCGTGTTAAATAATAGCAGAAAGATATGGTGTGAGTTGTAGCTTTGAGATGCAGCTTGGCAGAATAAGATGGGGCTGTGGATACTAATTCTGGAAATGTTCTTCCCCTCAGGGTGTGCAGGAGCATTAAGAAAATCAGGCAGGAGCCAGGCCTCCTATGAATAAGCATCTAGCAAGTTTTCCTTGCAAATGTTTGGATGTGCAGTAATGAGTTGCAGTGAGAGCTGAGTGCTGCCTGCACCATGGGAGGCTCTGGGGCTGTCAGTGATGGCCTGGTTGCCATGAGGGTCCAGCTGGAATGGCTGGGCATGCTGCAGATGGACAGCTGTCCATATTTCTGTGTGCCTCAAGCAGATTCCTCTGTGTTACCACTCTCTGGAGCAAAGTCAGTGTGCCCTGGAGGCCAGAGGCAGTGAGGATGTGTTTACAGGAATGACAGAGAAGTCCAGTGACAAGTCCTGCTCTAGGGGCTTTTTAGGAATCTGCCTGCTGATCCTGTTTAGGTGGAACATTTCTAATCCTGCTGTGAATCCTTGTTACAGACAGGTTTTGTTTTTAGTCATGGCCAGTGTAAGATCTGTTTCTACTTTGAACTGGCACCTTTTTAACACAGGCTCCAAAGATCACAGTAAAATGGGCTTTTTTAAGCTGTCACTCTCTCAAAGTGTTCACAAGGTGAAACTAAACTTAGCCAGCTGCCTGTAATTCAGGATATATTATGATTCCACTGGTGTCACAGCCAGTTGTGTTGAGCACAAATAGACAGAGCACAAATTCCAAGGAAGGATGGGATAATTAGAAGCAATCCAGTGGTTCTTGTGACTGTATAAAAATAACTGGACTTTTTTAAGGATGAGTTATTTTTAGGAGCCTCGTGTCAAAAAGGGCTTGTGGGGTTTTGCCTTCAAGAACAGTAAAGTCAGATGTTACCAGTCAGATGTTATACCTGCTTAGGGCTTTTTTTTTTATTATTTCTTTTTTTTTTTTCCTCTGAGTAAGATCTCTGCTGAGGGTCTTGCTTTATAAAATAAATTGGCACTGGAAGTTGTTGGGATAAGTAACACAGGCCACTGATTTTCTAGCAAAGGAACATCAGCCTCAGGTTTACAGTGGCCCAACAGTAGGTAGTGAAGATCAGATTTAATAAGACTGTTTTAAACAATTCACCCAAAGAAAGCTTGCAGCCTGGAAATGGCTGAGGCCTTGCTGACCTGAATTTATTTTGGTGGTTTATTGTGACTTGGGGAGGGGGAACATTCTCCTGTCCTGTAATGAGACTGCTGTAGGCCAGGGTGTTTTTCAAACTACTCCTGAAAAGCTGCTCTTCCAAGGGAGAGGTTCTAGGTTAGTGGTCAGAAACCAAGAAGTGAAGTTTTTGTGCTTTGTGTTATAATATATCCTCTTTGTGCTCCTGGGAAGTCAAGCAATAGTATTTTTGTATTAAAAAAGGGGAGAGGCTTGGGGGTCTTTCTCTGGCTGCTGGGCAACATTAACCTGGCACACCAAACCCTTTCACAAAGGTACTGGCTTGTAGAAAAAGGTTCAGTTTATGTACCTGAATATGGATAAATGAGATTGAAAATAAATACTGGAATATGCTCTATTAATGGGACTTCCTGGACATCAGTGAGAGACTTTGCCCAGAGTGAAGCTGTTTGTTCTAAGGTCTGGTGTGGGACAGAGCAGTATTTATTCTGTGTAAAGGGGAAGAGGACCTCTTGTGTTGCTTGCTTCCTTTCTTACTGGAACTCTTTTTGTTTGAGAGATTGGTGCTGGGAGTGGGGGAGGCACAATTCATACATGTGGGAACCACTGTAAGCAAGAGGCTTGGAGCCACTGCAGCTACAAAGCAGAGATTCCTTGGCTTACCCTAAAATTATGAAGCTCTAACTCTGAAATAAAAAACCTCTCCCCAAAAAAACCCTGCAATAAGTGATGTTTTGGGATTTTAAGATGCCCTGTGAGCATCACGCTGACTTTTCTCCCCAAGCACCATTGTGCTGTTAAGACCCGACAAACAAGCTCAGGTTAACTTTTACTTCTGGGCTCATAATCAGTTTTGTGGTTTCCACCCAATACTGCTGCATTGTTTCATGTGATTCTGAAAGTGAAACAAAAATGAAATTGTCCTGTCAGCTTTTCTTGTTAATATATCTGAAATACAATGTTCAGTGGGCTGCTGGCAAATGATTTTCAGTGCAGGGGCATCTCACCTTCATCTGTGTGTTGAGGGAGTTTAAGTGTGGCTGTGGTTAGTGATATAAATGTAAAAGAATGCTTTTTCATTAAAAAAAAAAAAAAAGCAAAGTTAATGTTTGTAAATGAAATAACTTCTGACTCCCCTTATTTTTGGATTGAGCATGCCTATAGTTGAGGCTAGGAATTCAGAATAATATCTGGTGAAAGAAACATAGAGGTTTGTTATGCAAACATAAACATGCCACAACTAAAAGTCCAAAAGCATTCTTGATGTAAATGGAATTTTCAGCTTGTTAATTCCAGCAGATCCATCAGTGGGATTGCATGGAAGGGAGCACGTGGGGTCACCAAGGGAAAGGCTGCATCTGCAGTGCCCTGGGGAGCCTGGGGCAGAACTCCCTATTCTAGCCTGCTTGCTGCTGCGTTTTTTCTTTCCCTTCCCCTTTGTCTTCCTTCAGAATGAGACATCTGTGCTGCTGCTCTGTCTGGTGCTGGTGCCCACGTGCATCCCTGGCGGAAATGGGAGAAAAGCCCTTTAATCCTTATAAGGGGCCACGCGGCGGCCTCTGCTGCTTCCGCAGTTTTTAGGAAGTCACTCAAGTTCCTCTTGGTTGACTCCCCTCTGCAGAAATGTGATAGATGGGTCTTTTCCTTTTATGGCCAATAACCCTGGTTTCCCTTTGCAATAAAATCCTGGGTCAGAAGTGGAAGCGAGAAGTGGGCCAGGAGGAAGGGGCTGGTCTTTCCAGAGCCCGATGGGTGGGGATGGAATTTGCAACATAGTAAATTTCTAGACTAAAATAAACCAAGTTACAACATCGACCCTGAGGTGATGGGTTTGTTTGTTTGAAGGATGCCATAGATTTTCAGTCTTGTTGCTTAAGACAGCAATTAGGAGTTATGACTCTCCTTAATTTCATGGGGAGAGGTTGATCTGGTCCAAACCCACGATGGTTTTCATGTCTGATTGAGTTTAGATAACTTTGATTGAGTCTAGATAAGCATAGGAGAACAATACACACTTCTTCTCTGCAATCATCTTTACACCAAGTGAAATGTCTTGGGCTTCTTATGGATGTCTCAGAATAGTTTTCTTCCTGAACCCTAAAGAGCCATTTTCTAGCCCACTTAATGTCTGTGCCTGATGTTTGGCCCTGGTGTCACTCATTAGCTGAGAACAGGTAATGTCCCTCTGGGTGGTAATTACTGATGGCTTGGACAGCCAAAAGCCAGCTTTGTCAGCCAATAATATCTTTTACAAATCATCCTTGGCTACAAATGGTTTGATGAATTTGAACCTTAAAAGTATTTTTCTAATAAAGTCAATCTCCTGTTTCTTGCTAGAAGTGCTTCATATCCTGTTTCATGAGGTTAATGCAAATGGCTCATTTGGCACTCGGTTAAACTGCTGCTTTTTTAAGTGGTACAGCTCATGTTTCTTCTGTGCAAAACCTATTGGCTGACACTTTATTTTTGGTTCTTATGTGGCACTTGAGCTCTGAAATGAGGATGAAAAAAAGACAGTAGCTAGTTAGGAGAGTCTCTCATGATGCTCCTGGGATTGTTTCATTCCAGCCCCCCCTCACTAGATCACCGTGTCCGATTGCAGGGGTACTGTTGGGACTTCTCTCTTGGAGAAAGGTGTTTCCATTCCTTGGTGGGTGACAGTGGGGTTTGCTGCCATGGAAAACCTCTTCCCCAGGGTCACTGACTGGTCAGCAGGAGCTAAACACTTCCCCACGTGCTGGGGAACCTCTTTGGAAGTGGTTTGCAGTAGCATCCGCATATTCTTCAGCTCTGTTTTAATGGCGGTGTGTTTGTGATTGTGCTTTTTCCTTTTTTCCTTCCTCTCCTTGTCTTCACAATAGACATCCTGGGAAAATGAGAACAGGATCTGGAAGTTGCTCTGGGGCTGGGGAAATGGCTGAAACCTGTCTGTGTGTAAATACCTCACTTGTGCTGCCAAAATGGTTGATTTAATCTGTGGGTATCCCACCCTCTGCGTCCTTGTGTGTGGCTCGTACCCCTGTGAGGGTGTTGGACTTAATCCTTTCAGAGGAACTGCATGTACAGCATAGTTTAATAATCCACCCTCTGGATAATGTAACCCCACAACACCAGTTTTGATCCTTACTTACATCCAGCCATGCCAAAGCTCTCTGCACTTGTAGTTCTTGTTTTTCCTTCTCTATGGGTGTAGGAGGAGGGAGATGGTTTGTGTGTGGTAAAGGTGACCAGTGGACCCCCATCCTGCACCAGGAGCATCATTCCTCTGTGGGTGTTAGGATGGCTTTCCTTCTCCTGAACCAGTCAGGATTCTCCCCTCGAAACCAAATTATCATCAGCAGTACAACATGAAATATTCCAGTTTGTTTTGCTGTTGTAGTTGGGTCATGGCAGAAATTGCTGCTGCTGCTTTGGAATGAGGTGGGTCTCAAACAGATCCCTGGAGATGGGGTGAATTGTGCTTTTTGGGGGGGTTTTGAGGGTTTTCTACTTTTACAGATAACAGGCTTGCAACATCTCTGGTTTGTAGACAAGCCATGCCATGCAAATGACTGAACAGCGTGCTTAATTAAACTCGTGTGCTCATGCAGGGCAAGAGGGGAACCGGTCTTTCCGATGGGTGTTTGTGAGCGTGGCAGAAAGGGAACTCTTCACTTGGGATTTCACAACCCCAGTGTTGCAGGGTGCTGTTCCATTGTGTAGGGCTGTGTCCCACACAGCTCTGGGACCCCACAAACCTTGCAGGGGTTCCAGCTGTTGTTCCTGGCCCCTTTTTCCCCGCTCTCACGTGGCTGTGCGGAACTCAGCTTGTCTTGCTGCATTAGCAGCTGCTGTGGAGAGCTGCTGCAGGTGCAGAGGCTCCCTTTGGAGGTGCTAACTCAGCTTACCTTCAATGTCTGCACATCTGAGGTGCTTTTCCTCTTACTCCAAAGCATTTCCAAGCCCTGCGTTTTTTCCACGACTAATAAAAAGGTGAATTGAAAGGGATTATATGACTTAGCTGAAAATTAAATTACAGGTTAAACAATTTTTCTTCTTAGAAGACAGAATGTGTCCTGAATTACCCTCGTTTGGCAGGACATTGCAGCCCTGCTCCGTTAACCTGCCCGTCCTGCCATGGCAGTTAAGGAGGCTTGATTGGCTTTGGCCGAGATTAGGCTGGTCTGGGGGTCAGCAGCCACTGGGCTCCATGGCCTCAGGTGGCTCTGTCCTCTCTGCCCTGCTCCTTGTGGGGCTGCTGGGTCCTTCCCAGTGTCCCTGTGCTCCCTGCAGCCTTGGGAAGGCACATTGCATCGTGCAGGGCCAAATAACCTTAGCAGAACTTTAAAAAAACACCCACAAATTGTGGGTTTGAGGGTTTTTTCACCACTTCTGCAGCAAACAGAAACCCAGGCTCAGCTGGTGGGTGCTTTAAGTACAGGAGGGAATGGGAACATCACTCAGGGGCTCTGGAAGAGGAATCAGTAAGTTGCCAGCACATCTATTTCCCTGATTAGTTTTCTGCTTAATTTTGTTGTATACTTGTCTACTTGATATATTTTGTTATTGTTGTCCATATACCTATACAAAATAATAGAATTTATGCTGCAGGAGGAAATCCAGTGCATTTCTGCACTGCAGCTCAGGTGTGAATTCTTTCACCACATGGCACTTCTCAGTTATTTTGGGTTTTTTAGCAGTTCCAGCAGGGCCATGGGTCCTGGTTTCTCCACTGCCTTTTTTAAACCCAGAGAACGAGCTGCAGGTGACTCAGTGTCACAGTGGTGAAGGTGCAAGGTGAGGTTAGCGGTTCACAGGGCCATTTTCATACCTCTGTGGTAAATATTGTCGCTATAAATATTGCAGTTAGAGAGCTGGCTGCCCTGTGGTTCAGTTCAGGGGTGCAAATGTGCCCTGTCTGCACAGTGCTCGCGTGGGGAGCAGCAGGCAAGAAGTAACTGAAGCATACAGGCATTAAAGCAGTATATCCTCTGAATTTTTCAATAAGGCCAGTTATCCCTTTGCTTTCTATTTTGTCAATCCTTGCTCATTCTCCAACATTTTTTTGTTTATTTTTTGTTTAGTCTGGCCTGTTTAAAGCTAGGAACATCTTACTTTGGGGGTTTCCTCTCATTTGGGTTTCATTTCCCAGACAACACAAGCCTGTGGTTGCCCATTTTCTGAGGGTGGATTTGTACCCAGAGCAAAGCTGTTTACCAGCATCAGTTCACCTTCCCCCATCCCTTGCTGGTGTTGTGATGATCTGGAGTGTGAACTTCTATTGTAGGTAGAGATTGCAGTTAAAAATGTTCTAAATTGAAAACAAGGTGTGTTAATGCTGCTAAATTACCATCAAAATTGCTATATTGCAGAGACTCCTTAAAAAGGGGTGTAGGTGTGTTACATAAACCTGGGTCTCCATGCAATTTTTGATGGAGGAGAGGACATCTCTAACAGAGTTCCTCTTGCTGATCTTTTTGTGTTATAATAAAAAAAAATATATATATATATATGGATATATATAAAATATATCTGGGGAGATAAAACCAAGGAACAAAGGGTCTGGAGGAGGCTGTCTCCAGGTTCTGCCGCCCAAAGGGTAGGGGTTTGTGTCTGGGGCCTGTGATGGGGGGAATAATTTGTTTATCATGTGGTGGTGTAAGAGGGAAGTTTCAAAATTAACTTCAGTAATTGTTCCTCCTCTCAGTCTCACAACGCATTGTCAGCAGGTATCTCTGTAAATAAGATATCTTCCTTTTGTCAGCCTTTGCCTTCTTGGCATCCTTGGGTGCAGCCCCTGGCGTGACCTTCCGGAATTATCCTCTAAAAATCAAGTTGCTTGTCTTGAGCTGTAAATCTGTGCCTCTCCCAAGGTCTCCATTGTTTCCACCAGCTCCACAGTCAGATTTCATCACTTGGTGTTGCAGCTATTGGAAGCAACATCCCTTTTTCTGTGAGCTTGTGCAGAGGATTACATGGATAACCTGCTGGATTGAGTGCAGGAATTCACTGGGGGAGGGCAGGAGGGGCAGCTGCCGAGCCTTTGAACTCCTCTGCTGGTATTTAATTATTTACCTTGGCTGGGAAGGCAGGAGCTGTTATCTGCAATCAGTCCAACAGATCTCAAAGCTGTGCTTGACAGCTACAGATGTGTTTCCAGTAGCTTGTGCTGAGTTTCTCTCAACTTTTTCCCTGGGAAGGAGTGATAAGACCTCAGGTACAGTGATTTAGCCAGCACAGTTGGTGTGAGGTCCCTGGATGTATTTGACCTGCCTTTCTAAAGTGGCCAAGCAGTTTTCTCCTCTGCCTGCACTGCAGGTGCACTCAGGTTGGTGGGTGACCACCTCTGGGTATGTCACAGCACCCTGTATCCAGAATTCTCCATGTGCTGATATCTGGAGAGGTGCTGTGTCTGATACCAACTTGCTCAGGGCTGGGAATTAGCTTTAAAAAAAAAAAACCCACATAATTTTGGTGAGGAGAGCTTATCCTTGTGAGAAACACTTGTTCCTCAGCTCAGGGGAAGGCATCCTGGTGTGATGGATGTGTGATGCAAATACTTCAGTGCTCTTTTCTGCAGCCAACCTGCTGCCTGCACCTTTTGATGTGTTTCTCAGAGCCCTGGAGCTTGAGAGAAAGTAACTTTGAAACAGTCCTACTTCTTTATAAACATTCCAGAGAATGAAAAAAAAAATAGTTTTGTTCAAGTTGAAATTAAATATGGCCTTTCTCCATGAAACAGCTGTTTCTCATACTCAGGTTACCCTGAGTGTGAGATCAAGGAGCAATTTCTTGTGCTGGTGCTGTTTCCACCTCTGGCCAGCCACAGGGTCAGTGATGCTGAGCAGCACTTCTTGTGTGAAGCTGCAGATATTTTTGCTTCATAGCTCTCTAAACCACTTCACCCACACCAGCAGCTGTTCTGGCCTTTTAAAGTCAAACTCTGAGGAGGGAAAAGCTTATTTTGGTTTGGTCTGTGTGTTTCAGAAAGTTCTGAATTACAGATATGAGGTTGTCCTACTGACTTAGGCAAGAGGTGGGAGTTAGCACACATTTCTGGTTCTGGGATTCTGACACAGACAACCCAAACTTTCATGGGAACCAGCCTGGAAGGAAAAGGGCATTGAGTATCTCCAGTGTCTTAGAGATGGGGTGGGACTAAAAATGTGCTCAATTTAACAAGAACAGGCAAAACAGAAGACATTGGTTAGGGTCATTATTTTTTGTAATGGGGTTTGATATATGGCTGTATAAAAGCTTTAACCACCCTTCTTAAAGATTGGACTGGATGAAGATCTTTTCCAGTCTTAATAATTCTATGAATCTGTTCTATGATTCTTGGTGGGTTTTGGATATAAATGCATGTTTTCCCTATCCAGCTTTTAATTCCCAGTCACTCTTTTGTTAGGTCTCTATTTTTATTCCACAGCACATTCTTACAGCCTATTCCAAGCTCGTCCCTTTGCTTTTAGAGGTCCCTGTGACCTCTCCCCTCGCAGAAGGGCTCCTGGCCGTGCTCAGCAGAGGAGAACTCGGTTTGTTTTCCCAGTTTCCCTTCCTGCTCTCTGTCCCTGCTGTGTGAGCAGCCGCCACTGAGGGGCAGCGCTGCCTGGGGAACAGCCGTGCTCCCGGGGGAGCTTCAAACCCACCGTGTCCTGTCCTCCCTGCTCCTGGAGCCTTGCTCCATCACCCATCCAGGCACGGCATTCCTTTTTGCACCATGCCTGGATTTTGTGTTTGGTACCTGCTGCCCATCGTGCCCATTGTGTGCAGCTCCAGGACAGAATATTGCCACTGCAATTCACGCTGGAAGGAGCTTTCCCTGCACTGATCTGTGGAGTTATCACCCGTCCTCCCTGTGCTGGGTGTTTGTACATCTCTAAAGAGGGGTCTCTTACCCAAATGGATTGTCTTGGGCTGGATTATAGCCTCTTTATCCCAGCTTAACATATGGGAAATCCCAGGAACAGCCCTGAAGGAGTGTGTTCATGAGAGCTTATCCATGCTTAAAGGTGGTATTCATTCATTTAGCCACTTCTGCACCACTTTTTAGTCAAGTTCAGTGCAGTTTTGTGGACAGTGAGACTTTGTGGGGAGGAAGATTGTGTGGTTCTTTGTTTTCCCATTAACTCATCTGGTTGGGAATTGCAGCTCTTTAATTAAAGCAGCACAGTAGGGACTGGCCTCGAGGTGCTGTTCTGAGGCACTTGCATTCACATCTGCTTTGGGTAAAGCTCAGCCTGTTTGGGGTCAGCCTGTGCTGTTGCATGTCCAAGAGCAGGAGGAAGCAGCAAATCAATCACTGGGGCTCTGTCCCAGGCTGCCTCCCCTCCCTGCTGCCAGCATCCCCCGTGTGCCAGGGCTGGAGCGTGCACCTCGCCCTTCCTGGGGGATGCAGGGAACCACACAAGGATTTAATTACCCAGCATATGGAGGGCTGAGGGGAGCTCAGGGGGCGGCGCTGACAGCCGGGGCTGTTGCCTGTTGTTGTTTAAGTGGAGTTTCCCCCACCCTCTCTGCGTTTTGCTCAGTCAGTAAATGGCCCCGTGTAAACTCCTCCGGCACAAGCGGGCAGGCGGGAATGCCGTGGGCAGCCGGGCTGGGATCTGGGTGGATCATCTGATGTTTTTGTCCATGTGGCATTTGTTTAGGTTGCAATCGGGAAAAGTGACTTCTGTTACTGACTGTGGCCAAGAGAATGTGGAGACTGGCAAGGAAAAGTTGATTACTTGGGATTTTTGCCCCCCGTGATGAGTGGGATGGACTTTGGAGAGTTATTTTTAGTTGATGATAGGGTGAGGGGAAAAAAGTCTAGGCTGTGTTTAAAACTGTAGCATCCATTGTAAGTACCAGCAGAAGTGCTGAGGAAGGTGGTAAATTCATATAAAACATTCTCTGCCACCTTCATTAGGTGCTGGGACAATTAACAAGGGTGTTGAAGGGTTGTGCAAAGTGTCCACCCTTGGCCAGGCTGGCCCTGAGCACTGAAAGCTGCACATGCAGCACTGACCCTGGGAACAAAGGATCCTCCTGAACCCAAACATGTTTGTGTTAATCCCGGCTGCTTCCTGGCGGGCAGCGGGAGGAAGTGGAGCCAGTGCCTCCGACAGATGTACAGTGAGGAGATTACAGGGTGAGATTAAACACCCTCTCCATCACATCCTCCCTCGGCCAGCACAGCAGTAATGGACTGTCCCAGGCTGCCTGCCAAGCTGGGGCAGATGTAACAAGCAGCAGATTCTGCATCTCCTGTCTCCATGCCTGGTTTGGAGCCGTTCCCTAATGCCAGGACTTGTTCAGCTCCTGAAGCTGCCTTAGCTGTACCTGCCTGTGAGGAGGAGTGGGCTGGGTGGGAGAAGGCAGGAGAAAACATGGAATTCACAGCACCCAGAAATGATGCATTCAGCTGAAGTGCTGTTATAGCTAAAACACAAGTGCCCCTACCTGAGTACAGCAGGGTTTGCTAAGGGACCAAGTGCTGAAGAAGTTGGGAAGGATCTTTATTTTGGTGGACTGAACTGCTTTTTGGCTACTATACTTTTAGAGTAGATGATTTCAGGGCAGCGAAGGACTTGTTCCCTCTTTCTGGGTTTAGGTGGTGCCTTATATTGCTGTGGCCAGTCTTGGTGCCTTGTGCTGCTCTTCCCATGGAAATAATCCAGGTTGGTTGCAAAAATCAGCTGTTCCACTGCATGTTTAGGTTAATTAATGTGGTAATGGGACAGTATCTTCCATTAACAAACAAAGGGATGGTTCTGAAGGAAAAGAACACTTTGTGGAAATTGTAGGGTTCAGAATTGTCATTGTGTGAGATGTGCAAAACCCTCATCAGCCAAGGGGGTTGGGTTTGACTCAGCAGAAGTTTAAAAAGGTCACTTTTCCTGGGCAAGGGCTGTGAGCTCAGTTGTGCTGCTGGGGCAGTAGCTGCTGTCTGAACCATGGGCTGTGTGAAGGGATCAAGCAATGTGCCATTGTTTTTGGATAGAATAAGGGGGAAAATCCCAACAGGTTCTGCCAATGACACGCGTGTGGTGCACATTCCCCAACCTCCCGTGGAGAGGACGTTGCTCAGCCAGAGGCAGCACCAGGTGACACTCGGGAGCTGGGAAGCCACAGCACTGTCCCTTCATGGGGTACATTGGCACAGGCCCAGCTGCCTGTGGGTTTGCAGCTCCTTGAGGACAGCACAGCTTGGGAGGGATCCCAGAAACGTGCACAGCTGTGGTGGGACCTGCTGAGCCACACAGGGAACCAGATACCTCCTGTGGTGCCATCCCAGGAATGCACAGGCCATGCTTCTTCCCTTTCTCCTTGCCTGCACAGAAATCCCTTTTCCTGAGTGCAGGAGACAACTGTTTGGCAAATAAGAGCAGCCTGGGCTCCAGGGAGAGCATTGTTTGCAATAGCCACGGGCTGGAGGCAGGAGCAGAAGGGAATGACTTGGGATGAGGGTCTAAGTGGCACCATCTGCTTCTGAAGGGCATTGTTTGGGCAGCAGAGGAGGCTCCTGGAGTTAAGTAATTGGGAATAGCAGGCTCCTGGCTGGAAAATGTGCCAGCCCTCCTGGCAAAAAGCTGTTAAATCTCTGTTGCTGGCATGGAAGCAGTTCTGTGTAACAGGGCTCCAAAGGCTCTTTTTAACCCTTGGTGTACATTAAAAAGGCAACCTGAGGCACTTTTGATCTTGGAATGGCATGTGGCCAGGTGTTGGGAATAAAGGAGAAGGTGGGTCCTCATGGAGGTATGTGAACAGCTCCCAGTCTGATCCTCCTGTGCTGCCAACAGCCAGATGTGGCCTGCCAAAAATGCACACAAAATGGTGCCTGTTTTAACAGCTTTAGCAGGAAAACACAGGCTGTGATGAATGATTCATGAGAATCAATAGAACCCGAGGCATTTATTGCCCCTAAAACCGGTGCCTGCCTGCCAAGGGGTGCATTTGCAAGGTGAGTGATCACAGAATGCTCTGCTGGGTTTTGAGATGCAGTCACAGCTCGCTGCAGCCCTCACCCCCTGTCTGCAGCCAGGCCCAGGAGCCTTTCATTCCCCAGATGAAAGCAGGAGCAGTTGGGCATCTCCCAGCGAGCACAGATACAAACAAGGCCCCATTTTGCATCCCCCCCTCCTAGGGTGGCTTCCTTGGAAGCTTTGGCCTTCATCCTGTTTGTCTGATTCACGATCAAAAGAGTGTTGCTGCCTACGTGTGTCTTGAAGCATTTTCTTCTTTCATAGCTCACATAAACGGCCAATTTCTTCATTAAAATGAAATGGAGGTAAATGAAATCAAGTAAGATCTGTCTGTGCAGTGGTTGTATATTACTGATAGTGAGACCAGGGCTGGGCAAAGCTCTTTTGGGACCTTTTCTGGTGTGCAGGAGAAAAGGATGCTGCATAGCCAGATGGGTTTTCCTGCCAGGGGGAAGGTTGGATCTAAGAGTCCAAGTCCCAGCCATCCTGAAGATGAAACAGTTGGATCATAAAACATGTATTTTTTTTCAAGTCTGATCTGGATGTTTTTTAATCTTCCTCAAATTAAAGGAAAATCTTTTGTTTGACCCAAAACAAAATTGTTTTCTTTGGCCAGCCAACCGAAAAAATCAGCTCTGTCCCCGGTGTTGGTCCAAGCTCCTTTCCTGATTGTGCCTCCACAGCAATCCTGCTCCATGCAACTTTACCAGTCCTGGATTAGAGCCTTGTTGCTAAAGAATTGGCAGGAACAAGAGAGTTCAGCTACTTGCTCTAAGTTTAGTCCAACTCTTCTGGTTAAGTTTGTAAATATTTGCTCATATCCTACCTCGGTTTTATGGATGTTTGTCCAGATTCTATTTTTCAGCTGTTTAATCATTTATTTTGTGACATTTTCCAAAACAATATATATATTTGCTTGTGTGCCTGGTGAAGCTGAGGTTTTGATGTAACTGCGAAGTTTCCATCAATGGTGGAATTAGAAGCCCTTTATGTGAAAATGAAGGATTTTGGTTAGGAAACAGATGACCTTGATGTCCTTTGCCACCACATTTTTACCTTTGCAGCCTCCTCTGGGTTGTGACTGGTGAGCCTGGTAGCTGTCCCATGAGTTTTAGGTGATTATGATTTATGGGTTTATTTTATTTTTTTTTCTTGTGCCTTGGAAAGACCTTTGGCTCCCATTATCTGTGGCCTTTGGTCTCTTATGGAGGACAAACGTGCAGACCACTGTACCATTCTGCCAGCCCCACCCTCACCTGCAGCTCGATGGGGGATTTTTTACAGTTCTTAAAGCTGTTAGTGATGTGCTGGGTGTTTTTTTCCTTCCTTTAATGTTTGTTATCCTCCTCAGGAGACGTGTCGGAAGTGCCAGGGGCTGTGGAAGGAGCACATGAATCTCACCTGTGAGCAGCTGGCTGAGAAGGATGACATCAAATACAGGACATCCATGTAAGCGAGAGGGGAAAACAGGGAGGTGGATGAGCTGGCACTCACAGCACACTGTCCCTCAGTGCTGAGGGGTCAGGCAGCTCCCAGGATGGGATTTCTGTCTGTGAAAGACACTTGGCAGCAGCTCCAGCTGGTAATTTGAGAACGTGGGAAAGCTGTCACCAGCCCAGCCTGCTCCTCTGGCTGGCCCAGTGTCTGCAGGCTGGCACCTGGTCCTTCTCCGAGGTGAGAAACCCCCGTTAGCATCCCTGGGGGCAGAGGAGTGGATTGAGTCACAGTAGGTCATTACTGGCCTTTGAAAATCTGCAGTGGAGACTGCACTGTTTGCTCAGCTGCTGCTTTGTGGGAGAGGATGTGTTTTCCTCCAGAAGCTTTTGCCTGTTTCTAACCAGTTTGTAGGAATTGTTACAAAGTGCAGTCACATTTTGAAATATGCAGATGTGAATCCTGACTGTTACCCTAAAATCTTTTGCAGCTTGATTTCCCTCTTATCTACAGTAAATGACAAAATCTTCTGCCTTCAGGAAATGAGGGAATTTTCATGCATGGAGCTAAATGTCTGCTGCAGCCAAGTGGGACTTGCCCACATTGCCCCATCCCTTCCTCTCTGATTTAGTCTGTCTGGCTTGAGTAGAGGTTGGAAAGCTCCACCACTGGGATTTGAATGACTCTTGCTTGCTCATCCCACAGTCCCTAATTCAGAAAAAAAAATCTTTACAGATTTTATATTACTTTTTTTTCTCTGCTGATCCTTTCCCTGTAGGAAAAAGGGATAAGAGAGAGGAGGAATGAGTTGTCATGTCCCTAACAAGGAAAAAATACCAGTTTCAAAACCTTCAGCAGATTGTGTCTGTGGATAGATGAGTCTAACTGCCTGATACAATAAAAACTTCCTTTTGAAGCCCTGCATAAGGAAAGGGAAGCCCAGCTGGAGTTCAGGCTAAACTTCCTGCCTTGCTCAAAGTTTCCAAAAAAAAATCTGCATTGACAGCATCCTGTTGAGTGGCAGAGGGAAGAGCAGCTGCAGCTCCAAGGAGAGTCACTCTCAAGTTGGGTTTTTGTGCCTATTCTTAGCACATCTCCACATGCCTGGGTGCAGGTCCTGCTGGCTGCAACTCTGTGGGAACCTTGGGTGTCTGCAAGGCTGGGAAGTTCCCACCTCACCATTCCCTGCTCATCTGGTGGTGCTGATGGAGCAGTTTGTGGGGCTCTGCTGTAGTCCTCAAAAACACCTCCCTGCCATCTCCCAGACATTTTGTTAGCTTTGCAGATGCACTGAAGCAGCTGGGTGGAGATGCCTGGCTAAGGATGATTCTTCCCCAGTGTCAGAGGAATTGTGCTTCCCTCCATGCAAACACGCTGGCTTTGCTCTGCTGTCATCAAATTTCACTTCTAGGTTGTGAATTAAAATGTAACATGATCTCCAGCGGTCAGAAAATGGGCCCTCAGGATGATAATTTATATTCTGAAGTCTTTTAATTAAATGACCGAGCCTTTCTTCATTTCTGTGCCAAAATAGTCTTGCTGTGAGCTGAGCCTTGCTGGAGTGTGTGTCACTGCCAGGGTGTCCCTTGGGAACAGGGATTGAGCTTTGTCCTGGAGTCCCACTTGTGCTCTGGTAGATGAAAACCCTTTTCTTAAACCTAAAGCAATAACCTCTGCAAAATGTATGTAGGGAATCTTAGAGAAAAGATAACACCTCTGTGGGGAAATGTGATTATTTTTCAGTTACTGATTTAAATTTAACAAACATTAAGTGAATCCGGAGCGTAGCAGCCAGACTTGGAAGAGAAATACATGGTCCTGGCAACTTTGTAGCCAGAGCAACAGGCAAACATAAAAGCTAGAGGTGACAGCCAAATGTTTGCTTTTCCTGAACTTTATCTCCTTGGCTGTATTTTCCTTCAGCCAGCTCAAGCATCCATGTGCCCTTTGGCTCTTGAACTTGCATCTCAAATTCCTCCCAAGCCAGAGGCTGGTGCTTTGGCTCTCATGGAAACCAGGATAAGGGCTGCAGCATGCAGCCAGTGATTGACTTCTTTTCACTGATTTTGTTCTTGAGTTGTCGTGGGCTGGCTCCAAGTGGAGCTGAGCCCAGACCTCCTTGGAACAGCAGCAGGCCTGGGGATGGAATCGGAGCAGAGAGGAGGGGGTTAAAGCCTTGCTGGGGAGGTGTAAAAGCCATTTTATCACAGGCTGGTGAGAGCAAACACCCCTTTGCTAATTGTCCCTGGTCTTGCAGAGAGGAGAAGATGACAGCTGCCCGGATTAGGAAGTGCCACAAGTGTGGGACAGGCCTGATCAAGTCGGAGGGCTGTAACCGCATGTCGTGCCGCTGCGGCGCCCAGATGTGCTACCTCTGCCGGGCTGCCATCAACGGCTACGACCACTTCTGCCAGCACCCCCGCTCCCCTGGGGCACCCTGCCAGGACTGTGCCAAGTGCTCCCTCTGGACAGACCCCACAGTAAGTAACAAAGGAGTTTTGTCAATGATTCTCACCCCAGTTTCAATCAGCACCCGCACCGCGCTTTGCAATACGCACGTTCCAGTGGGGGGAAATGGTTTTAGTCAGCTCAACTTTTATCTTTCCCAAGGCAGCTAAAATACCACACTGGGATCCTGCAACAGCACAGAGTCACATCTGACCACAGCTTGGGAGGAGCTGGTGTTGCTTTAGGGAAAATCAGCTCCTTTCACATGAGGGCTTTGGCTGGAAATGCTCTGAGTGCTGTTCTGGAGAGTGAGGCTGGTGGGGAGTAATGCTGGCTCCAGGCACAGCAGCCAGCACTGGGATTATTGGGACTCACTCCTACTTTTGCAGTTGAGATGGTGTTGGCATGGCTTGGCATTTGGAGGCAAGGAGAATTGTGGTTTTGGTGCCCAGATGATCTGACTGCTGGCTGTGAATCCTGTCACAGAGATGGACCCATCAGAAAAGTGCCTGCAAGCCCAGAGTTGTAGTTGGGTCCATTGTCAGGGCTGTTGTCAACAGCTGCAGAGGGAGAGCTGAACTGTGAGTGAGCTGTAGTAATTTAATACAGCTCCTATCTGTGACAGGCTTGGGAAAACTTGCTGCAGCAAGTAAGTCTCTGTAAATAGAGGTCTTCAGTACTGTAAATCCAGGAGTGCTGGAAGGAGCAGGAGTTGAATTTCCTGATTTTAGCAAAGCTGTAGAGAAACATGAACGTGGATCTGCCTTCCCAGGGCTGGCCTGAACTTCCTTTTTCCTAATGGTTCTTTGTCTTGGGTTTCTGCAGCTTTCCAGGCTGTTCCCAGCCCCCCTGTCTGCAGGGAATGTGCACAATCCTGCATCTGCACAGAGTCAGGGAAAATCCACTCTAAATCTCTCCTTTCTACCTCCAGGCTCTTGGGGATCTCCCAGCAATGTCACAACCAGCATAAGCTTCCAAGTCTTTTGCTTGCCTGCTTTTATTCCCTGAATTATCCTGTCAGTGTGAGCTGTTAAACTACACACAGCCTCCTCCTTGCAGGCACCCCTGGAGCGTTTCTGACACCTGGTTCTGAGTTTCTGGGATTGCTGTCCCACTCCTTTTCCAGCAGGATGTGATTTGGGGCTCAGCAGTGCTGGCATCCGTTGTTCCTGCCAGGCTGCTGATTGTGCTGGGGGATGGCATTTGTTCAGAACCAGAGAAAACATGAGGCCTCTCAAAAAAGCTCGTACTGTACTTCCAAATAAATAAATAAATAAGCAGCACAAAGAGGCCACTGTCACCAGGCCCTTTCCACCTCTCTAATTAACCAATGTTGTGGCAAAGAAAAATTTCCCACTGTCAGCACAGAGCTGGCACTGCCTGCTCTTTTATTATTTAATTCTTTTTGGGATGATGGAGTGCTGGTGGGCTGGGGAGGTGAAGCTGGGTGACTGTCCTTGCTGCAGTGCAAAGAGTAACACAGAACTCAGCTGCTGGCTTGAAGCTGCAATGATGGTACCTGTGTGCATGGTCCTGCCTCACAAGGGGCTTAGGGACACCAACCCAACCCCTCCAGGGTGATCTCTGCCCTCATATGGGATGTGGAGACAAGAATTAGCCTGGTAGATGTAAAGAGGAAAGTGGCATTTGAGTCTTGACATGGAGATTTGAAAGAGCAAAAGACCATTGCATCAGTAGTGTTCTGTCCTTTGCCAGGGATAAGGTCCATCCAAGGCATGGCTTTGAAAGATCTGGTTTGAGTCTAAATCCCTATTATTTACAGCAAAATTCAGGTTTCTTTAAAATAGGGAACCTTTGTTCTTTTCCAAATGTTTAATGTTTTCCCAGTCTGAAACAATTCTTGTGAAAGTATAAGCAAACCTATTCATTAGCTTGGGTTAAAAACAAATTAAAGGCAGTCCTCTAGGAATGGCAGCATCTGTTAGTCTTTGTCTCAAATGATCTTGAGAGAGTAAAGCAGAGGCTTCAAAATTTCCCATAATTAAAGGTTAGTTAAGATTTTGTCCCTAAGCTGTAATCAGGCTGGAGTCTGATTTAAAAGTATCGGTGCAATATTTGCTGGCTCTGAGACAAGCTGCAGTCCTGCTGTGGTGAGCAGCTTCCACGGGGGCCAGGCAGGAATTGTTTAATCCCTGCATTTCTTCTGGAGCTAACTGGTGCCCTGCACCCCTGCAGGAGATGCCAGGAGCCCTTCCCAGGGAGCTGCTTGGCCAAAAACCCTCGTGTCCCCCCGTCCATGCGGGCTCTGCTCTGCAGGAGAGGCTGATGCAACATTGCCAGAGACAAAGCTCCGGAGGGAGCAGTGGGAATAAAGCTGTTAGAAAGCATCCAGAGAGATGGTGCAGGGCCTTGAGGGGAAGCTGTCTGAGGAGTGGTTGAGGCTATTTGGTTTGTTCAGCTGAGGGGAGATTGACTGGGGGCTGCAGCTCCAATCTCTGCTCCCTGTGAGCAGGGACAGGACCCAAGGTAACATGTGGAGCTGTGCCAGGGAGGTTTAGGTAGGATATCAAGAGAAGGTTCTTCTCCCAGAGGGTGCTGGGGCACTGGAGAGGCTCCCCAGGGAATGGTCACAGCCCCAGGGCTGCCACAGCTCCAGGAGCATTTATTTGGACATCACCAGGCACAGGGAGGGATTTTTGGGTGTCCTGTGCAGAGCCTCAAGTTGGACTTGATGATCTTTGTGGATCCTTCCCAGCTTAGGACACTCAGGTTCTACAGATTGGCTCTGGGATGCAGGGTCTGTGTTTGCCCTGATTTCTAAACATCTGTAGCAAACCTAAGGCTGCTTGTGTGCATTTCATCCAGTTTTACAAATCCTGGGATGCAATGGGATTAATGCATTCTGGTAAACCAGGTTCTGCTCTCAAATGTATTATTTTGAATTTAATACTCATCTTTGGGCTCTCAGTAATATTGCACAGAGGCTTTTTTTGGCTTTAAAGTTTTAAGATGTTTTCAGTAAACTCTTAAAACCCTCCCAAAGGCCCATAGTTAAAGTTCAAAGCAGAAGACTAATCATCATGAGGTGTTTGCAATTATCCCCCCTTCTGGTGTTATAAAAAGATGATGTTGAGAGAAGACTCTGTAAAACTTCAAATGCATCAAGGAAATGCATGAAGTGCACAGTGCTGCCTTTAGGATTTGGAAGTGAGAAGGGGGGAGAAGCTCCCCTAAATTTAGGATGTGGAGTTTGTGGTGGGCTTGGGGTTTTTTTAACTGCTATGAAATGCCTCAATCATAAGCATATGGTTCATCCAGGGGAATTCACACAAAGATATGGAATGCCTGTTGCTAAAATAACTCTGCATTTCTTGAACTCCAGCGTGTGCTTGGTCCCCATGCTGGCCCCCCTTTTCCTGCAGCACTGCGGATGCCCTGTTCCAGTTAGAGCACAGGCTGCTTTTATCCCTGCTTCCTGCTGCATGGAGCAGCACCCAGAGACAGCCCAGGCCTGTTCTTGCTCAGCCTCTCTGCAGCTGATCTGGGAATGATTTGAAACAAAACCCCTCAGTCCTTTGGAAGCCTCCGTCGTGAAAAATCATTTCGAGTTTATTAGGAACGGCTGCGGCCACACGTACGTGGAAAAAAGAAAGCAGTAAAGAGGCAGAAAGGGGGAGGCAGTGGTGCTGAAGCACTTTGTAAAGTAGGGGAGGAGTTGCAGAGCCCAGAAATAGGCACCAGGACTCTTGTTTTCCCTCTTTTCAGGAGGCGGCAGCCGCTTCCCGGTGACACTTAATAATTAAAGATAACGAGAAGCGCAGGAGATAAAAACAGAGCTTTCAAAAGCTCCCTGGCTGGCACTTTTGTTCTGGGCAGAGGAGGTTTTATTTGGGGGGAGGTTGTCTCTGTGTGACTCGCTGAGCTTTTATCTCCTTTGCTGCTGTATTTTTTCATTCCCAAGGGCAGTTTGTTTCTCCAGCAGCTCTTTCTGCCTGTGGCAGGGCCCTGTGTGCATGTGGGTGAGGTGTCTGTGCAGCAGCATTGTTGGATCAGGCCTCCCTGCCATGAAAAGGTGCCTCTCTTAGCAACCCAGCCCTGCTCCTCGCTAATCCTTCCCCAGACCAAGCCCTCTGTGGTGCTGTGATTGGCTCTGTGCTCGCTGCATTCCCTGGATTCAATGGCAGAGGGCTGAAAGGAAAAGCTTCCTCCATGCCATGCTGAGAGCCTTTCCCAGGTGGGGGATGGCAAGGGCAGGCTCCCACACTGGCCAGGGATCAGATTTGTTTTCCTTGGCTACAGCATGGGATGCACACAGCATCCCACTGCTGGGTGTGGGGCAAAGCTTGGTGCTGTTCTGTGCCTTGAAAGCACAGCTCCTGCTAATGACCACGTCTGCTTTCTGCAGATAAAAAGGGTGAATGCATCTCAGAAATCCTTTGCATTTTCCTCTTGGCCACCTCCCTTCTCCCGTGATGCAGCAGAGTGTGGGGAAGGGCCACGTTGTAGCCTTGCCCTGCATTTCCTCTCTGGCAGAAAAGCCAAATTACATCTTTGCTCACAAAAGCTGCCCAGTGCTGAGAACCGCCCCCCCAGGGTTGGGAGGTTGCTTTTTTCCTTTTTTCTTCTTTATTTCTTTTTTTTTTTTTTTTGTCTTGCTGTAGGCAAGGCAGCTGACAGGAAGATGACTGTTAACTTGACAAGATAAATGCCTTCAATCCACACAGCCTGTGAACAGGCCATTAAAATTATAATCTAATCCTTTATTAGGGGACTTGAACCCGCTCAGGGAAATGGACACAAGAAGCTTTTGAAATCCTTTTGCAGCCTCCACCCCATGTGATTTTAAAAGGTTTCTCACCACAAAACCAGCCATAAGTGTGCTAACGAAATCTTAATTTTCGGTGTGGGTGCTTTACCCCTCGATGAATCTGTCATCTTTCTAATTACTGTGGTATTAAAAAACAGCCTTTGCTTCCAAAGAATTAGAAGTGTTTTGTAAGATTCACTAAAATAGCACCAGGACTTGTTTGTTGGTCGTTTTTTTTTCTTTTTTAATTCTGACCTACACAATATGTATTAGGCAGAACTTGTGGCATCAGCTTTCTTTAAGAACATCCTAAAATTATCTTGCTGTTTACATATCATCAATTCTTTTGTTCCATCTGGGATGTGGATCTTTCCTAATTACTGCAGGTATTGAACAGTGCTGTGTATTCATCACTTGCCAAATTTAATGTCAGCCTCTTAATGTGCAGTGGGGTTTTTTTTGTTCTTGTGATATTAATGGATACCAGTCTTGCAGAAATACTGGTAAAAAAAAAAAATCCAAGCTAAGTCTTGGTATGTGAGATTAAGTGTAAGCACTTCTTAACCTTGCAGTGGGAAAATACACTTTTATCAGCAGAGAAGCAACAGGGCTGATAAGTTCTGTTCTTGGAGAGGGGTTTGTTGTGGCTCTGCTGTGATTTGTGGTTTCAGAGCTCGTCAGGAACTCCTCATCCTGACCCAGCTCTGCTCCTGGCAGGTTTTTGCACCCAGGGTGTGCTGTGAGCTCTTGAAACCCCCCATAGGCTGGAGCTGAGTGGGGTCTGTGGCTGCTGCACTTTGGGGATGTGTTTTATGCTGTGCTGGGGCTCTGGGGTCGGTTTGGAGCTCTGGCAGATGGGTTTGCTGCTCCCAGGAGCTCTGGGAGCTGCACTAATCGAATCCAGCAGCACCTTGGGCCAGTGCAGCTGCCGGCAGCCCCGGGGCAGATGGATGTGTCCAGCCCAGCACAGGGAGGTCAGCTGCAGTTTAATCTGGGAGGCTGGAGCAGCCCTGCCTGCAGAGGGGTCTGGGAAAGCTTTTGTGTGTCCAGTTTTGTGCAGGACTGACCAGAGCTGCAGCATCAGGGGTGGTGACAGGAAGGGGAAGCACCACTTCACAGGATTAACCATAGATTTTATTGGAAAGGACTTCACAGCTCATCTTGTTCCATCCCCTGCCATGGGCAAGAACTCCTTCCACTACCCCAAATTGCTCCAACCCCTGTCCAGCCTGGCCTTGGGCACTGCCAGGGATCCAGGGGCAGCCACAGCTTCTCTGGGCAGCTGTGCCGGGGCCTCCCAGGGAAGAGTTTACTCTGTAATCACAGATTTAGACTAAAGTAAAAGCATTTTGTTAAGTTGAAGGACACATTTCTAGGCTTTTAAGGTAAGGTTTATCCTTTGTGTGAGGAAAGGAGATACTGGGTGGATCTTGCTCAGCTGAGCTAAAATATATTTCTTGTCACATAAACCTTCAGGTGCATCTTCCCTAGTAATAAAATAAAATGGGAGTGGTGGCTGTGTCCATTTTCAACAGCATTGCAAAATATAGTCTGAGAAGTGAAAAAAAATCAAGTCTTAAAGCTTAAAACCAAGCTGCTGAATAGCAGGGGGTGTTTGGCTGCCTGTGGAGCATGCCCAGGTGGTTTTCCAGCCAGGAATACTGATATTTGGGGGGTAGTTAGGCATTCCATGTAGGCTCAGAAGAGATAGATGGGCTGTAATTAACAGCCCATGCAAGCAGCCTGCTAGGGAAAGAAAAAAACAGAAAAAGCATGTCCTGGAAAGTCTTAATTTTTAACCATCAGCTCAGAGAATAATAAAAGGGAGGGAAGTATTGAGTTTTTGGCTTTCTGCACATTAAGATAACTTCAGTCTCCCAGGGAAACCTTATCTGCTGGTGGAGGAGGGGATTTCTCCACAAGCTTCCCAGGCTGTGCATGTGCAGCACTGTCAGCTGGGGACTGGGGAGCTTAAAATCATCTCAGTGTAGCTGCATGCACGAAGCACATTTTGGATTTAGTTCCAGAGCACTCTTCAAAATAAGAGATTTTTCACGTTAAGAGTGTTCAGGCAGAAATTTATGTGTTTTGGCAGTACTGAAATTAGCGTGACTAAAACAAGCAGAGTCTTGTGCTTTGTGGAGTCCTTGGGATCAGGGTTCCAAACACTGTCCTGGAGGTTTGGCTGCTCTCCCTGAAATCTCCAGGTTTGGTTTCATCCCCACAGACATGCAGAAACTCACCTGAGGCTTCATTGCATCATTGGATCTCACTGGTGCTCCTTTAAGTTAAGAGAGCTTAAGGTGATGAGAGGCAGCAGGACAAATTGAATTTCTGGCTTGTTCTTGCCTTCTCAGTGAGCAGCAGCCCTGAATATTCTTGCTATAACCTCTAGACAGACATTAAAGAAACATATTTCGATTTATGCCCTTCTTAGAGTTACAGATAAGATCTAAATGGCACCATTTAGCTACTAGAGCCAGGATTTAAGTTGTGTTAATTCCAGCTGTTGGGCCAAAAACTCTACAAGTGCTAGGATAATGTAAATATTTAATAGACTATTGCCATTAAAAAGATTAACAGCTCTTCAGAGGGGTGGAGCTGGGTCGCTGTTCTCTGGTTTCCATCAAGTCAATGAATTTTAGTGCTGATCTCCCTGGAAAGCTGATCCCAAGCATCTTGGTCATACTCCATAGAGTGCAGGTTATTTGTGCTGCTGCAGTTCCCATCACAGCTTTGCTTTTGGGTAAATCTAGGCCAGTGCCAATGAGGACAATTCAGCCAAATTAATCTATTTTGGTGAAAATGCGCTGAAAAGAAAAGCAGCACTGAGAGAACAGAGAGCTGCTGCTGCAGGAATTATCCCACTGATTGTTGGTATTCCTTGATTTCCAGGAAGATGATGAGAAGATAATTCATGAGATTCAGAAGGAGGCCGAAGAGGAGCAAAGGAAGAAGAATGGGGGTAAGTCACTGTTGGGATCAGGCTGAGGATGGATGATGGGACAGCACAGGGCTCCCAGCTGCTGATGGGTCTCTGGACCTGCACTGGGCTCTGTTCTCCTGGGAGCTGCTCTGTTTTTAAAGTGCTGTTGCACAGATTTTTGCTGGGATTGTGAGCAAACACAAGATTTGTGCCCATCTCTCACATGGCACCAGCGTTGTGGCTGTCTCTGCTTGGCAAAGTAGCTGAGGGGCATCAGAACCTTTGAGCTGTGGTGTTGGGGGGCACAGGGGCTGCCCCACATCCCACAGCAGGAAATGCTCCTTTTTGTGGGGTGTTGGTGGTGAAAGGAGCTGGGCTGGAGAGCTCAAGGGGCAGCAGTGATGTTGTGCTTGGAATGGGGCTGCTGATGGTGGTGGGGTGAGGAGCAGCTCTGTGGGGCGCTGAGCAGCTCTGTGCGGCGATGAGCTCATGGATGGGCCGCTCTGTGGGGTGCTGAGTGCTCTGTGGGGCAATGAGCCGCTCTGTGGGGTGTTGAGCTCGTGGGTGGGGCGCCGGGCCGCTCTGTGGGGTGCTGAGCTCATGGATGGGGTGCTGAGCCACTCTGTGGGGCAGTGAGCTCATGGGTGGGACAATGAGCCGCTCTGTGGGGTGCTGAGCCACTCTGTGGGGCAGTGAGCTCATGGGTGGGGCGCCGGGCCGCTCTGTGTCTGTGGGGTCACTGCTCTTTGCTCTCCCCCCCACGTGCAGAGAACAGCTTCAAGCGCATCGGCCCTCCGGTGGAGAAGCCCGTGGAGAAGATCCAGAGGATGGAGGCCATCCCCAGGCCGGTGCCCCAGAACTTCCACCAGCCCCGGATGCCCCCGTACCCCTTCGTGCACCCCCCGTTCCCCCTGCCCCCCGTGCGGCCCCTGTACAACAACATCCCCCTCAACATCGGCCCCATCCCCGCCCCCTACGTGCCCCCCCTGCCCAACATGAGGGTGAACTTTGATTTCCCCCAGATCAACGTGCAGCTGGAGCACAACCTGCCTATGCACTTTGGGCCTCAGCCCCGGCACCGCTTCTGACCTGCCCCACAGCACAGGGCAAAGCCACCCCTTCATGTCACCCCCTCCCCACTCCAGCCCCTCTGGGGTCTAGCAGCAGCCAGGGGACTCAGTGTCCCTGTGCTGCCCCCTCTCTAGGGCTTCTCCAAACCTTTGCAATCCAACATTTCAACCTGTGCTGCGACAGGGTTTGGTGCTACATTTCCCAGGGGTGGAGTTCCCCCCCAGATGTTTTGTTTTGACAAAGCCTGTTCAGGCAGCTGTTGGGAGGAAAAGTGAGGCTTTGTAGGACACAGGAATACAGCTGTTCCTTGGGGAATTTCCAGAAATCCTGCCTTTCTGCTGGCCAGAGCAGCAAAGTGAGCCTTGGAGGAAGGGAGGAGACGCTTGGCATCTGAGTGAGCATAAAACCTTCAGGAGTGAGGTAACAGGAGGCAGCTGCCCCAGCCTGCTGCCTGTGCTGAGGCTCAGGGCTGGGGTTCCTGTGTTCTCCAGCATCCCTGTATCCTGCTGGCACCTCCCAGCAGAAATAAATTGTTCAAAAGCAAGTCAATGTAGCATTTTTAGTGTGCCTCGCTCTCCAAGCAGAGCCAGGGGCTGCAGCAGCTGTCCCACTGCTCAGGGCTTGGTAGGGAGCCCACAGCCATGTTCTGTTTGGGGGTGTTAGGAAGTGGCAGGAGATTTGGGCACCAAATCTTTGGCTGGACTAAACTTGCCCCCTTTGAAGGGCTCAGTTTTCCCCCCTAAAGGTGTGTGCCCCTCAAACGTGGCCTTTGCTTTGCTGTTCTCGTCTGGCATCCCAAACTGGGATGCTGGGGGAGCCCAGCTTCTGGCAGCAGTGCTCAGGCAGCTGTGCAACCACCTGGAGCCAAAGCTGTGCCCTTACTGCAAAGACTGCCTGGGAGACACCCAGACAGACGTGCAGGCAGTGATGTGTCCTGTGGAAGGAAAATTGGGAATGTTCCCTGGAGCTGCCACAAGCTGGGAGCCCCTGTACCCAAACCCTCACACCCAATGGGCAGCTGGGGCCTCATGCTGCAGGAAGCTGGCTGCTTCCACAGCCCCAAATAACTCCTGAAAATGTGTGTGTCAGCTTAATTGGCTTTGGAAAAGTGTGTTAAAAGTTAAACCTGAGTATTGCTGGGCTTGGAAAGTGAGGGAAAAGCAAAACTTCCTTGTGAGCAGTGCTGGGCTGTGGGAGGAGGGTGGCACGAAGCCCTTTCTCCACATCCCTTGGCTGTGCTGCCTGGTACAGGCCCCATATAGAAAAGAAAACGGTTGAAGTGGAAAAAACCCCTCTTCCCAGGAATGTTGGGCTGGCTTCTAGCAGCCCATTTGTGCTGTTGTTCTCCAAATGTTTTGTTCTGGCCTTCATCCTGTTCTGTCCTGCTGGGAACTCTCTGGGTGCATCTCCCCTCCTGTCATTCCCCCCTGTATTGCAGCATCCAGGTGTTTTGTGGGTTTCTTTGTGTTTTTCGGGTGAAATTCCCTGTCTCCACCTCACAGCTTCTGCCAAAGCCCCAGTGCAGCACAGGGAGCCCTGGGGTGTGCAGGGGGCACAGGGTGTCAGTGGGATGCTCCTGACAGGGCCTGGCACAGCATTTGGGGACTGCTCTCCCAGGCTGGAGGATTTCCCTGCCTTTTGGAGCTGAGTGCTTTTCCCATTGCCTGTGGGTCAGACATTCCCTGTGGAGCTCTCTGGCTCCTCTGTGCCGTGGCCTCTCCAGCATTAACAATCAACTGCTGTTCCCTTGCTGCTGGAATTTTCTATTTTGAATTGGTTTATTCCTGGCAGGGGTGTGGGGGCTGCAGGAGCTCTGTCACTTGCTGCCCAGCTGGGCTCTGACCAGGTTTAAATCCTGCCTTGCACCCCTGATTCCGGCAGGGGCAGGAATCCTGTAGGGCTTGGGGAGGGAGAGCTTTGTCACAGCAGCTGCTGAGAAAACACACCCAGGGCAGAGTGGTGCCTTCCCTCGTGCAAAGGGAATCCTGTTTGCTCATTAGCTGAGGTTTGTGGGCTCAGGGGCTGGTTTGGATGAGCCCTCCAGGCTCTCCAAGGCATTTTTCCCTTCCTGGTGGGTGCAGGAGGCAGTGGCCCAAACTAAGAAGGACATAGGGTGGTCATCCAGCAAAAAATGGAGGTGCAGGGATGTGTGGGCATGGAGAGCTGAGCCTTGGCAGAGGGAAGGGTGGGTGTGGAGCAGAGGGGCTGCAGAGGTGGCACAGAGGTGGCACAGGGAGGTTGGTGGCTGTGGTCCATCAGGGTCACTGCTGCCCTGGTCCTGGAGGAGCCTGGAGGATACAGAGGGAAGGGAAGGGAGGGTTCCCTGCCAGAGCCAAGGGGTTATTTGTGTCCAAGGGGGGATCAATCAGTGCCTGGGCTGTGGTGTGCAGGTACACCATGCCCAGCACACCCAGCACTGCCCCTCTCCCCAGAGAAACACCCAAAACCTTGCAGCCCAAACACGTGGCTGCTTCTCCCCTCTAAGCCAGGAGATCTCAAGTTGTTTCTGAATCTGTGTTGATTTATTAAAAAAAATATATATATAAAAAGCCCAAAACTTACTGAGCCACCCAATCCAGCCTTGAGCTGGTTTCTAACTCCTGCATCCTACTTTCCCTCTTGTCCCAGTCTTTGGAATTGTTTAAAGGTTTTGAAGGCAATGAGGAGGTTGCTGTGCCCAGGCTGATCCCATAACAGGTACTTCTTACAGCTAATTGCAGTGTCCCATTTACTTGCCTTAAAGGTGGAGAGAGAAACTTAGTATTTGCACTTAGCAAAACGATGTATTAAAAGAAAAAAAGACCTGTAAAGATGTGCATGTTCTGCAACTTTGTATAACAATAGCTGAAAATAAATAGGTGGTTTATTAAAAAAAAAAAAAAGAGAAAAAAACCAAAAAATATTTTTCTTTACATTCTGGTAGTAAACAGTTCTAATATTCTGTGTGTAAAAAGTTCCTGTATTATATTGTAATTTGAATTTTTGTAAATAAATTTGTGCACTCTGGCTTTTCACCTGTGTGCTTTCCTTACAGCCATGACCTTGTTCTCCCATCCTGCCTGTGCTGTGGAAACTGCCCAGGTCTAAGGCAAAACCCCAACTGATCCTCCTGGAACAGCTGGACCTGTTCCCTGTGCTCCCAAGGAAAAACTGGATGGGAGAGAAAATGGTTTCCAGTCACTCCTTTAAATGGAAGCCAGGATGGGGGGAAGGCTGAGGGGATTTCCCCTCTTGCTGGAGTCTGGTGAATGATGGTAAATGCAGAATCCAGCCTGGAGGGGAAAAAAAGGAAATGTGTGCTGGCAGCTGGGGAGAGGGAAGGGGGAGAGTCCTCCTGCAGCTCCAGAGCCCTGCCCTGGGTGGGCAGCCCCTGGCAGAGCTGCTGCCCTGGCTGGGGGTCACAGCCTGGTGCCACAGATGTCACAGTGAGGCCATCAGAGCTGCTCAGCATTTCCTGCACTGCCCTGGTTTCTCCCTGTTTATGGCCAGCACTGCACATCCATCCATCCATCCATCCATCCTTCCTTCCGCCCTTCCTTCCTTCCTTCCTTTGGCCCTTGCAGGGCTCACCCCCCCAGTCTGATGGTGAAGGTCCCTCTGGGCAATGCCATCCCCTTGTCCCCCTGGGGTGTGTGCCTGGGGGGTGCTGAACAGCCCCCCCATCCCAAACTTTGCTTTTTCCAATCAGTTTTACATTTCCCAAGGCAGACAGGAGCCCGTGGGTGCCCAGCCAGGCTGTGTTGATGGGCAGGGAAGCTCTGGCTGTTCTCAGTGCAGGTCTGGAGGTGTTGGTTGAGTTTCGGGGCTGCTTTCAGTTGGGAGGGCTGGGGGCACGTCTTGGCTCCAGGATGTGAGTTGGGCTGGGCTCCCCTTCTCTCTTTAGTCCTTTAGCTTGTCCTTTTCCACATCCCTGAGCAAAGGAGGCTGATTGCTGATCCCTACCCAACCACACACCCAAATCCTCCATCCCAGGAGGTGAAACACCTGAATCAAGAGGGGGCACAGCTTTGCTCCTGGTCCTGACCCATCCATGGGTCACCCATCCCCGGCTGCCCCTGGGCTCAGTGGCTTCAGCCTCTGGCTTTGGCTTTGCACCTCTTTGGGGCCTCTTAGTCACCGTTCCCTTCCCACCATCTCCTCTAGAACTCTCTAGAACCAGCTCAGCCCATCAGATAAAGGCTCCACCACCCCAAATCTCCCCATTCAGGCTCTTGCTAGACCCAACAGACCACACACCAGGTTGAATCCGAATGCAGGTTTTATTTTTTAATTCATCTTTCTCCATTTGAAGCTATTTTTTTTTAAGTTATACAAATGGCACTTACAAAAAAAATAATAATAATAAAAAAAAAAAAAAAAAACCCAAAACTTAAATTTTCAGAGTGAGATGTTTTCAGAGAGTCACGACACCCGATAAGAGGAGACAGGAGAGATGTTTGACCTAACGTCACACGGGGGAGGCCGGAGCAGGGATGACACGGGTGGGAGTGTGACGGGGTGGGGAGGAGGTGACACAGGGAGGGGTGAAGGCCAGCGAGGGTGTGTGTCACGTCACAGGGTCACACAGGGCTTCAAGACACTCGGTCCTTGGCGGGGCAGCGCGTCCCTGGGGCCGGGGGGCGCGGGCAGCCCCCGGTGTGAGCGCAGAGCCGAGGTAGAGTCCCAGCCAGGATCCCCTGCGCCCACCAGGGACCCCAGCCCGGAGCTGTGCCCTGCCTGGGCACAGCCACTCGCTCTCCCAGCTGAATTTAGCACCAAGCCCCAGGGGAGGGGATCCCTCCTCGTGGCTTTAAGGCTGACTGACGAGCCCCTGCCTGGGAGTAGGGACCGGCCCTGGTTTGGCACGGCAGCGATGCCGAGAGCACCCTTGGTGTGGGGTGGGACCAGCACTCCCCCTCTGCAGAGGGGGCCCACGCGGGAAAAGGCTCCTTGGTGTGTTTGCAGGGAGCAGAAACCGGCCCTGGGAAGGCCCCAAAGGATAAAGTGCCTTTCACCACCCTAAGGAACACGCAGCATCACCCTTACAGACAGCGTTAAACTCTAATGCAGACCTAGTACAGACAACAGCTGGTCACACAGTGCCATGGAGAGCATATATAAATAGAGACTAACAAAAATACTGTTTTGGTCTTTTTTTTTTCTTTTTTCCTTTTCCAGTAGGGTTGCAATTCATGAGAGCCCAGCCCAGGTGCCCTGGGGGTGGTGGGACCAGGAGCTGCCCCCTCGGGGTGCCCGCGGGAGCGGGCGCTTCCTAATTCAGCATTAGGTGTTCAGTGATTCGCTTCACTGTTCCAGTATTTTATGAGAGAGAAAAAAACAACATCGAAGGTACTGAGCAAATATCACTGTGCAAAGTTTGCTAAGGAACTTTTCTATTCTGTAAACCAAAATCTGCAGTTTATGCTTCCAGCCACTGCCCCGGGGAGATGACGTTGGCCAGCCCGGTTTCTCCCAGGACCAAAGCCCACTGGGGATGGGCTGGATGAAGCCCCCGCCCTGGCACGGGCTGGCTCTGTGTCCCCCACGCCCTCCCCTCCAGGCACAGCAGCAGGACCAGCCTCGGGGCAGGCTGGACCCACCATCAGGGTCTGGGATGCTCCTCCAGCTCCAGGAGCACAAGGAGGGGTGGAGGGACAGGAGCACGGGGCTCCATGAGATGAAAGGCTGAGGCTTTCCAGACAGGATCGCCCTAAAGAATCATTTCCAGGTGTGTGGGGAGGGGCAGCTTGCTGGCCCTTCCACAGGGATGTGCTGGCACGTGCCAGCCCCATCCCAGGGATTCTGTGATATGTAAGGTCACCTCTTACAGCTCAGCTGGGGATGAACCTGCCCCACAGTGCAGGAGGGGAGAGAAGCTGCTGGGACCAGCCAGCTGAGCCAGCTGAGCCCAGCACCATCTGTCCACCTCGACTGGAGCAGGGCAGGACAGGATGGATGCTCCAGGGGACACTGGCAGCTCAGTCTGAGGCTGTGCCAGTGCTGATATGGCAGAAGCGAGCACAGAGGTGATCTTATTCCCTTTTTTTAATTGAGGAGAGGAAAATCAACTACCTAAGGTGATGCTCAGGGCCAGGAGGGGGATACGGCCATTTCCAAGCCCAGCAAACCTGGAGGGAGGCAGGGAAGGGGGGATAGAGACAGACCCCTCTACAAAGCTATAGGCAGGCAACCCCACCACTTTTCCAGTTCTTACATGGATTTAGGGAGACCCACCTCCCACATAACGCACCAACTCTATGGCAGGAGGGAAGGGCAAGCCAGTCTGAAAATCCTGTTACAGAGAGGAGAAACAGAACCCAAAGGAAAAGAGGACAGGAAGGGAAAGAGAAGTTGGCAACGGGAGGTACCCTAAAGTGCATTAATACTCCCAGAGGGTGGAGGCGTCGATGGTGTCGGCCGATGCCTTGAGCACCCCGGCGTGGTCGCCCTTCAGGTATTTGCCATTGATTTTGATGGCCACTTTGTTATAGTCGCAGAACTCAAAAAAGAAGTCCACGGGGGTGTCGCTGCTGCTGGTGACGGACGACTCGTTCCCCACCATCCAGTACTTGCCAGTGGTATCTGCAGGAGAGGGGACACGGTGGCCTCATGAGCCACCCCAAAGGCCACAACTACCCTGGGCACTCACCCTTGAGGAGCCACCACGGGGACCCCAAGGGCCACCAGGCCCAGCCCTGGGGCACCCTGGGCACTCACCCTTGATGTTGTAGGCACCATCGTTGAACTCCAGCTGGAAGACGTCGTAGGAGGAGCGGTTGGAGTCCAGCGTGCCGGTGACCTTGCGGCAGCCGATGAAGCCGTGCTCGCCGCGCAGCACGATGATGGGCCTGTTGATCAGCTTCATCACGAAATGCTCCGTCTCTCCTGCACCAAGGGGACACCGAGGGGACACCGAGGGGCTGTGAGAGCAGCCAGGGGGGCACAGAGACACACCCCAAAGCTGGCAGGCAGCGGGGAGGAGCCTGCTGTGCCCTCATCCATTTCTCACCCACACCATCTGTCCCCCTGTCTCACAGCACATCACTAAGAGAACTTATTGCCTGAGCATCACTTGGAAGAAGAGCCCGGCTCTGGGGGAGCTTTTTTCATCCCCTGCTGCCCCGGTGTGGGGTCCCTGAGGGTCCCTTACCCGCTGTCTCCATGGAGGCTGCCAGCTGCCCGTTCTTCTTTGCTGTCACGTATTTGCCATTGGCAGCTTTCAGGGTGATGCGCTTGTCGCACCACTCGATGTCGAAGTAGCAGCTCGCGTTCCTGTGGGGCAGAGAGGACACTCAGGGGGGTGGCATGGAGGGGGACCCTGCCACCGCCCCCCTGCTGGCTCGGGAAGGGCCAGGCTGGATCAGGAGAGCCTGCTTCGATCTGTTTGTGCAGGATGAGCCGTGTTGTGGTGGCCATCCCGCTGGGAGCCCTCGCCCCGGGGGCAGGAGGCAGGCAGGCAGCCAAAGGCACTTCTGGGCTTTCCGCCTGGCTCTCAGGGTTGAACTGCAGGGCAAACATTTCGACAGCCCCAGCCGGCCAGGAAGGATTATGTGGCCCCAGGGACCTCCAGTGCATCGTGGGCGGCAAGCCCCGACCCATCCCTGGCTTTCCCAAAATGCTCTGCCTCTGCTGGGAAGCATTTGGGATGAGCACCCAAGCTGGAAAATCCCTTGAATTCCCCTGGGAGGTGCAGAGGGTGCTCTGAAGGCCAGGCAGGGCCCTGAGGACTCACTTGGTGGAGGCTGTGGACTGGATGCCCCCGTTGGAGGTGAGGGTCCAGTACTTCCCGGTGTAGGTGCGGAAGGCGCATTTCTTGGTGTCCTTGTTGATCTCCAGCTGGTAGGTCTCCTGGTCACCCTCCTCGTCCTGGTTGGCTGAAAGGTCCATCCCTACAGACCAGAGACAGACGGAGTTGGGGGGTGGCACCAGAACCCCCCTGCAGCAGGTCCAGGGTGGGGCAGCCCAGGAAACCCAAATGAGAGGGGCTCCTGCTCCCTGGGTGAGCTTTGGTGGCTCCCAAATCCCTCCCATGACCTCCCCTCTGGCATTTGGGGTTCAAATCCAAGTTTTCATTTGGTTATTTGATGGGTAACTGTGAGCTTCCCCTCCTGACCCAGCAGCTCCATCAACACGAAGCGAAGACCAATGTGGATGTTTTATAAGGAAAGGGCTGCAGTTTTTCCCAAAGGTGACAGCCAGGTTTCTCAGCCCATTAGCAGAGGCCGCTGCAGCACCCATGAATCCCAGCTCCTGGCATGTTTAAGGACCATGACAACGTTTTTCATCCTCAATTGTCGCATCCCACTGGGCACTGAGGTGTGCAGGGACAGGAGGCTCAGGAAAGCCCCAGGGCAGCCAAGCCTTTCCCTGACTCCCCAGAATCATCAGCACCAGCCAGCTCTGCAGCCAGGGTGGCCCTTCCCTGTGCCCAAGGGACCAGAGGCAGCATTACCACACAGAGGAGGATGCAGCTGCTCCTGGGGCCACCAGCCACAGCCCTGGGCCACCGCCAGCCACGTGTGCATCCTCTGAGCCCGAGCAAACCTGCTTAGTCAGGGCCAGCAGGGCCAAAACTGCTCCAGAGCTCTCCAGCTTGGTGGATTTCAGCCTAAAAACACTTTGGGGATGAGAGCCACAAGCTGTGGCCAAAGCCAATGGCCGAGCTCTGTGCTGGGGTGCAGAGCTCAGCCCCACTACTGAGCTCAGTGAAATGGGAGTTCAGTGGAGCTGGATGAATTTTCCAGGGCCAAACACACCTGCATCCCTCCCTGCAGCAAAGGGGTGCGCAGGGCTGGCGTGCACATTCTGTCTAGTTCTGGTCCTATCACTAAAGTAGACTTGGAGGTGCTGGAGCAGGTCCAGAGAAGGGAAATGGAGCTGGGGAAGGAGCACAAGTCTGATGAGGAGCAGCTGAGGGAGCTGGGGGCTCCTGTTCAGCCCCTCACACCTCCACGATGCGCCCCAGCCTCTGGGCTGCTGGGATTTCTGGTGCTGTGCAGTCACTGCAAGGGCGCCAGGGCTGCAGTCCTGGTGGCCCCTCTGCTCTGGGAAGCCACCAGGAGGTCCCACAGCTGCACCCAGCTGTGCTGCAGGCTCAGCTCCCTGCGGCTCCACATCACCTGTCCCTGTCTGTGTCTCCGATCTCCCATCCCAACACCAGGAGCCGCCTCTGCCTTGCATATCCATCACCCCCTTTGCCAAAAGGATCAGGCTTTGTTCCCAAAGGGATCAGGCTTTGTTCCCAAAGGGATTAGGCTTTGTTCTCAAATGGATCAGGCTTTGTTCCCAGAGGGATCAGGCTTTGTTCCCAAAGGGATCAGGCTTTGAAGGCTCCACTTTGTTGGCCATAATTTTATCTCCCACACCCCAACTGGCCCACAGCTCCCACCTGCTCACAGCACTCCCCTCTCCCCAGGCACCCTCCAGCCCCTTTTGCAGCTCCCATCCCAGGAGGTGCTCAGTGTCAGGGTGTGGAACAGCCCAGTTTAGTGGGGGTGTCCCTGCCCATGATGCCAACCCAGCCATTCTGTGATTCCAGGGCTCTCCTGATGGACACACAACCACCCTTTGTGTGCTTGGCTCCCCAGGGTGTTCGGGCAAGGTAGGGGTTGCTGAGGGCCACCAGCCCAGCCCCATGGCCACGTCCTCAGCTCCCAGAGCCGTCCCAGAGCCGCCTCCTCCCAGCACTGCCGGGGGCTGAGCCGGCGGCTCTGGGAAGGAACATTTGGTTTTGATTTTGCATCCCCGGCTCCAGCCCCAACGCAGAGCTGTAAAACGGAGAGAGAGGGGCTCTGCAGGGGCTCACAGAGAGCCTGGGCTGCGGGGAGGTGACCCTGGGGGACACAGCCCATCCCTCGAGGCTGGCAGCACCCCTGGGCCCCCAGCCTGTGAGAGCTGTGGGTGCCTGTGGTTTGTGGGGAGCAGGGGCAGCGGTGCTTCCCCTCCATGACTTCTCTGGGAAGGACTCACTGACCTGCAGGGAGCAGGCTGGGCAGGGCCAGGGGATGCCGAGTGCCACAGACAGGACAGGGAGTGCCAGGAGCCCCCAAACGCTGCTCCCTGTCCCTGAGCCCCCCAGCATGGAGCACAGGGCACACACCAGCCCCCATAACCACCCCTCTGCCTGCCCATTTTCCACACTCTGTGCACGGAGCTTTGGGAGCTCTGGCTTTCCCCACTGCCTGGAAGCAGCAGGAGGAGCAGGAGGGTCTCGCACAGCCCCCTCCCCAAAAGCAGCAGCTGGGGTTGGGTTACAGCGACTCAGCACAAAGGAATGCGCTGGGCTGGGGCAGGAGGAGGCTCAGAGGGCTGGAGCTGAGCTGGGGGGGCTGCAGGAGCACGGGCTGTGTGTGTGTGAGGCTGTAGGACCATGGGGTGATGTCCCCGTGTCCCCGTGGGGAGGACAGGCTGTCCCCACAGCCATCCACCCCCCTGCTGCGGCCGCTCCCTCTCCAATCACGGATTAATTAACGCTCCTGGTAAATTCACAGTCTGGAGCCGGCGCTGCTCTCCCTGACCTTGAGGAAGCTGCTAATTACAGCTGGAGGCAGGAGGGGGGGTGAGCACACGGGGGCTCTGTGGGAGGGGGGGCAGCTACGCCTGCACACCCCAAAATCCCCGGGGTGGGACGGCCTCGGGCTCTCTGTGCAGCAGGGATCTTGGGGGGAATGTTGGGGAGAATGAGGCATGTTCTCAGCCCAGAGCTTCCTAACACTGAGTCCCCGGGCTTGGGGTGCTCAGGGAGCAGCAAAGGGCTCCCCAAGCCCTCCAGGCTGGGGGGTTTGCAGGGCTGGTGTGGAGCCCTCGCTGCTCTGAGCCAGGAGTGTGGATGGGGCGGGAACCCCGTGGCCATCCCAGGGCAGGCACAAACCTCCCTGTCCCTCCTGCACAGACAGGATTCTCTCTCTGAAGGAGCAGAGTTTGTTGTAGCTCCACCTCTACACCATGGGGAACTGCAGAACCAGTGTGGGGCATTCAGGGAATGGAGAAAAGTTTCCCTGTGCACTCAACTCACACAGAATGTCTGCTCTGAGCAGTGCTGGGATGCTGCTGAGAGCCAGCGGGATCAGCTCCATGGGGAGGAGCACCTTTCCCATCTCCAACTCTCCTTTCAAAAACCCCAGAGTTAAAGCTGCAAACACCGGTTATATGTAAAAACACCGAGCCCAGGTTGCCTGGATTGCTCCACAATCCAGGGCTCAGCGCCCTGCAGAGCCCCCAGGGCAGGATTTCAGGATTTCAGGATGGGGCTGGGATGCTGTGCCCAGCACAGGTCGGGCTGGGCTCCCTGTGGGCTCTGGCACCTCCACCCAGGGCTGCACCCACACCGTGCCCAGAGCCTGCTCCTGCCCCTCCCTGCCCTTCAGCCGGGCTCACACTACAGAAATCCAACAGGTTTTTGTCTAAATCCAGCAGCCTGCAGCTCCTCTGCTGAGGGTGCAGCTCTGCTGAGGGGTCACGGGCAGGGGTGAAACATGAATTTCCTGAAAACCCACCCCTCCTTCCCCGTGGATTTCCTGTGGCTTTGTGGTATCCCCCAAGTGTCAACAGGCCACTTGGCATCATCTCCGGATGAAAATCCCCATCCAAGCCTGCGTGCCCCCTGCCCTGGAGCCGCATCTTCCCGCCTTGCCGTGGCACCCACATGAACTGGAGGGGGAAAATCCGGCTCAGCCCATGCCGGGAGAGCTCCGGGCCCCAGGACAGAGCTCTGCACGTCCAGGCTCGCTCGCCCTCCTCCCCAGATCCCATTTCCTGCAATTCCTCACTCCCACCCTCTCCCCCATGGGTGTGGGGGCCAGGGGCAGGGGCACCCCTCCCCGAGGGCCGGGCAGGGGCACCTCGGGGAGGAGCAGAGCCCGCTCTGCCCCCGGGACCCCGCGCCCACAAAGCGCCTTTGTTGCCGCAGCCGGGCGAGAAAGGAGCCATTGAGCGGGAGGAGCCGCTCGCCCTGCTCGCTTTGGGGTGCGAACGGGAGATGGGAGCGCTCGGGGAGCCCCAGGATCCTGCTGGGGCTGGAGGCAGGACAGGGGGACCAGGGACACCCCCAGAGCTGCCCTGGGGCAGAGGCAGGGCTGGCACCCATCCCCTGATGCCCCGGGGTGTCGGTGGGGTGGTCCCGGTGTGCAGGGGATGCTGGCAATCCCGGGACAGGGAGGAGACGCCAGGCCAGGAGCTGACTTGGCACGGGTGGGACAGCGCCGTTCCAAAGCTGGATCCCGGCCAAGGGAACCGCAGAGGAACCCCATGGACCCATCCCTGCTCCTCCCGTGGGGCACGGGGGGGACGGCCACAGCCATCCCCGTTCCCTCCTTGGCTCCACACAGGAATAAGCTCCTGTTCCCGCCAGGCCGTGCCGAGCTGCGGTCACTGCCGGCCCGCATCCCGCATCCCGCATCCCGCATCCCCGTGGCCATGGGAGCCTGTGCCAGCAGCACGGCGCTTATCAGAAAAGGGAAAGCCTGTCTGGAAAGGGCTTCCTCCGACCGCTGTTTCTGCCGCCTCCTCGGCACCCCTTGGGTCACAATGGGAGGAGGGTGAGCCCCACAAAGCGGCGGCTCCCAGCCTTTCACCGCCACCGGGAAGGATCAACGGGGTGGGAAGGGCTGCTCCGGCCAAAGCGGACTGGAGCGAGGATGTGCAGCCCCAGCGCGGCCCTTCCCGCTGTATTTTGCTTGGAAAGGGGCCGGGCACAGCCCAGGGCCCTCTGTTGCTGGGGAGATTTGTTCCCCCCCTTCCCGCTCCCCATCCCTTCCGAGGCAGACAAAGCCGGAGGCTCGGCCAGCAGCATTCCCACCATTCCCGCCGCTCCATGGGGTCTCCGCCGCCACCGCTCCGTCCCTCATCTCCCCCCACATCTGCTTTCCCCATCTCTGGTGACAAAGGGCTGCAGCAGCCCTTCCCCCCCGCGCTGCGGCAGCTCCCGCCATCCTCATCCTCCCGCCGCCATCCTCATCCTCCCGCCGCCGCCATCCTCTCCTGCCCTTCCCCAAATCCCCGTGCCCGGCCAAACAACCCCCGCTGCCCATCGTGGCAGAATTTATTGTTCATTTTTAATGGGTTACTTTGCGGGATTTGCTCCCCGCACGGAGCCGCCCAGGCACGGATCGGGGTTAAGCAGCAGCCTTGAAATACAACATATACACACACAAAAAAAAAAAATTCCCCGCTGTTCCTCCAGGCTTTGCTGCATGCTCGCACCCATCCCACGCCCGGCGTGCGCCGGCCTGACCTGGCGCGGCCCGATGAGCCCCGGGGCACCCCCGGCACACACCGAGACCTCCAGGGCACACACCGGGACCCCCGGGGCACACACCGGGACCCCCGGGGCACACACCGGGGCACCCAGGGCACACAGCGGGACCCCCGGGGCACACAGCGGGACCCCCGGGGCACACAGCGGGACCCCCGGGGCACACAGCGGGGCACCCGGGGCACACACCGGGGCAGCCAGGCAGAGCAGAGCAGGGATCCCCCATTTTCCAGGCTCGGGGCTGTGATGCCCGGTGGGCACTCACGGGCGGCCCGGGCAGCTCCGGTTGTGACCGGGCACCCGAGGCGGGCCGGTGGCACCGTGGCCCCTCCGATGGGATGGGGTTTGCGGGTGCGGAGGGATGGCGGCCTTTGTGCGGGGGGATGCGGGATGCGGGAGTTTTGGCAAAGCCCTTTATGTAACGCTGCTTCCCAGCCCCCCAGCCATGGGATCTCCAGCCCCCCTTGGGACAACCAGAGCCCCCCGAGGGGAGCCGCAGCCTCCCTGCTCCGCTGAGCACAGGGCTCAGCCGTGCTCGGGGAGGGGGATGGCGGAGGCTTTGTTGGGCGAACAATGAGCTCCGAAGGAAGGAAGGCGAGGGATGCAGCCCTGCCTCCTTCACGGCGAGGGAAGGCTCCATCCACACCCTGCCAGCCCCCTCCCCGTCCATCCCTGCACCCCATGCAGGCCCCTGCCCGCCCCGGGCCCTGCGGGGGCGATGCTGCGGGGATGGGGGTGCGGAGGGATGGGGGTTCCCGCAGGGATGGGGGCCCCGGGCAGGCGATGCGGGAGGGGGAAGGGGAAGGGATGTGGGAGGGATGCGGGGGGATCGCGATGGGGTTTGGGGGAGGGACCGCGGCAGCCATGCTGAGGGGCGCAGGGGGTGCAGGGGGAGATGGCGGCTGCAGGGGAGGGGAGTGAGAAGGGGCTTGAGCAGGGGGAAGGCGCCACCAGGGAGGAGGCGATGTCAGGGGGATGCGGGGGGCGGCCTGTGGGGTGGGAGCCGAGGAAGGCAGCGGATGTTGGGGGTCGGGGGGGCCGTGCTGCGGGGGGAGCGCTCCGAGGTGCCGATTCTGAGGGGATGCAGGGGAAGCGATACCGGAGGGATGCAAGGGGCTGCCCGGGGCGGGCGATGCCCGATGGATGCCGATGCCGGAGGGATCCAGGGCCTGCTCGGGCCAGGCAATTCCCGAGGGATGCAGGAGCGCTCCCCTGGCACAGCCGAGGTGTCCCGTTGCCCCCACCCGCAGCCCCCAGCCCCTCGTACCTTGCCGGGTGGAGACATTCCTATCGTTGCCGGCCCTCAGCACGACCTGCGGGCAGCTCTGCTCCAGGGCGAAGAGCTCGTCCTTGCCCACCTTGGCGCTCTTGCCCGCCTTGAGGGTGCCGCTGGGCCCCGAGGGGGCCAGGTAGCGGCCCTCCCCGTCTCGGAAGGCCACCTTTCCGCAGCGGAACTCCAGCGTGAAGGCGGTGCCGGGCTCGGCGGCGGGCACCAGGCGGCCGTCGCTGCGGAGCAGGCGGTGGTCGCAGCTCTGCAGGCTGTAGCGCTGATCCACGAACAGGAGGGTGATGAGCGCGTCCACGCCCCAGGGCACGTCGCGGTCCACGGCCAGCTCGTCGCGCCGGGGCCCCAGGTGCGCGTAGCGCTTGCGGGCCAGGCTGTACAGGTTGGCCTGGGGGTGCATGGCCAGGTGGACGCTCCACTTCTCGGCGGCGGACACGGCGGGGGCGAAGCAGGAGAGGCGGTCCTCGGTGCCGCCGAAGAAGCGGCGGTGGGGCTCGGACTGCAGCGACCACCGCCCGTCGCCGTGGGCCAGCACCAGGAACCGGCAGTCGGGGCCCGGCTCCTCGCTGTCGCAGCTCACCCGCCCGTCCTTGTCGGCCGCCAGGTACCGGCCCAGGTGGCTCTTGAGCAGCACGGCGCTGGAGTCCTCCCCGTCCTGCTCCAGCGTCCAGATCTGCTTCTTCTTCATGCTGGCGGCCGAGGCGTTCACCTTGAAGCCGAACGCCTCCGCCGTCAGGTACCGGTTGCTGCAGTTGATCAGCCCGAACTGGATCTGCACCGGCTCCGCCGTCCCGTTCGCCGTCATCCTGCTCCCGCCGCCGACCGACACCGAGCGACCGACACCGAGCGAACGACACCGAGAGCCGCCGCCGCGCCCGCCCCGCCGCCGCCGCCTTTATAGCGCGGGCTCGGCGCCGCCTCCCGCACCCCCCGCCCGCCGCCGGGGCCGCCCCGCCGCGACCCCCGCCCGCCCCCGCACCGCCCGGAGCCCCCGGCACGGCCCGAGCCCGCCAGGAGCCCCCGGAGCCCCGGACACCGCCCCCGCTCCCCCGGCGTGCAGAGCCCCTGCCCCGAGTGACAAAGCCGCCACGGATCGCGGGGTCCCCCCACGCTGCAGGACCCCCAGGGTTTGCTCCATGCGGTTCGGGAGCCTCCCCGAGCTGGGGGACAGCCCCCAGGGCATGGCAGGAGCCCTCCCTGCATTCCCGGAGCCCCTCACAATGCCAGTCCGCACCTCATGGCAGGACTGCCCCAAGCACGGCAGGAGCCCCCTTGAAGTGTAAAACCTCCCCATAAAGTGGAAAACCCCAAGATCTTTCTCTGCATTTCAGGAGCATCCATGAATTGCAGGATCTCCTCCTCCAGCACAAGTTCAGCGTGGAAAGGCCCCTCCAGGAAGGAGCCCCTTGAATTGAAGGACCCCCAAACACACATAGCAAGACCCCCACTGTAAAACAAGAGACCCCTCCTTGAACTGCAGGGTCCCACACATTGCAAGACCCCCTAAGCATTGCAGGGTCCCACACACTGCAGGGTCCCACACACTGCAGGGTCCCACACACTGCAGGGCCCCCTAAACATTGCAGGACCCTCCCATAATGAGAACACAGTCCTTGCACTGCACAACACCTACTCAAACTGCAAGTCTCTGTCCTGCACTGCAAGAATCCCTCTGATTGCACATCCCCATCCCACTCCAAGGCATTGTGAGACTTCCCCTGCTCCCCTCAGTCCCTCCTGGGCTGCTGGCCGTGTCACCAGGCTGGGATGGGGAGCAGGGTGACGGATGCTGTGGCCTCCTGCCATCTCTGAGCCATCCCAGCACCCTGTGCCAGGCACCACCCAGGCTGGAGCACCCTGGCCCTGGGGAGCTGAACTGCCACAGCAAATCCAGAATAAAACCAGGGGCACTCCTGCACAGGGGAGCATTTGGAGGCCGTTTCTCAGGGGGTGGGTGGGCAGTGTTGCTGTGCATGTCATGGTCTGGTGACGCTTCCAGCAGGGCTGCCCTGGAGATGGGAAGAATCCAGCCTGGGGAGGGTTTTCTGTGCTGCCCAAGGGTGCTGTCCACTGCACCTGGGGGACATTTCTTGTGTCTGTAACAGGCACACAAAACAGTAAGTGGGAGCAGAGCTGCAGGGGTTGATTTGAAGCTGGCTCAGGCACAGCCCTGCCCTTACAGGGGGGAGATGGCTGGAGGGATGTGCAGAACCAGAAAATTGGAGAAAGAGGGAAGAGGGGAAGGACAGATGGGGTGGATTTCAGCGGGATCAGGAAGCTGAACTGCTTGTCCCAGATGAAGAAGGACAAGTGAAGGGCTGAGTGTGGCCATGAGTGAGAGGGCACAACATTGCCAGCTCATAGCTGGCACAAAGAATTGCCCCAGGCTCATCCATCCCAGGCAGGATGGCATCCATCCCACCCCACCTGCCAGGGCCCTGCAGGCTGCACTGGTTCTGCACTGGCTGTACTGGTTAGAGCCACTGCTCCAGCCTCGCCCGGGGCTCACTGGCACAACCCCTCCAGGGCAAACCTGCCAGGCTGGGCTGGGCTGGGCTGGGCTGGGCTGGGATGGGATGGGATGGGCTGGGATGGGATGGGGGTTGTTTTGTTTTCCTGGAAGCCTTGGCCAGACCTGCTCTGTGCTCATCCCTGCTGCCCAGCCCTGCAAGCCCAGACAGACCATTGCCAGGCAGAGCCAAGCCCAGAGCCTCTTGTCTGGGCTGGAAACAGGTCCCCCCAAGCTGCAGATCCATGTTTGCCCAGCAAATCCCTTTTGCTGCTCTGGCTCCCAGCCCCCTGCATTAAGAGCTGGCCGTGAGGCTGAGCAGCTGCCCAGACCCACAGCTGCTGGGCTCTGCCTTCCCCGGCCGCCACGGGCAGATGGTGATGGGGCCAGGGAAGAAACAGCTTTTCTCTTAAAAAAAAAAAAAAAAAAAAAAAAAAAAAAAAAAGGCAATTATGCAGAGAAAGAAAAACCCACCCTGTTTTCTCTGTTTTCTCCCCACCGCCCAGCACTGTGGCATGGATGGGTGGCACTGGTGGGTGGTGGCACTGCGTGGATGGATGGCACTGCCTGGCTCAGCAGATCCTGTCCCTCCAGAGTGGGCACCCACCCTGCCTGTCCCACCCTGCCTGTCCCACCCTGCCTGCACCCTCTGCTCCTGGGGCTGGCACAGCCCTAAACAACGTCTGGAACCCCCCCACATGCGGCTGTGGTGCCAAAGGGTGCCCAGTGCCCCTGACTTGGGGTGCAGCAGCCACAGCCCCGTCCCGAGGGCATCCAGGAGCGGCAGGAAAGGCGCTGGGTTTCCCTCTGTGCTTTGCATTTCCCGTCATCTTTTCAAGGCACCGTGACCAAACACTCCTGAGCTCATCCCCCAGCGCTCCCTGTCCCTGCAGGACCCCAACCCTGCACACTTTGGCAAGGGCTCTCCGGGGCGAGTCCCCCCGAGGGGCTGTGGGACCTCAAAGAGATCCCAAAAGAGAAAAGCCAGGAGAAAAGGAGCCCCGGCCGTGGAGCGACCCCTGTCCCGCCCGCCTCGGGCACAGGAACGCCCCCGGATTTCCATTTCTTGCTTGCCCGGACGGTTCTTGTGGCAGCCCGGCTTGGTTTGGAGCAATCCCGGGATTTCCATTGGAGTTTGGGAGGGCAGAGCTGGGCTCTGCAGGAGGGTGGGATGCACGGAGCCAGGGGCACAGAGGGGACAGAGACAGCAAATGCAGAGCTCAGCCGTGGCTGATGAGGAGCAGGGGTTGTTCCAGCCCTGTGTCCCCAGGAGGGCAGTGGGGACAGAGGCACAGAGGGATGTCCTCAGGCAAAGAGACAGTGGGGAAGCAGCAGCTCCGGCCCCAGGGATGGTTTGGGCAGCCAGGGATGGTCTGAGCTGTGTCCAGCCCCCTCCTGCCCTGCAGAGCACACAGAGCCTCGGGCACAGCTGTGTCACAGTGTCCAAAGCTGCTGTCACCATGTCCCTCCCTTGCAGCACATCTCTCCTCTGGATTCAAGGATTCCAGCCTGGCCTGAGCCCTCCCTGCTCCTCTCTGAGGGAGCAAATCTGGGGGCTCACTCTCACTCTGAGGGCGCTGCTGGTTGGTTTTCACCCCAGCACAGGGGACACCAGCCAGGAGCTTTCCCTGGCACACCCACGCACTGTTCAGGGTCTGTGGCACACACAAACCCATCTGGGGGTGCTGCTGTCCCAATGGGGGTGGCAGTGGCTGTGACACGGCCAAGGCTGTCCTGGGCAGTCCCCCCACAATGCAGATCCCCCCTCACCCCTGGAGGGGCTCAGCAGAGATCGGGCATGCAGTGCTGGGGTCACCACTCTCCACCATCCATCCCAGGCAGGATGAGGTGACCTTGTGCAGCCACCAAGCTGTCCCCCAGTGGGATAAAGAACAAGTCTCAGGTGCAGACAAATCCTGGCTGGAGGCTGCATTTCCCCAGGTCCCCGATTGTCCCCTGCTGCTGCTGCTGCTGGGGGCCACAGGGCCACCCCAGGGTGCCCAGCCTCAGTGCCATATGCCACCAGCCAGCCCAGCAGAGGTTCTCTGGTGGCCCTCTCAACAGTTGGCAGGCGCCCCAGCCTCATTAAAATTGTATTAGGCTGTATTTAAAAAAAAAAAAAAAAGCAGCAGCACCAGGGGGAACAAAGAGCAGCCCTCAGAGAGGGGCTCAGGGAGGCAGATCGAGCTCCAGGGATGTTTTCCCATGGGGTGCTGCCCCAAGGGGGTTTGCTCAGGCAGCAAGGGACAGTGGTGGGGTGTAATGGGGGCTCAGCCATGCTCCTGTGTTTCCTGGACATCAGGATCAGGCACAGCACTGGTCATGTGGCTTGCTCGGCTCTATTGGCTGGATTTATCCCTTTAGCTTAATTTAATTGCATCCAGAGAGCAAAAAGGGATGGAAGTGCTTGAAGTGCCTTGTTTCAAGCAGTTTGGATGTTGGAAACTGGCAAATGGAGGAAGGAAGTGGATGAGTGCACATGGACACTCTGCGCTGGGAATTCGTCCCTCTCTTCCCGCCCCAGCTCATTTTCTGGTGTTTTCTGGTGTGGTTTTTCCATTACCAGGAACTAAAGTGAAAACCTGCTCCTTCCTCCACCTCCCCCAAGGACCCTGCGGAGGTGGGGCGGAGGCTGGAGCTGGTTCATCCAGCAGGAGAAGGAATTTTACCAGGAAAGCTTAAAGGACCTTTTGTGCAGCAGTGATTAACCTCTGTGGTGAAGACGATGCTCTTTGTCCTGCAGCCAGTGCCCTGCCTGGTCCCTGGGGCTCTGAGGGACACCAGGGCTCTTGTAATCCTGTGCAAGTGCCCAGGAGCAGGACACGAGAGACACAGGGCGTTCTGTGGGACAAAATAAGCCATTGCCAGGGGAAGCTTTCCAGCCTTTAAAAAAAAGAAAGAAAGAAAGGATAGGAAAAAGGAAAATTTGCCCAGTTTGCAAGCAGAGCAAGGGGGTTTTGTAGCCATGAGACCCCAAGCAGGAGGCCCAGAGGAAGATCCCAGTGCCAGCCCTGTTGCCTGTCCCCACTTTTAATTCCCTGCTGCAGCGCAGAGTCAGCAGAGAGGAGTTTGCAGGGAAGAGCAAAGTGTGTTACAGAGGCTCCCACGCAGCTCCAAAATAGCCCAGCCCGGGCTCTGGCAGCGCTGGGCGGAGCGGGTGACTCAGCAGCGACAGCAGCGACACAGCGACACAGCGACAGCGGCGACAGCGGCGACAGCGGCGACAGCAGCTCCTCTCTGCTCTGTTTTCCTCCTCTCTCCCGGAGCTCCTCACCCGGCCCTGCCTCATCCCCGTCTCCCACTGCAGCCCAGGCTCTGTGTCCGATGCTGCCTCTGCTCAGGAGCTCTGTGCCCAGGGATGCTGAAGGGTTTGGTGGGCACAGGAAGGGACATCAGGGCAAGGAAGGGACATCGGGGCAGGTTCAGGCATTCACTGCCCGCATTCCCAGGGCACAGCTGCTCTCTGGACCTGCAGCATCCCAAAAGCTGCTCAGGGCAAGGCTGGGATGGAGATCCCCTCCTCCGCAGGACCCAAGAGCACACAGCTGTCCCATCCTCTCGCTGAGATGGAGCGGGGTGCATCCCAAAGAGGGATGGGAGGGCTTGGAAAGGAGTCAGAGAGCAGCAGGGGATGTCAGGAACGGGGATGAGCAGACTGATCAAGCCACTGTGGGAGGGGGTGAGGAGGAGGTGACAGCTCCTGGTTTTGTGTTTGCCATCTCCTCAGCAATGCAGGGGGACAGGGACATGGCAGGTGCTGGTGCAGCACCCACAGGTGCACAAATCCCCCCTGGGGGGGTCAGGGGGCTGAAGCTCAGCCTGGAGAGAAAGAGAGGGACCAGGGAATCCCCCCAACACCCCCAGGTCAGGGGGGGCATCTCTTCAAGGATGAGGTATTGGTAATAGGAGCAGTAATGGGAGCCAGCTGGGATGCCCCAGGGGAGCCCTATAAAGGGCTGAGAGGGGCAGGGGCCTTTTACAGCCTGTGCCTTGGAGGGGAGGTGAGGGGGCTCTTTGACTCCTTGGGGATGGTGTTGGGGCTGTATGGGGTGGGATGCAGGGGGCAGCAGCAGAGCTGTGCCCTTACCTGCAGGGGAAGGAGGGATTTTGGCCAGGGAAGGGCTGGAAACAGAGGTTTGGGGCTGGGGGAGGGCTCAGAGCTCCCTGGCCCCACCAGCTGTGCCTTCCTGGGCCCAGGGATCCCCTTCCAGATGGATAACTCCTTTGTCAATGGTGAAAAGAGTCCATTAGTCAGGATTAGGAACGGGGCCTTTGGGGATTAGCCCTGCACCTCCCACCTGGCCCTCCTTGATTCCTGTGGCACTGGAGTCCCTCTGGGTTTTTTGGCTGCAGAAGGGGATGGGACTCTGACCGAACCACTGGGCTGAGAAATGTGGAAATCGGTGAAAGGAATTGAGCAGTCCCCAGGTGATGGGATATCCTGGTCCCCACTGCATTTTCTCGTGGAATTGCAAACTCTCCCAGGAGCAGAGCCCCTTGGATAGAAGGGGTTAACAGAACCCCATCTCTCCTCAGTGTTTGGCTTCCTGTGCATCCTTGTAGGGGGCTGGAGGGAGTTGTGCACATGGGGAAACTGAGGCAGTGGGAGTCCAGCTGTGCTTCCCATCTGGTTTGTGGGAAACCACACCTGGGCTGAAAGCTGAACACGTTCTTCCTGTGGCATCTGCGAGGAGGGGGGGGAAGTCCCGAAATCAGGAACCCCTTGATGAGTTGAGGGTAATTCCATTGGGCATGAATTCCATTATTCCCTGTGTCCTCTGCAAGGAGGGGATGGATCTGACCCCAGCTCAGGAAACCTGGTGGGTGTGAAAGCAGCACCAGTGAGAGTTTAGGGGGCTTTTATCCCCCTCATCCCCACTGTCCCACAGCTCCCTTGGCTCCCCAGTGCTGACAGGCTGGCTTTGTCCTGGGCAAATGCCACAAGGAGGGCTCAGGCTGGGGGCTCTGGCCAGGCTGGCTGTGAGAGGCCCCAGGAAGGCAGGAATGCAGGCAGGGGGGTGGCCTGAAACCCAAAACCTCAGCACAGGGCCCTGCCCCGGGCATCCTGCAGGGGCCCCAGGCTGTGGGCAGCTGGGCTGGGGGCTCTGCAGCCCTCCCTGCAGTGAAGGTGCTGGCAGCCCCCTCCCAGCCCCTCCTGACACCCCCCAGATGGAGTTACATACAGCCATTCCCAGCTGGAAATGGAGGGGAAGGAGAACACCCCGCTGATGTGAGGCTGGGGTCCTCGGGAGCAGAGCAGCCCCTGGGCCTGGGTGTGCGCACAAAACGGGCTGGACACTGGGCAGGCACTGTGCAGAGCCACCTGAGGGTCCCTGGGAGGGACAGGGCTGGCTGTGGCTCTGCAGAGTGAGGGAAGGCCCTTGGTGGGGAGCTTTGGCCAGTGGACGCTCCACTGCAGCCCGTGACTGCTTGTGCTGTGTGTGTTGGCAGGAGCAATCCGTGTGCATGGTGTGTGCAGTCCCACGTGTCTGCAATTCCCTGTGTGACACACATTGCTGTACCAGGCCATGCACAGCTGCATTTTGCCATACTCAATGCCATGGGCAGCGTCACCCTGGTGTGCCCCATCCCATGTAGGGTGTGCACGTGTGTGCAGTCCCACAGGCCAGTCCCATGTGTGGTGTGCATGTGTGTGCAATCCCACAGGCCATGTGTGTGTTGGCATGTGCAACCCCACGTGTTGTTCATGCAATTCCTTGCGCAGCAGGCGTGCTGCTGTGTGCAATCCCAAGCAGCGTGTGTGTGTTGGGCTGTGATTCCAGGTGTGTTGCGATCACCCTGGAGTGCCTGTGTGCAGTCTGCACCCTCAGTGTGTGTGTGTGTGATCACATGTGCTTCACATGTGATCACACACACACACACTCTGCATGGGATTGCAGTGTGCATGATCCCACACCCAGCAAGGATCCTGGTGTGCATGAACCTGTATGCAGCAGCGTGTGTGATCCCAGTGTGTGGCTCATCCGTGGCCCCACGTGCAGCCTGTGCACCTCACCATGTGTGGCCTTGTGTGCTACGAGCACGATCCTGTGTGCAGCGTGGGGATCTTGGCACGGTAACCCCACATGCATCAACGTGCACCTCCATGTGCATGTTCTCACATGCATTGGTGTGTGAGATCCCAAGCGCAGGGTGCATTTCGGTGTGCGTGATCCTGCGTTCAGCACATGCTTTGGTGTGCACAATCCCAAGTGCAGGATGCATCTCCATGTGCACAATCCCACATGCAGGGTGTATCTTGGTGTGCACGCTCCTGTGTGTGGTGTGCATGATCCCGTGAACCCTGTGCATCCTGGCACGCATGACTCCATGTTCAACATGCATATTGGTGTGCATGACCTGTGTGCATCATATGCGCTGGTGTGCACAATCCCAAGCGCAGGATGCATCTTGGTGTGCATGCACTCTGTGCATCCTGGCATTTGTGATCCCGTTCATTCTATGCATCCTGGTATGCATGACTCCACGTGCTACATGCATCTCGGTGTGCACGATCCCTTGCGCGCTCCGTTCCCTGTGCGCGCTCCCGGTGCGCGCTCCCGGCCGGCAGTGCGCATCCCAACAGCACCACCCAGCTGCGGCGGGACGGGCGGCGCCGGCCATGCGAGCAGGGACGGGCAGAATGGAGAGGAACAAAGCGCTCAGGGAGCGGGGTGAGGGCCTGAGCTGCTCCGGCAGCCCCCCAGTGCGGCTGAGCCCCTCCTGGGTGTTCTGTCTGTCGCTTCTTTTTGGGCATTGTTTGGAACACGAGCCGGAACTCTGCCTGGCAGTGGGTGCTGCGGGGTTTGAGCTTAGGGTGGGAGTGGGCATCACAGCACGGGGAAAGGGGTGCCCCGGTGCCACCGGATCCCTGCTGGGGAAGCCAAGGGCTCGGTGCTGCTCACAGCAGACTCCAGCTTGTCCCCTCAGGCTGGTTCACCTTGCACTGAGCGGGCAAAGTGCTGCTGTAACCAGTCCCTCCATCACAGCCTGACCCACACTGTGGTGCCCACCACAGGGACAAGAGACCCCACACGACCCTCTCAGCATCACCCCCCTCAGCCTTCCTTTGTGACTTGGAGGGTACCTGGCCCCACACAGACCTGTCACTCCCTTCAGCCCCAGGGACACTGCACTCCCCAGGCCCTGCACACACCTTTGGTGCTGTGAGATGTCACCAGAACATTTCCAGTCTTCTACTGCTGGGGTGAATAATTTACTGGGGCAGCCAGCCTGTCTGCAAAGCCCCGGTGCCAGCTGGTGCCAGCTGAGCACAGCCTCCCAAGAGTGTTTTGAGGAGTTTACACTGGGGGTGCCACCAGTCTGATTCCCCTCCTTGCTCCAGAGAAGGCTCCAAACATCGCAGTGCCGCTGTGTCCCCATGGTGAGGTGACAGGGTGACACAGCCACCTGGAGCAACAGCCGGGCTGTCTCCTGGGCAATAGCAGAAGATGTCACTTCCTCACGCCCCGGGGCGTTTCTGCCTGTGACACAATCCCGGGTGAGTGTGCCATGCTGTGGGCACTCCTGCAGGGGTGAGGAGCCCTGGTCACTCCTCTCAGGCTCAATGAAGCACCCCGGGGCAGAGCAGGCAGTCAGCCCTGCTTCCTCTGTGGGGAAACAGGGGCAGAGCCAGGGCTGGAGGAGGTGGCATGGAAGGAACTCAGGGATGTCCCCTGTCCTGCTCGCAGGTCACCTTTGGAGCCGTCAAGGATGGGACCAGCACCCAGAGCCTGTGTTCTGGAGGGGCTGGAGGTCCCTTAGATCAGTGATGGGAGGTGTGGTACCTGTCCCATGGGTCTGTGATCCCTGTCCCATGGGCTCTGATATCCCTCTGTGATCCCTGTCCCATGGGCTCTGAGATCCCTCTGTGGTACCTGTCCCATGGGTCTGTGATCCCTATTCCATGAGCTCTGTGATCCCTGTCCCATGGGTCTGTGATCCCTATTCCATGAGCTCTGTGATCCCTGTCCCATGGGTCTGTGATCCCTATTCCATGAGCTCTGTGATCCCTGTCCCATGGGTCTGTGATCCCTGTCCCATGGGCTCTGAGATCCCTCCGTGGTCCCTGTCCCGTGGGTCTGTGATCCCTATTCCATGAGCTCCGTGATCCCTGTCCCATGGACAGCAAACAGGCTTTGCCAATTCCAGGTGCTTCAAGGCACTCCCAGGTACATCCACACATCTGTGCTCAGCAACAAATTCTTTGCAGAAAATGAGATTTTGCTGCCTGGTCAACAGCGGCACCACTTGCACCGGGTGCCAAATTTTCTTTTTCCCAGAGCGTGCATCTTCCCCCCGGCTCCTGGCCGGGATCAGGCAGCATCTGCCGTGTCCGGAGCAGCCGCGGAGCTCTGGGCACGGTCCGGGCCGAGGCAGGGCCGCTCCTCCCCGTCCCCCCCGCGCACAGAGGAAATTGCTGCTGACGGAGCTGCGAGGCTGCCGGACTGGGGATGACTAAGTTTGGCAGTGCTACCTGCTGGCTGTTTTTCCTTTTATGGAGGATTCGAGCGAGCCGCTGGAGCAATTCTGCGAGAGGAGCCGAAGGGATCCACCCTGACCTTGGGGATGGGCACTGCCGGGCTGGGCAAGGGCGGCTGGCGAGCAGGGTGGGTCGTGGGGCGTTTGGGGCGGCGCTCGGCTGGTAGAGGCGGAGATGGGCCCCCCTCGCCCATCCGGACGGGGCACCCGAATGTTTTCACTTTCTATTTTAAGGCGCTGGGCTCTGGCTCCGAGCGGTGCCAGCCGGGGCGCGTGGCTGCTGCCACCCTCCGTGCCACCCTCCGTGCCACCCGCTCTGGGGCCACCCTGCGCCTCACATCCTTCCCAGTGTGGCTTTCCCACAGGTGATGGGGTGAGGAGAGAGGTGAAAGGGGATGTGTCCCTGCAGGGGGACACCGCGCTGGAAGGGGACACTGCTGCAGGGGTGGGGACATCATCTGCTGGGGACATTGCTGCTGCAAAGGGACACTCCTGGGGTGTGGGGGCACAGCTCTGCCCCCCAGGGCTGCTCCATGGTGCTGGGATGGAAACGGGGCAGCCCAGCCTTGGAAAGTCCCAGCTGGTGAGAAAAGCAGAGAGAAACAAAAATAGCACCTTTGCAGTGACTGCAGTGGGGTGTGTGCAGGGACAGGACTGGCTGTGGCCAGGCCGGCTGTCCCACAGCCCCCAGCCCGTGTCGAGGGGCTGGGACTGGGCTCCTCAGCTGTGTCCTGCATTCTTGGCATTATTCTCCTTTTTTCTCCTCCTCTTCCACCCCGGGGACAGCTCTCAAACCTCTCCATTTATGGACAGGAGGGTAGGTCAAGTGGGAGGGTGAGGGGACAGCGGGTCCCTGGGGAGGGACGGGGTCCCATGTGGTGCTGGGAGCACCCCTGGAGGTCACAGAACAATGATGTGTGGAACGTCCAGGGTCACCTGGGCACTGCCCTGGCATCCCCATGGTGATGCCCAGTGCCACTGGGACCCCCAGCCAGGATGGTGGTTGGGGTCACCCCAAGATGCTGGAGCACCCTGAGCCGCTACAAGCAGAAAACAGGCCCTGCAGCTGAGGAGGGTTTTTGGTGTTTTTTTCCTCTCGTTCTATCATTTTATTTTGAAGCCAAAAAGTGCCAGTTTGGGGGTGAGGCTGCAGCAGCTGCACCCCACCCTGGGGTGGCTGGAGGATGTGTCCCTAGCCCCAGGCTCTGAGGAGTCACTGGGGCAGGGTGAGATGACTCCGAAGCCACTCCAGATGATGAAACATCCTGACTCATTCTAATCATTAATATTATTAAAAAAAAAAAAAGAAGAAGGAATTGCTCAGACATCAGTACTCTGCCATTGGGTGGTGACAAAGTGGCTGCTTGGGGTTAGGTTTTTGGGGTGGATTTTCCCCCAGTCTGTAATAACACCTTGGGGTGTTGCTGACAGCAGTGAGCTGAGGGAGAGGCAAACACCCGAGGAAATGCTGCTGGGGATCCTCCCACTCTGCCATGCCTCACAGGGCAGAACATGCAAGCCCCCCTGAGCCTGGCATGTCCCAGGCTGTCCCCTGGCTGGGGAGGGACAGTGGCACCTTGTGGGGAAGGCTGAGATGAATGAAGATCAGCTGGTTTTTGGTGTTTTAACCAGGCCTGCAGCCCCCTGGCCAAAACTCTGTCCCCATGGGCTGAGGGAGAGACGCTGGGGCCTCATCCCTGCACCCTTTGGGGGCTCATCGACCCCTCCCCTGCTCCTGGCTGACTCAGCCGTGCGGGATTCCCACAGTTTCCGTCAGATGCTGCCTGGAGTAAATGGGGAAGAGGTTTCACAAGCCCTGGTAATTAATGCTAATTACAGAGCAGCGACATGGGAAACATTTCTTCCCCAGGTGTCCTTCCAAAAATGGTTTTGTGCAGGTGTGGCAGCATCCTTCACTTGTCATTAGCGCTGCTGTGCCTGGAGAAGGTGAAACCTCCTTCGAAGGCAGGGCTGTGGGAACGGCAGGGATGGACGGGACGGGGATGGGGCCGGTCCCCGCAGCCCCCGGGCACTCGGCTGCGGCTGCTGGCAGCTGGGCTTGGCTGCAGGGCAGGGCTCATGCAACCCTGGGTCAAGGCAATCCATGGGGAAAAAATACCCTCTGACCTCCTAGAGCAGCGTGACTCCTCCTGGCAGCTGCCGGCAGAAAAATAAAACCATGGAGAAGGGGCTTGGAGTCCTTTATTTTCTTTTTTTTTTTCTTTTTTTTTTTTTCTTTTTTTCCTTGTGGCTTGGTTCTGCTGCCTGCATTGGAGGGACAATGACATCCCCCTAGGACCAAGGGCTCATGCTGAGGGAGGCTGAGCTTCTTTGAGGCTTGAAAAAGGCTGGAGTGGTTTAAAACCCCTTTTCATCTTTGTTTTTCTTCTCCTCACTGAGCTGCTCATGCTCAGCCCCTCCAGGTGTGAGGTATTACAAATAAGGTGGGTGAAGGTGGGCTGGGAGGCCTGAGCTGCAGAGCCAGCTGGGATGGGCTGGGGAGAGCCTCCCCTGCCCCAGGACACGCTGAGCATCTGCACTGCTTGGGCTGTAGGAAATCTCTACTTCCCTTTATCTGGCTGGAGAAAGGAAGTTACAGGAGACACAATTGGGCAAGGTGTGGAGGAAGGGACCACTTTGTCCTTTGTGGGCAATGGCAGAAATCCTGGGCTGCACTGACAGTGGCAAAGTGATATAGAGGTGAGGAAACTCTTTCCATGCAGACTGTGGTGTCTCAGTCCCCGGACCCTGATTTTTTGTGATTTTTATGGAAGATTGAGCAGTGGGAGGCAGCTTGGAAGTGATGCAGTGATGCCAGGTGGTGGTGGTAGCACTTTAATGGTGACAATCAGCCACCCTGGATGGTTGCAGGGAGTGACAGCGCTGTTGGTGTCCCACAGCCCCATTTTGTTGTTTAAAATTGGTCTTTGAATTGTGGGATTTACATCTCCACCCAAGAATGGTTGTGCCCTTTTTGCCTTAAGCTTGGGACTTTTGGAGCAGAGGGAGATGAAGAGGTTGGTCCTCCCCTGTTTTATGAAGAGCATATCCCAGGCTGCAAACATATTTATTTAGGAGTGGAAACAATGTCAGAAGACTTGGAAAAAGCTCACAGAAGAGGAAATCAGATGGGATTAAATCCACCCAGAGTGTTTCCAGGCCATTTTCCTGCTTCTCCCTGTCCAGGGGCTGTGGGTGCTGCTACTCCCTGTCCCCTGGCCAGCCAGGGTGGGGACCTTGTGACAGAGCGGGGCTGGCAGGCACAGCCTCATTCCCACTGGGCTGGAGAGCTGGGAAACCGGTCCTGGCACAGGAGAAAGCCTCCTCCTCCTCCTCCCCAGGCTCCATGGGAGCTCTGGCTGTCTGTGGGGTTCTTAAATAACTGTGACTTTGCTGGTTCCTTTTTGATGTGTGCAGACTTCTCCCTCTGACTTTCCCTTTGCAGTTTCCCCTGGCAGCCAGGGCAGCTGCTGTGAGTATCCCAATGGATGTGGCTTCTCCCAGTGCTCCATCCTCTCTCCTGACTGAAGGTGGGGAGGAAAAGGGCCATGCCAGTCCTGTGTGTGAGCCAATTCCCCCAAGGATGGTTGCTGTAATGAGATGTCCCAGCTAATGAGGCTGCTGGCAGAGCCCTCCTGGAGAAACGTGCTGGGAAATGGTAACGCAGCAAGTCTCAGCTTTCCAGGCTCTGTCCCATCCCAGAGATGGGAATCCATGGCAGCAGCAGCTGGGTGAAGGGCCTTGTGCCCCAGCCCAGCATTAGCCAGGAGCAGCTTGCTGACAGCCCACTGCCTGCTCGTTATCAGGGTGTGATTGGGCCAAGGGAAAGGAATAAATTCATCCCAAAAAAGTGGGGTGGCCAACAACCCAGCCAAAGCAAATATTGGGAGCTCCCAATGCACCGGGCACCAGTGCAGGGTTCATTAAGTGGGACTGGTGATTTATGGGAAGAAATTTATGCTACTGGTGGGCTCATCCTGCACTGTGAGACCCTCCTTGCCCACAGCCCAGAAAAGAACATCAGGCAGATCTGAGGCTCTCCTTCACAGCAGCTGGGCCTTAGAGGGACCTCAAAATCCCTCTGAGGAGTGAGCATCCAAGTTCACTCTATCCCAGCACATGGAGACTGGGGGAGCTCAGCAATGTTTACATGCTGAGCACAGAGAGTTCTCTTGGAAGGAATTTGTGCCCTGGAATCTGCTGGGAGTTAACCCACAAAAGTAACAATGGAGCTTGGGGAGGGGGCTCCTGTCCCTCATTGTTCCTTGAGCTGATGCACAAGGGAGAGGGAATACAGAGAGCTTTTCTCTCCCTGTGCTGCCTCAGGAGCAGGGTGCAGGATGAGCAGGGTGCAGGATGATCCGGGGCACCCATCCCATAGGAGGGCACCCCCAGCACTTGGGCAGGGCAGAGGAGGGAGATAATTTCTAAGGTATATTCCTGGTGAATTTAGGTTTACAAAGCCGTGGAGGGGGGGAGGGCCTCAGCTGCTCTCTGGTTTCCGGTTTCTCTGCCTCTTGCTCCAGCTGGTTACCACAGACAGGGCCAGGTTTTGCCATTTAAGGCTGATTTCCCCAGGCTGGGCTGTGCCGAGAGCTGCCTGGGATGGTCCCTGGGCCACTCTCTGCTCATTAAAATGTGTAAATGTGTGCCCAGGGAGATGTGGCTCCTCTGGGGGGCAGGGAGAACTCTCACCATCTCCCCATCCCTTTGTGCCATGTCTCCTTTCCCTGGTCTCCATGGCAGAGGCAAGAGCCAAGGGAAGGTGCGTGGGTTCATCTGTGGAGCGATGTGCCCGCTCTTGGATGGGCAGGACAAAACCTCTCCTGGTCCCTGAGGTGACAGGGCCCAAGCAGAAGGTGCTGGTCCCACAGACCCAGCCCTGAGTGAGGGCCTGAGCTGAGCAGTGCCAGGGTGGAGCTGGGACACCCTTTGCCCTGCCAGGACTGAGCCCAGGCTGTGCTGGGGCTGGAGCTGCCCCACACTCTGGGCTTCCTCATTCCTGTCACCACAGCTGGCTGCTTGTTTTCTTCCTCTTGCTTGTCCCCATCTGCTCCAAGCTCTTGCAAAACACGAGCAAGGGTTCCCAGAGGATGAGATGTGCTGTGCAGCTCTCTCACAGCCTTGGGCAGTGATCTGGGAACTAAAAGGGTTCTTGCAAAGCCCCATAGGAAAATCACTCCTTGCTTTTTCTGCATGCTGCCTTGCCTCTTCTTTGGGCTGAGAAACCATAAAGATTGGCCATTCTTTGTGTCCATCTGAGATCCACCAGGCCCTGGTGGCCTCTGTAGCCACTTGGCTTCCTCTGCTACCCTGTGCTCCAGCAGAGGAGGAGCTCTGGAAGCCACCTCTGCAGCCCCACACTGCTCTGGCTCTGGCATGGGGAAGGGAAGGGGGCAGGAATGGGGAGGATTTAACCCCATTTATTGTTGAAGGCTGGAGGAGGGAGAGGTGTGTTCATACCCCACCCTGCTCATTCCAGCAAACGGTGCCTTGGGGACACCTGGGCCAGGCAGTCCCCAGGGGTGTGCCACTGCTCCAGTAAGTGCCACCTGCAGGTACTCGAGGTTCTAATGGCATTCAAGTGCATTTTTCAAATATTCTCAGAGCTGATAACACCTCTGCCGCTCCAGAGGGGCTCAGTGCCTACCCAGGCACACATCACCCACATGGGACAGCAGAGTGGGCATCCCTGGGTGGCACAGGCACCAGAGAGAGCAGAGCTCTGCACGCCTCATCAGGAGCAGCAGGGAACCTGACACTCACTCAGCCAACTGAGTACCACCACAATTTCTCTTTCTGGACCTTCACCCCAAATCTCACCTGTGGTGGAATGAGGATGGATGTGAGCTCCCAGATCAGAGCAGGGTACCTTAATGAGCCAGGGGAGTGACAGCCAGTGCCTGGCACCCAGGGCTCTGGTTTGCCTTTCTCCTGAGATCTTATCACCTGCCAGCAGGAATGTGTGAAATGTGCCAAACAAAGCACATGTGGAAATAGTGTCTCGAGTGAGGAATGGAAACTTTGGGGGCAATAGGTTGGGAGGGAAATGAAATACAGGGGGGCTTGGTGCCTCTGCATCTGGGCTTTGTGGTGGTGCTTTCCTCCCACGCCCAGTCTGTGTGCAAGTGGATTCAGGATGATATCAGAGGGATGATATATTTGCAAACTTGCTGGCTTGTTCCCAGGTTTGCTGCAGATTTCAGTGTGAGCTGGACCAGAGGGGCTGGCTAGGAGGAGCACCACCCTGCAGAAAGCCTGTGCTCCCTCCTTCCCCACTGCCAGCCCTTGTGAGTGGCATCACCCCACTGTGGGCCACAAACAAGCCTGGCACCAGACAAAACCCACCTGGCCCTCCTCCCATGCACCTGCTCTCCAAGGTGGGGGCAGAGGGACGTCACTGAACTTTGGTTCTGGTGGCTCTGTGGAAGGGCTGAGTGCTGTGTAAGTGCTGAATCACCCCTGAGGGTTTATTTAAACCCGGAGGAGTGGATGGGGCATTGACTAGAGCAGGTCCCACTCCTCCAGCTTGCGTCACGGCTCGGCACCGGCTGTGCAAGCAGAGCCGGGGGCCAGCCCGGGCAGGGATGGGGCTGGGACAGGGCCCAGAGCAGTTCCTGGGTTCCTCTGCATCCCTCCTTCTAGGAATGGGCAAACCCTGCCTCGCCCATTCATTGCCTGAGCATCCCTGTGCCTGCAGGGACGGGAGCTGCTGCAGCTCTGGGTCACTGGAGGATGGGGGGATCCCCACATTTGGGAGTACCCACAGCAGCACCAGCACAGGGCCAGACCCCCATGACTTGCTGCTGGAGTAAAAGGGGGTTCATGCCCCAAACCCAAGCCAGAATTATCTGCAGAGTCACAAGTGCTTTACATCACCTGGCACGGGCAGGAGAGTCACCCTGGCTGAGGGCAATGGCCATCCCTGCTCTCCCTGCCTCTGTTTCTCTGACAGAAAACAAAGGCAGCATTATTGCCACTCTGCAAGGTAGGAGAGGTCACCTCTGTCAAAGGCTCAAAGCCCCTAGATGGAAAGTGCCATTAGCCTGGCAAAGATCAAAGCGAATTTCCCGGCATGCTTGGGTAGCCCAGGATCTGTTTCATTTCCTAGGTACTGTACGAGCAGAAAACTCCATCCAGCTGCTCCCCTGCCTTTGTCATCAGAGACCAAGAAAAATCAATTCTCAAAGTAATTAAGAAGCAGTTGAAAATGCACCGTATGGCTCGGCACAGTGCCATGTAACACCTGCAGGAGGCTTTTGCCAGGACAGGTAACTGAACCCCAGGGAGCATCCTTGGGGGAAAGACCCCCTTGGAGGTGCATCAGAGCCAAGGGGTCACTCAGTAGCATGGGGGTGGCGTGAGTGAGGCCAGAGAGCTGAGACAGGCAGAAAAAAACCCAGGGAGAATCAGCTTTTTCTCTTCCCCTTCTGTTTTTAGCTGGAGGAAATATCCCCTGAAACTGATGCCAAGCCTGGCTGGAGGGGAGGGCTGCTCCACCATTCTCTGTCTCTGCAGGGAAGCTCCAGCACAGGATTTAGCTTACACCTGTCCTGTTTCTGGGGAAGAAGTGGACTCCAGAGATGCCCAGGGCAGGGCTGAGCTGGGAGCCCGGCATGGCCCCAGGCTCTGGCTGTGCCGGGGTAATCACTCTGTGCTGCAGAATGACCTTGGGCTGAAAACAATTCCACGCTCTGGCCTCGAAGGCTGTTGCTATCAAGGTCAACCAAAACAGCCCTGGCAGCACGTTTAAGCAGTGGGGGAAGGGAGGGCTTTGCTCTGCTCTGGCCGGGCCAGCAGAGCCCAGGGAGGGTGAGAGGGTGGCAGAGCTGTGGGGCACCAGGATGGGGCTGGGCACAGGGTGCCAGCCTGGGCATCAGCTGATGGACGCTGCTCACGAGGCTGGGAATGACACCTTGGCCTCCTGCTGCCTGTGTGAGCTGGGGAACCCTGGGGCCAGTGTCAGGATCTGGGAATGCTGGCACAGGGATCAATGAAAGGGCTGGGGAAGGCATGGGGGCACAGAGAGAAGGCTGGGGACAGCAAGGACAGGCTGGGGAAGGCATGGGGGCACAGAGAGAAGGCTGGGGACAGCAAGGACAGGCAGGGCTGGAGAGATAGGTGGAGAAAAATCTTCAACCCCTCCAGCAACGTCCACTTATCAGGGACAGCAGGCTGTAAAGCAGGCACGTGTGCCCTGCCAGCACCTTGGCTACCTGGGCAGGGCTGGGCCCTTTCAACAGCCTCGGCAAACCCTGGCACAGATTGTTTGTCTGTGCCTTGAAAACAGAAAATGGGGGATTGATACAGTTTTGCAGCATGATACAATGTGATGATTTTCATCCCTGGTGAATGGGAGGGATGCTCGATGCATTGTTAGCCCCGTCTGTGCGGATGCAGCAGATCGGGGAGAACGCCCTTGCACATGGAGGGCTGTGAAGAGAAAGGCTGCCTCTCTGGAAAAGGACTGATAGATCAGAGAGAGCTCAAGGATCAATACAAAGGAGCAGAAACCTCAGGGAGGGGTGTATGGGAGTGGAGAATGATGCTTAAAGGGGGAGAGTCGAGTCTGCAGCTTGTCAGGGATGAGCTGGCATCAGGGATGCAACGCAGCGAGCCAGGAAAATGTCAGGGGCTGTTTTGCTTCAGGTTTAATGCTGAATATGTTCCCATAAAGGGAGAGGTGGGGGCTGCACTGAGGCCCCCAAACATCTCCAGAGGGAGTGAAGGGCCTGGGGTTCCTGCTTAGATTTTACCTCCTGCAAATTCCCGTTACAGCTGATGCTGCAAGGAGAAAATTGAAAGAGGAAGGTGCTGAGATGGCCCCTGTGCCTGTGAAACAGGGGATGTGGTCAGCACCTTTCCTTCTTCCCCTTGGGGAGCGGGAAGGGAAAAGCAGTGCTTCAAAAAACATCCATGATTTTTGTGCGAGGGTGATTCAAAGAGATTGTGATGGTTTCTGAAGTTTCTACCTCTCTTCTCATTGTCACAACAGCAGGAGGGAGAGAAGGGAGGCCTGAGCACATGACAGAGTGAGAGATGGAAGAGCTGGCACTGAAGGGAATGTGCAGAAATCCAAGCTAAAACTCCAAGTCCAAAAATTCCCAGGAATATTTCTCCCTCTTTGACCCTCCTCTCCCCAAAAGCATGGTAGGTGCCATCCCTGCATGGGCACAGGGCCGCTGCAGTAGGGGAAAGCAGAGCTCACACATTGTCCCACAAGTGCAGCAATGCAAGCCCAGCCATATCAGCTGGTGAAGGGCAGGAGGATCCTCCCTCGGATAGTTTTGTCCAGAGTCGGTGTGAGCCAGGCACCAAGGACGAGCAGGGAGAGATGAAGCAAAACATGGGAACTTGGGAGCTTGTGATGTCTGCCCCAAGGTAACACGACAGCCAGGGAGCTTTTTTGCTCGGTTCCCCTTTCTTTCCTCTCAGCTCTTGCAACATCCCAGAAGAGATGGGAAGAGAGCCCCAGCCACGGGCAGGGAGGTGGCCTGGCCCCTCACACAGTGGTGAATATGGTGACTGGCTGGTGGCTTTGCTGTCAAGGTGTCTTCAGCCTGGGAGGAAGTGGTGGCACCCAGCCACGTGCTGGAGGCCACATCCTGCCATCCCACCGAGGGCAGACCTCGCTGCCCCTAAAGCCAGGAGACACGAGGCCGTGCTGCTGCCCTCCGGATGCTGGCAGATTGATTGCCTTCTGATTCAGTCCAATAATCAAGAGTAATTGCCTGGCAGTTCCCTCCCTGCCTAATGGGCTGTCTCCCATCGTGGCTCCCCAGCCTGCTCACAGCTGTGCAGCAGAGCACAGCATCCCCCACAACTCATGCATGCCCCATTCATCTGCCCAATACCCCCCACAAGCCCTGGTGGCCTCTCCACCTGGCCCTGACCTGATATTCTCCATCCCAAACCCATCACCCCAGTGGTACTGTTGGATTTTTCCTGCTTTATCAGCACACTGGTGGACCACACTTGCCAGCTACGAGGGCCATCAGCTTTACCCATGCCTTGTGGCTCCCCTTACTTGACGTATAATCTTCTAATTAATAATCAGCCTTTTCAAAGTGGAATGCAAACATTAATTAATTCCCCATGAGGCAGCTAATTAACAGCCATGACTCCCATTTTACTGCCAGGGAATCTGCAAGAGAGAGATCTTGCACGATCCACATTGAGGCGACAGAGGAATGACCGGGCAAAGGCAGCTCTGCTCCAGCCTGGCCCTGCAGGAACCCGAGGCTGGGTCTCCTTCCACTCAGGGCTTCCTGGGGGGACTCTCCTGGGCTATCTCTTCTTTATCACTGTGGCCATCTCCACATGGAGGGGATGGCACAATCCCAAAGTGGCCTGGCAGGACACGTCCATCACTGTGGCCATCTCCACATGGTGGGGATGGCCTGGTCCCAAAGTGGCCTGGCAGGACACCATGGCCACCTCTGCCATGGCCCTGGGTTGGCCCAGAAAATCCCACAGGTCTCCTGTCCCTCTGTACCACTCCCTCCAAAGCACCCACCTGGGTGCAGCTGTGGTGCTGAATTTTGGGGACCTTCACCAGGACAAGGCACCCCTTGGGGAAGGGGATGCCATTCAAAGGGAGTTTCTCTTGTATTCCCATCCCTGCCTGGTGTCTCATTGCCTCCCATCCCCCCAGGTAATTGCAAATCTCCATCTGAACAAGCTTTTGCAGGTTCCTCCTGCTGCTCTCCTCCTTTGTTCATCCCACAGCAGGAGTAATGAAGGGGGGGCAATAACGCCTGGGTCCCCTTCAGTGAGACCCATATGGGCAGTGTGGGGAGGGAGCCTCATCCTCATTCTCAGTGTGATTTCTGCAGCTCCCTGATGACAAAGAGCTTGCTGGTGTGGCCTGCAAGACCTTGACTGCAGGCCTGGCTCCTGCCTCTATGATGCTGGACAAGGTGTACTCCATTTTTGAGCCTTTTTTTCCCCCGAGATTTTTTTTTTAACCTGTCACTACAGTTTTTAAACGGCTGAGATTACACATCCAAGGTCCCCACGCTCAAGTCTCTGTGCTTCCAGCCGGCAACAGATTGCGAGTGGCTGCTGCTACTTTACTTACAGGACTGCTTAATTAACTTGATTAATCAGCCCGTGTTCGCACAACACTCTGGAGACGCAGAGCCCTCTGGTTGCTGCTGCCTGCTGCTCTGCGGCCGCTGCCCTCCCCTTTATTCCCGACCACCGTCGGATGGTCACAGGCAAGAAGGGAATCGCAGAAAGGCAGCCTGGGCTGGAGCAGCCACGTCTCCTACTCCACCAAGGTTTGGAGCAGAGAATAGAAACAAATATTGCTCAAATCTGACCAAACCACTGCTCCTGTGGTGTGCCCTGCCAGCACGGGGCAAGATGGAGAGCAGGGACCAGGCTCCCCTGCTTGACTCGATGCCTGAGCCAGCGGAGCGTTCCCGTCTCCCCGGTCCCGCTGCCACCGTAGACACACGGGCTTTAACAGTGCCCGGTGGCGCCGGCGGCGTTCCCGGTTGCCCTGGCGGGTCCAAGGGCCGAGGGCCTGGTGGCGGGCGGCAGGAGCCTGTCGCCGCCGCTTGCTGACATGAGCAGTGAATTTGGCTCCGCGTCCCGCTGCTCCCGCTCCCGGCCGGGGTCACCGGTGCCCGCCCGGCCCAGGGGTGCAGGCGACGGGCGCTCCACGTGCCCCGCGCCGGGCAGCGCCCCCGAGACCCCACACCGCGCCCGCGTACCCCCTTCTCTCAGGGGGCTGCATCCGCCCGGCTCCCACAGACACGGGGGGCGAAAGGGCCGGAACCCCCACCCGCGGGGCTTTGTGTGAGGACGGGCGTGGGGGGGCTGCAAGGGGGCAGCGCAGAGCGCGGCGGGCACAGGCAGGGCCCGGTCCCCGGAGCAGCGCAGGGACCCGGGGGCCGCGCCCCCGCCTCAGCCCCGCTCGCTTCCCCCCCACCCCAATATTTTCCCCCCTGTCGGGGCGGCAGGGCGGGGCGAGGCCTGGGGGGCGTGGTCAGGCGTGGCCAATCGGAGCGGCGCACTCCGAAAGTTTCCTTTTATGGCGAGGCGGCGGCGGCGGCGGCCCGATATAAAGCGCGCGCGGGCGGCGGGCGGGAGCCGCCGCGAGCTCTGCCTGCCCTCACCGCGCGCGCGCCCCGCTCCCGCCGCCGCCTCGCGCCCGCCCCGGCTCCGACCGCGCCAACTCCCCAAAGGTGAGAGCGGCACCGCGACAACGGGCGATAGGACAGTAATAGTATTAACGAGAACAATAACGAGCCGGTGTTGTTATGGATCTCGCTGTGATCGGGATTGTTGGGACACGGCGCGCCCTTTGTGCGCTGGCGGGGTGGCGGCCCCGTGGCGCGCTGCCGCGTTTTAAGGGATAGAGACGCAGCTCGCGGTTTAAGGCCGGTTTCGGGGGTGATGCTTGTGGACGGGGGGTCGCGCCCCTGCCACCCGTGGGGTAATTCCCCCCGTAAGAGGATTGCTGGTGCGGACGGGGGGAGCGGCGGCGCGGACGGGGGGCGCGGGGCTTTGTCTGTTCCGCGGAGCCGCTCGTGCCGGGGTCGAGGCCCGGGGGCGTTGTCCCCCGTGAGGAGGGGCGCGGCGCCCCCGCCTCGCACATAGGAATAATCGTGGTGGCTGTTGCTTGAGGGGAGGGGGTGGCGCCCCTACACGGGGCGAGGCTTTGGATGGGAACAATGCGGGGTTGGGGGGCGTAGGGGGGACCCCCCGTGTGCCCGGATCGCAGGTGCAGGCGCGCTGCCCGCTCCGGCTCCGACTACACTTCCCAGGCTGCCCGTGCGGGGCGGCACATGTGCGGCAGCTGCTGCCGGCCCCCGCCACCGGTTTACACCGGAGCCGCCGGCGCTGAGCCTGGGCGGGCGGCAGTTGCATAAGACGCTGGCTGTGATCCTGCCGGTGGTGCCGCCGGTCGATGGGGCAGAGCCCCGGTCACGCTTGGCTGGTGAACTGGGCGTGGTGGCCCGCGCTTGTCGTTGTAGAGGCTGGCTGAGGCTGTGGGGGCTGTGCAGAGGGGGCGAATTCCGCTGGCTGTGCCTGGCACACGGCGGGCACCGGGCGTTACCCCCTAGGCTGGGTGGATGCGCCAAGCCGCGCTGACCGGCACATGGCGGGGCTCTGAGGAGAGCACCGGGCGTGCCCGGCGGGGCCGTGCCGGAGGTGTTGAGCCCCGGCGGCCGGCTCAAGGTGGGGCACCGGGCGTGACCGGCGGGGCTATGCGGAGGCATCGAGCCCCGCTGGGCGGGACGCGGCGGGGCGCTGGGGTGTGGCGGCCACGCCCGCCCGCTCCGGGGAGTGGCCGCCGCCGCCGTCCCCCCGACAGCCGGTGGCGGGCGAGGCGCGCTCCATCCATTGCCTTTTATGGTAATAATGCGAGAGGGCGCAGGGACTTCCTTTGTCCCAAATCCGCGCAGTGCCGAAATCTGGGAGGCGTCGCCCCCTCTAGCGGGCGCCGGGCGAAGCGGAGCGGCGCCGGCAGGAAGGAAATGGGTGGGGAAGGCCTTGGCGGCATTGCCTGCGCTTCCCGCCATCGCCTCCCCTGCCCGCCTGCCGCCGCGGGACGGGGCTCGCCGTGTCAGCGGGGATGCTCATGTCCCCTTCTCTCCTCTCCTCCCGTAGCCAGCCATGGATGACGATATTGCCGCGCTCGTTGTTGACAATGGTTCCGGTATGTGCAAGGCTGGTTTCGCCGGGGACGATGCCCCCCGTGCTGTCTTCCCATCCATCGTGGGTCGCCCCAGACATCAGGTACGTGGCTGGTTGTGGTTATTGTCTAACAAAAGAAAGGAGTTTAGGTGGCAAGAAGCCCTTTTATTTGGCTTTGTACCTCGAGAGGCCTGTGTGCTGCAGCACAGCTGGTGGGGAGTCCAGCCTCCTGCAGAGCCTTTGTGCAGTGTGTGTCTGAGCAGCTGACTGCATGCCTTTCCTGATATGTGACAGCAGAGGGACAGTAATTGGAGACTTAGCTTTGAATGAAGGGAGTTATCCACTCTTCAGCTGTACTTACCACATGGTCTTTGTTCTGCAGGGTGTGATGGTTGGTATGGGTCAGAAAGACAGCTACGTTGGTGATGAAGCCCAGAGCAAAAGAGGTATCCTGACCCTGAAGTACCCCATTGAACACGGTATTGTCACCAACTGGGATGACATGGAGAAGATCTGGCATCACACTTTCTACAACGAGCTGAGAGTAGCCCCTGAGGAGCACCCTGTGCTGCTCACAGAGGCTCCCCTGAACCCCAAAGCCAACAGAGAGAAGATGACACAGGTGTGTAGAACTCTGCAGCTTGGAGCTACAGCAGATAATTACTGCAGGCCAGCTCTCCTCTTCCGTGTTGTCCTCTCTCCTTCTTCACCACTATTCTCCCTTTTTGCAATCTTTACAGGGTTTTCCTTTCCTGACCTGAGTCTCCTCTTTGCTGGACCTTGACAGGTTTTGTTTGCTCTTCTAAGCTGGCTTTTTCTGAGACTGAACTAGCAACTTGTCTAACTGCTGTTTCTGACTAGGCACACTAATCCATTTACAGCTCCTGAGTGACTGTACTGTAGATTACTTGGCATTTGTTTGTTTCTTGCTGTGATATGTGGATGGGTCTGTAGCAGTGGTGTCCCTGCCCAGGCTCTGACCTGGCAGGTGTAAGGTGGAGACCAGGTGAGATAAGCATGGACTTTGAGGGGAAGTGTAGAGATGCCTCTTACCTAGGGGCAAAAGTGAAGACCATTTGCATGGACTTGGTGTGGGTGTGTAGGAAGAACCCTGTGTTTTGCTGTTGACTCAACCCTTCCTTTTCTCTCTCTAGATCATGTTTGAGACCTTCAACACCCCAGCCATGTATGTAGCCATCCAGGCTGTGCTGTCCCTGTATGCCTCTGGTCGCACCACTGGTATCGTGATGGACTCTGGTGATGGTGTTACCCACACTGTGCCCATCTACGAAGGCTATGCCCTCCCCCATGCCATCCTCCGTCTGGATCTGGCTGGCCGTGACCTGACGGACTACCTCATGAAGATCCTGACAGAGAGAGGCTACAGCTTCACCACCACGGCTGAGAGGGAAATCGTGCGTGACATCAAGGAGAAGCTGTGCTATGTCGCCCTGGATTTCGAGCAGGAGATGGCCACAGCTGCCTCTAGCTCTTCTCTGGAGAAGAGCTATGAACTCCCTGATGGCCAGGTCATCACCATTGGCAATGAGAGGTTCAGGTGCCCTGAGGCCCTGTTCCAGCCATCTTTCCTGGGTAAGTCAAGCTTTTCTAGGACACTCAGTTGCCCCTTAATGTTCTTTCTGTGAAGGGTGACCTGGAGGCCATGACAGTGATGTACCATGTTTTACTGCTGGTCTGTAGCAAGGCTTGTGCTGCCCACCAGTCAGTCTCACTTCTTACACAGCTTAAAGCTGTTTGAAGGACTTGGGTCAGTAGAGCCAGAGGTTGAGTCTGTCCCAGCCATGGCTTTGTAGTTCCTTCCTGCTGGTCTCTTGGTTGCCTGTAGTATCCTCTTAAGCTTCCTTGACTTTGTCTGAGCCCTTGTTGACTTGCAACTTCTGTTTCCTCACAGGTATGGAGTCATGTGGTATCCATGAAACTACCTTCAACTCCATCATGAAGTGTGATGTGGATATCCGTAAGGACCTGTATGCCAACACAGTGCTGTCTGGTGGTACCACAATGTATCCTGGCATTGCTGACAGGATGCAGAAGGAGATCACAGCCCTGGCACCCAGCACAATGAAAATCAAGGTAGGGCGGAGTTGGGGGAACGTCTCACCACCACTGTTGGGCTGAAATATGCAACATCAGTGGAGGGTGGAATGCTGGAGTTGTGCTCCAAAAGATACAAACCATGTCTGTCTGGTACAGCCTTAATGGCCTTGGGCTGGACAGGGTGGCACCCACCCAACTGCGTGAATAATGGGATTAGAGTAAAGACTGACTGCAGAGGAGGGAGGTGGGTGTGTGAGAGGTTGTGTCTTGATCCTGTTTGGACTCCATGGTATCTTGGCCAAGGTTAGATAAGGGAATTAGGCAGCCCTATCTTGCAGGGCTGTGCGTGGGCTGTGAGCGTAGCGTGATGCTGTGTCTGACTGGTTCCTCCTCTTCCCTGCAGATCATTGCCCCACCTGAGCGCAAATACTCTGTCTGGATCGGGGGCTCCATCCTGGCCTCCCTGTCCACCTTCCAGCAGATGTGGATCAGCAAGCAGGAGTACGATGAATCCGGACCCTCCATTGTCCACCGCAAATGCTTCTAAACCGGACTGTTTCCAAACCCACACCCTTGTGATGAAACGAAACCCATAAATGCGCATAAAACAAGACGAGATTGGCATGGCTTTATTTGTTTTTTTTTTGGCGCTTGACTCAGGATTAAAAAACTGGAACGGTGAAGGTGTCAGCAGCAGTCTTAAAATGAAACATGTCGGAGCGAACGCCCCCAAAGTTCTACAATGCATCTGAGGACTTTGATTGTACATTTTTTTTTTGGTTTTTTTAATAGTCATTCCAAATATTATAATGCATTGTTACAGGAAGTTACTCGCCTCTGTGAAGGCAAAGCCCAGCTCGGAGGGAGTCCACCAGTTACAGCTGGTGTTAGGTTATAATTGCTTGTCTGTAAATTATGTAACCCGACAAGTGTCTTTTTGTATCTTTCCGCCTTAAACACAAAATACACTTGATCCTTTTTCTCTTCGATTTGTCAAGCAAGCAGCCTGTGTTCCCCAGTGATAGATGTGAATGAAGGCTTTACAGTCCCCCCACAGGGTCTAGAAGTGGTGCCAGTATGTGGGGGAGGGAGGGGCTACCTGTACACTGACTTAAGACCAGTTGAAATAAAAGTGCACACCATAGAGGCTTGACTGGTGTTGGTTGTTCATTTTCTTTCTTCTCGTGCCATTTTTTGGCAGTTGCTCCGTGCTGGGATCTCGCCCTGCCAGGCTGCACAGCTCTGCTATCGGGCTGGGGGGGGTGCTGGTGCCTTGGGGCACAAGGCAGATGGCTCTGGGTGATATGGGAGGGGTAGAACTGAGCCTGCCAAACCTGTGGGTCCCCAGGGCTGCTGTGAGCTGGAGTTCCCCAGATACTGCCCGTGTGTGCAACAGCTGCTGGAGGTGCTGGGCTTAATGGGGAATTCACCTACGCCTTCCCAAATGTTGCTCTGTGTGTCTCCCTCCTCAGTGTTTTAGGGTTCATGCTGCACTGATGGAAGCAAGTGGGGTGTGCTAATCCCATAACAAAGCCAAAGCAGCTGCTTTGTCCCTCCACCAAGGCTCCTTTGACTGGTCTCAGCTCTACATGGGGCAGTCTCCCTGCTTCTCCCTGCTCCAGGTATCAGAGTTTGCCTGTCCTGCTCCCAGTTTGCCCTGGGAGGGAGGCCTGGGTTCAGGTAGGGAGACTCATACCCTGGCAGTGTGCTGGCTGGGTGTGGAGCAGCTTCCAGGTGAAAGCAAGGGAAAGTCCTGTGAAGTGCAAAAAATTGACTTCAGAGAGCAGGGCTCTGGAGTGTTACATGGATGGGGCTGGGAAAAGGTGCAGGAGGAAGGAGGAAGCTTTTGGCAGGGTGAGTGACACAGCTGCAGTGCTGGTACCTGCCTCCAGCCCAGCCTTTGCCAGGAAGGTTTTGGCCTTACTGACACTCTACCCATCCTTTGAGCTTCCAAACCCTCTGTGAAGCTTCAGCCTTGTTTAATCAACTTTGCTGGTTTTGTGGGAAAGAGAGGGGTGACCCTCACAAAGCTGGGACCCTGTTGGGTACAGCGATGTCCCCGAGTCCCCAGAGCTGGAGTCACATCTGTGGAAAGGAAACAAGATTGAGGCTACTGGGTCAGGAACAGGAAAAGCTGAGCCAGGTAACTCTGTTGCCAGCTCCAGGAGACCAGACCTGGGAGCGTATTCGGGAGTGAAGCTTCCCAAGGCTCTGCCACCCTCGCCTGCCTTTGAAGAGCTAATGTCTGTGATTGTGTCATGCTCAAAGCAGATGAAAGGCAGGGAACAGGCTCTAGTTCCTCTTTAATCCTCTGCCTGGCTGCTGCTGCTCTGGCATCGTACCCTGCTCAGGGTGGACCTGCCGGTTTCTGCCCTTCATCTCCCCAGGCTCCCTCCTGGGTGCAGTGGGAGCCTGGCAGGGCTGGAGGAGCAGACACTGGGCTGAGCTGGTGAGTACTGGAAGCACCAGTTTGCAAGAGAGGAGGTGAAACTGGTTGGAGTAAAGCCCAAACTGGGTTTATAACCTGGGGAAATGGGGTGAGGAAGAAGCAGTGGCAGCTCCTGGGGAGGGAGTTGGTGGGAGTGGGGTAGGAAAAAGGCCAGCAGCCAAGAAGAGATGACAGCAATAGGGAAATGGGGTGTCTTTCTTCAGCCTCTTCTGAAATGGTCACTGATGGCTGTGGGAAAATGTACTGAGACACAAAGAATAGAAGAAACTGGAGGTGGTGAGAAACCAGTGAGCAGCAAAATGCTTGGGGCTGAGGGCAGCTCAGGTGAGCAGAGGTGTGGGCACAGGGAGACTGGTGCAGAGCTGCTGGACACAGGACAATCAGGATGATTTTCATATTCCACAGCCAATGGAGGTGTGCTGTTAATTAACACTTGACAGGGCTTTTTCTCCTTTCTTCCCATTTCACCTGCTGTTTGGGGTAACCAGCCCCTCAGTAAAATGAGGCTGAGCCTTCCACAGCCCTTCCCAACGCCTGTCCAGCATGAGGCCATGGTGTGCACAGCCACACTGCAGGCTGCTCCAGCAATCTCCATTTATCCCTCCTCTGGGCCATTACATGCTGGAGAAAAGAATGTGGTGCCGGGCAGGGACAACTGCAAGCATTACTCACTGCTCCCAACTCCAGCGAGCACGGGGGAGCCCAGAGTGGCTTCCTCTCAAGAATGTGGAGTGCTGAAAGAGAGGGGATTTTTTAAGCACAGTTTTTCTGCCACGGAGTTTCAGAGGGCTCTATTCACTCCTCACTGTTTCACAGAGGTGGGGAAATGCCGAGAGGCCTGTCAGGGGGGGCAGTAGATGAGCCATGTCCTGGCTTTGTTAGACTCAAAGGAGAAGCTATGTAGGGAATAATCAGTGATCTATCACACAAATAGCCAGGGGTCGTGGGGAGACCAGAAGCCTTAATAAGTCCACCCACGGTCCAGGCTGAGTGTGTCCCCCTGTCTGGCTCAGCCATGGTGATGTTCCAGGATTCCTCAGGCTGCAGAGGAACTTGGCTCTAGATCTCTTCCAAGGCACCCAGCCCTTTCCTACCTCCCTGTAGCTGCCCCAGGAGAGATGGCTCAGCTCAAGAGAGCTGAGCAAACATGTTTTACACCCTTTCTTCCCTCAGAGTTCCCAACTTTCTCTCCTGCTGGAGACAGTCTCTGGCACTTCACCTGCAATTAGCTGATGACCTGGAAAGTCACCTCACTGAACTGCTTATGGAATCAAGCCACCGCCGGGAATTAGTGATGTCCTTGGCAAAGGAGATGGTGGCCTGAAGGGCCTCATTGTCTCTCAGCTGTGTCGGGGACAGTTGACCAGAAACGGTCCCTGGCTGGGGAGGGTCCTGTTCTTGTTAGTGAGCATGTGCTTCTCCAGGAGAGGTGCCAGCTGGCCGTGTGGAAAAATCCCAGGGAATCTCAGAGCATTCAAACTAAACTGGCCTCTTTGCAGAAGTCCCCTTGGAGAATGCAAAGCCCCAGCTTTGGAAAATGGCCATTCCAAGGTACCCATTCAGGGATGGGTCTGTGGTGTTGGCTGTGCTCAGAGGAGGAGCAGCCTTGGTCCCTGAAGTCGTTCTTTGCAGGACTGCTGACCTGGAGCCTGCCCTGACTTGCATTATACACATCTGTAATCCACTTTAGCAGGCCTTACAGTATTAAACCATATCAGGGATTGAGAATCACTTCCAGCAGTGGAACAAGCAATCCACCCAAGCATACCAAGTGCTGTGGCTGCTACAGCCCAGCTGGGCTTTAGTCAAGCTGACAAAAGGATGTTCAGGCTGTTTCAATCTTAAGAAGAATCAGAGCAGAGAACTGAGACAAGACTTTCCAGAGAAAAAAAACATAAAATCCCCAGGACAGACTGGCCTTGAACGTTAAGATATTTTATTTTAAAATACCTTGATAGTGGTAATAATTTGTTTGCCCTTCTGGACTGGGACAGCATGATATGTGCCTTGCCTTGTTTGGGCTAGGAAAATGTGTGTTGGTTGTAAGACGACCAAAAGTCTACCCACATGAAGAGCATTCCTGAAGTGAGGCACAGCAAGGAGTGTTTCCTCTATCACTGTCTGACCACCTCTCAGGGCCATGAAGAGAAATGCCAGAATTCAGTGTAGATGTTCAACTCCTTCCTCCTTTACTGCCCACTTCTGCCTCATGTTCAACCTCTGTGTCTGATCTGCACCGACACACTGCTCATTTATTCGGTGGATCACAAGTCCAAATGCAGCTCCTCTTACAAAGCTTTGCTTCTCCTCAGTTCCACCCTCTGTTCCCAGTCCTTATTTAGGGCTGTCAGCTGCTCTGTGGTCGCTGTACACCCCAGGGCTGGAGGGAACCCATGGCCACTCTAAACTCCAGCTGCTCCAGCCACCCTGGCTCTCTGGGCAGGGCCTTCCCTCTGCCTGTGGGACTCACTGATGGTTTTATTTATCATTTGCATTGGAAATGCAGGTCTCCTCCACCCTGGTCTCTGCTTTCCTGGTGACTGCAAATATGGTAGGTTGGTGTTTTTCCCAGATGTCAAACAAGTCGGTCTTGACTGAAAGGCCTCCGGATTTAATTTGTGATTACCTTTTATTTAAGTGAAACACATGACAAACAAAGCAGGTACAGATCCTCTGCAGAGGCTCTCTCTCATCTAAGAGCTAAAAATGGTTTTCCTCTTTGACTCCAGCCTAGAAGCAAAATACATAATCAAGACTTGAGGCACTTGCTATTTCTAAGTGAAACCCCCAATTTACCCTTAATGTAATTCACAGCCTTAAATGGCAACAATCAAGCAGGAAGAAAATAGCAACTTATTCATCTTCCTTTATGGGTCATCTTTAAAACACATTTTCTATGAACAAAATTCCTGAAGCATACACGTAACTGGAAATTCCAGCGCTCTGGTCCTGTCTGTACTTGAGGTTTGGGGTAGGAACTGTGTGGAGCTACACTGCTGGAGCCAGCTGCTCCCCTTGGACATGGCTGCGTGCGATGACTGTGGTCACAGCAGCAGGCACAGCAGCCCTGGTTGATTCTGCATGGCCGTCTGCATATCAGTGAAAGGAAAGATCGTGATGTTGGGAAGAAATTCTTCCCTGTGAGGGTGGTGAGGCCCTGGCACAGGGTGCCCAGAGAAGCTGTGGTTGCCCCATCCCTGGAAATGTCCAAGGCCAGGTTGGACGGGGCTTGGAGCAAGCTGGGATAGTGGAAGGTGCTCCTGTCCATGGCAGGGGGTGGAACAAGATGATCTTTTAAGTTCCAATCCAAACCATTCTAGTATCCTACAGTGTGTCCCATAGCAGTGATTCTGCCCCTGTACTCACAAGTGGAGAGGTCACACCTCGAGTGCTCTGTCCAGTTCCAGGTGCCTCAATCCCAGAAGGCCATTGAGGCGCTGAACCGTGTCCAGAGAAGGGAGTGGGGCTGAGGAAGGGTCTGGAGCACCAGGGGCAGCTGAGGAAGCTGGAAGGGGCTCAGCCTGGAGGACAGGAGGAGCAGTGGGGACGTTCTGGCTCTGCACAACTCCTGACAGGAGCGAGACGGGGGTCGGGCTCTGCTTCCAGGGAGCAATGGGCAGGATGAGAGGAAATGGTGTTAAATTGTACCAGAGGAGGGTCAGGTTGGACATCTGGAAGCATTTATTCACAGAAAGGGCTGTCACATACTGCAGGGGGGTGCCCGGGTGGGTGGTGGAGTCACCATCCCTGGACGTGCTTAAGGAAACCCTGGACATGGCACTCAGTGCTCTGCTCTAGTTAACACGGTGGTGTTCGGTGACAGATTAGACTCGATGAGCTCGGAGCCGTTTCCAGCGTGAACGATCCCGGTGCTCTCGGACTCCACGGCCCCGCCACTCCCACCATGGCGGCGGCGCCGCCCTCAAGATGGCGCCGGGCTGCGGCCGCGCCGCGCTCAAGATGGCGGCGCGGGGCGGGCGCTGCCGCGGAACCGGGTCATGGCCGCGCCGGAAGCGCCGTGAGGCGGCCGGGCCGGCGGGAGCGAGCCCGGGACACGGCCGCTGCGAGCGGGGCCCGGCCAGGCGGCGGCGGCGGCGGCAGGACCGTGCGGCCGCCGCCATGTCGCGCTGCGGAGAGGTGAGTCGGGGCTTGTGGGGCTCAGTTCGCCCCGCGCTTCCCCTCCGCAGCGGCCCCTCGGGGCGCCGGTAACGGCGGCTGCGGCGGGGCTGCGGGAGCCCGGAGCCCTCAGGGCGGCAGCCGGGCTCGGGGGCACGGAGGGCGCCGGGATCGCCCTCGCCGGGTGTGTGCGGGGGTCTCACGGGGCTGTGAGGCGGAGCAGCCCCGCTGCCCTCATCAAGGAGCTGCCCTGGCGTTAGTGCCGGTTTGGGCTCTGGGTTCGCCGTTAAGGTGTGAGAGAGGCACAAGAGCTGGCGATGATGTTGGGCTGCAGTGTCGGTGTGTGTCTGTATGTGTAAACAGATAAATATAGCCGTATCTGTATGTATATATGCATGGTTATGTAACTCTAAAGGTTATTGAAACGGGTGGCGCTTGGAGGAAGGATGTAGAAAGAGATCGCTGTGTTATATTTAGGAAAAGATCATGGACAGTCGCCTTTCCAGTTGCAAAGTAAGTAGAATGAATGGAAATGTTCACCAATGGTGAAAGAGCAAGTGAAAGTACCATGATTTCATGTGAAGATTTGTGCTACCTCCATATTCTGCTTTTCTTTTTCCTCTTTTTCTTTTCCACCAGGAGGTCGTAAGTGAGGAGAGTGAAGAGGAAAGCAATGGAGTCAACTTGATGGAGTTCTCAGATGAGATCCTTCTGCACATCCTCAGCTATGTCCCTTGCACAGACCTGGTCCTCAATGTCAGGAGAACCTGCAGGAAACTTGCAACACTTTGCCTTGACAAGAGTCTAACACATACAGTGCTGCTTCAGAAGGACTATAAGGTGAGGAGAGTAGCTTGCTTCTTCTCTTAGCTGCGAAGACAAATCTCACTTCTGTAAAACAATGCCAAGAGGTAGAACTTTCTATTGTGTACGCCTAAATAGACTGCTCCTGAACTGTGAAATCAAATACACAGTAAGCTGTTTCATAAAAGCATTTATTTTCCAGGATGCTTTGTTAGAACCGCTCTGCGCTTCCTTAGTTATATAAAATACTGTCAGTGAAAACTTAACTTCTCCATATTTCTGGAAGCTAAAAAGAAAGGAAATATGACCTTAAAGGTAGCATTTTCCCAAAATGTCTTTTCCGTGTTGTTGTGCAAAAAAATCTTGTGCATGTTGCTGTCAAGCTTGCAATCAGCAAAGCCAGAAATTGTGTGCATGCTGTAACAAAAATAAAGCTTGGGAAGGAGGGGTGATACATTCAATGAGAACTGTATCAGCCAGTGCAGGCAGGGGAAAGTCCCCTATGCTCTTTTCCAAAAGAGGAAGCTGAATGAAGAAGAATGAAGAAGAATTCTTCTTTCAATTTGAGTTTCTGCACATAGCCAGTTCTGCTGAAATAGCTTTGCTGGTGGAAAACTGAGGTGGTTTTCCTTTCCACACTCAGCTGCTGAGCAGTCTGTAATGCAGAACTGCAGAAGCAAAAGGAAGTGTAATCCCAAGGGTCCAAAGCATGGCGGACTGAGCTGCCAGCAGTGTGGTGATTCTTAGGCTGTGCTGCCATCCCCAAACCTTTGGATGAGCCACATAATCCAAGTACCAGCCACTCTTATCCCCACTCCAGCTGGGAAACTGAGTCAGCGCCCACCTTTGCCATATCCCTCACTGAACGTGCTTTTGTTTGGGTGCAGGTGAACAAAGACAAAGTGAAGCAGCTGATGAGGGACATTGGGAAGGAGATCTACCAGCTGAACATGGCCGGGTGCTACTGGCTGCCCAGCGCCACCATCGACCACGTAACGCGGTGCAAGAACCTGGTGAAGCTGAACCTGTCGGGGTGCCACGTCACCTCGCTGCGCCTCTCCAAGATGCTCTCCTCGCTGCAGCACCTGCGCTCCCTGGCCATCGACGTGAACCCGGGCTTTGATGCCAGCCAGCTGAGCAGTGAGTGCAAAGCCACCCTCAGCCGCGTCTCGGAGCTGAAGCAAACCCTCTACACACCCTCCTACGGTGTCGTGCCGTGCTGCACCAGCCTTGAGAAACTGCTGCTCTACTTTGAGATCCTCGACCGCTCGCGGGAGGGGTTCATGCTCTCTGGGCAGCTGATGGTGGGCGAGAGCAACGTGCCCCATTACCAGAACCTCCGCATCTTCTACGCCAGGCTGGCTCCTGGCTACGTCAATCAGGAGGTGGTGAGGCTGTACTTGGCAGTGCTGAGTGATCGGACACCTGAGAACCTCCACGCCTTCCTCATCTCTGCCCCCGGCAGCTTTGCAGAGACGGGAGCCACCAAAAACCTCCTGGACTCCATGGCCCGAAATGTTCGTCTGGATGCTTTACAACTGCCCAAAGCCTGGATCAACGGCTCCGGGCTCCTGCAACACTTGAAGTTCAACAACCCTTTCTACTTCAGCTTTAGCCGATGCACCTTATCTGGTGGGCACCTGATCCAGAGGGTCATTAATGGTGGCAAGGATCTTAAAAGCCTGACCAGTCTGAACCTCAGCGGCTGCGTTCACTGCCTGGCCCCGGAGTCCTTGTTTCGGAAAGCAGAAGACGACATCGACAGCAGCATTTTGGAAAGCTTGGTAGTGTCTTGCTGCAACCTGAGACATCTGAACCTCTCTGCAGCTCACCATCACAGCTCTGAAAGCTTAGGGAACCACCTGTGCCAGCTCCTGTCCAGGCTAAAGCACCTGCTCTCATTAGCACTACCAGTTTGCTCCATCACCGATGTTGGTGCAAGCGTGGAGAAGCCTCCCAGCACACCTAATCTGGTGCCCCAAACATTTGGAAGGAAAGTTCGGATTGGGGTACAGACATATCCAAGGAACTTAGGGGACCAGACAAATCAGAAGATCGAGTCCTCAGTGTTTTGGGCTCTGATGGGAAGCCTCAGATTTTTGGAAACCTTGGAGATAATTGGGTCCAGTTTCTCCTCTGCCATGCCCCGCAACGAGCCAGCGATTCGGAACTCGCTGCCTCCCTGTGTCCGGGCACAGAGCGTGGGGGACTCAGAGGTGGCTGCCATTAGCCAATTGACTTACCTGCAGAGCCTCACCTTAGCACAGCTGCCAAATATCCTCACGGGCTCTGGGCTCGTCAACATCGGGCTGCAGTGCCAGCACCTGCGGACTCTTTCCTTGGCCAACCTGGGCGTGATGGGCAACGTGGTCTATATGTCTGCTCTCATGGACATGCTGAAACACTGCAAGTGTTTGAGGGATCTCAGGTGAGGGGCTGCCCTTGAACGTCTCCGTTTTGTTTGTGGATCTCCAGAAATGTGATGTGTGGTTTGTTGTGGCTACTATTAAAAGCGTTCCGGTTCAGAGTACATGCAATGCCTTGAAAGCTGAGTATTTTCCTTCCTGGCTTGTGGAGAATGGGAAGGTATTGCATGTTGTCCTTGAGGGCTCAGGATATGCCCTTTAACCAGTGTTTTAGGAGCAAAAAGTGCTGTGACTGCCTTCCTTTTAGATAAGGAAAAGTGCATGCTGCTTATTTGGGAGCTAGCAGCTTGTCAGGGCTGCTTAAATACTACTGCCTTTGCTGACTTTTTACTTTGTGTACATGCACACTTCTTAAATTTCCAGGAAGGGACTCCTGCACTGTCTAGATAATGTAGAGTTTTCTTTGGGTTTCCCAATGAGATATTTGTCTGCCTTGGGTTTGTATGAAAATATTGCCTCTTTATTTTTTTATTTCTTTTCTTTGTCATGTACTGAAAACATTCCAGATTTAGAGTTTGTCCTGTTGGTGTTCCTCTCCTGATAGGCTTTAAAGGATCCTACCAAGGGTCTGATCCTAAAGAGTGCACAAAGGAGCTTCATGGTTGCCAGAATGTGCTTGTGAAAGGAAGCTGATGGTTTCCTTGCACTAGTCCATATGAACACAAACATTATCACTTTAGGGAGATGGGTTTATTCTTTTTTTTCTCCAAAATCAGCCTCTTTCAGTGAAACTGCAGAACCTGTCAGTCCCATTGTCCCCCTTTGTTCACCAAGCTCCAAAGTGCTGTGCAGTTGACACAAGGTCACAGTTACTGTGTGTGAAATTACTGCTCCTCACCTGAGACTGGTGCTTGTGTGCCTGTCCCTGATCCACTGCAATACTGAGGGGAGCCAGAGGGGCTGAAACACCTCAGGGGGGTTTTCATTTTCCACCACTTCCCATTTGTAATGGGGGAGGAGTGTGCTGGTCTCATCCGAGGGGTGGCAGCTGTTGGGAATTGAGCTGCTCAAGGTCTTGGGTTATGTGAATGTGTCCTTAACCTTGAGGAGAGTAAATAGCCATGGAGGAACTGAGGGCTGGGGAAGGAGCCTGGGGTGTGCAGCGCTGCTTTGCTCATCCTGGGCCCTGTGGCTTCCTGAGGCTTTGAAATGGAGGCCAGGAGTGATGGAGATGGGAGGCAGCACAGAGCCTGGAATGAAGGCTGCAGCACGGCTCTCCTTGTGCTGCATTGGGTGGAAGCTGTCACTCTTCTTCCCTGAGTAACGTCTAAGGTTTTATATTGGCTTAAGATGGTTTTAGAAATTAGCACTTCCTCCTGATAACGTAGTTTCCTTTTGATTTGACCGATTCCCTGCTGTTTCCACCCTTTTTCCCTTCCCAGTTTTCCATGCTCAGGAACGCGTTTTAGGGGCTATTCCAAAGCAACATTGCCATCTAGCGAGGGCAGGGCGGCACTGCAGGTGTGGCTGCTGCATCCCTGAGGTTCACCTGGAAACTTGGATCCTGGAGATTCCCTGCTTTTTGTCCTACATTTACAGTGCCCCAGTAATGGTGGTGAAAAATTGAAGAGGCTGCCCGTTCTCTTGATATGAATTTTAATTTATTACCCAAAGCGTAGATATGCTCTTAGGATCTCTTCAGGCAGTGCCACCGGACAGCAGTTGTAAACTGAGACTGAAACAGAATTTATCAATTAACAAGATTAGGTTGCTGAGATACCCCTGCACACTACAAAGCCTGTGCAGAGATTACCCAGATCAGGCTGGGCTGGCAGCTTGTTATCACCTCATGGATTAACCTTCCTGCAGCTCTTGGCTTTCCTGACCCAGTGACTGAGATTCCCAAGTGCTCTGAAGCCTGGTGGTAAATCTGCACTGAGCAGATGAACTGTCCTAGTGGCACAGGCCTCAAACAGGTTCAGGCTGGCTTCTGTGAGGGAGTTTTACCCACTTATTCTGCTGGGTAAAACACAAACCCCTTGTTGGCCAGGTATGGCTTTACTGGGTCGTTTTATTGTCCTCCTGGATCACTGTGATAGAGGATCCTGTCTCTCTTCCCTGAGCCAGGTGTTTCAGGTAAAGGTTGGGTTGATGATGGTTGTTCTTCCTGTGGGAGAGCAGCAGCTCTCATCCTTTGCCAGGGCTGGTTGTGGTCGCTCTGTTGGCCCCAGTTCTGCATCAGCCTGTGTGCTCTGTGTGTTTTTCATGGCAGGGAGCTGAAGATATGACCAGTTTGGGCAGTGTTTGTCCTCTGGAGCAGAAGGTCCCTAAATCCACACCACCTGCTTGGTGGGTGTCAGGTACAGAAGCCAGGCCGTGCTTTTAAGACCAGAACGGATCTGCTGCTCGTCTTACCCACCATACTTAGTGGGAAACTTGCAAAACCAGGGTTACTCCGAGGTCACTCCCCGTGGGCGCCAGAATTCTGCATTTAGGGCTTTCCTGCCTATTTGTGCCCTTGTCCTTCAGGGCTGGAGGCACTCCTCGCTCCATTTGCCAGCCCCCCATGAATGTGCCGTGTCTTTCCCTCTTGTGTGAGAGCATCCCAGGCATGAATTGCCCATTGAGTTGTTTTTGTTTATTCCTGCAGGCTGGAACAGCCCTACTTCTGTGCGGGCGCGCAGTTCTTCCAGGCACTGAGTCACTGCTCCGCTCTCCAGCGCCTTTGCATCGTCTCCCGGAGCGGGACTCTGCAGTCTGACGCAGTGATGTCATTCATGGCCAGCTGCCTCGAGGTCATCATGTGCCACATGTTCATGGGAGAGTCTCTCACCGTTTGCAAAAACCTCCAGCAGTCCATTGTCCGGAGGTGAGTGCGGAAAAGGGTGGATATGGGGTTTCTGGAGCTGTTGGAGATTTATCTCCCTTCCTCTGGCTTGCCAAGGTTTATATGGCTTGGAGGTCTTGTTCCAAGGAGCTAATAGGTAATGTGTAACTGTTTGGCACATGAGCCAGCCTCTTACTTTAATAAGAGTGAAATGTTTGAAGGTATTGTATGAATTCTTGATTCCATTCCCACCCATGTTCTCTGCAATTCTGCTGGCCGGAGTTGAAGTTCTGGATGCAAAGCTCCGTCATAAATCAAATGACACTTTTTGTGTAAACAAAACATCTGCCGACATTTAAGTACTGAGAGATTTGACCTTGAAGCTTTCCTCCTTTCCCACAAGTGACTAAGATAATTCTCTGTCCTCTAATCACTTGTAAATGTCACTTACTGATAATCCCCTGGCAGCGCAATTCAAAACCTTTAAAGGGTTGTTGTGAAGGATTTTTTCTTCGGAGGGTGCTGGAGGGGGGGGGAGAATCGGTACAAACTGCCTTTGCACGTTTGGCAGATCTTAAATGCATTTTGCTTGGCCCCTTGCAGCGTTCTGAGGCTCACGTGGTGGGAAACGTTTGTGTGTGAGCCGCGAACTGCATTTGAAAAGAGAGCTTTTAATTACGCTTGGCATTTGGAAATCTTCTAATAATGGCAGTCATCTTACAAAATATTTCCCATGCAGCAGGCTTTCCATTATTATCTTTCTTTTTTTTTTTTTTTCTATGAGGCTATTTCCCCACCTTCAGCCTGTTTTCTTTGTCACCTACTGTTGCTGTGCCCTGCTAAGCTCTAATAAAAATTTCAAATCACACGGCGTTATTAGTGCATCCTAAAGGGTGCTCCTCCCCCCCCAGCCTTCCTCCAGCTTCAAACTAACTTATTACACTTGGCTTCTTTCCGTGGATCAAATCCAGAGCAGGCTGGGACTATATTAGCTCCCTACCAAAGTGCTCCTGAGATTGCTGCTGCCTCTGAAAGCCTCTGTGTCCTTCTGGGATGGGGATTGTTGGAAACATCTGAGTCAATTCCTTGTGATGCCACAAGGATTCTTTGAGTTTGTTTTACACAGGGCTTCGTATCTGTAAAAACATTGCTGGGTTGGTTTCAGTTGTGCTTTGGGGATCCTTGGAAAGAACCAGAAATCTGCAGTTCCCGTTTTTTATTTTCCCTCCCTTCTGTGGCACTGCCCAAAATTGTAATGTCCACTTACTGAGCAGAAATACACCAAAATGTCCACTTACTGCCCAAAATTTTAATGTGCACTTACTGAGCAGAAATAGACCACTCTGCAGTCTTTTCTCCCTCTTTTTCTCTGTCATGGACTGATTCTCACTACATTCTCTACCTCTTTATGATCTAAACCCTGGGAACTTTCTAAAGAGCAGCTGATGCCTGGTGGAAATGTTAAAAACTATTTTTATATTTAGCTACAGTTCTGGCTGTCAAGCTTATTTTCATCTTTTGTATTTTATTAATAGAGACACTTGTATGAAAAGAGGGTTTTTTGAAGGTTGGGTTTTGGGGTTTTTTTTTTGCTGAAGAGAGCATCTGCTCCTTCTGCAAATTCTACACCTGAAGTCATAATCCTCTGTGACATTGTAATTGGTGGCTCTGGAAACGATTTTGATGTCATGTAAGATTATGACTTCAGGAGGAGGATAAGCAGTGGGAGCAGATGCTCTCCTAAGCAACAAAGATCCTGTTCTCATGCAACTGTCTCTAGTAATCAAATGGAAGAAACAAAATACAGAAAATGATGTGTAAGCAAAGCCTGGAGTCTTCCATGAGCCATCAGCCAGCCTTTAACCACGTGGCTTCTCCAGCAATTCCATTCTCATCCTTGCACAAATGTGCCTTGGGATGGGCTCAGGAATTGACTTGCTCTTGACTGCATTTTGGCTGCTCCTCCAAGGCAGAGGGATGTGCAGTAAAATCTGTGTGTGAGCTTAAACCTGTGGGTATGGCTGCAATTCACACAGCATGGCTTCCTCTAAGAGTGTGCAGCTGGTGTCTCTTGAATCCAACTTTTACACCAGGCAGCAAGTTGGAAGTTATCTATCCTTGTGCCAGAATGAAACAAGGGGATTTATGCTTGTGTTTTTCCATTTGTTTGGAATGCGTGTGGATGCTGTGTGTGAAACAAGGGGAGTGGGTGAGAGGAGGGACCTCGAGCCTTTGTTTGCTCCCTTTCTTGAGCTGGGGCAATTGATCCATGTTCTTCAGGTCCTACTGAGGGTCAGAGTTCCTGTTTTAGGGCTGTGGTGATGGTGTTGTTTAGGTTGAGAGATAGTTTTGAACAGCAAAATGGAGCCAAAGGGAAGTTCATTCTCCCAATGCCTCTAAAACAGAGAAGAAACGTGAGTGGGAATGGGAAGGACCCAGGGCTGGCCATGTATCAGGAGTTTGCTGCAGGAGGTAGAGCTTGAAAATGAATGTAGTGCAAGGCAGTCCTTTTTCAAGTGTGGGTGCACAGGAGGGTTTGGGTAATAGAACCTCTCTGGGGAGAACAGACTGGTTTCAGCTGTGGAATTGTTCTGGAAGATGGTGAATATACAGGGTGTGGTGATGGGAGCTGGGGAATTAAATCTGCTGCATCACAGCAGTGGCTTAAAGCCTGAGCTGCCTCTCAAACTGTCCCTTTTTGCTGTAAAAGGAGGTTAGTGTTATGTATTTCTGTTCCACTGGCCTGAAAAGAAAGGTTGTTCTCATGTCTCTCAGTCTTGTGACAGCTTTGAACCAGACCCTGTGGTGTCCAGCTTTTGGTGAGCAGCTTCTGCTTGAAGTTTGCTGCTATTTGGGACAAACTAATTCGTGTATTTGAGTCATTAAAAGCCTCTGATTCAGTTCTGGCTCTTTTGCAATGAAACACAATGAGCAGAGCAGGGCTCATCTGGAGCCTCATCAGCAAACAGGAGGCTTGCAAGGGCAAGGTCTCCTCTGAGCTGTAGAGAAGACTGTAAAGATTGTTTCCCTCTGGGCAGATAAATCATTGCAGTGTTTTTCTTTATTCTTTTTCCTTCAGTGTGGATGGGAGGGGGGAGCTCCTTTATGGTTCAGGGAGATGCTCTGCACATAGAAGGGAGTAGTGGTTACAGTGGGAGATGTGGCTCGAGTGATCCAGATCCACTGCCCTGATCTTCCTCAGGTTTCACATGTGACGTGGTTCTACTCTCAGTTTCTGTGTAAATTGACATTTTTTTCCCCCCATCACATGGTGCTCAGCTGCTGCCACACTTCAGATCCAATGAACACAATGTTTTCCATTTTATGCTTGGACCCAAACTTTGCTGGAGTGCTCAGCCCCAAGCACGTGTTATCCCTGTTTAAATAACTCTTCTGTTCAAACCACTGCAGCACCAGTTCCACAAACACTAAAATGCCACAATTTGAGGCCCTGTGGTTGGAGGTTCAGGTGTGACCCCAGGCTTGCTGCTGTGCCAAGATTTCTTTGCAGAAAAGGTAAATTTGCTTTGCCATTTTGGGCTGAGCTGCCGTGCTGGGATTGTCTCTAAATTCCTGCACAGACCCGTGTTTCCAAGGGATTGAGCCTCCCAGGAGCTTTCCCGATCTTTTCCACAATGTTATTTTGTGGGAGAGTCAGTAGATGGAGCTGTGACCCACGGAAGGTCCCACCATTTACCAGCGGGCTGCATGCTAAATAATCGTATTTATATGCCGGTGTGTCTCTGCCCCAAAAATCCTGCGGGCAAGGAATTTGGATGACTTCAGGCTTGCACAGCTACATGGGGTGAGCAGGCACTTCACAATTGTGCAGGAGAAGTTGCTTTCCTGGTGCTTTCCTTGCCATCAGAAAACAGGCTGGAAGAGGGGATGGGAAATGCTTCAGCAAATATCCCCTTGGCTTCAAGGACAGATTTTTATTTTCCACTGTGTGCCTTTAGAATTTTGTCGGTTTTAGCTGAAGTGTTTAGATAGCTCCTGTCATTGTAGTGATTTCAAGGACTCTACAACACCAGACAATACAAGCCAGTGAAAAGTCCTTGGAAAAACACCTTGAAAAAAGATCAAGAAAGCTACAATGAAATAAAAACAAACAAACAAATTTTAAAAAACCCCAAAGCAAAACAAAAAACCTCAGAGAACACGGCATCATTAGGGATTCTTCATAAAGAAGGGGGAAAGTGTCAAGGTGTAGAGGTGAGCTGTGATTTATAGAAATGAATCCAAGGGAAAAACTGTGGTGCAGCTGGAGTGTGTTTTGGGGTGCTGGATGGGCACCCTAAAGCACACTGTAATTTTTGGTTTTTTGTGTCTTTCCATAACTCCCTGGCAGGAGGTGCAGCCAGGGGGATGTCAGGCTCTGCTGTCAGGAATGAGGGACAGGACAAGAGGAAATGGCCTCAAGGTGTGCCAGGGAAGGTTCAGGTTGGATACTAGGGACAATTTCTTCACCAAAAGGGTTCTCAAGCCCTGGCAAAATCCGTCCAGGGCAGTGGTGGAGTCTCCATCCCTGGAGGGATTTAAAAGCCATGAGGATGTGGCACCTGGGGATGGGTTCAGTGGTGTCCATGGTAGGGAATGGTTAGGCTTGGTCTTAGGGGGCTTTTCCACCCTAAACAATTCTGTGATTCTGTGACTCAGGTCCCTCTTGGCTTATCCAGTGCTGGAAGGTGCCGAGAATTTTTCTCATTTAGGACAATTTCACTGTTCTGGGGATCCAGACTCAGAGGAAGAGAAACACAAACCTACCCAGCCGGTGTCAGGTATGAGCACTGCTTGGTTTGAAGTGACTTTCATTATAAGATTCCTGCCACTTTCTAGGAAGAGCTTTCAGCCTAAATTAGATCTTCTTGTTCAATCTTCTGTAGCATTACCTAAATTTCCCCGTGCTTGTGATTGTCCTTTTTTAGTGTGAAACCCTTGGCTGGATCTTCCCTTTTTCTTAAACTGCTGATTCCAGTGGCCCTGTGTGGCTGTGAGCTTGCTGAGGGGATGAAGCAGCCTCCTGGGATTCAGTTGCAGAGATAGGGCTTCCAGGTGGGAGCACAGGCCTGAAATGGAGTATTGGGAAGTGCTGAGTGAGCCAGTCCCTCTCCTGGCATTTAGCACAGGGCTGAGTTATCACAGATGAGTTTTTGCTCACCTCAGGGCTCAGTATTCCCCCTTGCCCTGGATATCCCTGCAGCATTGCGCTCACCTGGATTCTCATTGTGGTCTCAGGCACATAAAATCCCTTTTGGGGATCCCTTTTACTCTTAGAGGGGTTGGAGGGGGCTCTAGGGGCAGTGAGTGATTACAAGATGATCTTTGAATTCAGCCGATCCTGTGCTGCCCACCTGCCTGCTGCAGTCCTGCTGCCACTGCACAAAGCTGCTGGGAGCACCTAGGGCTTATTCAAGATTTTCAAGCTGGTTTTGCATCCCTTCAGCACCTTCTCTTCCTTCTGACCTTGAAGAAGGCCCTGTCTGCTGCTGGCTTTCCTGGTCCCAGAGCTGCTGATCCCACCCTGCCAGCCCCAGCGTGCCGAGGGCTCCAGCCCTGCACAAGTGGGATTGCTGAGGACTTAATGTATCACCAGGCTGGTGTAGTGAATCATTAGCATCCTGCTCAAGCTTTCATTGTCTGTTTCATTTCCTGCTCTTGGAAACCCCTGAATCATTCTGTCACAGACTGAATAACAAACTGCATCCTTGTCAGATTGCGTTGCCCAAGGATTCCTTGGCGGGCTTGGCGAAGGTTGAATGCGTGAGGTGTGGCCCAGACACCTTTGCTTCTACCAGGGATGTTGTTTATGGGTGGGTTTAAATACATTACAAGCCAGCAGGGCTTGTGGGACCATCCCCAGTTTGCCATATTAATTTATCTTCTTTTGGGGGTACTTGCAAACCCCCTTCCTTAAATGCATTCCTGTGGCTGACCCAAATGCCTCATTCTGACTGCCAGCTCGTGTGTTTTGAAAGGAATTCAGTTCTGAAACCTTCCTCAGTGGGCAGATTGGTTTGTGCATGAAATAACTTTCAAGGATTGTCCTCTCTCTCTTGGCTGAGAACTAATATTGGAATAGCACTGTCGTGCTTTCTCTTCATGAGGGCGTAAAAGGCTGAACGGAAGCATTAACTGCAGCTTTAAAGCATTTCCATAGTAAAATAAATCTAATTGAGCAGTTATTGCAGTAGCTTTTTAATTTGTGGAAGAGATTAGGAAATAACTTTCAGCTTGCTCTGGCAGAGCACTCCCCTAGGACGTGTCCTGGGCGCTCTGGCATCGCTCTTTGGGCTCTTATTCCCTCCCCCTCTAATTGTCCGGTCACATTTGAGTGATGCAGAGTTCAGCTGGCAAAATAACACGGGAGCCTCAGTCTGCAGGCGTGTTTGATACAAACCTCAGCTCACAGGAGAAGCAGCAGAGTGCTATTCATGCCTTACAGGGAAACCACAGCAGAGAGATGTAATTTGCCTCGGCTCGGGATGAGTCTGATGTGTTATTGCTCCTTCCCTGTGGCTCAGCACAGTGGCAAATGAAGAAGCTGCACTGAGGATAATGGGAGAGTTGGCAGTGATGTGTGTGAGTGATTTCCAGAGTCCCATCTACACCCCTTGGTCTCAGGTTGGAGACTGCAGTGATGGGACTTCAGTGTGGAAAAATCAGCAGCTGTGGGAGAATGTTGGTTTGTCTCCATAGACATGAAGGGATGGAAGATACCCCCTAAAGGAAAACACTTTATAGCAAAAATATCTCATTGTGTGGAGTTAAGAGCAACCAGAGGAATCTGAACATCTTTCCTTGGGAGCTTTTCAAGTCCATTTCTGAGGTTTGGAAATAAAGTCTGCTTAGCATTGGCATGCTGGAAGGGAGAAAGGCACTAGAGAATGGATCTGCTTTAGAGTCAGTGTGGGGAGGGTTTGGACCCCTATGAGAGGCTTCTGGGGGTTGAGTGAGAGGCAAGGGTTCTCCCTGCTCCCAGGAGAAGGGGCTGGGAGAATCCCACCTACAGTTTCTTTGGTGAGGCCAAATCCTCTTTGGAAGATGCTCCTGCAGAAGCTTCTTTGGCAGTCACTGTGTGCAGGGAGAGATTTTCACCTCCTTGGTACCGAGGTCAGGGCACGGCCAGTGGAACAAATCTGGAGTGTTTGCCTGGCCTTCCCTGGAAGATGAGAAAAGTGTGAGTGTGTGTGTTGGGTCATGCTGCTGCCAGCTGCTCCAGCTTGCCCTGGCACTTCCTCCATTCCACCCTGCCATGCTGCAGGAAGGGAGTTTCCAGGCTGGCTCAGGTGTGCTGGCTGAAGCTTTCAAGACAGATGCCACGCTTGAACTTGGAGGTGTGAGCAAGTCTTCCAGTAAAAACAGGCTGTGCCTGGCAGGGGATTAACAGGGCTTTCTGCATGTAGGTGAGAAAGCTGCATACAGGGCAGAAAGTGAGTTGGTCTCAAAGTTCTGCTCTTGAGAAACTTGTGGCTCTCCAAAAACAGCTCACCAGCCTGTGGGGAAGGTCAGAACAGAGAGGGGAGAAGGTGTGTGACTGCAGCAGAGACTGGTTCGCATTTGTCAGAGTTGTGCCAACCAGAGTCCTCGTCTGCTCTGTTCCCCCAAATCAAACTCCTCATTTCCTTCCTTCCTCTCCTTCTCTGGAGCTTCTTTTTCCATAAGCTCAGCTTGGTTTGTGGAGGTCAGAGAGCTGCCCTTGATCCATTCCTGATACTCTGTATTTCCTCACCTCATCTGCTGTGCGCTGCTTTTGTTGGCAGTGTTTAATTATCCCTCCTTGCTTGCCAGCCTCTGGGAAGTGGGATGTGCTGAAATGTCTCATTTGGCTTAGGACTTTCCTTGGGTTTCTGTGGAAATCTCAAGGGGAGGAACATTCTTCAGCCCCAAACACTGCCTTATCCTTTCCTTACAAGTAAAGGAGGTTTGAGCAGCCCCTGATGCAGAGAGCTGTCCCATCCAGGGTGTGTGGTGCAGAGGTTGCAGGGGGGTGGTGTGATCCATCTTTTCCAGGCTGGCTGGGGACATTCCCCATGGCTTTGGGCCACCCTTTGGATCTATCAGCAGGTGGGATCTCCTGGGGACTCACTGTCCTCTCAGGAGAGGCATGTCAGTGTTTGCCAGGAGATAGCTGCATTCCTGGGAGGGTCTCTTTTGTCTTGCTAAAATCGAGGAAATCTGATCAAAGTGCAGCCTTGCTTTAGACTTTTTTCTCTGTCTTTTTGACTTTGTCCCTGACCTACATATTGGATCCTGCCACAGTGGTTGGAGGTAATTGAGAGTGTAGTGTTAGGCTATTTACCAAGCTGTTCACTTGAAAATAACCTTACTGAGTCCAGTCCACACCTGTTCTGGGAGAATCCTGGAGACAAATAGCAAAGCATCATTAACCCTTTCATCCACACACAACCAGTTCAAGAGCTAAGAGCAGAGAGATGCTGATGCCAGGAGGAATTTGTACACAGGGTGTGCTGCATCATTTCTTTCCCAGCTCTGTGGATGATTTCAACCAGCTGCTGTGGCCAGGTCTGCTCAGTGTCCACATCCACATGAGGACACTTCAGAAACCTCCTTGTGGAAGTTCCTGCTGGGTAGTGGTTGGTTTGGTGTTGATTCTGCTGGACCAGAGGTTATGCTGGAAAGTGTGCATGGTGGGGGGTGAGAGGAGGGAGGTGTTTTCTTTGTTATCCCAGTGGTTGTTTCTGATTAAAGGATCTGTTCTGAAGGGGCTGCTAGTCAGTTGCCTAGAAAACTTGCTTTCATTTAATTAATCATGATGAGTTTAGTCTGGAGGTTTTGTAGGAGAGAGCAGGCAAGCATATCCTTGGCTTTTTTCCCTTGAAAAAAAAAAAAATCAAAACCCAAACCAAAAAAAACCCAGGGCTTCATGTCTGAAACTGCAGCTCTTTTGTCTCCCTGGGTCAACATCGTTCTCTGTCCTTCGGGTTTTAATTTTACAAGCAGAGGTGGATGGAGTTTGAAGTCCATCCAGGTGTGGAATGAGGAAAGAACTCTCAAGAAGATTACAGGAGCTGTTCTGCAACTCATTAACTCACTCTCTTCCCCTTCTTGTTATCTCCTCCCCATGCCTGGGGCCTTTCGAAGCAGTGCTCTAAGTGCCTCTCACTTAATCTAGCCCACCTGGACAGGTGGATGAAGAAAGGAATTGCCTTCCGGGGGAGGACTAAAGGAGCGTGGATTGCAGAGGGAGCTGCTTTTGGGAACTGCTAATCCCAGTTTAACATTATGACAGCTGCTCGTTAAAATCGGGGTGTTTTTTAACAGGCAGTTAAAGGAGAGGCTTTGCACGCACATTTAGCTGAGAATAATAGTGAACCATGTGCATTTGATTTTTTTTTTCCTTAAATCACGCAAATTGTACATGGAAAGAATTCTCCGGCGTCAACTTGCTGGGGTATGGAATTTACAAGGTTTGCAGTAACATACAGTTTCCTGTTGAGGGGGGGGAGAAAATCACAAAGCTTTCCTTTTTTTCTCTTATTTTAAGATCAAGTTCAAACCTCTGGTATAAACCCAGCCTCTTTAGGAGGGACACTTAACTGCGTTGGGGTTTTTCACTTGTCTCGGTGGCAGTTCATCATGTAAACTTGTCTGGCTTCTTGTTTTTATAGCTGCATGTAAAGGCTGCTTATAAACTACAATTTTGTACGTGGTGAGAAGGCAGCACTCAGGTCCAATTTGGGAGAGTCTGTATACAGAGAAGGAAGCAGTTTCTCTCCCTTGGGAAGATGGCAGTTTCTTCCTTTGCTGGACTTCAGTAAACTTGGTCCATTAACATGATTTTCTCTGCAGGACTGTGGTGTTGGATCAGAAACACGAAGAGCTGAGGCAGAGCAGGGACTATCAAAGAGACATTTGGCTGTATTTTATGTGATTTCACTGCAGACTTTACCAGCTGCCTCCCAGATCAGCAGTTATTTGCTGGTTGATTTCTTGAGGGCAGTGTTGTGGAAGTAAGAAGCTGCACAGCCCTGACACAAGTCCCCAGATCTGCTCAGGGAGCCGTGTCCTTTTCTGCCAGCCCTTAGGCATGAGGCATGAAGGGCAGGTCTGTGATGCAGAGAGATAGAAAATTGCCCCAGGTAGTTCTGTTGCTGGAAATTCTTATTCCTGCAGCTACTTAGGTTCAGGCAAATTAATTCAACCCACCAAGGCTGAGCAGCCAGCCTGGGAATGGAAGTTTCTCTGCTGTGTTTTTGGCAGCTCTACTCCAGATCGTTTGTGGATGGGAATGTCCTTTGTGTCTCCCAGGAAATGCCAGTCTCTCCTGTTGCTTTCTTCAGCTGGCTGCATTGCTACCTGGGATTTTCATGCCTGTTTCCAGCAGCTGGATCTCCAACCTTTCCTCACTGTTTGACAGAAATCGGGCCATTTCAGAGCTGGAGATGAGCTGGGAATCTTGCAGGCACACACCTGTCTAAGTTTGTGGAGCAGAGAGCTTCTCTTTGTGCCCAGCACAGCTCGGTTCAGCCTCCAGGGATGGTGCTGCCGGTGTGACTCTGCCTCCTTGCCAGTGATAATGAACTGGTCCTTGTCACCCCCTTCAGAGGAAACACCTTGGTGGCACAGGACTAAGAGTCACTGATCTTTTTCATTTTAAGGTGTAACTCTTAAGGGTAATTATTCTACAGTTTTTACCCTCCCAGCTTTAAAAGACTGAATTCTTGTTACACTGCCCTGAATAACACCATTTCTCTTCCTCACAGGTTGCTGTCATGTAAAGTACTTGCTGGTGGGCACTTGGGCTTTTTCTGTACGGTTTTTTCTGCATTGTTTAATGGCTTTAACTTGTGCAAATCTCTTCCCTTGCTCTGCAGCCTGGATTGAAAAGAAGGCTGCAGTGTGTGAGTGTGAGCACACTTCAATGCTTATCTGCACATCTGAGCTTTCTAAACTTGCCTGTGCTCTAATTGCAGAGTGTAGGCTCTGCATGCAGAACAACCCAGCCTGAAGTGATAATCCCAGGCTCAGCCCCGAGGGAATGCCTGACATTGCTCTGGCCTGATTTTCCTAATGGCTCTGCAACTTGCCTCTGGTTTGCAGGTGGTGTAAATTGTTACCGCTGAGCACCTTGCCCAGCTTGGGCAGAGCTCTTGGCATCTCTGATCCTCTCAGAATACCTACCCGTCTCGATTAATTTTTTACTAATTTTTTTAAAAACTTCTTCCTCCCTCCCGATTTCAGGTGCAATTTGGGCTTGTGGCAGCTTGGCAGACTCGCTGCAGAGGGGTGCAAACCCAGCCTGAGCTCCCTGCTGACACAGAGAGGGAAGAGTGGGAGACCTGGAGCTCCAGCTGCCCCTCCTGCCTCCTCCTTCCTTGCCCCCATCCTGCATGATGGATGCCAGGCCATCCCCTTCCCTTGCACTGCAGAACTGGTATTTTTCCTTGGCTGATCACCTGTGTCTGATTTAGTTTCCAGGCAGAGCGCCCTGCATTAAACGTCGTCATTTTCCCTCTGCTTCACGAGGACTTGACAGAGGTCATCAGAGATGTCCCCATGAGGCACTTGGATGAAATTACCTTGTTTAAAAGCAGAGTGGCTGAGGAACCTCCCAATTTGTGGTGGTGACTGCCACAGCATGGAAAGGACAAGTCATTGTGAACCCATGGAGCAGCTTCTTGTTGGCCTGGATTTCCCATCCTTGACCCCTGGCCCCTCGCTGGATGCTGTACAATCACTTCAACCAGGTGCAATTGCAAAATAAAAAAAGCTGGTTCTTTACAGTGGGGAAACATCTATTGGATATTGCTTGCATCTGAAAAAATCGTGTCTCAAAGGCTTGTGGAATCTGATGAGTATTTCCTTGCGGTTGATGTGAATTGTTTCTGTTATTTTACTGAAGTTAAAGGTAAGAGAAACTGACTTAACAATGCTCTGTCCCCTGTGTCCCCTGGTGTCTGTCCCAAGGGCCCCTGTGTACGTTGGCAGTGTGCTTTGTGGTTTTGGTGGAAATCATTCTTTGCTTCAGTCTGTTTTTGGCAAAGTAGAGAGCCTAGGCCAGCTCAGAGGCACAAAAATGTGTTGCTCAACTGAAGTGCATCACATCTTTTCTATGTTACAAATAGGCATTTGTAGTCACACATGTGCAGTCACAGATATTTGAAGGATTTTTTTTTTTTTTACTGAGAAGTACCATAAGGACTCTTTATTTTTTAATAACAAATTAAGGTTATTAACACCTTGACCATGGTATGTTCCTGCTGGTGCTGTTTCCATTGGTCTGGTGGAAGAAGTTCTCAGCTCTTCTGGAAATCCTTGTCCTAGGGTAGATGGTGCCTACAGTGAATAAGTTGAGGCTCAGATCTGATTTATATGCAGTCTGTCTTGCAGTGTAGATGGGAATGTAGTGTTCCAGTTCTGTCCTTATATCCCATGCCTTGAGCTCATGCTAATTTTAGAGATGTTATGAAGTATTTTCACAGTGTGATTTCAGTCAGCTTCTCTGCTCCACAGAACTTCCTCAGGCATCAGTAGTGGTCTGGATCACTTTCATATTGCCTTATTTACTGAGCACTTTTAAAAGCATCAGACAGCTGTACCAAAAGCCAAGTTACAAGTTCCTGGAGCTGCAAGTCTGGGTGGCAGAATTTTCCTTGGTAGCACACCAGGTCTGTTTTCTGCAAAGCAGCTGCTGACCAGAGCTGTCTGACTTCACCCAAATCCCGAATGTGTTGAGCTCTGCTCTTCTGGGGAGGCCCAGAGTCGTCCAAAGATGATGTGCCCATCTCCTTGTCAGCATTTCCTACCCAAGATGCCCTCTCCCAAATGCTCTTCTGCCCTCCGTGTTCAGAGGAAGCCTGGTCTGATGGGATAGACTTGAGAGCAAAATGCATCTCCCAGCCTGGGAGGACTTTCTGTCCTTGCTTTCCAATCAGCCACGTGTGAGCCTGCCTGGAATTGTGTCCCCCAGGTGTAAATCTTGAGCCAGGCTGTGACAGCCCCTGTGCTCAGAGAGGTCACAGTGAGGAGCAGGTGAGTGTCAGGCTCTGCTAGCACAGGTCTGTGCCCTGCTCAGACCAGCCCTGCTGGTTTGCTGTCCTTCCCGAGGCCCTCATCCTTCCCCTGTGAGGGCAGGGAGCCAGCACAGCCTCTGGAGTGCAGCAGGAATGTGAGGCCAGCTCCCCTGGGAGTGCTGCAGCTGAGCTGGGAGCGCTCCTGAGCGTTGGAGGCTCTGCTTCAGCTCCCTGCAGCTGAGTGTGGGGAGCTGCTGCCCTGCTCCTGCCACTGCTTCCCCTCCCACTCTCCCCCCTGAGGTTCTTTCTACCTCTTGTCACATTACTCACCCATTTGAATCCCCTTCTCCCTCTCTTGAGCACATCAGATGTGCTTTTTGGCACGAGCACGAGCTGCTGCTCTGTCCAGCTCAGGCCACTTCAGCTCTGCCTGGTTTTTGTCCGTGTTTCTTTCCTAGGATGACCAGCAGGACTGGGCAGAGGGTGTTTGCAAAGCTGCTTTCTCCTCCTGGTTGGAAGCACTGGCAAAGTTGCCTTGTCCTGCCTGTGCCACTGGCCTCAGGGCAGAGGGAAGGTGCAGGGTGTGGCAGGAGCTCTCTGGTGCCTTAGGGAACCTGTTCAGTCCTGTGTAGGAATCCTGGTGTTGGTTGAGCGAGGCCATTCCCACCCTCAGCGGGGATTTCCCTGCACAAACAGCTGTGGTGGCATCAGCAGGAGCTGGGCAGTGCTGCCAGCTCACCTCTCCTGTTCCTCTGGGGGACAGTGCTGTGCAGAACCAGCTGCTGCCTGATTCTGGTGTGAAACCTTTGCTCTTGGGCTTGCAACCACCTGGTGGAGCGTGCTGTGCACTTGGCTTGGCACATCCATGTCCACCTGCCTGGTGTGCTGCTGGATGGGAGCAGCAGCCAGGGGTGTTTTATATGCTGTTATTCTCTTGCCAGGGATGTGATGTTTGGGCATCTGTATTCATGCAAGTGGCTCACAAGTCCTGATGGTGCTGCCAGTTGTAAGCAGGGCTAGGAAAGGTCACCCACAGGTGATAAAGGCAGCATCCCAAACAGTAATAAAGAGCTAAAATCACCTTCCACCCCCAGCTCCCCAACTCTGGGCCAGTGCTTGATATCTGTACTACAAATCCTCTTATGGAGAGTGAGAATTTCCGCTGCTTTTGCACTCCAGGCAGGATTCACCAGATGTTAATAATGTGCTTATTTTCTCTAAGTGCTATTTTGGCATCGGTGTTAATTACAATTTATATTCTGCAACATTTACACTGGGAAAAGAACCCACCCTAATGGTACCCAATTGGCAGAGCTGGGCTATTAAACACAGCTCCATATGTTCTGAGCAGAGCAGTGCATGGGACTCAGAGCCCACTCAGCACTCAGGCAGCTGCAGAGGAAGAGAGGGGAGCAGGGAGAGGGGTGTTCTGCTCCTGGATTTTATTTACTATGAAATCCCCCCTCCTTTTCTCTGTCCCCATCTCTCCAGAAATCTCCCTCCTGCTATCTGGGAGCATTTAAGGAGGTGATCTCTGAGCCTGCTGATGCTGCTGTCCATAGTCTGAAACAAATGAATTCAATTCCAGAAGGTGCCCTTCTCACAGGGAGCGCCTCTGCAGGATCCCAGTCCCTGCTGCCTTCCAAAGCAGACCTCCAGTCTTTGGGAACTGCAGCAGAAATCTTTGTTCTGACCACCCCCAAAGAGTCCATGGTTCTGTGAGAGAAGGATGTTCTGGGACAGGTCTGTTCTTGTGTAAAACTCGATGTAGTTTGCTGCTCTGCTCATGTCCAAAGTCTTGTTTGGCTGGGAGGGTCTGGAGTGACCCTGGTGTGGGGAATTCAGAGGGGCTGAGTCGTCTGTGTTCCCGTGGGTTTCTTGGGAGTGTGGGTCAAAGGATTGCTTCCTCAGCTGTTGGCAAAGCTGATTTCATGGTCTCTTTAGGAAATGGCAGTGTGTGCACTGCTGTGTTAGGAGAAGGGGCTGTGTGGTGACAGCCTCTCCCTTCAGGAGAGCTCTGGCTGTGGTCACTGCTCTGTCAGGGAGGAGGAGAAGATGGGAGTGAGAGGAGGCAGGGCAGGATGGAGTCATGGATCTCCCTCTGGAATCCAGACACACATCCTGAGCTTGGCCTGTTGTGGGAGGGGAGGAGGCTCCCCGGGTGCTGAACCCTCCCCTCCAGGTGAGGTGTTGCTCACAGAGGGCAGACCTGGGGCTGGGGTGCACTGAGAGCAGCAGAGCCACAGCCCCCTCACCGGGGTTGAATTCCCATCACTGCCTCCTCCTCTGCAGGGCCTGTCCCCTCACAGGGATGTTCAGAGCTGTGGGACAGTGGGCAGGAGTGTGGAACCGTCCCTGTGAGGTGCTGGGTGCCTCCTTCCAGCAGTGCTGGTTTAGGATAAAGCTGTAGAAATTTGGGGCTTTCCCCCTGGTGGAGGGAACCAGTGCAGAAGGATTGTTTCACCTGTCTAAGGGGGATGCAATTCCCTCTTGGCTGGTCCCAGCAGAGTGTCCAAAGCTGGGAGAGGAGTGCAGGAGCTGTGCTGGGTGCTGCAGAGCCCAATCTCCTTCCACTGCAGCTCTCCTGCCTCTTTGAGATGCACAGGCAGCCAGGGTACTCCAGCACGAGAATCATTTCCATAGAAACCAATTGGGATGTTGTACAGGGAATAATGATTAATAGTGAAGGGATGTTACCTCAGGCCCTTTTCATTTTTTAGGGGGCAGTGAGGGACAAACTGGGGCACAGGTAGGGGGACAGGGAGACTTGAAAACTAATGGAAACCATCTCTTCCATTAATTTCCAGGGCAGCTTCCCCTCTTCTCCTCCTACCCAGCCCCCCACTGCTGCTCCCAGCTTTCGTCAAATTTTCAAAATGGCTAACCTGGTTAGAAATAATCATAATAATAAAAAAGGATGGATGAGGTCTGACTACTAACATTGTTGCTGTTAGCAGCAGGATTTCAGCCATAAAACATGAAGCAAGGGAGGCATTGACCTTTCCGCTGTTTGAAATGAATGGAGACATCAATATCTATTGTTTTGTGGCATTGACCTCTGACGCTCTCAGCTCGCCCTCCCCTTTCTTTTTTTTTAATTTCCCCCTGACACTGGAGGAAAGGGGTCAGTCTGTACCATCTATTGATCCCCATCTTACTTGGTGATAGGGAAATAATTAGAATTTTAAAGATCCCTGCTGCACGCTGGTGAAATATACACACAGAGGCACAGGCTAAGCCCCCGCTTGCCATGTTGTGTTCTCCCCCCTTCCTTGCAGAGATCCAAAGCTCTGAGATCTGAAGGAAGGCAGATCAATATAGGTTTAATCATGATGGGGGTTTTAGTTCAGTTTTTTAAATAGTAAAGTGTAACATTTTATGTTAATGTTGTCGGAGCCTGGCTGCCTGGTGCCTTGTTTTATTTATTCTTTTAAGTAGCCCCTTCTTTTGTGAACTTCATCTATGTACAGAGAATGTGAAATCAGGCATTGCTAATTAGCTGTATGACAATTAAGTAATGTAGCACAAAACCATTAGGACACTGGATTTGTTTTTGAAGTTTGTCCTTTGAAGTGGAAGCTGCAACTCCCTGCCCAAGGCTGCTGGGGAAAATGTTTTTCTATCAAAACTTTCTTTGAAAATAAAATGTCAGTGTAAGAGTCCCTATTTCTGTCGTCTCTCCCTCTAAACAGCGGCTGGAAATTGTTTCTCCTTGTAAAAACTGCTGGCATTGATAGAAAGGGGGATTCAGGAAAGCATTAAATGGGCAGTTGGTCTCCAAACCCCCTCAGTTCTGGTAGAGATATGACCAAAAATTCTTCTTTAGCTCCTTGAAAGGGAACGGTGCCACGCTGGGAGAGAAGACCCAGCTCCCAGCTCTGGAGATGGCAAAGGATGGTGGTGCTAAAACTGGGGGTCCATCTCTGACACCCCAAGTGCCACCAGGGTGGCAGCCTGGTCACAGACCCCTGCAGGCTCCTGGGCTCGGGCTCCTCCATCGTGTGCTGGTTTGACACTTGTGTTTGCATCTGGCCCTTTGTCCTCGTAGTGAGTCCAGTTCTGAATGTGCAACTTTCATGTACGCTGGTGGCATGTAAAACTTCAAATAAAGAGTGGAACATTTGGAACCAGCCCTGCCTCTTTGCCTCCTGCTTCCCTGTCCGTGTGGAGCCCAAAGCCACCCTCTGATGGGGAGTGTTGGGCATTGCCAGGTAAGGTGTGTGTGTGTGTGGGCAGGGTGCACTGGGAGTGCTGGGATGAGCACTTTGGGCTTACAGCCCTGATCTCCTGGGTGTCCTGGGTGTGGGGATGCTGTTCTGTGGTGTTTGCGGCAGAAGAAGGAGTTACTCTGTGTTTAGGAGATGTTTCTCCTCCTTGGATCTCTGCACACCCGACTGCTGAGCTGTGCTGAGGTGGGACAGAGCATTCAGCACCAGGCTGGGTGGGACTGGAGCAGCCTGGTCCACTGGAAGATTCCGATGAGTTTTGAGGTCCCTTCCAACCTGAGCTTTTCTGGGATTCTGTAGCCATTATCCCTGGGTAAGTGACTCACAGTGGCTTGAGGAAAATCCATTTATTTGAGCAAGCCCAGGCCACGTCCCACCCCTTGCTCTGACAGCTGCAGCCCCTGGACAGCAGACAGGAGCTGCACCACTGCCCTGTGTGAAGCCAAGGGCTAAAATCAGGTGCCTGGTGAAATGTGAACTGGGATGGCCATAATCCCATCAATGGCACCATGGCTGTGTGGGTTTAGCTGTTCTGGGCTGGCTGAGGCTGCAGGAGGGGGAAGCTGGGATGTGGGAGTGGGCAGGATGGGCTGCTCATGGTGAGGGAAACTCCTCAGGCATTAACCTGCCTTGGAGCAGCATTTCTGCCCTGGATGGATCCTGGAGCTGTGCAGTGGTGGCTGAAAGGGCACTGCCACCCACACTGAGTGTGGAGGGGAGTGGGATGGATGTGCTGGGGCTGCACAGTCCTGGGCTCATCTCTGTGATCAGTGCTCAAAAAAATGTGCACCACGTTGGGCTGTCTGTGTGTTGCTGTTCCCAGGGATGGTGGTACACAGAGAAGCCACGCTTCAGCACCTTCTTTGAGGTAAGAAAATCCACAAAATAATCACACAGGAGGAGCAACTTGGTGGAAAATCATGCAGCTCATTTGCTTAAGTCAATTCAACCCAGGGAGGTGAAGTAGAGAAAAGCCTCAGGACTGGGGTGTGATCAGTTTTAAAAAGGTGAGTGAGTCTGTGCAGGACTTGTGGGACTGTCAGAACCTCTGTGCTGGGATCTCTGCCTGCAGTGACCCAATGTTTTATTCCCAGAGGGGATCATGGGCTCTCCTCTGTTTTTCTGTTCTGGCAGATCTGCTCACCCAGGCCCTCCTTCCATCCCTCCCGTGCTTGTGTTTAAGTTATAGATTTTACTGTTCCAATAACATTTATCTAAACGTGCTTTGGGGGGAGGGAGGAAGGAGATAAGGAGGGAGGAGGCTGAGGAAGGAATGTGCTTTTGGACTCTGCTAAGCCTCCATTTTATTGCTGGGACTTGTGTGGGGTTTTGGAATTCATGATCATCCCAGGGGAGGACTCAGGGGAAATGGCTGGAAGAGCTGTGGCCAGTCTGAAACACTGGTGGGAGGAAACCCAGGGATTTCTGTGCAGAGCATCCCTCTTCCCCTTTGGTACTGATCTCCTGTCCTCTGCCAGCTTATCTCTTGGCAGGGAGGGCCCTGACTCAGTTTCCAGGCAGGAGAGCTGGAGTGGAGGTGTGGGAATGCTGAGGGTGCAGAGCTCAGCTTGCCACAGGGAGGGATTTTCTGCTCTGGTGTCTCAGGGTGTTTCTGGGTTTGCCCTGCCCTGGGCACATGGAGCAGGGATGCCAGGGAGAGGGGCAGAAGGCCCTGGTTCTTCACTGCTGGGACATTCTGTGGGAGGGCTCCAGGGGTGGGATGGCAGGCGGAGAGTTCCTCTGGGTCTGTGCTCCAAGTGCAGTTGGAGCAGTTTGTGCTGACAGAGAGGCAGGGCAGGAGGGACTGTGGAGGACAGAGGCCAGATTGCTTCAGCTCCCAGAGGTGAGGGATGTCTGTGGCCACAGGAGGCAGCTGACAGTTCCCAAGGTGCCAATTTTGGGCTTGCTGCCTCTCCCAGGGGTTGGAAATGAGGCAGAGCTGGAGGATTCCTGCCCTGCACAAGGGAGAACCAGTGTGTGAGTGAGGTTCTGGCCTTGAGGAGAGGTGGAAAGCCTTGGGGAGGATCAGGAGAGGAGGAGTGATGGTGTCAGGGCAGGGGTGAGCTGTAGCCCTGTGATCCAGCCCTTTCTGTGACTTTTGGTTGCCACCAGAGTGGACTCCATGGTCCCATTCCCATTTCACTGTGCTTGAATTTGGTTTTTGGCGTGGTGGTGAAGGTTTGCATGGTGAGAGAGAGCCATGGCAAGTGGAGAAGAGAAGGAAAAGGATGAGCTTTCTTTTTCCTAGGAAGCACAAATGGATGGAGCAGTATTTCTGAACAAACAACTCTCTCCCCCCTGTCTCCTGGAAGCTGCATTATCAGAGCACCATTACTGTCCTCTCTTCTCCTTCCCCCCACCAATGAACAGGAATTAAAAATACAACTAATAAAACCCTTTTACTTTCTCCAGCAGGAGGAGGGAAAAAAAAGAAAAAGCAAAGCAGCCTTGAAAATGCTAAAGGACATAAAGGGCATTCATGAAAGGGTTGGATGGTGGTTATTGCAGCAGGGGGAAAAACATTATTTCACTGTGCAGATAAAAGGAAGTGGAAAAGCAGCATATTTATAGCTGGGGAGCCTGGATTCCTTGTTAAGCTGCTATTATCAAATTAATGTCAAAATGCATCAAACAGGCACGAGTGTTCTGGGCCCCTTATGCAAAGTGCTTGCAAATTGGTTACAAATACATTTGTTTACAGGGGACGAGGCAGGAGCGAGCTAATTAGTCATTGTAGCAGGGCTGTTTTGTGTCTTTTTTTTCTTTTTTTTTTACATTTTTTTGGCAATTACACAAACAAGCTGTTTTGAAGTATAAATACACGCTGCATTAGAGCCCCTTTAAAGGGGAATCAAATGGGAATTGTGGGATGCAGAGGGCTTGGTGTGGAGCATCATGTGGAGCATGGTTCTCTCCTTGTGGATGCAGCAGGAGTGCCACACTGAGCACTCAGCTCTGGGATGGGCTGTGGAAAGGGAACAGCTCCCATCCCTGGGCTTTGGGATGTGGGTGGAAAGAGAACAAATGGGTTTTGGGTCCTCTGAGAGGCCTGAACCCCCTCATATGGGGCACAATGCTGTTAATGTTAAATGTTATATCTATAAATGTTAATGTTAAGGTTTCAGCTGCCCACCTCTATCATGGGAATTCCCTTTGGGCCTGGGGTGTTTTGGGGTGGTTTTGGTGTCAGCAGCAGCTGCCAGCTCAGGGTGTGAAGCTCCTCATGCCCATCTGGTGGGTGCTGAGATGGTTTTGGATGAGGAGAGCGTCCCATGGATGTGTGAAGAAAGGAATCTGGTGCGGGCTCTCCCCGGTGAAGGTGTCCTCAAGGCTTCTTCAACAAAACCACAGCTGCACCTCCCAGCCCCATTAATGAGGAAGGGAAACAGGTGAGCTTATCTGATCCTCAGTGTGGGAATGGTTGGGGAATTTGGTTGGGGGGCAAATGGAAACTTCCTGCTGCCCTGCATCTTAAAGCATCCCATTCTGGGAGTCAATCACAGCTCTGCCACTCAGGGAAGCTGCTAATTGAATCTGCTCTGGTGGGAGAGGATAAAGCCAAGAGGCATCTACCACCATTATTTTTAATTTCCTAAGAAAGAGAAAAGAGGGAGGAAGGAACAAGTTGTGCCCCTCTCATCCCTGACGTTTCTTGGCAGAAGGTGCAAAAACCCCACGGCTGCTTCTCCATTTGGATTTGTTTGTGGGAAATCTGCCCTTCAGGCTGGAATAACCCTTCTGAGCAGGTCCTGCACTCCCAGAGGTGCTGGGAACATTGACTTTGATGCCATCATAAAAACCTGTTGTGGGTGGGAACAGAAGAGGAGAAAATCTCAGAGGACCAAGAGCAGCGAGAGGGCAGGGCTCCCCCAGCCTCCTGCAGGAGCTCTGGTGTTTGCACCAGGTTTTATTCATTTAAACTCAAGGTAACATTTCCCTGCACCTTGGGCCTGCTTTTCAGTGCTACCTTCAAACTCCAAACCTCTCATTTTGCCTGGTTGGCTTTGGTGGGCTCATTTGCCATGGGGAGGGTGACGCACTCCATGGGGATCAGGGGCTGTGATGTTGAGGAATGTTCCCATTTCCAGCATAATCCCACCCCTGCCCCACAGGGTGTGCAGGAGCAAATGCAGGAGCAGCTCGTTGTAATCAGGCTGTGCCTCGTGCCCAGTTGTTCAATCAGGACCTGTCTCTCCTCATTTGCAGCAGGGCTCTGGTGTGACTGTCACCCCTGTGATTGTTGGTGACCATGCCACGGGATCCTGCTCTGGTTTGAGCTGTTGTTCCAGCATCTCCTGGGAGCAGAGCTGGAATCTCCACCCTCTGTAAGTCCCTCTGGTCACCCTTTCCCTGTGGAGCCCAATGGCTTTGCCTTGGTGGAAATGGATGATGGGGCACAGACCTGTGCTTGGTTTCCTTCTCCACTATTAATTAGCATAATGAAGGTGCAGCTTCTCCTGGAGTTGTGTTGGCAGTGACTTCCAGGCTGCATGGTGAGCCCTCAGTGTCCAAATGTGCCCAAAGTACCCAAGGACCTTCCTTGGTGTGTCCTGGGATGTGTTCCTCAATATCCTCATTATCCATGTCCAGAGGGATGGAAGCACTGCCCTCAGTCCTGCCTCCTGTATTCTCTGGGAAATACAGGACACCTTGGACACCTCAGTCCTCTGGGAATATCCTGTTCTCTGGGATGTTCCCAGAGGATTGAGGTGTCCAAGGCTTCAGAGGAAACATCACAGTTGTCCTGCCCTCGTGCTTGTTGAGCTAGAGGGAAAGGATGAAGGTGTTTCCTCGAGGCTGAGGGACAGGAATGGGGTCCTTGGCATGGAGGTGCTGATCCCTGGGTGTGGGAGTGCTGTGGGTGCAGAGCCCAGCAGGGATGATGATGATGAGGGTGCAGAGCCCAGCAGGGATGATGATGATGATGAGGGTGCAGAGCCCAGCAGGGTCGGGGTGCCCGATAAGGCTGCCGGTTTGGGGTAACCCAGCATCCTCTTCCTCTCCTGGAACCCCACATGGGCAGCACGAGGGCTGGAGGGATGTGGCCTCTCCTGATAAGAGGCTCTGGTTCCTGCTGCTGCAGATTTACAGCCTGGGAGCGGGCAGTGGGTGCTGTGCTTGGGCTGGGGTGATTTATCACGGCTTCCCTCTCTGGCCAGGGGAGTTTCAGTGCCTGACCCAGCCAGGGGGAGGCAAAGGCTCAGCTGACACAGGTGGGAGTAGGTCTCTGTCATCTGTGTCCTGGAGAATGTCCCCATGCCAGCATGGGGACCGTCAGGCTGTGTCCCATGGCAGCAAGGATGCCTCCAGCCTTTCAGTCCCCAGTCCCACATGGAGCCCACCCAGCTCACACCCAGCAGCCCCACCAGCCCCATGGAGCAATGCCTGCACTGCCCTGTTGTTTTCCATGTGTCCCTGTGATACAGACAGTGCCAGGAGGGCTGAGCTGCAGAGGGCAAGGAGGGGAGGATGAGGAAGGAAAGGTCAGATGCCTTCACTGCATCCCTTCCATGTCCCAGTCCTGCCTGGGTGAGCTTCCCAGCTCCTCTGGTTTGTTTTAGAGGCAGCATGGGGGCCCCAGATCCCTGCAAACCCTCCACGCTCTGGCTTTTATTGGCATGTGGAAATGGTTTTGTCTGGTTTCAGATCTGGCTGATCACTGACTTTGCTGCTGCCCTCCCCCCGGCAGCCACGGGGACCCAACCGCACTCATCTTCCTCCCTCTTTCTTCTTCCTCCCCACATTGTTCTCTGAAACCCCAGCTGCTGCTTCCCCCCCTCCCTTTCCTATCCTCTCACATCAGCTGGGATGGTTCTATCTGTGTTTTGTATAAAATCTCTTTATTGTTGTCTGTACTTCTCCCCCTCCTTGGGGCCGTGCAGGGGCTCTGGGCACCCTCGTTGTCACCCCAGGCTGGCAGTGGCACAGCCTTGGCAGGGCTGAGGGCATCAGCATCTCCTGGGTCCTCATTTTGCTTCTCTGACAGAGAAACTTGGCAGATCCTGGGGCCGGAGCCACCACATTCCTCCCTTACTTCTCACTGGTGGAGCACCAACGTGGGGGATTCCGGATGGGATGGGATGGGATGGGGCAGGACAGGTCTCCTCATGTCCCTGGGCTGCTCCCTGACCCACACAGGCTCAGGGTATTTATTTTATGGTGTATTTATGTGCCAGTGCCTGGCTGCAGCTCCCACCAGCCCAGCCCAGCAGATCCCAGGGCACCCTCTGGTATCAGCAGGGGCCTCCACTCTCTTTGTGGGGACCCCAGCCCTGGGAAGGGGCTGAGCTGGGCTGTCCTGGCTCTGTGGTGGGGTGGATGCTGAGGTTCCTTGTGTGGTTCCTCGTCCCCAACCCTGGGAATGGGGGTACAGTGAGGGCAGTGGGCAGAGACCAAGCAAGGGCTGGAGAGCCATTGGCTCCTGAAGGGAGGCTTGGTGTGAGCTGTCAGGGAGTCCCCAGTGTCCCTATCACCATTCCTGGCTCCCTTCCCTGTGCTCAATGGCTTTTCCACCTCCAGTCTCCCCACCCAGCATGGTGAAGGCCCCTGGGCAGCCTTGGAAGGGAGCAGAAACTCTGCTGGACTCCTGAGCCCTGGGGCTGTTCCCTGGTCCCAAACCTCTGCCAGGGACACTGGCTGTGCCCTGCCAGTCTGCAGCCTGTAATCAATCACTCCCTCATCAAATCTGGGTGAAATACCACGGATCAACTCACCAGGAGGGCACAGGCTGGGATGGAAGTGGCTGCATGCTGAGGACCATCCTGGGATGCTCCTGGGGACCAGGTGAGGGTGAGGAGCAGCTGGAGGAAGGTGAGACACCCACGAGCGAGTCCCTTCCAGCCAGTGGGGGAAATGTGTGGTTTCCATCCTGCTTTGGGTGGGCTCTGCAGCCTGGGGAGCAGCTGGGGGGGTCTGGATGCTCCTCCTTCCCCTCCGAGCCAGCATCTCCCCAGGTTATCACCTCCCTCCTCTCTCTGCTTAAAGATAATTTTAAATGCATGACTGGCAATTCAAGGGAAGGCAGAGGAGCAGTTGGTGCTGCTGAGGAGCTCAGCCCAGCCAGAGGAGACGTGTTCCTTTTGTGGAATCAAACACCCGTCAGGGAGCCCTCATGCAAATTTATTTCGCTTTTTCTTCTCTGTTACCTGTTCCATTGATCTGGAGCCTGTAGCAGTTGGCTCGTGGAGAGGCAGGTTTGTTAATTCAGGAGCCTTGCAAAGCCTCACTGGGTGAGGAGGGGACTTTGCCACAGCTCCTGGCTCTGGGGACACTTTGTGCTGTGAGTGGGGATTGTGGCACTGGGGCACATCCCTGCAAAGGAGAGGGGAAAGGGGTTTGCTGTGTCCCTGTGCAGACCTGGAGGTGCCCTGGCAAGGCAGGAGAGTGGTGCCAGCTCTGCCAGAGCTGCCTCAGGAAGGGACAAGGACGCTTGGTCACACTGCTGGGACAGTCACCACCAGCCCTGAGGAGCGAATGTGAGTTAAACCCTTAAAATCACAAGGTGGGCTTTAAAATATCCAGCTGTGAGATTGCATTTGGTTTTATTGCTGTTATTAGACTCTTCAGTCCATCTGGATGTTGTCGGGAATGTGCTCCTGTGGGAGGTTTGGGTTCCTGTGGTGTGTTCATGGCGAGGGGAGGTGACTCCATCCTGATTGCTGGAATCCAAGGTGCCAGCCTGCCCGGCGTGGTCTGACTCTGCAGAGCATCCCAGGTGCTTTGGGCTCGAAGGGACCTCAAAGCTCATCTCTGTCAAAGCCCCAGGTTGCTCCAAGCCCTGTCCAGCCTGCCTTGAGCCCTCTCCTGCAGCAGTTCCCTCTCCTGGGGATGCAGAGCAGATGGAGCTGCCTGGGGCTCCCACTGCTGCAGGGCTCCTCTGCTCCAGGCAAGGGAAGAGCCAAACCCCCCTGGAGCAGGGGCAGCTCCAGTGTCTGCAGGGAGAAACCTCTCTGTGACATTCCCTGTGTCCCTGCAATGCTGCTGCTCTCATTTCCTGCTGGGAGCATTGCTTTGTCCTTCAAGAAAATGACTTTTTTTTGCTTGAATTGAGTGTTTTGGTATTTTTTCCCTGCAAAGCCCATCTCTGTGTGTCTTCACTGCAGGCAGTGGGGCCAAGCCCTTGGCTGCTGACCCCAGATGAGTTCAGACACCTGTGGTGTCCCCACCACGTGGGTTTGTGTGGCTGTGTAAGAGCCTGCAGCTGGGACGAGCAGGAGATTCCTCATTAAAACAATTTGGGAGATGCTTATCCACAAAAAACCTGAATTTATTCTGCTGGAGCTGCCTCTCCTCCATCTCCCCTTCCCTGAGCAGAGGAATTGGCTGGCAGGGAGCAGAAAGCACAGGGATGTCCAGGGGCTCCTGGCTGGGCAGGGAATTGATGGAAACCCAACCCTGACCCCACAGATGGGAAATAATCCCAGCCACCCCCTCCTCCTGACGAGGATTTCTCTGTCATTTCAGGTATTGCCCCCTTTCCCCAGGCCTTTCCTCAGCCCAGCAATGCCTCGTCTGAATAATTCACCTAAAAATCCAGAATGGCGAATAAATTCGGGATAATTGCCGGGGGCTCGCAGGCAATCCTCAGCCAGAGCAGGGCTCAGCTCCTGCTGAATTATTTATCTGCCAGGAATTATTTGCCTGGCCCTGCTAGGGAGGAAAATCTCCTTCCCAACCTTTGCCTGACGAATGGCCTGGCTGGGGGCGACTCTGGGTGCTGACTCAGCGCTTTCCCAGCTCCTGCTGGATGCCTGGGTGGTTCCTGAAGCTTTGGGGTGATTCCTGAAGCTTTGGGTAATTCCTGAAAGTTTGGGTGATTCCTGAAGCTTCGGGTGATTCCTGAAGTTTTGGGTGATTCCTGAAGCTTTGGGTGATTCCCGAAACTTTGGGGGGATTCCCAAAGTTTTGGGTGATTCCTGAAGCTTTGGGTGATTCCTGAAGCTTTGGGTGATTCCAGAAGCTTTGGGTAATTCCTGAAAGTTTGTGTAATTCCTAAAGCTTTGGGGTGATTCCTGAAGCTTTGGGGTGATTCCTTCAGGGTGGGTACAAGGGTCTCTTACTCCCAAACCATCCTTACTCTCTTCAGGGTGGGTGTGAGGGTCTTACTCCCCAACCATCCTGTGCCTGCAGAATTCCATGTCTCCGTGCCCATCAGGCTCTGCCTCCCCCTCTGCGGGATGCAGAATTTTTGCTTTGGGGAGATGGAAAAGGCTCCTTGCTGCTCTTCCAACCTGCAAGAGCTGCTGATGCAGGACTGCAGGCTCGATTTAATGTCACCTCTCTGTGAAGTGATCCCTGGTGGTGTCCTTCACCCCTCTCCATCCATGGGATGTTCCTCATCCCAAACTGCTGCAAACACCTCTGGGCTGAGCCAGGGGCTTGGAGCTCCCTCCTGCCCATGGATGAGGGGGTGATGCCCTCTGTGGGATCCCACTGCTCACTCCTCCCCTGGGAAACACAGAGAAATTACCCTGGCCTCATCAATCTCCATTTGCATCCAAAGAAGAAAGGAAAAAAGGAGAGATTTAGGAGCAAAATCAATATTGAAAGAGCCTGGGGTTTTTTTTTGGTTTTTTTTTTTTGCTTTTCCCTGTGCTCCTCTGGGGGTGGGAACCTCAAGGCAGGTACAGGGAGTAAATCCTCCTGGCTACCTGGGTGTAAATCAGGAGGGAGCTGATGGATTTATGGCATCCAGCCTGATTTACACTCCCGTGTCTGGTGCCTGCAGGTGAGTGCTGGGAGAAGGGGATGGAGCCACCACCAGCTCCTGCTGCAGCCAGGGGTGGGGCTGGGGCTGCTCTGGGGGTGACTTTTCTGAGCTTTCTCACCCCAAAATTTCGGACATTTTGCTTTGCCTCTTTCTGCTGGAGCTCAGCAAAGGCCATCCATGTGCCAAAGCGAAGCAATGCCCTGCTGGGGGCTGGCTTGGTGGGGAAAAAGGCTTTGGGGTGATGCTCTCCCCTTTCCCCCTCCATCCCTGCTCCTCTCACATCCCAAGAGCCACTGAGGCTTGCTGGTGGCAGGGCTGGTGTATCCATGGAAAAGGAGAACACCTTTTGGAAAATCTTACTCTGAGAGCTTGGGGAGGCCTGGGGTGGTGATGGGCGTTCTGTCCCAGCCCTGGGGCTCCTCTTTCCATCCCTCCTGTGTCCCTGGCAGGGCTGGATGTGGTGATGGGGGCTCTGTCCCAAGTCTGGGCTCCCCGCTAAGCCCTCCTGTGTCCCTGGCCATGGCAGGGCTGGGTGTGGTGATGGAGGGATCTGTCCCCCATAAACTGGGGTGATGGGGGCTCTGTCCCATCTCTGGGCTCCTCTTTCCATCCCTCCCGTGTCCCTGGCAGGGCTGGATGTGATGATGGGGGATCTGTCCCCAATAACTGGGGTGATGGGGATTCTGTCCCCCATAAACTGGGGTGATGGGGACTCTGTCCCATCTCTGGGCTCCTCTTTCCATCCCTCCCGTGTCCCTGGCAGGGCTGGATGTGGTGATGGGGGATCTGTCCCCCATAACCTGGGGTGATGGGGGCTCTGTCCCAGCTCTGGGTCCCCTCTCCATCCCTCCCTGTCCCTGTCCCTGGCGGGGCTGTGGCAGGCTCGGGGGGCTCTCGTTGTTATTCCTCTCATGCCGCAGGAAGGATTTCTGCGAGTGCCATAAACCATCACGTGGGCAGAGCCTGGGTGAGCTCTAATTGCTTCTATTTGCATAACGAGGCGAGGCTCAGCATCCTGCTGATATTTGAAAGGGGAAAATCAAAATCAGCTCTAGATAAACAACTCCCCCCCACACCCTCCTTCCCCAATCCCTGCCCCCCCGCTCCTAATTCTTGCATTTTCTCCCTTAATGCAGCTTTGTCGGGTTTTGGGTCTCCTCAGGACCCCTCCCACTGCTGAACACGGGAGCCGGGGCAGGAGGGGCTGGGGGGCATCGAGTGGGGGCCCAGCAGATGTCACCAGAGCCCGGTGTCACCTCAGCCTGGCCCTGCCAGCCCCTGGGGACTGCCTGGGATGGGATGGGATGGGATGGGACAGGACCTTTCCTCACCTGCCATCCCCCAGCATGGAAGGAAGGGCTCTGCAGCCCGGGTATTGCTCCATGGGAATCTGGAATAAGGTCCAGAAGGACCTGGAAAAAGGAGGTGACATCCCCTGGTGTGACACCAGCCCTGTCCCCAGGTGCGCTGTCCCTCTCTCAGTCGTTTTCCCCACGCTCCCACAGCCCAGGGGACCAGGAGCATCCCTGCTCCTCCTGTCCCCTCAGGGTCCCTCAGCCAAAGCTGGCTGTCCCCTGGCCCTGGGAGGACCCTGGGCATTGCCAACACTTGCTTGGCCCCCCTGGCTCTTCTGGCTGGGGTTCCAGGGGATTTTCACACTTCTCTCTGGCAGGGGGTGGTGCCAGGTCACAGACACCAAGCACAAATATGCTGTGTCCCCTCCTTGGGGGATGAGGAAAATGGGCTCCTTCCTCCTCCTCTTCCTCCCCAGCATGAGGGCTGCTGTCCTCTGAACCCTCTGCTGCCCTTTGGGGGAGAAGTGCTGACTCCAGATGTTTCCCTAAATGAGAACCTTCTGCGAACAGTGCTGGGTTAGATCAGATTTTAGGAAGAAATTCTTCCCTGTGAGATGGGGAGGCCCTGGCACAGATTCCCAGAGCAGCTGTGGCTGCCCCTGGATCCCTGGCAGTGCCCAAGGCCAGGCTGGATGGGGTTTGGAGCAGCCTGGGACAGTGGAATATGTCCCTGCCATAGCAGGGATGGAACGAGATGATCTTTGGGGTCTCTTCTTTCTGGGACTCAATGATTTTTGGTTTTTTGGCCCATTCAGGGCCCTGGGGCAGACCTGGCTGCCAGCATTCACTGCTGCCTCTGCTCTCCTGCCTGTGCCCAGCATGGGGCTGGGGCTGCTCCTGCATCCCTGTCCTGGACCATGAAAATTCCCTTTCCCTTGGTGTGTGAAAAGCCCTGGCCATGCCAGTGGGGCAGCAACATTTCCCTCAGCCCCTCCTCATCCTCCAGACCCCACAGGAGCTGCCTGGGGCAGGATGGAGAAAAGGAGAAGGACCCTCAGAGGTGGAAAGAAATCTCTGCTGCAGCTCTGAAAGGTGGGGGGAGAAAAGGAACCAGGGGGGCAGGAGGTGTCTGGTGCTGCACGTGGGGGCTCTGTGCACACACCCATTTTCCATCGGGCTGATGAAAGGACCAGGAGCTCTTGGAGCTGCAGCCGAGGAGAGGAACCTGTGGCTGTCCCAGGGGGGATGAGCTGTTTGCTCAGGAGCAGCAGGGATGCTGTGCCAGGAGCTGGGGCACTCTGTGCCAGGAGGGGCTGGGTTCCAGCATCCCAGCTTTGCTGTGAGCAGGGATGGAGAGGGGCTGGGTTCCAGCATCCCAGCTTTGCTGTGAGCAGGGATGGAGAGGGGCTGGGTTCCAGCATCCCAGCTTTGCTGTGAGCAGGGATGGAGAGGGGCTGGGTTCCAGCATCCCAGCTTTGCTGTGAGCAGGGATGGAGAGGGGCTGGGTTCCAGCATCCCAGCTTTGCTGTGAGCCGGGATGCTCAGGCACCTCCACCCTCATCCCCGCATTGGATGGAGAGGGTTCCCCTCCTTGCTGGGTCTCTCTGGCTCTGCTGGGGCTGGTCCTGGCCCTAGTGGGGCTCCCCAGGGTTCAGTGGAGCACACACAGCCCAAACTCCAGCTGGGAATTCTGTGCCTTTGAGCTGGTTCCCCATCCCAGCCAAAGGTTTCCTGCCCCAGCAGCAGGAGGATTTTTCCTGCTCCCATCTCCCAGTGCCACCACAGCCCTGCCTGGGTCTCTTCTGCATCTCCAAATTTCCAAAGGCTTCCTGGGCTCTCTGCTCCCCCCCTCCACGCTGCGCTGGGGATTTGTATTTCATCCTTATTTATCTCTCTGTAGGTTTGTCCCTGTCATTGCTGCTGTTCCTGGCTTTCCAGCAGGTTTGCTCTGCAGAGAGCTGCAGGTTGGCTATGAAATATGACAAAGCGTTCATTTAAATGCACACCATGATGTCGGGGAGTCCATTAGGGGAATTAATTTGAATGGTTGGCGTTTAATAAACAGCCCTGTCCCTCCTCTCCACACACAGCCCCCAGCTCAGCCCTGCTGGCAGCTTGGAAGGGTTAAAAACCACCCCACATGTGGATTTTGGAGGGAGAGGGGAGCAGGTATCGGGGTCTGGAGTAGGGAGCGGGGAGAGAGGGGGGGAATAATAACAGAGATGTGGTGTTGTAAGAGGAATTGCAGTTTTGTTTTGTTCCCAGTGAAAAATAAAGCACATGTGGAAGGGGTTTGGGCTCGCAGGGTGTTTGGGGCATGCAGAGAACGGGGAGGGGGCACAGGGGGACAGGGCTGGAGGGTCCCAGGCTGGCCCTGAGCGGGGCTGGGGGAGGAGAGGGGGCTCCAAGGACGCTGCTCCCCATATGGTGTGTATTACAAGCTCCTTTCTAGTTGTAAAGATTAATTTAAAGCCTTTCTCACCTCCCCCCCATCCCTCTTCCATTGACAAATGAACATCTGGGCTGAATGCTGCCCAGATCCTAATCAAAGCATTTTTCCAGGGCCGTTGTCTGCCTTTATGGCTATCTGCTCCTCGGATGCTCTGCAGCTCCAATGCACTTGGCAATCCAGCCTGTAAATACCCCTCTCCAGGATTTATGATGGGGGATAATGTGATTTTTTTTTTTTTCTCCTTGCCTCTGGATCCGTTTGTTTGGTTTGGTTAAACGACGTTTCCTTGTCTCTGCATGAGTGAGAGCACGAAGGGAATTTTCTGCCCTCCCCTCTTTGCAGGGAGTTATTAGCAGTGAGCAAACCTGGCTTTTATGGGGGGCTGATGGGCACACTGGGGTGGGGGTGAGGGGGGCAAATCCAGCCCTGAATCCCTGATGAGCACCCCTGGTCATCCCAAACCATCTATTTTTCCTACAGAAAATTGTTTTTGAGGTTTTTTGAGAAAGCAGCTTTCCACCAAAGCAGATCTGAGCCCTTTCCACAATATTCAAGGGCTTCTTCATCAGGGAGAGGCAGCACAAGGCACAGCCCAGTATGGAGAAGCTGTTTGCTCCCCAAAATGAGGCAGAGAAGCCAAATGAGATGCTTGAAAACTAGGGAGTGCTGGGGCTGGGATCCCATTCCCACCAGACTCGATTTTTCCCCTGCAAGCTCCAGTTCGGGAGTTAAAAGATCAATTTATAAAACCTAGCTAAGATATTGAATAATGTTTGCTGTGCCTCAGGTGCTGTAGGAAAGGATGGTGCTTGAGCCAGGGAAAAAAGGCAGGAAAATCCTTTTAGGGCAAATATAGGGAGCTGGAGGGGATGTGGCATGGAGTTCCTGTGTTGATGCCTGTCCCTGAATGAGGAGAGAGCTGGGAAACACAGAGCTGATGGGTTTGGGGCATGTCCTGAGTGTATTTATTCCTGCAGAAATCCTCTCTCCAGCACCTGGGCTTCCCCTTCCCTCTGAGCATCCAGGGCTTGTTGCTTTTCCCAGTGAATTCTTTAGGAAGGTGTGAGTTCAATCCATTTAAACCACCATGGAGAGGCTGTGTTTACACAGAAAGTGTGCGGGGTAATGGCACCAGCAATTAAAAACCTTCTCCTAAATGCGATAAAAAAATCACTGGGGTGGAAAATGCTTGGCTGCTCCTCCTGCAGGAAAAGGTGCAGCCTGGATTTTGGTGATGCAGGGTTGGGGGTACCATCCACCAGCAGCACCCTCCCCACCCTGGGGTGTCATTGGGAAGCTGAGGAACATCACTGGGCTCGTTTTTCCTAAGAAACTCTGAGTTTCCCACAAATACAACGAGCCAGGATGAAGCAGGGAAATCCCTGCCAATGGATCTGGGATGGTGGAGAGCCAGAGCTGGACTCCTGAAGGGTGTGGGGCTGAAATGACCCCAGCACCAACCCTGGATGAGGACAGCCTGGATGAGGTAGGGCAGCACTTCCTGAGCACCCAGAGGAGACTCGGGGGAGAATTTTCATTTCTCTGCATTTTTGCTGTTGATTTTTAGAGCACTCAGCACCTCCTTCCTCATGATTCCCCCCAAATTTGCAGTAAGGCAGTGAAGCCTGGTGTCAGTCCGTGGCATCCATGGGGAGAGAGCAGCCCCGGGGCTGAGGGGAGGGGGAATTATGGAATTTCACAGCGGCACAATCCATCCCTGGGGTCACCCCAGCGGGGTGGGTGAGGAGGAGGGCTGGGTGCTTTTTGGGAGGGGGAGGAGAAGGTGTGGAAGGGGCTGGGGAGCCTTCCTCGATGTGCCCAGGGAGGAGGAGGCGATTCCCGATTCCCGGCAGTGTCCGACCCCTCCCCGCTGCCGGGCGGGATTTGCAGCTGAACTCTGCCCAGAAAGTCGCTCCCAGCCTTTTCTCATTTCTCTCTGGATTAAAGGCAGCTTCCAAATTCCTGCGCAGCCAAATCCTGCCTGGGACTGCCAGGAAAGCCGGCCAGCAGCGAGGACGTGCTGCTGGTGTACCCAGAGCCCAGCCAGGCTCACTGTGATCCCAGGGGATGGGGATGCGATGGGATCAATAGGATGGGATCAATGGGACGGGATGGGACGGGATGGGGATGGGATGGGATGGGATGGGATGAGATGGGATGGATTTCCAGCCCTCTCCAGGATGTGACCCCAGGACCCCCTGCCCTGGGTTTTCTGCCCTGCCCTTCCCTAAGGAGTTGGGATGGAGAGCTGATGTCCAGGGATGGGACAGGAGCCAGGATTTTGCCATGCTGGGCTGGAGGGAGGGATGAGCAGGCATTGCTTTCACCTTGGGATTTTCTGTTTTGAATGCTGTGGATTAGAGGGAATTCACTGCGAGTTGCTCTCTCTGTGGTATCTCTCCCCCAGAAAACACCAAAACACCCCAGATTCCCTAAACTTTGCTGCCCTCCCCGTAACCTCCCACCCAGCCGTAGAAGGGAACACAAACACGCTGGCTTGGTGCACTCCCGATGGGATTTACGATCCCAGGGATTTCCTGCCCTGCCTGTCATCGCTCTCCCCCCTCCCTCCACCATCAAACCACACCCGTTTGCTTCGGGGCGCTCCTTCCACGTTTCTTTCTGTGTTTTTATTTCCGCCCTGGTCCCTCAGGAGGGTTTTAGGGCACAGCAATGCCACAGCCTCAGATCACAGTGCAGGGCACACTTTGGTCTCCATGGGGAATGCCAGTGGATGGGGAAAACCCTGCATCCCTGCATCCCGAGGTGTTTGGGGATTCCCTGGAGCCCACCCTGGGGTAACCAAAGCAGCCCTGGGGGAGCTGAGAGCAGGCAGGGAAGGGGCTGCACTCTCAGCATCCTCCCGGCCCTGGTGGGGATGCGGGGCAGGCTCAGCCAAGCCCACCCAAGGGACGCCTGATCTGCTCTTTCCACTGTGACTCATGGAAAATCAACTTGTTTTGCAGCAGCGCTCGGCATGTCGGGCGATCCTGCCTCCCTCCCTCGCTTGTCTGTCTTTTTTTTAAAGGATCATTGGTGTAAAACCTCTGGGACCCCAATTTTCCTGCGGAGCCCCTCACCTGAGGCGTTTTCCCCTGTGTGTGTGCAGGGCTGGCTGTGCAAGCCACGCTCCATCAGCCTGGGGGGCAGCCTGCTCATCCTTCCAGGGCTGAATTTTTTGGGGAATAGTATTTCTGAGTGGCTCTTATACAACGGCCTTGGAAGCTTGGAGGGTTTCCATCAGCTCCTTGTGTGTTGGTTTCCACTCTCCTGCCAGCACCACCGGCTGCACGGGCCCCCCAAATCTCTCCACAAGGCACAACCTGGGCTGATGGGGCTGGGCACTCACCCAGGCTTGTCCTGGGTGTCCCCACTGTCCCCAAGGCCAGGCAGGACACGGAGAAGTGAGACCTTGCTGTGTGGCTTGGCTTCCTGATGCCTCGTAGGAAGCAAGCAGGATCCATTGGTAGATTTGGGTTAAAACACCCAGAATGGGAATGATGCTGGTTCCCATCGAGTTCCCAGCACCACTTCCCAAATCCTCACCTCTCACAGCTTTTTCTCCAAGTCCTTCAGAGGGCAGGGATGGAGCACAGCCCTTTCCCAGTGGGACGGCCCATCCCAGACCCGGCTGCAGCAGGAGTCTGGGCCAGCTCTGTATTTAACTGAATTGGCTCTTTTGAAATGTTTTTTCTTGGAAATAGGCACTGAGAGGGATGTTGTGTGGCGCTCACTGTGTGTACCACACCTTCACCCTTTCCTCACAGAGCACTGACCGTGCCACTGCTCTCTGCAAAGCACATTAGCAAATTTTTTTTTTTGGGGGGGGGGGTGCTGGTTTAGTTTGGAATCTGGCATGGAAAATCATTTCCAACCCCCAAATTAGAAACAGAATAACAACACAGAGCCTTGTTTTGGAGGAGATGGTGTGTGTCATCCCACAGCAATGAGAAACTTGTGCTGGAGAGGAGCAAAGAGCTGTGATTTGTTTTTGTAGCACTCCCCAAAGGACTGACGTGGCTCTGGGATGCTGCTCCTGCCCCTTGTACCCATGGATGGGAACGGGACAGTTGCTGTGGGCAGGGGCTGTCCTTGCATCATGTGAGGGGCTGTACCACCCAGTTTTGTTGTTCTTACCCTTGGTTTTGTGGAGAAAAGGGGATTGTGCCCTGTGGTTTTCTGCCTTGCCCTTCCCTAAGGAGTTGGGATGGGAGCTGATGTTCAGGGATGGGACAGGAGCCAGGATTTTGCCATGCTGGGCTGGAGGGAGGGATGAGCAGGCATTGCTTTCTCTCCTTGGGATTTTCTGCTTTGAATGCTGTGGATTAGAGGGAATTCGCTGCCAGTTGCTCTCTCTGTGGTATCTCTCCCCCAGAAAACACCAAGTCCTATGAAAACTGAGTTGGACTCAGGAGAAGAAGCCATGCTGAGGAAGGAGCTGGTCCTGCCTGAGATGGGCTCACTGGCCACCCTTGCATTGCCAGAAAACCCTTAAAAATAACTTATTTTTAAAAATTGTGAGGGGTTTCCTCATGTGTGGGAGCAGTGGCTGCTCAGCCAATTTAAATGCTGAATTCCTGTGCAGAGGAGCCTCCACTCCACTCCAGTTCTCCCCCTGTGGATTATAACAAACTCTGCACCCCAAACGTGTGCCCAAGCTGGGGTGACCCCTCTGCCTTTGGGATGTCCTCAGGACAGGTCCTGGGGGGAGAGGTCTGCATGGAGCCAGTCCCTGGGATTTAATAGGACGCTTGTTGTATGCTAAATATCAAGGGCTGATAGGAAACATGTGTCCTGAGATTAACAGCCGTGTAAAAGATAGAGCCATGAGCTAAACCTCCAAACAGAGCGTTTCAAATAACCCTGCACGGCTGAAATCTGCACTATTGGGGCAACCAGGAGTGGGGTGGGGAAGGTAAAATGTGAATTGCAGCTCCAAAATCCTTGGGATGGGCTTGGGGCTGGGTTTTCTCCCAGCAAGGTGATGCCCAGGGATGCTGGATCACACAAAGGTGACGTCAGCTCCTTCTTCCCCCATTTCCACCTCTCCCTCTTCTTCTAATGTTTTTTTTTCTACCTTTTTTTTTTTTTTTTTTTTTTTTTAATTTCCCAGGCCCCAGTTTCTCCCCTGTCAAGGCAAACGCTTTGGCTAATTAGCAAAACGTGTCAAAGAAAATGATTAATGTCCCGGGAGGAGGCTGAGCTGCCTTTGTGCCGGCATTGCCTGACTTCTGCTCTTAAAGGTTTTATTAAAAGATAAGGGAGCTCCTGTCGGGTGAGCAAAGCTTGTGCTTCCCTGGGTGTTACGGGGTCGGGCAGTGGGGGATGTGGGGCAGGCTGGGGTCACCCTCGGAGGGAGAGGAGAGGGGCTCGTGTTTCGCTGCCTCCGTGCGCCACCGTCACCGCCGTGTCTGCCCTTGGCAGGGGAAAAGACTTTGAAAAAATGCCTGAATGCCTCCTTTATTCTTCCAGGGGCAGGTAACTCAATCTCCTCAGCTGGGCTCTGTGAATGTTGCTGTGTTGTAGGGCTCTGCCTGGCTGGGAGTGATGCTTTGGGGGTCCTGGGGAGGGGATGCCCAGGATGGGTGGGGTGGGATGTTGGGCATTGGGCACAGCCAGGCTCCTGCCAGGACAGTGGTGGCAGCAGGGACAGAGGTGCTTGGGCACTGTTTGGTGGTCCCTGTGGTCAGGCTCGAGCCCAGAGTGACATCCCTGACACTTTGCTGAGGGCTGAGCCCCCATCCCAGCTCCCTGCAGGGGATCCCAGGCCCAGGTGGGCAGCAGAGGCACGGGAGGGGATCTGAGGGCAGGGTTCCTCTGGGCTCCTGCCAGGACCGCCACACACAGCATCCAGCTGTCCTCATCTCTCATGGCTTTGGACGTGGCTTCAGCAACACCCAAAATATTCTTCTTGCACCCTAAACCCCTCCACCCCCGCAAAACCAGCAGCCCTTACAGGGGAGTCTTGCTAAAGGCAAAACTTCCCAGCAGCTCTGCTGTGGGATCACATAAACCAGAGCTGGCCGTGCCACAGCATCCCTGTGCCATGCCAACATCCCATCGGGGACATCCCTGGGAACAGGGAGAGGGTGAGGGGATGGGACACCCACCCCACCAGCAGCACTCTGGTTGTTTTATCAGAGCAGGAGCGATCCCCAAACCCGGCAGACGCTGATGCCTGAGCCCCTGGATGCACATCAGAGGGGCTTTGGGAGGGGGCACAGCTGGCAGGAGCCTCGGGAGGGGCTGCAGGAGCTGCTCTGTGAGGTTTTCCTCCAGCAAACAGACCTCTGGGCTTAATAAGCTATTTGTAAAACTGGCTGTGGATAAACAAGAGGCCGTGTGTCAGGGCTGCGCCGCGCGGGGTGGGACCTCAGCACAGAAATATTTTCAAGATAAACAGAGGAAAATGAGTCCTGGAGGAGGCTGGAGCCACTGGCAGCAGCACGCTGCTCCTCTCCAAGATTATTTCGGGGCAGGAACTTGGCTTTCTGCACACTGCAGGTTTTTTTTATCCTGCCTCTGAAGGGAACCTCGCGTGCTGCTGATTCAGAAATGAACCTGAGGAGCAGCAGGCACTGCAGGCAGCAGTGAGGAGATGTGCAGGGCAGCTTTGGGCTGAGGGCGAGGAGCTGGGATGCACAGCTGCTGCTGCAGATGCCCCTGGTCAGAGCTGCCTTCCTGGAGAACCCTTGGGCTCAGGTAACAACATTGGGTTGGGGGTGTTCAGCTCGGAGAGGAGGAGGCTCCAGGGAGATTTTAGAGTCTCTTACAGAGCCTAAAGGGGCTCCAAGAGAGCTGGAGAGGGACTTTGGATAAGGGCATGGAGTGACAGGACAAAGGGGAATGGCTTCCCACGGACAGAGGGCAGGGTTAGATTGAATATATTGAATATAAGGAAGAAATCCCTTATATCCAATATAAGGAAGAAATTCCTCTCTGTGAGAGTGGGGAGGCCCTGGCACAGGGTGCACAGAGAATCTGGGGCTACCCCATCCCTGGAAGTGTCCAAGGCCAGGCTGGATGGGGCTTGGAGCAGCCTGGGATAGGGGAAGGTGTCTCTGCCTGGGGCAGGAGGTGGAACAAGATGATCTTGAAGATTCCCTTCAACCCAAACCATCCTGGGATTCTGTGACTCCAGTGTGAGCAGCAGAGCTGCTCTGCCTGGCTGCTGCTGCCTCCTGCCCTCCATCAGCTCCTCTGTTTGCCAGCAAAGGTAGAAGCAACTCCGTGGTGCCCCAGGGCAGGATCTGGGCACTGTCCTGCCCTCTGCCAGGCTGGGAGACGGGCTGGGCTCCATCCTTCCATCCCCTCTGTCCCTCCAGCCCCAGAGGGGAAATGAGGAGGGCTCCATCCCCTCTTCATCCTCCTCACCCCCTCCATCCCACCATCCCTGGGGTTTGGTGCTGGTTTCCCTCTCTGTTCTGTTCTGGTTTTTAAGCTCCACAAGCCTGGATTGACACCGAGCCTGGGGCAAAGCCGGACTTGGGGCACCAAGGCTGGGACCGGCACAGCCTGAGCAGCCGAGATCTCCCAGCGCATCTCTCCTTCTCCTCCCCACCCCCAGCAAATTTAATTAAAAGTCATTCAGATTCCTTTGAAAGAAAATGTCATCCGTCGACACAATTACACTTTAACTAACCAAAGCTGTTACAGTTCCTATATATATTGGAATCAGGCTGTCGTTATTAGTTCTAAGTAAGTAATTTATTCCCATTATTGTGTTCAAATTACAGGATATTACCCCCTGGGGAAATAATCCTGTTATTTGAAATGTAAAAAAGAATTCACATGGACAACAATGGATTCCTAAATGAACCCAACAACAGCCCCCAATCCCAGTGCGGCATCACTTGCCTCAGATAGGGAAAATATTGTTTCTTTTAAAAAGGTTCTTGTCTCCTCTTTTTCTCTTCTCCTGCCCCAGGTAAGAGAAATTCTCCTCTTCTTCAAGTGCATCAATTTATTGAGGGAATCCTGGATGTGAAGGAATTTGGCGGGGAGCATGGGGGAGGCAGATATATGTGCGTAAATATATATATATATATATATATTTTTATGGGTTTCTCCCCTTAATTTGGTGGTGGGAAGGGAGCCCTGGGAGGGTGGGATGTGAATGCCCAGCACGGCCCTGTGGGTTTCTGCCGGAGCTGGGAATCTTTGCCTTCCTTTGGCAAAGAGCTGCCGAGGGTCTTTGCAAACACAATTCCCTAGATCGAGATCTTCACTGAAGGCAAATAGCAGCTCGTCTCTGCAACACCCAAACATAAGCAACTAATTTGGACCACCGAAAGGAAAAAGGGGGAGGGAAAAAAAAAAAAAAGAAAAGAAAGAGAAAGAGGAGGAAGAGGGAGGGGAGGGAAGAAAATCAGATACACTTGTAACCTGATTACAACAGCCAGCTATGTGTGCAAAATCACAATGCAGCTCTATAATTAAATCTCTCTTTCCCCCTCCTGCCGAGCTCTTTCCTCTAACAGGCGCGGTACAAAAACAGTCGTTAGGACATCAAATTCCAGCTCCGACAAGAGGGGACTTTTTTGTCTATAGCTGCTCGGCTCCTCTTTAAGGAAATAATAATTATGAGCCCAGTGCTGCTGGCTGACGAGCTTTGTGGAGCAGAAAGGGCTCGTCTGGTCCACTCACCCCTTCCCCCACAGAGGGCTGGGAGATGGGAACAGGGATGGGATAGCCCTGGGAGCCAGCCCTGGACACCCTCCGTGCGCTGGATCCAGGGGAGAGGAAATCTTGGGGTCTAACGAGAGTCACAGAGCCCTCCTGAATCACCTCCTGTGTTTTAGCACCTGCAGTTTGGTGGCACAGGGCACTCTCGGCTGGGTCTGGATGTTTGGGAGTGCACAAAGCACCTGTGAGGGATGTGAGGAGCCAGTGGTTAATGGGAGAATTCCTTCCACAGCGTTTTCCCCCTGCCAGATCTGGGCTGCAGGGTGATGAGGGGATGCCATGGAAGGGATCAGGTCAATGAACCCCCAAAGCAGCAGGGAAGGGAACCCCAGCAATTACCAATTACCAATTAAAAACCCAATTACCCCAGTAATTGGTGGATGGGAGCAGGGGAGTGGTGCTGGCAGGCTTTCCCCAGCCCAGCCTGTTGATTTACTCACAGAGAGCTATTCCCGTCCCTGTGACACCCAGCACGTGCTTTTGCTGGCAGCTGCGGGCTGGATTCAGCCTCAGGGACCCAGTTCCTCGAGGGCAGGCTCCTGCTTGCTGCCTCGGGGTATTTTTGGGAACAAGTCTTGCATCCCATCTTCTCTCCCACCACGAGTCGAGGGCAGGTGCGTCGAGCTCCTTGCAACCGGCGCAGCCACTCGCAGGATGGCGAAGGAAAAAACCTGGCGCCAGGAAACCCTCCAAAAGGCCCCAAAGTGCACGATAACCACCAGTGGGACAGGATTTACCCACCACAGCTCGTCCTGGCAGCAGGCACGTGCAGGAGGGCACGACCGAGGGCTTTGCAACGCGCGCGACACGGAAACTCAGATGCTGCTCCAATAAAGCTGTGCAGGTTTGGTTTTAATGGCAATTAACAGCTGCTAAAAGGTGAAGGATCTATTCTGCTAACACCCGGCGCTTCTCATGCCTTTCATGAAGGGATTTGAAAATACATTCGTGAGTGTTAATTTTAAGCCACCCTAATGTACCCCGGGGAGGTGGATGGGTTTACCCTGCTTTCAGGCAGGGGAAGCTGAAGCAGGCCAGGGCACAGCGTGGGGATGAGCATTCAGTGCTGGCAGAGGTGGTGAAATCCATGTCTGGCTCTGGAACAGGGATGGGAGCAAGCCCGGGACCAGTTTTCACCAGCACTTCCCCAGTCTTTTATTTTGTGGGGGAGATTAACTTGGTGCAAAACCAAAGGCACTCACGAGTTTAACCTTCAGCAGGACCCTCACGCTGGGGGGGGGGGCACGTAGGAAATCATCTTTCCCTGGGAGATGCTGCAAATCTGGATTTTCCAGTTCCTGGAGGGCTCTGCTTGTTTAAATTAGAAGCAGATAGGAGAGGTGAATTTTAAGAAGGACAGAGCAAAGGCACACAAGTATGCAGTTAACTTCTAAACTTCTTTCTCTGGCTCTCCCACTGAGTAAATGCTTTAGGAGCTTCAAACCACAGCTTTTAATATCTCCTTAACATGCCCCGCGATTCCTTCCCCCCTGTCAAAACAGCGAGAGCAGCTGTGAATATTTTCCATTTTAGAATGTTTTGTATGCATACGAAAGTACCTGCAGCTCCAGCGGGCTGGGCTAGGGAGAAATGCTGGAGCCAAGGGTATCTATTTTATATCAAACCTTAAAATAGCACATGCTCCTGCCTCTGTCTTGCTCGTGTCCTGCATCCAGGAGAGTATTTTTGATTTAAGTGACAGATCAAGGGAAAAATCCCCAATTTACTCAGTTGGTGCAGAAGGTCTCGTCATTCCAAGCTCAGCTCACCTGGATGGAGGGTTGTTTTAAACTCCCAAATGCAGACCCTGTAATAGAGGGGTGTTGTATGGGGACTGCAGTTTTGGGGAGGTTTCCCATGCACGTTTCTCCACTAAACCACATTTTTTCCTCTGAAAGGTGTAACTGCCGTTTCTGTGCCTTACAACCAATTTAGCAGCTGATCCGTAGCCAAAAAATGCAGGTAGTAATTATAGCTTTGGGGCTGATGCTCTTCTCAAAGCTCTCTATGGGTTGTGAATGTCAGCCCTCCTCCCTGCCTATTTTTTCCCCCTGATCTTGGATGAAAAAAACTTGTTATTGGGTAAAAGGGAAAAAAAAAATAAATCCAGCCTGATGTATCCAAGTCTAGCTGTGAAAAAAGCCCAGTACAGGGGCTTGGCAGAGGTTGTGGAAAGCAAAGGGCACCCAGCATGGGGCAGGTCCCAGCACTGGGGGTCCCAGCTCGGGATTTGGGGTGGAAGTGAGTGCACAGGTGGCAGGGCAGGAAAACAGGGTGGGATTGTGCATAAATACCCACCCTCCTGTGCCAGGCAAGGCAAAAAGTCAGTATTTGGATTCTATTTGGACTCGAAACCAGCCTGGTTTGGGACATGTTTGGCTGTACAAACCCCAGAGCTGAGGGATCAGAGCTGCTGTGAACTGGGGGAGGGCACCAACCCCATCCCTGTGCACCCCCTGGCCCCTCTCCTCGTTCCCTGCTCGGGCTGGGATGGTGAGGATGCTGCAGCCCCCAGGCACTGGCTCCAGCCCCTGGTGGGGGTCCTTGCTTGGGCTCCCCCCTCCACGCAAAGCCCGCTGCCAGGCTGAGCACAGGGGTTATAATCAGCCAGGATTTATGGAGAAAACCGAAATCCAGAGCTGTTCTGGTCATTAATCAGAAATTCTTTGCTCAGTTCCCAAACCGTTTCCCTGGGGATCTCCTCACTGGGACCCCCCCCACTCCACAGCCCCCTCCCCAGGGCTGGCAGCTCCTTCACTGCAGGCACAGGCGATGGGGTGGGGAGGGACCCCAGGCTCTGGAATTATCCAAGCCCCCCCATGGATAAATAAATCGCCATGAATGCATCGGAATAAACCCCAGCAGGGCCCCCCTTGCCTTCAAATCCCACCTCTGTCCCTACAGGGTTTTATTTGGGGGGGATGGGACCTTGCTGTCAGACTCGGTTCTGCTTTTAAGATGGGAGGGGAAGGAATGAAATCAGGGCAAAGCTTTGCCGACGCGTTGGGATCGTCGCCGTCCGCGTTTTAATGTGATTTATGCCTGGATTTCTAAATCCAGCCACTGACTGCACGCTTTAAATATAGCTCCAAAAACACCCTGAAAACGTGTAGTAAGCACGTTAGGAACAGCGGGCGGGAAGGATGCACAGCACCCCCCCGGCTCAGGATGGGCAGCACAGAGGGGGATTTGTGGGGGAAAAAAGGGGATTTTAGGGGTCCCAGCAGATGGGGATGGGGGTCCAGCAGGGCCTGTGGGTGCAGAATCGAGAGCTGGGTTGGCAGCGAAGGGGTAGGTGTCCCCCACCCCCCCAAAACGGGGGAGATGCGTTGGGGATGGGGGGGTTCTGTTTGCTTTGCCTCCCACGCCTCCAGAGAGCCTCCCCCAGCCCCAAATTCTGCCCTCCTGTCCTACCTGCATCCCGGGAGGGGGGGGCAGTGCCCGGTGAGGGGCTGGGGGCTGCGAGCCCCGCACCGCTCCGCAGCCTCCTGCCCCGGGCACCGGGAATGCCGCGCTCGTCCGGGGACGGCAGAGAAGGCGAGGATGGGAAAAAAAAAAAAAAGAAGAAAAACAAAACAAACCCAACCAGGAAGGAACGCCAAAACAAAACAAAATGGAGAATAAATAGGTGGGGGTGGGGGAGGGAAGGGAAAATTAAAAGAAATTTAAGGAAAAAGCGCAAGGGGAGAGACGGAGGGAGCGGAGCCGGGCGCGCAGGGCGGGAGGGGGGTGCCCCCTCCCCGGGGGGGGGCGGGAGGCGGCCCGGGGGCGGGCGGCACCGTGGGAACCTGCCGGGAGCCTGGGGCACCGGGATCGGGACGGGAATGGGATCGGGACGGGAATGGGATCGGTATAGGAATGGGAATTGGGGGCACAACGCGGTGCGGCTGCTCGCGGGACATCCCACCCCCCCCCCCCCCTTCCCCGCCCCGATGTTATTTTTAATAAAAAAATTAATAAAAAATTTAATATTTTTGCAGAAAGCGCTGTTTGCGGCAAAGCTGTGGAGCGGGGCGAAATTGTGGGAGCGGCCGTCGCCCCCCCCCAAAATTGCGCGGGGTCCTCGCAGCCCCCCCATTGCGGTGCTGCAGGGGTGGGGGGATTATTGGGGGAAATAATAGGGGAAAAAACCCAAGGGTGGCTGGGATTTCATGTGGAAAACGCTGGGAAAACAGGCGCGCCCGCAGCACCGCGCCGGAGAGGGAAAAATAATAATATCAACAATAATAATAACAATAACAATAATAATTAGAAAAACGCGTATATTGGATCGGAAGGGGGCTTTTTTTTCTTTTTTATTTTTTGTTTTCCGAGGGTGTTTTGCAGCAGCGATGCCCCAGCCAAGAGCTGCTGTACAAGATGGCTCCCGGCCGGGGGAAGGGGAGGAGGAGGAGGAGGAGGAGGAAGGGCTGGAGTTGCAGGGAGGGGGGACTGTGCCCCCCCGCCCCGCCCGAGCTTGCTTTTTCTATTTTTTATTAGCATTTCCCTGATTTATGACATGCCAACCCCCCGGCCCGGGGACAGCGGCGGGGAGGTCCGGGCGTGAAGGCATTAAACATTTATAAAATATGCTTTTAAAGCCACATAAAAGCGATCAAACCATTAATTTTTTTTTTTACCCCTCACCCCCAATTCCCCCGTTTTTTTTTTATTTTGGTTTACTAAAGAAGACTGAGAAAAGAAGCGCCCTCCCCTTGGAGGCTGCGGGGTTTGAGCCCTCGCCTCTGACGCAGTTTTGCTCTTAAATATAAATAAAAACATAAATTTATATTATTGTTATTTATTATTATTATTTTCGCGTTAAACCAGGGCCTTGAGCAGCGTGAGAGCTTTTCGACGAACTCGATTTTGCTTGGAATGTTTAAAAATAAGCAGATTTTTGGGGCAGTTTCTCCTCTTTTCTGGCCGATGTCCCGGTGGGCGCCTCGAAACTCCTATCCGGGAGGCTGGTGGGGGGGACGCTTTATTATTATTACTTTTAATTTATACCGGATTAAAGTAGATTCTTTTTCCCTCCTCCCCTTTTTCGTTATAAAAGCCGATTTTTGTTTAATTAAGTAAAGAAGCAGGGAAGGAGGGGGGGTTTTGGCAGCGATGGTGTCCCCCCCCCCACTTCTCCCCGAGGAATGCTCTGTGCTGCGCAAAGGGAAAAACACATTAAAAATGGGGGGGGGGGGGGGGGGGGAGAAAAAGAATTTTAAAATAGAAATGAAAAGAAAAAAGGAAAGAAAAGTAAAAGTTGGTGTGGCAGTGCTGGGGGGGCCGCCCCGCTCACAACCCGGAGGGGGGGAGTGTGTGTGTGTCTCCTCCCCCAGCGTCCCTTTTCACCCTATTTTTGAATTTTTGGGAAGGCGGGGCCCGCAGGGAGGGCAGGGTACCCTCCCCCGCTCCCCCCCGGCCCTGAAAGGCCGCTTTGTCCGCGGCGGGGCCGTGGGAGAGGGCCCGGCGGCACTTCCCCCTCAGGCCTGCCCGGGCGGGATGAAGGATTTCAGGCGCACAGATAATGGAGGGGTCGCGGGGCGCTCCCCCCTCACGGCCCCGCTCGGCGCGGGGCGCCCGCGGCCGCTCCCCGCCAACCGCCCGCCCGCTCCGGGGGCAGCCTGGAAACAGCAGCGGGAGCGCCGGGGGCGGGGCGAGCGGGGGGCCTGGAAACAGCCGCCTGTTTACCCGCCGCTGAGTGACAGCCCGGCCGGCCAATGGGAAAGCGCATGGAGGCCGCGGGCCCGCCCCCGCCGCGCGGAGAACAATGCGTGTTTCATAGCCCCGCCGCCGCCGTTTTTCCCTCCCCCATTCCCCCGTTTTTTCCCTCCCTCCCTCCCGCCCCGCGCTCGCGCTCCCCTTTTTTTTTAATAATTTTTTTTTCCTCCCTAATTTTTTTTTGTATTCCTCTCTCTCTCTTTTTTTTTCCTTTTTTTTTTTTTTTTTTTTTCCCCTCCTCTTCCCTTAAGCGCCGCCGAGCCGCGCGCGCGGGGCCGGCCCGGCAAGGGGGGGGTGTGGAGGCGATGCTGCAGCTCGGCGGGGCCCCGCCGCTCCATGGCGCGGCCGCCACCGCGTCGCTCCCGCGCTGCTGCCCCTGAGGAGCGGAGCGGAGCAGCGGAGGAGCCGGGCGGCGGGCAGGGCGGCGAGCCGGCACCCCCCGCCCCAGCCCCGCACCGCCGCCATGCCCCGCGACCAGGCGGCCTGACCGCGCCGAGGTAGGACCCGCACCTGGATCCGCACCCCGACCCCGGGGCGGCGGTCCCGTCTCCCTCCACCCCCCCCCGAACCCCCCTCTTCCGCCACATCCCTCCCGCTTTTTGCCCCTTTTTAGCCGTTTTCCCCTTTATTGATGACTTTCCAGCCGGGATCCGGCCGCTCCCGCAGCCCCCGGGGTGAGGCTCGCCCCGAGCAGCCACGCAGGCAGGGTTTAATTAATTTCAAAATCCACTCGAAAATAATTTTTTAAAAGCCCCAACAAAGCAAAGCAATGAGATTTTTGGGGGTATAATTTTAGCATTTCTCCCCTCTTTCTTTCTTTTACTTATTTGTTTTGTTTTTTTTTGTTTTTTTTAATCATCCCTCCCCCGCGCTGGAGCAGCCGCCCGGGAGCCGGGACGGGCGGCGGGGCCGGAGCGGCGGCTCCCGGGGCTCCGGTAGCGCTTGGAGAGGGTTTGAAGGCGAGAACCTCCACTTTATCCCCTCTGTGTTTATTACTTCTCGCTATCCCGGTGCAAAATACGGCGGCGAGTGGAGCCTTTCATCAGGCTGCGAGTACAAATATAGATAGTTTTATATATATGGTTGGGTTGGGGTTTTTTGGTTTTTTTTGGTTTTTTTTCGCTGTGCCGGGAAATGATAATACGGGTTTTGTTTTCCCGAGTGAAAGCGGCGCTGCGAAAAGGAAAAATAAAAAAGCCCAGCCCAAACAACAAGCCCAGTCGGTGGTTTGGAGCCGTGGGAATGAGCTCCAAAAGAAGCGAGAAACGGGGCTGCCGGAGAGATGCCGCTGCCGCCGGAGCCCGCGGCGGGGGAGAAATAAAGAAAAGGGGGGAAAATAAAAAATAATTAAAGATCTTGGGGGAAAAAAAGGAGGAAAAAGAAAGAAACAGAAGAAATATTTGAGTCGGTTTGGGTTTTTTTCTGTCTGGTTGTTATTTTGGGATTTGTGTGTTTGCTTTCCGGGGCGAAGTGCGGTGCCGCGTCCCCGCTGCTCGGTCCCGCCGGAGCCGGGTTGCGAGCGGGCGCTGCCCGGCGCGGCCGGGGCTGCGGCCGTGACAAATGTAACTGTTGGGAAAAAAAGTTTAAATTCTTTAAATACTATTTTTAAATACTTAGGGTGTTTTTTTTTTTGTCCCTGCCTTTTGCCACAAGTTTTCCTTAGATTTTTTTATTTTTTCCTCCCCGCTTCTTCCCCGTTCTCTACCCTCCACTCCGGGAAGGTGCGGGTGGGTTTGGGGGGGTATTTTTGGGGGTGGCTGTGAGCAGGGGGGTGTCGGGTCGTGTCGTCTCACCGCACCTCCCCCTTTTTTTCTCCTTTGCAGGCAGCGCCGAGACCGCCGCGCCGGGGCTGGCTCCCTGCACCGCGCCATGGGACGCTTGGACGCCTTATTTTTGAAAACCATCTGATTTTTTGGGGGAGGAGGAGGAGGAGAAGGGGGGGGTGGGGGGCGGGGGGGGGGGGGGCGGGAAGGCGGTGGCGGGCATCGACAGCGATCCGGGAGACTCCGTGAAGCCGGCGAGTGGATGATGGATGGCCGAGATTTCGGGCCCCCCCGCTCGGTGCACGGCCCCCCTCCGCTGCTCTCCGGGCTGGCCATGGAGAGCCACCGCCTGGGAGCCACCGGCCGCCTGGCCCCCGCCGCCGGGCCCATGGCTGCCGGGCTCCCCGCCGCCCTCCAGCCCGGAAAATTCCTCGCGTCGGGCATCAGCCTGCACTCCCACCCGGGTAAGGCTCCGCGGAACCCCCGCGCCTTCCCTGCCTTCCCTCCGCGGCGAACCCGGGATCGGGATTTAACCCCCCCCCCCCCCACCCTGCAAAATATAAATATCGTCGTGATAATTATATATATTTATGCGCAGCTTTTTTGCGTGTTTTGCCCAAGTGTTTTCTGCTTCGCGTGGTTTTGATTTGGCGAAAAAAATAATAATAGGGGAATGGGGAAGAAGTGCGAAAACAAATAGGGTGATGGTGGAGAAATAAGGGAATGGAGTAAAAAATAGAGGAATACGGGGGAAAAATCGCGCCTATCCGATAGAAGTCCCCCCTTGCAGCGTGCGGTTTTGTTGGCACTGGGGAAAATCCCCGCCGCGGCGGCTGCGGAATAAATCCGGGGAATAAATCCGATTTTCGGGAAAGCTGGGAGAGGCTCAGATCGGGTTGCGGAGGGACGGGGCTGCGCTGCCCGGACAGCCAAAAAAGCCATCCTTGGGCTGGGAAAAGGGGTGAAATGGGGCTCTTTTGGTGATTTCTTGCCCGGTGCAGCCCGAGCCCCGCTGAGGTTCCGCTGCCTCCGGGCAGCGCTGCCGGCACCACTGGTTTTGATTTTTTTTTTCTTTTCTTTTTTTTTCTTTTTCTCCGCAACTCTTATTTTTTAAACCCGCTAACAAAGCTTCCATGCAATGTACAGTGACTGCTCTCTCCTTGAATTTTTTCACCTTTCTCGACGCATTTCATCCTCGGGCAGCCCCACGGCTGCATATCCATAAAAAAAAAAAAAAAATAGAAGAGTAGACCCTGAAATATACGCAGTTAATTTTTTCCCCCCACAATCAGCTTCTTATTTATTTGTTTAAATTACTTTTGTTTTTGGGAGGGTTTTGATTTTTTTCCCCTTTCCCGAGCTCCCTTTCCCAGCGGATCGCAGAGTCCGGCACTGCTGGGAGGAGGACACTGCCGCACTCTCCTGCCCACGGTCCTGTAGGAGGACACAAGGGATTTCTGACCGTTTGATTTCCCTCCCTGGCTCTATTTTAATTTTTTTTTTTCCGCTTTTTTCCCCTGGGTGTGGAGAGGTGACTCGGAGTTTACTTTAGGCGTTGGGAGGGTGACAGGTTTCGCAATAATAAACCTGCTTTTCTCCCAGCCGCCCGGGATGAATGACTTTGAAATTTGCAAACCTGATTGCCAACATCTGCAGAGAAGGAAGCAGCCTGAATCGAGGGAAAAAGATTTATTAGTTTTAGACTAGGCGGCAGTGCCAATTTCCCAGGTGCTAAGAGGAGCGGTGTAAAGCGAACGGGGCTATGAAGCCAAGCACATGGGCAAACACCTTATTTTTTCCTTACCTTTTGTCTTTTTTTTTCCCTCCTTTGTTTTTTTTTTTTCCCTGATTATTTTTTCCCTCTCTCCTTCGCGTCCTACTGCAGCAGAATATGATCTTTGCAAAAATTCATCTGGACAATCTCACGCCAAACCGAGATTGAATTCTTGGTATTTTTTAAATTGCTCTTATTTTTTATTGGGTAATTTTTTTCTTTTATTTTTTTTTAAGTTTTATTTCTCCTCCCAAAGTTTCCTTCTCTGAAATCCAGGCAGGTCAGGAGGGAGGCACAGAGCTCTGGTCTCTCCGAGCTGACCAAGCTCCGTGATGCTGTCTGGGAGCTTTCCTACCACCCTGGGCGAAATCCTCAGATTTGAGTCCCCTCACAGAGGGAGTGGGGTGTATGATACCTCCAATTCTTTCTTACTGCGTTCTTAGTTTATTTTTAAAATTATTTTTCTTTTTCTGGGAATTGTTTGAAATCCCCTGTCCCTGCACCTCATCGGTGCCCGGTCTCCCCGTCCGCTCCCCGGCATGATCCTCGCAAAGCTCGGCTTTGTCACGGCAATTCCCAGTCAGGCTAAACTCCATTAAAAAGATCTGTACAATTAACAGCTGAAACTCCCATTAAACCACAGCAGCGGGATAGGCAGGGATATTTTTTTTGTTGTTGTTTTTTTACGGCTTTAACAATATCGCCTGAAATGATGATTGCTTCCTGCTACCGAGACGCCCTTTGTAGGTTTGCGTTCGCGGTGCTGTTGGTGTGTGGTTTTGGTGCCTTTTTTTTTTTGTTGTTGTTGTTGCTGTGTTTTTTTGGGGGTTTGTTTTGTTTTTAGGAGGGGTGGAACGCAAAGGCTTGTGCAAGGGGTTAAGAAAAGTGGGCAGGAGGCGAAGCCTTTAAATAGAGCCAGTTCAAACCGATCCTTAAATACCACCGGGCTGAAGAAAGAGACTCTTGAATCCGTCCCAGCGTCCTCCGAAAATAAATACGCCCCTGTAAAAATAGCACGATTGGCCATATTTGAGAATCCAGTTATGGCCGGCACCGACTCCTTGTTTTTCCCGTACCTTCTGCTCGTTCCCGCAGCCGGGCTCTGCCCCAGCGTCCAAGCACCGCCGCCTGGGCTGTGTCCAGCGACCCCCGGACCCTCGGCTCCTCTCGGGGGGATTCCTGCTCCATGGTGGGGATTTCTGCTCCGTACGGGCCGGGGGGACACAGGGACAGAAGCCCCTTTGTTGGAAGCGCAAGGAGGGAGGAGTGAGCTGGAGGCCAAGGCGGGAGCTGAGCCGGGGATGCCGTTCCCTGTCCCCCCTGTGCTCTTGGGCATCGCCGTCTCCCCGTCCCTGAGGAGGGCAGGGGGTCCTCCCCCGATGGGCTTTGTGGAGGGATAGCGGAGGAAAGGGAATGTTTGCAAAGGAATTTCATGCCTGGAGCTTGCTGGAAGGCTTAAAAAAAAGGCTGCAATTGATGGAATGAGGCAGCCGAGTCCATTAAAGCAAGGGCTCGCTCTGCTCTGCAGCAGCTCAGAATATGGAGGTTTATAGTTTTGTTCCTTCCCTATGCCGCTGTCTGTGGGTCTGGGTCTCAGCTCCATCCCGGAGGAGCGTGTTGTTCTTGGCAGGCTCCGTGTTTTGGGGAAGGTGGAAAAGGCTCCCTCGGACGCGATTGCGAAGGGCTGCTATGGGACTGCGTCCCTGAAAGGCAGCAGCGGGGCTGTGTGTGAGCAAGGATCACCCATAGCCAAAAAAACCTCTCAGAGTTTAAAATAATATTAATAGTAATTAATAAAAATGTGCTTTTTGCTCTGTGCTGAGGTATCCTTTCTTGGGTGAGGGGGCTGCAGGAAGAGATCCATGTTTGTATAAAAGGATGCTCAGCCTCTTCCATTAAAATTCGCTTCAGAAACACTTTTTAGTGCTCGGGCAAAGGGGCACACCACTATGGGCAGGGCTGACTAAAAATCCAGCTCCAAAGCGGTGGCTGGACGGAAAGCGGGCAGACAGAGGGGAGAGATTTTGGTTTCCCTGCTTTCCTACTTCACATTAGCAAATGCATTCAAATGCAGGGATTTAAGGCAGATTGGAGACTGTCCTTGTTTCCAAGCCTGCTGTGCCCGGGGAGAAGTTTTCCAGACAGCTGGGCCAGGTAGGAGAATAGGAAAAGAAATAAAAACACTCTTCCATCCCCCAGGACAGCACTGCTGTGCCAGCAAAATCCTGCTGTAGCCATCCTTATAATGGCAAAATGGTGCTTCTGCTGAGCCCGCAGATTTTGCAGGAGGCCTTGCTGTCGGCAATGCCAGTGGAAGCACAATTCACTCATCATGCTGCATCCATGCTAAACTTGCTTTGCTGATAGAGAGACTGGGATAGCATGGATTGGGCACTGGAGTGATCCATGCCCTGCTTCTCCGTGTTTCTCGGAGCAGGATGGCTCCCAGACCCGCAGTGGGATTTTGCCTCTGGTTTGGCACGGCTCTTTTTGGTCCCGTTTTGATGCTGCAAGAAAAACACCATCGGTGTTTAATGGCCCTTGAAATCGTGGTTCCCCCTCCCTGCCTGCCCAAGGGGTGGTGCAGGGGGCTCCTTGGGGCGGGGGCTCGGTGTAACACCGGGAGGAATGCGGCCAGCCCGGAGACCTGCCTGGGAGGATGCCTCCCCTCCCTTGGGGCCCTGGTGAAACGAGATGCTTTTTGAGACTGTTTTCAGGCAGAGCAGGGAGTGTGCCTGCCCCGGTGGGGCTCGGGGAGGTGGTGCTGGGCGGTGATGTGGTGCTGGGTCCCGGCACACGCCGCTCTTCACAGCCGGCATCCCCGGGGGTGGAGGAAGTGCCCGGCCATGGAGTGATGTCCCTGCAGCTCCCCCGGGCTGACGGCCAACTCGGAGGCTGTGACCAAGGCAGGAGCAGTGGCTGGGCTGAAATGGTGGTGGATTTGTGCATTTTTGGGAGCTTCCCACCCCGAGCAGCTGTGTTTCTCTGATTTCCCAGTGATTTTTCCCAAGGCTCTGGTGGGCTGTGAAGTTGCATTTCCATCCTTCAGGAGCAGTGACAAGGACTGTCCAGCCTGTGCTGCATGCTCCGTTGAAGTGCCCATCCCAAGCAGTGGTAGCTGGTAGGGATGTTGGGCTTGGAATGTGGACAAGAGCCCAAGGGCCAGTGTGGTGATGTAAACTTGCTCTGAGCAAGGTCCTGCGGGATCCTCTGCAGTGTGAAGATTTCCAACACCTTCCCAGGTGAATGGGCAGGAGTCTGTCCTTGCCTCTGGTAACACAAGGCTGCTAAAGGTGTCATTTATTGGTGTGGTTTCTAGCAGCCTTTCTCCCAGTTGGAGCGAGCCTTGCAGAGTACAGAGCCTTTGCCAGTACAGAGTCTCCTTGGTAGGGTTGGAAAACCACGGGTCCCATCCCTGACTGATGGTGTGCCAGAGAAAATCTGATCTGGAGGAAGAGCCGGCACTAGAAATCCTAGCCTGGGGTGGCATGGGGCACTGGGCAGGTCCCTGGTGTTGGGGACAAGCTCCTGCTCTTTCCCAGCAGAACAGCTGTTGGAGAAATGGAAATCGCTGGGAATTAATCTCGCTGCAGACGCGGTTAGCAGAGCCGGGCTTTCGTAAGGGAAATTTTAGATCTCCTTCCTAGGATAACCCAGAGTAAAGCTGAAATTAGTTTATAATTATATAGTAAATAACCCCCCATCTCGTCATTTCACCATCTTCTGATGAATATGGAAATGAACATTGTTAATGGGAATTAACGTCACGATGGCAGCGGTCCAGGTGAGCGCCTTGCGGTTCGGCCGCGGCTGCGACCGGCGCGAGGGTGTCGGATCACCTCCCCGAGCTGGGGTTAGCGCCCGACGAGTCCAAACAAGGCCCCGTGTGTTTTCACCGTGCGCTAAACTGGTCCAGTTAAAGCTCCAGGCAGGAGGTGGTGCAGGGAATCGGGGCCAGGCTGGCATGTGCTGACACGAAAGCTGCCGTGCCGGGACGAGGAGATGTCGGTCTGGGTTAGGTAACGCGATCCAGCATCGCCTGCTCGAGGTGCCGAGGACAAGGGAGGGCTTTGTTCAGCCTCGCTGCTGAAACGGAGAGCACGCTGCGCCCTGAACAACCTGAAAATGCAGGCAGGATGGAGGAGCTAAGCTCTGAGCTCCCTGCCTGTTGGAGCCGGGGCGAGGGAGCAGTGCTGTGTCCAGCTGCACAGCCTCTCGCTGGCTTTTCCAGCTGGGGATGCTCTTTGAAAACCAAACTTTGGGAGGGGACTGCTCTGCTGTGGCTGCCTCACCCTCACCACCAGGATTTGGCAGTTTCCTTCTCCCCGTGTTTTCTCCCATCCCCGCGTTTCAGGCTGGCTTCTCTCCGGGATGCCACAGCTGGATGTCCGCAGGCATCACCACTCACCCACCGACCATCCCTCTCTGCTGTTTATTTGCTTTGCTTATTATTCCCTTCTCCCCAGCTCTTCAACACCGGGGGGACGGCGACCACCCAGCCCCTTTAGCTCGGTCCCCGCGGTGGGTGCTGGCTGGGGACGCGTGGCAGGAGCCCCCGGTGCAGCAGTGACAGTTGGGCTCGCTCCCCACGCCGCCAGGATCAGCTGCTGGGTGCACAATATGCTCCCGTTTTCCTCTCCAGCTGTTGCTGCTGACGGTTATGGGAAGCGAAAGGTAGTTGAGAGTTTGGCAGCGCTAAATCAGGGAAGTGATGGGCAGAAAGGAGGGGCAGAGAGGGGGGGGTTCAGTATGTCTGAGGCTGGGTTTTGTTTAAATCCAGCCAGATTGAAATAGTGGCAAAAGGATTGAAGTGACCTTGGGAATAAATTTTATTGCCGGCGTAGCAGTGGCCAAAGAGCCATTTTGAGGGAGCTGGATGCAGGCAGGCAAGCCAAACATGGTGGGCTTGGAGCAAGGGAAGGAGCAATATTCAGGAGGGATTATGTCTTTTTAGAGGAATAACAGAAATTTTAAGGCACTCAGCTCTGTCTTTCTGGAGCTGTATCCCCGGCAACTTCTGCAAGGTTGCTCCTTCTTCTGCCTCCATCCATCTTATCCTGATGCATCCCTGCCAGCAAAGAGCTCTTTTTACGTTTGGTAGTTGGATATATTGCCCCTAATCCCCTTCATGCCCCCATCCCTTCTCAGTACAATTCCCCGTGACTTGAATATGCTTTTAACACATTTTTAATTGCTTTTAATTAAAAATATTAAAAATATTAACGGCAGTGGCCGTTGTGCTGGGGAGGAAGGGTTTTGGAGGGATTGGGCTGTGTGCTGCTGTGGATGAGGCAGCTCCCGTGTTATCGGCAGGCACTGTGTGTCATCCCGGTGTTTGTGTCCTGGTCTGCTGGGCGTGGGGACATCCCACACGCCGTGTCACACACGAGCCGAGCAGACAGGGCTCCAGCGAGGAGAGGTGCGGGCGGGTGAGTGAGGAAGGTGCAGGCGCCTTGCCAGGTGCCGTGGAGCCCGGCTCCGCTCGGATGGGCAGGGCACTCCGTGCCAGGCTCCCGGAGTGTGCCGGGGCTTCCCTCTGCAATCCCGGCGCTGCAGCAGGGCTTTCTCCCTAATGAGATTAGTGACACAAAGCAGTAATTCTTCTGCTACTTTTAATAGATGTTCGGGGTTTGTGTGGGATCGGAAATTCCTGCTTTCATCAGATGAGCCCTCTCTGTGACTATTTTGTGGACACATCTTCCTTTCCTCGCCATTCATATTGGCACAAGTGTTTCAGGCTTTCCCCTCCTGTCCCCTGGATGTGGTGGATTTTATCTATGTCCTGCTTTGAATCTCACCATCATCCCAAGCTGCTTCCATCTTGTGGAGGACACAAAAGCTTGGTGGCCTTCTTTGGATACACTAAACGCAGCTGGGAGGAGGCAGAAGTGCAAAAGTCACTCTTGAACCATTTTTGCTGGTACTCCTTGGTCTCCCTAGTTGCACATACATGTGTGTGTATGTGCATATATAGTGCACCCATGTGGTGCCTCACCTGATGGAGGGCTGGCTGTCCCTGCCTGGTGTCATCGGGGCCAGCTTGGCAATTTGTCAAGGGCCCAAGGGCTTCACTTCAATTTGAATACGGATTTGCATAATTCATCCGGAATTAAAGCACAGTGCCATATTTGCCCATGCATTTATCTCCCATTATCAGCAGTGGGGAGGTGTGGGGTCGTGGGCATTTGCTGGCCACAGATATACCTTTGCTTCGTGGTTCAGTGGTTTTTTGGTGCAGAAAAGGTGGTGTGGGATGATGTTCAAGAGAGTGTGGAAAGGGCAGGAGCATCTGGAAGGGAAAAAGCTGAGTGTGGGGTCAAGAGGAGAGACTTGGCTGAGATTTTGAGCCTGGTTTCTTAAGGAAAAGATTGTTATGAGATTGTGATCTGTGTGTGGATCCCTTTCTTCCACTCCCAAATACCTGCAGGCCATCACTGAATTTTTCCCAGGGTGGTTTCAGTCCCTGCAGATGCTGTTTAAGTAAGTGCTGGGCTTTGGGAGAGGGATGCATTCACTCCTGTGGCACACAGAGCAGCACATGCTGATCTGGGAGCATCCAGCTTCACCTTGCACTCACTGTGTCCTGGCTATGCTGTATCCAAGGGGAATCATGAAGCCAAAGCTGACGAATTCGTTTGGGTCATCGGCAATGTCCTTGCTGCACCCTGGGCTGTTTCTCAGAGCTGATCCCCTCTTGCTCTTGCCCCCAGTGTTGGGCTCAGTGACTGCTGAGCACACAGGCAGTGGTGGTGTGGTGGTGCCCAGCTCTGCTCGTGGGGCTGTACCTCAGTTTTGCCTTGCAGTGCCACCCCCTTTGCCAAGCACCCCGAGAGGTGCCGAGCCGCAGCAGCCACTTTGCAGACGGGAGGGTTTAAAATAAGCAGTGGCGGAGGCTGCGTCTCCCGGGCTTTGAGTCATCCCCGCTCGTGCTGACTGCGCCTGGCAGGAGCCTGGGAGGCAAAACAAACCCACATCCAGCTGCCACCTCCCCGCCAGATGTTCGTGGTGGGGTGGCTGGTTGGGTTTCGGTGCTGGATCCACCGGCGGAGCAGATGGAGCTGCTGTGGGGAGATGCCACCTCTCTGGTGGCTCTGGTGAAACCCTGGTGGAACTGGTGGCCTGGGGCAGTCCCCAGCTTGGGGAGGACCATGGGGAGGAAGGGGTGAGATGGGCAGCACTGGCCTGGCACTGTGCAGGCCTGGGTTTGCAGGATGAGGGGTGCTGAGGCTCCTTCCAGCACTCCTGACCTTGGGTGTGGTGGGACCGTTCTGGCTGTGAGCTGTCACTGTGCTGGACAGGAGGACAGGCAGGGAGGAACCCAGGGGTGATCCTGCTGTGAGCCCTCTCTCACCACCCCACGCAGAGGTAAGGCAGCCAGGGCAGTGGGTGTCCATGGCCAGTGATAGAGAGCAGAGGAGAGGAGCAGGCAGGTGGCATTTACCTTTCCATGGGCACCTGGTGTGTGTCCAGGGCTGGTGCTGCCCATCACACAGCCGAGTTTAATTTCTCAATGGGAGGGCAGGGAGATGATGCTGCACAGTCCCATTTAACCTGCTAGTGACCTGATCTTAAGTCATTGTGGCTGAAAATAGACCATGTTCCCTCCAGGGCACTGCTAATGGTGCTGGGAAAGCTGGGATCTCTCTTTGAAGGCTGATTTAATTGCTGCTGGCAGGCACTCGGCGCAGGTGATGTGGGGACCAGCACTGGTGCCATCCCACAATAACCTCCCCCACCGAGCTCCTGAAGCTCTCCTGGCTCTGGCAGGGAAGGTAACGAGCTCTTTTCTAATGAAGGCACGGACAGTGCGTGGGTGGTGCCTGGTTAAATATGCGGGCAGGGCTCAGGGAGGGGGGCTCACTTGTTTGTATCATCTTCTGCACTGACTTTGGGTGATTTAAAAAAAAATAAGATTTTAAAAATGGGGTGGGTTAAGTTTCTGTGCTTAGGAAGGAGGGGGAGCACCTGTACTAAAAGTGTGCATTCAGTGCCAGGAGCAAAGACAGCCTTGGGACCTCTGTGCTGGACGCCAGTGGGTAAAGAATCTTCAACATGATGAAGGATGAACCAGAGCAAAGGCATTTTCATGCTGTCCTAGAAAATCAGAAGAAAGGCGAGGCTGCAATCTAGCAGCCAGGTTCTGCATTCCTGAGGATTCTGCTAATCAGTTTGAGAGTTAAAATTATTATTTTTTCAATTTCCATACAGCATTTTAGTAAATGTGCTGCTGAAGACTCCATGGTGTCACTCCTTACTGTTTAAGGAGAGCTGTGTGGTTGTGTGGTGAGAGCCTGGAGGTTTTGGTGGACCCCTGTTGGGGTGTCAGGTTTAATTATGCCAGTGGAAAAGGAGAGACATCCGACGTGGTGGGGGATTTCAGGCTGGGGGCATGTGGGAGAGGCTTCTGTAGCAGCTGGCAGTGACCCAGGATTATTGACACTGGTTTGAGTGTCAGGATTAGCGTGGGACCAGATCGCTGCTTCCCAGACCCCGTGTTTCAGGCTCAGTGGACTGGCTGCACATCGTGCCAAGAATCCCACTGGGATGGTTTCCATCTTGGCCACCTTCAAGGAAAGGCCACCTTCACTTTGCCAGAGTGATTTGTGTCCCCACCTGGGTGGCTTCTTGCTGTCCTCCCCATGGAGATGCTGTTAATGGGGAGCTGGTGGGTGACCTTTTAGGGCATCTTCAGAGTGTCCTGTTGGTGTCCTTTTCCTGAGGCATTGGCATACCTTGGATCGCCTTTAGTTGGTTGCATGGTGGAAACTTAAGTCTCCAGGACATTGGGGCAGAACCAGTCCCTTGAGCCACTTCCCATTTTCTCCTCCTCTGCCATCTCCAGGCTCTTGGGGCTGTTCCAGCTCCTGGGTGAGGAGGTGGGCGGCAGAGCTCATCCTGATGTTATTTATTTCCATGGAAGCAGGAAACCCTCTCCTGCCCTGTGCTGACACCCTGCCCTTCAGTGTCCTGTGGCTGTGGGGGGCTGGTGATTCACCATGGGAGTGAAAATCATGGCATGGCACAGGCACGGGGGGAATGGCTGCGGGAGGGCTGGTCGGAAAGCTGGCGCGGGCGCGCAGCGTTCCTGCGCTGACGCAGCTGCGAGCGATAGTAAATATTGAGCAAGAGCCACTTAAAAATAAAGCAGCCTGGACACAGATTCCCACGTGGAATAAAATAAAATTAAAAGAAACAATAGAGAGAGCTGTGCTGAGCTGGAGGGAGAATTCGCCTTGGCTTTTAAGGTAGTGATTTTTGCAGCTGAAGGAAAGCGGCGCGGCGCTGTTCAAGCCAGCAGAGTCTGGGAGTGCGGACCCCCCACTGGAGGATGCTGTCTCGGAGCACACCAGGGCCCTTAGAAGATTAAATGGGGAGTTAAATTGCCCTGGCTGTTCTGGATCCCGGGGATGGGATCGAAGTCTTTCAGGGGATGCAGAGAATTGAGGCTGTAAATTAGGGCTTTGAAGCTACTGCCAGTCCCGTGGCATGGGGTGTAAATATGGATTTTGGGGCGGTTTTTGGCGTGGAGAGTGGTGGGTTATGACAGCAGCTTGTGGCTGCTGGGGACAGGGATAGGGACCAGCCACCGCTGGAGTTCCAGGCACATCTGATCCGGGAGCTTTGGTTTCAGCCCGGCATGTTCGGGGGCTCGTATCGCTGGTGTCTCGTGCATGGCACGGAGTCAAAGCGGCTCCGGTGCCTCGGGTGTCACTGGAGCTGCCCCGGCAGGCAGGGGAGGAGGTGGCAAGGATTTACACTGTCAGCACTCCGCCTCGCAGCTGTTTGCAGCCATAAATGTGTGCATGAGGAATGGCTGAGGCTGTGCCTCACCGGGCTGCGCGGGGCAGAGATGGGGAGGTGTGTGCTGCTGCAGGGGGAGCCCGGAAGGTCTTCCCTGGGAATCTGCTGCTTCTGCAGGGAGAGGATAAGGGATGCACCGATGGTGGTAAGCACAGGCAGCTGTGTGGTGTCTGTCCTGCTGGTGGTGGGAAGGAACTCAGTGTGCTTGGACCTTCCCTGCTTTCCTCCCTCCCTCCCTGCCTGCCGGGGGGGACGTAAGCATTTATCCAGCTGTTTGTGGCGTGCACTGTTGTCCCAGTTGGCTGCCTGTGAGGCTCTGCGGGCCGGACTGGGGAAGAGGTGATTGTGTTCCTGGCCAAGGGCGGCTGCAGCTCCTGCTCTGTGCCGTGCCCAGCAGCCCGCTGAGAACTGGCTGCAGCTGGGCTGCAAATCTCCCCTGAGTGCCCAGACTTCAAAACATCCCATGGAAATAAACCCAAATTCTTGCTGATGTGTTTCCCAGCCCTGCTGGGCTCATATTGGAGAGTCTAAGGGGTCGGGCTTTGTAGCTCAGGCTCTTCTGTGGTCGTAGCCCCTTGCAGAGCACTGTGTGGTACCAGCCTGAGTCCTGGCAATGTGTTCATCCATCATGGCCCAGGGAGCATGGGGAGAGATGCTGGCGGTTGGAAATATTTCATAAGTGGCAGAAATGTATAACGGGCAGATGGGGCTGATGGGGGAGAATTACTTCACTTCTCCCGGGGTGCTGGAGGCTACTGGTCTTCCGGTGCCAGGGCTGTGGCTTCTCAGACAAGGATGGCTTGTGCCCAGGGCTCAGCTTCAGGGTGTGCTTTGCAGCCAGCAGTGCATGTGGCCACCTGTTCTCCCACACCAGCCAACAGGATTGCCCAGCCGTGCTGGGCTTGATTAAAGGTCTTTTCCACCTGGAAAGCTGTCCCGAGGCATGAGCAAAGGCTTTGTGGATGCTGCTTCTCTCTGGTGTGCTCTTGGTTAGTTGGAAACATGGAACCAGACTGGGAGAGTGAATTCCCCATTGAATGGTGTCTCTGTGTTGCTCCCACTTGCTGCTCTTCACCCTTCATGGGTGTCCAAGTGAGTTGTCCCCTCTGTAGCATGTTGGCAGCAAGTGGGGATGCTGAAGGTGCCTACAGCTGAGGAGGGGTGGAGCAGCTTTCCCAGTGCTGGCACACACCCGTGTCACCTCAGGCGTGTAGCCTGGCTCATTGGCCGCAGCTATGTCCATGGGGGAGATACGTTCAGTTCCAGCATGTTGCTTCCAGCATGCCCTGCTCTTGTCTGGCTCTTTCACAACCCAGGCTTGACTGACTTGTCCAGCTGGGACTGAATTTTAGGCTTGAAGTGTGAGGGGCCAAGTTGGAGAAAGCCCCACAGGTTTAAAACTCCTGGTGACCAGTAGCAGCCCGCCTGCTTCCCCCAGCTCTGCCTGGCGGTGCTTTCTGTCAGCTCCCTCCTCACAGGGACCTTTGGCAGCCCCGAGCGGGCTGAGCACGTGGGGTCTGTTTCCCTCCCACTCCCCCCAGCGTGACCTCCATCCTCCAGACGTTTGGTGTGCGGTTTGTGCGGTCGCTGCTATCTCATCTCCCCATCGGTCACATCCCCTCTCGGTGGTGACTCACCCGAGGCCGTACCTCTTCCCCCGAACCCGTGCTGCCGTTTCAGAGAGCTGAGCAAAGATGAAGAAGATGTTTGCAAGTGGGCTGACACATCTGCACCCGCCAAGTTCCTCTAATAACAGCCCTTAGTGATTTATGTCTCAATTGTGCAAAACAGATATGTTTTATAATCTTGGAGCTGGAAGGGAGGAGGACAGGTGTGCTCATCCACTGCAGCAACTGGAGCATCACAGGGTTGCATTTTGGCTGCTGGCTATAGGGATAAAGTGGATTGAGGGACCATCTCCGTGCCCTGAACCCTTTTACCCCCAGAGCTGGGCTGATTTGGATCCTGTGTGTCCCTGCTGGCATGACATAAGTTCTGGTGGTGCCTTTCCCAGGCGGTCAGAGGCCGAGCTAATGGGCACACGTGTGTGTTTGGCGTGGTGTAACTTGGCAGGGAAGGGGGGGCACAGCCAGTCTGGGCTTGGCAGTGCTGCCAGCTCGCACCTCCCTGCCTGTGCTGTGGTGCCAGACCGCCTCTGGGCAAGCACTCGGCTGGAGGAGCGTGGCTCAGCCTGCCGAGACCTGTCGCCGTGTCCCTGGGCGAAGCGGATCTTGTGCTGCTTCAGCAAACACTCTGGCCCCAGGCAGATGGAGATGGTTGTGGTTTCCCCTTTTCCCCTCCCTTTCTCCTGGCAGATGCCCATGGTTGGGGTGAGCTGTGCGTTGCTCACTGCGGTAGAATTTCTCCCCTTGGCATCGCTTTCTGGCACGGAGATCCAAGGAGGCAGCGGCTCACCCGCGGCCGCCTCCTGCGAGCGCAGCTCCTCAGCGCATGGAGGAGCAGCTTCACCTCCAGGCCCTGCCCAGGGCACTGGGGCAGCAGGTTCTGGGCTCTGTGTGAGGCGTACGCCAGCAGCCTGTCAGCGTGGCTGCTGGAGGGCTCTGCAGGGGAAGGGATGTTCTGGCAGTGCCTCGAGGTTGGATTTGCATTGGGTTCATCCCCAGGAAAGCTGTGGTTCGGATTTCTCCTCCCTACTCCAGCTCTGGTTCCTGGCAGGGAAGAAGCCAGGTAAATACAGCCTGTGCAGCTTCTTCAGGCACTTTGCAAGGGGAAAAACAGTGTCGCTGGTAGACCCGAGGCTGGAGTTTGAGTGGTTCTCTGGTTTTGCTGCTGGTCAGCTGCATGGTGCCCCAAGTCATTGCACCTGCCTGTGCCTCAGTTTCTCCACCTGCAGAGCTTTGGAATGTGCTTTGAGCTTCTATGCTGGGCTTACGCCTCTCCAAGGAGCAGCAGCTGTGGGCTTCTGGAAATTACTGGGAAGAGCTGCCAGGTGTGAGGTGGCTTTGGCATTGGCTGGTGGCATCAGCTCAGTTCTGCTGCTGTTTCCCAGCTGGCATGGTGACACTGCCCTGCTAGCTTCCCAACCTGTCCATCTGAACCTGTCCCCAGCTTGGACTCTTCGTATTCTCCCCCTGCTTCTGCAGCCCTGAGCTGAGGCTGGGTCACTGTAGCAGGATGGGATGATGCTGACTGGGGAGGAAGCCTCAGAACGCTTGGGGCTGGGACTGAGCCTGGGCAGGATATGATGCCGAAGGCAGGGAGATGCCCTCATAGGACCAGGGATGTAACTGGTATCAAAATGCCTCTTTGAGTATCAGTAACTTAATCTCTGTGCAGGTGTCCCTGTGCCTGATGGCAGCCCAGGAGTGTGTCCCTTCCCTGGAGCCCTGCAGGTGGCTTCCTGTCCTTGCAGCACATGCAAGTGGGGACATGCCATGGGCATCTGTGCACAGTGGTGTCTGCAGCATGGGATGTGTCTCGCTGTGTTCCCTGTGGTGGTGTTTCCTCCTGCTGGAGCAGCTGGGATTGATGCCTGGCTGGGAGAAGGGGCTCACGTGGGGATGTCTGTGGCCAGAGCCTCTGGGCTGCTATGGCATGGGGCGCTCCAGGGGCTTTGCCATGCTGCAGCCATGTGCTCTGCCAGATGGGACTGGTGTTCCCTTGGAAATGTGTCGCTCCTGCTCCAGTTGCTGGCTCGTTGCCAGCCCAGTCCTGCTGGAGCGGTGACAGTGACACTGCCGAGGCATACGTAGCATGGAATGGAGCTGCTCACAGCTAAGCTAAGCTGGGTTCTACCCACCTCTCTCCAGCTCTGGAATAAGGAAAGGTGTTTGGAAATCTTCATTGCGAATGTTTTGGGGTTACCAAGGAGAGGCTCGAATGTTGCGTGCCCGCTTAGCGCCTTTGCAGCGCTGTGCTCAGGGTTAACAGCAGGTTTTACCTGCTGGGAAAACGGGCTCTGAGTTGAAGATCAGGGGCCCAGCAGCTCCCCTGGTCCTGCTGCTGCAGGGCTGGCGTGTTGGGTGCCGCCGCTGGGATCTGTCGGGTGATGGCCGCGGGCCAGGAGCTGCGCGCAGCACCGCGGCGGTGAGGCACATATGCCGGCATGCAAACATGTACGCCAAAGAGATCCTGGCTGTCTAAATAATGTGAAATATTGACTAGCTCTCGCAGATGGTGCTCCACGTGCAGCTTCGGGGACGGAACTTCTCCGTCTCCCCTTGGGTTTTGGAGTGATGTTGTTTTGAGGCAGTTGGATGCTGGACTCTTGACAGACTTGTTGCTTTCAGTGGGATCGTGGAATTTGGGGGAAGTTGGTTGCTAATGCGGGCTGAGGGGAGGGGAGGAGGGTTGCAGAGGGCTTGACTGGCTCCTTCAGATTCTCCTGATGGCTTTAAGTCAGTTTTTAAATTATGGCATGGACTGGATGCTGATTCTGGTGGAGGGCTGGGTTTGTAGTGTTGCGCGGGTGTCGTTTGGTGGCAGTGTTGGAGAGGAATTGCTGCCTGTAGCCAACAGTGTGTGTTATTACCACTATTATGGTGATTGTATTCACTGCGGAAATGCTGATGAGGACGATTTGCATGAGGGTGTCCAGGACATCCAGACCACTGGCAGCAGCATCATGAGGATATGCTGCTTTCATATCAGCTCCTGGATGATTGTCACACTTTCTCTGTTTTGCCTTCCTCTGGGATAAGATGCTGAGTTTGGATATGTGAAACTGCTTTTTGTGAGCTGCTCTGGAGGATGCTCTCATGTTTTCCCAAAACCTGAACCCAGTGCTGGGCACCTGCAGAGGGAATGAGCTATGTTGGCAAAGCCATGCTGGCAAGAGGGTCTTATCATGGCTCTGGAAGCACACGGGGGTGTGCCCTCACCCACAGGTCTCTCTACTTGTGATAAAACATCTTATCAGCCAGGTGGTTTGGTCACGGAGCCCTCAGGTGTCAGGCTCTGCTCAGGAAGCAGCATGCTCCATTTGCTGCGGAGTTGGAGCCCTGGGTTGAGCTGGGGGACCTGCAGTGTGGGGTCAGTACCTGAAGGGGATCCCCAAGCTGGGGTCCCTGCCCTGGGCCGTGTGTCACCGCCTGTGTCCCCGCCGCCACTGCCGCTCCTGGCGTGCGAGGGACCGACAGCCGCAACAGTCTGTGCTCCTGCGGGGCTCGTTCCAAGGCAGCGTGCTGCTCGGGATAAAACATGTTTCCCTCTTCTGTTTCCCCTTTTCTGCAGGCTTTTCCCATCTGCCTAACGGTCTCTACCCATCGTACATTCCCCTGAGCCACCTCGAACCTCCCAGTGCCGGCAGTCCACTCCTGGCCCAGCTGGGACAGCACAGTCTCTTTGAGTCACAGAAAGGTGAGTCTGGGACCCTGTGTGCCCTTCCCTTGGTCACCCCAGGGTCCTTACCCTGTTTTTTGGGCCTCTTTGGCTGCTGGAGCTGCTGGATGCTGGAGTGTTGGGGGTGAAGAGCAGGAACTGCCTTGGGTGGTCAGCCAGGGATGTTTCCTGGGCTGAGCGGTACCAAGGTTTTGGATGTGGAAGCCTCCTTGAAGCCCCAGTATGCATGAGACAGGGCTGTCTTACATCCCACATGGAGGAACCTGCTTGGTCCCCTTTGCCCTTGGCATTTTTGTTTAAGACATCCTTGAAATCCCTTCTTTCCTGGTTTGCCACCTCTTGCCTGTCTCTGTGTAGGAGTGAAGGCGTTGGAAGCCTGTGATAATTTTGGTTTCTTTTACTCTGCAGATGGATTCTACCTGTCCAGCCATGCAGGCCAGTCCGCTTTGCACCCGCAGCCTCCCCTCTCAAGGACCGTGGGCAGCCACACGTCGAGCACATTGCTCCGGGAGAAGGACCTTGGGCAGCTGCACAAGAGCTCGAAAGAAGGCCTGAAAGACCCCGGTGGGAAGGAGCGGGCGTGCCGGAGCGATCTGCCCCTGCCCTTTGCCAAGAAGGAGAGCAAGCCCAAGGAGGAGCCCCGACCCCGCAGTGTGGTGGACCTCACACAGGACACCAAGCCCGACAGCGACCGGAAAGTGAGCGTGGTGGAGAAGGCGGCGAAGGTCGGCGAGCGCCTCTCGCCGTTCCTGGCTGAGCACATGCCAAACCGGGGCGCAAGCGGCGGGGAACCCAAGTCCAAGAACCCGCTGCAGAGCTCTTCCCTCAGCAACTGCAACGGCGGCGGGGACCCCATGCTGAAGGTCCTGGGAGCCGAGCAGGACCGCTGTGCCAAGGACCCCGCTCGGCACGACGAGAACATGAGGCCTTCTGCGCACGCCCACGCGGAGCGGCTGAAGCGGGGGGAGCCCCTCCTGCCCTCCGTGGGCGCTTTGCACATCTCCTGTAGCTGTCCATCCCCACACCCCTCGCAGACGGGGAAGATGACGCCAGCCGCAACATTCCCTCCGCAGCCCGTCCATTCCAGCATGTACACCATCTTCCCACCGGCCAAGGAGCTGGGGAGGGAGCACAAAGTAATCGCCCCCACCTTTGTGCCTTCGGTCGAAGCCTACGACGAGAGGAGCGGGCCCATCCAAATCGCCTCCCAGGCCCGTGACAACAAGGGGAAGGACAAGGACCTTGGCAAGGTGGGGGTCCTGCAGTCACCCACGGAGCGGTGCCTTGCAGATGCCTCCCGCACACTCTTGTCCCAGGACTTTTCTTGTCACAGTGATGCCAAAAGGATGGAGGTTCTGAGAGAGAAGGGTTCGGTGATCAGGACGACCTCCATGGCTCTGAAGAGACAGGTCACGTCAGAGCCCTTCCTCAACCGGCCGGGGCTGGGCTCTCCGGAGAGCAGGGAGTTCCTGGCCTCCAAGGATTTGCTGAAGCCGAGTCCGGAGGCCGAGCATCGCCCCTGCGAGCGGGAGCGCTTCCAGCGATCCAGCTCCAAAGAAGCAGCAAAGGTCTATGGCACTTTGGACTCTTCCCGGCAGCACCTGGACCACGGTCAGCTGAAACCGCCCGAGCAGAAGTGGAAGCCCTTCGAGATGGGCAACTTTGCCACCACGCAGATGGCGGTGCTGGCCGCGCAGCACAACCACGTTAGCCGGGTGGAGGAGGAAGCCAAGAAGGTCTACCTTGACCCCAGCGGTTTGCCGCGCTCCTCGGTGGTGGGCTCGCGGGGCGCCGCCGACGTGCTGCACCCCGCCTCGCACGGCGAGGGCTCGGCCATGCAGAGCCTCATCAAGTACAGCGGCAGCTTTGCCAAGGAGACGGCGTCCCGGCAGGGCTGCGGCAAGAAGAGCCCCTTCGGGGGTTTGGGCAACGTGAAGTTGGACTCTGCGCAGCTGGGAGCCTCCAAGGTGCAGCAGCTGCTGCTGCAGCAGCCTGCGAAGCAGCTGAAGAGGGACCCTGAGAGACCTGAGAGTGCCAAATCCTTCGGCCGGGAGAGCATCGGCTCCCAGGGCGAGGTGGAGGTGAGGCACTTGCCTGTGGGCATTGCCGTGGCCGTGGCCCGGCAGAAGGACAACAGCAGCAGCAGCAGCAGCAGCAGCAGCAAACTGGGGCCCAGCTTGGCAGACCGGGACCGCTCGCTGTCTCTCAGCAGCATCAAAGGTAGGTTCCCCAGGGCTTGTCTCAGGGCTTCCCTGGAGGATCTGTTCCCTGGGAAGAGCAGCCACCCAGTGCAGGCTGCGTGCCATGAACTGAGTTTGGCATCTTCAGCTGTGTTTCCCTCCCTTGCCAGCCAAGGACGTGTTGTTAACCACAGTGGGAAGCAAAACCCCCTGTGCAAGAGGCAGTCAGTCCCCTGTCCCCTCTTCCATCCCCTTTGAGGACAACCCTGCTCTCTTTGGTCCATTAGCAGAGGGAGTGACAGAGAAACCTCTCGAACCACCTTTGTGCTGGTGTTGTAATCTCGTGATTTTGATTTAAGCCGTGGTGCTGGCAGGAGGGGGATAGCACCAGAGAGATTTTGGTCCTCTGCTTGACTTGTATAGCAAGATAACACCCGGGGGCTGCCTGGCACGGGGCTCTGCTGTGCCAAGGAGCGATGCCAAAGTGGTGAGCAATGCTCGGCTTTCCAGTTTTATCCCTTGCCTTCCCCATTTTTCTGCCTTTGCCCCCCTCTCCCAAACTTGAGTGGCAAAAAGCAGTTTCCCTCAGGGGCAGCAGCCCCTCTCCCCATTCCCATCGCCTCCCAGAGCCCTCCCCACAGCCGGGAGCTGGCCGAGGAGCTCGTGGGCAGCACAGGGAGCTGTTTGTTCAGCCGTTCAGTCGTCCCAGACGCTCCCAGCTTGCGTTAAATGTAATTTACTGAGCCGAACTAAAAGGCTGCAAACAAGGGTTGAATTCTGGCAGGCCTCTGGGCTCGTTGCTAAGTGATGCAGTTGGCTTTCAGACAGAAAACAAGACTGCTTTTCTCCTCCTCTCGCCCCCCAAATGCTGCCCCCCCTTTGTGTGCCAGGAGATGTTCGTCTAATAACATTAGCTTGCTTGCGCTGAGTGGACGGTGCTTGAATGTTTAGACCTTTTAAGAAGGAGAAAGCAGGCTTTAGTTGGCTAATCTGTAGTATTTGGCAAGTAAAATGCAAGTATTTAGTACCGGGCATTGGTTGTCAAGGGAACGGACCTAAGCCTTTCCTCCATGCATAACTGATTGAATTTTTCTATGCAGTCCGTGCGTCATGTTCATATATATAGACAGAATGATCATTCACTGTCTGGACAATCATCGTTCTGTCCAGAAAAGGGACTGTCCTGTTGGTGGGATGGAGGATGGGCAGGAATTAGAGGTCCTGCCGTGTTTGTGTTTGGATGGGGGCGGTGGAAAAAAGATGATAAACTCGTCTAGAAATAAAGGAGCACAAGGGGTGTGGATGGGAGAGGGAGGAGCGATGATAAAATAACAAAATAATGTGTTTCTAATGAAAGGCTGGGGGAGGGGATGTACTCACCTTCTGCCAAGGAAGGAAGGGAGGCTTTGAGCTCTCCAAGGAATTGCTCCATGTTGCTGACACCAAAGAGACAGCTGGGCATTGATTAGGGGAAAGAAATAGGAAAAGAGGCTCCAAAGGGGAAAAACTTGGGACAGGGTGTAGAAAGGGAATGCTGGCAGAAAGGCAGTGGAAGATGTTTGGGCTCCAGAGGGATTTGTGAGCCCCCGTGCTGTGGAGGTTGGGGAGTAAAAGTGAGCAGCAGAGGCTGTGTGGGGCATCATTCAGTGAGTCAGGGAGGGGCTGGCTGGGGCTGGCTGGGCTGCACGTGGTGTCCTGGCGGGCTGTGAGGGAGATGTGGTGACCCTGGAGAGTCCTTTGGGAGGCAGAGCTGTGTGCCAGGTTTTAAAGCATCTTTGTTTTCTGCATGGAGCCCGTGGAAGGAGCCTTGGGGAAAGGAGCTGGGAGAGATGTTGTCTTTTTCCTGGATTCCTTCTGACAGTAAAAGCTGAGGGAATTGGAGACTTGACAGCAAAAAGCCCATGGGCTGTCCAGGTTTGTGGAAATACACACTAGAGCTCTCCTTGGAAAGACTGCCTGTCAGCAGGATGGACTTGATGTTCCGAGATGTTTTCCCATGTGCCAAACCATATCCAGACAGGAGAGTGAGGACCCTGGGAAGGGCTGCTGGGGTGCAGTCCTGTGAGGCTGAGTGCTTTCTGCAAGCAGGGCTGGGATTTAGCAGTGGATTGTATCACCAAAGCATGGTGCAGAGAGGGGCAGCAGGGAATTGTGTGAAAAATGAGCATGCAAGAAAGAAGCTAAGGAAGAAAACTGGGGAAAAGCAAGCTTAAAATCAGGCAGCTGGACTGAAGATTGTGGATAAAGGGAAGGGTGGCCCCAATACCTGGTGCTGGCAGAGCCAAGCGAGGCTCTGCTGCTCGCTCCTGTGAAGGTGCCTCCTAACCTCTCGCAGATGCAGCTGCTGCCATGCCAGGCTGTGTTTGCAAGAGCTGTGCTGATTGTGGACAAGTGGTTTCTCCAGCCAAACATCCAGCCCCCCTTTTTGGATTCCTGCCCTCATCTGCCATATGTGTCCCTGCCTCTCAGACACTTTCTTGTTGCATGTCTCGAGGGGGATGCAGAGTCCTGCTAATGGGTGAATTGTGGAGTGGAGCGCACTGGTTTTGTGAGGGTCTGTATTGTTGGGTCTGCCTGTTGCAGAGGGACAGGCATTCAGAGCATACTCACTGCTCCCAGAGTAGTTTACAAGATCAGAAGGTGCTTCAGAAAGTGCAGAAATAAAATCCTTCCCCTCCCTGAGATGTGCTAAGCAGGACTGTGTGGTTTGATGCAGGATTTAGCTGCATCTTGGCTGTTGCCAGGATGGGAAATCTGTCCTTCAGCGCAGTGGTCCGTTTGGTCCTGTTGCTCCCAGGCTGGCTGTGCTATCCTAGGAGACTAACCTGGTGTGGCAAGTAATCCCTTGATGTCTTGGAGACATGAACCTTAAAACACATGCACTTGGGTGCTACCAGGAGAATATTGCTTTAGTGAGAATATCTTGATCACGCAGAGAGCCTTGCCTGGTCTTTCAGGATCTGAACCTGGAACATCCTTGGGGACACTGATGTTTGGGTGTAGTGGCTCTTCCATGCCCAGAGGAGAGGGGACAGCTTTCTCCAGGCCATTTCTCCTGTCTGATGGTGCTGGGTTGTCTCTTAGGGCACGGGCGCTCTGAAGATGACTGTGGGGATGAGAGGAGCCGGCACCGGGACAGCCACCTCCTGGCAGGGCGCTTGGAGAGGGACCAGGAGAAGCTGCTCAGGTGAGCCTTGGAAGGAGCTGAGATCTTTGTGTCACAAACTGAGCTCAGGGACAGCCAGTCCAGAGAGGAGACAGGGTTGCATCCGTCCTGGGGTAGTTGCTGGTGTGGAGAGGGATGCTGAGTGGGGTACATGGGGCTATAGGCAGATCCTAAGTCCTCAGCAGAGAAATCCTAATAGAAAGCTGCAAATCCATTCCTGCTCCAAAGGGTTGGAGAGATGGAGTGTTTTATTCTACATGTGACATCTCCATCACAGCTCTCCTAGAGTGATTGACCCTCGTTTGCCAAGACAGGTTCTGCGGGCTGGTCCATACTCCTGGGCTCCTCCATCACTTGGACCCTCTCTCACTGTGTCCCTCTTGCCTCCTCCATCCCCAGAGAAAGCAAGGAGCTGGCAGATTTTGCCCGAATACACCCGTCCAGCTGTGCCACCAACGGTCTGAACTCCAACCTGATGGTGACGGGGGGCCCAGCCCTGGCGGGCTCTGGGCGCTGGTCTGCAGACCCCGCCTCGCACCTGGCAGCCCACCCCTGGCTGCCCAGGACAGGGAGCCCCTCCATGTGGCTGGCTGGCCATCCCTACGGTGAGTGCCTGGCAGGGAGCATGTCCAGAGGGTGCTCACACCAATGAAACCCAGGGAAAAGCATCAGGGAAAAGGGATGGAGGCGTTTTGGAGCAGTAGATGGCTTCTCATGTGGGTAGGAGCTGTGTGACCGTGTTCACAGGGGTCCCAGGAAGAGGGAAGAGATGAGGATCTGATTCCATGTTTCAGAAGGCTTGATTTATTATTTTATGATATGTATTACATTAAAACTATACTAAAAGAATAGAAGAGAGGATTTCATCAGAAGGCTGGCTAAGAATAGAAAAAGAAAGAATGATAACAAAGGCTTGTGCCTCAGACTCTCTGTCCGAGCCAGCTCACTGTGATTGGCCATTAATTAGAAACAACCAACCTGGGCCAATCACTGATCCACCTGTTGCATTCCACAGCAGCAGATAATCATTGTTTACATTTTGTTCCTGAGGCCTCTCAGTTTCTCAGGAGGAAAAATCCTAAGGAAAGGACTTTTCATAAAAGATGTCTGTGACAGAGCTGTGTGCATCTCTTGAGTTGTGACCTCTGTGTTTTTTCTTCCAGGACTTGGTCACCCTTCCCTGCACCAGGGCATGACTCCAGGCTTCCCCCCTGCCATGGGGGGAGCTCTCCCCTCTGCCTACCAGTTTGCCAGAGACCCACAGTCAGGGCAGCTTGTTGTGATCCCCAGCGAGCACTTGCCACACTTTGGTAAGGATGTGGGCTTGTGCCTGAGGACCTTTCTTTGACAGCTGTGGGGAAAACAGACTTTGGGGAGGGCCAGAGAGGAGCATACCTACCTGTGGGGGCCAGCAGCCACTGCTGTAGGGTGGGTGTGAGTGGGCCTCTCCTTAGGTGATGGAAACATGTAATCTTTAGCAGTGGCTCTTCATCTTGCAGGGGATGAAGAGTTTGAGTCCTTGGTTAGGAGAATCCATTCATAGGCTCAGGCATGGACATCAAACCAGGGGCTGGAGAGCAAAGCAAGTCCAGTGGCCCTAGGGCACAGGGGTGGTGGGATTGGGGCTGCAGAGGGGAACACAGCACACTTTCCCCTCTGGTTTCTGGTTGCATTTCTGCAAAGCCCAGTGTTTGGCATACTCTCTGGGACTGTAGAGACCATTGCCCTGAGTGATCCTGGTGATCCTTCATCCATCCTTGCCCTGCTGCCTCCCTGACTGCATCTCTGCTCATTCCACAGCAGAGCTGATGGACCGGGCACCCCCACTGTGGCCTGCTATGTACCCCCCAACCAGGAGCTCGCTGCAGCACGCTCACCAGCTCCAGCTGCTCTCCCATCAGCAGCTGCTGAGGCAGCACGAGCTGTACATCCTGCAGCAGCAGGCAGCCCACGCCATGGAGCTGCAGAGGAGTGCCCAGCTCGTGGTATGTTTTCAAGAACTTCTTGTTTGGCCATGAAACCAGCCTGAAGTTGGAGTGTCTGGGGAGAAAATGCAGCTGTGCCTGTGTGGCAAGGGTATGGATGCATTGAGTGATTCTGGCCTGGTCTCTGGGATATGAAGCATTTGGTGTATCCTGCAGTTGGAGTCGGTTTTGGAGGGGTTTGGTGTAGAGCAATGCTGTCAGAAGAGTTCCTCAGCAGCAGCACTGTGAGCCAGATTCCTTCCCATGAGATGGCTCTGTGTAATTGAGTGGTTTCATCTCTGGTCACCTCCAAACAAACCTCCTGAGCAGCTCAGGGAAGCAGCTACAGGACTTGCAGCAGTCACACTGGTTCCTGGAGGGACATCCCATTCATGAAAAGGTTTTGGAAGTCATGAGCTTTCATTTGGCTGTTTTACACCCATTCATTTTTATAGTGGTCCTCTGGTTTTCAGGCTTCATTTTACATGTGGGCTGGAGGTTGGAAATAGAAATGTTTTGCTTTGGATGCAAATGAAAGCTGTGACATCCTTCTCATGATTCCTGGAGCTGGGAATTTGTAATGAAGCTTTTGTAAATCATTGTCACCGTCTATCCGATTGGTCTTCAAATGGTCTTGCACTGGGGAATGTGTTTTATTCCACTGCATATTTGATAAGACCTTGTTTTGGTCTTGCCTGGTGGTTGGTCAGTGCCACTTTGCAGATGTTGTGCTGAGTTTTGCTGTGTTCTTGTCACAGGAGAGGTTGAAGGCAAACGAGCAGCGAGTGGATATGGAAGAGAAGGTGACAAAACGGAGCCTGGACAGTGCCAAATCAGGCCTTTCCTCCTCTGCCCCGGGGCTGGTGCACCGAAAGCCACCTGTGCTGTCCCCCAGCGCCTCCACGTCCTACAGCAAGGCTGTGAGTCCACCTCCCCTCTCTCCCAGGGCCTCACCCGTGTCTGTGCTCAAAGCTGAGGTGATCCAAAAGATGGAGGAGCCACCTTCGCAGCCAGCCTACTCCTACCCCGCCACCCCCAGCTCCCATCCCTCCAGCCCACCCCCTGCCTCTCCACCCCCTGCCCCTGCCATCCCTCCAAAGGAAGAGGCGCCCGAGACCGTGGAGAAGAAAGAGCTGGAGCTGGAAAAAGAGGCTGCTGGTCCATATCAGGCCTTGTTCCCAGGTAAGAGAGCCCTGCTTTGGCAGAGTCCCGTTGTGTTTGTGCCTGCCTCCCTTTTTCTCCTCGACTCTTTCCTGCTTCTGTCCCTTCCCCTAGGGAAAGCCACATAGCTCCTCTAAAAGACAGGGGGGAGGGAAGGAGCAGGGCTGGTGTGATGGGCCGAGATTGATGCCTGGGTGCCTGGGGCTGTTGGCTCTCTTCTTCCTTTGGGCTGAGCCTGGGTTGGTTCTGCCAGGGCTGGAGTCCCAGTGGGAGAGGATGCAGGAGGCAGATCTCTCTCCAGTTGCATGAAAGTGCTGGAAGGGTGCAGAAGGGACCTCTGGGGTGCTGTCTGTGGCAGCCTGGTCAGGAGAGAGGTGCCCAAAGGTTCTATTGCTTGAGAGCAGAAAGAGACCAGAGATGATGGAAGCAAAGGGAACCAGCTCTATGCCGTAGTGAGAGAGAAGGTGCTTTGGAGACCCAGCCATTACACAGTCTGTCCTTTCTGATATCTTGCAGAGATCCCCCCTGGATACCCATTCCAGTCCCTGCCTCCCTCCTTTGGAAGACACTATCCCTACCTCCTCCAGCCCCCCGCAGCATCTGACGCGGACGGGCTGGCTCCTGACGTCCCGCTGCCTGCTGAGGGCTCTGAGCACATGGACCTCTCCTCAGAGGTCAAACCCATCCGCCTGTCTCCGTCCAAAATCCTAGAGCCCATCCCGGCAGCACCAGAAGAGGAATCCTTGGAAGAGAGGGTAAAATCAGAGGTGCAGATGGAGGAAAGCCAGGAAAGCATCTGTGAGCAGGACATGGGGACTCTGAACATCAGCACCTCTGCAGCCGTCCCCGTGCAGAACGTGGACAATTGCAACCTCCTGTTGCACCAGGGCGAGGCCCTGGGAGCTATGGAGCAGGACCAGGAAGACCTCCAGAGCTGCCCACCTCCCTACCAGGTTGTGGCCTGTCCTGCAGAGGCAGAGGCTGAGGCAGAGAGCGGGAGTGGAGCAGAAACCTGCTCCATGCACATGGACTACGATGGTTTGCTCGTGCATGCGGAGAGCGAGCCCCCGGAGATGGACTTGACGCCCCAGCGGGAGGAGGCCTCTGTGGCCATGGATCTGCAGAGTGCTGATGTGCCCCGGGCCAGGGAGTTTCCCAGCCTGCCTCCTGAGGAGGGGGAGCAGGGGACAGAGATCCCTTCCTACACAGAAGAGGCAATCACTTGCCAAATCCCAGATCTGGACATCAAGCCGGGTGACCCGCTGGCTGGGATGAATGCTTTGGTGGCTGCTACAGAAATGCCTCAGGCTTGTTCCTTGCTGACTACCACCACTGTCACTCCACCCCAGATGAAGGTGGAGGTGTTAACTGACCAGAGCCTGGAGCACTCCTTCCTGCAAGGGATCACTTTGCTGAGTGAAATTGCAGAGATGGAACTGGAGAAACGGAAGCAAGAAATGCAGAGTAAGTTGTGAGTGGGGAGTCTGGACCATGCTGGGTCTCCCAGCTTATGGTCCCCATGCTCTCCGTATGGGCAGAGGAGCAGTCACAGGTGGGATCTCCTCAGCCAGGCAGCAAGGAGAGCATTGCTCTGAGTTGCAGGAGTTGCTGGTACTTCAGATGGGGTTGGAGCAGAGTTTTTGTTGCAGCAGGCTGAGCTACGTGTGGCTTTTGTACTGCTCTCCCCTCCAAAGGCCCTCGCCATGTCTAGACAGTTTGTGGTACGCGCAGAGGAAACAGAGGCCCAGTTGCTGAGAGCTGCCAGGGTAACACCCTTCTGGCAGGCACTGAGTCCACAGTCTGTTGGGGTTTGGCACCAAAGACCCCAGTAGCTCCAGATGACGCTTTCCAAGAGCTTGGCAGGTCCTGAAAAGAATCTCACCTTCCAGTAACTTCCTGAGGTGAGAAGTGATGGGAACTGCCAGTTACACCATGGCTGAGTACAACAGGAGATCACAACTGGGGGCCAAGGGTGACTGGGGGGCTCCATGAGCAGCCATAGTCAAGAAAGGGCCATCAGCCCCTCCTTGTGCCTGCTGGAGAAGCAGTCTTGGAATGTAGAGATTCTGTAGCTTGTTTTTCTGCCCTTCTCAGCAGGTCCAGAGAGTTTCCCTGTCCGGCCAACGCTGGAGAGTTTGCTGGCTGCCAGCACCCACATGCTCATGGAAGTGCTTTCCACCCCCTTTATGGAAAGTCTGAAAACCATCCGGCTGCCTCGAGAGCTGAATCCCAACAAAAAGTACAGCTGGATGCAGAAGAAGGATGAGCCAGTAAGTAGCTCTTAGTGTGGGCTGAGCCTGGAAAGCCCCAGTGCACCACTGACACAGCTCACTGTCCCAGCCCCAGTCTGGGGGCTTGTGCTGGCTCTGCTGCCCCTCTGCATTCAGCACAACGAGCTGGCTGTTCCCTCATGTCACATCCTGGCTGCAGTTTAGGTTCTTCCCTTGTTTGTTGGTCAGGGTTCAGCCCTGGAAATGCTGTTTTAATGTGAAACCAGAGCAACCTGTGTGTTACTGTTTTGGCCAGAGGATAAATAAAAATAGTGGCAGCAGGGTTTTTCCTTGTTTATTTTTAATTTGCTGACCCTTTCCTGTGGAAGAGGCTGATAAGTTATTTTGTACAGAGCAAGTAAGTATTCCAAGATAGGATATATTGTGATCTGTCTTTTTAAACAAGGTAAAAGAGCATCTTATCCTGCAGCTTCTCTTCCAGGGCTGCAGTCCCTCTGAGCTGATGCCATCCTGTGCATAAGCCACAGAACATCTTTGTTTTGCTGGTTTTCTTGGGCACCACTCTGAGGCTGTGCTGGTGTCTCTGCTCCTCTCTCAGCACCAAGGGCTTTCTGCCAGGCTGCACACCTTGGCCATTGCAGACCCCCTGGGCCTGTCCTGACGCTCTGTTGCCTCCCCACCCCAGATGTACTCCATCAAATCAGCCATTGAGAACATGGATGCCATGGAGCTGGACTACAGGATGAGGCTGGCCGAGCTGCAGCGGCGCTACAAGGAGAAGCAGCGGGAGCTGGTGAAGCTGCAGCGCCGCAGGGACTCCGAGTAAGTCACAGGCTGCTCACCCAGGTCTTGGTTTTTTCCAGCTGGGCGCCGCCTCTCGGCCCAGGAGAGAAAACTGCCCGCCATCCCTCCCTGCCTCTCCTGTCCTCTCCTCCTGGTACATCCCAGCAGAGCTTTGCACAGCACACTCCTAGGCTATGTGACACGACAACCTGGTAACTGGTGACTGCAGCTGGGAGACTGTGTTAGAGACAACCTTGGCTTCAGCAGCTCAGTTTAGCAGTTTGGTGGCAGGCGAAGGTTCTGGGTTGGCTCCCGTTCTTGCTCGCTTTCTTTTAATTATTTTCCCTTCTTCTTCTTTTTTGGATTTATTTTCTTTATTTTTTCCCTGTTCGTTTTGCTTTTCGGTTGCAAAATTTGCTTTTGCTCTTTTTTTTCCTTTGCCCCTTTTTTTTTTTTTTTGTTTTTGGTTTTTTTTTGTTGCCTTGGTTAACAGTGAAGCGTATGGTTTTTTTAAAGGGAAAAGCATGACGAGAAAAGTAGAAGCTTGGCGAGAAGAGGCCCTGGAAGGCCCAGGAAGAGGAAACTTGGATCAAGCGCTCTGTCACCCATTAAGGAGAGAGGGAAGAGTGACAGCAAGAGTGGAAAGTAAGGCTGGAATTTGGGGAAGATGGGAACATGGCAGGGTCACTGTGCCAGGGTCTGACTTGGGGAGAGCATCTCGGATGCAGTGGGAGCTCGCTGTGTTGGCAGGCTGGATAATGTGAGTGTGTCCTTACAGTGGGAATGCAGTGCCAGTGTCCTCCCTCCCCGCAGGCAGAGCTCCTGGCTGCTGTTGGGTGCAGGTAGGACAGGTGGAGTTGAGCAGCTGTGAGGTGAGATGGCTGGCAGGGAGCTGTAGGTGAGGTTTTGGAGTTGGGCAGTGTGTCCTCGTGTGCTTTCAGGAGAGCAGATGGTGCAGTCAGGTGCTGTAGAGGCAGTTGTGGGGATGTTGATGTCAAAACTGGGAAGGACAGGGCTATTCCAGGTTATCTACTTTGTAGGACCTTTCTGCTGTGTTTCTTCTGTCTTCCTCTCTGTTCCCTGAATCAGTGGGAGTTGGTTTTGCCTGACATCTCTGTTTCAAGGATCAAGATTATCCTCTATTCTGCTTTTTTCTCTTTTGCAAGCCTAGCTGCTCTTGTTTGGGTCTCACCACTGTTGGCCACCTACCCTACCATGGATGGCCTCTCCAATGGGAAGGCATTTCCAAGCTGCCTCCCTGTGTGCTCCATATTTCTGCAAATGTCCTTTTCAGGACTGCAAATCAGAGTCAGGTGCCCAGCTCCCACTGACCAACGCTTCTGAAAATCTGTCCTCTTGGTGGCTCCGTGTTTTGCTCTTTGTGTTTGGGTGGCTGGCCAGGCTGGAGGCACCCAGAGGCAGCTGGAGCTGTGCATGTGTGGGTGTGTGACAGTGCCGTGTGTGCACGTCCCTGGATCACAGGAATGCTGCTGTGGGAGGTGGAGGTGCACTCTCAGCCAGTGTCCAGGGCCTGAGGTGTTGGTTTAGCTGTTTGTGCAGGTCAGCAGAGAGGATAGAGGGAGGGGAAATGCCTGGAAGCTGAGGAGGCTGCCCTGTGTCAGTGGCTTTGTGGTCTGACCAGCAGGCTTAGTGTGAAGGAGGCAGCATATGAGAGCTTGAAATGGAAGCTTGGTAGGAATCCTGAGGTGTTGAGTGGTCATCCATCATATAGTGACTGGAGATGGCTGGGGAGCCGGGAAAGATGTGCTTATAGTCTCACCTACTTTATTTTTTATTTTATTTTCTTATTTATTTACCCTCTCCTTTCCCCCCAAATCCCAAAGCAAGTCCAATGGTGTAGATCACAAATGCCTTTCACAAAGGGCCTGACCTGGAGTCTGGAGTGAGCCAGTCCTTGCAGTGCCTTTGTCCCTCCTTGTCACCCCATGTGGCATTTCCTTGCCACCTCCTGCTCATACCAAAGAAACCAAAGTGTCTGGACAGTGAGGCACCTCCCTGGGCCTCAGGAGTCTCTCTGTGCACCTACAGAATCCATGGAAGTAGAAGTGGGAAAAGACCTTAAGGGCCACCTCAGCTGTCAGTCCTTCCTGTGGCTGCTCTGTACCAAATCAGGCACTTTTTGGTGGCTGTTACCAAAACACAAAGCATGTCCTTGTAGAGACCACCTTGCAGGTCTCTGATTTCAGGCACCCTCACCTGTCCTGGTGGCCAGGAGCGTCCACAAAGGGCTCCTTGGCTCTCCAGTTTGGTGGAAAACCTTGTCTGAACAGCTGTCACTTCACAGTAGACTTGGCTCCTGCTGAGGATCCCCACTGTCTTGGGAGGCGTTTAACCTCACTTTGGAGCTTGGTGGGGATCACAGGGAGGAAAGCCTCCCCCACCTTGACCCATGCTGTGCTTGGCTTGCAGACTGAGCAAGTCCTTGTTGCTCTCTGAAGACTCTGAGACTGGTGAGGGCATGAAGAAGAGGCACAAAGGGGCCCTCCCAGAGGAGGACGAGGATGTGGAGAGCAGCAGTGGCAAGATGAAAGGGAAGAACCCAAGCTGGGAAGAGCACGATGCAGCTCCCAGCTTCTCAAATGAGGTCAGTGCCCTCGTGGGGAGCATGGAGCCACGGGCCAAAAGCCCATCTCTTTCCTGCTTTGCTGGTGTTGGCTTGGACTCCTGATCTTTCAGCGTCTGCTTTTAGTTCACATGGGTTTAGGTGCTCCTCAAGAGAGGATTGTGTGCAGTGGAGGGGATAATGTTGGCTTACAGAGGTAGAACAGCAGAGTCCAGTGCCTTGGAGGCAGCCAGAGCATTCAGTGCTGCACTGGCTCTGAGTCCAGAGCAGGGCTTGTCTTACCCCTTTGCCTATTGAGAGAGCACAGGGGAATGGATCTCCTGAAGCAAGGGAGGAATGGAAGCACAGCCTTGCTATTTCAAATGCAGGGTTTTCTGCTCCTGTTGAGGCAATGAGATATTTACTGGAGCTTTAAGCTGGTGATGAAATCCAAAATGCATGCAGGCAAAGTACTGAGTTAGAGCTGCTGTTATCTAGCTGTAGCACATGTAAAATATATTTGCTTTTTTGAAGAAGCGAGAAAGTACTGAAAAGGATGTAACAGCTCTGGCTGTAGTGCAGTGGTGCTGATGCTCATGCTGAGAGGTATTTGGGTTCTTTTGGCATCCCAGCCTCTGGAGCTGGTTGATTATGTGGAAATCCGTATTTATTTGACTGGCTCTTGGGTAAAGAAGATTTTTAATCCTTGTGATTTAGGAAAAAGCTTGTAAAACCAGCCCAAACATACCCTAAAAACCAGGTGGTGTACAGAAAAAGAGCTCCAAAGTATGTTGTTCTATGAACATATTTCTTTTGGAAGAACATTCAAGTTTTCTAAGTTAATCTTGCATTTTTGTAATGCTCAGTAAAACTGTAGTTTTAGCTGACATCTTCCTCTTCTTCCTCCCTAGAACCATGATGGGTTATGGCAGCTGGGGGGCTAAAACTATCACCTTGAGGCTTTATTAACTACATGGATGAGATAATTTGGAGGGCTAGTAAAATCCCTCAGGTCTCCCATGACATCTGCTCCATGTTCACTTTGTCTCTTCCTTTCACCTCGCAGTTAAAGCTCAAAAAGAAGAAGGTACCATCAGATCAGGAGCAGCTGGCCAGCAAGCTTGACAAGGCCCTGTCTCTCACCAAACAAGACAAACTCAAATCCCCCTTCAAGTTTGCTGAGAGCTCTGGGGGAAAGCTCAAAACCACTGGAGGCGGCAGCAGGTACCTCACAGCCCACGAGGCTCTGCCAAGCAAGGAGGAGAAGAGCCTGGCCAAGAACCTGGGCCTGTCACTGAAAACAGCCAAGGAAGGTAAAAACAAAGTGACTGCCAAAATGAAGAAGATGGAGGTGGGGTTGAAAGTCAAAAATCAGCTCAAGGTTTCCCATTCACCAGCAATATCTGAAGTTAGCAGCTACTCCTATAGTAAGTAACCTCTTTTTTACCTCTTCTGTCTGTAGGAGGGCTTGTGGTGGAAGTTTCTGGCCTATTGAAAGGGGTTTTGCAGATGAGTCTGGTTTTGTTCATGAATGAAAAGTAACCTCCTCCTCCTCCCAGCACTGCTGCTGCATCTTTGGGTTGTGTGCCCACCTTGCTGTCCAAGGGGAAACCATATCTCTTCCTTGACCTGTGTTATATTCATCATCAGTGGGGAAAACACTTGAAGAAGTTGACCCATGTTCTTGCTTTTGGTGGGAGTAGACACTCTCCTACCTGTCAGATGAGCAGGTGGAGCCTCTTCTCTAGGAGGTAGTTGACTGTTGAAGTTGTTGTTGAGTTCAGTGGGCTTGGCTTTAGGATGATGCCATGGAATGTGTTGGAAGGGAAAAGCCTGGCTGTGACACTGATGTTCCTGAGCATCCTCCTGCCCTTCAGTGTCATGGCTTGCTTCCTGGCTGGCTGTGCTGAGCCTTCCCATGGCTCTCAACAGTGCTTGTCCCCACCCCACATCAGTGTGGTGATTGTTAGTTCTAAGCCCAAAGTGTGCCCAAAGTGAAGGTTCCAACTGACCCCTGTTACAGACGGAAAGATCTGAATTTCCAGTGTTGGGAAAACAGTAGAATCAAACATAGGAGAGTCTTTAACAGTTCAGGCAGACACTGGGGCAGAGTTTATGGTCTGAGACCGTTGTGTAATGGTCTCAGCTCACTTGCACACGCATCTTTCCCCTTGCTTGCAGCTATTTAAAGCCATGTTAAAACCTTTATGGGGTGTTTGTGTGCATAACAAATACATCTCTTGGTGCAACACTAGTTTAGAAATTTCGCTAATGGGGAAGATGAGCTAGGGACTCTCCAATGGAACAAATGTTTGGCATGAAATTAGCTATTTATGTGGCAAAATAGGAGTCATTGTGTCCACTGGACTTGAACACAGCCTTTGGCTTATTGTGCTGTACACAGTACCCAGCAGTTCTGTTCTTGAGTGTGCTTTACTCCCAAGGACAGACACGTGTCTCCTGAACTGTGGGCTCTGGAGCTAATGGGAAGATAAAGGATGGGCTGTTGGTGGAGCTAAAGCCTTGGCTCATTGCAGAGGGAGCTTTTACAGTGCCTTCCCACTTGGCACTGTGGTTTCATGAACAAAAACTGCCTCCCAGACCTAAGAGAGCTTCTAGCTAACCACTGTCCAGTGAGTCTCCTGCTGTGGGAGTGTTCCCTTTGTCACTCAGGTCTCAGCTCAGGATTATTGCAACTGAGGAAACAGCTCAGCTTTGGTTTTTCAGCCATGTGCAGGTTCAAAGGAAGGACCTCAGCCTGTCATTTGGTCACTCAGGCATGGTGAATTTGGGGAGGCAGGTTGAGCATATGGCAGCACCTCATATGATTGCTGGGCTGCTCATGTGGAGAAGGAGAAGCAGGACTGGCGCCAAGTCCTTCTGCTTCCTGACCTCAGGATTGTCTGCCTGGAGTCCTGAAAACTTTGGGCATAGATCCAAAGGGCAGACTGAGTATCTTACTCCCACAAATTTTAAGAAAAGTCAGGTGTCCAAAATAATTTGGGCTTTGAGCTTCCTAAACTTGCTATTCTTTGTGTCTTCCTCTCCACAACCCAGTGCAGTGGAGCTGGGGAGTGATGACACAATGTCTGTAATGTTGTGGAGCTGAGGGCATGTCCACAAACGGGGAGGTGACAATGTACACCCACTTCTGTTGCACCCAGGGGTACCATGTTCTTTTTGTCCCTCTCATCAGCTGCCAGAGGGGATGGCTGGAGAACTTCTCACCACCCCCAAGCCTTAGCAGCTTTGTAATGCCATCCTTCACAGACCAAGGAATGTCTTGGTCCCTGCTCCTTTGCGGTGCACGCCATGGAGCATCTGGGGCAGCGTGTTTGGAGTCAGACATTTGGAGTTAGACATCCTGCCTCCTTGGCAGCTGGGCTTGCTCCAACCACACATGTTGAAAACCCTCTGTGAGAGCTGGTTCGTGTAGAAAAGGAGATTCAGGTCAAGAGTGTTGGATATCACCATAGCCAAGACAAATTCAGGTTGGTAGCCCAGTTGTTGACAGTGCTGTTGCCTTCAGTGGACGTTTTCATAGTGGAAATGTTTGCTTCATTTTTCTGCTGCCAAGCTTAAAACACTCCTTGGATCTTAAGGGAGGACAAGGAGGTAGAGAATGTCCGTTTGTAATGGAAAGAAGGAAATGTGAATTTCTGTGTTTGTTGAGCTCAAGGCTTACGATGGAGCACCTGGGCAGGGGTGGACAGTGGTGGCACCCAAACCCCCCAAAATCCCCAAACCCCGTGTGGTGATGTAACGCTCTTCCCACCCGCTTTGACCACAGATACGGACTCGGAGGAGGAGGAGGAGGGATCCCTGAGGGACGAGTGGCCGGCGCAGCCCCAGTCCGCCGCCAAGCCGCGGCCGCCCGGCCTGTACAGCTCGACGGCCAGGAAGGGCGGCCGGGCGGCCGGCGGCCCCAGGGCGGCCCCGCGCAGCGCGGTGGCCCCAGGGCGGCCGCTGAGGCCCAAGGCCGCGGCGGGGCGGAAGCAGCCATTCTGCCTGCTGCTGAGGGAGGCCGAGGCGGGATCTTCCTTCAGCGACTCCTCGGAGGACTCGTTCGATCAAGGTTATTAATTTCTAGCAAACGCACCCCCAAGCGCAGCCCGTGTGGGAGCGGGGTGGGGCCGAGGAGCCTGGCGGGCCGGGGTCAGCCATTTTGATGGTCGGAGCCAGGGCGGCCATCTTTGTCCTTGGCAGCGTAGCCTGCTTTATCACCCCAATGGTTATTTTTTATCCTTTTTGTATCTGTATCATTGTGATATTTTTACTGGCTGGCTCTTTTAGAGCTTTTATATCCACTGGGTTTTAGTGTCCGCCTCTCCCTGCTTTCCTGTTCCCTTCCTCCCTCCTTCAGTTTTAACCTCACTTCCTTCCTTGCTGCCACCACCACCATTATATTATTATTATTATTATTACTACTATTATTATTATTATTATTTTAATTAATATTATTTTATTTTGGCATGAGCCTTGTCGAAGTTTGAAAGGAGCTTTTTAATTACTTTCCTCCTTTTATCCCTCCTTTATTATTTTCCCCTCCTTGTTCTTTTTCCCTCTTCTGTTTCTTACCCCTCCTTTCTTTTTCTTCCTTTTTCCCTTTTTCTTTTGTTCCCCTCTTTGTTTTTTTTCTTCCTCTTTTTCTTTTATTTTTTTTTTATTACCGGGGTACTGTTGTGTGGCCGTGTGACTTGATGTTTGTACTGCGATTTGGTTTACCAAGCTTTATTAAACATACCGAGTTCATTTTTAACTAAACCTGTGTACCTTGTCTCTCTTGCTGTGTCTCTTATCAGGCGATTAGGTTGCTGCTTCACTCCATCCTGCTCTGCATCCCCCTCCTGCTCCCACTCCCCATCAGTAGAACTGGAATTAACCTAGTCTGGGGTACTCTCTATTATTCAAATATCCCTGCTGCCTTTGTCCAGATAAAGCCTAGGCTTCCCCCTTTCCCCCCCAACCCCTTTAATTTTTTTTTTTGTTCACCCATTTTTAGTTTTATATTTCTCAGTTTGTTTGCTGTTAGACTCTCCCCAGGCACGTAAACCATGGAGGCACTGACTCCTTGTTGCTGCTGCAGGAGGGTGCAGGATGTATTTAACAGCCAGAATTTTTTCTTTTTAATTTTTTAAAACGTAAATGTCAAGTTTTTGTGTCTCTTTTTGGGTGGTAGGGTTTTTTTTCAGATGCCCAGACGTAACCCACGGTGCTCAAGGATGTGGCAATTACTGCATTAAATTTGACTCTCCAGTTTCCCTCCCTCACCCTCACCCAATTTTTTTCTTGCAGCTTTTTTTTTTTTTTTTGTCAGCCTGTCATTAGTACTTCAGTGGGAAAAGAGATTACTTGAGACTTTTCCTCCAGAGACACAAGGGGTTTCTGTTTTAGAGCGCACTCATTAAATAATAATCATGGGGAAAGGTCATTTTAATGAGCCCTCAGCTCCCGAAAGAAACCAGCTTGGCTGGGCTGAATGCAAAGCAAGAGCATCCCCAGTTGTTATCTAAGTTACATGGCAGAGCTGGATGTAGCCCAGCAAAAGCCTTTTAGTGTTTTACACTGCTCAGGGCTGTTAATTGAAAAACAGAGCTGGATAGTTTGGCTTTTGTTTTTTGGTTTTTTGGTTTTTTTTTTTATTTTTTGAGTTTTTTGATGTTAATTTCCTCCGTGCACCTGTTTGGTTTTTTCTTCCCTCCAAACCCAACCTCCAAAGAAAGATAATTAAAGCTAAAAATAAAAAAATTAAAAAAAGAAAATTATCAAACATGGCAGAAGGATACAGAATGTTGATTTGTTTTGATGTGGCTCTGGGCTGGACCCACCAATGCATTTCAAAGAAAACCCAAAAGAGAAATACATATGTCAAAAAAAAAGCAAGAAAATAAAAGAAAAATTGTTCTTTAGAGAACCCAAAAAGTTGTGGGGAGAGTGAATTTTATGTAAGGCTGAGATTGCCACATTTCCATGAAGAGTCTGCGTTAACTTCCATTCTTCCCTTCCTTGTTCCTTCCTGCATCTTTTCTTTGTTTGTTTTGCTGCTGTTGGAAATTTTGAGGATATCAATCCCTTTTAGGTGCAAAGTTCTTGAGGGGGGTTTTGGGTTTGTTTTTTGGTTTTGCTCCAGGTAAGCAGAGAGGTAACTTGTCCCTTTGCCTATTTTTCAAGTAACCTATCTGCTTTATTAGAAGAAATAAACTAAAAATCCCAGTTTTATGGGATAAAATCTGGGGAGGGAAGGGGGTATGGGAGGAGGTTGGGGAATCTGGAACAAATGGGGAAATGCATTGCAAATCCCTTTGGGGTGTCATTTAATGGTGGGGAAACCAAAGATGCAAAACCCCCTGGGGTGGGAGGTGGGTATGGAGAGGGAGGCGGGAAGGGATTATTGCTTACAATTTGGGGGTTTTTTCCTGCAAATGAATTTTTCTTTTTCTTTTTCTTTTTTTTTTTTTAATTTTTGTTGTTGTTGTTGTCAGAATCGTTTCTTGAAGGGATATTTGGGTAATAGGGTTTCTGATGGCTTTCCCTGAATACTAAACCGATTAATAACCTCAGCTTTTCTAGAAGTGCTCGCTTTCTCCTTGCAGCTGCTTGACCAACCCTTTCACCCCTGCCCCTATCCATGATGCTTTGAATGTCTGTGTCGGTCTCTTGCATTTGCTCTCACGCTGCACTAAAGAAGCAAAGTGGTTGGCTGGTTGTAGGGCAGACACTTCTCAGCGAGGGGTCACTAGCCATGAACCTGAACCTTGACCATTGTTATGTAGGTAGGCAAAATAACTTTTCTTTATGTCATCTGTCAGCCTCAGACGTTTCGCTGTTGCCTCCATGAATAATGACACGTAGCTCTTTGCATACTCTTGGTTATTTGAATTTTGAAAATGATTGCTGTCCGCTTTCAGCTTTCCTCTGTCCGTGAAGAGTCTCACATGGAAGGTTTGCACGCGTGTGTTTGTGTCTGAGGACTCCAGAAATGCTTTGCTGCTTGAAGAACTACTTTTGGAGAACCCCTTAGCCCAGCCAGAGCAAGGATTTGTAGATGAGTCTGAGATGCAAACCTTAAAGGTTTCTGGACCACGGTGCAGAAATGTCCCCATGTCAGGGATGTTGTCTGGCCCTGGCCCTGCAGCATCTGTGCCAGAGGTGGGATTAGCTGCAGGGAGACCTGTTTGCTGTCATCTGGTTAGACACAGATGAGCGGGGACACTCTGCTTTCTTACAGACCAAACATCACATTGCCATTCTGATAAGAGGCAAAGCTTGTGGGTTTTAATCCAGTGACCTTGGAGAGGAAACTGTTAAAGTGGGCTAAAGCCCATCAGGATAGGTAATTCCTTGAGCTTTCTGAAACCAAAGACCCGTAAGTCCTGCTCCTCCATACTCTGTTTTCCTTAAAAAATTAGTACCTTATTCTCTGTTCTCTTTCTCCTGACTTGGAGGATGATTTTACCCTGATTAAAAACAAAAAACCAAAGAAACCAGTGATGTGTAACCAGTTCCCTACACATTCCCATGTGATAGTTGTAATATTTTAAAATTTTTCATAAGCACTTCTGGAGTCAACAGCACAGCACATGTGGAGGGGAAGAATCTTCCAATGATGAGAATTGGCTTATCTGGAAAAAAAAAAAAGGTACAGTCTTAAATTGGGCACTCAAAAATAAGTAATCTCCAGAATTTGGACAGATTGAAGAAATCAGATGTTAATGACCCAGTAGCTGTCTAAAGTCTGCCTGTACTTAGCCTGCTTTGTATGCTGTAGACCTGCTTGGTGTTATGAGAAAATCATGCTGTTTATTTTTACAATGTGAAATGACTGTTTTAAGTGTGTGTTTTTACTCCCTCCCTTCCCCAGCCTTTCCTCTTCACACCCCCCTCAACCCGTCTTGTTACATACATCAGTCTCTAAAAACCAAATTGCTTAACCAATTTCTGTTCATCATTAACAAATCTTCATTTACTGCTCTCCTACAGTAAAATACCATGGCAGCTTAGCTGTTAAAAGCAATGAGAAAACTTAGTATTCTTAACTGGGTTTGGGTTTTAATTCAGTGCAGGTAAAAATTAAAATAATCTTTGGCTCCTGTTTATGTGGCATCAGTAGCATTTAAATATTAATGTATTGTTTGTTTTGGCTGTGGAGTTGTGTATGTACACGTGTGGTTGTGTGTGTGGGTATATACACACATATACATGCTCTTAAAAATGTCAATTAGAAAAGATATTTTTAACTTTGAGCATTTTTTTCCTTTACCCTCTCTCAGCGTTAACAGAATTACCATTGAAGGAAAAAATGATTTTTTAAAAAAATCCTTTTCCCCCTTGCTAGCTAAAAATCACCTTTTCAGGACAGAAAAAATATTGAGGCTTCAATTGTGTGAAGGCATGTGTGCATAGTTAATTTTAAACCCACACACAGTTTGGGTACAGTAGGAATGAAACTTCTGCTTCCCATTAAATACAGGCACCAGTGTCTCCAAGGAGCCATACAGATGGACAGAGAGCACCATGCCACCATGGCCAGAAGTTTGGGGACTTACTTTAGAAGCATGTGGGCTTGGAGCAGAGCCCCAAATGTCTTCTTTTTGCTTCATTTGTTACTTTTTGTCCCTTGGAAAAGTCAGAAAGAAGAGAAGCAGGGATTGTGTTGTGCATGTGGAGTGGGGTTAGCAAGATCTATCCTCGCCATGAGAGGTGGAGGAGGATAGATCTGTGCTGTGAATGTGTTAAAATGGGGTTATTTTCAGGCTGGAAATTGTATCTCCTGCAGATAAAAATATAAGTGTTGTGGTAAAAATGCTGACAAGGGACTGTCTTCAGTTGTCTTTCTGTAGCGTGACGCTGTGTGTGAGCAGGGGGCTGCAATAACCATCAGGCACCTCATTGTGCTCTGTATTTTCTGTAGCCTGAGGAGCAGCCTCTGCCATCCTGCCTTTTAAATCTGTTCTACCTGAGTGCCTCTGAAATACTGGAGCTGCAGGGCACCCTTTTGCCCTTGCACATGCAGTGTGTAAGTGCTGAAGGAATGTGATGCTGGGCAGTCCGTGGGGCTGAGCCAATGGAGCTGGACTGATCATGGATTTTCCTGCAAAATTTTCCCTTTTTTTCCCCTCATTTTCCTCCCCAACTGCTCACTGAGTCACTCTCTGCTCAGCCAGCTCTCAGGTCTGGCATGAGGGGCTGTACAGGTTGATTTTGTATTTTTTTTCCCCCTATTTTTGCTGAAAATTGCTGAATTTCACAGCTAGATGGGATGGATGAAGAAAGTCTTGCTACCCCACAGGGTGTCACTGAACTCAGGCACAGTTTTGCTGCTTTTCAGGCAGGTAGTTTTCACGTCTCAGAATAAAGTTCATCTGGATTTGTTTTCTCTTTGGCAAAATGTGATTTAAAACCAGCAGTTGTGACCCGTTTTCTGGAAGGGGAAGGAATCTGATCCAAATTTGCTGTGGATTTTTTTTTTTTGCATGTGGTTTTTATGCAAGGAGTGAACAGGATTGTGGATTTCTTGGTATTGATTGCAGGACTGTAGGTTTAGTAGCATTTTTATATCACGAGGAACGAGTCTGAGCAACTGAAATGGGGAAAGAATTTTTATGCAGTTAAAAATTAGTATTCTCTGACTATCAGATGTATGCTACAGAGATAAGCCATCCATGTTAAAAAAAAGGCAAAAAAAGCTGCCAGTTACCTCAGTTGATAAAATACAAGAATGAGAACATTGTTTTCTGATATTCCTGTTCTTTCTAATATCATGGAAAAATAACACTTGTGTTATTGTGGTTTTTTCTGAGCAACCAAGTGTTGAGGACGTTTTTATCTATCCCAGAGGGCATATGTGAAAAGAAAAGGATTTTCATGTTCATTCCAGCTCATTTTGAAGGGATCTGGTTTCTCATTTGGCTGGATTTCAGACACAAGGATAGTGGCTGGTAGGAGCTGGGGAGTGGGCTCAGAACAGGGCTCCTGCTAGTGGTGGAAATTTTCCAGCAGCCTCAATGATCCTACTTAAGCCCTCAATTTCAAAAGAAATGAAATATCTTTTCCAGACCCACGTTTTGAAGTTTAATATATATATTTTTATAGATGTGTGTGCTCATATATGTGTGTGTATAAGTGTGTGTGTGTGGTACATGTGCATCTGTGAAGTGGCTTGCTCACCAGCACTCACTGGATGAGATGCTGTTAAAATTAATTGCCTCTGAGCTGCTGACAGACTCTTGGGAAGCGCTGTAGGGAGGGAGAGGTGCCACTCTTGGAGCATCTACCCCCAAAATACCTGCTGTGTACACACCCTAGAGGAAACCCCCAGCCCACTGCTCTGCAGGTGGCAGCTGAGGCAGGCAGTGAAGGTGATTTCTTTGCCAGAATTAGATTTTGGCTGTGAGCAGCTCGTCCTGCCTGCGCTGAGCTCTGGGCTTCCCTGTCCTGAGCTGTAGAGAGGGAAATGAAAGGAAGGCATGGAGAGGGTTCAAACACTGCTCCTTGTCTCCAGCACTACCTGCACTTTCCTCCCTTATGCATTCCAAATCCATTGCTTTCGAATTATTATTTCTCCCCCCTCTCTTTGCATTTTTGCTTCCTGCCCCTTCTCCTCCCTGTGTTCCCCTTGCCTCCCGCCATGGCTCAGGCTGCTCTCTGGTATTCCCCTTCCCTGCTGATCTCTGGTTCTGATTACACTAATGGATTTCATTATGGAGGAAGTGTTGGTGGGCGGGAGGGGAATCCCACAGCTCCCAGGTCGGGATTTTCAAAGGAATTAAGCTTTTAATTCCTCCTGAAAGCTGTAGGGAAGGGGTGCCTGGCATCCTTTTCAAATCTGCCAGCCCCCTGCTCTTCCCTCCCTTGCCCCGAGTGGGTTGTCTTTGCTGTACCCTGTATTGCTGTGTCCCTGCAGGGTGGTGGCAGGCAGGGTGACAGCGGCTCTATGGCTGCAAGGACACGTGTGTGCCCATGGGCCAGCGTCCTGTGGCTCAGTGCCACCTTGGTGGGCACAGAGCAGCAGGAGGGTTGCGCTCCGGGTTGGGGCTGTGGCTGGTGCACAGCTCCGTGAGGTTTGTAACGCGCTCCCTGTTCTCTGCGTGCCAGATTCCAGCTCCGAGGAGGAGGATGACGACGATGAGGAGGAAGAGGAGGAAGCAGAGGACTATGGCACGGATGGCACAGACAGGCTGTCGTCACCTGCCCTGGATGAGAGTGGCCTGGGCCTTCTGGCCAGGTTTGCTGCCAGCGCCATGCCCAGCCCCATCGTTCCCCCTCCGCTCTCCATCATCCAGCTGGAGGCCAAGCAGAAGGCCAAGAAGAAGGAGGAGAGGCAGAGCCTGATGGGTGAGTCCCATGGTGGTGCTGTGGGGGCAAGGTGAAAGGTTTGGGAGGTCCCAGCTGTGCTGCAAGAGAGCAGGTTGTGTACCCAGACACTGAGCTGCCCTAGTTTTGCTTTGGCAGCTTGGTCCTGATGCTGAAGGTGGAAAAGTGGCTGATAGGGAGACAAAAGCCAGTCATGGACATGGCAGGTTAGCAGCTGCAGACATGGCTTCCCTAGGGACAGCTGTGGCTTTGTCAAAGTTTCCTCTTTTCCTCTTTTGCTCTCTTGAGAATTTTTTGGCAAATTCTCAACAAGACACACTGCAAAGGCAAGCAGGGGGATGCTGCATCCCCTTGGACGGAGTGCAGAAGGCACTGAAGTGCTGTTAAATTTTAGGGAAGGAAGCATGTGCTAAATGCAGCTGATCTTGGATACCCAAGGGAAGCACAGACACCCAAGCAGAAGAAAAGCTCTTTCCATCAGCCCATTCCATCAGCTTCCTTATAGAAACCAGCCAGAGAGACTTGAAACAAGCATTCCTTCCTCTGCTCCTGTGTTTGCAGTGCCAGAATCTGCAGATTCAGGTTTTCTGCAGTGCCTCTGTCTCAATGTCAATGTATTGGGAACTTAATTTCTTCCTCTCCCCATGCCTTGCTGCACAAGTGCCCATTGGTGACATTGTTCGTGGTCAGACAGATCTATATGGGTTCCATTTATAAATTCTCTATTAATATTTATTAAGTGATAATGGAATTTATAGCATGCTTCAGAATGGAAAATGATGTCCTCCTTGGGAGCCTGGCTTGTTTTAGCCCTGTTTCCATGCTGTATTAGGCTTTGGCCAACTTGTTCCAACAGCCTCTGCTTAGAATTTATTGTCTTGTAATCTGCCCTCCTTGAAACTGGAAGCATCTAGAAATTACCTCATGCAGTACTGAGAGAGGAGAAGGAGTGTTTTAATTTCCAGTGGGTTTTTCATTTTGAGCTTTGCCAACTTTGTTTTTGACGTGCTGGCTCTTTTTCTCTCCATGCTGGGGCTGTCTCAGGGGAAGAGGATTGGGTGGAAGATAAGAGCAGTTTTCCTGCAGACTGAATTTACCCAGGAAAGTGAGTGTATTTGAGAGAAGGACCAAGAGAAGATGCTTTCCTTGCTTGTGCCATGTACATTTTCATTTTCCCACGTGCCTACCTCCTGCCCATGTTGCTGGATGTAGGTGCTGCCTCAGTTTCTCTTCTGCCCCTCTTGCTTTCCTTTATCAGGTTCAGGGGAACACAGTGAAAGTGGGGAATATCTTGGCATTACTGCAGTATTTCAGGCCTCTGGGTACTGCTGTGCTCATGGTGCTGAGCAGAGGCCAATGTGAGGGGAATTCCACTTGCCACAGACAAAAGATCATTTACCTCTCTTGACTTTAAGGCGACTCCTTGAGCCAGTAAAAGGATTTGTGGTGTCTGTTGGCCAATTGGGAAAAAATAAGCTTGAAATTTTGGTTTATTCCATTTGTTAAAAGACATTGTTCTCCTGAAACAAAGGTGAAACTGGAGAGGGCTCCCACCAGGAGAGAAGGAGGGATCAGCTTGTGGGGTTTATGCTTGGTTTCAGCTGAGCAGCTCCTTTTTGAGGAGGGGCATGTTAAAGTCTATTTTCTCTTCAGAGCTTCCCTGCAGGGTTTGGCCTGTGGGAGAAAGGAGCAAATGGAGGCAGGGAACACACTGAACCACACTGCCTGAATTGTTGGCCTTTGGTTTGGAGCAGGGCAGGCTTATTTCCAGGGAATTTCCAGAGTGTTTTATGGGTCAGAAATGGAGGTCTGAGGGATGTGAGGATTGAAAAGAAGAACAAGCAAGAGCTCTATTGAACAGGCACAGCATACCCCAGAGGTTTCCAGCAGGATGTGTCCCCTCTTGGCTCAGCCAGGGCTCTGACTGATGGTTCAATCCTTTGCACCTAGGGACAGAGTTTGAGTACACTGACTCGGAGAGCGAGATCAAGATCAGGAAGAAATCTCCCTCAGGGCTGCTGCGCGGCAAGAAGGGGCCGCTGGAGCCCAGCAGCATCCCGGCCAGCCAGGCCCCCAGCAGCCTGGACTCCACATCTGGGAGCGCTGACAAGGCCAAGCTGGGCTCTGAGAAAGGCCGAAAGCTGAAGAAATTCAAATCCCCCAAGGACCTGAGCTTTGAGTTCGGGCTGGAGGCCAGCGATGACGACCTGTGGAACCGGCGCCGCAGCGAGCGCATCTTCCTCCACGACGCCACCACCTCCTCGGCCATGCTGGCATCCACAGCTCCTGCCAGCTCCACCCCCGTCCCCAAACCTGGCCGATGCAGCAAGGGGGCCCCCATGAGCCCCAAAAAGGAGAGCAGCAAGGGGAAGGACAGGAAGGAGCTCAGCAAGGTGAGGAAGGTGCTGGCCAGATTGGTGTTGGGACGCTTGGGAGCTGGGGGTGAAGGGAGGGCAATAAACTCCACTAAGGTAGAGGTGAGACAGGACTCAACTCCTGTCTCAGCAGTTGTTTGGCTGCCCCCTGTACACCCAGAGGCTCTGTCAGACTTGGGTCTGACTTGCAGGGGGTAAAAGCCATGTTTGAATGGGGCTGGTTACTTCTGTCTCCCTCCATGTCCCAAATCCATTCTGTTTGGGTGGCCAGAGTTGATGATCCTGCATTAAAACAGATCCTGAGAAATCTCTCTCCCACTCTCTGCATGAGGTTGTCCTCTTGATGACCCGTGGCCCCCAGACTGGCCTTTAAGGCTGTTCCCCTTTTACATGGTGACTTCTGAGGTCTGTCCCTGGCTGGGAGTGACAGTGGTCTCTGGGTTACTGGCTTTTCATCTAAGCTGAATGCTTGGCTCCCTCTGGCTTCAGTTCAGTTCATGGCAGTGTTATGGAAGAACACTGATGGGGAGAGTTAGACAAGTTAATTGTGACATGAGGCCAACTGGGATCTTCTTGGAGCTCTTTGGAGGCAGATTTGATGGGCAGGAGTTGCTCTCCAGGGTAATGAAAAGCTCTTCCCATAATGTGTGAAACCAGAAAGCAGAGGTGGGAGACGTAGGATGTGATGTGGGCAGTGAACTAACTGCTGGCTGAACATAGTCCTACCTGTGCATAGCCTGCCTTGCTCCACCTTTGCCCTCTCCTTGGACCCAGATCTTTACCAATCTTCTCTTTACTGATGGAAGTGTTTTGTTTTTATTTTTAGCAGCGGAAGAAGGGTAAAGAAACGCCCTGCTGCTCCTCCTCCTCATCCATGTCTCCTCCTGGCATCCCCAGCTCCCCCTCTGATGTTCGGGTCACCCTGGCAAGTGCACTGGGCTCCACCAAGAAGAGCAAAGCTAAGGTGAAAGCCAAGGAGGTGAAAAAAGAGGTGAGGGACAGGTTCTAGTGTGGCTGGAGTGCAGGGTGACTGGCAGAGCACCTGGGCTGTTGCAGTGTGAGGGAGGGAAAGCAGAGGTGCAGGTTTTGCTGGGTCTGTGACAGGCAAAGGGCTGGTTTGAAAAGCCTAAAACTCTCTGACAGTACCTGCTGGTACCATCTGGTGTTCATTTGCCTTCATCCCCCAAATCAGTGAGCAGGCAGGATTTTCTCCAAGGCTGCCACGGGGTGGAGGAAGAGCATGGACAGCACGGACCAAGGAGATGGAGATGGAGTAGCCTTGCTCAGCACTGGGGCACAGCTGGTTCCTGCTCCACTGCTGCAGCCTGTCATCTCTCATAACACGCATTGCTGCCTTCTCACATGATTTCTGTGTGATGGTTATGATCTGTGTGTAACAGCAAGGAACATATCATGGAGACTGGAGAAGAAATAGGAGCAGTGCCTGGTGCCTGTTCGGGGAAGGCGGAGGCTCAGGAGCGTTGTGGTGATGCAGAGCAAAACTACAGCTCCACAGCATTTCTCCCAACCTCTGAGAGTGAGGATGTGGGGAATAGCTTTTGTTTAACTGCTGGTGATGCTTGGGGGATGAAGGCAGCAAAAAGTCTGGGTACCCCCACTTAACTCTCCATGGTGAGGATGGAGGCAGGTTTGTCCTGATATCCTCAGGTTATTTTTTGCTGGAGGGAGGTGAGGTGGGATCAGGCTGTTTCCTGTGGTGGTCCAGCTGATGTGCTGCTTGCTGTCCTGCAGAACCGAGGGAAAGGAGGAGCTGTCAGCAAGCTCATGGAGAGCATGGCAGCAGAGGAGGATTTTGAACCCAACCAAGACAGCAGCTTCTCAGAGGATGAGAACATCCCACTGAGCATGCTGGTTGAGAGGCCACCCACACCAGGTAAGGGCAGGATTTTATAGGCAGGGGAGCTGGCCAGGTTTCCTAGGGCTGCTCAGGGGACAACTGTGCTGCTTTCACACATTCCTCATCCAAAGCCATGAGTCTTTGGGATGGAGATACCACTTCTTCAGTCAATTCAATAAAAACTAAGCCTGATCAGCATGGCTCACTGTGACATCTAGTTGAAGCCCAGTCTCTGAATTGTCCTATTTTCATTACTGGTATGTTATTATTACCAAGAGAGGGGACAGTGATGCTGGGATTATTAAGTTTCCTTCTCCCCTCACTGTCCCTTTCCCATGTGGTTCTCTCTAATCCCGATCTTGCTCCCACACCTCACAGCTCCCCGCTCCTGCATCATTGACAAGGATGAGCTGAAGGATGGCCTGCGTGTCCTCATCCCCATGGATGACAAACTGCTCTATGCTGGGCACGTCAAGACAGTGCATTCACCAGACATGTGAGTGGAGGGGCTGCCTGGAATGTGCCAGAAAATGGGGACATAGCTGCTGTATGGATCAATTTGGGGGTTGTGTAGAGCTGGCTGCCCAGAGACTGACAGTGTCTGGCAGGGAGGGAAGGAGAGTCCACTCTGGTTTATCAGCACTGAGGGAAATCCAATTATCTCTCATGAAGTGCTCTCACATCCTCTCCCCTCAGAGGGAGGCGTTACCTGGAGGGGGTGGTGTCTCCCATGTGCTGTGTCTGACCCAGCCTTTGTGTTTCAGATACCGGGTGGTGGTGGAGGGCGAGAGGGGAAACCGTCCCCACATTTACTGCCTGGAGCAGCTCCTGCAGGAAGCGGTATGTGCTGCCAAAGCTGCCTGTGCTCGGTGCCCATGGCCTGCTCTGGGGTGGGGGAGGCTAGCTGGAAGCTCTCTCCTCCTGCAGCTGCAGGGAAATGTCCCTTGCCATCCATAGAGCTGCTTTGCTCCATGGCAGCTGTGCTGGGATGGTCTGTGCTGGTGCCAGGGTGGTCAATGATTGCCTTCCTCTTGCCCTGAGCAGATCATCGATGTGAAGCCCCCCTCAGTGCGGTTCCTGCCCGAGGGCACGAGGATTGCAGCCTACTGGAGCCAGCAGTACCGCTGCCTCTACCCAGGGACAGTTGTCCGAGGTAAGGCCACCCTGCCTGCTCTGTGCTCTGAACCTGGGATGTCTCAGCCCTGTGTGTCCTTAGGGATGTCAGGCTTGTCTGGGCAAGCCCTCACCTCTGCTGGGAATGTCCTGGAAGTCAGAGCCTGGCTTGTTCTCTCCTCCAGGTCATGCCCCTCTCATTAATGATGCAGATTTAGTAACATCCTGCAGATTCAGGAAGAGGTTCGAGCCATTTAGGAGCTTAAATACATCAAGGACATTTAATACATTTCAGAAAGTTAGAATTTATTCCAAGCATCGATTATTTCTGAGGCTGTGGACATTTCTAAATCACCTGGATACTCACAACTATTGTTCTGAAATGAAACACCAGTCTGATCCCATTAGAAAGTTGGTGAATTGTCCTGAATGGCTCAGGACAATTCTGCCATGGCTGGTGTTGTTTTTGGGATCTTGGTCATACCACATATGTAAAAGGGAATAATTACTTATGATGTGTAAACCAGTAATGCTAATGCAAGAAGAGAGGCTGAGAACACAATTCTCTTGGAGAAGGTGAAAAACAGCAATTTATGATGGCTGAGAGTAGTTAAAAATTCAGCTTAAAAAAAAACGATATTTCAGTGAAAGGAGAGAAGTTAATTTCTGCAAATAAGGGGAAATAGTGGAGAGAGGTGGGAAGTCAAACTGGAATGGCTGTTATGTTCTGGAGCAGTGCTGCTGACGGGGTATTTCACACTGAGTGGGCTGGTTTAGTGTTATCAGGGACTTTCCATTGCAGAGTGAGCCTTCTGTGCCCTCCCTGCACAGCCCAGGACAGGTGAAGTGGGTGCTTTGCAGCTGCTGCAGCACCCCCGTCTTTCCCCATGTCCCCACTTCCCTTACAAGGGGTTTGTACTCTGATGGTTGTTGCTAATCCCATCTGCTGCTCCCCCATCCCACAGGAACCCTGGATCTGGAGGAAGATGGTGATCTCATCACCGTAGAGTTCGATGACGGGGACACGGGACGCATCCCACTGTCTCACATTCGGCTTCTCCCACCTGACTACAAGATCCAGTGTGAGTCTTGCTGTTCAGTTTATTGCAAGACACTTCCTGCTCTGACATATATGGAGTTTTGGGCTGCTTTCCTCAAATTTTGGGACAATTTCACAGACTTTCAGTCACAAAGATTGCACCATCAATTACAGAACACGGAGCTGGGGCGGGATGTCACCCATAAGGAAAAAGGCCCAGTCCCTGTTGCAGATTTGGTTGGGTTACTTTCACTCTATCACATCTCTGTTTTATGTGTAATTTGACTACATTTGAACATCTCTTTGACCTGTTCCAGGTGCTGAGCCTTCCCCTGCCCTTTTGGTGCCCAGCACCAAGCGCAGAAGCCGTAAATCCAGCAAAGACACTGGAGAAGGAAAAGAGGGATCTGCCCTGGGGTCAGAGGAGCCTGTGTCAAAGGGCAAAGGGCGAGGCAGAAAGCCAAGTGTCAAGGCCAAAGCTGGTAAGTTGCACACTGCCAGGCCTGGAGCTGAGGGAATCCTTGCACAGTTCCCCACTGTTCTCCCCAAGTTAGGGCTGTTGCTTGGAGCAGGATTTGGGTGAGGGTGGATGCATTGCTTGAGTGCAAAGCACCCGTGCATCTCCCTCTGCTGTGGCTACAGTCTACAGGAGGCTGGCTTGGAAGGTGGGCTGTGCTGTGACAGCCTCCTTCTGTCAGTCAGGCATGTGGAGCACAGAGTCCTTTTTTCAGCTGAGCATCTCTGCAGCTGTAAATAGAGCCAAAGGTACAGGAGATTTGTAGTTTGGTTCTCCTGAAGTTACAGCAGCACCCCTGGGCATTGCCCGTCACTTCTCACAAGTACTGGCACCAGGCCAGGCTGTTCAGTGAGCATTGAAGACACCCCTTGTGCTCCTTTGGGGGTTCCTGAGCAGGCAGGAACAAGCCATGCTTGGCCAGAGACCAGTCAGCACTGGTATCTGGTTGTATCTGAGCTAATAAAGCCCATCTGGAGGGATAACATCATATCTTTGTGTTTCTTCCCCTCTGCAGAAGAGGCTGCCTTGCCTGAAGAGAAGGATCAGGTGGAGTCTTCACCTGTTACCTCCTCAGTCCCAGAGAAGCCGGCCTGCTTGAGCAAGCCAAGCATGAAGGGGTCGCGAAAATCGCAACCGCTGCCGACTGGAGGCTCTCCTGCTCCCACAGAGGAAAAGCGCTCAAAAGCCAGCAAAATGAAGATCTCCACGAAGCTGCACAGCCCCCCCCAACCCTCTTACCAGCCTGCTGTGTTTGGCAGCATCCTGGGCACGGAGCCCTACAGCGATCTCCCAGGAACGCTGGCGGCCTTTGGCTCCAGCGATGCTTCGGTGTCCAAAGCCAAGGCCAAGAAAGGGCGGCCCGCAGAAGAGACACAAGAGTTTGGCACCATAGTCAAGGCTCAGAGGAAACATGACAATGAAATCCTGATCAAGCTGGACCATGAGGGTGTGATGTCTCCAAAGACAAAGAAGATGAAGGAGGCGATGAGGATGCTGGAGGACTCAAACCTGGCCAGTCGCAGAGATGGGAAGGGTCTCTTGGGGCTGGGCTATTCTGCTGCAGTGAGTGTGGAGGGCAAGCAGAAATCTTCCCGAGCCAAGGTGGCTGAGGGAGACCCTTCCCCTGCCAGCTTTGGAGGGAAGTTTGATGCCTCAGCAGAGAGCCTTGCTGCCTCAAAGGACCAGGAAGAAAAGGCAGCAGCTCCAGCAGGTGTGGAGGAGTCTGAGAGCAACAGCAGCGACAGCAGCTCGGAGTCAGAGGGAGAAGAGGAGGCTGAGAAGAACCAAGGGGAAGCCCAGGACAGCAGCTCAGCCAGCTCAAGAGCATCCACCCCTCTCTCTTCCTCCAACTCCTCCTCTTCTTCCTCTTCTAGCAGCAGCTCCTCTTCATCTTCATCTTCCTCCTCTTCCTCCACCTCATCAACCTCTTCTTCATCAAGCTCCAGCTCTTCTTCCTCCTCCACTACGGATGAAGATTCCTCCTGTAGCTCTGACGACGAAGTAGCTGAGGCCCAGCCCAGTTCCTCGGTGCAGCAAACCCTCCCTCCCAAGCCAACCAAGCAGGCAGGGAAATCCCGGGCGTCCTCCCACACACAGAGCCAGAAGCAGCCGGCGCAGCAGCCGCAGCAGCAGCCGCAGCAGCAGCCGGCAGCGCCGCAGGGCGGCAACAAGAGCCGGCCCAAGAAGCGCGAGGGCATCCACCTGCCCACCACCAAGGAGCTGGCCAAGCGCCAGCGCCTGCCCTCCGTGGAGAACAGGCCCAAGATCGCCGCTTTCCTCCCGGCACGGCAGCTGTGGAAGTGGTTTGGGAAACCCACACAGGTAAATGCTCTGTAGTGCTCAGCATTCAGCACTGGTTTTGCCTTCTGGTGCCTCTTCCCTTTTCCTGCAGTGGTGGAACTGCTGGCATGGTGTGCCACCTGTGCTGGGAGATGGGGGTTGGCTTTCACTGTGTTGGGGAAGCCATTCTGTGTGGTGTATCCCACTGCCCCAATTCCTGTGGGAATACTGCCAACAGCAAAGGGATGCACGCAGGAGAGGGCAGACATTGGTTTGTAGGGAAAATGTGGGTGATCCCTGGCTGACCACTTGCATGATGCTCTCTTGGCAGAGACGAGGAATGAAAGGGAAGGCCAGGAAGCTGTTCTACAAGGCCATCGTGCGGGGCAAGGAGATCATCCGCATCGGAGACTGCGCCGTTTTCCTCTCCGCCGGCCGCCCCAACCTGCCCTACATCGGCCGCATCCAGAGCATGTGGGAGTCCTGGGGCAACAACATGGTGGTCAGAGTCAAATGGTTTTATCACCCAGAAGAAACCAACCCTGGGAAGAAACTCAATGAAGGCAAGGTAGGCTGGTCTCCTTTGCTGAGAGGGCTGCAAAGCTCCTTGCTCCCTTTTGTTTCCAACGATGAGGAAAACACCCAAAGCCCAGTTCGTTACTGGTACCTTGAAGGGGGTGGCCCCATGTTTTCCTCTGTGGTGTGGGCAAGTCCAGTGTTGGGCCCTTGAAGAAGGGAGGGGTGGGTTTCTTTGTATTAGGAAATGAAGACTTTTGTGTGAGTCCAAAAAAAGTGTCAAGATCCAGATCAAATCTTTAAAGTGTAAGAAGGATGGGCTTGGTGCTCAGAAACACTGAATTTTGCACATGTGTGCAGCTGGTTGACAGCAGGATTTATTCCTAGTGGCAGTGGGCAGGGGCTGAAGGTCCAAAAGCACTTGTGGTGGGCAGGAGATGATGACATGGAAAAACAACAAATTCACCAGTTTTTCATTTCTGTTTCCTCTTTTCTTCTTGGGCACAGCGCTGGGATCAGAAATCAGGCAGGAGTCTGGCCACAGCTTTGCAGGCATCCAACCAAAGGAAGGACTTTATGGAGGTTGGTGAGACTGGGAGAAGGTTGGGAGGGAATGCTGGGTACCCTGTAACAAATAAATACTGGAAATGCCCCCCAGACTTCTCTGGCTCTTGATTTTTGCCTTGGCTGCCAAGTCTGCAGTGCCCCAGACTTGGGGTGCATATTTCTGGGTGGGTGGAATAGCTGCAGGTGCTGGGTGTGGGGAAGAACAGGGAGCTGGTATCCAGCATCCATCTTTGCATTTGCATCCTTGAAATGAGGATGGCACACTCCTGGCCTCCATATTTCCCTGTATGTGTGCTTGGCAGCTGCAACATTCCCATCAGCGGGAGTCGAGTGAAAGCCAGGGCTCAGGTTCAGTGGGATGGAAGAATTGTCCAGCCATGGATCTGTGCATATTCCCAGTGTCCCTCCCCTGGGCTGGCTGTTGGGATGAGTGAGATATTTTTGAGTGTGAGCAGAGTCCCTACCCCATTATGATGAGTGTTTTTCCTACTTATTGAAAATGATGCTTTAAATGCTGTGTGATCTAATGGCTCCTTTTTTCCCCACCTCCTTCCTTCTCTTCCTGTTGTGCAGAGAGCCCTCTACCAGTCCTCCCACGTGGATGAAAATGATGTCCAGACCATCTCACACAAGTGTCTTGTTGTTGGTCTGGATCAGTATGAGCAGATGCTAAAGACAAAGAAATACCAAGACAGTGAGGACCTCTACTACCTTGCAGGGACCTACGAGCCCACCACGGGCATGATCTTCAACACTGATGGGGTCCCTGTCATCTGCTGACCGCCCAGGGGACACGTGCCAGCCCCTGGGAAGGGATGGGACAAACCTGAGGACGTGCCTGTTCAGACGACATGATTGTTTCTTTCAATGCTCATTTCTGTGTCACACTACAGACAGGAGAGCGCGAGAGACACGAGGAGGAAGGAGAAGGCTGAAGAAAGGGGTTGGGGAAGCAGTTACAGGACTCGAGGAAGATGCCATTGGGGTGGTGGTGGTGGTGCTTGAACCCCGAGGCTCTTCTGGAAGTGGCTTTTAAGTACGGTGACACTTGACCAACTTCTCCCTTCCTCCTTTTGGTCCAGGAAAGCACATGGGTCTCGTGATCATTTCACCAGCGGGACTCCCCGGCAGGAGGGATCCCTTTTGTGTCATTTTTCCCCATCAGTAACTCGGAAGCCGCCCGCACGTGGAAGGACCCTGTTGCCTTCAGCGTGCGCTCCTCTCCGTCCTTATATTCCCTTTCCTGCTTAGTTTCGCATGACCCTTTATAGGAAGGACAGGGTGAAAGAGAAAGGAGATGAGTCTCTCTCAGCGCCTCGTCTCGATCCTCTCAGCGCCTTTTTGCTGTTCCCTTTCCCTGGAGGCCCCTCTGGCAGCGTGTGGAGCACGACAGGGCAGGGCTGGCTCCAGCACAGAGATGGCAGAAGAGAATCCTCTGGCCTGGGAGTAGCCAGGTGGAAGAGGAGCCAACATCCAGTCTTGGAAGCATTCTTCCCACTGCCTTGAACAAACTGAACCCTCTGCAGCTCTGCACCCCTTCTGCCTTGCGAAGGAGGGAGCAAGCAAGTGGCAAGGGGGTGACACGTGGCAAACTGAGACCTCATCTTGGAGCGTGCAGTGAAGGGGCAGGAAAAGACTGGGAAAAACCGCAGTGAAGGGGCAGGAAAAGACTGGGAAAAGCTGCAGTGATGGAGCAGGAAAAAACTGGGAAAAGCTGCTGCTTGGTGCTTGGAGGAAAGAAGAGCAGAGGCCACTGGATTCTGGCATCCCTCACCCAGCTTTACCTGCCATGCCTTGCCTGTGCTGCGATGTGGAGCTGCTGGGAAGCCTTGCCCGTGGTTTGAAGGGAATGGGGGCAGTGTGTGAACCCAGCTGTGCCTGCCCACGGCGCTCCCACAGCCAGAGCCCGCTGCCACCTGGGGCTCAGGGACTGCGCCGTTCAGCTGCCTCCATCCACAGAGGGGCTGAGCTCCCCTTGGGCACCGCCACTGCTGCTCCAGGCTTACACCTGGCAAGAGGGAACACTGGAGGAGAACCTGAGGAGAACGACGCACCATCCTTGCACTTAAACAAAACTCCAAGAGACGCACTGATCTTTGCAACTCCCGACTCGCACTACGGATCGCCGGGACGCGGAGCGGGGCGATGCTTAAGCCAAGGACAGATTGGAAACTCTCCACCCTGGCTACATACCAGAGACTGGAGGCCGGGGCTCAGGGGTGAGGGACAGCCCCACAGAGTTACCCCTCGTCCTTTAAACAAACCACACATGGTGCTGAGCTCGTACCATCTCCAGCCCGGGCCACGGCGGACAGTGACGGTTCTAGCCTGTACAGTTTTAATGTACCAAAAGACTCTTTAGCCCTCCTGTATTATAAGTCTTTAAATGGATTCAACTTTTTAATTATAAATATAAATATAAATATATATATATAAATATAAACTTTTTAAAACTGTGAAAAAAATTATGAAATTATAAAAAACAAAAAAAGAAAAAAACCCACAACGGCAGAAATGAACACAGTCTGACGTTTAGAATATTATTTTTTATTTCCTGTTGGATTGTGATTGTAAATGATCTGGGAACAGGCACACCCCCCACGCTCAAAGTGTACTGTACTTCTAGAAGCAAATTGTGTGAGCATATTTTAAAGAGCGAGAGAGAGAGCGCGCGAGAGAGATTTTATGCTAATGTTAAATAGAAAGCACTTAAAACCCACTGCCTTCTATGGAACACAAGGATATTTCAGACAATCGAGAGGAAAGGAGAGCCAGGTTTTTGTCTTTTTGTTTTGTTTTGTTTATGTTTTGTTTAAAACAATTTTTTTGGCATTCTGTTTGTTGGAGAACTCCGTGTGATCTTTTTTCATAAAAAAAAAAAATCTAATTGAAAAAAAGCAACCCAACGAAGCATCTTTCTTTGTCTCGCTTGTCCTGACCGCAGGGTTTTTCTCCCCTTGGTGGCAATGATGGCTTTTTGGCTCAGCCCCTGCCCTGGAGAAAGATACAACCCAGGTGCCTGGTGGCTTTTTGGGGAGAACCCATCTGTGTGAGGTGGTGGCACCAATGGCACAGGACTGGCCACTGGAGTAGAGGTGTCTGCTGCACAGGGCCTGGAGGTCTTTCCCCCTGCCACTGTGCCCAGGGCACCATGTGCTGAGGATGAAATGCTGGATTTGCTCTTTTTTGGTGTGAGCTGCACTTCATACAGGCAGGAGCTTGGCGCAGCCAGACCCTCCCATTTTGTGGGGGCAAGGTCGGGGCCAGGCCTGGCACTCATTGGCTCCTTGGGCTTGATTCCGTGGGAGGTGGCATCCGCCAGTTGGCATAGCGAGGTGCAGCTGGTCCCAAAACGTGGTGTTGGCACCTTCTCCTGATGTTTTCTGCTCCTCTTGGCCTGTTCCCTCTCCTGTGTGCTGCCCACGGCAGTTTGCAGGCTGGCAGGGGTTTGGTGTAACCCAGTGACGTGTTCCACCACCCCAGCTCACAAAGGGACCCTGAAGATGGAGACCAGCACCAGGGGCACCCCAAAACCCAACAGGACAGGCAGCAGGTGCCACCCTGTGTGTGTTTGCCAGCCCGGCCCATTACCAGCAGTCAAATGCCACCCACACACTTGTGTGTGGCACAGCTAAGGACCAGCCATTGTTGCAAAGACACTTAATTATTTAATCAGCTTCACTTACATCCTGCGCAATAAATCTTGAAGCTCAGCAGTGGCCTGCAGGTGGCACTGGCAGTGCTGCAACCTTGGGACCCCCCCTGTACCCCTTGCAATGGAGCAGATTCACAGTGTGGAGTGGGGGGAGGCAAGACCCTGCCTCTGTTGCAGTTAGGGGGGGGTAAAACAAGACACAGTAAAAAAAAAATCTTTTTTTCCCCATCCATATGATTCGCATATTTAGGGAGGGACTGTGATTTCAAGCCATTCCTGGTGAAAACCTGCAGCACCATCAATGGAAGTGGAGACCCACCTTCCCAGAGCCACGGGGGACTGAAGCAGTGCTTCCTTCCTCTCTTGCTCCTCTTCTTCCTCACCAGCCCTCCATCACCCTCCTCCCCAGTGCTGGTCCTATTCCCTTTGGGATTTGGCAGTATTTTCTTCCTCCTGTCAATGGCTTGGCGCAAACAGCAGATCCCCAGCCTTCACTGGAGAGCTGCACATTGCTGATGGGGAGACCCCCCCAAAAGCAACAAGAACTGTCCCCTGGGGTGGGAGGAATGTCACCCCAAGCAGTGGCCCTGCACAGTGCCTGGCTGGGCAGCACAGGCCGTTTGGGAATGCCACAGCCCTGTGCCAACAGGATACCAGTCCTTGTCCATGCTGGGGCGGCTTCCAGGCTCCAGGCTCCCTCCTTGAGGAGGGATGTGGGGCGCTGGGGACCAGGGGGGAAGCAGGTCCCACCCTGTCCTCATTGCCCCACCCCAGGGCTCAGTAGCCCGAGGTGAAGGAGCCATTGGAGGTTTCAGTGTAGAAACAGCTGCTGTGGGAGGTACTGGTGAGGCTGTAGGCAAAGTAGGCCACGGCCGAGCCCAGCGTCAGGCCCGTCATGTAGGACACGGTCATGGTGTTCCCTGTGGGAAGGGAAATGGGGTGTCAGGGTGCTCTGGGCACACCAGTGGGGTTCCCAGGAGGGCTCAGTCCTACCTGCCAGCTCCCGCTGCTCCGGGCTGACCTTGCCCGCCGCCAGGATCATGGGCACGCTGCCAAAGTAGCCGTTGGTGATGCCCATGAGGAGGGAGAAGATGCAGGGCCAGGCGGGGTGGCCGAAGGTGGGCTGCCCGTTGGGGTACACACACATGATGAAGAGGGGGATGAAGACCACGCGGAGGCAGGAGTAGACGAGGAGGTGGGTCCCTCTCCAGTCGTAGGGCAGGGCAGCCAGGATCTGCAGTGAGGACAGAGATTCTGCTGGGGGGATGAGGAGGATGGGGAGGGCCCCGCTGTGCCCAAAGTTGGGTAACAAGGAGATGAGATGGTGGAAAGACCAACTGCTGTGGGAACCCAACCTTGGCTGTGCTGGTGAGCACCAGCCTCACACTGGTTAGACCCCCGTGGGTGGAGATGACCCTTGGTGGAGCCAAATGGCTTAGAAAGAGGGCACCAAAGCAGGACAGACCCCCCCGTGCTGGCTCTGGCCTCTCTCCTACCTTGCCAACGAAGTCAGAGAGGTTGAAGATGGCCATGATGAGGATGGGGAGCCATTCCCCCAGCGTGCAGTTGTGGATCTCTGACTCCAGCCCGGGAAAGAGGCACAGTGTGATGAAGTAGGTCATGGCGATGGAGAGCATGTAGGCCCAGATGAGGCGCGACACGACGTAGCGGTAGAGCAGCATGTCTGGCAGGGACAGGCAGCACAGCTCAGCCAAAACTGCAGCCCAGGCCCCTTGCAGAGCCTGAGAGCTTTGTCTGACCCACAGGGATGCCTTCCAAAAATGAGTTTGCCCCACGGTTATGGGCACATCATTAGGAAAGGGATCATAGAATCACATATGGTTTGGGATGGAAGGGATTGTGAAAGACCAACCAGTTCCAACCCCTTGCCATGGACAGGGACACCTTCCACTATCCCAGGTGGCTGCAAGCCCCATCCAACCTAACCTTGGACACTTTCAGTTGGACAGCTTCTCTGGGCAGCATGTGCCAAGGCCTCCCCACCCTCACAGGGAAGAATTTGTAGATAATATCCCATCTAATCCTGTCCTCTTGTCAGTTTGAAACCATTTCCCTTTGTCCTGCTCTTCCATGCCCTTTTCAAACGTCCCTCTGCAGCCTTGGGAATGATCCTCCCCGTAACACTGGGTCACCATCATTTATTTATCCCACCCCACGGGCATGGCTTTCCCCCGAGCCCACCACTCACCTCTGAAGCTGGGCCAGCTCCTCTTGATCCTAGGCCGAGGCACATCGAAGCGCATGTAGGTGCCACTCCCAGCCAGCTCAGCTTCGGGGCCGGGGCTGCCCCGCGGGGAGCTCGGCTGCCCCTGCTCCCGGTTCTCCTGCATGAGGGAGGAGAGGACAGCAGCGCTGAGGTGCAGCGGCCAAGAACCCCCGGGGACAGCAGGGGAACCCGCACTTGGCTTACAAATCTGACGTCCTCGGAGGTGACGTCGTGGTGGACGCGGTAGCCGGAGCTGGGCTCGCCGGCGCCACGGCTCTCGGGGAGGCCCTGGCGGGAGCTGCTGTCGGTGTAGTAACGCACGAAGCGCGTGCGCTTCACCAGCAGGTGCAGGATGAAGCACGTCAGCTCCATGCCGATGGAGATGAAGAAGAAGATGACGGTGTTCTCCTTCTCGTCCGACAGCAGCAGCTTGGTGAAGATGCGGCTGAGCGAGATGATGACCCCGGCGGTGCCTGGTGGTGTGGGGGGAGCTGTCAGTGCTGGGCCCCCCTGAATCCCAGCTCTGGGATCCTCATCACCCCTCACCATGTGGATGGGATGCTTCCCCATATAGAGGAGTCACCAGCAGTGATTTTGGGATGATAAATCTCCTCAGCATCCTCACCCCCGGCCTGGCATGGCAGTGCAGGCACTCAGAAACCAGTAAACTCCCTGGTTTGTTGGGGAGCACCCTGATCTGCTGGTTGTGCTGGGGCCCCAGGTGTGGCTCACTGGGGCCCCAGGAGAAGGTGCAAGTCCCTGTGGTGGGCTGTGGACACGCTCAGTGGCTGTGGGTACTGACCATGGCCGTGGGTACTTACTCTCTCCCGTCATCACTCCCTGCGTGTAGCGCTTGGGCAGCAGCCCCGTGTAGCCGTAGAAGCTGGATTGCTGCACTTCAGGAGAGAGGCACAGAGGGGAGAAGGAGGGATTATTGCTGCAGCCGAAACTCCGGGAAGGGGGAAGAAACCCCAGAGGGAACCCATGAGCTGTGCCAGCTGGGAGCTGCTCCTTCCAGCAGCCTCCTTGCTCCAAAAGCAGGAGGGCCTTTATTCCCCTCCCTGGATGTTCCACTGTGTCTGTTCCCACCCAGAGTGGCCACCAGGTGTGGGGATTTGGCATGTCACCATGGTGGCCCAGATCAGTGGTGTTGGTGACCAATGTGCAGTTTAGTGCTGGTGCCCCTGGTCAGTCCCAAATGCCCGGACAGAGGTGGATGGGATGGGGCAGGGACCTGAGGGTTACGGGGAGCAGAGCAGGAGGTTTTCCCAGCAGATCACGGCTCAGGGATGGGGCTGTTTCCCTCCCCTACCTGCCATGCATGTCCCAGCCCAGCTGCTCTGCCCCATACCTGTGCAGCCAAAGGCCACCACCCCGACAGCCACCAGGTTGATGGCGTAGGCTTGTCTGCGGCTGAACAGCTCCAGCCACACGTCGCAGATGCTGACGAAGAGCAGGGGCCCCAGGGCGAAGAGGTAGCCTGTGGGGGGGACACAGAGGTGGTGGCAGGGGCACAGCACGGGGACAGCCCTGCCTGGGGGTGCAGGGACCCCACTCACCCACGGAGATCCGGGTGTGCAGGCTCAGCAGCTCCACCAGCGCGTTGTTGAGGATGACGGCCACCAAGGCCACCAGGATGTAGGTGAGGCTCATGTCAAAGACAATGGAGGTCCCTGGAGAGAAGGAGTAGATGGGGGGACAGGAGTTCAGCTCCCTTGGAAGTGGGATTGAGCTCTCTCCAGGTTTGGGGTGTCAGGGATGTGCTGGAGCTGCTCCAGACCTACCTGGGTATTTGTGGTGCAGGTAATCCACATCGGTGATAAAGCTGTTGTAGGGCAGGAGAAATCCCACCCCAGCCAGCAGCATGGCAAAATAAATCCCATGGTATCGATCCTGGGGCTCAGGCTCCTCAGAAACTGCCCCAGAAGAGGAAAGAAAGAGAAAAAGACGTGACAGTGGCACTGCTGCACCCCTGGGACCCACATGAGACCTCAGCCTTGTCGCAATGAAACAGCTCAGCTCCCTGTAGATGCACAAATAAACAGCCTCAGCTCTGAGAAGTTCCTTCCCTAAATAAAGACACTTGAGTGGAGACCCAAGAGTCAGGAAAACATCTGGGTTTTGGGGGTCTGGTGAGTTTTAATTGCAGTTAAACAAGCTCAGAGTCAGGCAGTGCAGGTGACAGCACAAGTCAAGGTGCAGGAAGGGTCAGAGGTGGCTGCGGAGGTGGACAGGGCTGCCTCAGGATGTGGGGCAGGGCTGGGGTGAATCCCAGGAGTGCCCCTGAGTGCTGAATGGAGAAAGATGAAGCTGCAGGCTGGGGATGAGCCTGGCAGGACAACCAGGGCACCAATCCTCAACTCCTTGCCAGCCTGGGAGAGCTGCAGATCCCACTGCCATGGGATGTGCTGGTGGCTCACACGGGTACAAAAAGGGATGAAAAAGGGTAGTGGGCATTTTGTGGCATTTCAGGCTGTTTGTGGCTATTAAACCCATCTCAGGAAGCTCCTAAGGGGGTGGGAAGCCAGCAGGGACCCTGGTTTGGGCCGGGCCTGCCTCACCTGGCTCCATGAAGGTGAGCACACCCTTGGCCTGGCTGCCCCGCTGCAGCTCGTCCTCCTCCAGCTGGTAGCTGTCGAAGCTGAAGCTCATCACCACGTTCCCCTCGGGTGTCACCGCTGGGCTCAGCTCCTTGAAGCGCTCAGCACCCACCGAGCCCATCCTGGCCACCTGAGGGGAGGGACAGCAGTGACAGGGACACCCCCGTGTGCACAGATCCCCCCGGGTGGTGCCAGGGGTCTGCAAGGGACAATGACACGTGGGTGGCCCTGAGCCTTCTCCACCTCGCAGTTCTGATGGGTTTTTCCACCTGGAAAGAAGATTCCCCCCAGGCAAATGGGATCACCAACGTTCTGAGCAGAAGTTTGGCTTTGGGGTGGTGAGCAGTGCTCGTGGGGGACCCACAGGAGTTTTATGGGAATGTGATCCCAAGTTTGGCTCTGGGGTGGTGAGCAGTGCTCGTGGGGGACCCACAGGAGTTTGGCTTTGGGGTGGTGAGCAGTGCTTGGGGGGAACCCCCAGGAGCCACCCCCGAGGCACAGCCTGGCTCAGCACCTCCCTGGGATGCTCCCAAAGACAAATGCCACTGTGATATCCAAAAGCAATTAGGGAAATTAATGGATGGAATCCACTCAGGGAAGGCGGCTGTGAGGAAGGTCCTGGCTGCCTCGAGGCTGCACATTTGCTCTGCTTTTTGCCCTCTTCAGCATCTCTGGTGCCTGGGGCTGGGGCAGAGCTGCCAGCCCAGGCAGACACACTCCTGCAGCTTTCAGAGAGGAGATGGAGTTTGACTCTGAATTTTCAGATCTGCTTCTCTAGGGGAATCAGAGCCAGCACGGACCTGCCAGAGAGACCCCAGCATCACACCAAATGCATCCCAAAATGAGCTCTCCAAATATCCACCATCCTCCAGTGACCCCGCCAGAGCCATCCACACCAGGGTTCATCCCTGTGGTTCAGCCCCAGGGGGCTGCTCTGAACTCCTTGCCTGTCCCCAGCCCACCTCCTGCACATCTCCCTGGCATCCAGGGGCGGTGGTGATGGTGAAAAATCTCCTCCAAGGCTGCAGGTTGAGTCAGGCAAGGCAGGAAAAATCAATGACAGTAATTTCTGTGGTCTCCCTGCCAGACACGGCGTTTGCAGGAGCAGAGAGCTTTTCCAGCTGCCAGCATGTGCTGGATGCTGGGCCCTGAGGATGGGGGCAAACGTGGTGCCCACAGACACTGTGAGTGAGTTCCTGGAGCCCAAAATGCTTCTCTCGTGCAGGGATGGGTGCACAGGGCAGCACTGCCCTGGCTCTGGGGCTGTGCTGAGGGCACAGCAATGCTGGGATGGGGTCCCCCTCTGTCCCCATGCTGGGGTTCACCCCAACACCCCCATCCCAGAGCAGGGCACCCCAGCAGGGCACGATGTCCTGGGGCACCGCTCCACCCAGGGGAGCTGCCCGCGATACCCTTCACCTGCACCTCCTGTGCCTGCTGCCCCCCAGGGAACAAAACCCAGCGGGAAGCGTCTCCCGGGATGCCGGAGAGCCTGTTACGGGGTTTTTCCATAGCAGGAATCCCAGCTGGAGAACAAACCAGCTGGAAAAGCCTCGTACGTACTGTGTGTGGCCCAAACTTGGCGGGGACGGCAGCGGAGCGGGATGCGGGGTGCGGGGTGTGGGATGCGGGCGCAGAATGCGGGATGAGGGATGCAGGGTGCGGGATGAGCGATGCGGGATGCGGGATGCAGGGTGCGGGGTGCGGGATGCAGGGTGCGGGATGAGGGATGTAGGGTGCAGGATGAGCGATGCGGGATGCGGGATGCAGGGTGCGGGATGCGGGATGCAGGGTGCGGGGTGCAGGATGAGCGATGCGGGGTGCGGGATGCGCTGCGCGGCCGCGGCGCTGGACCGGCCTCCGGCGCTCCCCGCCTCGCTCCCCCGAGCATCCCTGCTCTGCCGTAAATTGGATTTTCTCCTCCCGCTGGATTCACATCCGTCTGCCCGCACGGATTCACACCGTGCCGCCCCTGTGGCCCCAGCGTGGCGGTGGCAGCGTTTCCCCATCGCGGGCAGGGCTGGGGGGGTCTCACCCTAGAGGATCCCTTGCCCCGCTGCCCCCCGGGCACCGCAGCCCTCCTGCCAGGGCACAAAAGCGCTTTTTGCTCCCGCAAAAGGGTCCCCCGACATCTTGCCAGCGGCGAAGTTGCCACAAACGGAGGGAATTCGGTAACCCGCGTCCCTGTCTGAAGGAGAAGCGGCCGGCCGCGCCCCGGGGATGCTCGGGGGAGCCGGGAGGATGCTCGGCGGGGCCAGGGCTCGGAGCGGCGGCTGCCCCTCCTTTCCCCCGCTCCCCGGCCGAGCACAACAGGTCGGTTCTTACCTCTCCGTGTCCGCATCGGCGGCTCTGCGGCACCGGCGCTGCCCGCCCCGCTCAGCCCCGGCGGCCGCCGGGCCCCGGCCCCGCCATCGCGGAGCCTCCGCCGGGAGGGGGCCGGCACCGAGCGCGGCGGCGGCGGAGCGGGGGCGGCCCCGGCCCGGCCCTGCCTCCCCCGGCCCGGCCCTGCCTCCCGCCCGCCCCCCGCTCCTCCCCCGAGCCCCCCGGCCCCGGAGAGGCTTTCCCGGTGCCCGCCCGCACCCCCGGCCACAGGCACCGCCTGTAGGTACCGACTGTAGGTACCGCCTGTAGGTACCGGCTAGAGGCGCCTTGGAGGGATCTCCGAGGGCCGGTGCTAATTGCCAAGAGAGATTAATTAGGAAGAAAGCCCCGGTAATTTAGTTCAGGGCATGAGGTTTTCAGCTAAAGGGTTATTCGTGCCCTGTGAAGGGTTTTGTCAAAGAGAGGCTGATGGAATCAGGATGGATGGATGGATGGATGGATGGATGGATGGCAGGCAGCTCTGGTTAACAGAACACAGCAATCCCTCAGATTTTTGAGGAAACAGCCAAGAGTGTCTCTGCTCCCTTCCAAAACCAGGGAATGGAAGCAAAGGAGGAAGGGAGTCAGCAATGGGGCAGTGTGGATATCCACTAAAGGGAGAAAACGTGTCCCCAGGGTGGGTGACCCAGGCAGGGACCTCGTGGGTGTCCCCAGCCCAGGCTGCAGGCTCTATCCATCCCTGCTCCATCACGGGGATCTGATGCTTTTCCCCGGGAGCAGCAAGGCACAGAGGGGGGGCTCAGCAGGTGCCCCCTCCCAGCGAGAGGGTGAGAGCCCTGCGGGACCATCCCTGGGCTCTGCCCCGGAGCGTGAGAGGATGGAGGCAGCGGGAAGGAGAGGAGGAACCATCCCTGCTCCAGGCCTGGCCGTGAATGACAATCTCCTCGCAGTCAATAAACGCTGCTGCGCTGTGTAACTCAGCGAGCGGGGCCGGGGATGCGCTGCTGCTGCTGCGGGCGCCGGAGGAAATGAGAGACACAGGCGCCTGCACCACCTCCTGCTGCCGGGAGCGGGGCTGGGGAAAGGGGCTCCTGCAAACCCAGCACAGGCAAGAAAACAGGCCAGGTGGAAATTTCCATCTTTTCTCCCTGGCTGAAATAGCCGGAGTTTGGCTCCAAGTGCACCTGACTGCTGTGCCAAGCACGGCCTGGAGCTGGGGCTCAGCCTGCCTTGCTCCCCTCTGGGCTGAGCACCTGCACAGCCCGGCCCTCTGGTGCAAACGGGGATTGTTTTGGGCTCTTTGCTTTGGCACATTTGTTCAGCTCTAATTTCATAGCGTCACCGTAAAATCCCAAAGCACCTCACTCGCCTTGGGGTACATCCCCTTGCTCTACACCAGACCCCATCACCCTGTTCAGGGAACCTTAGAAATGTAAAACGCCACTGTGGGGTGAGTGTGGAGGGGATCCCTGGCCGTGTGTGCTGCTGGTTGGCACCCAGACAGGGAGAGTGCTCCAGAAAAGAGCAGAGTGAGCTGCAGCATATGGGCACCCGCCTCTCGCAGCGCTCGCCAGGCAGCATTACTCACCACAGGGATTCCCCCTGGAGCTGCTTCTCCCCATTCCAAAGCCCCAGGAGCAGAAGCAGGGATGGTCCTTCAGAGATGACCAAGCTGAGGGGAGCACCTCAGCTCCCAAGAGGATGTGGTGCTCTCCAAGCCTGGGGGAGATGCTGCAGCCAAACACCTGCTGGCAAAAATCAAGTTTTAGCCTCCTCTCTAAAACCACACAATGAAGAGATCCCCATTTCAGGGGACAAGGGGGTTCCCTTCCAGCTGCTCCTGCTGTAGGTGTGACAGAGCCATGCTGGGATACCCAAGGAAACTGCTACAGCTTGGAGCTCTGCAGTGAACACAGGGAGAAAGCACCCAGAGAAGTTCACCCTGGTGGATTTTTCTCCATCCCCAAGGGCAGTGTTAGACACAAACAATGCTGTCCCCCCTCCCAAAACGCCCAAGGTGCCCCTGAGCATGGGCCGGCTGAGCTGCCTCTGCCTGGCAAGGGTAGGGGGGTCCCATGGGCTGTGCTCTCCTGGAGCTTTGCTGGGCTCTTCAATTTTTTAAGCTGGCCCTGAATAATTCAGCTCCCACATAGCTGGCTCAAGGTTGGCGAGCTCAGATGCTCCTTGGGTTTCTGCTTGACCCACTTTAACAGCCAGGAAAACCAGCCAGTGGCATGGGGGTCCCTGTGGCATGAGGGGCATCCCTTACACACAGCCCCAGCCTTGAGTCTGTACCCCACATCCAACAGCCTCATCCTTCACCCCCACTGCAGATTTTTAGGGGTAGTTATCCCTTCTCCTGCCTCTCCCTGCTGTCCCATGGCTCCCAGCACCAGTGGGTGCATCCCAGCAGTGTTTGCAGGATTACAAGGAGGGATTTGCTTGGCTCCATGAACCAGCCAACACCCTGTGGCCACATCTCTCCTTGCTATGCAGAGCCTCACCTCACTCCCCAGGAGCCTGGATGAGCATTCACTAATCCTGCCGGCAGAATAAGAAGCTGCTGATTCATTTGGCTCCGAGATGCTGGATTAGGACCATCTCCAGAAATGTCCTGTATTGTTGTTTTTCTCCTTGCCCTTCCAGCCGAGTCAGGTTTTATTAATCACTGCTGTTGCAGATGGGAGAGGAAGGAGAGACCTTTCAGTTGTCTGCACACCAAAAGCCTCAAGCCAAGGCTTTAAACTCTTGGGGACCATGGGAATGGGCTGTCCCTACTGTCCCCATGCCTGTGGGCACAGCCACGAGCCAGGAGCTCCTTAAGCAAGCTGTGCTCACCCTGCCAGGCTGCCCTGGTTATTCTGTGCCCTGTGGGTGTCCCCTCTGCACCAGCTGGGGTGGGTGACACTGAGAGGGGGCAGGAAAAGAAACATTAAACATCTGCACCCCCCTTTCCCACCCCCAGAGCTCCCAGGAGTGCTGCACATCCCTCTTTTCCACTTCAGGGGAAGAAGAGGCTGCTCTCAAGGCTGCAATCCCCTCTTGGAGAAGCTCCTTTAACAGCCTTGCATCCTTTACCTCCTCCCCTGGGTCTGCTCCCAGCCCGGCCGAGCGTGTCGTGCCAGCCCAGGAGCATCCTCGGCAGAGCAGCTTTGCACAGAGACGCCGGGGATTAATCAGGGATGCTGCCTCTTGGCCAGAGTCACACTCAGGGGATTACTGGGGCCTGCAAGGAGCAGGGAGTAGCCGGGGAATTTGTTCAATGCAAGTGGAGGGGTTTGTCACAATCCGATTGCAGGCGAACAGAAATCCCCAGCGCTGGCAGGGGCTCAGCACTGGAGGCCGTGGGGATTAACTGGTTTTTCCCCGAGCTTTGCAGCGAGGCTGGGGTGGGAGGAGATGCTCTAAGCCCAAAGCTCTGGGTTTAAAACCTCCAGGGAGATGCAGGGGCTGAGCTGAGCATCAGCTTTGGGGCGCCCAAAGCCTTGTCCCAAGGCCAAGAACCAAATTCTTTCACGTGGATGCCCCAATTCTCCTGCAAGGCATTACACTGCATCCCTCCTGCCCTCAAACCAGCCTGGGAGAGCTGGAGAAACCCTGGGAGGATAGCCATGGCCTTTGCACTCCCCTCGCTCCTCTTTGTTGGAACAGATTTGCATCCATCACTAATTAATCCAAGATGAGCTCCTAATTCAGCTCCTTGATTGCAATTTTGCATAATTGCTGCACGCACAGGCGGAGTGGCAGGACGGGATAAAAAAGGAGACAATCAGTGGTGGGCGTGGAGGAAACAACGCAGGGAAGGGCTGGTCCAGCCCCCTCCCACTCACCGGGCTGTTTACAGACCCAGGCTGAGAGATATTTTTCTCTGGAAGGAGAAAATGGTGACAGTAACCCTTGGAGGGAGTGTTTTCCCTGTGCTGTGCTCAGGAAGGGCTTCAGCAACAGCCACAAACCCTCAGGCAGTGGGAAAACCAGGAATTCCAGGCCAACCCATTTTGCTATTCCTTTCATCACTGCTGCTCTCCTCTCCAGGCTCACCTTTGCCCAGGTGTCAGAGTGAACACTCCACCAAGGTGAGCAGGCAAACAAACACATCCCCTGAGCCTCCAGTACCCAGGTACATCACACCTGTGTCTGTAAGGGCTCCTTAACCCCCCAAAACAAACCCCAGGGCCTGCCTCAGGGGAAGCAAACCCACAGCACACGAGGGTGACACGACCCCAGCCCCTGGTGGCACAGAAAGTGGGCACACCCCCGTTTTTCCTGCCAGTGATGCCCAAGCCATTCCCAGCAGGCACCCTGAGCATCCTCTGCCGCACAGGCCGGACTGTGCGTGCACAAACCAACACTGACACCGGCTCAGGGGTTATTTTCCTTCCATCCTCTTCCTCCTCTGCTCACATCCCACCCACATCCATCCCCCCCTGGCAGCAGACACCTCCACACAGCCGCAGATGTGAGCGACAGGGCGGCAAACAGCGGCGGGCAGGTCAGCGCGGCGCTCCCCATTCACCCTGCAGAAGAAAAGCGACTTTCAGCTCAGCCTTTTCTCTGCAAAAATGCAGCTCCCAGCGCAGAGGCCCCACGGTGGGGGTTGGAAAGGGGGTTTGGGCAGCCAGGCTGGCCCCACCACCCCTCTTAATCAGCCGGGGCATGCATGAAGCCCTAATGCTGCCGCCAAGATTTGGGCACTATTGACACACACGGAGCATTAAACGCCTTAAGGGGGATTTGCATAAGCTCGGGGAGGGAGGAAGAGCTCGGAGAAAAGTGTCGACAATGGGAAAGTAAATGCATTAAAGTGCTTAGGGGGAAAAAAAAAATCTGATAAAGGAATAAACCAGTTAAGGGAATATATTACTCATAGCCCCGTTATTCAAATCCTGCCTTATAGGAAATCCTCTTAAAGCGATCACCTGATTGTGTGTTAAACTCCTAATTGAATAATAAAAGAATTATGTATTTCTTCCATAAAGGCACAGAGATGGGAGCCCAGGAGGATGCTCGGTGGCAGAGGAGAGGAGGGGAGAGGGGCCTTGGGGCAGCAGCAGCAGCAGCATCCAGGAAGGTGGGAATGGGGAGGGATGGAAAGGGGAAGGTTGCAGGGCTGAGTGCCTGGGGGTGATGGAGAGCTTTGCTGGGATGGGTTTACGAATGGTGGTGCCTAAGGGAGAAAGACTTGATGGAAATCCAAGAAAATGGAAATCCAAGAAAATGGAAATCCAAGAAAATGGAAATCCAGGGCTCCCCAGCCCCATTGGTGCAAGAGCTGAGAGGAGACACCAAACAGGGCCCCTGCCCTGGAGCTGCTGGAGCCCCCCAGACGCAGGCAAAGGGAATTTTGGGGGGCTGCAGCAGCTCTGGAGCTGCTGAGGAGCAGAGGGAGGACCATGTGCATCCCCAGATGCTGCAGGCAAGGCTCAGCCCCTGCTGCCCCCTCCTTTCCCAGCCAGGACCGAGGCCAAGCCTGCACGGCCTCTCCTGGTGCTGCCGCTGCCCTTCCCCCAGCTCCCTGCTATAAATAAGATGCACAAAAAGGAGAGGGAAAAAAAAAAAAGAAAATAAGAAAAGAGCACATCACCTGGCACTCAGGAGGTGAGGGAGAACAGCAGGATTGACATGCACCAAACCCTCAGACTGTGCAAGAAGGGTGGGGGTGGAAAGGGGGGGAGAAACAAAAGAGCTAAAAATAGCCCAGGGAGCTGCTTTCTTCCCGGAGATCATTTTTTTTCCCCCAACCCAGCTGTTTCATTTAATAAACAGGATTATTTATTTATTTCTCCTTCTCTTTACTCCACTTTTCACTTCTGTTTTTTTATGCCACTTTACCCGTCCTCACATCTCTTTTAAATGCAAGGTAAAACACCAAAACAAAGGACCCAAAACCAAGAGAAAAAACCCTGAAACCAAGAGAAAAAAACCCCTGAAATCAAGGAAAAAAACCCTGAAACCAACGGCCTTGATGCCTCCAGCCATGTCTTCTGTTGCTACAGCTCTTTATAGGTAATTGAATATCCCAGAGCTGCACCTGCTATTGCAAACTCTGATATCAATAAGTGGCAGCAGTGAGGGCAGAGGCAGCAGCTGAGAAAACAAAGCTGCAGTGCCCAGCAAGCCCCAGCGAAGCTGCCAGAGGGGTTTTATGAGCAGGACTGGGTTGTTGGAGCCAGGCTGAGGGTGGGAGCTGGAAGGGAGCAGGGTTTGCAGGGAGGCGAGTCTGGAGCTCTCCTCAGGGATCTGACCTGTCCGAGCCAAGCTTGTGCAGGGCAGGGGGGTGAAAAACCCCCCCCAGTTCCCAGGGGAGTCCCCCGAGCCCTGGAGCAGCTCCAGCCACAGCGAGGAGCTCACGGGTTTGCTCCACTCACATCTCCAGCAGCGCCTGTGCCTCCTCCTCCTCGATCCAGCATCCTCCAGCAGCAGCAGCCAGGGAAATCAGGGATGACAGGAGCAGTTAATTTGAGCCTGCAGAGGCCATCTTCCCGTGCATGTGTTGTTTTGTTTCCAAATAGACTTTGAATAACGAATTTCGGATGGTAAAGAGAAAAAGCTTCGTCCTGACCTCTTGAAATGCAAATTGCCTTTCACCCTGGGAGAGATGAAAGGCTGTTTCCTATCTGAAACGGTAAAAAGGGGTGAGATAACGTCCCTGGCTCTGCCTCCCGGCTTTCATTTCCAAAATTGTTTTCGGGTAAGGAGAGGAGAGATGCTCTGCAGGATTTCTCTGTGCTTGGTGGCACAGAGAGCAGGGCAGCAGAGAGCCCTGTGCCCCACGGTGCAGAGAGGGGACACAGAGGGGCTGCATTTCCCTTCCCTGCCCCAGGCTTCAGCCAGCAGCAGAGGTTGTGGTGAAGCCCAGAACTTTGCCCTCCCCTGCCAGAACTCAAGTTTTGGGCCCAATTCCAAAAGCTGCAGCATTATTTGCTCAGGAAAACACAGCAGAGCAGTGGCACAAAGGCAGAGCCACTCTGCTCTGGCCCCAGCACAGTCCCCTCTTCCCAGCATGGATCAAGCTCCAGGCACACACAGCAAACACCAAACACCCTCTGCCTCCCCCAGCAGTTTTGGCTCAGGTGAAGGCAAACACTGATCAGTATTTCCCCCCTCTCACATTTTGCTCTGGGTCAAGGAGAACCAGTGGTGCCCTCAGCACACACAGAAGGTGCTGCAGAGCTGCTGAAGAAGTGGAGAGGGATGATTTGGGAGGAAACAAGAGAAGGGGTGTGGATGCACCAAGGGGAAAAGGCTGAGATGCTGCCAGCAGAAGAGGAGGGAGGTTATGGGAGGAAAAAGACTGGGATGCTGCTGGGGAATGTGCAGGCTGGGGTGCTCCCAGGGGAGGAGCAGGGATACTCCCAGGAGAGCAAGGAAAGAACATGGATGCTCCAGGAAGAGTGGGATGGTAGCAGAGAAGGGAAGAAAGAACATGGATGCTCTGGGGACAGAGGGCTGGGATGGTCCCAAGGAAGGGACAGGGACCCTCTGTGGCCCCAGGCCCCAGAGCACAGCCCCCCATGCTGGCCCCCAGAAACCTCCCCTTCACCAGCCACAGGCCCAGGCTCCTGGCCCATCCCTCTGCCTGCCCTCCTCAGATAAAATAAATTATCAGCCTGATCTGGAGCTGCTGAGGAGCAGTGGCTGATGGTGTCACCAGCCTCCCTCAAGCAGGGAGGAGGGGACAGCAGTGACAAGGGAGATGCTGAGGAGTTACACACCAGGCTGGCACCCAAAAGTGAATATGTACCCTCGGTGTGGCCAAGGTGGATCTGATCACAAGGACAAAGAGCATCCCTGCCCCTGCATCACTCAGTGCTCCCCAGCTCCAGACTACACTTGCGGGGAAACAAGTCTCTCCCTTGACCCTGCAAAACAGCATGCAAAAAATCAAAATACTGCCAAACCCTCTAGCTTACCTTATGGACTTACCCAGATACAGCAATCTCCAAATCCTTTATACTAACCTGTAACTTAGTAGAACTCTCTGCTAAAATTCCCAACCCAAAACATAACCCAGTGCTGGAGGAGCCAGCATCAGCTGTCCTCAGCTCCAGCAAGCTGGGCACAATGCCCTCAATTAGCTCATAGTTCATTAATTAGCCAAAAAAGCCTCTGCCAAGGGCCTGTCTGAGACTGGTGTGGGTTGGGTGTGGCACAGGAGAGGTGAAGGCTCAGGGAGCAGCTGAGTGTGGGTGCTGCAGAGGGGGACAAGCTGCTCCCAAGCCTGGGCAGGACCAGAGTGGTGCTGGTGCTCACCTCTGGCTCCAGCTCCTCCTTTCTGCTCACTGACTCAAAAAATGAGTGATGCTGCATCCACCTTGCGCAGCAGCCAGGCCAGGGGCAGTGTGAGCTGCTCTGCTGGTGTCTCACACCTTCCTCTGCTCCCAGCAGTGTGTTCAGCTCAGCCACAGCCCAAGTGGGGCTGTTCACACCAGGATTGTGTTTCTGCTCAGTTGTTTCATCTTGGACTCAAGCCCTGCATAGTGAAAGGTGTCAGGGCCTGACCACTGGGCAGATCATCACAGCTAAAGGCAAAAGCCAACTCAGCACTAAGAGAAAACAAGGAGAAATAGAGGCACAGGTCCGTGTTTACCCTTGTATTAAGATAAATAATTGGACATGGGCTTGCTCAGTCCCTTCCCTAGAAACTCATGCTCAGTGGGCCAAACTCAGTACCAGCAGACAGAAGTGAAGCTGCTGTCCTGAAGGCAACCACAGCTGCCTATTTCAGGGCTGGGTGTGACCCACTGTTTACAATTTCCCCCTTGCTTACTGGAGAATATTCTGTTTTGCTCCCCCAGGGCAGGAGCAGAGGGGCTGCTGGACCTCCCAAAGCACCAGTGGGGCTGGATGATTTTATCCACCTGGGACACAGGGGACAGAGGAACTGTTGGCATCACCACAGCAGATGGAAGTCACTGCCACTGCCTGAATCCACCTCAGATCTTCAGTTTGCTCCAGGCAGGAGACAGGGGAACATCACCAGCAGCCGAGTGAACACTTTGGAGACACTCATCAGAGGCAGCAGAGCCGATTTTGCCTGGAGCAAAGGGAGGCACAAAGCAGCAGCGACAGGGCAGCATTGCCCTCCAGAGCTGGATCGGGGAGGCGGCGCCTGCAGCTCCTCAGCCGAGGCCTCACCATGAAACAACACGGGAGAACAGGGAGAGCCTCACCCTCATCTCATCCTGCGTGCTCCAACACTGCAGCAACAGCAGAAAGGCTTTGGCTCCTCTTGTCCACCCCGATCAAAGCTCTCGTCGCTGCTTTGCAGGAGGAAGGATTCAGAAGCGGGAGCTGCCTCCTCTCCCACCTGCAAGAGCTCGCTCCACATCTTCCTCCAGGGCTTGAATGAGGAGCAACAAGCCTGGAGCGACAGCACAGGGAGTGGGCTGGGTATGAAAGCACTGCTTGAGATGCATCCCGTGAAAAAAAAAGGAATAAAGGCACTTATCAAACTCACCTGAGCAGCATGAGAAAAATACACAAATGCAATCCTGGGAAGAGAAGCTTTAAAGAGCAACAAGAGGGAAAATTACATTTGCAAGCAAAATGTGCCAGGAAAAACTCAGCTTTTTCTTTCCCCACTCCCTGCAAAGCCCAAGCTGACAGTGTCTGTGCAGAGCAGCTACAAAGCACTGCTGAGACCGAGGGCTCAGAACTGCTGCTGTTTTGTTTGGGCCACGTAGCCTTACCCTGATCTTATCCGGCCCCATCTCCAAGTGGCAAACAAAAGGAAGAAGACACAGAATACTTATCACAACACAGATTTAATTTCTTAGGCAGTTATAAAATTACAAAGAGCGACGGGCTAGCAGTGAGAGCCAGACACTTGGTGAGGTGGAATGTTAGACAGATTTTTCCACTTATCGACACAGATACCAAACAGTCAGTGAGCACTGCAGGATGCAGGGATTTCTCCAGGTAAGGAAGCAAATGCAAGAGCAAATAGATCCAGGCAGACCTAGGGCTGAGTCAACACCCCACAGAAACCCAGAGCTACAGGTTTGGGGAGAACTCCCCACTCCTGAGCTGGACACATGCAGGGTCCCTGCAGCCACATGGCCAAAGCCACAGCACTGACACCTGTAAGGAGCACAAGGGCAGCTGTTTGCAAGCCAGAGTTACAACTTCTTGCCCGTTATTTTCAAAGCAGTGTAAGATGAGATTTGCCAGTCAGAAGAGCATTAAAATGAAGGCATGTCATGATTAGAAAAATAGGAATTTGCTGAATTCCTTTGGTTGTACAACTGGAATCTGAAAGGATTTATTTACAGTCAGAGCCATGCTTTCTTCATTGCAAGCCTTTCAGAGGCCAGCAGATTCCAGGAAAAGAAAGGCCTGCTCTCCACATGTGGAGAAGACACTCGGGCCTTGCTCTCAGATATTAACAGGTTAAATGAAGTTGACTGTTAGCCAGGACAGCTGGAGCACAGAATAAAACTTCCCAAACCTCTGCAGTGATTAATCCCCACCAACGCTTTGGACAAAGACTCCTGTCGCTCTGCAAACAGCAGTGGAGCATCTGCACACACCAGTGGGATACTGAACAGCTCAGCAACCCACAGGGAAAGAAATCCTACTGTCCTACTGCATGCTGCTTGGTGCTAATGCCATTATTGGAGCCAGGAAAGCACAGCATGGGATGTAACAGAGAGTGCTGAGCTCGGGCTCAGCACTCACCCAGCCCAGGCTCCTCTGCTCACTCCTCCCTTTTCACTGTTCCACACAGGTCAGACCAAGTTCCCTTTGTGCAGACACCTGTCACTGCATTAAAGGTCTTCTCAGGTATTTATTTGCATTCAGGCAGACTTGAAAAGCCACCACCTCTGCAGAACACAGCCAAGAAACTCGCCGTGCAGGACCCAGAGCAGCAAGGTACAAGCACACACCTGATCCCAGAGGGAGCACTCACTCGTGCCAACGTCTCGTTCAACAGGGCACCAGAACAAACAGCTCTTACCAACCTCTTGATGCTTTCTACTTCCTCCTCCTCCTCTGCCAGGCCCTGCCTTTTAACTGCTAGATTGGTATCTATCAGTTGTATTTTGGAAACAGTGACATAAGAGACCAGGGCAGATAAAAGCTTTCTGCCTCAGAACTTGAATACAGAACACACAGACAGATGTCGAGACAGCAGCGAGGACCGCACTCGCTGCCCATTTGCACATCAAGAGAAACAGCTCCTTCCCCACGGTACTCACTGGGAACTCATCCCACTGCAAGCTAAGACCTGAGTTTAGGATTCCAAGTTTTTCAGTGTTCCCCCCTCCCCAGCTTTGGTTGTTTCAGTTCTCTGCCTCAACCCTCCACTGAGTTAAAAGCTATCTAGGAGTGCAGCCCATACAGAGAGAGAGAGAGACAGGCTGTACAGAACAAACACTGTCCTTCCAAGGAAGGTCAGTCTGCACTGAGAGGGACTGCACAGGTGTTCCCATACCCTGTGACCAGGAGCTTGTGGCCACAGCACAGGGCTCGAGCCTCCTTGGCTTGCCCTGGGTCTGTCAGAGCATCAGAACAGAAATGTTTAGACACCACCTGATTCACAGAGAACAACAGTGCAATCACATGCTCCACACTCAGGAGAGGATGCAGCTGCAAACAGCATTTCTGGTTATGTTTAAAGAAAAAAAAAAAAATAGAAATACATCTTTGTGTCACTAGGATAAACCCCCAACCTGAAAGGCTTCTAGCTTTGGTAGCACACCACAGCAGGGTGGTTACTGAGGGCCTAAGGCCATCACAGGGAAATTACATCACTCATGTTTTATCTGAGAAAAAGTTTATATCCTCATGCAATTAAATTACTGTCACCACTCTTAAATACACAGCCAGTGGGGACCAGAAACGACCTGCTCCACCCTACTAGCTGCTCACTAGCCTCAGAACATTAATATTTTTGCTCTACAAAAAGATTTTCTCAGTTACAACAGCAAGAAGATACTTTTAACTGGCTTTCAGCTTCTATTTAAGAGTGAACCAAGTAGGGCACAGCAATTCCACAGTGTGTGGCTCAGGAGCAGGAACACACTACAGCACATGGAAGACACAAATACAGTGAATACGGGATCTCCTACTCACCCGTGGAAAATAAGGTATGGAAATTAGGAAGGGAATAAAATTAGTACAATAAATGATCTCAATTTCTAACAGTAAAGTTAGTAATTACATTTAGGGGTGTAACATGGCCTTTGCCACACTCAGGAGTTGTAAAACTTGTGTGCTTAGCAGACCTGTGTTGCTGGTGCATGTTTACTGCAAACTGTGCTTGTGGAGTCTAGGCCAAACCATCCAAGGATGTTACCAGGAATGTGAACCAGCTTCAGTCTGGAATGAGAAAACATCTCCTGGGTGGTTCAGTTTGCCAGCAAAGCTCATTGAGCTTGTATTTACTTCAAGACTTGTGTTTCACTCTGCAGCTTGGAACATCACAGCAAAGCTGAGAGCAGTAAAGCAGAATAGAAATAAGTAACTGCAGACCATGGAATTGAGTTGTCAGCCAGACCTTGAAGTCAAGAGACCAAGTGAGGCTTCAGCATGACTCAGGGGTTTGCTGGGATCCTGCTGGGTTCTGGAGGGGACACCACAAGCCACTCCAACCACCTACTTAGGACAGTCAAGGGTTTGCAGTGAATAAACAAAGCTGATCCCTTCTCTCCCACACACACTTGAGTACAAACACCTTCCACTGACATGGACTCACTGCAGCCTCCCTGACAGAGCCCTCCTGGCAGGGGCTGTCACCTTCTTTGTCCTTGTGGAGGCAGGGGAATCCCATCTGCCCACACAGGGCTCTGGGGACAGAGCCCACTGCCTGCTACTGCTCCAGGGAAGACTCGTTCATGTACCCATCCTAAAAGAACATCACTGCCTGGTGTGGAAGGGAGTTCACACGCAGCTGGAGCACTCAGCCTCTGTCCTCCTCTTAAGAGCTGCAACTGCCTTGCCTCTCTTGATATTTACTTCTCTGCAAGCAGTCAGTAGAGGGAAAGGAAACAACCCACATTGCTACACAGAAGGCAAAGCAGGCTTGTTTTGGCAAAGGGAAGTAACACTCACCAAGTACTTCACTAATCACTTGCTCAATAACTGTTATCCAAGACTTAAGAGAAGGCACATTACAACCCTAAAAATAGTCTGCAGCACTGCTCAGCCTTGGAAAGCCCTAGTCAGTGTCAGGGCAGTCAAAGATTTATTCCAAAACTGCCAAAGAAACTACACCAGTCCTTGAGTGATCTATAAGAGGTACTCTGATGAGAGGGGGAATGGGAAAAAAAAAACCAGAAAGAAAAGCATTGTTATGTAGCAATACAGAACCCAGAAGTAAATTAAATTTGCAAAATCATTTATATTTACATCAGAATCTGAAAAAAAATCAAGAACTTTCACTATTAGAGCAGGATACTCAGCCCCAGACTGAGAAGAAGCAGGAATTGAGAGCCTTCTAGCAGGAAACTTTAAGGCTGTTTATAGAGTGGGGCTGCCAAACCCTACAGGGACTTCCCTCCAGCCTGACAGAATCCTTGCTTTGGATAATTCACACAGGTATAAAAAAAGGTTATTGCTACTCTGCCAAGAAAACAGGACAATCTACAGGAAAGAAAGAAAGTGCTTTCCAAGTCTTTTCTCAAAAACCCACAAGTTTATCAGCCACCACAGGCTGCAGACACCCAAGCACCAAAGGTGTACAGACAAGATTCTCCAACAATCCTTCCCTCATTCTAGCTCTTCTTCCTGCAGCAATTCCTTTCCTTCCCTGTAAAGGCACTTTCTAAATTCTATATCCTTAAGCAGGGAAACACTTCCAGTTTTCCATCCCAACAAACAGAACAGTCCCACAAATACACAACATTCAGAAGGAATTTTAATTAACAAAATGGTCCAGGAAAGGGAAGGGAGAACCCAAAAAAAACAGGCCATTGCATTTGAGAGGTTGCATGTCAGTCACTAGGTATGCCTGCAAGCCCATGCACAGGAACCCATTTGGACCTTTGTCAGTGCAGAACTGTCTCAGCTTCCAGAACCACTTCTCTACTCCTTCCTTATATAGGCTAAATATTATATACATATATAAAAAAAATACAAACTTGAGTTTGTTATAAAGTGGCTTCTCTCTCTCTCTCCCCCTCCTATGCTTGCTTGGCACATGAATGCATGCAAAGCTAAGTAGGCTCTGAGGGCTGCACAAACAGCAGGTTTTGGCAACAAAAAAAAAATAAACACAGCTAAAATAGATAAGCAAGATTAAAAGCCACTGAATTGAAAACCATATATTTTTCCAATTGTATAGAATTAGAACTACAGCTACGACTTAAAACTGTAAGAGTCTGTCATCCTCTCTCCCAACTCATGTCAAAGTTCATAGCAGCATAACACGAGATTCCTCAGGAAACATTAAGCCAGTGTTCTCTGCTTCAGGAGTGAGTTCACAGGTCCAAGTTTAGTCTGTCCGAAGGATCATGGGGGGATGCTCACTGTCTTCATCCAATCTAAGTGAGTTGGTTTCATCTTCCAGGCAAGCTCCACCCACAGCACCCAGGTCATCCGTATAGGCTGGAGAGAAAGGAACAAGGAGTTGGGGAATCAGCAGCAACAAACTAAGGCTTGGATCCAGAGTGAATGCGTGGAGCAGAACTACCAGGCATTACTTCAAATAGTTTCACTGCCACCCTATGTTTGTTTTTATCATGACTCTGTTTCATGACTGTGTTCCTCCAAGCCAAGAGCAGTTCATGATCAAAATTAAACTCCTCTGTGTGTGCAATGCATACTGGAGCTTTGGGCAGCTACTGTTTTCAGTCTCCACTGATGCAGTGCAGTGCAGATGTTGGCCTGTGCTGACTGCCCTCCCTTTGCAGCGAGACAATAACCTGGGTGCCAGACATGGCAAAAGCTCCACTGACTTGGAGAGCAGCAGCATTAACCAAGTTCTCATCCTCTTGATTTATCAGAGCAGTGAATCAGGCTAAAAGGTCACTGTTCCCATAAAGGAACAATAGCAGCATTTATTAACCTTTCATAAAATTTTTTCTTAGAAAAGGGAGCAGTGCTATTCAGATGCTTTGCACAAGGCCTGGGTGCAGAACTGCCTCAAAACCACGTGGCAAATATTGAAACTATCACTACAGCCATCAACCACAACTCAAGCCAAAATTCTACCCAGAAAGCAGCAAAGACAAGTGGCCCGTCTACAGAAAGCTACTGCACACCACGAGCGCTCTTTTCCTACTGCTCACCGAGGCTCCACCTCGCGCGCGCGGTTACGCAAAGCTCGGTGCGGCCGTGGACCAGCTCACGCAGCCATCTAGAAGGAAGCAACAGGCAGAGGTGCTCCCTGCCCCATTCCCAGCCTTCTCCTTACCATGCCTGCTGGGTGAGGAAGGCACATATGTACCTTTAGTCACAGCGGCACTGTACGTCTGCGCTACCAAGGGCCGGTCGTGCGATGCAGACTCCAGAATTTCGTTGGCGGGCTCCATGCTGCCATCGAGCCTGCCAGAAGAGAGGGGTTAGCTGGAGAGGTGAGCTGCCTGGGCACAAAACAGCTTGAGCTGGCAGCTACAGCAACATATTTCATCTGGTGTGCAAGTATAATGTATGTGGAAAGGCAACAGGAGGAAGCTGGTCCCTCTATTCCAGAGGCCTGGCTAGAAAGCACCTGACAACATTTGGTATTTCTCTGAAGACTCATCAGCATCAGGATCTAAATCCTAGTAGCTCATAGGAGGAAAAGAAGACTCAAAACAAGACTGCATGATTAAAAAAACCCATCCCAATCAGCAATATTTTAAGTTATCTTGAGCTCTGTCACAACACAAGCAACGCTTCTTACACAGATACTAGAAAGCCATTTAGAGAAAGTATTAGAGCATTTCAAAGATTAACAACTTGGTAAAGGCTTCTATGAGGCTTCACTTCATCTCTAAGCAGAGGTCATGTCTTCAAATGTTCAGATAAATGTATGATTTTGGACTATAATTGTAGGTTGACCAAAGCTGCAAACCTGAATTATCATCACGAGTTATTATCTTTAATTCCATGATTGATGAAGTAATTTGACTGTATTATCCTGGCTCTTCCTGCCAACCCTTATTGAGAAACTGCATTGTCCTATTTCTCAAGTGTTCTACAGTACTATTACAGAACACCTGCCTGGCCTATAGGCAGGGAAGTTTAATAAGGACGCCAGCAGAGAGAGAACAGGGATAATTTCATAGACCAGTTTCCCCTCTGTGAAGTCAGAGTAAGATCTTTCTCGTGTTTGTAACCACTTCATTTATTGATGAAGAGGACAGTGTCACACGTTTCAAATTCTTGTTTAAGTAACTCAACTCAAAGTGCCAAGAGGAAACAGGAGCACAGAGAGAGCAGTGATTGATCCCTCCCTGCACTGGGACAGGGCTCAGTTTCTGCTGGTAAAGCAGTGCTTGCTGTAGGGGATACCTGGAAGGAAGGCTCAGGGGGATTCTGAAATTACTCATTCATGTCAGAGGTCTGGAAAAAAGATTACTTTGAAGAAATGAGCTGTTCTAAGTTAGACTTTTCCAGAAAAAAACTAAGTTTGAGAAGCAACTGGATTTTGAGAGGAAATAAAATACAACAGTTCTCAGCTAACATGGACTTACTTGTGCTGCTTCATTAGTGTGCACTCGCCTCCCTCCTGGGGGTCTAAGTTGTACATGTAGAGATACCCATCAGCAGCTCCCACCAGCAAACGAGGGATCTTCTGGATTCTAGAAAGGTTGAGAGCAGAAGTTATTTAATAACAGATTATTATATAAAAGATTATTAAATAACGTAAGAAAGCATGCTCTCCTCCCTTCCCATGATTTAATGGTTAGACTCAGAGGGTTTTTCCAACCTAAATGATTCTATGACTTTAAGGCTTATTTTCCACACTAGCTCCTGGACAAGGAATGCTGTTAACAGTCAGAGCACCCAGGAAAGAGCTGTGTGTAAAAGATTTATAGCATAACCACATTTTGGGGCTAACAGGATACCACAGGAATCAAGCAATTACATAGAACTCAGTAAAACAGATTCAGAAGTTACCATCCTGTTATCAAGCTTGGTGCAGCTCCAGAGACAAATATTCTAACGGGAAGGATTTACTTATTTGAGAAATGTTACAAAGCTTAATTATTGCTTAAAGGGTGCTTTGAGATCAGAGGAGTGAGAGTACAGACATTAAGTCAATTTAGCATAAAAACTATAAAACCCCCACAAAGTAAGTTTACTACTGCTCAGCTTATTGCTTTGGTAGCTGTGCCAAATGGGACCTGCCTTTGAGGAAGACAGCATAAAAGATTAGATTTAGTCTTCAAAATTAACTTTAATGAATGCTACGCTGTTTTAGATACAAGAATTATATGAACTTGCTTTCAAAGACTTCTTTAATGGTTAGGCTGGATTGCCTAATTTTGCAATTCACTAACAACATACACCATCACTCCCCATAGCACTAATGGAAACAAATGCCATAAAAGCCCACAGGTCTGTTCTCAATATTCTTGCTTCAAAATTAAAAGACATCTTTAAACAACACTTAGAAATGGGCTATTCCTATCAATATATATCCAAACATTATGCCCTTTTCTCCTTCTCTCATAGGACTGAGATGTGTTGGCTCTGCCACGTTGAAATGGCAACTGGAATGATCACAGGTGAGCAGTGCTCTGCTGCAGATGAAGCTGTGTTTTCCCGTCCAGAGTCCAAACAGCCCAGCAGGGTGGGCAGTGCAGGCTCCCTGCTGTACTCACGTGGCAAGTGCACAGATGTTTTTGTGCCCACAGAAGGGCAGACGGACTGTAGCAAAGGCTCTGCCCTGGTTGAACATCTCTGTCACTTGAGAGGGCAGGTAGCTCGTGGAGGCCATCAGCACTTTTCCAAAGTAACCTGTCCAGGTTGTAGGCTCTTCCTGAGGTCTACAAGTCAGAAGAGAAAAGTCACCCACTTTGCCTTCATCTTAGAGAGAAAAGTGTGTAAACATCTGAAAACATTTTATTTTAAAAGATATTAAGCAGCTATTTATCTTCAGAAATAATTAATACTAATTCAGAAAGAACTAATTGAGAATTCTACCACACTTCATTTATACAACAGGACAAAATGTGTCCTCCAATACCCTCAGCCTGTTATTTAAGCATGTTTGATTGTAAACTGATACTTCTGCATATAAGACTGCATTTTATAACATCCATTACACAAGAGCAGAACCTACTGGAAAGCATTATGCTTCAGGATTTTATTAATCTGTTTATCACTAAGCAAATAACTGTTTCCAATAACTTCCACTGAAATTGAATTAAGGCTGTCCTCTCAAATCATAAATAGGAAGATTTTATAACTTGGTGTCTTTTAAAGCTCCCTGTATGCAGCTGGAAGGCACTGATGACATAGCTCTCCCCATATGGATGTCAGAGGAGGTGAAACAAACGTAACTGAAAATGTTAAAACTGCTCCACACTCCTCTGTGAAGGATGGCCAAGTTCTCTTTGGCAGAAAAACACCTTTTCTACTCAGTGGGAGAACCATACACAGCTCAGCTGCAGTTGCTGATTCATAAGTGACTTCTTATGCCCTTTACTTTAAAGCAGAAGTTCAAAAGAAGTCTGTCCACACTTTTGAGAACTCATTCTGTTGAGTACAGAACTTTTAATCCTTTTCCTTGAAAAATTCTAAGGCACCTTTGAAACCTACTTTTCTTTCACAGTCTCAAGTTTGAAGATATGCACCGTCTCTGTGTTACTGGATGCAGACAGAAACATGCCATCCATGCTGAAAGCCAATGAGCAGATGCTCACACACCTGGCAAAAAAGAAAAAAGAGAAGAAACACAAGGAAGTCAAACTATTTGGCTTAGTTAAGAAGATTTCTAAAGTCACCACTACTTTGCAAGTAACAAAAAACACCCTTCAATAATTAGCATTCTGAATTCTCTGATAATTTCTTGAAGCTATTCAAGCACAAGATTAATGATGCTCAGCTTTGATGTTTACCAGATATGGGATCAATTAGTAACCATCTGAACTCAGTGTTACCCTGTATAAAGTACAGCAAAAGCACAGAGTTACTGCTGCCACAAACCACAACACCATTCACAATGGCTATCACTGGCCACAGCATTAGAAGGATTTAGAAGAGAGTAAGAATATTAGATGTACTGCCTCCAATTTCCATAAGAATACAATATATCCTACAAAAGGTGACCCACTTTAAACAAGTTCCCTCACCAATAAATTTTAAAAGGCAAGAGGGAGTACAATTCTGACAGGATTGATTTATAGAATAGTCAAGTCCAAAGGAAGGAAATTGGAAAACATTCAAGCTGAAAGTGTTATGAGCATACATGCAGGGATGAATGAAGATGAAAACAGGCAAAAAAAATCAGGATGCCAGCTCAATTGCTGAACGTACTGGAAATCAACCATAAGGAATGAGCATCAGGTAATTAACCCAGCTGAACTTTACCTCTTCACTCCCCTTCGGAATTCAAAGAGTTTCTGTCCCTCTGGAATGGAAAACACTCTTATTACTGTTCCCTGCAAAGAAAAACCAGAAACAGATCATTTTCCATTTCAAGTTCATTCATTATTACTAGCTCTAGTGAGCACAATCAGAAGCAGCAAACCACTTTGCTGTTAACTCATTGCTGTGATGCAGCCCAGATACTACATGAAGTATTTATGGAGCTTGTTTGTAGGATGTGTTTGAAGAGTACAGAAACAAGAGGTGGGAGCTACTAATGCAGAGAACAAGCTGTGCATCAAAACCAGCCCTTCTTATCATATTTGATCACGAAAAACCAGCACACTAGACAAGTACAGTTGTGCCTTTATCAGGTGCAATCAGTTATACCTTTATAGTCTAAGCTTATTACTCAAAGAGCAGAGGCTTCAGACTCCCTAATTTACACACATTACATGAACAATTTGTCATCACATGCCAAAGACTAGCAAGGCACTTCTCTCTATCTGGATTTTAACTGTCCTGTTTTCATTAGGAAGACAGCATCAAAACAAGACAACTAATTTCTATTAAGTATCCTGCACTAAAGGGAGAAACACTCAGAGGACTGCCCTAATTGCAGCCAGATTAAAATGTTTTATTTAAATAACCTTATTATCCAACATTTCACAGCATGGAAATTGTGTCAAATATCATTAACAGATCTTAACTTAGATTTCCCATTTTAACTGTAAGCCCTCCTTCCTGGCACTTGCACATGGAACTGTGCACACTTAAAATATTTAATGACAAATTTGATTTTTATCACTGTTAGCAATCAAAGGCAATGAAAAGCTCCCTTACCTTTTCTGAGGCTGTGGCAAGTTTAGTACCACTTGCATCAAATGCCAAAGCAGCCAAGGGACTATCATGAGCTGGGATCATATTGGCAGCTCTCTGCAGTGAATCAATAAAAGAGAACCTTAGAACAGTACAGGTTAAAAGCTGCATGTGACTGCATATTTAAGCACATTCAAGACAAATACAGTTCTTAATTTCTGGACAACAGCTTCAATATTTTTTTCAGTAACTAAGTACATAAAATTATCACTGAAGCATATACATAGAGAGTACAAGCAGTAGGAAGACAATTCAAATAGAAATTACTTGGTTCCACCCATTTGCCCAATTCTACTCAATCAAATCTAGTATCAGCACTTGTATTTTCTTTGCTGATATTCTGTGAAGCAAGAGATGCTGCAAACTGTTCCACACAAACCTGTGTCCAGTAATTCCTCTGTGTTAAGCAAGTTAAGAAATTCCCAAAACCTGCATCTTTAGAGGTGGAAACAGCATTCAAAGATTCTTACCAGATTGATGGTGTCAAAGACTTGTACTTCTCCAATAGTTGCACTTCCTGGATAGGCCAGGTAGCAATTATCATTGTTTATTGATAAAGCACACAACCCTAGAAGGGATGCAGAAACAGAATTAGAAACAGGAAAATTCCAGGACTTATGCAGTAAAATTTTATGATTCTGTGCTTGAATGTCACAAAAATAATTCAAATTATCAACAGAAACAGAAACAAAGATAAGTAATCTCAGAGTCAACCTGCAATATATGCAACTATTTAGCATAAGTTTGTTTAAAATAATACAGAAAAGGAATAATACCAATAGGGTTACAATAACTGATTAAACAGTAGAACCTCCCATGTCTGCCATGACTCCTAAAGCATTAACCTGGCAAAGTCTTTAACTACACCAAGTGCTGTCACAATCCAGCTTTTATCTCTCCTGTTTTCTTCCTAACATTTCAACACATCCACTCCAGGAGACCAAATAACTGGGAAGATGCAGTTTAGGGCAGAGTCTGCTACTTGTTCTCAGCTGGATCTAACATGTAGGCTTTCAGACAACACTCATATTTGTTATTGTATTTGAAAGCAGAATTTACAGCATCACAGCTCCCTGTAGAGATCCTCATACTCTGACACAGAAAGCATTTTTCAGAGTTCTGCTGATTCTACCATCACATTTACCTGCAGGATTGGGAGGTGTCTCCCTGATTGTATGTAATACCTTCATGTCTCGTATGTTGTGGATATAAAGAGACTCTTCCAGACATACTATCAGCCTCTAGAAAAGAGAAAGAGGACAAAATGGTGATGAGGAAATGGAGTTCATATGGATTTACCAATCCTAAAAAAATTCTATCCCAAAATGCAGTAGGTGGGGACAACTTCTCTTCCAATAGAGAAGTTGTACCCACTTGATGGGGAAAAGTAAGAATCTGACACAAGATACACAAGATCCAGCTCCTGACACAAACACTGCACCCCACCTTCCTCAACCTCACCAGTGCAAACTGAATTCCCATTACTAGTTTAAGTCAGCAAGCCAGAAACCTTCACTTAATTCTTATTCTGTACCAATTTACATGTGGGAATAATGGAAATTACTTTCTGCTTTTGCTAAACAGAGAAAACAGACAAGACTTTTTAACCATTCATAAAGCCTATAACTTAGCCATAATCATTTGTGAATGGCCTTTTTTTTAAACTAAGTTCTTCATCATCTCATTTACTTTGTAGACTACATGTGGATGACTAATTAGACATTACTCATTTTACACTAACTCCCTGTGCCAGAAATTAAATTACCCACTCTTTCTCTCATGACTTTAAACAGGAAACCCCTCCTCCCACGCTCATTTTTTGGGGGCAAAGTCAGACATTAAGGTTTTCTCCTCCAGATGCCATTCTCTCTAGTGTGAATGAACTGGTTAAAGACAGAGAAGTTTGTACTTGCTGAAGAGCCTACTAATGATTTAGTCATATAGCAAACTATGCTTCCAGTTGCATGACATGTTTTAGATTTTATTTTTTCAGAGGAATTCAGCATGCAGCACTTATAACCAAAACAATTTAATAGATAACTTTAAATTTTGACCTGAAGAGAAAATGTCAGTCTCACATACTTTCAGATTAGGATGAAAGGATGATTCACACTGGGAGGGACCTCAGGAGGTCTCTAGTCCAACCTCCCACTCAAAGCATGCCCAGCTTACTCAGGGTATTTCCCCAAGTAAATATATAAACACAGAACCAAAAATACTTAACCAAATAGAAGTACTGAGATGCCATACACAAGGCACACTTGGAAAAGCACTACTAAATTTCAAATAGCAAGTCTGTCACTAAAGGAAGGGCTAGTGTAAGATCCACAACCCCTTTTCCCACATTTCCACCTAGGTAGAACCACTACTCACCTGTCTATTGAGTTTGACAGCCAAGATGGTGTTGGAGTAACTGTAGTTGCAAATCTCTGTCCCCTTCTTAAAGTGACAAACTTTGAGCTTGCGTGGAGCTTTAAGGCTAACTATGGCCACCAGACTGCTGGAGAAGAGCCTCTCCACAATGCACACATCTTCTGTGTCAGCTGGGCAATCACAGGAACAAGGGAAAAATACAGAGGGACATTTCAGGGGAGAAGAATGATGCACATCAACAGGAAATATTGTCTAAGAAAATCATAGAATCATAGATTCAGTCTATGCAAAAATACAGTTTAACACCACAAACATTCTGCCACGACAGCTCAGAGTCAAGGTGGGATAGGCTGTTAAAACAGAAAATCTACACAGTGAGTGATGATTTCCAAAGATTTCCTCCCCCTTTCCCAAGGTGACACACAAGTTTATGTTTCAGAACAGTGTCTACTCCCCATGCCCAGAATCCACCAGAAAAAATCCCAAAGCTACAAAACCCAGAAAATTGTAAAATTCCAGAATTTTACAGTCTTCTTTTATCTCTGCAGAATCTAGGAAAGCAAATGGGTTTTGGGCTTTTTTTTTGTGCATGTGTTTGGGTTTTCTTTTTAAAGCTGCATTATGCTTGAAAGCGTTTCTGATAGTCCAAACCCTTGGCATTTCCATTTACCCCTCTATGAAGAAAGAAAGGTTACAGAACTCAGAGAAGCTGGTGAAACTCATTTGCCACAAGACTGCTGCAGCCACCAATTAGCATTTCCACACACACCATCTTTTACCTGACAGACTCTAAGAGCAATTTGTGCAGGAATCACTGATGCCCAGCATTCATGCAGAGCCATAAAACATCAGATTTGCCAAATGTTTCTACTATGGGAGCACTGAAAACAAAGGAGGAACACAAATCCCTACATGAGGAGACAGCATGAGGGTGGGAGAGTCCAGGATCTCTGGCAAAGTTGATTTCAGAGCATTTGATCAGAGCACAGCACTGGGCCATGCTGGCAGGAGGCCAAGTCCCACCACCAGTTATCCTGGCATCTCCATCCCATGAACTCCTTTCCAAAACCCCAGGAACACAGTGCACACATTTTTCAGGGCAGTGAGAAGCTGGTGAGAGTTTTACCATGCTCTGCAGCTCTCACAGCCACTGGCTACACCTGCCCTTTGATTACAGACCCCAATCAAGACAAGTGACTCAAGCCTTTGGCCTCGATCCATCAAAACAAATTTTTCAGGAGTCAGCTTCTGGATTAGCTCAATGCTTAACACATTCCAAATCATAAAACTGCCAGTAAAAAAAAAAACAAAAAAAAACAACAGAAAAACCAACCCAAAAAAGCTTGTTTCTGAAGGCTTCTGTTTTGGCCAAGAGAAACATTAAGTAATTAATTCACACTGTTCCCATCAGCAGTGACAGAAACTCCATGAAAAAAGGTCTGTTCAACATTCTCAGTATATGACACTGCCATCAGTGTGGGACATGCCTGATTTCAAAGTGCTTTTTCTGGGCAGTTATTTCAAGAAAATGAACACAAAATATTTAATGTCCTACATTTTTTTGAGAGAAACAGCCTAGTTATGAAAAAGGAGCAGGTTTACACTCTGCATTTTCAGTACTCCATGCTACATAATTGACTTTTATCTACATCTTGTATTTAATATGGTACTTTTCCAGAGAAGACTTAACAGCTCACAGAGGCTTTGAAAATTCAATTTTCTCAGGCAACAGGGATAATGCATTTTAGTAATTACTTTGTTTTCAAGGAATTGTTCTCCATTTTTCTGATACTACACAAAACACATGAAAAAGAAATACAAAAATCTGCTCCAATAAGTGCATGCAGAGACTTTGAAATGCAGAGGTCCATGTTCCTTGAATAAGAGTAGCTACATAAAAGACTCTCAAGTATTTTACAGGATGGGTTATCAGCTTTCCATCTAAGCCTGGAGTCCTTCAAAATGGTGACATCCTTTTACAAGAGTCAGAAGACCAGCACTAAGAGACCCCAAACCCACAGTCTGACTGCTCCCAGCTCCAGGGTGGGCACAGCTTCTTTCCCCATCCAGGGATGAGTGTGCAGAAACAGCTTCTGGGATTTCTCACCCTCCCAGGCAGGCAGAACTGGAATTTCAGAAGGGGAACAGCAGCAGGGATTCATATGGAAATAGTGCTGTCCTATGCTGCACTGATGGGAAGGGAAGGCACTCAGGGAAGAGCACAACTAAGCCACCAGACAGAAGAAACAATTTTCAATAAGCCAAATGCCTCAAAAGTATTGATAATCCTTCAGTCTCGCCATACAAAGACTATAATACAGACAGTTACCTTTAAAGAAAGGCTTTGTGATGGGCATTTAATTAAATTCACTTTAAAATACAGGATGCACCTCTGCTCCTTTGTCTTCCTTGAACGGGAAGAAGAGATAAAATCTCCTCACAGCTGCCAAGTCATTAATGCTTCCCAACAGCAACCATTCAAGAGGGCACCAGGCTATACTGCCCATCCTATGTTCAGCTGACCTGAATTAATCATATGCTTAGCAGCAATAAAGCCCTATAGCAATGCTGTTACTCAGGTTTTTTGGTTTTTTTTTTCTATTAGTATTATCTCCTTTACACCACACAACTGAGCATTGCCAGAAACTCAGATTCAAAACAGAGTAGGAACAAAAAGAGCTGCAAAACAAATTAAGTATCAGCAGCGAGGGGAGAACAAGCAAACACATAACAAGATTAGCTTCATAAACACAAGCATGTAGCATCACAGACAAGAGCTGGTTAGAGCCAGCTAGATTATGATCAGCTGTGCCTTTATTCCATTTTTAATCCAAGAACATGAGCATGTTAGAAGCATTCATTAAGCCCTAAAGCACCCTCCAATCTAATGCTTGTTTTTACAGTGGGATCAACTGCTCAGGGAGTCAGGAGATTTGCAGTCACAGCAAAGTCAGTGATGGGAGCAGCCAAATCTCCCTTTTTTTTTGTATTTCTCTCAAGCACAAGACAGCTGAGGCAAATTCTGCAGTTTAGTTTTAACACCTACACAAGAGTTGTCAGATCAATCTTCCAGAAGAGAAGGAGGGGTCCTTAGCAATGCTCACTCAACACAAGAAGTCTTTAGGCTCACTTCAACTAAACTGGGAAGTGGGAGGCACTGGGTTTGAGAGGCCTCAAGACACCTTTCCTTGAGGAAAGGAGGTACCCAATGCACAGGAAGCCCTCCACCCTCATATCAAGTTTTAACAGGCACAGTTTGCAAGTCTAAGACTGAAAATTATTTGACTCATACAAAGAAAATTAAGGTTTCTCAATATTTCTATCTGCTTTTAACCAGGACTGTCTGGCTTTCACAGGCCAAACCACTGGATTTTTTGTAGTGAGAGGACAAAGAGTAATGGGCTAAAACTCATAGAGGGGAAATTCAGGTTCAGTTTATGGAAAAAATTCTTCCCTGTGAGGGTGGGGAGGCCCTGGCACAGGGTGCCCAGAGAAGCTGTGGCTGCTCCATCCCTGCAAGTGTCCAAGGCCAGGTTGGATGGGGCTTGGAGTAACCTGGGATAGGGGAACTGGATAATCTTTAAGGTTCTTTACAACCCAAACCATTTTACTAAATGTTAACTCATACTCTGTGCTCAGCTTTCACACACTCAGACAACTTAAAATTCCCAGGAGTTTAAGTCAATACAAAACCCAGAACAATCTGAAGACAAGACTGGAATCAGGTCAAAATTCCAACTCCAGCTGCTTTTATCAGCTTTTGCAAGATGTTGAACAAGGCACTTTGTCCAAGCTGTACTTTTTCTCTCAAGGACTCCCCAGAAGATGCAGTCCTGCCCAGTGCAGCCAATCTCCCAGGATACTTTTCAGTGTCTTGTGTAACAGGGACTCATCTGCACTGAATATCCTGGGGTGACACAGGGACTCATCTCACTGAGCCTCCTGGGGTGACACCAGGCCAGACCCTGGAAGTGCCTGGCATACTGCAGAGGTCAGGTACATAAACTCCACGGTAGAAAATGGAGTCCAAGCCACTTACTAACCAGTACAACCAGACCATGAGTCAAATAGGAAGATGTAGCTACAACACAATTTAATCCAACCACAGGAGCCTAATTTGAACCTCACAATTACTTCTCTCCATTGACTGTGTACAGAAGCAGGCTGTGATCCCAGGTAATGGGTGACCTGAATCACACCCCATTTCCAAACTTAACATGCCACAGGGTCAGCTCACTTTGGGAATGGAGCCTGAGCACAGCTCTGTCATGGGATCCCACTGTAAGTGCTGACAACACAGCAACTGGAACCACCTGCTCACATGGAGTTTACAAGAAAGCAAGGATACTCAGGCATAGCACTCATAGCTGACCCATTAGCATCTCAAAAAAAGGGCAGTCTGTGAACTGCTGACAGAACAGGGGACACCACTTCTCCCCCAGGCCTCCTCCATTTCACCTCAGATCCTACTCTCAACTGTGATCACTACTGAGAAGTTATGGGAATCTGAGTTATTCACCCTTTTGGATGAGCAAGCCTGCAGCTATCATGCTAAAGAATAATTTTCTAACAGAAAATATTAGGATAAAAAAATAATTAAGGCTTTGTTTTCTTAATTGATAAGGGTATATTAGTACTTCCATGCCCCAAGAGCCAGTATAAAGACCCAAAAGACACTCTCTCACATGAGTAAATTATTATTTTTATACTCAGCTGCTATATAACCTGGCTGGACATTATTAGAAAAGCAGAGTTCTCAGCTACTACCAAATTTTGTACCATACCAGCTAAATTTAAATACAGAACATTGATTCACACTTTTACCCTGTCTGCAATTACCGTTTTGTATTTGTGTGATATTTACACTTAAGGTTCTTTTTATGCCAATTTCAAACAACCTGTGAAAAAGTGAAACATTTCTTATTCTTCTCACATTAAGCCAACTAAGAGGATTTAAAAAAGGAAAAAAAAGGGGAAATAGATACTCACTGCATTCATAGATCTGCTCTAATTTGTCCACAGAAGAAAGAGAGAAGAATTTGTAGCCTGATTTACTGCCAACTGCAAGGGACCTGCAAAAGAAACAAGCCAGTCAGGAACATCAACTCCATCAGCTGTGATTACCCTTGGACAGATTCTTACCCAGTTCTAAACCTCCAGCTGGGTTAGCTCAGTAAGGAAAGTGATAAAAAGTTTGTCCAAAAAAGCCATAACAGACACAGACAGCTTCCTCAATACTGATTAGACCAAACAGCTTCAGAATTACAGAATTTGGGTGTGGAATTCTGCTTCACATTTATGAAATGAGAGTTCACAGCCTAAAGTAAAGCTACTGCCCAATTCTCACCGGTGATTTCCTCACACAGGCTAAAAGCTTTAGTGTGGAGAGAAGATGACTTGAATAATGTAATGCAAACCAATTACATCATTGCCTCATCATTAGAGGTGACCTCCAGGACCTTTTAAACTGGGCTGTCTGGGGATTTTTGTTCTTTACAGTGTAACCGGCCCCGAGCATCCCAGAAGAGTTTTCATATTAAAAAAAAGTAATTAAAGACTGCCAACTCTCATTTTCTCTGGCTTTACATGATGATGTTCTAGCACCCCCACTGTCAGGTCTCAGTCTTACAAATACTCATAGTGAATCTTTGATCAGAGGCACCCTCTGAAAAGTGCTAGGGACTGATGTTAAACAGATTGAACAATAGCAGAACATTCAAAAACTGACTAAAACCCCTTCTTTCCTCCATTACTCAATTTTCACACTTAGCTCACAGACCATTTAATTGCTTTTCCAGACAGAGTCAAAGGCAGGTCTTAAATTTTAAGCTAGAAAAACCTTTAGCCTGTCTTGCAGGTCTTTACACATCAAGGCAGCAGAGAATGGCTCATTCTTGTTTCCCCTCCCCATCTGGAGGATGATTTTATGCCACAGATAAAGAAAATTAACAGTCAATACAGTTTTACAGAAGTGCATTAGTACGCTTATAGTTCATATATTTTTTACTGCCAAGAGGCATGGAGGAAAATTCCAATAAAATCCATTTTGATCCCCTAAATTGTGGCAAGCCATTCAACACAGGGCTGCAATCCAACCGTGCCAGTCAGGCTGCCAAAAATTCCTTTTTGAACTCAGCAAGATGATTCTCTACAGTTCAGATGCACTGACAATTAATACAGCATTTGGATTACAATGAAGATTCCTAGATTTCATGTTCTTTCTGTATTTTCACTTCTGGCTCCAAAGTGAGTCTTTTTTAAATTTCAGCATACCCAGAAGATTAAAAATTGCTGCTCATATAGTTCACCCTCTGAAATTAAGCTACAAAATCAACTTCTGTAGGATGGTATGACCTTTTCTTCTAGAAGAAAATACAGCTGGCACAATCTGGTTAGGAAATTATGTTTGAGAAGGTTTAAACCTTCAAATTAAAACATGAACCACGCAAGCAAGAGATTCAATTCCACAGATTCAATAACCAAGATATTAAAAAAGCATATTAGGCTTAAAGATAGAGAAGCAATCATAAAACAAAATTTTGTTGCTGCTCCTCTAAGTCACCCTAGAAATACTGAATTTAATTTTCCTTCAGACAAAATCAGTATGTTCAGCAGTCTCCATCTGATTCATCACCAAAGACACTTCAGTGGTTTTGTTGTACAACTCAACAAAAACTCACATTATGAGAAAAAACCCCCTAAAACTCTAACTTGATAAAACAAAGCACTGAGTCAGCTTTTCTTATATCATCTACTGCTTTCCTCAAAAGAAAGTTTCACAAAGAATGACACCAGAATTGTCACTTTGCAAAGATAAACAAGCACTTCACAGAGTTAAAAATAAGTGGAGTCACAAGACTCCTTGCAATACAAACGATCCACAAAAGACACAGGATGATTTCCTCACACAGAACCCCACCAGCAGCTATTTGTATTTCTAGGCAGAACTGATTCCTGAATTTTCCTCACAGTTTTAAACACAGAATACTGCTGAATCACTGTTTTACTGACAGCATCACTGAAAGCAGCAAGGAAACCAATTTTCCTTGCCCTACGACTATACCTCATTCAAAGGAGCTGCAGACAATGGCAAACATGAATTGTGTACATGATAAAAATCATTAGACTGAGTAGAACCCAAAATGCAGATGCACAGAATGGACCTTTCCAACCATGACAACTGCTTTGTGTTATTTATTTCAAGACTGAGGTGATGGAAGTCACAAATTATTTGTTTACATAAAGCAGTTCAAGCCAAGATAATTAAACCCATTTCAGTGTACAAGTGTAACTGCAAAATAACTCCTTTTTCTTCTGGAACAGCAGTCTTGCTTTGGGAGGGTTTGCTTTGTTGGTTTGGTTTTTTTTAAAATGTATTCTTAAATTACTTCTTATGAAACTACTGGAAAAAGGCTTTTTGTATGTAATAAGAACCCACTAGGCTGAATTGTACCAGCATAATCACAGTGATTTAAATCTCCAATCTTCCCCTGCACTGATATTACACTTAAGCCCTTAAGACACCCACAGCCATCTAAATGGCCAAATCCACAAAACAAGGACCTAGCCAAAATTACCTCACCTCTGCAAAAATGTGCAAGCATATGGGGAGGAAATATGATCAATAAGCCATTCAATGCTGCTCAGATAGACAGTGGCCAACAAGAAGCTGCTGTGGTTTATCAGAAGCTCCTTTTACAGCACAGGTGTTATGCTTTATAATCACTGATTTTCAGAAGCTGATGAGAGAATGAAATAGAAAATAAAATAAATATTCTCTAAAATGGCTTTTTTTCCCTAACATTATGCTATACACATGAGGGTTTTAACTCTATTATGTGCAGCCTCTATTACACAATTTAGACTGTAGGCTCTGAGCTATTTCATCATGAAGCTTGTCTCCTCAGTACAAAATTATCAATACAGCCATGATTTATGGAACTGTGTTTATCCCCTTTTTGCAGAGATAATGCTGCAGACTGATCCAAGACTACATAAATCTTGATAGTATTTTCAAGAGTGACTACCATAAATAATTAAAACTATCCTCATCAAGCAAACAGCGCTGGGAGATTTCACACATTCACTGGAAGATGCTGACACTCACTCTAAGTGCACTCACCTAAAGTGGGAAATCAGCTGCTTCAGTCTCTCTGGCTCTTTAAAAGGAACAAGTTTTTTCAGCTGGGTTAGAATCCTAAGGTTTGCTTTTGTTTCTTTAATATACATATAGAAGGAAGAAAACCAGTTTTTCCCTTTCCATATCACAGAGGACCTTAACTATTAATCAGAAATATTCTACATTAATCAGAAAGTTCCTAACAAGGGCAGCTCTCTCCAAGATTAAATCAATTGCAGCTGCAGCATAAACATGACTCTAAAAGTCATTACTGCTTTAAATAACTGGTTAATTAAGCCTACTTTCATTATGATACAGTCTCATTATACTAATGTTCCATCTCATTTCAAAACCAATGTAAATTTCCACAGACAAAACATTTTGGCTTATGATGAGGAGAGGGAAAATAATAATAATAATGAAAGAAAAATCAATGAACGCATAAGAATTGCTAAGGAATTACTAAGGAAATGTACCTTGCTTTATTTCCCCCTCCAAAATATCTGCTGTAACATCTCATGGGCATGTCTTAATATCAAAGGTCATTATTTTGGAAAAGAGATACAGAACTTCATACATTCAGTGTTTTTGTCAGCAACATTCTGACAACCCACAGGAGATTTTCCCATTATTCTTGTATTAAAAGAAAACTCCAACTGAAATCTGCTACAGCAAAAGGAGACCACGCCTGCTCATCACTTCACAGGCAGGCTGGGACAACAGAGAATCCATAATCCAAATAAATATCACTATCCTTGGGCCAAATCCCATCCAAATGGTCACACAGTGAGAACAGCTCCTCTGGCCAGCCCCCCTCAGCTGCTGTGCCCTGTGCAGCGACAGCAAGAAACACAACATACGCTTGTGTGTCTCAGCTTGTGTGTCTCAGCTTGTCTGTCTCAGCTATCCTCCCTGAGGGTGGGAGCTACGGGGCCGCTCTGTCCTTCCTTTTTTGGGTCTGGGCTTAGCTTTAAATTCTCCTTGGAATAGAGAGCTCTCCTGTCCTCAAGGATCACGGGTGAAGGACACCTGAACCTAGGAGAAACAAAGGCAGAGGAGTGAATGCTCAGCACCTAACCCTTGCTCCTCCCACCACAAGCAGTTTACTACAGAGATCCAAACATCACAGAATAAGGGGATGAGGATGCAGCTTCTGGGACACAGAGCATGCCAGGTGCATACAGAGACAGCAGCATTTGCTCACAGTGTAGAATGAAATTGATTTATTTGGGAAATAAAAGGCAGAATTAAATTGGAAAGAAGAAATGCATGGAGCAATATATTTAATGTGTAACTCCACACAGAAATGAAAGCAGAGCCTGAAGAAATCCTTGCCAATAAGGCACACACCAGTGCTTTCCTTAGAAGTCCAAACACAAGGTTTCCTCTTCCCCTTTCATCAGAAGTCTGTTTTCAGAACTGCAGTGACTACTTTGTTTCCAAACGCTGTCCCGCAATTACTTATTTTAAAAAAAGATGACTAAAACTTCTCTATTCTGCCCACTTGCATTATTTCACAAGCTGTTTGGTGGGGTTATTTTTTGTGGGTGGGGTGCAAACTGAATGTGAACACCATTTGTAAGCACTTCCAAAGAATATCTGTGCAAGAGTTTAAATATTGAAAGTTTTACTTATTATACAGATACATACAAGCTTTGGGATCTTGAAGTTATGCTTTGCTTAAAAAGTCACAAACTTCTAATCCATTAGCACTTCCCTTATGAGACCTAAAGCTTCTATGAGTTTGTGAGGTGTTTAATTTTTCATAAACCTGTCTCTGCTCAGTTTTAGCAGTTTTCCCAGAAGTAATACAAACTGCACTTGGGCTTTTCTCCACTGTTCAAGATTTACAGCTGTAAAACCTACCTAGCACCAAGGCCACCCACAAGCTTCCACTGCCTGGTTTTGTTGGGACACCCAAATTCCAATGGGTTGCTCCACTTTGATCTGCAAGCTGGAGCTTCTGCCTCTCAATCAGGGAATGCCACTGATGCCAAGTTGTGCAATGACTGATTCACTGGGGAAAAGGGCTCAGTGCAAAACAAGCACACTAAGATCTTCTGAAAATACCCTTCTCTGGGTTTTTACTTAATGAAAACATTATATCAAAGAGAAGCCACAAAGCAACTGCTTCTGCTGCATTATAGGTGAAGTGTTTTCAGGCACAGTTCCAGTCCCAGCCAGTAATTCAAAACTCTCATGTAAATAAAGCTTGGGGCAATGTGGCATAAACAGGCAAGACAACACTTGCAATAATGCAGATACTATTCCAAGAGACAATGTCCCTACACACAGCATCCATGAATGAATATTAGCCAAGTCTGGGAAAAGTGAGGGACAAAAAGCAGGATTGAGGATATCTGCTTCAGCCACCAGGGATTGCAACAGCTGGGAAAAGCAGCAGCAGCTTCTGTGATGACAACATTCTAACTACCAGCAATCCAATTTCCCAAGACTGAGAGCCACCATGAAGCTCATCCTCCTACAGGAGAGAGTATCTAATTACCAAATCTTCAAAAACAAAGAAAAGTTAGCTTGATACTTCTTTTCAGCAGCAACAAGCTCCATCTTCTCCTAAGACAAGGAACTGGCTCTGCTGTGCAGGCAAGCAGGACAGTTACACCTGAGTGGAACTGGGACCTTATTAGGGTGAAGGTAAAAGCTTTAAATGTAGTAACAACAATGAACCCATGTCATTTATTTTCCAGTTTTGTCTGTCAGCAATTTTTCTAATTACTGAAGCACCTTAAAGCATGATGTGAGCTCTACTAACTGGGCAGACATAAACAAAGCTTGTCTTTCATATACTGCCTGAAAGAATATACATTTGTTTACCTTGCCTGTCTGGAGAAGGGCTCCAGTTACCTGTAAAAGTTGAAAACAGGTGAACTTTCTGAGGCCCAGCATGGGAAAGTGGCTTTCCTAATAAGTTCTTTACAGCTCCTCTCACCTGTGATCTCTTAGATATATAAAATATATTCTATATAGTGTGTATTATATATTATAGTATATAAAATATATAGTGTGTATTATATATTATAGTATATAAAATAATATATGGAATATGTAGTATATATATTCTATATACTATAATACTATATATATAGTATATATTTATAGTATATTATAAACCCACAGGGCTGCCTTCTTGTTCCTCCACTCAAACAAGAAACTAGGAGAGATCATGGGTGAGAAACAGAAAAAAAAATTAAATAAACTTCTGTTTAAAGAATGTACACAATCACTAAATTCTACTCAGTTTAGGAACTTGAATGCAACTTGGGTCTTTGGGCCCCTTACCACATCAGATAAGTGTTTCACTGAGAAGCTGCTCACAAAGGCATCTGCAAGACTGCTTTTATACTTACTACTTTTCTTGGGGAGTTTTATTCAAGACACTTTTGGTAAGAGATTATTCCACATCATCAACCATCCCATTTTATCTCAAATTAAGTGGCCTTTTAAATTACTCTCAGAATTTTGAGACAAAAATATGAACAGAAGCCTTTTGATATTTCTGTCATTTCTACATCAGATACCTGAATTCATAAATATTCAAAAATGACACAAGAGATCTAGTAACCCAAAACTTGGAATTGCAAAGATCTGTGGGCCAGATCGGTCTCACATAAAAGATACATCACCAAAATTCTCATCAGCTCATCTCAGGGTGATTTATATATAAATAGTATTTTTTAAAAATATAATTTATTGACACAAAGGATATTAGAATATCAAACACACAAAAAAAAAAAACAACAAACCAAACCAGCTATCAAAGAACATTTTCTAAGTTATTTACAAAAATTAAATGGGAAAAGTAGTGCAGCAGCACACCCAACTGAGGAATAAAATCATTGGCCAGGTGTCCCTTTTCTCTCCCTATAAACTCCAAGTCATAAAGGAATCACCTTTATGCTCCTTGAAGAAAGATTTCAAGGTGTACAAGCCAAAACCCACTTAGATAAGTTTATGTTGTATTTGCTTTCTTGTTATTTCTGCCTTGGTTTTGTTCTCAAGCCAACCTGCAACTCTTGTTGAGATTAAGTGTTTTTTTGGTACAAGTCAGTGATCTTTAGGTACATAAAGACCTTCACAAAGCTAAAGAGCAACTGAAAATGCAGAGCTGCCACACTGGAGAACAGAGCTGAACTTCAAAAACTTACATATGATCCTTATAAACTGCAGAAGAAAGAGGTGACAAATCCCCTAGTTATTGTGACTTGGGGTTTTTTTCCAGTAATAGGTAAAAAATGAATGGTAGCTGAGCAAAACTTGGGCATGTTTTATATGGATAGAATGAGCTCTATATGGCACTGAAAAAATGTAAAAAGCAGATGCAAAGTCTCTGCCTTGAATCAATATAGGGATAATGATTTACTCACAAACACACAGAGCACTACTGCTCCCCCATCATTTACCACAACTTATTTACTGCCAGACTCTCTTGTCTCAAACCTACCCGGCTCCAATTGCCCATCTCTTCACCCCAGCAAAGCCTACAAAGGCAGAGTCTCTCCTGCTGTGATGTAACTGTGCCTGGCAGCCAGCAGAAATAACCTTCACAGCTCCCGTGTGCTACAGGAGCTGCTGACGACAGGCACAGATCTCCCTCGTGAGGACAAGATATTGCTGCTTGCAGAAAGAACGAGCTGTTAAAAACACAAACCCTCCACCACACACGTGGGCTACACTTTGTGATGCCAACCTGAGATCATTTCCTCTTACTCACTTCCTAAAACAAAACCCCTTTCTCGCGTACAAGCTCTCTCAATTCTTACTCCCTCCCCAGTTTCATTTCTCAGGTATTTAAGATGATCAAATCTTTCTTTAAATGAGCTCCAATCCCAACTAATAGGGAGTTCCTAAATTAAAAATACTGCTTTATAATACCCCATATAAAAACTAATATGCACTAATTGATCTAAATATGCTGCAATGATTAAGTAATTTGTGAGACGTGCAGCTTGAGCCATCCCAAGCCCAAGGAAGTGCAGTTTCAAGGATCAGAGAAACGCCTGTTCTCTAAATCAAAACCAAAAGTAACACGGGCTCATAAAAACACCTTCAAGCCTAAGCCTCACTGCTTCAACATAGCAGGTGCCAATAAAATAACTGTAGGATAAGAAAACTGCGAGGAACTTTTGGATGAAGTCTTTGCACGTCTGGGGTGCACGTCAGGCCCTCGTAGGGCTGAGCATCAGCGAGGAGCAGCAGGAGCCCTCCTTCCATCCCCTTCCCAGGAACAGCGAGCGATGCTCCCCAGCAGGAGCTCAACTTCCCCGGGGAGAGAGCGGCCACCAGGCTGCCGCCACCCCCGAGCCGCGTGTCCCCGGCACGAGCGGCCTGTCCCTGTCCCTGTCCCCGCCGCTCCCCATGAAGCCGGAGGGCACCGGGGGCTGTTCCGGGCCCTCCTCCGTGCGGGGGACCCCGGCCCCGCTCCAGCCCCGAGGCCCCGGCACGGGCCGGCCCCAGCGGCGCTCCCCGCCACAGGAAGGGGCGGCACCGGGGAGACCCCAGCGCGCTCTGCCCGCGGCCAGGCCCGCTCAGGGCCCCCCAAACCCGCTCAGGGCCCCCCGGCCGCTGCCGCTCCCCGGCCCGGGCCCCCTCAGCCTCCCTTACGTGTTGTCCTGGTTGAAGTTAGCGAACAGCAGATGGCCGCTACCGGCGTCGCCGCTCTGCCCGGCCAAGTTCATGACGGGACAGCCCTCGCCACCCCCGTCCGGCGGGGGGAGGACGAGGAAACACCTCCGGAAGGCTGCGCCCCTCAGCCGCGACCCCCGCGGCCGCCCCGACCCCGCCGCATCCCCGCCGGGCCCTTGTTTACGCGGCGGGCGGCGGAGCGGCCCCGCGCCTGCGCCCTCCCGGCCGCCGTACGGCCAGCGCGCCTGCGCGCGCGCAGCGGCGGGGAGCGGGTCGTGTTGCGAAGCTAAGCAGGGCCCAGCGCGGCTGGCGGTGGATGGGCGACGAGAAACGCCGCACGGAGCCCCGGCTCGGCGCGTCCCCGCTGTCGCCGGGCTGAGCGCGGCCACCGCCGTCCGGGCACGGTGGCTCCGCTGTCCGGTCACGGTGGTGGCCCCGCGGTCCGGTCACGGTGGCTCCGCTATCCGCGGTCACGGTATTCCCGCGGTCCCGGTTACAGTGGTGGCCCCGCGGTCCGGCCACGATGTTGGCTCCGCGCTCCGCGCACGGTGGCCCCGTTCATGCCCCACGCTGTTCCCGCCCGCCCGTGCCTGTGCAGTTCCACTCCGTGCCACGGGATGTCCCCGAGGCTCAGCGGATGAGCGGGAGGCAGCTCCGGACTTGGGAAAAAGGAAAAATAAAGAGAAAGTTGGAGCTGTTCGGGATGGAGAAGAGAAAAATGCATGGAGATATCAGAGCAGCTCTCCGTGTTTGAAGGGGCTCTTGGTCAGGATTTGTAGGAATACGGAAAGGAGGAACGGGTTCACATTGAAAGGGAAAATAGATACACAGAGGAATTCTTTACTGTGATGGTGAGGTGCTGGAACAGGTTGCAGATCCCCCCCAGCCCTGGCAGTGTCCAAAGCTGGGCTGAATTGAGCATCCTGGTCTAGTGGATAACACAAATTGCAGGGGGAAAAAAATGAAAACAAAACAAACCAACAAACAAACAAAAAACCCAAACCAAAACAAAATCACAAAAAAAAAAAAAAACCCAACACAGAAACCAAACCCTCTCTCTCTCTTACACACACAAAACTAAAAAAACCAACAAAACAACAACAAAAAAAAACTCTCACCAAAAGGAACAAAAAACTCCACTCAGAACTGATAAAACGGTTTTTGGAAATGGAATCAGCATCAAGGGATTAGTACAGAAAAGGGTAAATCTCACAAATATGAGCCACCAGGTGCTGGGTTTTTATGCTTCTGGGGCCATCTGGCTCCAGAGGGTTCACAAGTGGAGCAGTGTGGGGTGATGGAGCCTCCCCCTCACCAGCCTGCAAGGCTGAAGGAGCTCCAGCTGCTGGCACGGAGATCCCTCCAAAGGGCTCAAACCCACTGCCCCAGCTCCCTGCTGCCCTGTGCCCCCCCTGCCATGCCCACCAGAGCCAGTCCTGTCCCCCACAGTCACCTCTGCCTCTGCTACCCCTGCTGCCAACACATCCACGTGTCCTGTAGCTCTTCCTACCCACCCAGAGCTTCTTTTCTCTGAGGAGACTTCCCCTCTGATGGCAGATTTTAATCTCAAATTGTCTCTTTTTGTACTTGTTGGCTCTGGCAGTTCCATGTGCAGGAAAATGTCCCTCCCTGGGGAAATGGGATCCCAGAGCTGCCATCCCTGCAGGCGTGGGTGCTCACACTGTCCACTGGGATCCCCCAAACCCTTCCTCGGGGGACAGTGCACAGAGGGGTCTCCAGATGTGGGAATCCTGCAGAGAATCACAAAATATCCTGAGATGGAACACACACAAGGATCAGAGCCCAGCTCCTGGCCCAGCACAGACACAACAATCCCACCCTGTGCCTGGGAGTGTTATCCATATCCTCCTGGAGATCTGGCAGCTTTGGAGCTGGGATCATTCCCTGGAGAGTCTGTTCAGTGCCTGACCACTCTCTGGGGGAAGAATTTTTTCCTACTATCCAAACTAAACTTCCCCAGACAGCTCCAGCTGTTCCCTCAGGTCCTGTCACTGGTCACCAGTGAGAAGAGATCAGAACGAGGGAAGAAAACATCCCTGGGCTTCATGAGCCATTCCTCATCTAAAGGAAAACTCTGCAAACTCCACCCTGTTTTGGTGACATTAAAAAATACCCAATTGTATTCAGGGTACCTCAGAATATTGGAATTTCTCCTTACAATTACTCAGGTCTTTGCAAGGTGGGGAGTGCACCAGGGATGGGAGAGGGAAGAAAATCAAGCTGGGCTCGTGGGCAGGGTTGAGGAAAGCTGCTGTGCAGGGAGGGGACACATCCCAGTGGGGTACAGGTGCTGTGAGCATGGATATCTCCCCACCCCAGCTTGGAGCAGCCCCTGTGATTCCCTGTGTGCCAGGTTTGGAGGCATTGCTGGGGCTGGAGCCATTCCCCAGCACGATGCTCCAGGCTTTGGTTGCCATAACAACTGGATTCAGGCTTCAAAAATAGTAACTTATTTTTCATTCAATTTGCCTTTTGCCCTCTGAGATGGATCTATTTTGGGATGGATGGTTTGCTTCAGGTGTCCCTTGCCAGCACCCTCGGCTGTGGGCTGGGGGCTTTGGGGATGGGGGTTATTTTGGTAAATGTGATTTATCATCCTTTCATCTTTCTCTTTCTTCAGGCCCAGAGAACAGGTAGAGCAGGGCACAAGAACCATGACATAGGCTCTGCCAGAGCTCATCATCTGGGGAGGGAATTTGAAAAAACCCTTCCTGGCTAAGTGGCAGAGCGTGGGAGAGGTTTTCAGAGATGATCTCACTCTGCATCTCAGCTTGGACCTGCCACTCTCAGCCAGGCCTTGGCTGTCCCAGATATCCTTCTGAAAATGGGGTTTATTTGTTGCCCCATACCTCCTGAACCTTTCCTGGTCCCCACTGGTGTCTTCCATCCACAGTGGGAATCGTGCAGGAAGGCTGGACCTGTTGCTGGATCCTGGGGTGCTTCTGGTGTGCTTGGGGGACACCCCACAATGCAGCTGCACCTGCAGCACCCCCTGAGGGACTGAGCTGCTGTTGGAAGGGCTTGCAGAGGGTGCCAGGATTAATTCATGCCTTGAATGAAAGGATTCCTTCCTTTTGGTCTGCTTTGGCTTTTGGAAGAGCTGTGTGTGCTCCATTTCCCTTGGAAGTGGCCATACAAGCACAGCCCTTCCCGTCAGGATGTCCTCAGCTGCCCCATTGCCACAGCTCCAGAAGGAGAGGGGATGTTGGGGTCACCAAGGCTCTGCTCCTCCAGGTGTTGCTGACCTCTCCTTTCTGTCCCTCAGCTGCTGGCCTGAGGCTGCCTGCAGTCCTTGTGTCAAGGATGACACCAATCTACCCCAGACAAGCCCCATCACCTTTTGTATCCCCCCTCTGAGCTGCCCAACCTCAGATGTACCTCGGGATGTCACCTCCCGCGGGAGCCTGCTTGAGTGATGAAGAGGAGGGAGGGGTGAAGGCTTTACCATGGAGATGGGCTGATTTTGGGGTCCTTAATCCTTTCCTTGCTGCCGTGCTGCTTTGTCCCCCTTCTCCCCAGCAGGGAGGGGTGTTGGGGTGCTGGAGCTGTGCCCTCTCCCAGGGGCACCATGCAGCGATGGTGGCAGAGCCACCCACCCCAGCCCCTGGAAAATAATGTGAAAAAAATCGTTAAAACCAAACAAATGAACGCAAAGCCAAACAAACCAGCTCCTTGGGGATGGCGCTGCCCCGGGGCGGGCAGAGATGCCTCGGGGACCCTCGGGGGTGACCCAGCCGTGGGCAGCGGGGCCGGGGGGAGCAGGTGGGTACCGGGGGGGAGCGTCTGGCTGCCGGCACTCGGCGCTCTCCCCCTCCCCGATGCTTTAATCACATTTTCAATTCAAATCTGCTGCTATTTGATCCCCCGGGGGTGGCAGCGGGGAGGGTGGGGGATATTTTTAGCTGTGCTTAAAGCTGCCGGGGGGCGGAGGGAGATCGCGCAGGTTGCTGTGGCCGGCAAGAGTTGGAAGGGATTCCCCCCACACCCCCCTTTCTTTTTTTCCCTCCTCCTCGTTGCACATCTGAGGGCGGCAGCGGGGCTGGCTCCCCCCTCCCGGAGGTCGCCTTTGTTTTGCCCGTGTCGCTTCTCCCGAGCGGCCGAGGGGGCGGGAGGGGGCCGGGGCTGGGCTGTGCCGGGCTGGGCTGTGCCGGGCTGGGCTGGGCTGTGCCGGGCTGAGCTGTGCCGGACCGGCCGCCCCTTCTCGTCGCCGGCAGCCGGAGCTCGCCGAGTTGGTGCCGCCCCCCCGGGCCGGGGCTGAGCAGCCGCAGCTGCCCGGGACCCCCATGGCACCGCCGCGATGTTCGTGTCCCGGCTCCTGGATTTCCAGAAGACGCGCTACGCCAGGTAAATCCATCGCTGCGCCGGTCCCCGACCCCCGGACAGCCCCGAGTCCTCCCCGGGCTCGGCTCGGAGGGGATGGAGCCCGAAAGGGTCTTGGAGAGCTGCTGAGTGCCTCGGAGCACAGGGCAAGTGCGGGCTGGGCTTTCGACTACCTGCTTTTCTGCATCCCTAAAGGATTCTCAGCATCCTTGGGAGCCTTTCGCTGGCTCTAACTTCACCGCGGCTCTCCCATGGCAGGATCCTGCCTTCCCGAGGGGACAGACCACCCTAACGCTGGCTCCGAACCCCCATGGAGGGAGGGACCGATGTGATCCAGGGTCCCTCTGCACCCCGGTGCGACCCCCTCGGGGCGGCTGTGCCAGCCTGGACCCGCAGGCTCAACAGGGTCCCCATGGGATGCCCGGGCGGAGGATCCTTCCCTCCCTCCATGAAATCCCCAGGGAGCTTTTCCAGCAGCAGCCGGGGCTTGTTTGGAGAGCTGAGGTGCAGCAGGAAAGCTCCCGGTGTTACCGGTGCCGGGAGGATTGCTGAGCACGGGTCACAGGGCGCTTGGCCACACGCGCGCTGCGGGATCAGGTGTGGCCTTTGGGAGGTGACACGGGGACAGCACCTGCCCGGGATGAGGCAGGTGGCACCGGCAGCTGCACAGGTGGGGACAGCGGCTGCCGGGGGTGCTCAGCCCTGCACCGAGGACAGGCTGTGCTCCCAGCTCCCTGGGGATGTTTTTGTGCCTGTGTAGGGTCCCACGGGCTGGCACAGCTCCTGAGGCCACTGAACTCTGTGCTGCCACTTCCAGATTCCCCGTGGCCCTGTTAGGGGTAGATACCAGAGAAAAAGTTGTGCGAAAAGAAGCGGTGAGGGTGTTTCTCGCCTGCTCCAAGCAGGATGATCCCCGAGGGATGTTTGTCTGGGCTGGGTAAGGACAGGAGATCATCCTCCCACCCCCTCCGGCCATCAGCTCCTTTCCTCACAGGTGTCCCGTGGGGAAAATCCATGCTTGCATCTCCAAAACCTGCCTGAAACGTGGCCACTTGCTCAAAGACCCCTTTGAGGCTGTAGCTGTCTCCTGATAACCTTTGCTTGGGGGAGAGGCAGGAGGCACCCAGCAGATCTGCACAATGTGCCTGGTACAAAACCCTGTAAAAATGGATAATTCAAGACTTTCACACCCCCACCTTTCACTCCCCCACCCTGCTGGCATGCAAAGGGCAGAGCTGGGGGAAAAGGAGCTGAGCAAAGCTCTGTGCCCCCAGAGCAGGAGGGAAACCACACCTTTGCCCCATGGCAGGGGTGCAGAGGCTCTTTGGGAGCTGGGCAGCAGATTAGGGGCTGCTCTACTGACATCAGTCCCCCCCAGCAGAGCCCATCTGCCAACCTGTTGCTTGATTTATCCTGAATCAGCCTGCTCCAGCCTTGTGGTGGTGCTTTCTGCAGACAGCTTGCTCAGTGGGATGAGGCATTTCAGGGATGGTGCCCACATGCAGGGCAGGAGCTGTGGGACACAGGAAGGGGCAGATCCACAGGGAATCAACCCTCCAGCTCTCACTGTGTGCCAGGGCTGGCTGGGGAGCAGCAGGAGATGGGAGCTCCCTTGGCTTTCACCCCAAGAAAATCAGCAGCACGTGATGTTAACCCAGGGCTTCCTGTATCATCGCAGAGATCCTCTTAGCCCAGTGCTCAAAAATAACAGTGGGATAATCCCTGTCCCCCCTCCCTCTGTGTACACCAGCTCTGCTCTCCATGGAAATGCTCTGCTGGGGCATGTCCCAAAAGAAACCCTAAAGCTGCTCCTTCCTTTGTGCCAGGGATGCTCCTTCAGAGAGCTCTGAGGTGGGAATTGGGGCGAGCAGAAGCCAGGGGACTCATGGTGGCACGCGTCCTTCAAGGCAGCAGAATCAAATCCTGTGCTCAGTTTTCACTACAGGAAAGGTGTTGGGGTGCTGGAGAAGGCCCAGAGATGGATAATGGAGCACAAGTCTGATAAGGAGCAGCTGAGGGAGCTGTGAGGGGCTCAGCCTGGAGAAAAGGAGGCTTGGGGGGACCTTCTCAGTGACCACAACTCACTAACAGGGAGGTGCAGCCAGGTGGGGGTCAGGCTCTGCTCCCAGGGAACAAGGGACAGGATAAGACAAAATGGGCTCAAACTGCACCAGGGGAGGTTTAGATTGGATGCTAGGAAATATTAAACCAGGCTGGCTGCCCAGGGAAGTGGCTGAATCACCATTGCTGGAAATTGTCAAAACCACATGGGGATGTGGCACCTGGGGAAGTGGTTTAGGGGTGAACATGGCAGTGCTGGGCTCATGGTCAGACTCCATCTTAGAGGTCTTGTCCAACCTTAGCAATTCCGTGATTCCATCTTGCAACATCTTTTCAGAGAATGTGGCCTTGCTTATGGTGTTCCTTGAAAAAAAAAACAAAACATAAAAATATCAAAGTTTTCCTTGTGGAGGAAAAGCCTGGAACAAGCTTCATTTTTCATGTCATTTTATCTAATTTTGAGCCAGGACCAAGAAAGGAGGAACTTGGCCATTGATACACCCACCAAAAGGAATAAATAAAACACAGTGTGGTGATGAAAGACCTGTTGTGTGAGAACAAAGAGATGAAAAGCTGTGATCAATGTGGGAACGTTCTGTGAACTGCCAGGAGAAAACTCAGGGCTGGAGGGACACGAGGCTGCCTCCAAATCCCTCCTGGCCGAGCTTTGGAGATGCAGAGCTGGGGCAGAGGGGAAGGAATCAAAGGGAGGAGCTGCCACCGTGGTGGAGAAGGGTGCAGGCAGTGCCATTTGAGGTTATAAATGACAAACTCGGTGGTTTCTGCTCTGCTCCGGGGCCCGGGAGGCTCTTCCATCACTGACACCGTGGGGAAATGGAGTTTCAAAGCTCGGTTGCTGCAAGGCTTTCCTGTCACTCACAACCATGATAAGGAATATCCATCTCCTGCCCCACAGAGTGGATTTAACCACAACACCAGCACAGCACCAAGTGTGAGCAGATGAGATTCCTCCTGCTTTATCCAGCCACCACAGGGTTATTCCTCCCTCCCAGCTCACCAAAACAGTGCTGGGTCCCTCCCAGACCAGCAGCTCAGACCAAGCTGCATCTTTATCTCTGGGCTCATTGGTCAGGTTACACTGACCTGGTAACCAAACCCTCCCTGACCCTCACCACCAGCTTTGACCCCCTTTTGGCCCAGTTTTAACTCGAACACGGTCTGGTCCTTCCTGCCCACGTAGCTGCCATGGGGCTGAGCAGTTAGTTGCCTGAATGCTTCCCAGATCTTGGCCATGCAGAGCTGTAATTGGAAGGAAATGTGATTAATCAGGGAGCTGCTGTACCCAGCCAGCTTCAGCCTCCCTGGAGCAGCACTGGAGAGGGCTCTGCTGGGAGCTGCAGGGCACTGAATCATCCTCACAGACTGATAGCAGCTCCTTGGGTTTGTCCATGGTAAAGGCTCTAAATCTTGCTGTGTTTTTTTGGCTTGCCCTGCATGGGGAACACAAAGAGAATGGGAAAATCCACATAAATGTCTCAGGGGCTCTGTGGGGGTCTCTGCAGGTGCATGGTCCAGTCCTACCGTCCCTGTGCCTGCAGTACGGGCATTGCCACCTCCTCACCAGCATGAGGGGATGGAGGTCTGAGCTCTACACTTGCTCAAAACCAAATCCTCTGAATTTGGGGAAAGGCAGCTGGGAAGACCTTTTTTTCTCCCTGCACCTGTAATTATTGAGCAAGGAGATATTGATCAGCTATTCCAGCAACTCTGGCCAAGACAGGAATAGGAGAACCAGCAGGAATAGGAAATGTTGGGGCGCTCAGTCTCCAAACACAAGGAAACCAGTGCCAGGCTGGCAGCCTGGACAGAGCAACCACATTGGGAAGACCTGTTCTCCATTGCTTTGCCATGAAAACATGAGCAGCCCTCTCCTGCTCCCACACACTCCAAGATGCTTTCCAAGTGCTCTGCTTCCCCCACAGCCCATGTGGGATGGAGCAGTGAGAAGGGAAATGCTTTCAGTGTTGATAGCACAGCCTGAAGCTCCTCCAGAGGCAGGGGCTGCTCACCTTGCAAGCACCAGCCCCATCAGGACCTGTCAGTCTGTCCCCAGCTGAGCAGACAGACTCCCCAAATGCAAAAGTCGCTGCTCCAAGAGATGGGGAGGCCCCCAAAATGCATGGGAAAAGCAGGATCAGCTGATATTACCAACCAATTCCATGCTGGTTGCTTTGTGGGGCCAGCTTGGCTCTGATACCCTCTTAAAAATGGCACCAGTAGGATTTACCTCATGTAGCTCAGGGTGTGTAATGGGAGCCAGGTGTTTGGAAGGCAGCAAGCTCTCAGAGCAGCATTTTTGATGGGATATCCACTCAAAGTGCCCTGTTCCATCCTCTGCAAGGGCTGGGGCACCCAGCAGGGCAGGCTCAGGTGGGGAGCAACACGCTGAAGGTGTGCATGAGTGGGCAAACCAAGCCTTGTGCTTTTGGGGCAAGGACAGCCTGGGAAACACATGATCCTTCCCCTCCTTCAGCTGGTGTTGGATATCAGCCTGATGTGATTCTTTGGCACAGTTTGCTGTGTCCAGCTTCACGAGGCAGCAGCCAACACCGCCCATGGGAAATTCAAGCCAGTGCCCAGCCCTGCAGGTCAGTGGCTGTGAGAAATGGGGCTCTGCCAGGGCTGGCCTCCCTCCTCCTCCTCCTCCCTTCCCACACCCCCAGCTCCACAGCCAGACAAAGCCATGCCAACAAGTACAACTCCCAAAGAAAGGAAGGGAAAAAAGCACAACTTATTCCAGCCCTTCACTCCTGAGGGGTGCCTGGCTGCAGCTGCACCAGGAGTTCTGTTCAGTCTCCAAAGATGATGCTGCTGCCAGGGCTGGATCTGAGGAAGGCAGAGCAGACATGGCCAAGCACACTGATCAGGTCTCTCCAGGTATGACAAACTCAACATTTTCATGCAGAGGGAGCCCAGAGGGGCTCTCTGTGATAGCACTGAGCCTCTCATGATAACACGATACCACAGGTGTCACGTTCCTGCTGGATGAGTCAGGGACCACTGAGCTGAGCCAAGCAGTGCTGACCTTCAAGAGAATTTAGAGTCAGCTCTGTGCTCCTGTTTGAGTTTACAGCCCAGGTTTGCTGCTGCTGAGGAAAGGATTTTATGCAGAAAGAGATCATCAGGTCAGGGCAAGGAGTTGGCTCCTCTCTGTGCCGAGCAGCAGCATTAGACACAGCCCTGCTCTCTGTTGTAAGTAATACTAATGGAAATCTTACTATCTGCATGATTGGCTGGTGAAATACATGATTTCCCTTCTCTGCCTTTGCTGTCCAGAGGCATTTGCTGAATAATTTACAGAAATGGTTTGTTCTTGAGCAGCATCTGGGAATCCCAAGTGAGACCTGGCTGTGTCTCAGGCCATGCTGTGGGGAGGTTTTATGAACCTGGGACTGCTCACCTGCCCATGTATTTCACAGTCACTGTCAGGGTGAGAGGCTGGGAAAGCTCCAGCCCTCAAACTATCCAAACCTTGTGCCAGCAGGCACAGGATCCAGTGGTCACACTCACTGCTGGGGCTGCTGCAGTTAAAGAGGCAGAGCCAACTCAGGATTTATCCCACTGCTCAAGGCAAGGCAGCAAGGAACATGCACAATGACTTTCCAAGCAAGAAATTAATGAATAATAGAGGATTTGCAGTTCTGGAAACAGTCCTTCCAACATTCACCAAACACCTGGGACATCAGAGTAATTTTGTGACTAATCAGCTGTTGTTGGATGTCTCATGAGTACCAAATGAAACAAGAAGTCCCAGCTCAGAAAGTAATTTGGGAAACACTCACCGATCCCATCTGTTGTGAATAAACAAACAGCTCTGCTGTGGTTGCAGGGTCATGAATTACCTTGGAAGAGTGAGAGATACCATCTACACAGAGAGTTGGGGAGAAAAAGGAATATCCCTGCCCACAGGAGGGGAATATGGACAGTTGGGAATTACTGCTGAGCTTCCACCACCAGCCAAGCCCTGCTGGGTGTACATGGGCTCTGGTGGGTGCAGAAATGGTCAATGCCTGGCTTGGAGCATCCCATGGCTGTCCCTGAGCAAGAAAGGAGTTTTGGATGCCCTTGGTAGTCAGGGGAAGAACAGCACAGTCCCTCCTGCACCCTCTGAGGTGTGTCAGGGGGTGCCTCCTCTGTGCCTCCTCAGGGGACACCTGTGCCTGTGGCTCAGAGCCAGGGACAGCACGGACCTGGCTGAGCACAGGGCCCCTCTCTGAGTCAGCAGCAGCCCTTGCTCATGGGTTCTCAGGGTGTGCAGGCTGTGTAGTGCCAGGGCATGGTCCTCAGCCAGCCCAGGGTGCTCAGAGTGCTGGGAATGAGCAAAAGTGGGATGGGAGGAATGAGGAGATGGATGATGATTGGATCTGCTGCCCCTCTTGACTCGCTTTGTGGAAGCAAGGCTTGCACTGGGGGAATCTGGGTGGGTTACTCCAGAAATCTGCTGGATTTACCCACGAGAAAGGTAGGGAAATGCTGGCTTAGATAAAAACCCTTCCATTTGCTGCTCCCTGCCCAAGCTGCCAGCTCCTTGTGCTAGGAAGTGTGACAAAAAGAAACCCCTGAGCTGTCCTGCTCTGCTCCCTCAGCCCTGCTGCCCCTCTCCCATGGATGGGAGTCACAGGAAGAGCCCAAGGCCAGGCCTGGCCCAGGAGCTGCTCCAGCCCAGCTCTGCAAAGCAAAGAACCATCTGTGAGCGTGGGAGCAGGCAGCTCTGAGGAATGGGCACAGAAGGGAGGATCCAGCCCCCTGCAGGTGCCACCCGTGCCCATGTGGGTGGCACTGCAGATGGCACTGCTGGGCAGTGCCAGCCTTGGTGTTTCTGCTTCCCGTGGCAAACATTCCTGAGTCAATGGGAAAAGGAAAAGCAGGGTTTAACAAGTGCTCCTGGGCTGGATAAAGCAGTAAAGTCTGGGGGATCTCCTGGGCTCCTGGGATTTCCAGGTGCTCCTGCACCTTGTGGGCCCTGTGGTGGTGAGCTGGACACAAGCAGCAGCCATGGCAAACATTCCCAAGTCAATGGGTAGGAAGGAAAAGCAGGATTTCACAGGCTCCTAGGCTGGATAAAGCAGTAAAGTCTGGGGGATCTCCCAGGCTCCAGATGGGCCATGGGGGTTTCCTGGTGCTCCTGCACCTTGTGGGCCCTGTGGTGGTGAGCTGGACACAAGCAGCAGCCAGGCCCCACGCCAGCACACACAGGACTCAGCTAATTACAAACCACACAGCAGCTCAGGGGATTGAAGCCTCTTACCAGGGATGCAGCCGGAGCCTGAGCAGATCCCAGATCAGAGGCAGGGCCTTGCCAAGCCCCAGCTTAGGGGATGCCATACTACAGCAGCTCCCATGTGAGCCCTGGGACCAGCCCTGCCATCTGTGCTGGGTGTGCAGCCCCAGGGCTGTCAGAGCAACCCCAGGCCAGGCCCTGAGGAGTGAGAGAGTGAGATCTGCCCTGCAGGGACACATCTGCTCCATCACTGACACCTCAGGCATCACAACACTTGTTCTAGCAGGGGACGGCCTCAGCAGGACTTACCTCCATTGCTGATCAACATCCAGCAAATCCTTCCTCTCTGACACCACCAGCATCTTCCTCTGTTATTTTTAAAGCAGCTGTGACATCCAGGCACAAGAAGAAGGAGAAATTCTCTTCCTTTGCAGCCAGATCCCAGAACTGCCCAGCAAGGAACAGAGCTTGAAGAAGCCCCAGCTCCTTGGGCAGGAGGGTGGATGCACAACAAACCCATCTCCACAGGCTCCAGGCCAGCTCCTGAGCAAGCCCAGCCCTTTTATAATCCATTTGCAGGTGAAACCTGTGGAGGTGAGCTGCTCTGGGGAAATTTGTATCACCTGGGATGACCTTGGGCTTGCTGACTGCTCCTTTGTCCCCATGGCACCCAGCCCACAGTGCACAGACACACAGACACACAGACACACAGACACATGCACTACCTGATTTATAGCAGGTGTTGGAGCAGCTCTTTCCAAGGGCAGAAGCCCAGCTCACACCTCCCCATCCACATCTTTGTGGTGATTTTACACCTTCCTCACATTATCCACCAATGGCTTGCCTGAAGGATGTCAAAATTATTATCCTCACTTGGAGAGAGGGAAAAGGGGAGTGAGAGGGACACAAAGACATGTGGCAGAGGTCATCCAGGGAGTTGTGTCAAAGGCAGGGCTAAATCCCATCTCTCCCAAACTGCAGCCTGGCTGGGGTCTCTTTTGGGGTAGATCCCCTCATGTGTGCAGGGGACAGCTTTCCTGCAAGTGTCCCATGGCTCTGCTTGAGTGAGTGTGTGATGACCATGGAGTGACTGATTCAGGTTCTCTTGGTGCCCTCAGGAGAGCTCAGAGCCCCACATGAGCCCTCCTGAGGAATAATTTAACTCTATCCCTTTCTTCCCTTCTTCCCACCCTGGCAAAGCAAGAGCCTGGCAGATCTGTGCGATTTTGGAGGCTGGAATTTTGTTGGTGGACAAAAGTCTTTTAAAAACTCAGTAAGAACCCCTAAAGCCATATTAAAAAAACCACCCCAACCGAAGAGAGTGGGAGAAAGAGCAGGAGAAAGGAGCAGGCCTGGGAAGGCAGCTCTGCACTCTGCCCAGGGACAAGGGGCTCATTGTTTCCCTGGCCAGAGCTGCTGTACTGGCCCTTTTCAGGCTCCCTCCCTGGGAAAGGGGCCAGGGCAAAGCAGGGCGGGCAAAAACCCTGGGATTGCTGTGAATAACCCCTGGGCTGCCCCCTCTTCATACAGCAGTTGTAGGGGTGTGCCAGGAGCAGCACCAGGAGGAGAAGGTGCCCGGGAACCCTTTGGTTCCCTGCTTCCCACACAGCATCCCTGGGAGTGAACATGATCCTGCTCCTGCTCCTGCTCTCCAGAGTCTTTGAGCTTCTCTGGGTCTTGATTTGCCATCCTGAAGCACCTGCTGAGCTGCACTGGAGCACCCAGTGCTGTGTGAGCACCTGCTGGTGCCTTCCTGCACCCAACAATCACCAGTGCTGCTTCCAAGCCTATCCATCTGTCTGTCCAGGCTGGAGCTGGTTCTGCACACTGCTATGGCAACTATCTGCAGGCTGGTAATGCTGCAGGGCTCCCCATGCCCTGCACCCATGCCAGTGTGCACAGGGATGGCACGAGGTGATCCATAAAATCCTGGGGGAGTAGGGGAGGAAGTGACCTCTGAACCCCTGGAAATAAGGGGAAATAAGGGACTTATCCTGCCTTGCCAGGAGATGTGCCAACACCAGCTGCTCCCGTTTCTACAGAGAGGTGACCATGGAGTGACTGATTCAGGTTCTCTTGGTGCCCTCAGGAGAGCTCAGAGTCCCACACGAGCCCTCCTGAGGAAAAACTTAACTCTATCCCTTTCTCCTCTTCTTCCCTTCTTCCCACCCTGGCAAAGCAAGACCATAGAGGACCACAGAAATGTGCCAAATTAGCCCCAAAACACAATGCAGGTCCCAAAAATGGGGCTCAGGCTGACCCACCAGATCCCACATCCCTGATGCTCCATTCCCACCATCCACAAGATGATGCTTACTAGAAAGCAGGGCAGGAAAATAAGAGCAATCTCTCCCCATGTCCAAAAATAAAGGTTCCTCCTCAAGGCTGTTGTCCCTCTGGAAAAAGCAGGAGTTTGTGGTGCCCCTCACTAGCACGGCTCTGGGCTGCAGGAACATAAATTCTCTCCAGCCTTGTGACATGGACATGGTTTGGGTGGTCCTTCCCAGCATCTCTACCCTGTGCCAGAGCTAGGGAGGATATTTACACCCAAGAAAAACCTTCCCAAAGTGTCTGGGAGCCCCCCAGCCCTGGGGAGAGGGGTGTGGAATTGGATCTGTGGAATTGGTTCTGTGTTGCTGCTGTGAACAGCACCAGCCAGAGCAGAGGGAAGATGGAGCAGGCTTTGTTAAAATCAATAAATCCAAGGAAAAGGCCTTGAACGTGTTTCCTCAGCAACTGTGACGTCATGTGGACGTCTGGCCTCCCCTCTTCCCCCTCCTCCTGGTTATTAAAAGGGAAAATAAAGGGAAGCAGACAGTGGAGGGGAGCTGGGGACAGTCTCCTGGCAACGCTGGGGACAGCAACCTCCTCCTGCCAGGGGGACATGGCACAGGCAGCCCTGCCAGCCCTTGTGCCTGCAGTGGTGGCATGGGGAGGGCATCCCTGGTGTCCCTGGGGAGGAGGTGACAGTGCTCTGGGCACAGCCATGTCCCCAGGGGAGCCCAGATTCTTCCCAGCCCTGCTGAGCCCCCTGTGAGCCCTGGGGAGCAGAGCAGTGGCAGCTTGGCCCCTCCATTCCCCCCCTTAATTCCAGACATTTTTTGCTGATGAGGATCATGACTGTCTCCCCACAGTGCCAGGGTTGGGCAGGAGATAGAGCAGGGGCTGGGGACAGGGCCCCTCTGTCATTGTCACCTGCTGGGGCTCCCCTCACCCTGCTGTGGTTGCACAATTCCCCCCACACCAAATCTTTGTCATTTGAGCTATTTAATCCATCCTGGTTCAGTTTTAACAGGCCGTGGCTCAGGCAGGGGGGCCAAGCAGGCAGGAGATGGCAGGGGAGCCCACACAGGCGTGGGTGGCTTGGGGACAGGGAGAGGGGACATTTCCTGCCTTTCCAAGCATCCCGGCCTGAGGCATCACCCTGTGCCCAGCAGCAAGGTTGTGCCAGCCCCTGAGCCCCTTTGCTGGGCACAACTCAGCTGTGAAAGGCTGCAGATGGTGCTGGAGCTGGGGGCAAGCAGGGTCACAGAGCAATTAGCCCAGGTCCTGCCCTGCAGCTCAGCTCGGCCTCCCTGATCTGAGCCACAGCAGGAAAAGTCCTAAAATCCCAGAATTTGAGGAGCAGAGAAGGAACCCTCTCCATTTCCCTGCTCCTCATTCCCTTTGCTAAGGCTCCACTGCTTTCTCCTGCCAGAAGAGGGTGGTGGATGAGGCTGTGCTCAGAGCTGTTATTTATGCACATTTAATTTGTTGTTACACACCCAGAAATGCAGTGGCACTGTTTTTTATCTCTGTCTGTTGGTCCAGCAGGGAAATCAATACATTCCTGTGAACACCAAGAGCAAGCTGATGCCTCCTAAGACTAAGAGAAACAAAAATAAAGATGCAGGTTTCCAAGGGAGGGCAGTAGGCTTTTCACATGTGTGTTGGGATGTGCAGCCCTGGGGGTAGGAGGGAGATGCAGGGGGTACCCAGAAACCAAAGGCAATGCAGGGATCCCCTTTTTGGAGCTGGCCATGCTGCTGTGACATGAAGGTGTCACCCCTGGATGGGTTGGGGTCCCACCAGGACTGCCAGGAGCTGCTTCAGCCGCAGCCATGGCTGAGCAAGACCTGGGCACATGGAGACAGCCATACGAACAAGCTGTGCTCCGCTGTCCCTTCTGCAGGGCAGCTGGAGCAAAGCTGAGCCATGGGAGGGCTGCAGGCCCTGAGCAGGCCCTTCCAGAAGGGTTTTGCTCCATCCCTGTCCCCTGAGTGTGTTTCTCTCCCCATCTCTCTCTGCAGGTTCATGAATCACCGTGTCCCGTCCAACTGCAGGTACCAGCCCACGGAATATGAGCATGCAGCCAACACTGCCACCCACGCTGTGAGTCCCTGTCCCTGGATCCTGAGTGCTCATCCCTCTGGGGATCCACTGAGGAACCTCAAGGGACACCCAAAAACATCTGTGTTCAGCCCTGGGGCAGTCACTGATAGCCTGAGGCAGATATGCTCTGTGTGCTCCTGGGGATTGGGATGTTCTCCCTCCTCCCACCATGGGAATTTGATTTTCACCTCCCTTGCTCTCCCCCACTGTGGCCCCATGTCCCTGGGGAAGCTGGGCTTGGTGGGGCAGGAGTATTTTCAAAGCTCCCTGAAAATGGATTGTTTCACAGCAAGAGCTGTGACAGGTGCCCATGGGGCTGCCTGTGCAGCGGTGGGAGGGACCTCTCCCCCCACCAGGGTTTCTTTTGGAGCTGACAGTTCCCACTCTGAGTCCTGGGAGATGACTCAGAGACAGTCATCCTCCTTGTGCCTTCCTCCTCCTCCTCCTCCCTACCTTCTGGACAAACTATTTTGGAGCTGCATCATGCAGGGAGGGACCCTGCCTGCCCCTTAGGGGTGGTAGCTTTGACCAGAAGCTAAAGAAATACCTAAAAAAAAAAGTGGAGGCTCTGTTGTAGCTACTCAATGGAAATGCAGAGAGTCATCAGTGGGTTTGCTTCCCCTTCCAGCTCTGGATCCTGCCCAGCATCCTTGGCAGCTCCATCCTCTATATCCTCTCTGATGACCAGTGGGAAACCATCTCAGCCTGGATCTATGGCTTTGGCTTGTCCAGCCTCTTCATTGTCTCCACCATCTTCCACACCATCTCCTGGAAGAAGAGGCATCTCAGGTACCATCCCTGACTGCTTGGGAAGGGGGAGAGGGTCCAGATGCCCCCAGAGCTGTGACCCATCTGTCTGTCCTGCAGGACTGTGGAGCACTGCCTGCACATGTTTGACAGGATGGTGATTTACTTCTTCATCGCCGCCTCCTACGCTCCCTGGTGAGTTGCTGGTGGCTGGGGGCCTTCACCTGGCCCAAATGAAGGGGAAAAAAATCATCCTGGTTCCAACAAAGAGGGTTTCCCCCTCCGGCTTTGCTTCTTCTTGAGGTTGTACCTCACCCCTTTCCACAACACCCTATGGATTCCAGCCTCTTGAAGTTACAATTTGGGAAGACCCTGTGGTGGGACAGCCACGGGGGTGAGGGGCTGAGCCCAGTCCAGGGTGCTGCCCTGGACCCCCCTCACCCCAGCCCTGGTTTTGCAGGTTGAACCTGCGGGAGCTGGGTCCCTGGGCGTCCCACATGCGCTGGATCATCTGGATCATGGCATCCGTCGGCACCGTCTACGTTTTCTTCTTCCACGAGCGGTGAGTGCCTGCAGCCCCGGGCTGGAGGGCGTGCGGGACCCGGGCCAGGAGCAGGCACTGCTGCCACGAGTTCCTTCCTTCCTCCACGTGGTGGCACCAAATAAAAAGCCAAAAGCCCCAGATGTCACCCCGGAGTCCCAAGTGCCAGGTCCCAAGCCAGTCCGCTCATGAGGACATGGGACCTGCTGTGATGGCACTGCCACCCCTTCCCCCGTAGCACTGCTGTGGAAATGTCAAGCATAAAACTCAGCCTTCCTGCTCCAAGCTGCCTCTGTCTGTCTGTCTGTCTGTCACAGGTACAAGCTAGTGGAGCTGGTGTGCTACGTTATCATGGGCTTCTTCCCCGCCTTGGTCATCCTCTCCATGGTAAGGCTCTACTTGGGCTCAGCCTGAGGGACAAATCCCAGGAGGGGTTTGAAAACTCAGAGCAATTTGGTGCAGTGTCCAGGCTGTGTGAGGGATAAAGCCATCCCTGATGTGAGTGGCTCACCTTGGTTCTGCAGGTGCTTTGGGTGCCTGGCAGCATCGTGTGCATCCCTCCCAGATCTCCTTCCTGGACTCTGTTTGAAAATTGTAGGGTCACAGAATCATAGGATTGGAAGGGACCTTAAAGATCATCTGGTTCCACTTCAGACCATCTAGCTCCATTTCAGACCATCTAGTTCCATTTCAGACCATCTAGCTCCATTTCAGACCATCTAGTTCCATTTCCGACCATCTAGCTCCATTTCAGACCATCTAGTTCCATTTCTCCCAGGGCTGCTGGTTCCTTGCTGCCTTGCTGGAGAGAAGGGTGTAGCAGCAGGCAGAGGAACCCAGAGCTGCAGCTGGACACCCCTTGTGGTCTCAGTGGGGTGGTGGGGAGAGGGCAGCCTGCCTTGGCCTCACTGAGCATTGCCTGCCCCCAGCCCAACAGGGACGGCCTCCTGGAGCTGGTGGCTGGTGGCTTCTTCTACTGCCTGGGCATGGTGTTCTTCAAGAGCGACGGGCGCATCCCCTTCGCCCACGCCATCTGGCACCTCTTCGTGGCCATGGGAGCTGGCACCCACTACTATGCCATCTGGAGGTACCTGTACCAGCCTGGGGCACTGGACACGAAAACCTCCCCTCGGTAGAAGCCTTAGAGACGTTGTTTGTGCCACCTGGCACGTGGGGACACACAGGGCACTGGTGACACAGCGGGCTCGCCCCAACCCACCCCCTGGCCCCGTGGACAGCAGCTGTTGGTGCCCTTCCTGCACAGACAGGAGAGCCTGGAGGTTGATTTTAAATGTTTTTCTTTTTTAAGCTCGGGAACTGTTTATTTTTTTAGGCAAAGTTTTCAGAACACAGTGAGTGACTGGGCTGTGGGTGGTAGGAGTGACCACTCACTGGAGCTTTGCTCACTCACCTGGTCTTGAGCATCCCATGGGACTGGGAACCTTGGCCTCACATGCCTCAGCTATGACACCCTGGGTTTGGCTCCTGGAGTCCCTAGATGTGCCACTGAGGGGACTGGAGGAGTCAGGGTGAGTGGAGAGCCCCAGTGGTGGAGAGGGATGTGGTGACACCCCTGCACCACCTGGTCTGGCTCCTAAATCGTCCTGAGTCCTGCCAGCATCAACAGCTCCGTCCCAAGCCCTTGAGGGGATGGTCCATACTCAACAAGCCTTACAAGAGATTGAAACTTGAATCTCTTCCAGGGCATCCCAGTCCCTGAGCACTGGGAAAGCCTTTCTCTAAGCCAATGTGAAGTGCACAACTCATCCATACATCCCTGGGATCCCCTGTGGACATTTTCTCCCTGGAATGCTCGGTTTTCCTCTCCAGTGGCAGCCTGAAGCACAGCCCAGCTCCCAGGCCCTGCTGCACGTGTGCCTTCAGCAGGGAGCAGAGCTGGGATCCAGCTCCTGGCATCTCCCTGGCTGGGGTCAGCCCAGGGGAGTCCCTTTCTCCTGGAGGGAGGGAAGAGATCCTCCCTGGACTGGGATCACGGGGCTACCTGCCTTCTCTGCTCCTATTTGCTGATGAAACTATTGCTCATCAGATTTAATTCCACTTTTGGAAAGATTCCTGGCATTCTCAGGATTGCTGCAGGGCAGGAATGCATCCACACAAAGCCTGGGTGTGAGCTGTGATGGAGAGATCCCAGTGACACTCAGTTTTCAGATGCCTAACCATGGAACATCCATCCAGCTGCTGGGAGCAGCAGAATGGCTAAACCACACCAGATCCTGCTTCCCAAACACCCTGGCAGAGCTGCTGGAGCCAGGAGGGTGTGGTGGTGTGTGTTGGGCTGTGCCTGCACCTTCCCCACCAGCCTCAAAGGAATCAGTTGCCCATCACCTCTTTTTGGCCTTTGATTAATCACAGCTGCAGCCTCTGGCACCATGTGGCAAGTGAAGGAGATTTGTGGCCACCATCCCACATCTCCTGTCTCTCCAGCAGCATTGCAGGGAGCTGAGCAGAGCTGAGGGCCCCCAGCCTGTGGCACCCCAGGCCTGGCTCTCCAGGGCTGTGCCACTGTGCAGCACATCACCAAAGAGGAAACATCTGGATGCTCACCCCCTCCTGATGTGATGCCTGTGGTTGTCAGGCTGACAAAAATATCTGCTGGGTTTTCACTTCCACAGGCAGGAGGTGCCTGTAGAAGGCTCTGGGAGCTGTCCCTGGCACCCCAGCCTGGTTTGGGGCTGCTGGGGCTCTGTGCCCAAAGCATCCTTTGGGCTGGGGCTGCCCTGGGATGATGGGTGGTCTCAGGGACGGGGTGAAGGAGCTGGTGTGAGCCCAGACTCTGCTGCTGCTCTGCCCAGCCCTGGCCCTGCCACCTGCTGCAGGTGGAGAAGGATGAGCTGTGAGTAACCAGCAGCTGATTGAGCACATCCAGGGTTGGAATAGCAGGATGCAGAGATCCCAGGATGGGAGATGCCATATTTCCTGTCTGGCAAGTCATTACCCTTCTCTGTGCCTCAGTTTCCCCATCTGTAAAATGGGGGTGCAGACCCTGACCTACCTCACAGGGCTCGTGTGAGGATCCCGTGAAGCACTTGGAGGACAGCCAGAGCTGCACAAACTCCTGCTTCAATATTCCCTGGCTCTGGGGGAGCAGGTCCCCAGAGCCACCCCAGGGCACAGTGACAACTCCAGCTCTGCTCTCCCTGTGTCCCCAAACACCATGGGGAGCCACCCTGGAGTTGGAGCAGGCAAACAGCACTGCCAGCCCCAGGCCAATGTCCCTGGCAGGGCTGAGGATGCCCAGGGATACCGCCCTGAGCTTCACCCCAAGGGATTTATCTCAGAAACTCTTTTGCCATTTGTGGTCTTTTGGCCCTCAATCTGTCCCAAGGGCTCCTGAGGCACAGCGAGTGCCAGAGGACCTTTCTGAGGCTGCTCCATCTCAGTCTCCTGCTGAAAATCCAGGGCAGGATTCCTGGGCAGGAGTGGATGTGCAGGCTCTGTTGGACACCCTGCCTTCAGCCTGGATGTGCAGTGAGCTTCTCTGTAAGTGAGAGGCTCCCCCTCTCCTCTTGCTCCTAAATCCTCCCCTTGCAAAGCATGGGGGGCACAGAGCAAGTGATTGGATTGTCCTCCTGTTTTATACTAATTTTAAATGACTCGTAACATTCAGGATGTTTCTGGAGGAGGGCTCGAGGGATCTTTTTAGCATCTCATGTTTTTCACCATCCATCCTTGTTCAATCGGTATTTTATATTTAACACAGTATTGGGTCAAATACAAACAATTGTAAGGAAGATAACTCTAGTGGATGTTGTTTCCTGTGGAGTAGGATCGAAATAAAAACTCAAGATACCTCACTCTTGCCTGCTTGTTAAATCAAAATTAGTTCCCCTGCAGCATCTGGAAATAAACTCATTTTCTGTCTGACTCATCCCACGTGGCTTTGCTGCCTGGTGAGGAGAGGAGCCACTCAGCCACCTGCAGGGATGGCACTGGGGTGCTGAGCACTGACTCACCTTGGTGCAGGGATGGCACTGCCAGCTGCTGAACAAACAAACAAACAAACAAACAAATCAATCAATCAATCAATCAGTGAGTTTGCTGGCAGTGCCCCTGTGCCCTGAGGTGCTGGCTGAAGGCTCAGCAGCAGCATCTCACCACGGCAGCTTCAGCACAGCCTGCTCCAGCCCTTTCCCTTCCTCGTGGCTGAGTCAGCGGCTGACGAGCGGAGCCCCAGGGCTGGCACTGAGGGGATGAAGGATGCCAGAGTCACAGAGGGGGAGAAAATCTGTGGCAGACAGGGCAGGGGGTAGCACAGCCCCCTGATGACCCCACCAGCCTCTCCTGTGGGCACTGGCTCCTCTGGGAGAGGGAGAATTTGCCCCCATGCTGGAGCTGCCTGGCCTGGGCTCTGCACAAGCCCTGTCTGCCATAATTACACATGGCTGCATTCCCCCAGGCTCAGCAGCTTTCCCAGAGAGCCAGGGAGGGTTGCCTGCTTCCAGGGGCAGCTGAACTCACCCCCAAACCTGACCCACAACTTCCACCTCGCCCATCATTGCTGTGCTGCTGGCAATTGGGCTGGACTGGGAGCACTCCTGGCTCTGCTTTGCTTTGGTGCTGTCGTTCCCAGAGGGTGTCTGGGTGGCAGAATTGCTTTCCCACCCAGAGCACCCCTGGACAGGGAAGCACCCTTAACCAAAAGGAGACATTTTCACTGAGGGAAGCGGAGCAACAGTGACCATCTCACCCTGAACAAGTGCCCAGTGCAGTAATGATCCATCCCTTACCCCTGCCAGGCACCAGCCTGTGTGCACCCCCAGCAGTCTCCAGGTCAGCTCTGGAGCTGCTTTGATAAAACCTGTTTGGCCAAAGCCAGCCTGTGCAGCTGAGGTGCTGCTGCCTGCAGAGCCTGGCCTGGCTTGCTCCTGGCAATTTCACAGAATCCTAGAAGTGCCTGGGTTGGAAGGAACCTCAAAGCTCATCTTGTTCCAACCCCTGCCCTGGGCAAGGACACCTTCCTCTAGACCAAGATGATCAAAGCCACTTCCAACCCAGCCTGGAACACTTCCAGGGATGTGGCAACCACAGCTTCTCTGGGCAACCTGTGCCAGGGCCTCACCACCCTCACAGGCAAGAATTTATTCCAATATTATTTATTCCAATATTCCATCTAACCCTGCCCTCTGTCAGTGGGAATCCATTTCCCCTTGTCCTGTCACTCCATGCCCAAAGTCCCTCCCCATCTTTTTTGGAACCCCTTTAGGCAGGAAAGGGCTCTAAGGTGTCCCTGGAGCCTTCTCTTCTCCATCCTGATCATCTCCTAGTCTGGCTCCATAGGAGAGGTGCTCCAGCCCTTGGAGCACCTTTGCAGCCTCACTCCAACAGCTCCACGTCTGTCTGTGCTGCAGACCCAGCACTGCAAGCAGGGCCCGGGTGGGCTCTCAGAGAGTGGGGCAGAAACCCCTTCCCACATCCAGGCCCTTCCCATATCCCGACCCTTTCCCAGTGCCAACCCACCCCATAACATGACCCTTTCCCAGGGCCAACCCTTCCCCAAATCCCGACCCTTCCCAGTACAGATCCTTCCCCAAATCCTGACCCTCTCCCTTATCCCGACCCTTCCCCAGAGCCCGATCTTTCCCCTATCCCGACTCTTTCCCAGTACAGAGCCTCTCCCAAATCCCGACCTTCCCCTCATCCCTTCCCTCTCCCCGATCCCGACGCTCCGTTCCCGGTGGCTGCGGGCAGTTCCGGTGGCGGCCGCGCGGGGGCGCCGCAGCCGCGCTCGCTCCGCCCCGGCGGGACGGGACCGGCCCGAGGTCCCCGCGCAGCCCCGGCGGCTCCGGGCGGCTCCGGGCGCTGCCGCCGCCGGGGTCGCGCCGAGCCTGCCCCGCTCCGACGGTGAGTACCGGGGCCGGGGGGCGCGGGGGGCGAAGGCGGACCCTACCCCAGGGACCCCCCTGTCCTGGGGGGCGGATCCCCGCTGTGGCGTCCCCGCTGCACCGGGCGGCAGCGTTTGTTTCTCGTCCCCTGGGAAGCGGAGGCGGGAGGAGCGCGGGGCTTGTCCGGTTGCCGTGGGAGACCCGCGCTGCCCGCGGAGCCGGCGGGAGGGCTGTGCCGGGAACCGCAGCGCCCGGGGGTCCCTGTCCCATGGCCGGGCACACGGGGAGCCCTCCCCGCGCCGCCTGTCCCTGCGGGTCCGTGTCCCACCGCACATCCCTTGGGATCATCCCCGCTCTACCCCCCCTTGGGCTGCTTCCCCCCACTGAACTCTCTTTGGAATGCGTGTCCCCATTCCGTATCCCTCAGGATCTGTCTCCCCAGATCCTTCTCCCACTCGCGTGCCCCTTGAGATTCCTCTACCCCTTGCACACTCCCTGGGATCCCTCTCCCCATTCCATACCCCTCGGGATCCCTCTCCCCATTCCATGTCCCTCGGGATCCTTGTCCCTTTGCACGACCCTTGGGATCCCACTGCTATCCCACACCCTCCGTGTCACCTGTATTCAGCTGCCTGCGACTGTGGTGGCATCCCAGGCCATGGCAGGGAGGTGCTGAGATGATCTGTGTCCCTGTGAGGCTGGAGCAGTTTCGTGCTGAGTTGTAACTTTAGCAGGGAAAACTCAGGGGAGTTTGCTACTTGCTTATTTTCAGCTCTCTCCAGGACCAGTTAATTATCGCTGGAAAAAAAGAAATATTATTGCTAAGGTCTTATAATTAGGCAGCCTACGGAGGCTGTGGAGCTCGGGAGGCAGCAGAAAGCAAATGCTTTTTGTGCAGGGTTTCTGGGGTGTGTGAATAGAGCTGCCCGGGCAGAGGGCTGGCATTTGCACTGCTGCATTACCAGAGAGCTGGGGCACGTTGGCGGCTCAAAAAACCCTGCAAAATAATTACAGGGGAAAAAAAAAACCACCAAGAAAAGAAAACCTGCTAAAAGGACTCCTGTTGTCCTTGTGGAATCAGACTGTAACAATGTTTGTGGAGTGATAGGTGCCTTTGGGACAGGCTATTGGTGTTTTTGGGGCTGTTTTCCATCCCGTTTCAGCAGTCCCAGGGCTGCGGGGTCCGGGCTGCTGCAGGGTGCCTGCTGCTAATAATAACGTGGTAAGGAGTTTACCCACCCTGATCCGGCTAAAGACGGCACCGAGAGAGCCACGGACATCATCAGCCTCCCCTCTGCCCCTAGATTAGGTGGATAAACCCGCACAGGGCAAGGCCGGGCTCTGGAGCCAAAGGAAGGGAATGGGGGCTCCGGTCAGAGCCGAGGGGTTCGGGCTCTGCCTGGCTGTGGGGATGGCATCTGCAGAGGAGCAGGGTTTGGAGCAGGGGGCAGGATTTGGAGCCGAGGAGAGCACGTCAAAGCCACCAGGGCGTTCTCATTTCCTTTGCTCTCCGAGTTCTAATTTGTTCCACATTGCAGCTCCGGCCTCTCCCTCCACTTGCAGCCTCCAGGCTGCGGTCACTGCCGCTACTCCGGGGCTGCCACTCCAGTGGTTTCCATTAAAAAAGGCAGAAAAAGAAAATAAAAGAAAAATTTCCAACAAAGATCTGAGGAAACAGCTTTTCTGGTTCCTATTCTGGGGTGGTTATAGCTGCAATCTCACCACCCAGCCGTGTGCTGGGATGAGCCCCTGGGGAAATTCCAGATGATTAAAAAGTGTTTTAATGGTGTTGTTGCTCTTCCCAAAAGGGAATAAGATGACCTGGTAGCTACAGGTTGATTGGCTTGGTAGCATCCCCCCAGGGAGAAGAGGGAGAAACCTGGCTCGGGCTCCAATTGATTAAAGACTTCAACATCAGGAATGAATTCCTGCCATCCAACGTGGCTGTATGGAAAATAACTCCTGGCCAGAAATTATTTCAGACTCCAGCATGAGAGGTGACTCTCTGGCTGTAATACACTTCTGAGAAGCAGTTGAGTTATGGGAGGTGATATTCTTGTAAAAATCTGCACTTTCCAGTATTAAAAAAGGCAATCCAGTCCAGTATTTAGAGCTGACATTGCACCGTGTCAAGAAAGCTGGTATTAAACAAAATGTGATCCATTTCCAAGGCAGTTATCAGGGAGATTATCACTGCTGGGCACTGCTAGCTGGTAAGATGGACCTGGTGTTTTTACCACTAATCTGGAAGAAAGGAGATGGACATGATTTCTGGAAAAACCTGGATGTGACCCAGAGCAGCTGAGTGTTAATGGTTTGCACAAATCCGGGTGGTAAGCTGAGTGAGAGAAAAGCATCCTGACTGGAGCAGAATGGAACATGGAAATCTTTTACACCCAAAAATAATAACTGTGGCTGTACGTGGTTTCCTGTCCCTAATCTGGATGGTAAATTTTCAGCTGGAGCTGCCTGCAGATGCTGGGAGAGGCAGCACAGGGGCAGCAGCTTGGGGAGGGTGGCTGTTTGTCTGTCCTCATTTCTGCACTGGAGAATTGAAAATTTTCAGGAAAATGTGAAATTTGGCTCAGGGGAACAAAATAAAAAGCAATTATTGCATTTCTGGTCAGAACCAAATTTGAGCTTATGGCAGCCAAATCCAAACTTTCCTTCTCAGCAGAGGAGATGTGGAGTCTGAGGGGAAGGGACTAAAGGGCTGCAGAAGGGGTCTTATAGGTGGAGAGGAGGGGGCCATCCAGTGAGTCCACCCATAAATCAAATCAAAGAGGAAAGAGGAAGGCTTGGCAAAAGCATCTAAATACTCTCACAGAGGAGAAAATACCTGTTAGCCAAAATCTCGTTAACTGAGCAGAGAAAAGATGGCAAGAATCAATATCTGGCAGCTGAGGGCAGGGCAGACACACTGGAAATAAGGCATAAATATTTTACCAGGAGGAGTAAATCACTGGAAGAACCGTGGAGCAGCAGAGGTGGGGGCAGCACCTCTTTGCCTTTTGCATCTCAACCTGCAGAGTTTCTCCCACAGCCCCAAGGCTGGGCCAGCAAGAGGGACTGGATGGAACCACACCAAGGCCCTGATTAGGTGATTTAATTAGAGGATGATGCATTTATCTTTAATCATGGTGGAGCCACGGAAAGGAGTAGCTCGTGTGCCCTGATGGCTCTCCCTGAGGAACACCCGTGACATCCCTGGTGGCACTTGGCAGGTGCCTCTTTTATCTTTGTCTCTGGCCACCAGTGGTTGTGTTCTTGCAGATCTGGTGAGAAGGCGAGGGAACAGTGCTTGGTGGCTCTTCTTCATGTCCAGCAAACCAGACTGAGATTCAGGAGAACAGATCTCAGTGAGCATCCCAGCATGCTGGGGCTGCTGGGGGAAGGAGCTGCTCCAGGGCTTGCTTGTCCACCTGTGAGTCAGAGCATCCCCAGCCTGGCATCCTTGGGGACACGTGTGCTTAGGAGAATGAGATAAAGGTCACAGGGCTGTTGCTGGTTCCATCTCCTCCCCTTCTCCTTTCCTTTCTTTTCCTCCTGCTTCCTCTCCTCTCCTTCCTCCTTCTGTTCTCTCCCGGTCTCCCATGCGATGGGGTAGGTGCTGTTGATTAGAGATGTGGTTCAGAATCCCACATGCAAACATCAGGACCGTGTTGCAGAACCTCTGAGCCTTCCAAACCCACCACACTGCGAGCAGCTGACGTCCATGAGCAGCCCAGGACCTCTCCTCCTCTTCCTCTCTCAGAAACGCGCCAGACGCCTGCCCGGGATGGTCCACAACGAAGGGCTAAGATTGTTTTGAGAAGGAGGATGAATGGAAGGGAAAAAGTCACGTGAGAAGGATGGCAAGGTAGGGACTGAGCGCTGCCTGGGGGCCCTGGGGAGGAGCTGCTCACCCGTTCTGGGAGCAGGAACCTCAGGCCTGCAGGAAAGTCCCCAGTGGTGGCTGCAGAGTCACTCGTGGTGCTGGAAGGACACGTGGTGGCCACGTGAACACCGTGGGCATTTGTCACAGCCCTGCAGAGCTCAGACAGAGCTGGCTGTGGAAAATAGCTGGTTTTGGTGTGGTCAGGCACTGCTGTGAAGAGGTGAAGGATCTTGCTGGGAGGCAGTCCCAGGCTTTTGACTAATCCATGCGTACCCGTTAGAGAGAGAACGCCACTGAGGCTGGAGAAAGGGACTTGGGAAAGTCTGGATCGTGCTGCGTCCTTCCAGGGAACTGTGAAGTGAGAAAAGGGCTCAGTTGGCTGGAGATGTGCAGGAGCACCTGTCCCACTGAGCTGCTGGAAGGTGTCACACTCTTGCTGCCTTGTCCCCGAGCAGCTGGGGGCAGCTGGAGCATCCCTGCTCCTGCAGTGGGGCTCAGCGGGATGGCACGTACCAGAGATTTCCTCCTGTACCAGGGATTTCCTCTGTGCCAGAGATTTCCCCTTGCAGCAGAGATTTCCTCCTCACCAGAGATTTCCCCTCGTACCAGAGATTTCCTCCTCACCAGAGATTTCCTCCTGGGGAGATGCCCGTGTCCATCGTGCCTGAGCACACGGATGTGGGAGGAGCCCCTTTCATTATCATCTTACCCTGCCCATTAGATCCTCAGGGGGATTAAGACCGGGTGTGTCCTGCTGTCTCCAGGAGAATGTGATTTCTCAGGTCACCCAGGCTGGTGCCGGCTGAAATCACACCTGTGCTGCTCTAGATGCTGAAAATTGGGGTGACACCTCCTCCTGATTCAGCCTTCTGATTTTTTTTCCCGGTGAAAAGTCTTTGCCCCTGAACTCTGTAGGAGCTGCATTTTATAGAAAGAGTAAAAATACAGCTGAGCTATAAATAACACATTCAAAACCAGCAGGGACCTGCAAGGAGCAAGGATGGTGTGTTTGTGATGTGGGCTTGGAGGAATGATTTTGCCACCAGCAGATGGTGAAAGTTTTCCCTTTGTGCTGGGGGCAGTTCAGGGTGGAGGAGATAAAACCCATGAAAGCAGTGATTTGATGACAGAGCCTTGTCTTTTGCATCCCTGATGACAAGGTCCTGCAGGGACTCTGGGGCAGTTTTCCTCGTGGCCGATGTTAATGAGGGCTGGCAGGGCCGTGCTGGAGCCTGGGGCATCTGTTCCTGAGCCTGACTGTGCCAGTGCCCTGACCTGCTCCCCAGGTCGGGGCTGCCAGGAGGTGTCACACAGCAAACATCAAGGGATGTCCCCAGGGATGTCCCCCGCAGGAGCAGCAGCTCTGGGCTCAGCAGGAGAGGGAGGAGCAGAACCCCAACCCATCCCTGCCTCAGTTTCCCCACTTGCAAGGTGGGAGCAGGAGCAGCCTTACCTGAGCCTTACCTGAGCAGGAGCAGCCTTACCTGAGTGAGTTGGGGTGAAGTTCTGGGTCAGTGTAAAACGCAAGGTCCTCACAGCCCTGCTGTCCTGCCAGGACTCCTGCCCTTCAGCACTCCAGAGGTCAGTTTTGGAACCTGCAGCCTGGGGACAAGGACAAACCCCAGCATTTTCACAGTCCTGGTGGAGCTGGGAAAGGGGTGACTTGGGGTGCAGCAGGATTACACAGCTCCCAGCCACATCCTTAGCACCTGGTGCCTCAGTTTCCCATCTGCAGCATTCCCTGTGTCTCTGGCTGTGGGATGGGGATCCTGCAGCAACCCTCCATGCACGGCTGGGAGCTGCTTTCTGGGTAAGAAGGTGACCTCTTCCATTAGCAGCAGGGACTTTTTTCTCTGCTCTTTTCTCCTGAATTAGATGCTGGCTTGGAGGCTGTCCAGGCCCAGCATCACTCTGCTGATAGTGCTGAGTCTGCTCTGAGGCACGGCTGTGCCTGAGCCACTCAGGGCTGCAGCTGTGGAAGCTGCTGGCCCCTCACCTGTGCCCAGCCAGGGACACCTGGGTCACCCAACTGCTGCATCCTGCTGTGGATGGGACATTCTGGGGTTCCTCTGTGTGTGCATGGGGTCCCTGCATGTTTTAGATTTGGAGGAGAGGGAGTTCCCAGTTCTGTCCCAAGCAGGAATGCTCAGATTGTCTTTGCTGACCCTGCCAGCAGGTCACAGTGTGGCTGTGGGTCATCAGCACCACACAAGCACCAGGTGATGCTGCAACCTGGATGGGGACAGTGACATCAGGCAGGAGTGCTACCCACCGAAATCCAGAAGGGATTTGTGGTTCCTGGTCCACTCCAGGGGACTGAGGAGCACTGGGAGCCGCCACATGGCCTTGGCCACATCTGCTCCAATCACTGCCCATTTGGGGCTGCCCTGGGCTAAGGTGACAAGGACAGCCTTGTCAGTGATGCCACCCTGGGCCTGAATGTCCTCCACAAACAAGCAACAGCCAAGAGATTTGCCAGAGTCAGGACATTTTTAGAAAGGCTAATTAGAGCCCATTTTCACCCTGTGCCTCTCGCTGAGGAAAAGCATTTAGCAGCGACCTCAGAGCGAGTGAATTTGCACTTGAGCTTTCCGTTTCACCTCTAAAAAATGGGATTGCTCCATAAACTCGTTAGTGAAAGTAACTCCTGATGCCTTGGCTGCTGACCAGGATGGGCCCCGCCAAGTCCTGCTGGGCTCTGCTCTCCTCCTCTGGGTAAGATGGAGAACTATGGGGCCTCTCCAGGTGGTGTTTTCAGGGACAAAAATCCATCCAGGGGTAACTGTGCTGGTGCCAAGGAGCTTGGCTGAGCTTTTCCACTGGTGTTTTGGGTTACACAGGGGAAATGGCTCTCCCTTGATCTGCCACCTCGGAGGTGACAGCGGCTCCTCCGTGGCCACTTTGCTGCACATCCACCCTCCAAACCACTCACCTTGCCCTTCTTGCTGTTCCCTGCCCAGCTGTGCTTCATGACGACCTCTCCCACCATGTTTTATGGGCCGTCCTCCAGCATGGCTCCGCCGTCCAAGAGCCGGCTGAAGCGCCAGAGCCGCCTCTTCTCGCAGGTGCTCTACCGCACCCTGAGCTACAAGGACCGCGGCTCTGCACCCGCCGAGGACGACCCGGCCGAGCTCTCCACCCAGCTCTCGGCCCCTGGCATCCTGAAAATCTTCGGGGGCAACATCTGCGCGGGCACCAACTACAAGAGCGTGCTGGTGACGGGCAGCTCGGGCGCGCGGGAGCTGGTGAAGGAGGCCCTGGAGCGCTACGGGCTGAGCCAGCTCAGCGCCGCGCAGTACGCGCTCTGCGACGTCATCGGCCGCTTCCAGGGCCCCGAGAGGCAGTGGCAGACTGAGGGGCTCAGGGTGCTGGGCGACCACGAGAAGCCCCTGCTCATCCAGGACCTCTGGAAGCCCAGGGAGGGCTTCTCGCGCCGGCTGGAGCTGCGCAGGAGGGCCGAGGTGGAGGAGATGGCGGCCAGGGATGTGGACACCACCACTGCAGGTCAGAGCTGGGCGTGGGCCAGGGAGAGGGGATGGGGGGCACCCCCTGGAGCCTTCCCACAGCACAGGCTTTCACACGTGGTGTGGGTGCAGGGGTGGTGCAAGTGGGACAGTGGACGTGTTTTAGCGGCGAGGCTCTGGGGTTGAGGCAGGCCTCAGCACTCTCCTGCATCAGTTTGGTATCTGTCACCTCAGATATTCACCCCAGCCAATTTAGGGGTTAATAACAAACCCTGCCCATGGCTGGGGAGCAGCAGGCAAGAACATCAGTGCTTCCTGCTCTTTCCCATCAGTGAACAAGCACCATGGCATCCCCAGCGTTGTGCCTGGCTCTGCCCTGCTCCCCCATCTCCCTCTGGGCATCCCCCAGGCCTGACACCCCGGGCAAATCTGCAGGAGCAATTAAGGAAAATGAAAAGCTAATGAAGAGAGAGCAATGTAGGGCAGGAGAGCCCCTGCAGCGGTGCCTGATGGAGGCCAGGGCTGGCAGGAGGAGATAAGTGCATCATTAGGAACCAGCAGCAGTAATGAAGCTTTCCTCCTCTCACCCTCAGATAAAAGTCCTGTGAGGATGAGGGCAGAAAGGTTTAAAATCAGATTTTTACTTGCACAATGTGCTTGCAGGGTCAGACTTGCTGACCAGGCCCCAGAGGTGTCAGCCACAGGGTTTTGCTGGGATGGGCCCCAGCAGCTCCTCACACCTGCAGGGAAGGGTTGTTACTGTCAGAACTAAACTGGTGGTGATGCAGGATTAGTCTGTGTGCTTGGCAAAGAAGAGCCAAGTTTCTGCCCCACCAGCAGCAGAACAAATGGCCCAACCTGTCCCACACCAGGGGGGACACAGCTCCTTTCCCACCCATCCTAACAAAGCTGGAAAGAACCCTGGAACACAGGGAGGGAATCCAGCCATGGGCTCCTCTCTCTGGAGGAGAACAGAGGCAGCTGGAGCCTGCCCAGCTGCAATTTTCAAGTGGAATTCCACCTGGTACTTGAGGACACAGGGCTGCTCCATGCTCACCATGTCCAGTTTGTGGCTGCTCAGGGAGGGGATGCCACAGGTGCTCCCAGCTCATTGCACAGACACAGAAGTGGCTCCTGCCAGGGCCTGGGCCAAGGAGGTGGATGCTCTGCTCTTCTCTCCAGCTCTTCCTGCAGCCAGGATCAGAGAGATGTGAAGCACTCTGGGAGAGCAGTGATCTAAAAACAGCTTCAGCTCAATGGAGGGAAGGGCAAGAGCCCAGTGAGGGGTGCAGGGCCATGTGGCAGCTCCCTGCCAGCCCAAGGTCACATCCACAGCCTCAAATCCTCCCCTCGGATGCAGAAAGGAACTTTGCTCCCGTGGGCTGGATCCTGGGTGGGCTGGGAGTGTGGGAGTGCAGGGATCCACCCAGGCAGGGAAGCAGCAGGGTCTGGGCTGCCCAGCCTGGGAGCAGCTCTGAGCTGGCCTGGGGCTGCACCCTTGGGCCATTTCCATGGAGGAGCAGCTCCTGATGGGATCCTGTGCTCAGGATCAGGAAACAAGCCCAATGGAGGAGCAGCTCCTGATAGGATCCCGTGCTCTGGATGTGGAAATGAGCCCAATGGAGGAGCAGCTCCTGATAGGATCCCGTGCTCTGGATCAGGAAACAAGCCCGTTATGCTTTCGTTATCACTTCATTTGTTTCAGCACTCCTGGGTGGGGCTGTGGAAATTCCCCATTTTTTAACCTTTGGGCATTTTCCAGAGCTGACCAAGCTCTTCAAAGGCAGAAGCTACACCCACAGTCAGGCTGTCTGCTCTGCAGAGTACACAGCCCATGGTTGTCTTACCTGGTAAAGTCTCTCTCCTGCAGCCCTTTCTCTTGGTGGCACCAGGGGCTCTGTCACCAGTGTCACCCTGTGCTGCTGTGGGGTTGGGACCTTTCCCACCTCATCTGCAAACTGCCAGGAAAGAATGTGAGTGATGCAGCCTGTGACCCAGCACCCCAAAAGGACCCAAAACTCCTGGTGAGGGGGGTATTGACTGTGAGTGCCCTCCAGCAGGGTCACCCTTGTCACCAGGCTCGGTCTGGCAGAGGTCCCCTTGCTGAGCTGCAGCTGCCTGCCCACGGTGCTGAGGCACTGGCCTGGAAAACACAACATCTGTGCCAAAGTAAAGGGACTTCAGGCTTGCAGCTCCCCCAGAGAAAAGCAGAGGAAGGCTCACACCATCCCCAGGGCAATACCTGCAGGCCCTTCCCCACACAGGGCATGGCTGGAGCAGCAGGACTGGGAGCACTGGGGTCATGCAGGTGCATCCCTGGCTGAGGGAAAGGCTCCACATCCACCCATGACCTGCTAGCAAATAGCTTAAGACTTTTATCTGCTCACTTACCCATTATCCTAATTAGTTTATTAGCTGCTTCCCACTGGGGAGGACAGTGCTGGCTCCTCATGGCACTAATTAGCAGCACAGGTAGAGGCTCTGTGCAGCTAACGAGGCAGCCCCTCTCTCACTGTGCCCCCAGCCCTGCTCCTTTGGAGAGCACAGAGTCATGGAGATGTAGGGAAAACACTCACAAACTATAGGGTGCTGCAGCCCTTGGCATCTCAGTGGCATTCATTTTCCAAATTATCCCCATTTTTGTACCAGGTCCTGTCCTAACTGGAGCTTTCCCAAGGGACTGGAGGCTGAACTGCACACGCAGCTCCAAAAACTTGGGATTTAAGCCTATTATTCTAAAAGATGCTCTGGCAAGTGCCTTTGAGGATCTGGCTTTGATATACCTTAGCACAACTGCATCCAGGGAAGATTCCCTGCGGAGTCTGCAGAGCAATTACATTAGGAAGGACCAGCCTGGTCTTAGTCCCTCCTGGGTACATTCAAAGCATTTCTTCTTTCCTGGGGCCCATGGAGTTATTTGTTGATTTATTTCTCAGCCAGGAAAAGCCAACCTCTTTCCTCAGCTGAAACAGAGGCAGATCCCAGCCAAGATCCCAGGCACCACAAGTGAAAGTTTTCCCCCTGGGCTGCAGGATGGGTTTAGAGGCAGCAGCTTGGTGGGGTCTGGGGGTGCTGCCCAAGGGGTGCCCAGCTCTCCCTAAGGATGAGATCCAGCCCTGTGTTAGGGTCTGATTAGTGAGAGGTGCCTCTGCCTGAACTGAGGTGCAAACGAGACAAATGCTGAAGTAAATAGTACAGATTTTATTATCAGTCAGTGTGAGGTAGAGAGAGAGAAAGAAAGAGAAGAGAAGAGAGGGGGGACAGAGACAGAGCTCTTGTTTTGAGCTGGTGGTGTCTTGTGTTGGTGGTTGTGAATCTCCCCCAGCCAGAATTGCCTCTTACCCAGGCACAGCTGATTCAGCACAGTTGCTGAGTTGCTTCCATTAGTTTCTTCCTTATCTTGGGAGTGCTGCCAAGTGTCCTTGTGGCCTGTAAATTGTGTATTCTTTGTGCCCACTATCAGTGGTACATCCCTTTTCCCAAGCCTTTTTAACCCCCTAGGCCTGAGATCACTGGAGCTTGTCCAGCCCTAAACTTAAACGAGGGCTAACACCCCAACAGCAGTGCCTCCTTTCTACAGTCCAAGTCCTGGCTATCCAGGGAGGAATGAAATATTTGGGGATGCTCTTTGAATCCTTACATGCTGTTCCCATCCCAGTCTCCATGTGGGTTCAGCAGCCACTGGCTCTGCACTGGAGGTGTTCAGGCTGAGTTTTGGGTGGGATAACCTGCACATTCTTGGGAGGACAAAACAGTACCAAAGGATGAAAAAAACCTAACCCAGTTTTATGGAGGGACTTTGTTATGCTCAGGAAAAGAGCTGTGTTTATCTTTCCAGCACAGCCCTGGGGTTGGTGGGAGCCTGTGACGGGGGCAGTGAAAAAGCAGCTTTTTCCTACACAAAATAAATACAGAAGCTTCCTTTCCCCTGGATAAGGGGCTGGTGAGGGCCTGTCTCCGCAGGCAGTGGGACCCCAGTGCTGGCAGGCCCTGCTCTGTCCCACTGAGCTCCAGCTGCTCCCCAGGATCCAGCCCCACTGCTCCCTGCCTGCTCAGCCTGCTCTGGGATCTGCATTGTCCTTCATCCTCTGGCCCATTTCCATGATTTGGGTCGGGGACAGGGCTCCTGGGGGGAGCTGAGGTGTCCTGCAGACACGTTTGGGGTGGCCTTTGGCACGCCCAGCAGTGTGGTTTGTGTGGGTTTGTTGTCCTCCCTGGATGTCCCATCCGTGCCGTGGCCGATTGCCTTTTTAAGAAGGACACAGGGCACGGGGCTGCTTGGGGTGGCTTGGCTGTGCCTTGCCCTAATCCCAAGGCATGTAAACAGCAGGGGCTATTTTCTCCCTGTCCCACCCCCGCCTCCCCATCCCCATCTCTTTGATTTTCCCAGCAAAGGAGCGCTCCATTTAAAACAAACAAACAAAAAAATGTATTTCAGAACCAGCAGCCCATTCCTCACCAAATAAGGCAGATGTTTTTTTTTTTTTTTGGGTCTGAGATTGTGAGTGTCCCTTTAAGCAGCCCTGGGCACCAGGCTCTGTGCTTTGCCGTCCCCAAATCCCGCTGGCTGTCCCCAAGCCTCGCTGTCCAGAGCCGGGAGCAGGGCTCTGGCTCTGGTGCTGCACCGACAGCGCTGCACTGCTGCTCCTGCAAGCGAATCCTGGAGGGTTTTTCCCCTCTCTTTGTCCTCCCCGAATGCCAGTGACCTGCTCCCAGGAGGTGCCCAGCTGAGGTACGAGCATCACCCTCGGACACACAACTTCCAATTTCTCCTGCGGCTCGGAGGGACCCAGCGGGACCCGCGGCTCTGGGGCTGCTTTTGCAGCTCGGCCCGGCCTATCCATTCACTCCGGCTCCTGTTTGTCTCACGGACAGACAGCTCTGCCCGAATTGATGCTTGGGAGAAGTTAATTACGGCTTGTTCCTGCTGCAGCCGGGCTCCACTGCAGCTCCCGTGCCTGCCTGATGCTCCGGGGAATTGGGGGGGGTCCCTGCGGTCCCCACTTGCTGCTGGCTCCCGATTGCTGAAGGGCTGAAAGCCAAACCCGGGCTCTTTTTTTTTTTCTTTTTAGCAAAGATTGAGTGAAATTTCTTTTTAGCAGGGATTTCCTCTCCCCCCAGCCCTGCAGTGTGGCCGGGGCGGATGGAGGATGCTATGGACCGGCTGCTCTCCATCCAGTGAGGTTTGGGGGCCAGGGAGGGCAGGGACACCGCGTTTTAGCGGTGCCATTAGGACACTAAACTCCGCGCCGCTGTTTTGGCGTCACCTTTCGGGGAGGGCAAAGAACCGGGGGACACCAGGGCAGGGTGGGTGCGCAGCGCCGGGAGGGTTCCAGCCGCTCCATTCCCCGCTCCGAGCTGCAGCATCCCTCCAGCAACACTGGGGTGCTGCGGCGGGCGGGGGTGCTCCGGGGGGGCGGCAGGGGCTGAAGGCGGCTCTGTCTCCCGGGGGGGCTGCAGGGGCTGAAGGCGGCTCTGTCTCCCCCCATCCCCGCAGGCATCAACGCCCAGGCGCGGAAGCTGCAGCGGCACCGGGCGCGGGGGGCCCGGCGGGCGGCGGGCGCGGAGCGGCGCGGGCCCCCCCCGGCCCTGCGGCGCAGCCTCAGCGAGACCAGCCTGGGGAGCCCGGCTCGGCGGGCGGGCAGCGCGGCCGGGGCCGGCGGCGGGGCCCGGCTCCAGCGGCACTGCTCCACCCTGCCCGGCAGCCCGGCGGCGGCGCGGAGCGGCGGCAGCAGCATGCGGTACTCCCTCTACCAGTCCCCGCACCTCCTGCTCCTGCAGGGCTACAGCCAGCAGCATGTAAGCACAGCACCGCGCCGCCTCCTGCGCACCCCCGGCACCCCCGCTTCCCTCCCAGCCCCCCAAGCGGGGCTGCTTGCATGGCCGGAGCTGCTGGGGTCGAGGGAGGTGGTGGTGGTGGTGGTGATGGTGGTGAGGATGAGCATCCTTTAGGAAACGGGCTTGGGACTCGCAGCCTTGTCCTCAAGTCTGTCCCCGGCCTGTCCCCAAGTGCGGGGAACGCGGAGGCAGGAGCCGTGACCGCCTGCAATGCCCCACTGGCATTGGGATGGCACCGGCATTGAGGGATGCAGGGTGATCCCTGAGCAGCATCCTTGCCCCGGCCCGAGGGGGCCCCGGTTCTGCCCCATTCCCCGTTCCCCATCCCCGGTCCGGCTGCTTCCTCAGTGGCAGATGGAATCAGAGGCTGCGAGGAGAACAGTGCAAGGAGAACTGCAAAGGACAGGGTCGGCTCTTGCAGTTAATGGCTACTTTGCGCCCGCTGAGTGTCGAGCTGTTCCAGGTTTTTGGCAGGGTGACACCGGCACTGCGGCCATCCCGTTAGTGCTACTGGGGAAACTGAGGCACGGGCTGGTCCCCTGAGCTGCCTCGGGGAGTGCGGGCAGGCTGCAGGGAAAGGCAGGGCCAGGGGTGGATGCTCTGTCCCACTGTCGCCCCGGGCAGGGGGTGCAGGCATCGCTGCAGTCTGGAGGGAAAAGCTGGGAAGGAAAAGCAGCTGCAGAAGGGATGAGGGGGAGAGGTGGAAGGAGGGCTCCTTCTGTCCAAAGCAGCCCCATTTACCGCATGCCCAAAGTCATTGTGCCCATTTATTGCCGTGCCCAAGGCAGGGATCGCTGCTGTCCTGCCTGGCAGCGAGGAGAGTAAAATAACGAAATGTAAATGTGCCTGGGGGACAGCTGGGGACAGCGAGGGGACAGCTGGGGACAGCGGGAGGCTGCAGCACTCACTGCATGGCAGCAGGAGGGTCCCTTCTCCCCGTGCCCGGTTCATGCTGCGTGTCCTCGCTCGGCAGGACAGCCTGGTGTACCTGCTGAACCGCGAGCAGCACACGGTGGGCCAGAGGACGCAGGCCAGCAAGCCCAGCATCAGCCTGTCCGCCCCTGACATCCTGCCCCTGCACTGCACCATCAGGAAGCTCCGACCTTCGCGGCACCGCTCGGAGGAGAAGCTGGTGCTGGAGCCCATCGCCGGCGCCGCCGTCTCCGTCAACTTCTCCGAGGTGTCCCGGACGGTGGTGCTGCGGCACGGGGACCTGCTGTCCCTCGGCCTCTACTACCTGCTGCTCTACAAGGACCCCATGAAGGCGCAGCCGCTGCCGGCGCAGACCCTGCTGAGGCTGCGGGCCCTGCACCCCGAGGCTCCGCACGTGTGCGGGGCGTGCGGCAGCCTGCTGAGGGACAGGGACCCCAAAAAGCGGGGCCCGTCACCCGGTGGTGGCCCCAGGACGCCCCGCAGGAGGCTGCAGCTGGAGTTCGAGCCGGCGGCCGAGGATGTGCTGCTGCGGCGCATCATGAGCCTCATCGAGCCCGGAGGGGACGACCACAAGCTGACACCTGCCTTTCTGCTCTGCCTCTGCATCCAGCACTCAGCCACCAACTTTGAGCCGGGAGACTTCGGGCAGCTGCTGCTGAAAGCGGCCAAAATGATCCAGAGGACGGTGTGGGTCAGTCGGCGGTGGGACGGGGTGTTTTGGGGTGGGGGTGTTGCTCAGGCCCTCCCTGGGGGCTCCTCCTCAGCCTGGTCCCCGGTGGCAGTGAGTGCTGATGGTGCCACCCCATCCCACGGGTTCTCACTGTGCTTTCCCTTCTCTCCCTGCCCAGGAGCGGACGCGGGAGCTGGCTGAAAAGCAATCCCAGCAGTAAGTGTGACCCTTCTTGTTTCACCTCAAAAAACGGGGAGAATTCAACCTGGTTCTTCAGGGGAGAATTCAACCTGGTTCTTCCTCCATGAGTGAGGGAAGTCCGTGGCTGTCAGCCAGTGGTGCATGATGAGTTTTCCTGCTGAATCCCACACATTCTGCTCTCTGGTCCTTTAACCACATGCCTGCAGAGAATCTGTGGATTTGGAAAAGCTTAGGAGGGAATAGGACCTGCAGCAGCTCTGGGGTTTTCTCTGATCTAAGAGCTGGCCAAGGCTTTGCACTTGTGGCTTCACCCTTGAATGATACAGTAGGAATGTTCCTTAGTGTGAGCCTGACCTTCCTTGGCTGGAGACCCCTCAGTGGAGCTGAGACGGAGCTGGCACTGCATGTGTGCATGCAGGGGTGGTGGCACAGCGTGTCCCAGTGCTGGGAGCACCATTCTGGGACAATCACAGTGGTGCAAGGAGCTGTCTTCCCAACCACATCCAAAATCCCATCTCTAAAGCAGTTGGTGCTTGCTGTGAGCTCTCCTTTAGGATAAACTTCAAGGATGCTTCCCAGGCCCTTCCTATAGCAGGAAAAAGCAGTTTAGCAGTTGAGAAATTACCCAGATGCTTTTTGTTTTATTTTTGAGCAGCCCAGGGCAGGTGAGCTGGGTTTAACTGTCCAGAGCTGGCAGGAGCAGCACATACCTCTGGGGAAGGGCTGCTCTTCAGCCATGAATATTGAGTGCAGTTCATCTGTATTAGGGAAAGTCTCCCCCAAAAGTGGCACCCCACAAAGGCCAGGTGGCCTTGGTCAGCCTGGTCCCCACAGGGTCCCCTTTGCCACCCCACAGGGCAGAAACCTCTGAATTTTTCCATGTAAAGGGTCTTTCTAAGGGGAGTGCTGGGCTTGGGGTGTGGGGATGTGAAAGCTCTCTGGCATTGCCCCAAACTGGCTGTTTTCTCCCCAAAAGCCTGAGTGGGGATGCTGAGGGGCAGCAGGTGTAACAGCTGCTGTGTCTCCCCAGCCAGGACCCTGCCACCCTGTCCCGCTTCACCATCACAGACCTCCTCCCAGACCTGCAGCACATCATCTTCTGGATGGCCAATGCCATCGAGATCCTCTACTTTGTCCAGCAGAAATCACCCACCTACATCCAGAGCATGGAGGAAGAGCTGGACATCAAAGGTAGGTGTGGATGCAGCATCCTGCCTGTTTTCCCAGCCAGAGCAGCTCTGCTCTGCTAATCCCCACTCACAGGTGGTGGTCAGTGCCCTCGGGATGCTCCATTAACCCTCCATAGTCCTCATCAGCAGGGACATCACCATGCTGTGGGCTGGGAAAATCTGTGGGAGGAGCAGCCTCACATCCTGCCCTGGTGCTGCCCAGCTCCAGAGCCAGGTTGTGCTGTGTTCACACACGAGTATGATGAGTTTTCCTGTTGAATCCCACACATTCTGCTCTCTGGTTCTTTAACCACCATGCTTGCACAGAATGAGTGGGTTTGGAAAAGCTCAGGAGGGAATAGGACCTGCAGCAGCTTGTGGTTAATGCCCTGGGGGGGCTTTCTTCACCCTGGATTTGCAGGTAGCCCTGCAGAACTGCTCACTGGTGAGCCTGTGTTAATGCCAGCAAAAGGGAAAAAAAGATAGAAAGGTATTAAACCAGCCTCAGAAACTCTCTGGTCTATGCAAAAAGTTAAAATGATCCTAGACCGGGCAGGAGCTGCCATCAGTGATGGGAACTGTGGGGGATGATGGCAGGTGGGAGCTCCCTGGGGCCAGAGGAGCCTCTTTGCCCTGTTGAGGGATTCCGTGGGGATGATACAAACCTGGAAATTCTAATAACCCACACCCTGGGGGTCTGGGGGCCTTGCTGCTGCAGGTTTGCTCCCTGATGCTCCTCTCCTCCCTGCAGGCTCCAAGGAATCTCTGTTCTCCTCGACCATCACGGCCAGCGAGGAGGCGATGACGGTGCTGGAGGAGGTGATCATGTACACCTTCCAGCAGTGTGTCTACTACATCTCCAAGGTACAGCAGCACACAGATCCAGCACGAGCATCCCCAGGGCTGTGCAGGAGGGTTTTGTTTTAAGCTTTCACTCCTTGGCAGTTGCACCACGCTGAGGTGTTTTCCTTCGGGCTGAAGTTCCCTGAATTTTGGTCGCAGCCCAGGAAAAGTATTGAATTACTGCGGCGTGTTTCCTGCAGTGCAGCGGCTCGGGGGAGGCGTGCGGGGAGGGCTGCTTGGCTCGGCCAGCGCAGCATAATGCTGTGATTCAGGGCGTGATGGAAAGGGATGGAAAGGGATGGCAAGGGGCCCCTGGCCTGGGAGAGCCGGGCGGCAGCGGGAACAGAGCGGGCAGTGTGAGGCACAGAAAGGCTGCCCTGTGCACCACGGCTCCCTGCCACCGGCACAGGGCACACGGGGCTGCTGCTGCTGCTGCTCCTGCACCGCTCCGGGCCGTGCCTTCCTCCTCTGTGCCTTCCTCCCCTGCGCCCTCCTCCCCTTCCCTCTCCCCTGGAAGAAGTGAGTGCAAGGCACTGCTCTCCCATGTAAGCAATATGGAAAATCATCCCCATCGATCCTGATTTCTGTCACCTTCGTGACCAACTGATTGGTTGCTGCCCTGGTTCACGATAAGTTTTGCAGATTTTAGCTGGCGTCACGCACCATTTCTTCCAACTGCTAAAAGCGACCAACATTAATTTTAATAATTTTTATAATATTTATAATTTTACAATACTTATAATTTTATAACAGTTGTAATAGTTGTAATACTTATAATATTTATAATTTAAAAATTTTGCATTATTTTTATTTTTTAATAATATTTCTAATTTTACAATACTTATAATTTTTATAATATTTATAATTTTATAACAGTTGTAATAGTTATAATACTTATTTATAATTTTTATAATTTTAAAACTTTTGCATTATTTTTTATAATTCTTAAGCTTTTGCATTGATTTTTATAGTTTTTATAATATTTATAATTTTACATTACTTATAATTTTATAATAGTTATAATTTTATAGCATTTATAATATTTATAATTTTTACAATTTTATAATACTTACAATTTTTTATAGTTTTTAAACTTTTGCATTCATTTTTATAATTTTTTACCCTTCTGCAAAACACCTGAGCCCATGGAGGCAGGGGGTGAACAGGAGCAGCCCCTTGCCAGAGCAGCACTGGCAGGATTTGCTTGGCTTGTGCAAAAACAGAAAAACCCCAACAAACTGAGTGTGCTGTGACCTTGCTGCTCTCTGCAGTGTCTGTACGTGTCGCTCCCGGCCCTGCTGGAGTGCAACCCCTTCCAGAGCGAGTGCCGGGAGGGCTGGCGCGGGACTCCGCCCCTGCCCGAGGAGCTCCGCAGGGTCGTGCTCATCTACCAGGCTGTGCTGGACCTGCTGCACCAGTACGAAGTGCACCCCGAGATCACCTCCCAGATGTTTGCCTACCTCTTCTTCTTCTCCAACACCTTGCTCTTCAACCAGCTCCTGGATAAGGGTCAGTCCTCCTTGAACTGGCTAACACATAGGGAACCGAGTTGTTGGGATGCTCTCCAGTCCATCCCAGTGCCACCTAAATGGGTACTGGAAGGGGCTGGAGATGGCAGGTCTCAGCATTGCTACAGGCAGGCCAAGCACAGACCCAGCTGCTGGCCCCTGGGTCCCCATTCCCAGGAGAGCCTAAACCCCACAAGGATCCCATCCCATTCCATTGCCCCTTCGAGCCTGAGGGCTGTTAATAAGGGTAGCTCATTAATAAACTACAGCAGCCTGAGGTACTCATTAGCCCTCATTAACGCAGCTGCCCCCTTGTAAGTGCCAGACAAGGCCCAGCTGCCACCAGGAATTGCAGCCACAGGATGTTGGGGACATTATCTGGGGCAGGGGCTGGGGGACAGAGTTCCCTGATATGGTGATGGATGCTTTCCCTGATATGGCTGATGGATGCTTTGCCTCCTCAGGCTCCTCTCTGGGCTGTTTCCACTGGTCCCAGGGGGTGAAGCTGCGGGCCAGCGTGCGGCTGCTCCTGGAATGGCTGCACGGCGCCGGCTTCGAGCAGCTCTCACAGCAGTTCTTCTCCAAACTGGCCAGCGTGGCCAACCTGCTGGCCATGCCCGGCTCCCAGCTGGTGCAGGTGAGGGATCCCAGCCCAGGGCTCGTGGCATTGGGATGGGCATGGGCAGGAGAGCACCTGCTCAGTCTGGGGGTGCCTACACTGATGTGCCCCTTTTGAACCTGCCCTCTCCCAGGGTCTGTGGGTGGGCAGTACCCAGGAGAGGATGCTCTGATTCTCTCCATCTTGCCTGAGCTCTCCCTCCTGTGCCCCTTGAAGCTCCTGCTCCTCAGAGGAAGCAGTTTCTCCCCTCTGCCATGTGCTGTCCCCTCACACAGATGACCTGGCCGTCCCTGCGAGCCGAGTTCCCAGCGCTGAGCCCGGCGCAGCTGCACCGGGTGCTGAGCCAGTGCCAGGCTGTGATGGACGTGGGGTGCATCTCAGCGTGGCAGCCCAGTGAGGAGGACAGCCCAGCCACCTTCCAGCTTGGTGAGTCCTGCTCAGCCTGCTTCAGTCACAAACAAACCTACAAACAGGTCATTCCCTTCCCCTTCCTGGTGTCCTGTAGTACCTTCAGCAATTGGTAATAACCAGAGCCCCCAAATTCAGATATTGCAAAGGATGCAAAGTGCAGGAGGCTTTTTCTGCTGTCCCAAGTGAGGGATGTTGCTGGCTCAAGCTCACTGAATCCCTGATCCCAGCTGGGAGACTGCACATGGCTGAGAGCTAGGAGGCAGCACTGGGGTGCAACCTGAGCCCGTGCTAACCTCCATCCATCCCTCTGCCTTTCAGATGAAGTGCTGGAGTCCTTTGACAACCATCCACCCATCATCCTGCCCAGTGGGGGTTTCAAAGTGGACCTGGAGGTGGAGGCATTGGACGACAACATCTACAGACACCTCCTCTACATCCGCCACTTCCTCTGGAGCCTGCAGAGCAGGAGCCCCCACAGCAGCGAGGGGCCGGGCTCAGCACTCCCTAAGGTAGCCTGTACCCCATGGGGGGGGTTGTTCCTCTCCTGGCTGGGCAGGAGGGGCTTGGGTCCCTCTGCAGAGCCCTCCAAGCCCAGTGTCAAGGGCTTGCTGCCCTTGCCTGCAGCCTGGAGCTGTGGCAGTGCCCTCATGGAGAGCTCCTGGAAGGATTAGTGCTGCTAATCCCCCAGCACGGGGGGCACGGGAAGCTGAGCTGGAAGGATCTTCCCAGCAATCTCGTCAGGGAGGGAGGGGAGATGTCTGTGGCAGTGCTCCCCTTCTCCCTGTGTGTTCCCTGTCCTCCCTGCTCTGCACCCTGCCCGTCCCAGCAGCAAGTGCTAATTAGCTAATGCCTGTAAAACACAGGGAAGGTGATACGTGCTGTGGGTGCTAAGCTCAACTGCCATGTGGAGGGTCCCCTTCTCCTCTCCCATCCTGTCCCCATTCCCTGCAGCACTCACAGGCCCTGCTGCCTCCTCCTGTCACCCTGGGGCCACATTGCGCAGCCCTTGTGGCACAGGAGGAGCTGTGCTCCCCAGTGTCCCCTTCCAATGGGATCCCCAGCAGGGACATGACCAGGAGTCCCCTTCTGGCTGGCTGTAAACACCCCCCAGCACAGTCCTGGCCAGCAGGGCTGTGGGAGCTGTGCTGGGAAGCCAGGACAAGCCTGGCAGTGTCTGGATTGCCAAGGCTTTGGATGCATCTGGCAGCCAGGAGAGCAGCAGGGTGGTGGGGTCCAGGTGGGGAGCGACAATCACACACAGGGGTCCCACAGCATTTCCCTCCTTCTCAAGAAAGAGGCATGCCCGACGCCAGAGGTGCTGGAGGTGAGCGAGGCCCCGGTGCCCGCCCCGGGCAGCACCATCGCCATCCAGGAGGATTTTTGCTGCCTGGGGGGCTGTGCTGAGCCGCAGGGGAACCCCAAACTCTGCCTGGCCACCAGCACCTGCCCCTGCGAGCCCCCCGCCAGCGAGCCCCAGCTCCAGGAGAAGCTCCAGCAGCTGCAGCTGGGCAGGAGCCCGCTGCCCAAGGGTGGCACGGTGCCCCCAGACCCCTCCTGCCTGCTGACACCACCCACCACCCCCCTGAACTTCGACTCGGGCAGCCCGGAGTCACCGCAGGGCACCGGCAAAGGGCTGCAGGACACCCGGAGAAACGGCATGAACGGCACCAAAGGCAGCACCCCTGAAGGTACCGAGAGCTGGCACTGCCCTGGGGCTGTGGGGCTGGGCAGTGCCAGAGCTGCCCTGGGGCTGTGGGGCTGGGCTGTGCCAGAGCTGCCCCGGGGCTGTGGGGCTGGGCAGTGCCAGAGCTGCCCCGGGGCTGTGGGGCTGGGCAGTGCCAGAGCTGCCCCGGGGCTGTGGGGCTGGGCAGTGCCAGAGCTGCCCCGGGGCTGGTGGGCTGGGCTGGGGCAGTGCCAGAGCCCTAAGCTGTTCTCTCCCTCCTCTGCCAGGCTGCTCCCCAACCCCCTATGATTACCCCACGCCGGAGTCCTCCAGCCGCAGCTCTGCCACCGATGATTTCTGCTACGTCTTCGTGGTGGAGCTGGAGAGGGGACCCATCGGGCTGGGGATGGGGCTGATCGATGGCGTGGTGAGTTCTCAGCTGATGCCCTCACACAGTGGAGTGGGATGTGGATGGTTTATACCCCTAGAAAGGCTGATGGCTTCCCACAGGAGCTGGGCTGCTTCTCCTGGGCACAAGGAGGCACAGAGGGATCTCGCAGTGGATCTCTGCTGACAGGTCACTGTGCTGTGCGTGCAAAGTCCACAGCTGTCCTGCAGCTGTGGAGAGCAAACAGGCTCAGCTCTCTTGTGGAAAGAAAATGACTCAGCCAAGGCTTTCCTCCACCCTTCAGTGGTGGCAGGAGATGCAGAGAGGAGCAGGGAGGCTCACAGGGTCACAAAACAGCTCCTCCTTTGCATAAGGAGGAATCTGGCATTGTGGGGTGGATCATCCTTTTAAAAAGGCCTTCCACAGCTGTGCTGTTGGTCAGTAGGAAACAGAGCATCACTGAGCCCCGTGAGCAGAGCTCCCATCCCAGCACGGCTGCAGGCTAACAATGCTTTACTCTTAATTAAATTGAACAAGAGCAGGTTGCCCCCACCTCTTTCTGTGTATAAATTGATATAAAAGCAAAGGATATTTCCTTCCTGTTACTGTTAGCACCATCCCCATCATGTTCCCAAGCATCTCCAAGGTCTCACTTGCCATCAGGCTTGGTTGTGAACCCTGGGGGAGGGTTACCCTGCCTGGGGAGCCAGGCCTTTTGGGACCACAAATCTTTGTGTCCCTTTTTTTGCTCACTGCCTTCCCCTGCCACCAGCACACCCCTCTCTGCTCCCCGGGGATCTACATCCGCACCCTGATCGAGGACAGCCCCGCAGCTGCCGACGGCAGGCTCTCCATTGGGGACAGGATCCTGGCTGTCAACGGCACCAGCCTCATCGGGGCAGACTACCAGAGGTGAGTCCCACCTCAGCAGAGGGCCTGGGGTGGCACCAGCACTGGAGGAGTCCCTGTCAGCTCCGGGTTCCTGCCTGTTTTGCTCCAAGGGTTGCCAGCGCTGCAGTGCTGAGGATGCTGAGGTACCAGCGAGCTGCAGGGAGAGGAGTGACCTGCACAGGACACCAGAGAGGGGGAGAGGCTGTGGGTTTGGGGAGGGATTATGGAGCATAAGCCATATTTCCCTCCCCAGCAACTGGGGAGCATAAAAGGGAAATAAATGAGACCTCCAGAGATGGGTCTCAGCAATGCAGAGCTGCTGCAGCCCCATCCCACCCCAGGTTTCCTCTCAAAGGTGGTGGGATGAGACAGCTCAAAGGCAGAGGTCAGGTGCCCACAGCTCAGAGCAGCTTTGGGCTTGTTTGCTCTTGTTCTGGCACCACTAACCTGGAGGCCAAGCCCTCCACAAAACCACAGACAGGAGAGGAACAGCCCCTGCTTGTAGCCCTGAGCAGGCACAGGTGATTGGCAAAGGGGGGATGTTTTGTGAATGCCCATGACTGGGCAGGCTCCTGAGGGGCTGCCAGAACTCACCTCTGTCCCTGTTGCCGCTCCCTGCAGTGCTGTGGATCTCATCCGCTCCGGGGGGAAAAAGCTGCGGTTTCTGGTTGCCAAGTCGGACATTGAAATAGCCAAAAAGATCAGTTCCAGCTCCTCTTCCTCCTAGTCCTTGTGGAACAAGGATCCTGCAGCAACTTGTGGCTACAGCTCTGGTTAAGGCTGACCTCAGGGAGCCTGGAGTGCAAGAGGGAGGACCAGGACTCCACAACAGCCCTCGATGTGCTTTTGGACACTCTGCCCCTGCACTGCAGCAAAGGACATGCAAGGATGGTGCACGCTGCTCCCACTGCACTGCCTGGGAGCATCATTCCTGATCCATTGCCCAGCCTCACCTCATACCCAGTGTCATCCTGCTCAGGAGCTTTCCTGTTCCTTTGTCCCCTCTGGCAGGGGGAGGGAAGGGAATGCTCCCACCATGGGGACTTGTAGGCAGGCTCCTCTGTTCCTCTAGGCTGGCAGCCCTGTGTGATATTGTATGCTGACAGGCTGAAGGCTTGAAATACCTTTGGGTTTTGAAGAGAACACATGAGGCAGGCCTGGGCTTCACTGTGGCAGTGGCCACCTGAGGTGCTGGCACATCAGGCTGGAGAAGTGTGCCCAGCTTTGGGGGTGGTGAAGGCAGCACAAGCACCCAGGAGTGGGATTCCACACAGGATGCATCACCAGGAGTCAATTCCCCTGGTGGGATTCCACACAGGATGCAGTGCCAGGAGTTAATGCCCCTGGTGCCATACACTAGCTCAGGTGCCTGTTGGCTGCTGGGCTACAGCCCTGCCTCAGGATGGGAAGCAGCCACAGCAAAGGGCTGACACCACCAGCAGCTCCTGAGTCCCAGGGAGAGCTCCCTGCAGAGAAGGACTCCCTTGCTCTTGCTCTGCAGAATTACTGCCCAGCTCTGGCACCACGATCCCGGCTGAAAGCCACCAGGAATGATGGCAGAATGTCCCCACAGAGGGTTGGTGCCACCAGGAAGCTGAGGGAGCCCAGCAGCACTCGGCACTGACACCAGCCCAGGCAGACAAGGACAGCTCAGCACCCTGTCCTGCCCCTCCTGCTTCCATTGCGAGGCCACTGTTTCGTGCCCTGCTGAGCATCTCCCGGGTGTGTGCTGCTGAAATGCCGACAGGTGGTGATGGACAGCAGAGATTCCCTTTGGGAGGACTCGTGAATATCCCAGGAACCGCCCTGCTCCCTGCTGCCGACCCTGCTGTCAGCTCAGCCGAGGGTTCAGCTCCATCGTGTGGCTGCCCGGGCCCTGCACACCCGGCCTCCTGCTGCCTCTGCTTTTAGCACCATTAACGGGATAAACCCGACCTGATTTCCACATTTAGACAGATACTGAGACCTAGTTTAGCCGAACCCTCTTAAAACAGCCTGCAGCAAAGCCCTGCATCACACCCTGCACGGTGCAGGCTCTGGCAGGGGATCAGGTACTCACATGGCATCTCACAACAACAGTGCTGAGGACTGTGATGCTAAAACAGGGCTGGCTTTATTTACACCTCACTGCTGCAGTTCTGGTTCCTGTGCTTGGTCTTGCACGTCGCAGGAGGAGATGTCAGAACACTCCATGCAAGGGAAATGCTCCACAACTGGATTTCAGTGCAGCCTGGCCTGCTTTTCCAGGCAAGATGGACCAGGCACCTTCTCTGAGACACGAGTGCCTTGCTGCTCTGCTGGGCCACGCTCACAGCCCTGCCCTGGGGTGCTGCCCCAGCAGGGACTGGGAGCAGTGCATCCTCCTGCCACTGACTCAGCCAGGTGAGCAAAAGCTCAGGGCTCCTGGTGATTCACTTCACTTTCAATCAAATAGGTATGCTGGCCTGTCATCCTCCACAGAACTTGAAATGGGCTGCCTAAAGCCTCTGGGCAAACTGCATGCACTCCTTACTCCCCTCTGCCCCGGAGCCAGGGCTTGGGGTGAGGCTTGGTTTGCATTAGGCAGTGCTGGGGCTGCATCCTGGCACGTTCCAGCAGTACCAGTGCAACCCCACTGAGCACTCCTGGAGCTGCAAAACAGCCCCAGAGCTGTGTGTCACTCACAGTGCAGTCAGGTATTGAAACAGACTGTAAATAAACCCTGCTATTTACTAGTGTGCATGAGGGCTGGCTTCTCCCAGGAGGAGCAGGGGATGGACTGACTTCCCTGTGTGTTAATATGTACAGCTGAGATGTGAATAAAGCTCTGGTGCAGATACTGAGCACAGCATGGCGCCTGTCAGACACGGTGGATGTTAAGAAATGCTCTGTGTCAACAATAAACTGGATCAATAAACCTCTCTAAGCCCTGCTCTGGCAGCTGCCTCTTGGATCTCTCCATGTTCACTCCAGTGGTGAGACACAAGAGCAGTGAGGGCTCCCAGATGTGATGGAGCCAGTCCTGCTTCCTCCAGATCAGGCCTTTGCCTGCTCTGCTGCAAGGAGAGGCAAGAGAAGCAGCATGTGCAGGTGTAGTGAGAGCAAAGGGGAAGGGAAACAAGGCAGAGGAAGGGAGGGAACAAGTCACATCTCCAAAGGGACAGGGTGTGCTGGCAGGGCATTAATGCACCATTCACTCTCCTGCAACATTTGCACAAGTCCACCAGGAATTCAGTGCATACTCACCAAGAAGGGATAAGACAAGCTTAGGAGATAAAAAAGCAACAGGCACTAGGACAGAAATACAAACAGTCTTAGACCAGAGGAGCAGCCTCAGCTCTCCTTATTCCTGTTCTCTGTTCCATTCACAATCATTTGTTCCTCTTTTCCAGTTAAGATCAGGGCCTCAGCCTTGAGTGTCAGTGTCCAGTGAGTTACTCCAGAAACCTCCTGCCCTCACACTGGCATGGAGCCTGCAGCAGGCTCCAGGAGCTCGGTGACCATCCTCAGGGCCAAAGGGAGAGAGTCATTCACCTCCTTCTGAAACTGTGTGCTGGCCACAGGTGGGGTGAACACAAACTGAGCCACGCTGGGCATTTTCAGCAGGTTCATGAGCTCAGTTGCACGTATAAGGATCTCCTCAAGGTCTTCCTCACAGTAAACAGAGGTGACAGCAGGGCTCTGCACAAATGTCCTCATCTTGGACAGGAACATGGACACTCTGCAGGAGAGAAGGACATGGATATCAGCTGGCAGGACCTTTTCACCCATCCAGGTCACTACTTCAGTGTGTAAATTCCAACAGACTAGTGCAGGTGTCAGAGATGAATCCCACTCCTCCAAACTCTGCCCTTCCACAGCTCACCTCTGTCCTTTTTCAGTTCCATGACTCAATTATTAACACCAGCAAAGCCACATTCAGACCCCTGAGATCTGCACATTTCAATCCTTTGCCGGTGCTCACCTGGGGATCAAGTCCTGGCTGCGGGCTGCCAGCTTGGTCAGGGTGGCCATGAGGACACTGATGGCTCGGGGGGCACAGCTGGGGGTGCTGGCCTGTGGCCTGAGCTGGGTGATCTCAAAGAGCACGGCCTCCAGGGTCTCAAAGAAGCGTGTGATCTGCTCCACCGTGCAGCGCTTGTCGTGCGACACCGACAGGAACTCGCCGACAGCCCACGCCTGTGCCAGGCCAGAGGGGAGCACAGGGAAAGGGAACTGAATCATTTTCAGGGAACAGAAAATCAGGTGAGAGTGCAGCTGGAGCAGCCCTGCTCACCATGTGGGTGAAGATGGCCTCCTTGCTCTGGATGTTGCTGACTGCTCCTGCGAAATCCAGGATCTCCGGGGACAGCTCCACCACGAGCGCAGGGCGCAGCCCGCAGAGCATCGCCAAGTTTGAGCCCAGCACCCTGGGGCAGAGACAGGGGCACAGCTCAGAGCAGGGCAAGGTGGTGATGCCCAAGGCCAGGAGGGGCTGGCAGCACCCAGCCACTGGCACAGGGCTGTATCCTCAGGATGCTCCCAGCCAGGATGAAGGTGCAGCCCCCATTTTGCATCCTTCAAAGGTAAATCACAGTGGGGACTGGGTCAAAGCTGAAAAGGCTCCTCCAGGGAGAAGGGCTGGGAGCTGGGCTCTGCCTCCTGTCTCCTCTCACCTGTACACATCCTCTTTGAACGCTGGGATCTCATAGAGCTGGTCACTCCTCTGCAGCAGCAGCACCACCAGCTGGTTTATCAGAGAGCCATCTGCAAACTGAAAGCCAGCCCTTGTTTCAGCAGTACCTGTGACATCCAGCAGCCAAGCCCCAAAATAACCAGCCTGGTGAGACAGCTGGCTGAGAAACTGCCTGGTCTAGGAGGGGAGCAGTGCACAAAGCAGGTACCAGGCACTTACTGTGCTCTCATCTCTCTCCTTTAGAGCACAGAATGAACCTGACACTGCTCCACAGAGCTCTTCTGTTTCTCTGGATCAAGTGGCCAGCTCAGTGCTGGTTCATGCCAGTTCCAATCTCACCCTCCCCTCTTTCAGAGTGCAGCATCTTCCCAATTTTGCTTCTACAACTTTTCCACATAACAAGAGATCCCTGCAGCACAACTGGGAAGTGAAATTCCCCAAAAGGACCTACCTCTGCCACCACCCTGAAAAAGAGCTCCAGTAAGACAGGGACAGTCTCTGCACACTGCACCAGCCTGGGGCTGCCAGCCAGGGATCCCAGCAGCTGCCGAAGTGGAACCAGACTGTGGGCAGAAGAAGAGTTACTGCTCAAGGTTTGTTCCCAGTTGCCCTTCCCTATTCCCCACAAGGCCTTTGAGTGCTGCCAAAGCTGACAGAGGGAAGAGAAATCCACCTCAGCCAGCTCAGAGCTGCTGTGCCTTTCCCAGTAACCCCAGTGCTGCCTCCCAGAGCTGCATGGCTGAAGCACACTCCAGGCACGCTCCTACCTGTCTGGAGCATCCTCGGGAGCAGACCTGCTGCGGAGGAGATACTGGAACATGCTCCTGTAGAGGGGATGGTGGAAGGCCTCCAGACACGTGGCTGGTTTCCCAGCTGGGTCAGCCCCAGCCTTCTCAGAGGCAGGAAGAGCAGCTGCCCTAGCAGGGAACACACAGAATGTGCTGCAGTGTGAGAATGGGCAGGGCAGAGCTGGGATCCTGAACACTGAACAGCAATCCACGTCTAATCCAGGCTCTCTGGAAGGCAGAGGGCCAACCTGATGAGCTCAGGCCCCTCATATTCAGGCAGCAGTTTCAGACTTGCTTCTGTGTCACACCTGGGAAAGGGAAAAATGGCACTCTATCCCTCAGTCATCCAAGCCCACCAACATCTAGGATGGCTCTCTTTTCTAAGCACTCCAGAAAGAGCTGTGATGTCAGAAGGACAAGGAAGAGCAGAGGTACAGCCAGTTGCATACTATCCCATCTTCATGGAAACTCACAGTGCCTAAGATCTCAGGAAGAAAATTCTGTGTGCCTCCAGGAGAACAAAGCCAAAACCAGGGCTAAGAGCAGGAAAGGAAGAATAGATATTTCACCTCTGTGTTGAGGTGGTACCTTGTGGAAGCCTCAAACGTGTGGCAATCATTTAGAGCTGGATAGGGAGAGGGGAATGGCAACAGCTCCCTGAGCCCCAAAGACAGCCCAGTACTGAAATGTGAGAGCTGGGCACCTTCTCTTCCCATGTACAACACATTACTAAGAAAACTGGGCTGACATCTGTGCAGCCTTGTGTTAACCTGACTGCAGTGACTGCTCTGTGCCAGCTGAGGCTCAGGAGTGTGCACTGGGCTTTGGTCAGTGCTAAGATGCTGATTAACAAGTGAAAGGAAGGGAAGGTGCATTACCTCAGCTGGATGTCCAGAGCTGCTGTCAAACAGGGCAGGTCAAGCAGCAAATGGAAGATCTCAATGGCTGTGCCTGGATCCAGCAGAAATGGGAGAAGGTCCACAAACTCAGAGATCAGAGGTGGGCTGTTCCACGCCAGGAACTGCAAGGAACAAGCACAAACTGCTCCACTATCCCTGCAACTCCATCACACACCCAGACAACTCCACCCTGTGACCAGATGGGATGGGGAAGGGAAAGTTACTTCTGAAAAGCAAAACCAGAAAAGTCTGAGGGTTTGGTCAAAACCCAGGAGCTGTTAGAAGCTCAACACAGGCCTCTGGCAACTGGTTCAGTGGCTAGCAAGCTGCAGCTTACTAAACTTTTCCAGAAACAAAGTGCTGTGTCCTGTGTTCACTGTGCTCCCCAGCCCTCCACAGTCCTGCCAGCCCAGACTCTTCTCTCCTGGCAGTCTGAACACACCCAGAACCCTCCTCCCCTTCAAAACCACACTTGTTTTGTAACAATCCTTGCCTGTACTCTCCCCAACACTGCCATGAAGGCACAGTGAGGGCCTTAGGGTGCAAAAACAAGGTTCTAGGGCACAGAAGGGGATGTGAAGCAGGCTCTCCCCTCTGCTGCTCCAACATGTTGTACCTTGAAGAGATTTGGGAAGCTCTGCCTGAATATGCTGGAGGAGTCTGTGAAGAGCTGGCTGTTGTCCTTGCAGAACTGGACAAATTCAAAGGCCAATGATGGGTTGTGGAAGAGCTGAGCTGGGATATCACTGAAGAGATGTTTGTAGATGGCATCTGAGTCCACAGCTGCCAGTTTGCCTGGAGGACACAGCACCCTGCTGAGCACAGCCCAGCCCAGCCAGCAGCCCTGTCAGGGCTGCAGGGGCTAAGAGAAATCTGGGTTATGTTCTCCTAAAGAGCAGGGGACACCCCAGCTCCTGGGGTGGGATCATCCATAGCAGAGCACAGGCAAAGTGGAATTACCAACTCTGGCAGGCAGCAAAGTGCCAGGACAAAAGGCTGTGCTGGAATAGGCAAGACTGAAGACTTACTGTGGTTCAGGAAGAACTGGGCAATGGGCAGCAGTGCCCTGGCATAAGAGGCATCCCCACAGATCCTGCTGTGCAGGATTTTCAGGAAGGGGACAGCACGGCACACGTAGGAGGAGTCCTGTTTGCAGATGATGTCCATGATTGTCACTGCCTCAACGAGACACTGCAGGAGAGCAGAAGTGAAAATTGGAATGGGGGAAACCACAACCCCCAGAGCTTGAGCCCCACCCCTGTGTACTTACAGCTTTTTGCAGGTCTCCATCTTCTTTCTTCAGGGGTCCTGACAGAGAAATGAGTCCAAATTAAGCTTTGAGCCCACACAGGAACATGAGGCTGTCAGCTTGAGCACTAACCCTGGCTTCAGGGCAGGCAGGAACACACACAGATCCTAAATTCAGGCCAATGAGAACCAAGTTTCACAGCCTCCCCTGCAAATCAAGGAGGCAGACCATGACTGTTGCCTCCAAATCCTTCCCAACACCCCAGCCCAGGGCTGCTCAATGCATTCCCCCAGCAGGCCCTATCCCTAGCAGAGGATTCCAGAGATCCCAGCCCAAAGATGCAGCAGTATTTTATTTCCCCCTGGCAGGACTCACGGCGGGTGCTCTGCTCCACCAGGCGCTGGCAGTACTCGAAGGCTTTGTCCCGCAGCCGCTCCCTGGGCGGGAGCAGCCGGCCAGGCGTGGCTGGAGCAGGGACCAAGGGTGTCACAGAGCTGTCCCCTCCTGCTGAGGCACCTGCACAGTGAACATCACACGTGTCAGCTCGTCACAGGCCATGGCACCCACGCAGCATGCCAGCAATTGAAAGGCAGCTGATTGTCCCCAGGGGCAGAGTGAAGAACAGGAGGCTGAGGGAGAAGGGAATGTTACAAGAATATTAAGGAGATGCTGTCTCCCATCACCCAGGCTTTCCTTCCTAGGAATCCATGGGGCTTTGAAAACAGGAGACTCACCCAACAAGTAATACCCCAAGGAAGGATGAATAAGTATCAGTCAGGAGGTTTAGTGATATTCCTTCCCAAACTCTCCCTGCTCCTAGTGCAAGATCTCTGAACTCTTGCCCATATTCCTGTCACTCAGAATGAGAGGATGGTTTGGGCTGGAAGGGGCTCAAAGCTCATCCAGTTCCAAAGCCACTGCCATGGGCAGGGACACCTTCCACTATCCCAGGTGGCTCCAAGCCCTGTCCAATCCAGCCTTGAGCACTCCCAGGGATGGGGCAGCCACAGCTTCTCTGGGCAACTTGTGCCAGGGCCTCCCCACCCTCACAAGGAATAATCTCCTCCTAAGACCTAGTCAGTTTGAAAGAGAGGAGATTGCTGGGTTGCTGGTCAGCCACCTCATGAGACATCTGAGAGCACACAGCCCTCCTGGGGCCACAGACCACACCTTCAATCCCTACCTGGATTAGGGGTGTCCAGCTCCATGCCCCCATAGCACAGCAGCCAGTTTCTCAGCATGGAGAAAGCCTGCACGTTGAGCCACTGGTCCTGTGTGTAGTGCTGAGCCACTGAGAGCACTGTGAAGAAGTCTGTGGCAACAGCACCATCCACCTCTGTGATAGGAGCAGGCTGAGAGAGAAGATGCAGCAGGTCAGAGCCCAGAGAAAGGCTCAGTGAGAGGGCAGGGAAAGCCCCACTGAGCCCATGGAGACAGGCAGGCCTTGTTTGGGGTCCTGCAGGAGGGCAGGTATGCAGAGAGAGAAAAGCCAGCTGTGCTGGCCCCTTCTCCCCAGCTGAAACACTCAGCTTTGACACTGCTCTCATGTGCACCTTTAACTCTGAGGTACAGGGTCACTAAAAGACTCTTCTCTAACAACTGCTTCAAGGATCAAAGCTCTGGGTCTACAGCTGAACTCCTAAATCCCAGAGCTGTAAATCCCCTTTGCTTTCCTATGTGTCTCAACCACATATCCCACAAAAATCTAGCAGCACTTCTAGACTACTGTTTTCCAAAAGAAGGTGATTCTGGGAATCCAAACCAGCAGGTAACAGACTAACAAATGCTTTAGTGAGGTCACCATGGCAACTCAGCACTCACCTGTTTGGTTCTGGGACTGGAGAAGAAGCCTCCAGAGGGTTGAGCCATTCCTTGCTGAATGCTTGCATACCTCAGCCAGTCAGCCAGCTTTTTACTGACAACATTGGTCTGTTCTGGACAAGGGAAGTGACAGGGTCATTGCTAGATGGGGCAGAGAAACAGCCTCTGCAACATGTCCCTGTTAACCCTAAATTGCTGTGCTTTTTCTCCAGCCTGGATCACTCTCTGACCCAGCAATCCATAAAGAAACTGGTACCCCAAGGTGGATGTTCTATACTCCTCATACCCCCTCAGCCAGGGAGTGAGTGCTGGAGCCAAGGACTCTGCTACCAGATCACCCAAGAGACACTTGTTCCTTTGTCTCCATCCACAGCTGCTGTTAGGAGGAATGTACAAAACCACTGTCACATTATTCAGGCAGTGTCTGCCTTCAGCTCTGCAGCCAAAGCACAACTCCCTCCCTGGGAGCTCACAGAAGCTGGGGCAGGTGATCCCTCCTGCTCTGCCAGCCCATGCACCCAGCCCAGCATCCTCCCCAGAGCTTCTCTGGCACTGCATGGAGCACACAAACCTCACAGGAAACTCCCAGAAACTCTTGCTCACAGCTCTCCAGCATTTTAAGCCTGAAATGCTCTCCTAGGTTAACTCCCCACTACCCACCCAGTGCTGCCTCTCTGCTGAAGAGCACCTCTAGTTGTTCCTGCTGCTCTCCTGACCACATGCACAGGCACATCTCTGTTTCCTTCTCTCCTTGCTTGGTGCTCTTCAGGATAAGCTACAATTTCACACTCCTGCTGCATGTGGAGACCTCAGCTAGAGCACATGTTCCTGTTATACAAATCCATGGCCAGGGTTTGACTGAAGGCCCATCCCAGTTCTGTGGGGTGGAATACATCTCACCCAGTAAGTTCCCTTTCCTCATAGCAGAGATGTCACTTTTGACAGCACCTTCCAGCTGAGAGCCTTCTGATCAGTACCCAGACCACAGCCAGGTGGCAATCTCAGCCCTTGCTACAGATTTACCTTCTGTTAGGGATCCTGGAGAAAGGCTGATGACATTTGCCAGGACAGGAAGAAGGAACCGAGCACTCTGACCCTCGGGCAGTCTTCTTTCAAGGACCTGCACAACACGCTGCCCCACAGCTGCCACTTCACCCCTGCTGCTCTGAAAAACAAAGCAGAGGGAAAGATAAATAATTTACCTTCACTAGAGACCAATCTCCTCCACCAGGCATCAATAGCAAAGTCAAGCACAAAAGGAACTGACAGCACAGGGGATTTTAGCACGTTTTACAGAGATTTTCTGCAATTTGAATTCACAGATCCCAAACTGTGGGGCTGCTTATGTGTGTTTTTACATTGTGGAACTGCAGGACAGTCCCAAGGCTGGATATGGGAGAGAGGAGCTCTGTGAGGCAGCACATAAATAACACACTGCTGGTTTCTGTTTCATTTCCTTTAGTTAAGCAGACTCAGATGAATGTCACAAACATTGGAGAGGTTTCTAAGCACACAGTGAAACTCAGAACGAGAAGTTTCACAAAAATATTTTACCTTTAACAGGCACAATACAAGTAAAAGGAGAGGAAAAAGAGAAGTTTGCAGCTTGTTCCCCAGGCAGCACTCAAAACAGGGAGATCCTCAAGTTTGCTTCTCTTCATGGAGAATCTGGACCTTTGAAGTGTCATTTGCTTTTACAGTTTTACATGTTTTGTAGGTTCTGTGTATGTTCTTTACATGTGAACATGAAAGCCAATATCATAAGCAGAATATCTAAAATCTTTCCCAGGTTCAAGCAACCCTGATTAGAAATCTATTCCAGCAGCCAGCTCTAAAGGGTTCTTTTTGCTTCCAGGACCTCAGTGACCAAACACGATAATTTTAAGCATTTTTTGTAGTTAAGTGCCATACACAAAAATTTGCTATTTTTTTCCCATACAAAGCAGAATAATGAAATCCTTTAAATGAACATTGAAATACCTCTGTTTTTTTCCACATACTTACAATTGATTTTCACTCTCCTTGAGCTCAGGGAGGAGCTCAGGAGCAGGGAACAATCAAAAAGCAAATCCATATTGACAGGGGAAGATCTCTGATCTGACAGGTCGTTTACCTGAGCCAGAAGGACAGAGGAGACCAGGCTCAAGAGCTTTGTATCTTGAATCTCATCACAGGAGAGGACAAGATCGTTGCAAGGTGACATCTCTCTCAGGATGGCAGCACACAACACCTGAATCTGCTCAGGACTTTTGGGTGAGCACAGCACAGTCTGCAGCTGCTCCACAAACTTGCCATCGAGCCTGCAAGAGTCACAGTAAACACCACTGCAAGGCAAGGAAAGATCCAGATGTTTATTTCCTGTGTATTTTTGGCTTTGGGGTGATCCCCTTGACAGTGACTAACGCCACACGTCACCTTCATTTCTGAGTGAAGCCTCAGTGACAACCAACACTCGTCAACCTTGCTACAAAAGGCGATGGGCACTTCTGCTTAGGAAGGGGGTGAAAGGCAAAGAGGGGCTTTGTGTTCAAAGAGAACTTAGGGTTTTCAAGGCAGCGTGTTATTTTAAAGCCCTTTCTTTTTGGTTAGAAGGTAACGCTCTGCACCTCGAACACCCGGGGCGCGCAGGGCACTCACTCACTTGCGGGGGTACTTGGTGGCGGCCACGCTGAGGTGCAGCCTCTGCAGCCCATCCACGGCCTCGGGGCCGGCCTCGGGGCCCTGCAGCAAGGCGGACACACGGGCGGTGAATCTCCGCAGTTCCTCCTCCTGGATCTCCCTGCGGGCCGGTCGGGGCTGTCAGAGTCCGGGCCCCCTCGAGAAGCTCCGGGCGGAAGGGTGGGTACTCACCGCCCGCCCCCCCGCTCCCGCCAGCACCCCCGCCCGGCCCGAGGGCTCCGTGCCGCTGTCCCTGTCCCCTGTCGCACCTGGCCTGCCGGAGGAAGCTCTCGGCAGCCGCCGTGAACATCCCGGCCCCGCCGCCGCCCGGGTCCGCCGCGCCACGGTACGCGGCCAAAGCTGTCCCCCATGGGCGGGCGGTACGCGCGCGCCGGCTCCGGGGGGACGCGGCGGCTGCTGCACGAAGGTTCCGCCCGGCGGGAGGGGCTCGCAGAGGCGCGGGGTGACCAAAATCCGCGCTGGGGGCTGCAAAGGGACTGTCCGAGGGACTCTGTTGTTATCTGCAAAAGGACTGTCCGAGGGGCTCTGAATTATCCCCCACCTCAGGAGACCGAGAACAAGCTGAGCGCTGAGGCCACCCCGCCCTAGGCACTCAGACCTATGGAGAACATCATTACATGGCAGAGATGAGAGTTGGGACTTCTGCAGGAGTGATGGTAAATAAAAACCAATAAATCTATCAGCCTTTCCTGCAACCTGTTCATAAAACAGACCTTTCCAAAACAGTACGAGATGTTAAACCAGCTGCTCAGTCTTCAGCAGTCGCAGAAGTTAAAAATCCATCAGGACCTTCTCTCCTGACTGCCAACACAGCTGGAGCTGCCAGCACCTCGCTGAGCACTGCCCTGCAAGGAGGAGATGCCAGGGGACGGGATTTGGCACTTTGCCTTTGGTAATTCCCTGCCCTGTGCTCTCCTGGCATTAAGGTTCATTAGCACCATGCCTGGGCAATCAGCCAGCAGAGAGCAGCACGTGGGGAGCCAAAGGCAGGATAATGTTAAAATACATCCCCAGAAAGGGCTCTGGATTAATACATTTGCTCACTGTGTACTGTGCTATTAATTTTTTAATTAGTTAGTCAATTAAAAAAAAATCCTCCCTGTAGTAACTGAAGGGAGACTACGAGGAAGAGAGGAACTTTTTACAAGGGCATGGAGTGACAAGACAAAGGGGAATGGCTTCAAACAGAGAGGGCAGGGTTAGATGGAAGAGTGGGAAGAAATCCTTCCCTGTGAGGGTGCTGAGGCCCTGGCACAGATTCCCAGAGAAGCTGTGGCTGTCCCATCCCTGGAAGTGCCCAAGGCCAGACTGGACAGAGCTTGGAGCAGCCTGGGATAGTGGAAAGAGTCCCTGCAAGGACTGGAATGAGCTGACTTTTAATGTTCTTTCCAATCCAAACCATTCCATGGTTCTATAATTCTATGAATTACAGCTACTTGATACCAATTGAAGCCTTAAAAGATATTACTGTTTAATTTTGGAGCTAAGAATGTTTAGTCAAAATAAACCCAGAACTTAAACTGCAGCTGCATTAGGAAGAAAAAGGAGGAAAAGTCCAACTACAAGACAGATAAAGTGTTGTTTTCTGATCTCACAGGCTTAAATGAAAACAATTATTATAAATTACAGGGGAACACACTGGAATAGTTTAACTTTCAAAATAACAATGTTTCACTTCATGACAAAACAAAAGCTGGAGCTGGAGGAATCCTTTACAAGCCCCAGGGGAAGCATCACAGATCTCAAACACACAAGTCCATATGTTCACTCTGCTGTGAGCCAACAGCTGCCCAAATAACTGACAAGGGATCAAAAGTGGGGAGTCTGAACTCCAAACACTGCAAGGTGTGCACATACACACTTCCTTCCTACAGGAAAAAAAAAGAAAAAATATTAAACACAGTCCCCTCACTGCTGCAGGAAACTCAACCCCCCTGGGATGTTACACTGCAAGGAGCCAAATCTGGCACCCAAAAACAGCAAAGCAATTTCAGGGCGTTTTCTCTTTCATATATAATTTTATTTCTGGTTATAGAAACAAATGCTAAGAGGAGAAGCAACATTCCCCAACCACATACATCAAATTAAGGTAACAGAACAGTTAAAATAAATGAAAAAAAAAAAAAAAGTAGAAATTTAAACCTTTGTTATAGCTTTAAAATATTAACGTTCTCGATACATTAGAAATCACATTCAGATCTCAAATTACTTAAAAAATGTATGGCTCTATATTAAAAAAACAAACAAACAAAACCACTGTATCCCATCTGAAGTGGAAATGCAGGATCCCACACCCTGCTGGGAGCCAGGGCTGCCTCCAGCACCTCACAGGAGCAGCAACATGGCCAGAGAAAGAACATGAGCTTCACATCCACTGCCCCTTGGGAAACACACCTGCTTTTTAAAAAGCACTGATAATGAAAACAAGTCACAAAAAAACCCCAAAACAACTTTTGATATCAGCTGTAAAAAAAAAAAAAAACAAACAAAAAACAAAACAACCCCACAAACCCCAAAACATCTGGCTGGAGGTGTCTTGCACAGGCAACACCAGGAACTGAAATGCAAGCATGGCTTTAGTTTCCCCTTTCCATCACCTTCTTATTTTATAAAATAAGTGCCAAACCGAGGTGAAAGGGGTAAGGCTGGCCCAGATCTCTGTAGCAAACCCTTCTGTGAAGCCACTGAGGTATTTCAGGTTCTCCTCTCAGCCTTCCCCAGGGACTCAGTGGGAATGAGCATCTGCAGAACAGGGGGAGAGTTGGATTTTTCTGAATTTGTTTTTTATTAGAGCAATTATTCAGGGTCGGATTTGAATTTCCAGCTTTACCATCCGTTGCTCACACACAGCTTTTGATTTATCCCTAAACAGCTTTTAACAGTCCTTTGGATAGCTACAGACTCTCAAAATGCTCTTTTTGGCTACGTGGAGGTTGGCTGGCAGGCTGGGCAAGGCCAGCCCCCTCAGCACAAACAGCATGTCCAGAACCCAACACAACACATGGTCTTGTAAGATTTTCATATTTTAAAGCCATTTTCTGTATCACTATATTTGAATGAGTTTGGTTTTGCTTTTGGTTTTTTTTTTTTCTTTTTTTACATTCTGTTTTCTATTAAAGCAAAAAGATCTTACAAACAATACTCTGGTTCCCTCTACTCCAAGCCCTTTTGAGGGAGGAAAAAAAAGAGAGATTAAGCAAGTTTAGGTTTACAGTAATTCAATTGCTACAGAGCCAACTTAGCAGCCTGCCCACCTCCCCAGAGCAGCATATAAATCAGCAGAACATCAGGATGTTCTGCACCAGACTTTTAGCAGCAAGACAGTGAAACAGAAGGGATTCTCACTTTTTCTGCTCCATTTAAATCTCATTTTTCTTCAGCTAGCAGGCATTTCTCCTCACCATTGCCCTTAGCTTTAAGGAAGGCTCTGTCTCAGACTGCTTTAGGTGGAAGTGAGGTGGGGTAGGAGCAGGACAGAGAGGTCCAGATCACAGCATAACCTGGCAGCAGACACAACCAAATATTGGGGGAAGTCTGGGCTTCACAGGGGCTGTTTTCTGCTGGATGAGGAGGAAAGCTGCTTCCTTTCACTGCTCCTATCACCAGCCCTGTCCTCCCTGAAGAACTGAAGCCCCATCACCAGGCAGGGATTGCTGAGGTGAAGCTTTCACTCAGATCCTCACAGAAAATTTCTGGAAGAGCAATTGGGATTAGGAAGTCAAATATAACTTGCTTTTCTTCTCAAAAGATCCAAGTGGTTCAAAACATACCCTTCTGTGAATTTAGTGATCCCTGTGGAATTAAATCACACCTGAATTTTGGCCAGTTGAGTAAAATTTACTCCCTGTGAATTGAAACATTAGAAAAACTCTTCTGTGCTTGTTTGGAAGAGGATATAGACCCACCTCACCCCAAAAAGAGACAGAAGCATGACAAAAGGAAAATAATCTCACCACAGAGGAAAAGAAACAATTTCCTAGTGCCCCAGTGTTAGCTTAGCCACCTGACAGAGAGGAATTCCTCAGCCTTACAACATCCTCGTGGGCCCCCCATCAATCTCCTCTGTTAGAAAGCAGGTCCCATTACTGACAGAGCAGAATCTGTAAAGAACTCCCTGATACTGCATCAAGAGAGAACTGCAGACAAGAAAGGATTCCAGCTTTCATTAGTGCCATTTGGGAGGGGTTTCTTGCCAGAAAAGCAGCGTGGGCTGGGGTTGCTGCAAGCAGGACAAAGGCAGAAGCAGGGATCCTACACAAGGAAGATGCAAGTACCAAGCTGCCTCTTCTGCTCTGTGAGAGGAATGAAAGCAATCACTGAAGTAAAGCTGCTTCCACTGGCTGCTCACATTCATTACAAAAATAGGTTTATCATTCTTTCAGAGTCAGTGCCTGGTGCAGGAATTACCAACACACTGTATAAAAGTCTGTGTAAGTACCATTCAAGAGAAAGAAATAGTCATGGACCATTTATATATCTATATTGACACACACGCTCACACACTCACACATTAATAAATATAAATTTTATGTTTACACAGATCTAATTTAATATTCTCTGAAAAAAAAATATTTAAAGGGTTTCTTCCTTAGCTGCCACCCATGAATTGTCAATGGTTTTTTTTCTGTCTTGAGAGCAAAGGAGTAGATTTGGCACAACTACCCTCATGCTCTGAAACTTAAAGTGACACATAAGGAGAGGACCAACCATACATTCTGAAAGGTTTTAATTCAGTGTTGGTAAATTGAAAAGGTATCAAAAGAATTTCCCAAACATATAAATACAAACGTCACAAATTGATTCAAAATTTGGAATTTAAATATAGTGCTCCAAGAAAACCAGGTATTTTTCAAAATGTCTTGCTCAGGCCAAAGTAAAATGCTCCCTGGTGTATTGCTGCCCCATGAAAGACACCCTAACAGAGAAAGCCCACAGAATTCCCACTGCTGGTTATGGCATGGGAATCCACCCAAAATTCATGCACAAACACGTGCACTGACCTGCAAACAGCAGAGAGAGGTGCTGAGCTAACACATCCCAGCCCAGAGAGAGATTCCCCAGCCACGTTTTGATCAGATCAACATGCAAGAAGGCATCACTCCAGCAGCCCCATGACCTTGTAGTGTACCTGCTCTCTGCAGCACAGCTGGCTCCTGTGGAAGCTACACTTTCCAGCAGTAGTGTAATGCTATAGTAGCAGCAGCTTGGGCATCATTTTTCACCCAGAAGGACACAAAAAGTTCTACAACAGATTGTTTACTCGTGTAACTGCAACCTAACATGAGAATCCTAGCCAGATGCAGACCTTTAAGCAATGGAATTAAATTAGGAGTTGGATGAAAGGACTCTGGAGTTGACAGATGTAACTACAAATAGAGGGGAAAAACTGATGAAGAGCAGAAAGAGGAGCTGCCCAAGAGACTGGCTGGCAAGAGAAGACAGATCATTTGCTGCAGGATGGCATCTGCAAACTCAAAAACTCAGTGTGCAGCAAGGGCAAAATTATGAAGCAAATCCTGTTCCTTTAGAGGTTCATTCTTAATGCCCTAGTCCAACACTTATTAGCAGCAGGACTTAAAAAAAAACCTCAAAGATTTTGCAGCAGGTAGAAACTCAAGGCAATTTCCACGCTGGATTGAAACTATCACTTGATAAGATTAAGCACAGGTATCTTTAAAAGTGATCAGGATCCTTCAGTGCTGCTTCCTGCTCAAAAAGACCCAAACTAGGACTGTTCCTTGGAAGATCAAGACAACATGGTTGCATCTGCACAAATGCAATCCAGTTCACTCTGTGATTTGTTCCTTACACTTGTATTGCAGCAAGAGACCAAACAGGTAGTGGGCTGTACTGGCAAAAGTGGGGCTACCAGGCCAAGGGAAGGGATTCCTCTTCTAACCCATCCAGCATTCACAGATCATGTCTGCAGCACTGTCTCTGCCTTTGGGCTCCTCAGCACAATTCCACCTGATGGACAAAAAGAGACCAAGACAACCAGGCTGGTTCAGCCTTAAGAGAAGGAAGCAAACTGGAAAAATCACACCGGAATCTTCAAGTTCCTATTTGCAACATGCAGAGGAGGCAGAGCTGGGTTCTCCTCAGAGGCGAGGAACAAATGCAGCTGCATGGGAAATTCTTCTTATGTTGCTGAGAAGTTTTCACCTTGCGTGGTGAGAGTGGATTCTCTAAGGAGAGGTACAGAACTACCACTAGGTGAAATCCAAGATCCCCAGATCCAGGGAAACCCTTCTCTTTCACCCTACATTTTGACATTCACTTACACACTAGCACACACCAGTGACACCAAACAAATACCCCCTTGCTGACACAGATGAAAAGCTCCTAAACCAACAGAACATCCCCAGCAGACAGGGAGAAGTGTTCCACACCACACTGCAAGGAGTTCAGGTCAGACGCTCCCACTTGCTTAGATACAGGTCCCTAGCCTTCTGTGCTCCATTGTGGGCATTCCCCTACTGAAAAAGGATATAAAAAAAGTAGAAATTAACGCTGAATGACAATTCTAAGTCAGTACAAAAGGCCAAACATGCAAGATCAAGTTTACTCCCCCCAAAATCTGATGCTAGACCATGACATTGATGGCAAAAGTACTGTAAGAGCTTGAGCTGTTATTTCTTTCCCTACAAAGCTTTAAGATGTCTCTGAAAACATTCTCCTGAATAAGCTCTGCTCAACAGTAACATGTCTAGAACAGCATGAAAATTCATACAGGGTGACCAAATTGACCTTTCTCAACCTGTTCTGCAACTCCAAGTATTCCACAGGTATTTTCATCCTTGAGTCCTCAGGCAGAGCTTAATGCAAGGTGCTGCTCCTGTCAGTGGATAAAAATGACTGGATATGCTACAGGGGACAGTGTTAATGGTATGGGGGAGGGAGGAATATGAGAAGGAAAAAGAGTTGAAAAGAATATATGAGCTAATCATGAACTTCAATTTTGTGCTCAGCACTGTGCTGTGTTATCACTAAATCAGATTAAATTGATCCTTCTCTAAAAAGCTTTCTGTATCATAAGAGCCAAGGTCAAGACAAACAACATGGAATTCCAGTGGAATAGAACAAAGAACAACTGCATTCAACTCTTGCAAACTGGGGCAAAGAAAGTTGCTATGAACTAACTGTGATCAAAGTAAAATTAATCAATGTCATTGCCTAAGGTGCAAAAGAAATCAATAGGGAATGGTGGAAAGTGAATTCACACATGAAGAACTTGCCTTTACAGTTTTCCCAGGTCCAAGTTATTGCAGTTTAAATATTCAATATGCCTTGACCTTCATTACATAGAGAGCAGAAAATCCAGTGAAGCCTCCACCTTCACTTCCCCTCAAACCTTTAGTAAATGTAATCAAAGATGAGATGCAACTTTTTAGACAATAAAAACAAGTCAGATCATAAATTTAAAATAATCTGAGTACTGCATATAACCATTAAGGTAAACATTTTCTTCCTAGTTGAAGACTTAATTCTACCATCACACCTCTGCAGCCTGGAGAATCAGGACTGGTATGTAGAAAGAATGGTGCTGTCATCCAGACTGATCAGTGCTGAAAGAATTCATCTGGAGGCCTGAAAGAAAATGTCTTCATCTCACATGTTCTGGATGAGGACCACACTTTTCCACAGCTCTCAACACGATTTAGCAAGAAAAGTTATTTTACCTGGTACCAGGCAATGTTTAGCCAAACCTACAAAAAAATCTGCAAGTGGCAGGACTGCTTCCTACAGCAGCAGAGGGATGCAACAGACTGATAAAGCAAAACCCCCTGACAGGGTGAACTGACAAGCTCCAGACATCTCAAGCAAAAAAGGTGAACAGAACAAAGATATTTGCTTATCCTCAACTCCCATTTGAACCAGCAGGCATTGTGAGCCACAAAAAGAAGAGAAATAACAGAAAGTGTTATTCTGTTCTAAATACTCAGGAGGCAGATCTACACATGCAACCTGAGGATGGACTTTCAAGAGGTATCTACAAAGGAGCAGCTTTATGGTGGATGAAAACATTGTCACTCAGCTGATGTCCTTCTATACTGCTGGATTAGTTTACAGAAGTTCAGGGCTTAATTATTTCGACTCTTCAAGAGAAAAGCATCAGCAAAGAAAAATCCACAGAATCTTGGCAGCTCCACATCCTGAACAGTTTTCTGTTGGTTTTTCATCTAGCTCTGACTCACCCAACATTCTGGAAACCCAAGGAGTCCTGTGCTTCGGAGCGCTCCCGAGCCCCGCGGCTGTTTCAGAGGCGTGCCTGTACCTCAACCAGCAGTCACCCGAAAGTAATGATTCATCACAGACACTGTGCTGCACTCTCACTTGTGCCTTCTGCCTAGAAGTTCATTTTATTGACTCCTGGCTTTGAAAAGGCTACAGAAAACAGAGCTAATCTCTGCGCTTTTCCGCTGCGCCACACCTCGCCTTCCTAGCGGGAGAAGGGACAGCTGGAGGCCAGCCTGCTTCAATTACTTTGTGGTCTCTAACAATCCTCCTTCACAAAACCATTTCAAAGTACTAAAATCCCATCTAATAACTTGTCACTAAGGGCACACACCTGAATTCTGAAAGCCCAGCTGAGATAAATGATCTGTCATGAATATTTTATGTGCCTCTCTCCGCAGAAAGTAACCGCAAATCATGAGAGCAAGAAATTCTTTCCTTCTTTCAGCAATATTTCTCACAAAATAATGGACTTGAGAATTAAACATGTCTGGATTTTATTCAAGTGGTGGGACTTGGTTATTGAATAGGATTTGGCAAAGACAAAGGAAACCTAGAAGGGAACAAGTGATGCCAGCTGTTACCTTGTGGATTTTCTCCCCAGATTCCAGCAGGCACCAAAGGTCTGTGCCTTGCCCCTAATCCCCATGGATATGCTGACAGTATCATTTACGCACACTGGGGGGGGCTTTTTGCAATGCTTCTGCAGTGGAGTTTGCCTGTCTGCCTATTCACAGGACAGCAAATCAGTACAGATGGGGGATAACCCACCAGAGGCACAGCCCACCCCTCTTAAGTCTCTCTTGCCATTACCAAAGCTTTAACATTTGCTAAATTAAAAAATCTCTGCTGTGCTGCCAAGAAGAAGACATGTTAGCCAAGGGGACTGCACAGGGTGTGAAGCCAAAGGGGTTTGCTGGAGGCTACAGGCAGGGGTGGATTTCTTTGCCAGGCATAAGGTGTCACAAGTCAAATCTGCCTTCTTTGAAAGACATCCTTGTTCTATGTGAGGAGCCTGGAACACAGTTTGAGGAAAGGCCTCCTCCTACTGGCCAACCCAAATGCTCCTCAAGGCAGGAGAGATGGGAGAGGGAGCCAAGCAATGAAAGCAAACCTCCAAATCAATTTTGATAAAACTGTTTGAAGAGCTCCAGTGAGTTTTGCCACATGGAAAATAAAAGAGAAGTCTTTTGCCTTGGTTTACTACACCCTGCCAGAATTTGAATGAACCACGGTATGACCTTTGCTGCCTCTCATCCAAGCCCTAAACTTCCCTCTCCAAAGAGTAACACAAGAATTTTGCTGTTAGCCATGAAAGAGGGTCAGCTCTGACCTCCTGACCAGGGTCCATCAAGCTAAGGACCACATCACTACCACGAGGTGAAGGTGACAGCTTTAGTGCAGAACATCAACCACTATTTTCTCACATTCACAAAGACACTGGCCATGCCTTCACCTGCAGTGCTAATTTCAACAAAAGCTGGTGCTTCACACAAGCTGTGATCAATCAAATGCACACAGAGCCTCCTGGAGAGACCCTTCCCCATGGGATCCTCAGGCATCAAGATACTTTGGCTGTTGTCCAGAGCAAGTGATGAATAATTGTAAGAAATTATTTGTTAAGATACAAACCCCTTTGTTTTTAACATCTTTACAGGAACCAAGTTAATACAGTTCCTCTGTCATCCTATTCTCCCTCAGAGGGAATGGAAAGAAATTTCATCTGGAAATCCAGGTGGCTGAGCCCAGTAACTCTTCCTCCTGAATCCCCACATAAATAAACATTTATATTCAGAATTTTCTATTTTAGAAAACCAGAATAATTTGCCTTTTTTTTTTAAGCTTGGTACCATGTTTCTTTAATGTTGTTGTGAGATACTGCACCCATCTTTCAGCATTTGATTGCCTCAGGTGATCTTTTTAAAATGGTCCTATGGTTCAAAGCTCTCAGAAGCGTGGTATTAAGGCATAGAACGTGAGGAGTTTTCTTTCCAGGGAGCAGATTGTATTTATATTACATTCCTTTAGATTCTGAACTGCAAATCCCATCCCCTTGGAGCCAAAAGGGGAAAAGATAGTTAAAAATATCCCAGCAGTCATACAATCAGTTGTCTGTATTTTTTTTGAATCTTAAAAAAAAAAAAAAAAGAAAAAAAAAGAAAAAAAAAGGAAAAAAAATCCCATAAGTAGAGACAGAACAGAGTTCCAGATATGGGTTCTTGGGAGGGATTTTCCATTCTTTTTGGCACCTTGTGATTATAACAGCTGTTGTCCTCCCATTGAAAAAAATCTGCCTTTAAAAAGAGCTCTTTATCAGCTGTGTTTTGAGCTGTTACAGTTGCGGTTGGTTTCCTGTGAAAGCTGCTTTAGGGCTCCTGCCCTCCCATGCCCACCCCGCTCCTCCCACCGCTTCTTCATTCACTGGTTGCCTGTCCCTGTGGCACTGTGGGTGTGATGACAGCAGCCTGGGCTGGCCCTGCTGCACTGGGCTCCTCCAGCCGTGCTCTCTTCACCTCGGGCTCGCTGTTGGACGCTGCTGCCGCCGTCTCTTCGGTCCCTGCCTCGCACACCCGGCTCACCACAACAGGGGTGGACGAGCTGGCCTGGGCTGCAAGGAGCTGCAGAGGGTTTGTGAGAGCTGGCAAGGAAGATAAGAAAGAGAAGCACAATTAGTGGGGTGACACAGAGCAAGTGTTTGCTATTCCAGGCAATGCAAGAAAAGAAAATCCCACTGTTCAGTACAACAGCTGGCACAGGGTCAAGTGTTGCTTCCCAGTGCATTTTGAAAGCCTGGCTTGCCTTGTCGTTCCCTCTCCCTCCATAACCTCAGCTTTTCAAGTTTACCAAACCAGCAACAACTCCTCTCACAGGAGAACTTCCTGCTTCCCCTGCACTATCAACCAAAGCATTGCTAGCTAAGTATTCAGGGGAGGATCAAGCTCTAGCTAAAATTACAACACATCTCTTTGAGAGGCAGTTCTGACTGTAGGTGGCCAGAGAATTTCTCATGAACTCCAACATCCATGTGCTGGGCTTTGTATTTGGAGGTTTAGAGTCTCTCTTGAGCCCTGCTCACACAGGAAGAACAATCCAGGCTGTTGGGAAATAGAATCCAAATATTGAGTGTACTGACGTCCCACTTGTAAAAGGGGCAGGAAAAAGCTTACCCCAGACAACCACATGTGCTCCCATCAGAACTGGGATCAGAACAAAGGAATTTCTGGCTTCCAATCTTCTATTGCATTACTGACACAAGGTCTCACCCTCCCATTAATAAAAGTGGTAAGAAAAAACATTATTTAAGTAGCAACCCTCTGTAAAAATGTCTACAATTCCTAGTTCCAGACAGAGAATGTGCTTACACACTGACTTTGGCACACACCACTGCTTGGAAAACAAAACACATGCAGTTTTTGGACTCTGCATCAATCAGAGAGGAAGCCAAAGGGGACTCAGGAAACAGCACATCCTCTGCCCTCCAGACTCATTTGCAAAGGATGGAATGACTGAACATCAGTGCTGTGTTCACTGCTAAATGCATGAAAAAGGAGCCCTAGGATAAATAAACAAAGCCAACAGAACAAAGGCCCTCAAAGCCCAATAACTTCTACCAAGGCGTGAGAAGAAAGCTGTAGAGTATCAAGAGGATGAAGGGAGAAAATAGGGCATAGATGAGGGCAGTCAGCAATTACAGCTTAGTGACTTAGAGAACCTAAATCATGCAATTGAAGAGAACTTAACTTAGTACAGATGAGAGTCAAGAGACTCAGGCTTTGTTTTGTGAACTAGAAAATTTACTGCCACTTACAAAAAAACTCAGATGCAACTGGAATACTTCCCATTTGGTGAGAGATAAAAAGTCTGGTGAGATTAAAATATTTTAACATAAAAATGTTAAATAAAAAATCGTCTGATTCTATATTAGACAAATGCTAATGCTGGTTAGCAGAAGCTTGACCTATCTGATCTATTAATATTGTCTAATAATTGGAGAAAAACCTTATTACTGTATTTTTTTCATAGTTCCAAAGTAATTCTTGCAACTGAAGAGCATGCCAGGTGATAACTGTGAAGAGATGTGGCAGAAAATTCTGTAGAAACATTCCTACCTTCATGAAAGGCCTCCAAAGCCCAGCAGTGCCCTTCATTTCAAACTCCCAAAAGCACCACCCTGAGGCAGCAGAAGTGCTTGGCCTCTCAGACAAAAAAGCCATAAGAAACCTGGATATTCCCATCCCAACTGAATAAAATCTGAGGTGCTGAGCAAGCAAGAGGAGGCTGCCAAGACATGGCTTGTATGGAATTTCAAAAAACCATGCTTGACAAATGACTAGAACACATCCTGTGTATACAAAAATCCTACATTCATTCACCTGGTGAAATAGATCTTGTTTCTCTCAGGCTCTAAGATTGTAAGATGGGAAAGTATGTTATTTTCTATTTACTCTACCAAGTCATGTTTCACAAGATCTACAGAGCACCATGGAAATTTTATTATTTGGCATGCTGCAAGCAAAGGCTGTTGATCAGAAGAAAATAAATGAAAACAGGCTTTCCACAAGAATCACTAACACTTTCAACAAGTAACCTCAAGAGGTGGAGAGTCTCAGTACTAATAACTGCATAGCCAAGGGCAAAGGAAGGACAGAGAGCAGGGCTTTTCCCCCAGGAGAGGCAGCAGAGGTGGACAGAAGGGAACCTCCCCCTGATTTACAGCTCTAGAAATGGAAAAATTGCAATATCTTTGAGCTGGACACATGGAACAACTTGACACACAGAAACAAGAGGAGAAACCCTTGCAGCTTTCCCCCCTGGCGGTGGGCTGGGGGAGCAGGGGCAGGCAGAAGTGGGGAGCAGACCCACCGTAGGCGCTGCCGGCGATGCTGTTGGTGGGCACGGCGTGTTTGCCGTTCTGGGTCACTGCCCGCACTGGGAGCTGGTGCTGCCCCAGGGCCACGGGGGCTGCCTGCTGCAGGATGGTGACAGTCTGACCAGGGACACCCTGGGCCATCTGGCTGGCCACTGTCTGGATGACACGGCTGGCCGTGGGGATGGTGGCAAACGCGATCGTCGGCTTCTCGTCCATGCCTGCGGGAGGGCAGAAAGAACAAGGATCAGTCACTGCCCTGGCTTAGAGGCAGGTTTTATTCTCATTAACCCAGGGATTAATGAGAATTAATTAGCAGGGATACACATCCCAGGATTACAATACCTCAGGCACCACAGAAGGTCAGGGATGAGTATTTGGAAACATTAAAATATTCTCTATTGTACATTTACTCTATCAATATTAAAAACGTTTTTCCCACAGCATAAGCCACAAGAAAAATTGAAAAAAATCAAACCCATCAATTTGACCTTTTGCCCTAAAAAGGCATCACCTCCCTTATTGGCACATCACAGCTGTGATATGGACAGCAAGCACTGCAAATCTCATAGCTTACTTCGCAATTTCAAACAAACCGGCCTGACTTTCAATACCACACAGCAGGAGAAGGCATTAAGATCTTAAACAATGCCTGGAGCCAAAAGTCTGCAGCAGCTTGCTGTCAGGCCTGCATGGAGGCTGATTTACAAGGAGGTCTTCCCACAATTGCCAGATTTTGCTGTGGAAGTACAGAGAAAAAACAGGATGGAGAAAAAATAAAAAGGAGAGCAGAGTTTCTGGACAGAGGTAACTGCTTGAGAGCACTAAAGCACTTTTCTCACTTCCCAGGATAAGTAAGGGGTCAATTCAGCAGGTATGCCACAGATACAGGACAGCATCCTGCCAGGCAGCAGGAAAGGAGAGGAGCCACTCTTCCAGGGGCTCTGTGGGTCTCAAAGGACAGAGGGCAGGAAGCACAATCTCATTAGTCCTGTAGGAAAAGAAGGCCTCTCCCATTTCAACACTTGCACACAACAAGAGGAATTGGATGTGACATCAGCACTGAGGTGAAACCTGCAGGCAAGCTGATGGCAATGGGGAGAGAAAAGGCAAGGAAAGGAAGGAGTTCAGGAAGGAAAATGCAGCAAACAGGGAAAGTAGAGACAAGAAAAGGATATGAGTGAGACAAGTAGGGAAAGAACAGGCAACAGCAAGAACCAGTGAATGAAAGAAGGGAGCAGGTGACAGGCAGCTGCAACTTAGTGCTTCAGGAACATGCATGGGATCCAGACAGGAATTTCTACAGAATGCAAGTGAAACTCAAGCAAGATAACCAGTGCTGAACTAAAAATGCCAGGGGTCCTGCTGTTGCAAGAGGGGAAGCTCTTTGTCATTTTTTCCTTCCCTTAGAGAGAGGGACCATTGTCCCTCTGCCCACATAAAAGCAGTCACAGAAACCAGCCTTACTGCTGCTACAACAGACACTGACCTTGTAGCACAAGGACCTTCTGAAATGGGGAGCAGACAAGGTGTTGTCTAGATCACAGCAAGAGAATATTTAACTCACTAAATCCCCCAAGGCTTGAATTTCCAGCTTTGGGACAAAAAAAGGCCTTTGTTCTAACTGGTTTTTGAAGATTGCTTTAATGGGGCACTGCCTGCACTTCCAGAAGCACATGCTTTCCTCTAGGAATCCAGACCTGCAGAAAAGAAGGGCTCAATCATTTATTTACAAAACCATCCTGAAGCAGAGTTGCAGCCTTTCCCAGGCTCTCTCTTTTGGCTGGAAAGTGCACATGCTTTCATAGCCAACACACAGGCATAATGCTGGTATTGGGGATAATCACAAAAGCATGGAGAGACAGGACAAAGGAGAATGGCTTCAAGCTGAAACACCAGGTATAGATGAGATATTGGGAAGAAATTCTTCCATGTGGAGGTGGGGAGGCCCTGGCATGGGCTGCCCAGAGCAGCTGTGGCTGCTCCATCCCTGAAGTGTCCAAGACCAGGCTGGATGGGGCTTGGAACACCCTGGAATAGTGGAAGGTGTCCCTGCCCATGGCAGGGGGATTGAAATGAGATGATCTTCAAAGTACCCTCCAATCCAGATCATTCTATGATTCTATGGTAATAAGCAAATTTTAAGCACTGCATGTTTTCTCAGGCTCTGAAGTCTGTTAGTTTTGTTCCCCAGGAGACGAGGGAACACAGTTATTCTGCTCTCTGGTGGAGACAAAAAATGGATGAGCTCTCATTTGGTTTAAGCTTTACCTGGAGAAACATCTTTTTTAATGGCTCAGTGCCCAGTGAGTGAAAACCTTCAAGACCTATTAGCAGAGTAGCAAGGGAGGTGAACGCTACCTCGGTGGTCAGCAGCTAAGTCCAACACTGCTCCTGCAGCTTCATGAGCTCCTCCTGCTGTGCCCTGGTTTGTGAGGATGTATCCATTTGCAGAGTTTGCAGAGGAGGTCACCACTCGGACCATGGTGACAGTGGGGGCTTGCTGAACGACGTGGATTGCGTGGCACGAGGGCTGCTGGGAGGTCACTATGGATGCTGGCATGTAGGCCACTGGCTTGGCCACCAGGGTGGATGGTCGGGGAGGAACAGCCATAATCACTGGCTGGGCACTCACTGGAGACCCTGAACAGAAAAGAGAAGCACAAGTTAACAGGAGAGGTGAAAAGATCCCCATTTATTTCATCTGTGCACTTCCAGCCTACTCAGTGCTGTACCATTAGCAGGAATGGAGGTAGAAACAAACAAACAAAATCAAGTCTTCAAAAATACCACCCTCAAACTTCTCCTTCCTCATGTACAAAATCCCTACTTGTCATCTGAGCACATTTCTGTGAATAAAAGCCATAATAAACATAAGAAAATACCCCAAACCAAGTTTTCTTTAATGAGCTTTGCCTTCCAACCTCACCCTACACCTCAGGTCAGCACAGCTGACAATCAGATATTTACCAGGTCCTGGCCACAGCAGCAGAGCTTGGTGTAGCCAAGCTGATCTTATCCAGAGGCTGGTAAATGAGAGAAGTGAGCTGTGTTGCCATGGCTACTTTGCTGTCAGATCTTTACAGCCACCTAGCTCAAGGTTAGATCAGTTGTCTCTGCACATTCTGCCCCTCATCCAAAGAGGAGTCAGGAAAATGGTTTGAAGTTGTACTTGCACCATCAGTCTCTAACAACAAAGTGGAGAGAGAGTCTTGGATCATCCAAAAAACCACTGCAGAAGCCTTCCTGTGGTGTCCTCAGCATGGCACGTGGGGCAAGTGAACAGCAGGCTCTGGAACAGGAGCTACTCACCGGGCGCGCTCTGGGAATAGCGATACTCTGGAACTGAGGCCAACTTTGAGCCAAAGTCGTGATCGTGTGGAATGGGTGAGCCCTCCCGTGACAGGCACTCTGGAGTCTGTAGGCCACTAGAGTGAGGGGACAGCAGGCCAGGGTGAGTAGGGGAGGCAGGAGCACTCCTGAAACACCAAAACACAGCGTTGGCAAGTGCAGATGTATTTTGACCACGAGACAGCAGCAGAGACCCAGAGTTCTGTCCAGGAGAGGATTCTCTAGGAAGGACAGCCTTTCCTCCACACCACCCACTGCAGTCCTGCTGGGAAGAGCTGAAAGGTACACAGGGACCCCACAAACACTCCAGATCCAAATACTGTTGTGTTATTCCTTGCTGAAGGAAACTGGACCCTTCAGATTTCATTGTTAGACCCACTGCTGACAGAGAATCCCCAAATGCTGCACACCCAGATCAATTTTACAACTTCAAGTCATTCTCAAAAAACCTGTGTCAGAGTTTGAGAGTGGCAGGGAGAAGAAGAAAGATGCAAGCAGAGGCAAATGACTGGCCCTGCACATGCTTGCAGAGCAGTTGCTTCCCCTTCTCCCTGTTGCCTCCCTTCACAACCACTTGGTTCCCACCTCTGGTCCCAAACACGTGAGGAATTGTACATTTCTTTATTGACAAACCAGAATAAAAAGCTGAAAAATTCTCCTCCTGTTTCCCCCACATTTTAACAGAGAAAATAGGAGGTGTGGGAGGAATGTTCCATGAAATTGCTACAGCTAGTGCTGAATTCCAAGTCTTCTCCTCACAGCTACAGGGCTCAAAGAAGCTGTCAGTGCACAAGGCAGTGGAGCTGACTGGAGCAGCCGCACAGAACTCCTGCTGCTCCACTGCTGACAACCACCACCAACCTGATCTCCCTATAGGAGACTGTTTTAAATACCACAGAAGTTATTCCCACTATGATCTAATCCACATCTAAACACAGCTTTCCTGAAATCAGAGATTGGCATCTGAAAACACTCAGTCCAGTGATAACTGCTTTGAATTTCTTTGAAATGATGCCAAAACAGATACGTTATTTGATGCATTTTTGTAGTTGGCTTCTGGATTTTTTTTCTGTTAAACACTTAAGAAGTCAGAACAATTTTCAGATTATGCCTCAGGACTAACTATATCACCTCTCAAACTATAAACAGAAGCAAAGTATACTCACTGTACTTCAGGAGAAGTTTTAGTTTATTTTCTTTGTAATGAGTTTGGCACAGAGATGAGAGGAAATTGAAGTTACCTGGAGGAGAGAGGCCCAAAAGGTGTTCGGAAGCAGGACACTCCTCTTTGCCTTCTTTTTCTAAATGCTTGTTCTACAAGTTTGGCTTCAGAGGCAGGGTCAATCCTCCAAAAGGAGCCTTTTCCAGGCTCCTCTTGGGAGCGTGGGACTTTAATAAAGTAACGGTTCAAGGAGAGGTTGTGCCGAATGGAATTCTGCAGGAAGCACAGGAACGAGCTGATTATTTTGCCACGAAGTAACAAAGACAAATGAGTTGCACCACACAGCTTGGAAAAATAAATCCACACAGCCAGAATCAGTGTTGAAGGTAGAAACAAGTCACTCAACTCACACAGCTCCAAAGTCGCAGGAGAACAGCAGGAGAAAACCTGGGGGCAAGTGTCAGAATTTCTCCTGACCAAGCTGAAAGATAATTTTGCTTGGTACCAACCATTACTTAAATACATCTGGAGCCAGAGCAGTGACTTCTCTGTGGAAAGCCATGAAAGCAGAGCTTTTGCTGAGGCAGGGGGAAATCACTGTAAACCACATCAGAACTCTCTCAAAAGACAGGCTTTATTCTTGGCAAGTGGAAAAAGTTGCCTGAGCCTGTGCTAACTGCTCACCTGCCAAACGATTACCAGGGTGCCCAAACATGCCCTAGAGGACACTGCATCTCACAGTAATCACAAAGCAAGGCAGCCAACATGCCCTCAGCCAGCTCTGGGAGGAATCCATGAGCTCTGTGGCACTCTGCAGCTCTCTGGATGATGACAAGACTGTTTATCCTTTCCATTGTAACAGCCCACCCCTTACAGGGTGTAGGGCTGCCTTTTGGGCTGGGGAAGGGCTCAGCAAGCCTCTGTGTGCACAAACTCGTCCCTCTTCCACTTTCAAAACAAAACCTAAGCTTCTCTAGAAGGTTTAGACAATCTCTTCACTGGTGAAGCCTCACAATGCCACTGGAGGGGAGAGAAAAAGGCAACTTCACTCCCTGCTGAAATGCAGCTCTCTGAAGCAGGATGCAGCAAGCGGTTCACAAAGCACAGCTCTGCTGAGCAGGTTAGGGCAGGAAGTGAATTCCACAATTAATTAGAACTGCAGGGAAAAGCCAGGGAGGCAGAAATGTATTTATTCCAACTGCACTCAAAGTGCACCAAGCAGTGCTGCTCCTGCCAGTTGCACACAGTGAAATCAGCAGCTGCAAGAGCCTTTGCAGCTGTACTAGTGTATTACATTCAAATGGCAACACCCATGGCAGAGGTGTGATGCCAAGAAAAAGTCTGAAAGCAGGTGGAGTTGAGGTTCTTGAACCTTTGGAAGCAGCCCTCAAGTGAACACTGAAGTTTGATTTAGCACGTGTTAACTACATCCAAACTCTCCTCTGAAGCTGGTCAGGTTTCCTTGAGTACCACAAAGAGTCCATGGACTCCCATTTTCCCAAGTTCCCACTCAAATTCAGAACTTACAAACTGTGACTTAGGCAATGCAGCTGATACACTGGGAAAACAAAACATCTGTAATGATTTAAGGTGCTATGATTAAAAACTGGAGCCTCAGTTTTAGGCTGGATATCCCTGGATATCCTCTGCTTGGAGAAATCATGTCAAAGATGAGGTGAAGGATTAAGCAAATATCTGGGCAGAGGAGTGACTGATAGCAAGGATGTAGGGAAATAAAATACAAAATGAAAGACACATGACTACAGCATTAAAAGAGGAACTAGAGAGCCCAACAGTAACACACTACATTGCCCTACAAAGTATTCAAAAAACCCCCAAGAAAACTAATCACCCACAAATGAACTAGTCAGCTGTGTTAAACAAATTCACTCTGGGAACAGTCAAAGCAGCTCTATTCCCAGTGCCCCAAATCTTTAATAAATGCATTTCAAAGCAGATAAGCCATGTCAAAGTAGTTTAAAAGCTTGTCAGTGTCAAGAACTCACCTGCCAGCCTTTGTCAGCAGTCCTGTAATATGGATAATGCTTGGTAATGTGGGCATAGATCCCACTTAGTGTTAATTGCCTGTCCTGTGCTGAAGATATAGCCTGCACAATGAGCTGAGCATAAGAATAGGGTGGCTTGGATTCATCCTAAGCAAGGAAAAAAAACCAAAAAAAATTTAGTTACTAACAAAGAATTCCTACGATGCAGTGTACCACAATCCAAATTTAAAAAGCACATTGGGCTGTAATTTTCACTGATGCCAAGAGAGCAGCAGGGCAGCTAAGACAGCATCAGGTCTCCCATGGCTGTTTTATGCTGCCACCACCCCATTTTGCACAAGCATTTGTGTTCAAACAGAGCTACAGGGCTGAGTCAGATCAAAGTATCTCCTTCCATCTCCCCACAAACACACATAAATCCCAACTTCAATCTGATTCCATTCCCCACTGACTGTCCCACACATGCTTGCACCAGCACAAGGAAAGGGGTCAAGACAGGCAATTGGAATCAAGAAATAGAGTATGGGTACATTCACTGCTTTCTGTGCTCATGAATTAAAGCCTTCAGTTCTGCCCAGCTGCAGCTCCACTCTGCTAGAAAGGTTTGAGGCTGTATGTTATCAGCCCTCCTCCCAGCAACAAGCCCAACATGAAACCTGATCCCATCCCTTCCCTTCTCCAGCAGGATTTGTTTCATTCTAGGAACTTTAATTTGTTTGCTAGATCTCGTATTTCCAACTCTTCACATTACTCCATCAAGAACAACCCTTCTTGTCTCAAGGGAGAATTAAATCTACAAAAAAAGCCACCTAGTAGTGTGCTCCTCCACCCAATCCCAAATCAGGTGGTTTTGGATATGGAACTTTTAACTTTGATCTGAAGATCAGCTCACCAAAATTACATTTTATCACTCTAACCAAGTTATTTTTTAATCTAGATTCCACTTGCCACTCTCCTCATTTAACGCCTACTTGACAGGCCTTCATGTTTGTTTTAAAGTCTGACTACAGACTTCTCATGACAAGGATCTGGCTTCTTCCCCTGCTTCTGCTTTCTCCAACTGTGTTTTGCAAAATACCATTAATTAAAAGAAGAAAATGAGATGCTGAATTTTATGTGCCTCTTTATGGGATCTTGATTTATCAAATAAGCAAAAATATTATTCTTGCCTAAACACTTCAGTGAGTGATTTGAATACATTTTAGGCAGCTAAACAAGCAGAGACTACCACTAAGCCAAGCACAGCTGGAAGGAATGACCTCCACCCCCTGCAGGACACTGTACACAGCACCCTTATGGCCAGAGTGTTCTCAAACCCCTTTAAACTCTAACCAGGACTAGCAATAAAGCCCCAGGCTTTAATAATCCTCCCCTGGAGCAGTGCTGGGTAAGAAATGTTTGTGTGAACCTTTGGGCTGTCCCCGCCAGATGCATCTGCCTGCTGCTCTGAGGCTGCCTTCGCCGCATACTCTGCTGCCAGCTGCAGATCCGAGGTAATGTTGTGAACAAAACGATATCCTGAGGATCCAGCACCACGTGGACTGGCTGGGCAGGAGTTGGGAACACTGGAGAGGCAAAAAAAAAAATCAAAAATAAATACAGTTATTATTTCATTTATTAGCAAGGCATGCAGTTGTTACTCCCGAAGGTACAGTAAAGCTCTCTGGTCATGGAGAAGCAGATGCAACTTTTGCCCCTGTGGCTTATCCAAAGCCCAGACAGACTGAGAAAAAAATCCACCAGAGATAAAATTGGAATTTCTACAAAATCCTGACACTCCCTGCCATATACACTTCCTGCAATCACGACAGAGCAGCGTTTCAAAGTATTAAACAACTCCTTTGTGTTTAGAGAAGCACTTCAAACTTCAAACAACATACAGTGTATGAGGGATGAATATTTAGGTAAAGGGATAGTTTGTTAGTATGACTTGTTAAGGAACAACACACCAACCTCCTTGTAACACAGATCATAGTTAATCAATCCTTCTAAGGACACTTCTACAGCATCAGAACTAAAGCACCCAGGGCAGGGATCTGCCATGAAGGTCCCTGACATCACATCTGAGCTCCACAAGCCTTTCCCTGACACCAAACAGCTGGAGACAGGCGTTTCCTTGATTCACCCCACACCCATGCACCCAGCAAAGGGGAGCTGCACTCACTGCCTGCACACAGAGGCAGCCCAGCATCAGTTCTGGCTGGAAAAGGCACATTCAGAGTGGCAGGGCCACCACAAGATGGCATTGCAGGAACGGTGACTGAGCACCACAGGCTATGAAAGGTGATAAAATGCTACAAACACATAAAAGGGGGCCATAATTTGCAACATCACTCAGGCGCACAGAAATGAGTGCTGCAAGATGAGAACTAATTAGAAAGGCTTGTCTAGGGATCACACGTTCTTGATTTTTAGGGTTGGAAGAATCAAAGAATGGTTTGGACTGGAAGAGCCCTTAAAGATCACCTTGTTCCAGCCCCCTGCCATGGGCAGGCACACCTCCCACTGGACCAGGTTTTTCCAAGCCCTATCCAAACTGGCCTGGAAGGATGGGAGGAGAGGGATAAGTCTGGGAAGCTGAAGTTCCCTTTCTGTGTCTCTCCCTGTCCTGTGCTGTCCAGAATTGAGGGATTCAGTGCCAGAACAGCAGGATGCACAGCCAAATCCCAGGATTACAAATGTCTTCTAGGAGCAGAGAAACAGTAAACAAGAAAGCAAACCAATACACAGAAGATTTACATAGCAAAACAAGCCGTTCAAATGGTATGAAAAGATGCAAATTGAAGCTCACAGCTGGAACTAGAATTCAGTAAAACTGGCATAAACAATCCTCTTACTGGTGAAATGCCCAATAACTGACAAACAAATGCTGACACTCATCACAGCACTGCACCAAATGCTGTAGGAAAAAACCCTGAACATGGTCCCTTCCTCAAAAGGTGACTGGCTGGATAGCTTCTCCTACATAGACACAGGGATGGAGAGGAAGCAGTGAGACAACCCCTCTTTGCTCAGTGGGCAATACTTTATGTGCAGAAGCAATTTGGCAGTGTAAGGAATGAGCATTTCCTACCACAGTCCAGCCTGTAAACTGAGAAGTGCTGCTACTCCTTGTGGTGTCTCTGCAAATGGCTGCAGTGCTGAGCTCAGCACAACCCAGACTGGTTTCTTTTAAAAGTGAATTTCAGAATGGGGGAGCTGGGGGCAGAGAAAAGGCAGAAGAAATATCCAGCAACAACAAACCCTTGAAACAGGGAACCCAAGCTCACTCCTGCCCCATATACCAGCCTTGTACAAACCCTGGTAACCCTTTCAGTGCCCCCCACTAGTGCTGGGCATTCATGGGTGATGCTGTTCAGCAGCACAGCAGAAGGTAAAGCTTTCAGGTAGTGCAAGGTATAAAATGTTGATGAGCCCATACTTACAAATCTCCCTTTGCCAGAGATAAAGGCATTTCCTGCCCAGCCTTTCAAAGAGCAGAGACCTATTTGTGCAGGAAAATGAATGAAAATTTCCTACTCCAAGCTTTGGAAGTGGGTAATACTAAACCACAGAAGACACTCTTGATGTCTTAGTATTCACATGAGGAGCTGGTGTGAATTTAATTATTCTGCTGTCACTTTTCCATAGCTTCTTCACATACACACTTCTTATAACGTGCAGATAATTACAACTGAAAGCCATTTTCATACATGAAACAATGACAAACTAAAACCACAGTGATTGTTTTTGTGTTTGGCACCCAAGCAATTATTGTAACACACGGGCTAGAAGTGGAATAGGATGAAACAGTTTTCTGATTTTGTTATTTGTCTGCAGAAATACACAAACAGCAAACCACAGAGACAGCAGCCAAAACTCAGGACAAAGATATGGAAGAAAGAAAAGTTCTCCAATAAATCCATGCTCTGCAGAGCTGTATTTCTTGCCTTCTCTTTTTAATAAATACATAAATAAAAATAGATGAAAGAATTTATTCCTTTATTCAGGATCAGCAGAGCAAGCAGCTCAGTTTTTGCCTCTCCAGCTGTAGCGTCTGAATTTCAAGTATGATCTCTTGCTAAAAAAAAAAAAACAAACAAAGAAAAAACCAAAGGGAGAAACCCATTCCTTGCAGGGCTGTGATTCTCTGGAGTGTTGACAAAGCCCTTCCAAACTAAAGTGTTAATAACTTGTAGAAAAGCCAGGCTCTCCCAGCAGACATTCACTGAAGAACAGGATCATGATCATCCCCTAAAGAAGCAGCTGCCCCCTGGGACAGCCACAGTGATACCACAGATCTGGAAGAGATTAATCTTTTATCAGAATGAAGCTCTTTTGTCCAGGCAGATCTGCTTCCTTTCAGCCTGGATCAATGATCAAATCAAGAGATGTGGGGACAGAACAAACACCAGGTTCGGGCACTCCAAGCACAGACAGGGTAACGCGTGCTGCTGAGTGCTCAAGCTCTCAGTCAATCATCACAGCTCTTCAGAGGGGAGGCAGAAAGAGCTGACTACTGGAAAAAACAAGGAGACACAATCTGTTCCCCTCCCCACATGGGACAGAAGGAGTGAAGAAACAGTTTTACTAAAAATACCCCTCTGAGGGTTAAGTTAAAATTAAACATTAGTGCAGTCAAAAGAAAACAAGCAAACACAATGCAGTGACATCAGTTTCCTGGAGTTCCTGGAATTCTCCTCACCACCCAAAGCCAGGGGCTGGCCGGGGATGCTTGCATGCACTCACACCCCCTTTAAAAATATTATGAAACAAAGAGTTTTCCCTACAAACACCTGTTTGTGCTATAAAGCAAACATCAACTGCAAGGATACCAATAATGATTTGTTGGATATTAACATGGCATCAATACTTGCCCATAACTTGATCCATGTTGATGCTATAACCTTTCACTGAGAAAAGCACCCCTAGGTCTGCAATTTCACCCTGCTCTGACATCCCACCACACTGCTGTGATCCATGCTCACTGTCCAGGCTGGCAAACTCAGCTTACAAGCAATCCAAGCTAATTTGGGTTAGGCTTGCTTGATACTGAAGAGAGCATTTTGGAGAGGAACCAAGTGTTCTGCACCACTGAAAAGCACACAGACCATGGAAATAACCCAGCTGCAGTTACCCACAATCTTAATCCTATGGTACCATGGATAATGCCCCAAGTGCCAGAGATCTTTGATATCCATTGAGGATTCAGCATCTCAACGTGAAACGGTGACTGCAGGCAGCCACTGAGCCACAGCTCTCTAAATACCATGCTGAGAACTCAGCTTTAGAATCAGACTACAACCACGTGCTGAATCACACCAGTCCTCTGCAGCATGTTTTCCATTTCAGACTTAACCCTTCTCTGGCAGGAAAGCCAGCAAGATGAGGGCTGAAGGCAGTGTCTGCAATACACTCACCCATGTAAGTGGCAGGATGCCTTTTAAACACGGGGCTTGAACGTTCTTTGGAACACCACAATTCACTTTCAACTCCTGCCAAGAGGAACCCAGCCTGCAAGTTCACAGCACTTGCTAGCAGCAATTAACTCTAAGCTGCTGGAGAGTGTGTACAATGTGCTGCACTGCTATTGGAATGTCCACAATCAGTTTGTTTAACCAAAGAATCAGCCTGCAAAAATAGGGTGTACCACTGTGTGCATGGGGCATTCACACCAGGACACTGTGTGTTGCTTGTCTACTCTCATTAAAAAAAGAAAGAAAGGAAAAAGGATAGAGCAGATCAAGAGAAGGTACTGACAGGGATAAGCAGGATGATTGGAGATATGGAATGGATTTCACACAAGAAAAAATTGTTAAAGACAGAAGCTGAGGTGCAAGTGACAGAGCTTTAAAAACAAAGCCAACAGGAAGTGTGTAGCTCTTGGCCTCTTGCACCTGAAGAGATGGTGAGCACAAAATGAAACCAAGCAGCACGCCCAAAACAAAAGAAAGTGCTTCTATTTCTGTGGCTACACTGTGGGGTGACTGTGGGGTAAGACAGGGCTGATGAGAAAGGCTGTGTGAATGGAGAAGGCCAGAACACAAATTCTTGGGGAAAGGGAAGGACAGAGAAACCATCAGGGCTTTAGAAGACAGTCATAAGTCCCTGGTCCAAAGCAGTCTCCTATCCAAAAAAATGGAGGCAAACTACACCTAAGTCAGCATTACTCTGGTTTTTATGTTACACAATCCCCAAGATATCCATGTCTGAGGACAGAACACTGCTAGAGGGATCTGTTCCCTGGGCACATTGAGATTCTCACATAAAGATTTCCACAGTCTCTCAATACTAGGCATGTTTTATAGACTAGGCAGTAATAAAAATAAAAATAAAAATGAAGCAACAAGTACTTACATTATTTATTTATGGTCATATTACAAGTCTGTGAACAATCTGGAAACCAAAACACTCCCAAATACCAGTGCCAACTTCCCCAGAAGGAGAGGCAGTAGTACAATGCAGGAAAGTTGCCCTATTACTCAACTGAGGGATCAAGCTATGGAGGCTAAATTTAAACCAGGTATATGGAAAAGCACATATCCTCTCTAAGACAAAGAGGAAAGATTACCTGGGGTCCCATAAATAATTGCTCACCTGACTTGGAATCTGCACTGCTAAAGAAGAACAAAACCAAAATTGCTGGTTTAGGTTATGGTATGCACATGGTAGCGCCTTTGAAAAATTCCCATGTGCACATATGTGATGCAGGTAAGAAACACAGCAGGGATAAGAGTTACAGCCTTGGCCACGCTGCCAATACACAGATTCCAGTCTGAATGGGCATTTTTAAAGCCCCTGTTGGGTACAGAGAAAAAAAAAATAAAAAATCACCATTTCTTATAACCCTCCCCAGTCTGTTCCTCAAATGCAAGCTGGAAGTGTGTTGCCCTGGGCACAAGGACTATGGTTAGAGAAATAGCACAAACCTCTGACAACCACAATACTCCACTTCATAAGCCTGCAAAAAGGGGCATGAAGATACAGGGACGCTTTTCATGTGCAACAAGCAAGAATCAGGTCAAAGTACAGCCCTTGGACTTGCGAAACAAGCCTTTCCACGATACACCAATCAGCAAGAATGGCTGAGAATCCTCCACTGCTCTCACCTTCCCCAGCCTAGCCCCAAAATTGTAACTTAAAGAAAGGCAAGTCCTTGCACGTTGTGTGTTTCAGACAGGTTTCAGAAGCAATCACAAGTGGTGAGACTGCCAAAACCGAGCTGGATTTTGATGTGAAAGGAGAAATCTGAGAGCTCCCCTGCCTTCTTAATGCTGAAGAAAACCAAAGCTGTCGAACAAGCCACAAGTGAGAGAAAGTGAGCTATCCACGAGAGGTGAAATTGTTATTACTCGTCAGTGCTCCAGTGGTTCCCCTGGAAAGGAAGTGACCTCACTCCAACTGTGGATTCAGTGAGCATTTCATACTCACTGGGGAAGAGGAAGTGCTCCTGTAGCTGGTGACATCTGCAACCCTTCCTCCAGCACATGGCTTGGCACATGTCCTCTAGCACACGGTCCATTATCTGCAATAAACATGCGCAGGAACTCCCCAGCCCAGCACAGGCTGCTGCCTCTCTTATGTGATGTATATGCATCATCCTCCTCGGCTTGTGGTTTGGAGACTTGGGTGATTAAAAATAATCACCTCTCTGTCCAACCGTGGGAGTTGCCTGAGCTGTGCATTCTGCCTGAGTGCAGGAAGTAATGTATAACTGAGATGATGCAAAAGAGCCTGCAAAAAACCTGCCTTGGAGCTCTTCAGCAGCGCTTCAGTTCAATGGCTCACAGTGCTCTGGGAAGAGGCAAAGCCTCAATGAAATGGAACAGGGAATATTTATGCATCCTGCTCCAGTGAGTGAAGGCATCCACTGAAACCAGGCTTCATTCAGCTTCCCCTACACAGAGTAAACGTGCAAGTGCAGGCTAAATCCCAAGGGTTGTGAAACAGCAGTGCATGGCTATCCTAGAGCCTATAAAGAGCCCCCCTCCTTTTTCCCAGCCAAGTCTGGATCAAAGCAGAGCCATGGAACATGGCTCACACACACTCATGTCATGCTTTATGGAATAAGAGCTCAATACATAATTTATCTACTACACACGCCTATGAAGTAGTAATTACACTGTGCATGCATAAAAATCAGACAATGAATTTAAATGACCTGTTAAAGGCCACAAAACAAGTTGGTGGCTAAGTCAAGATAATTGCAGTTACCTCTGAGTAATCCACTATCAGAGCAAGCAATGTGCTACTGAACTCATTTCTCTCAGTGAAAAAAGGACCATATGAAATCAAACAATTCAGCTGACACCTTCTGGTTTACCAATCAAGCTTATAGAACAAAAGAAGTTGATCTTTCATTATTCATGCCATTAACTGCATTGCAAACTAGTTATCAACCCTTCTAGTAACAGCCAAACATGGGCAGGCACATTAAGAGCTAACAGTTAAAATATCAATCTGGCTTCACACACAAATATGTACCAGTCTAGCTGGTAACACTGACCCTCACCAGGCACTTTTCAAGCAGTTCTCACAGGACCCTAAGGACTCTTACTCCTACACGTCAGAGAACTTTTTTTGCTGATAAAGACTTTGTTTGTGAGCTAAGAATCCATGACCTTTCTGTGAAAAAAACCCAAACAAGTACAAGACAAAACGTTCACGCCCCAAGTTATTCTAGTGCAGAGATAAGACAGAAGTGGCAACTGTAAAATATGAATAATACTACTGACCTCCAGAGTAGGACATTTAGTATTTCTATATTGTTGTCTCTGTGTGTGTGTGTATATCTTTATACATATATCTCACTGAGAACATGTCTAGAATAGGGAAGCAAGTAGAAAGAAAGAATTTAATTTTCACAGATATTAAAACCACCCCAGCTCTGAGGGGCAAGGCTGCAGAAAGATGCTATTTGGTAAACTGAGTTAAGTTACTGCTACAGGGCCATTAACAATGACTAGACCACAGTAAAAAGGAAGCTAAACATGGTAAATCTAAACTCCAAGTCAGTAAGACTTTGAGACCAGGAATAGAGTCCTGCATCACACCTTGTCTCTGTAGATCTGATAATAATCCAAGCACAAGCCATTCTGTGGCACGGGTTACAATACAGAGTCACATACATGCAGATATTGTGCATTTATCACAAAATCAGGCAAAGTGAAGTGTTTGCAGCATAGGTGAGAAACTCTGTGGAACCACTGCCACTCAAAGAGGAGCCTCCAAATCCAAGGTGCAGAAGATTGAAGCCATGTACTGACAGACAATTCCTTAACTCCTGAAATTGTTCAGTTTTATCTCCAAAAAGTAGAGCTGAATTCAAGCAAACCCCACATGATTTTTCACAGAGCTTTTCAATGCCTTGAACCTACTGAGGAGCAATTTAGTGCTACTCTGACCTTTCATATGTTGTGTAAAACGGCAGGCTGCTTCTACTGAGCTCCTACAACCACAGTGGCCTTTTCCTTTCTGGAAAAGGAAAGAAAAATGCAAGTCTGATTTTTTTGAAAAGGAGTTTTGAACTCAAATCAGGAACAAATAATCCATGCCTGTTTGCAACCCTCCCAGCATGCTGCCAACCAACATTTTCCCTTACAGCTGTACAACAGCACTCAAAACACATCCACACACAGCCCCTCCTGGAGACAAAACACCTAGCTGAGAAAACAGTGAGCACATTTCTCCCCAGGAATAAGCAGGAATCTTGCTTTGCAAAGCTGCTGAGGGTGGCAGGTTTGGTTTTGTTTAACTAAAGCTCATTCCCTCTCTAGGCACTGCACTTTGCAGAGGGAAAATAAATAGGCTGGAAAAAACCCAGAAGCTGGCAGGGGAGAACCTGCAGGGAAGCAAGCTGCAGTGTAAACAGGGAGGCAGAGCAGGGCTGGGGGTCAGCAGGGCAGGACTGGATCGGGCGGGGGAGTGCAGGTACAGCCCCTGCCCTACCACCAGGGTGGAGGCAGGAAAAAGGGGCCAGGCGCCACTTTCCAAAAAGGAAATTTCACCCTGCCCAGGATTTCCAAACTGCAATAATTTTCCATGGGCCAATCAGGGAGGAGCAAGGCAAACGCACCAAATTAGGAAAGTAAATACTAGAAGGGGGAGAGGAAGGAGGAGGAGGAGAACCCAGCAACCACCTCCCAAAGGCAGCAGTGGGAGAGGGGTCTGAGTTTCATGCTGAGCCCCACCAGCCCTCCCAGCTCTGCCTCTGGGAAGGAGAAGAGGACACTGTGCCAGCCTCACCCAGCACTGTGAAGCCACCAAGAGAGCAGAGAGCTGCCCTGAAAGTCAGAGGGCCAGAATGCACAGCTACATGCTCCCAAAGGAGCATTCCCTTCTCAGGCAGAAACACCCAAATCACTTCCCAAGCCTGGCCCACAGGGGAGAGCTGCAGGACCCTGCTGGGGGAGAGGGGAAGGCTGCAGGGGCTGAGCAGGGATGTTTACAAACGTGTCAGGCCCTCCTCTGTAAGAGGAACTAGGAAATGAAAGGGCTTCAGCAAGCGAAACCTCAGATGTCTTTTGAGGTTTTCTGAAGACTTGGCTGGCTCAGCTTCTGCTCGAGACAAACGGATGCAATCATTAATCACCCTCAGTAAACACTGCGTTAGGGGCCGAGCACAATTCAACACTACTATTTCCACTTTCTCCTTATGCAAAAGAAACATTCCCAGGGAATCAAATATCAGTTGCAGGCATATGCCAGAGTCAAAAGATACAGCCTCTGTTAGTAACACAAACCACACTGTGCTGCTTTGCACAAGATGACTGAATGGAAACTAACTACCATATGTTGGCAAAGGAACCATCCCCCTCCCCTCCCAGCAACAAGCTTCATCTAAAAAGAGAAGGTTAAATATAAACCAAAAGCAGTGCCTGAACAGAGGACTAAAACCACAGCCACCTCCAGCCCCCTCTTTCTAGAATATCTGCACTGCACATCTGTGCAGCTCTGCAAGGCGGTCGGAAAAACCCAAACAAGCCTCTGGATCATGCAAACCCAAACCAGCTTCATTGTGACTCTGAAGTCTCAGTCTCAGCCATGCAGATTTGAATACTACTCACTGAATTAGTGCTGTCAGAAGAGATTTGCATATTATACCTTTTTACAAATGTACAGACAAGAAAACAACCCAAAGGCTACTACTATTACCAGGCACACTCTTGCTATTTTGATGACCACATGTTTTAAAATTCTAATGCATCATCCTATACCATAAAGTCTGCTTTACTTTACAAAATGCATGATACTTCAAGCAACAGATTTAACCTTAAAAGATTTCACTGAAACTCTGTAACATCAACTCTTTGCTGAAGAAGAAAGAAAATATTTCATGAACTTGATGTTCATCTTATTTCTAATGCACATCCACTGATCAGATCATTTACAAAACAGGATACTCGCCCAGATGTACATTTAGATTGCTACAGCCCCTCAGTACATGGTCAGCATTCTACCCCCATTTCCTTCCATTCCCAGGAAACCACGTGCCAATGGCCACCCCGTCCCTAACTTCAGATAACAGCAGCACCACCCAGCAACAACAGAATATTGCTGGGATAAAAATAAAACAGGCAGTCTTAAGATAGAAAGTATATGCCTGCTTTCTTTTCTCCATGCATATAGGTAGCTCTCAATAAATATTTCTAATTCCACTGCCAAATATAGACTCTATATGTAACTCTATAGTGTGAAACCAACACTGAAGTTTACCCTTGAACTCTCTGAGTCCTTAAAGAAAACCCTTGTGCCCTACTGCCGGCCACCATTTTTTAGCAGTCTCCCATCATTTTGAACATCAGAGATTTAATTAGTTATTTTTAATGGGGCATTTCTTGCACCAAGGATACCAAACAAAGCAGGGCAGACAGGCTGATGTCAGAGAAGACATTTTTGAGAACTGAACATCTTACCTGATAGTGCCTGTGGGGGACGGGAGGGGACTGACCACGCTCCGGAGATCCGGCTCCGGGATGTGGATCTTCAGAGGTGATATCTGAGGGTAAAGTGGCCGAAGGGGATGTGTTGAGGCTTCCTCTTTTACTTCCTCTTTATGGTATAAAGATGTGAACTGGATTTTTATAACCGTGCTAGGGAATCGGAAAGTACATCTGGAAGAGAAGGAAAGGGAAAAGTCAGTTTCACACATGATACTGAATGTACTTCAGAGGTTTTGCATGCAGTTGATGCATCATTAATTAATTGAAAGTCCAACATTCTCTACTGATCCTTCTGCCTCGTGTCTTGGGCAGAATTACTGATCATTCATAAAGCTCTGTAAATACTTCCCAGTGAATCATGGCCATCTAGAGATGAGATGCAAGCTGAAGATTTGGATAAGTTCAGTGATTTCCTCAAGGCCATGTATTCAATCAGTGACTAAGCAAGATGCACTCCTGTAACAACAAACTCTTGGGTTCCTGCAATGTATCAAGGACTAGGATCTATTTTTTATTAGCTCACTGTACCTATCTCAGCAAGATCCAAGTCCCTAGAAAGGGTATCAAACCACAAGCAATAGGGAACAAAAACAACCATAAAGTCCAGATAGAGCAACAAACAGCCTCCAGGTAAGATCAGAGAGTACTATTTAAAGACTTGTCTCTATATATTGTATAATTGATATCCATTTATATTTATGCACATGATTTTAAAGGATCATCTAGCAGGTTTCAGATTAAAATACATTACTTTAGAAGTGCCTCCCTTTAGGGTTACAGCTAGCAGGTTTACAACAGGGCCCCTGCAAGCCTGTGGGGCCTCATTCCTTCTCTAAGTAACATTTCTTTCCAATTGTTATTTAGGAAAAAAATTAATCACACAAGTGCAGCCTTCAGGAGATGCTTGGAAATTCAAAAGGAAATAAGCACTGACATTTTCCATATTTGAACAGAAAGCTTTCTAATTTACAGTGTCTACAATGAGCACAGGGCTGTAAGAGTGAGTGTTCTGCAATTCTTCTTATTGGATTTAATTAGACAATCATGTGCAATCAATACAAGCTTTCCAGGAATCATTTCACTGATACTAAGGTTAAAGCAGCAGGAAATAAAAACCAGGTTTCACCGTGGGAAAGACCAGCAGAGCACAGTAATTGTGCTGGATTCCAGCATCTTGCCTACAGAAGGAAAGGAAGGGATTTGGGTGGTGTTGTTCTAGCACTGTAAGTGCTGGTGTGGGCTGAGCAGAATTCTTTTAACCAGTGCACTATTGAATCCTGCCAGGTAACAGAACAGGGTGACAAGCAAGTCAATCTGCACCTTATCTTAATGGTGCTATTGACAGAAATGCAGCTCTAAAACACACTCACTTGCTCTTGGTTCTTTGGCACAAGCAGATTGTGCTGTAAGGTAATGCTCAAAATTATCATTCAGGCATGGGCAGCTCATTCCCATCTCCCACCTCATCTCTCAAATGAGCTGGCTCAGCATTCAGCGGCTCTGCTAGTATAGCAGGAGTTTGCATTGCATTTAATTCACTTCAGAGGTCCTGCCACCTGCACTCATTAATGCATTAAATAAGAACATCATTGCTGGCAATGCAACCTAATTGTGTTTATCTAACCCTTCTAAACAAGGTTCCCTGCAGACTCAACATGAAGGCACAGCTCAAAACAGCAGTGTCCATGCCTTGCAGTGTCTGCCAGCAGCAGGCATCAACCTCCTGAGGTGAACCTGAAACAAGGATGTTGAGCCACTGCCCTGGATTTTAAGCTTTGTACTGCTACATGGATTTGCTTAAAGAGAAAAAGCTCAAAGTACATGTATTTGCAATGAGCATCACATGGACTCAGGCTCAAAACCAGTACAAGCAAAGCTTCATCATTTCTCAAGGCCTTATCAGGGAAAAGCTGAGCTGCCTGTCACAGAGCAAAGGAATTCTCTGCTGTAACACCAACTGCTCAGCATTTTCCAACACCTGAGTCAAGGACAAATCAGTCCCTGCTCAGCAGTGCTCAGTGCAATCCCAGCCTGCTGCTGATCAACAGGCCTGACTGCACAGAGCCCTAAGGCAGTTCTGTAGCACTGCTGAGGCCAGGAGATCCCCTCTGCAACCTCAGAGCAGTGAGGAGCTCTATCCCACTGCCACTTAGGTCTTCCTTCTCAGAAGGAGCCAGTAATGCAAGATTCATATCTCCTAAATTGCTCTGAGGTGATGGTAAAGTAACTCCTTAACTCCTTAATATTAGATAAAAAGTGATACCTGCACACAAACCACTGTGAGAGGCTGTCCCATCAGCCTGTGAGTGTGGGCAATCTCAAGAAAATCTGTTACTTTTCCATAATCATGAGCCAACCTGAGAAGTGAAGTCTAAAGTAAGGCAGTAACCGTGCTGAAAGGCCCATCCAGCCCTGCTTTCCCTGCCAGCCTCCCCAGAGCCAGCCATGTGATTTACCCACAATCTCAGCCTGCAGCCAGGCACAGGAACACAGCCTGGGCTGGGCTGACTACACCAGCAAACAATTCCTTGGCTGCTGAGATTTTGTTTTTAGACCGACAGGCTTCCCAGTTCACTGAAGCAGAACCCAGGATGTACAAGCAGCTTTCGTGGATTATGGTAATGAGCATGAACACGGCCATTTTGTAAGGAACCAGTCCCAGGAAAAGCAGGGTATATGGATATATGGATATATGGATATATGCAAGGGTGCTCACAGCTTTAGAAAGTCCTGCAGCCTGCTCTGAGCTGGCTTCAGTACTGACACTGCCTGCAAAGCCAAGCTGGGGTAACATGGCTGTATTTAAGCTTTTCCTGATGTAAAAACCTGCGACCCAAGACATGGAAATGCAATGCAAAGCAGATTGTAAATTCCTGCGGAACTCCTCCCTTCCCCCAGGGGTGAGAAGGTGCCCGGGATTAAGGTTATTGTTCCAGTCTATCACAACCACCACAGCAATGCAAACAGGGCCACCAGCACAGCCCAGGCCACTGCTTCAAATCTATACAGCCTAATGCTGGGGAACCGAGTCACTGAGAAATCAGAAAAACATGATTTTGGGAGCATCTTGTCACAGGAAGCTCACTTTTCACACCATTGAACCTGAATGCAATTTTAATAAGCTTTCCTATTGTTCCCTTAATTACCCTCTTTCCAACCAAGAGGATAAACTTAAATTATACCAGGTAGTCCTAATTGGGAGTGAGGCACATTAGTGCAGGACTTAAACCTCTGAGAACTACACTTCTACAGAAGATAAGCAGGACAAGACAGACAACCCAAGCAGAACTGAGCATGCAGTCCTTAAGATTATTTATGTTATTTAAACTGAGTTATACTATTTGATCCATGTTGCATGATTCCTATCAAAGATGCAATAACAACTTTTACTCCTGCTTAACATTTTCATTATGAGAAGAAGATCAATCTGAAAGCACAGATTAGACTCAACATAAAAAGCATAATGAAGTTAACTGGTATTTTCAAGGGTGCCCAAGAGGCAATTCTTTCACACACCTCTGAAATTTCCAGCAGATTAGATGGATGAATTAATGGCAAAATCTTTGGTCTTGTTATGGGCAGGAGGAGCCTGCCTCAGTTACAGATCTGCTGAGTTTACTCAATAATCAGCTACAGACAGGTGTGTGCTGCAATCAATCCCTGGCCACAGCAATCATATGGACTGAAATCACATTTATAGTAAGGCACATTCATCAGTTCCTTGTGGGTTCCAGTTTCTCTAGGATGCCTTGCAAGGCAGTGAGAATAGAAAGCTTTTCTCTTTTCTTTTAGTTTGTGTTAAAACTAAAAACACACAAACAGCCTCCTCAACCTCCACAAACTGCACAGAAATTCCTGTCTTCTTGGACTACAGGCAGGAGACAGTCACAGAAAATGGATTGCTGGCTCCATGCTGCCTGCTGGAGTGCACAAATCCATACAAGTGGCTGAATGCATGCTATATATACACTGGAGACCAAGGGGGAGAGGAGGAGTGCACATTCCACACATGGTTACAGTCACATAAAAGATGTTGCTAGAACTTTGTTTGCTTGTTTTACACAAGACAGATTTTTCCAAGAGTTTCCTGGGTGAGCTCCTCCCACTGACAGCACAGCAGCTCCCATGCTATTAGGCATCCTTCATGTGGTGAACCAGTGACAGTGACCACAAACATTTCATCTGCATAAAGTCTGAAAATAAAGTGCTAGGAAACACTAGACTTTACATAAACAGTCACCCTACAGCAGACTTCAGGAAAGATGGTTAGGGGACAAAACCCAACAAAATGACTGCATCCCCTGCATGGCTCTATAAAAAGCAGACATTTTCCTCCTCCTCAAAGCACCTTTTACTCACAGATGCAAAGGGAATGGAGACGCATTTGCCAAAACATAGTACCAGGTTCAATAGAAGCTATTACAGTCACTGACTTCTTTGTTAAAGCACCCTGAGCTCTGTTAGCACCAAATGACTTCTGCTAAGATCTGCTGCATGACAGCAAGAAAAGGCTATTTAAAGATTTTAAAAGGAGGCAGGAAACTGTGCTGGATTTATGCTTTTACATTCACACTGAGGAAAAGCACAGTGACAAAAGAAGACAAATCATGAGAAAGCCAAGGTGAAACATATATATAAAATATACATATAACATGCATATATAAAACTTGGAATGATATTTATATACTGTTATATATATATAAACATAATGTAGTACGTTATGTTATATATAAACATCATTCCAGTTCATCATGCAAAAGAAATAACCAGAAAAGTAAGCTGGAACTACAACACGTGTTGTAATCAGCAAGTTGGTACCATCTTTGTCTACTTTATCTCTCCATAATTTATGAAATCCTGTTATTCCTGAATGTTGGGGGTATAACTGCACCAGGAGCATCTGTGGTACAGTGCTGAGATGCAGGTCGAGCGAGAAACATTGCAGGAGGTGCTCTGTTAAAAATATCACTTTTTACAATTTGAATCAGACAGCACCACAGGCCCCAGGTTTCATTCAAAACCTGCTTAAGCATGACTGTCTGCAAGAGCCCTTTTCTTTTTAAACAGAAACTGTAACCACCCTGCTGACACTCAGTATCTCAAGCTTTCCCTCCATCACCCTGACTTTGCATCAGCACTGGTGTGACCAGCAGGACCAGGGCAGGGACTGTCCACACCTCAAACGCTGTGTCCAGCTCTGGGCCTCAGTTCAGGGAGGAATGGAGGGGCTGGAGCGTGTCCGGAGAAGGGAAAGGGTCTGGAGCAGCACAAGGCCATGAGGAGCAGCTGAGGGAGCTGGGAAGGGGCTCAGCCTGGAGAAAAGGAGGCTCAGGAGGGACCTTCTGGCTCTGCACAGCTCCTGACAGGAGGGCACAGCCGGGGGAGTCAGGCTCTGCTCCCAAATAACAAACAGCCGGATAAGAAGAAACAGCCACAAAACCTTGTGCCAAGGGAGGTTTACATTGAACACTGGGAACCATTTCTTCACCTAAAGGGTTGTCAAGCACTGGAACAGGCTGCCCAAGGCAGGGGCAGAACCACTGTCCCCGAGGGATTGAAAAGATGAGTGAATGTGGCACCTGGGGACATGGAGGGATTTAAAAGACCTATGGATATGGCACTGGGGGACATGGAGGGATTTAAAAGACCTATGGATGTGGCACTTGGGGACATGGTTCAGTGGTCTAAACCTGGGGACATGGAGGGATTTAAAAGACCTATGGATATGGCACTGGGGGACATGGAGGGATTTAAAAGACCTATGGATGTGGCACTTGGGGACATGGTTCAGTGGTCTAAACCTGGGGACGTGGAGGGATTTAAAAGACCTATGGATATGGCACTGGGGGACATGGAGGGATTTAAAAGACCTATGGATGTGGCACTTGGGGACATGGTTCAGTGGTCTAAACCTGGGGACATGGAGGGATTTAAAAGACCTATGGATATGGCACTGGGGGACATGGAGGGATTTAAAAGACCTATGGATGTGGCACTTGGGGACATGGTTCAGTGGTCTAAACCTGGGGACATGGAGGGATTTAAAAGACCTATGGATATGGCACTGGGGGACATGGAGGGATTTAAAAGACCTATGGATGTGACACTTGGGGACATGGTTCAGTGGTGCCACTGGCAGTGCAGGGAGAATGGTTGGACTCAGCGATCTTAAAGGTTCTTTCCAACCTAAACAATTCTGTGATGTGAGGGGACAGTAGTCCAGCTCTTGAGGATGGGGCAGTTATCTCTACAATCAGTAAATACCTTGGATTCAGCAGAAGTGGTCAGCCAGAGCTGTAACCACAGCGCACGTCATGATGATACAAAACTGTGCCATTACTGGCTAAAGTTTGACCAAGAGTGCCCACAAAAACCCTTGTAAAAGTAAAAAAAAATCCCAAACAACCCCCATGAAACAGCTGTTTCTCTGTTCCCTGTAATTTCTCTGAAAATCATTAGTTTTGTGTCAATAACACATAGCTCACCCCAAAGAATTCAGTACTATTTCCATGCACAAAATTGCAAAATCATGTTGGGTTTCTCAGAACAAGTGAGAATTTGCTGTCAGTCATCTCATGGTCAGACTATCACCCTTACCACCTATTTCAAGATACCTGACATAATTCTGTGGAGGGCAAGATGGACAATTGTCACCCTTTCAGTGAATGTGTACCATAAATACCAACATTTCAGGCTACAATCAATGTGCAGGTGCTGTACAGAGCAGCCATTACAGAAAAGTGCCCAATTACCTCCTGTAACCCATTTTTCTTTCTCTTCTGTAACCAGCTAAGAAAAGAACCACAAGCCTGCGTCTATGAAAATCCTAAATCCACTCCCTATTCACAAAACCCTTTGAAGCAGTGTGAAAGGACGTGCCTTGGACAACATAAAAGACTCACTGGGAAAGTTTAAGCACCTGTGCATCAAAAATGAAACTAAATTTGGTTAGAAAAAGATAACAGTTTGCTTCACTTAACTAAACATATATCTAAGCCCTGAAGGCCTGCCCACAGAGAGATAAGCAGACTGAGATAAGAATTACTACCTGAGATTCTAATTTCTTCAAAAACAAGGCTCTGAGAATTGCTGTGACCTCTGCAACAGCTGAGCTGGGAGCATTTATTGACCAAGACTTGTTGCTTTGTGATGCTGCACTCTGCCCAGGGACAGCAATGCTTTTCAGAACTTCAGCTTTTGTACAGCACAAAGCCTCACTGCATCACCCAGTACAAAACAAATCACTTCAACTGCAAAATATTGAGAAGGATGTCTCCCATTTCAGTAAGTAAAATAACCAAATCAATGTTCTCTGCCTTCACAAAAATAAACTCAACGCTTACATCCCAAGGGGAATAATCAACACAAGTATTTTGCTCAAAATGAATATGTTGCTGGAATTAAGCAGACTGAAGCAGCAAGGTGGGCAAAAGCACAAGTACAAAAACCACCTTTCAATCACAAGTGAATTAAAATGAATATTAGTTTGAACAATTGTCATAAAACCATACAACAAGCTCTGCAAGCTGTCTGAGCTGTCACTGGAGATTAGGTACTATTCACCCCTCCCTTGCAATAAAATAATAATAATAATAATAATAATAATAATAATAATAATAATATCATCCAACATTTCCTGTTCCACTCCCTACCCTACAATTTTTCCCCTAAACAGCACTCAGTAAGCAATTCCAGTAAGAAGCCAGTTATATCACCCACTTGGGTAGTGCTATCTCCACCAAACAAAAAGTGCACTGAGGCTACAGAGAGTTCTGGAGGAAAGAAGACAGATGCATTTTATTCCTTTTAGTCTAAATACACATCACAAGCATGTGCCTATCACCATGGTAATTTAAGAGTCACTATAATGCTTTTCCTTACACAACTCTTTGGCTACGGGACACAGACAGTGTAAGTGCCAGAGTTTTGAGAGTGCTTGGTTCATTTTGGAGATTACCGCAGTCTAAAAGTAAAGGGTTTTCAGCATTTGCTATTTCCCTTTCAACTGTTCTCCTGATCTGAGCAGTTTAAGCAGAGAAATCATATTGAAAACCTGCCCATAAAGTCCTTTATCAAACACACAGAGAAATACCTTATGGCTGGTAAAATCATTTGTTGTATACATGAAGAGATAAGCAAAGGGTCTGCAAGTAAATGGTGAAGTCCAGAACCCACATTTGTTCTTCCTGTAATGAATCAACTCAATCTGAAGAAAGGCAAGACATGCACTTGGCCAAACAGCAGCAGGATAAGGAAATAAACTGCAGAGCTGCCTGCAAAAACGCCTCTGGTATTTTCCACTATTGTTCAGTGAGAGGAAAAGCTAGAAGAATCACTGTTACTCTTTGTAACATAACTGACAGAAAACTAGATTTAAAAAGCACTGAGATCATCTGCAAATAAAGGAGTACAGTGATCTCCCCCACTGCTCCAATGACAGAGCAACCTATTGTGATGTTTGGTCATAATTAATTTGTAAGTCACCACATGAGTTTAGATCTGGAGGACTGGTTCCTAACCTCAGAGTTACCCTGAGCTCACAAAACACTTGCCTTGCATGCTTTGCAGCACACTCACTGTATTTAGTATGTGCTGTCATGTTTAACACTGCAGATACACAAAGGAGTTCATCTGTCAGCCAAGACTGAACCAGAACTGCCTGTGTGCATATGAGAGTGAGCTCATGTTTGAAATAATTAGTTCAATTCAAAAACAGTGGTCTTACTTCTACTTCATGAATTTAAATTTTCTTCTGTAGGGAATTTCTTACAGAAAAAGTTCCAGCAATTATTTCTCTTGCCATGTTCCAGCAGATGCACAAGTAGCTGAACATCAGTGTTGTGGGGTCCCTGGCATTGCCTCAGGTATTGTTCCTGTGCTAGGAATAATGTAAATCCAGTTTTAGTAAAGGCAAACTCGCACTGAAGTCATCAGGAACTCCTCATAGCCAATTCAGTGGAATTTTTATTGACTACCCTATAAATTCCAGATTACTGGAAGGATTTTCTGTCTTTCCCCTGAAATACATCTGAGTTAGCTGGAAATCCTAATCTTTCCTGGACTTGCTGGGATGAGTAACGGGAAACTGGGTAAAATTCTGTGTCTCACATGGATGGCTCACTGGTTTTGTCTGCCTTAAAAATAATCTCCCCAAAGAGATATCAATTGTGTCACTCAATCTCATGTAGATTTATTTTAACACAATCTAAACCTGATTCTCTGCTGTGAGAGGCATTTCCTTCACTCCACCAACATTTCTTCTCTTCTGCCATTTCCTCTCAGTCCCACCCTCGTGCCAACAGTACCACCCAAACCTCTGCACAGCAAGGCAAACCAGGTGATGGAATATTTATACATCTCCTTTTTGGTGGGACTAAGTTGCCAGGCAGATCAGATCCCTTAGCTTGCCTTCCAGATGGCACCACCAGCACAGAGAAGGTGGAGGGAAAAATATCAAGCAGAGAAAGGAGAGAAGAACGTACCAGCAAAAATGTTGCAGGTTTGTCATGGACTATAAAAAAGACAGAGCACGTAACCACAGACTCAGATTTAAGCAACACATGATCCAAAGGCTGCATTCTCCTTTCAGAAAACAAACTGCAATTCATTCATTTTGAGAAAAGCTCTGGTCTTTATCAGGCAAATCACATCAGCCACATGCTGATACTCTCAGGCTGGAAATTTTCAAAACTTCCTGAATCAGAGAAGTCACCATTTAAAAAAAACATTCAGCCTAATTATTTCAAATCCCAAGTCACTCAGCTGTGTACAAGGGGACAAAACAAATATCCAAAATGTTTTCTGCATTCCAACAGGAGCCTCCCGTGGCCGTGTGCCCATGGCAATCCTCCCATGGCAACTGGCAGGGCCCATCTGCAGGAGCAGGAGTGGGTTTGTGTTTATCTCAGATGGGATACACAGGCTCTGCACGCTGCAAAATCAATGCTGTTTAGTGCCTTTGTGCTTCCTGAGCTTATTCACTGAATAACCTTGAGAAAGCAAGTGCAGTAAGATGGCTGAACAAGGATAATGCTTCAGGAAAATTCAAAATTGCCATTTCTTGGTCACAATCAAGACCTTTTCTTTATGCTCCTTGTTACTGTTTAGCTGGAATTGTATGCACAATAAAGGGTTTTTTCCCTTAATGAGAAGGCACCCAGGTTACACTGGGATTTGCCTAACACTGCAGATCACCAAGCTTAAAACCAGGTACCCAACACAGCCAGACAAGATTTCAGATGGGCAAAGAGCGTGTGCAGGCAAGTGTATCTACTTAAAACAAATACTACCTGCAGCATCAGGCAAAACCACAACTTATGAATAGCTACATCTCTTAAAAGCACCAAGTAAATTAGCTGTAATGAATGTTTCTATTGAGCACAGTTGCACAGGGCTTCCCTCTATGCCATTTCATCAAGGTTCAAACAAATTGAGAAACACTTCCACACAGAGGCAGATTTTCAAGAAGGTATTTTAGCAAACTCCTTTTGAAGACAGCAAAGCTCACAGCAAAGTTTGGCCAGGCTCTGGGATTCTTCTCCCTGCCAGCAGCAGGCACACACAGATGTACAGAGAAAATATCTGTGATCCCTCAGTCCTTGCAGACATCCCCTGACAGCAGCACTGCACTGCCCAGCCCAGGAAAAGGCAGCGAGTGAAACTCAGCCAAGCAGGTGCTGGGGGGGAAGGAGCATAAACACCCCCAGGCTGGTAAGAAAGGCTAAAAAGGAAAAGAGATCCCAGAAGCCCAAGCCAAAGAACTACAAAATGCTGGTTTGGTTCATATATTATCTTTTTTAAAAGCACACAGAAGATGATAAGCATTTTGGTTTTAGGCTCCAACAAATGGATGCTAAAAGTAAAACCTTCAGGAGGGTTTGCTCTGTAGATATCATGCTGTGAAGATTCAACAGTCATTTTATTCTACACATCTTTCCCACATTTTCTTATCTTTTTTAGCAACCCTTTCAATTGCTGTCAGAGAGCTAATGGATAAATTGAGTTAATTTTTCATTCAAGTGAGAACATTGGAGGCTGCTTCACACTGGAGAATTAGCAGTGAAGATTCAAGAGCTGTATTTTTGTATATATGTCTTTATTTTACATTCCTTACATCTCTTTATTAATGTTCTGATTCCACTCTTTGAAAATTATTTGAGACATCAAGCACAGCTTCACTTTCAGATTCTCCCCTTTGAGTAAAACAGCACAGAAAAGAGAAAAAAAGAGCAAACCAGGTAAGATACTATAGGTGCTACTTCTTCAGTGTAATGAAACACTGCAACAAGGTCAGGGAATAAATTCATGGAGTATCAAAATAGCAGCTCACAGAAGAGCAGGGGAGAAAGTGCCAGAACTGCTGAGAAGGGTGTTTCAATCTGCTAATGGAGAGCCAGCAGGAATAGCAGGAGGCTCCCTCTGAAGTCGCCACCCTGCCTGAAGAATTACCATTATCGACAGGTTTTCTCCAGATTCCACTATCCCCAGCTTGGCAGGATGCATCTTGTAATAATCCTGCTCATCCCAATGCCAAAACAACCCCAACTAGAAGCTGCTCCAGTCTTCTCCAGAGAGCCATCAAAGTGCAAATGGTCAGAAATGTGCCTTTTCAAAAACGACCTTTCTGATAGTTTTTCAGCAGCAACCATAAGCCAGCCCCAAGTGTCTGTTCATTCACCTTATTGTCTGCAAAAAAAGCTGAAGGGTATTCTCAAAATACCATCACTATCACCAGTTATTTACAAACTCAATCCACACCTGATAAGGATTGATTCACTTATCTTTTTAAAACGTAAAAAGCCTCAATGACTAAAACTTACATTAAAATTGATCCAGAAAAATCTTGACAATTATTTCCAGACAAATTATAAGCATGTTGATGTCAGAAACCAAGCCATGGTATAATCAAAAGAATATAATTAGTAGGCTTTTAAAACAAACACCATTAAGGTGAAGGGTCTCTGTAGAAGCCCACCACAAAAGTCACCTCTGAAATACTGATGACAACACAACATGGTTATTACTGGGTGTCCATCCACTGGGCAGAGAGAAACAAAGAGGTGGTGCTGTAATTGTACCTCCCTCAGCTTCACATTTCAAAACATTGGAGTCAGCTTCAAAATATGCCATTCATTCCAAAGCAGGAGCACTGGGCACAGGGCTGACTATCAGAACACAAATTCCTGCTCCCTTCCCAAGAGCTCCTGTTGCTTTGCACACCAGCACACTGCAGGTCAGCAGCACGTAGGGCAGATTTCATGGAGTACAGACAGGGAAGAGCCACCTCAAGTCTGCCAAGGTGCTAAATGTAGGAGCCTCAGGTCTTGCCTACACCCACAAAAATCAGCTTTCAGATCGAAATAAATTAATCTGCATCAATGACATCTACCTTTTGATCAATATTGGATAGGGGTTTTGTTTGATTATTTTTATTAAAGGCTCCCCAGGGTGAATTCTGGCCCCACTTCCAGCACAGCCTTACAGAAGCTGCTCTGTTCTGCTGTCTAGTCATTACTATAAACAACTTCATGTCTCTGAGCACAGTTGAGTTACAGTGAATTTTTTTCTGTGTGTCATATGGCAAGCCACATCTTCACCCAGCACCACACTCTGCCAGACAATTCCACCCTCTCATTTATTCTGCCTTTCAGCTTTTCAGTGCTGAAAAGCCCTGCAGTTGCATTCCCAGGGGTGTTAACAGACCTGCAGAGAACATTTAGTAAGATGTCCTTAAAGGCTAAAATTAACCATAAAGCTGCTGTTTATTTTGAAGCTTGGGAACAGGGAGGTGTTTTATGTGTCAGAACGAGTGGCCTGACATCAAAAACCTGATATGAAAGTTTGCCACCGAAGAAGTGGGCTGGCACAAAGAGCAGACGAGGCTTTTATTTAAATGAAGTTGGCTGCCTGCACCAGAAAGTTTCACTATCAGCACTGCAGATGCCTGATACCATCTGTAACACACAGCAAGCCTATTATGTTATTTTGTTGTGTGTGTGGTTGTATACATAAAAATAAGGAGAGTTAAGAGACTTTATATAACACACAACAGCCTGTGTACCACGGCTGCTCTAATCAGGTATTCCAACCTGTGGAGGTCTAGATCCTATCTTAACCATTTCTGTACCAGCCAAGAAATATTTATCTTCAGAGAAAACGTAAATTACGTGCAACACGTGCGCGTATCTCATTTGTATCATCAAATCTTAGAAGTGCAAAAATCCCTTTCCATGTTAGGCTGATCAATCTGTTGGTTTTTTACTATTTTGCCAATATTATGTTTTATTTTTTTTTCCTAAAACTTGAAAATTATCAGTATCTGTAACTTGAAAATAAATAACCAAAACTTAACATGCTACATATAGATACTCCAAAAGCTAAATAATTATCTGGTTTGTACATAGCTAAGAGGGGTCAGGAATCAAATTGCTTTAGTTCCAAAAAAGGCTTTTTTAAATGAACTCAGTCTCTTTTTGACTCTACTATTTCTGTATTTTAATTTATTTTCCTAAATAGTGCTCACTTTCCAATCTTCCATTTCGAACTTCCGTGCATTCCATATAACAGCAATGTTTTTCAAGATGTCTTTTTTAAAAGGATCACTACTTAAAACTCCAGTAGGTCACAACCCCTTTAGCATGTTTCAAATCCTGATTTCCCTCTGTGGAGATCAACAAGAGAAAATAGAGATCCCACCAAGAGAAGAATAGAGAAGCCCTCCTCAAGAGCCAAGGGGTGTTTCCAGAAGGCCAAGCTGAAGGGAAAGGAGTGAATCACCTACACAAACCGCCTTGCTGGAGCTTTTACTGTGTCACACAAAGGGAAAAAGGCTGTGCTGCCAGGGATCAGGCCCCTGGCAGTGATTTTGGACAGCAGCCTCTGGGACACACCAGGGCCATTGCACAGACACGTGGACAACGTCAATAACTTCACTATCAGCTGCAAGTAGACGCAGATGACCAGCCAGCCACTCCCTCCTCCCAGCCTCCTTTGTGTCAATAAATCTTACCCTGGCTGTTTGAGCAATGTTTAATCATAAACAGTTGGGAACATGCTCCAGAATATAAACAAAGGTGAGTAGGAGAAAAATGGAGAGTGCAGTACTGAGAATCACTGGCCACTTGCTGCTGAGCCAGGTAACAGAGAGCAGAGAAACAAAGAGCTGCTGGGGAACAGCACACAAGCACCTGGTGCTCATTTAAAGCAACGACCATGCAACAACATTAAAGTATCTAGGACTGCAGCCACGGAAGGATTTCAAGGACTAAATGCATTAACATTCTTGGTTCTCTTAAAAACAAACAAAAAAGCAAAATTAAGTTGCTTAGAACACCCACTCAGATGCATGGAAATAAACTACCCTCATTGATCTCATCCCACTGCGATTCACAACAGTCATCTTGATTCCCTTCTGTGTTGCTAATCAAGCTAAAATTAACTCCTCTCCTGCTCTCCTGCTTACCACACATGCTAGAGCCACAAACATCAACACAGGGGCAGCAGGATCAATTGTTTCTCTCTACAAGTGCAGCCCATCTTGCTCATGTGGTAAACGTGTATTTAGGATTTACAGGATCTCTCTCCAGGGATTTTAACCACATTTATAATGGGGCTGGGTAGCTGTTTAGACTGGGTGACAGAATAAGTAGTTCCACACTTCAAACACTTGTGAATAACTTCTAGTCATTACTGGCCTCTATGGACTGCTGTAAAATAGGCTGCAAGGAAGTGGGGATTTCAGTCCTGTTCAGCCAGTGTCCATCCTGGAAGAATCAACATCACACTTCTCACTCCTACTCTGACTAAGAGCTGAGATGTGTCTTAAGGCAGCATCTCCACACAGCCCTGGAGGACTCTTCATTCCCAGAAGTTTGGGGCTTATTCAGAGGACACAGAGCTTTGTTTAAATGGTTGTCACTCTAACAACACAGGCAAAAACAAATATATCTGAGTGTTCAGTTCTAAAGTAGCTTCATTTTAGATCCCAATGCGATGTTTCAAGGGAAAAATGCCAAAGCAAAACTAAATCCCAACCCTACCAGATAACAGCCATTAAACAAAGCTGAAGTACACATCAAATTGGCAGGACTGTGGAGTGGAACAGAAGTTTCAAAGAGAAAAGCACTCCATGGAGATAAATACACTTCAAGTGTGTGCTTGACAGCAGCCTAGGTTTTATGGTATTGGAAAAATACAGCACAGTGATAAACAAGGTTAGTCCATCCACCCCCATGGTAACTAGTGACCCACTAAGTAAATCCAAGTGCACAATGAAAGGCAACTCTTATGAAACAATGCAGGATGACATTTAATTCTGAGTTCTGCTCTGGCCACCTCATCCTGCACTGATCCTTCCTCAAACATCAAGTTCTACACTGTAAGGCTGAAATGGCAGACACTGCACAGCCTTGGGTCAGGAACACGTTTTGCTCATCCCTTGCAAGGGCTCAGAGGTCTGACGTGTAGGATTCCTCATCTCCCACTTTCCCCAGTCCTAAGGGAGCTCTGCCAAAGCACAGCTCCCAGTTCCAATGACAACACGTAGCCCCTGGCTGCTCCAAGGCTCCTGGACTGAGGCTACAATGGCAGCACCAGGCAGTGAGTCTGACACTGCTCTCCAGAGATGGCACAGAAACACTCAGCACCAGCTCTGGAACACACACACATGTACCCATTTTCTGCTGCAGTGAACCAGAAAAGGCTGCCTAGCCCCCATTCACACTCAATTTTTCCCTGCTCCAAGATAAACCTTAAGATAAGAGCCTATGTCTGGCTTCCATTCTACCACAGCAGAGACCACAAGAGTGACTCAGCCTCCGCCACCACCTCTCATTCCTTCCCTGCTTCTGTGAAATTCAAGAGCCCTTCTGAGAGTCTTTCCAAGCCTCTGCTGGTCCCACTGATCTTGGTTAAAATGAAAAAGGTCAATATTAACTATTTTCCTTCTTTGCTCATCTTGGCAGAAACACTCAACTATGTTTCCCCCTCAATCATAAACCACAATTAACACCTACCTCAGTGCCAAAAAAAAGCCCCATCTGCACCCACGTTCAGAGGAACTTCCCTATACCAGCTTCTACACAGAGTTCTGTTTTCAATAAGAAATTAAACAGTACACCTAGAATTAAATATGTACTGACAGAATGGAACCAACTGCAGGGCCACAGTTGGCCTCTACAAGAAGCACTGGTTATTCATTTCCATACCTCACTCAATACCAAGAATTTTAAATCTTTGCTTAACTGCCATGGAACTTTCAGCTGGCTGCAGATCCTGTCCCTTTCACCACACAAGTCTGGCCAAGTTCAATTCTACCCCCATTTTCATCCTAACTCCCATTGCCTCAAGAAGACCCTTCCTTATTACTACAAGCATCCAGACTCTTGGGGAATTTTCATACCCTGGAGAATAAGGGGAAATTAACTGTTTTAAAATAGCAGTTCATAAAATCTCCTAATAACCTTTCCAGAGAGAGGCACTTGTTTCAGCATCTTTGCTGGATACACTAGAGCAGTTTGGTTCTATGTAAAATCTCATTTACAATGCCATCAACTTTCTTCTAATGGGCCATTCATCATAGCAGGGTTTGCTATCAAGTAGCCAGCCCAATACCTTGAAAGGTCTCACACAAGTCATTTAGCACACTCACCCTTCCAAAGCCAGGGAACTACCTATAAACACATTAGGAAAGGCTGTGCAAAACAAAATCACCTCAGTAAAGCACAGGAAAAACCTCCTAATTTCCACATCTATATGCCAGAAAAAGCCTGTGTGTGGGATGGTACTAACCTTTGAATTCAATCAGGCTCTCTGAGAGGGCTCGAACACGCAGAGCATGACTGTGATGTATTTTCCTTTGAGGCTGGTTCAGTTCATTTAGAAAGTGATTTGGAAAAGCTAATGTACTAATAATGTATGTTATAAAAAACTACTCATATGGAGTTAAAACTTTGCAAAATGTTCACATAAGTCCGTTCCCCTCCCTCTGAAGACATTTCACAATCCATTCAATACCCAGTAGAGGAAGCCAGGATTACTGTTTTAAAACAGCTCTGAGGGTAGTTTAAATGTTTTAAAAGCTGACAACTTCTAGACTCAGAGCCAAATAAACATTTGGGGCAACAGTCTCTTACACAAGTGTCTACAAAGTGACATCCACCTGCATCCTTCCAAATACTGACATTTAAAATGAAGGATAAAAGAGAATCCCAGGCACAACCTTCCCGCCTACTAAAAAAGAGAATAATTTTACTATGATTCAGATGATGATGATGATGTACTGAATTGGCTTGTGAAAGACCACCTAGCAGGATGTGGTTAAGATTGCAAATAATAAAAGCAATCACAAGATTTCTAAGGTATTTTAAATTCTGGCAGTAAAACTGTGCTGAGGGGTTTAGTCCTTGAAAAGAGTTTAACCAACTGTAGTGACAATGACTCTTGCAAAACACAGCACGTGGAAGTTGTCACCCCAGTGGTTTCATTATTTTTAAACTACAAAAATTTTGGAGAGTTATCTTGTCATATTAATGGCATCGTTTAATGCTCCCTTTGCTTCAGGAGAATATACAGAATTAGGGAAACACTTTAGTGGATGTACCTTACGTGGAAGATTTATATGAACTTCGCAGTTTGCAGTATCAGCTTTTTGGGGAACAGAATTCTGGCCATTTTCTGCTATAGGATTTTAACAGGAATTCTCATTCTTGCAATAGAGAACAAAGCAGGAAGAAATTGAGAAGAAACTGCAGTCTCTTGGAGAAGAGGATGCACCCACTTTGTGACAAGAGACCTCACATTCAGAATCAATATCCACCAAAACAAACTTGTTTCCCAACTTCATCCTGTGGCTGTTTGCAGCGATTTTTACACAATTGTAAACAGATGATGTGCAAGTCTAATTACTGGATTGTGCCTATTTTCAACAGCCTGTCTGCATATGCCTTGTTTACACATCATACACACAAAAAATGCTAGCAGCTCTTTTACTGAATCACTGGCCATCAGGAATTTTCTCCTAGGAATTCCTATGCCTGAACGAAACTTCAGTGCTTGCCTTAATATTCCATAAAGGCATTAGCAGCAAAGCATGTGCCAGCCTTTGACTTCCTTTGCAGGTCTTCCCAGGACTAAAACAGTTTCATTATCTTGTCTCATTAGACAGTGTCTGAGGGAGAGATGGGAGAAGAAGAGCTGTAGTAATTATCCAGCTGAATGGACAAGGCAGAAGGAGGCAAAGCCACCCAATTGCCAGGCTTGTTGAGAGCCAACACCCTTTACACACGGTGGGCAGGCAGCCACCAGCACCACGTTACAGCAGCCATGAGACAATCAAAAAAAGGAATGAGATCAATAAATAAATAGCAGTTGGAACATCTCCCACACCAAGAGCCTACCCTTACTGGCTTGGGCTACGCCTCAAACTGAACATGAAAACCAAAATAATTTTTGGCCTACCCATCAGGTAGAGACAAAATTTGCTTTCTGTTTCTAGTCCTTTCCTCCTCCCACACAATCAGGATTCCGAGCATGTAAGAGTCCAGAGTTCTTATGCCCTCGAGAGAGGAAAGGCCTGAAGTTGCTCAAGAACAATTCCTTTAGCAAGTGCACAAACTGGCTCTGCAGGGAGTCCAGTCCTGCTTAGACAAACTGTTGGTGGCTGCTGTATGTGGCCTAAAGGGAGATAGAAGATTAAAACAGTTTGTGTGGGAAGATTTCCCAAGGCTCTCCTTGAAGTGGCACGAATTAGAAAAAAGGGGTACAGCTCCAAGGTTGTATTTCAGAGAGAGGGGGAGGGATGTCCTTTTCCACAGTGCTTACACCACCTCTGCAAGGCTTTTTGTCTCCTCATTCTGTCCTAAAAGCTGGAGTGGATTGTACTTGCACATGAAATCAGGCTCTTATGCTAGAAGGTTCCTGGGGCAGGATAATAAGTGGTAACAATGTGCTTAAAGTTTCCTTCCACTTCTCCTCCTATCCTAATCACACAGCATATATTAACAGAACCAGACAAAGACTGTCCATCTTTGCTCCTTCAGCTAAGGCAGAGCTCCTAATTAACTTGTACATTATTTCTCCCCAACTGTCAAGATGTCCTCAAAGAACATGAAAATTACATATCTGGTACATTTAAAGGAGGGAGGAAAACCACCAAAGTAAATTGCACATGCACAACAAAGGACAACCCAAGAAATTAAACTCGCTTTTAAGTTACTAAAAATAGACAGGATGGGAGGAAAGGGACTATCAATCAAATCTTAGAGTTGCTGAATATTCAAAGAACAGCCTTGTAATAGACTGCTCTCTCAAGACTGCTTGAAATTTTTATGATGAAAAATGCAGGAGGACATGAAAAAAGGAGCAGAAGGATAACGAAGAGCAAAATACACATGACAGAAGTGGATACAGAGTATTAATTAGGCCATTAAGATACTTAAATGTTTTACTGTCCAATAAAATATGTATTTCATAAAAATTAAGTGCCATGCAGAAGGAATGCACACATGCATTTACTGAGCTGTTCTGAAGAAACCAAAGATGTGAATTACTAGCAAAAAGCATTTGTGTACAAGAGTGAATTGACATTAGTAAAATTGTATTTGTACTATGAAAACAAAGAATATACAATTGGATGGAAATTTTCACTCACATTCACTTAAGGGAGAAATTCATCTGCTCTATAAGCATCTCATCAATCTGCTTTTATGAGGAGTCTGCAGTCAACTGAAATAGGGAGACTTATAAATACTTGAAACAACAGTTCAGTGATTAATACTGAAATATTGACTGAAGTGAATGCATTAAGACCAGACAATAATTTGTACTCACAATTAGTCGATTAACCACGTCTGGAAGTACATCAAGATGCCTTTCCATAGCCCACATTCAGGAGACAGAAAAAAAATGCTTCAGCTTTTTCATCTTGCAAATTTGTCAAAGAAAAAAAATCACTGCAAAAATGACACCTCCACATTTTTCCTGATTTCAGTTTTGCAGTCAGAGCCCATCAGCCATTTCAGATGCATAAAACAACATTTTAACCTAAGTTTACCTGTCAGAAAACACTGCACAAGCTCAGAGGACTTTTCAGGCATTTGCTGCAAAGCATATTCTACTGTAAGAAAACAAAGACCTTCAGCACCCAATACCCTGTGGATATTCTTTCTTTACAGTGGATATTCTTTCTTTACAGTGGATATCTCAGTCATGAGTCTTTCAACATCAGGAAACTCCTGGATGTACAGGGACTGAGCCAAAGAGAATGAAACAGAGCTGGTGTTGGGCATGGCTACGTGTGAGAGAAGCCTCTGTGCTCTGGACAGCTATTGAGGAGAAGGAAAGGAAAGAATCTGTACTAAAAGCAAATGAGAAATTTTCTCCCTTTTCATTAACATCACCAACTCAAAAGCACATGATTTTTCTTTTTTTAACCACAATTCCACTTGGATTGGAAAGGAAAGCTGTCTCATCCACATCCAACCAGCAGTGAGGTGAAGCTTGGTCTGTGAAGCATTTCTAGTGAGGGAGCCCCTGGGCTCTGATGGCAGAACACCCAGACCCTGCTCAGACGCTGAGCCAGAAGGAACTCAGTCAATCACCACATGCCAGAGGAGCTGATATGGAGCTGAGTGGTAGCAGAGATCCCCCCAGAATAGGAAAGCCAGCTGGAGGGAACTGTCAGCTCTCTGAGTGGTTTACAAGCACCTCACCAGCCTGTGTCCCCTCTGTCACCCCAGGCTGTGACAGAGCAGCCCCCAAACCCTCGCTGGCTCTGCTCTCTGACATCCCTGCACAAACTCCTCTCAGTAGCAGACACTCATTACCACACCTGGGCCAGCAATAAGCCTTTATTTGCATGGCATAAATGGCAAATTCAAGTAGTTCCCTGTTCTCTACCAACATCCTGTTGCCACATCTACTCCTCCAGGCAACTGCAACACCGAGAGAGAGAATTTGGTGTCGCACAGAACAGCGCTGATGCCAAATGGCCAGTGGAGCAGTGACTGGGAGCTTGCTGACAAAGACAACAGGCACATTAATCTGCTTGTCATTTATGCCCTCAGTTATTCAGTGCAAGGCTGCCTATCACGTTTTCTGGAGAGGGAGGGTAAAAAAACAAAGCAAACAGCATTATTTTGATTTGTTACCAGGACAGATGCTCTACCGTGAGTATGCTCACACAGCTGGCACCAAAATAACTAGGATATGAATTACTACAGATTTCATCATTTTTATTCCCCGTTTTCAGAAAAGCAAGAACTTTCACACTCATTCATCCTCTAGATTGATATGAAAACAAAACAGCGCCCACAGGAAGGAACCCACAGTCACCTAAGGATACGTGCCATGATTAAGAGTTTGCTAGCACAAAGAAGTTACACCAGCACAACTTGAATCCACATTTATGACTTTATAGCTGAGACTCCACACAAAACTGTACAAGACAAGTGTGGCATGTTCTCATTAGATTAATCTTTTCATAATCAACACATCAGCTAGGCTGAACCAAGCCTGGTTTAAAAGAATCCATAAGGACATACACTGAGTTTTGCATAACCTTAGTTTATATTCACAACCTGACTTACAGCACAGCTATTTTTGAATCAACAAATTGAGCAGCAGTTTCACATGAGAGAAACTTTCCCTTAAACGTTTAATATAACTCATGACAAATTGAGCTGCTTAGCCAAAAATTACTACTTGACATGAATTCCATAATTAAAATCAGGTAATTCTTTATCACATCTTGCTGTGCAACAAAAAAACCTGTTCTCAAAGACAGTCTTTGAAATTAAGTAAGAGCATGAAAAATACAAGATGAAGCACTAAGAAAGCAAATCTTTAAAGAGTTTCTAGCAAGAGTAAAACCACCATCCACAAGCTGTAGCACGGCAAACAACGTATTTCAAAGAACAAAAACACGAAAATTGTTGCAAATGCAGGTAAATGCAATATTTAAAAAGCAAAACTACCTGAGGAGCTACCAGAGACAACATACATATGCAGCACTTCAGAAACAACTAGTTCTGCAGTGGTGGTTCTGTGGTCACAGCATTTCCTTGGTGTGCACACAGGGTGTGCAGCTGCCCCCAGCTGTAAGGACACCCTCCCCTCGCTCGTGCCCACCGTGATGGCACCGCTCCAACCACAGTGAGCTCACCAAAACACTGCACTGCACTGTGCACATCTCCATCTCCCTGGAATATGGCATCTTTCTAAACTTGAATTAGTGCCTGGAGTTTCTGGCTGTCAGACTGTGCAGCCACATCCCTTAGACATTGGACCTAATTCTCCATTTTCTGGTTGCTGAGACACCCCCGCTACCCAAACACCAAAGGGAACTCATGTACTCACAATATGGAAAGATTAATGCACGTGTAAAATTCTGCAGGATCAGCACCTTGGTGTGTGGTCAGAGTATTGGACTATTTATTTTTGTCAAGTTTATTGAGCACCTAGAAAAATCCTATTATAAATAAAGCAGCATGCTCTTAATAAAACTTGACATGCGTGGTAAGTTTTCAATTTATTATGGGGCATATATACATAATGTTTTTATTTTAACTCAGTGTTTTAATTTGATTTCCTACATCCATATATTTACTTCCCTTGAATTTATTCTCAAGCTAAAAAAGCTCCTCCATTTATTTCCAAAATGCTAAAAGAACTACAGGTTTAAAAACTTGTTTTTATGCTTAGAAACCTCATACTGAAAGAACTCATTTACACTGAAAAACACCAACTTCAGGCTCCATTTATTATGCTACTGCAAAAATTCTAAATGGTCACAGCAGCAATAAGCAAATATCCCATGAAACGTTCCCAGACAAGCATCATTTTCCAATCTATTGAGCTCACAGTTCAAAAAGCTCAAGTGCTATTATCAGGCTATGCTCAAGCAACACTTGCAGGTTTAGTCAATAGAACTTTTGTATTTAGGAGCATCTGAAGACCTGACTCATAGCTACTTAAAATTCAGGTTAGCAAGTTAAACTTTCAACTGCTACAGCTCCTTCTGTTCTGGGGGACAAAATAAATAAATAACTAAACAAATGCTTATTTTAGTTACTGAAGTGTCTAACTTATTACTGCCAATTATTTTTAAAACAGAGTCAATTTTGAAGAAAACAAAGAACAAGTTAATAATTCATCATTAACCTGATCCTGTAAACACCTGATTACACCATAAATTTGAAGAAATTACTGTCTTCAACAGTAAAAAATACTGCACTTAATGGTTCCTGCTCTATCTTACACTTTTGTTGGTATCAAGAGTTTTTAAAACCTAGTGCATATTCTCCTGGTAGTTTTGAGTTCCTCTCTTTCTTATAGAAAAATACCCAGATATTTATCTACAGATTTCCAGCTCCCATCAGCACAGCTAAAAAAACATCACAAGCTATAAAAAGAGTTTCTAACAAATCCTTAATTTGATTTGAAGCACTTATTTTTGATGTAAGTACTTCCATCATTTCATCTTGATTTATATTTGTAATGTCTGCTGTAGTGTGGCACTTATTAATTAAACTGATTAAGGATCTTCAGCTGTACCATAGGCCCTCCACTTTCACCCACTTTGCTCCTAACTGTCATTAACCTCTAGGAAATGTCCTCTTTGTTGGTTATTACTGTTTAATTACACTGTATAGTTATGTCATCACATCTGTGAAATACAACCTCCCATAACAACACAGCTGTGGAATGTGATACTCCTGCCCAGCAGTAAAATCTTGGTTACAGCAGAGAATCCACACACACCACGGTGATGGGGGAAGTGATAGAAAGCTTTTCAAAAGCCCTTGATTTTGAGTAGGGCTGTTGAGACAGGAGGTAAGTACAGACTTCAAGAGAGGCCTCAAACTCCCCCTCTTTCCTCCCTTCCAAGCCCTCCTGACAAGATCCTCCACACATTTCAGGAATTACTTCTAAACGTAGAAAACTTAGAAAAGAGAAGTTCTACACAGAAATAGTAAAGTGAGAAGGAACCTCAGAAAACAGAATTTATGAGCTCATCATCTATTTTTTGATGAATAGTATGAACTACAACTGAAAGACACTTTTTCCTGGAACCCTCTGCTTCCATTCATGATCTCATGATGCACAAGCATTTCCTCTGCTTGTAAAGTAACAGCAGCAGTGACTGCAGTGGTCCAAAGAAAACAGCACTGTGCACATTTCTGCCATTCTTTACAGGTGTGGGGGGAAAAGGGAGGAGAACCACTCAAACAACTGGTTTTTAGAACATTACCAGTAAGAGCTCCCCACATCACAAGGACTTCTCTCTAAAACATTGGATGGAATGGTCACTAAATCCTGATATTCAACATAAACTGTACATTCTGCTGGTACACGGAAAAGGTGTGGCTGTATCAAACACAGCAGGAGTGTTACCATAATATGCAGAAAACATTGTGTAAAATCTGTGTACTTACAACCTGTCCTCACTTTGTCCTCCTTCTGACAACATTAGCTGTAAGCACACAGGCTTCTCTACAGGAAAGAAATGGCACTTTGTGTTTACTGGGGAGAGATTTTTGTGTGTGTGTGTGTGGAGAGGGTGACTGGGAGAGAACTGCCTGATTTTTCAAGAGTGGAGATAATGAGACAACAGCAGACAGTTTCAAGCCTCAATCAAGACTCTGTGTGCCAAGCTTCAACAAGATTTTCTTTTTCCTGGTCGGAGTTAAAAACCCTTGACTGGCCAGTAAGGAGTTGTTTACCTGACAGAAGCAAGGGGGCAAATTCCTTTAGATTGATGCAAAACATTTTCCTACTCTGGAAGTCAGAAAGGGAGGAGCACCAAGTTTATTTATGTAGCTCAACTAGCAGCCAAGCTATGAGGATGCCTTATTGTGTGGAGTTCAGAAGTGTACATTAAACTCCTCCCTTTAAAGCAACGCAGAAGGCAAGTTGCCATTCCCACTCCAGGAGTCAGGAGCAAAGGGGAGAGAAGTAAGCAACGAGGTTGCTGTTCGACATAGTTTTCTGTCACAATGCTTATGATTAACCAAGTGAAGAAACAGAATGACAGGGAGCAGAGAGCTTGCACAGATACCAGAGCCAGAGGGAACGACAACAGAAGTGCCCAGGGCTTTGGGTGGTCTTGTTTTACAAACCCAGATTAATTAAGCAGACACTAAAGGACATCTCTTTTAGAAAATGAAACACGTTAGAAACCAAAACGCCTCAGAGAGTGAGCAGCTAGGGAGCTATAAGTAAATTACTAAGTACAAAATGAAGCAGCCTGCAGAGGAAATGAGTAATTAAAAAACCTCCCCTGAGCGACAGGCTGGCGAGAGAGAGGGATAACTCCAGGACCCTGGTGCTGGAGGTAAACAGTACCTAAGCCAAAACGTGACAGATGAAAACAGATGTTTTACACAAACAACAACCCCCCCAACCTCCTGCCTCTACAGTGCACTCAGAGATGGCATTAGGCACAGTCAGTCTGGAACAACCTGAGGAGATGCACACAGGAATTACATCACCCACCCCTATCATGCTGCTGCCCAGGGGTGAAGCACTGCAGTCACTGGACAGCACTCAGCAACTATAAACAATGTTTTCAGAGGAAGAAGTAGAATAACATCAACCTCATTCTTCTTGCCGCAAGAGAATTAACAGAGCACAGACCCCGGTGGCAAAGCAAACCCTTCTGCATCCCTCTCCCCCTCCATAAGGAAGCAATGTCACCCTTGGACACCTGCTGTCCTGGTGAGCAGCATCACTCCCATCTTGGCCTGACTCCTTTTCTTCTGCTGCTCCAGAGAGACACCAAGAACAACATCTAATTTGCCAACCCTTAAGTAAGCAATTCTGGCAAAGTGGTTTCCAACTTTTTCCACTAGATCTCTTCCAAGGAAGACAAGCCTTGGGTGTAACAAGTTTTAGCCCACTGAGAGTCTTTCCTTCTTCTCTTTCTGAAACCTTTAAGAGTCACCAGTTGAACATGAGTGTGTCTGCAGGCAAGCATGGAGGACGATGACCATGGGGACATCCTCCAGTGAAGGGCTTACACTTCTTCACACTTTTCCCCTAGACACGGCTCTCTCAGAGGGAGCAGCCCCAGTCCCAATGAACATCATCCTCTTTCTCAGCCACAGATGGCAGCAAGGCTGGGAAGGTGAGCACATCCCATGTTGATGCTCAGAACCCCATCAGGCAGATGTCCCTCAACAGCACCTCAAGCTCTCCACCAGGTGAGTGTTCTTCACCCACTGTAACCAACTTCAAGTTGGGACCTTCACTGCCCCCTAAGGCTCTCTGTGAGCAGAGGAATGGTATCTCAAGCCCTCCACCTTGTTCAGAGGCAGACCCTCACCATCCCCTGAGACCCCTGGTGGGCAGGGGGACCCTTGACCCCTGTTTCCTTCATCAGCTGTGGACCTTCACCATCACCCCAGGCCCTTCTCCTGGCAGACACACATCCCCTGCACAGGACACGGGCAGCTCACCGCCTGCTCCGTGGGTCGAGGAACCCCTCCCCGTCCCCTCCTGGAAGGAGCCCCCGCTCCGCCCAGCCCCGCATCCCCTCCCCGGGACAGAGGGTCCCTCTCCGCCCGCCGGGGCCGTTCCTGCCCTGCGGAGCGGGCCCGGCCCCGCCGCCCCCGGCCCCCGGCACTCACTGCGGCGGGAGCTGCAGGGCCGGGCCGCCGCGGCGCTGGAAGGCGCCGTCCACGAAGACGCCGTTCTTGCCGAGGCAGCGCAGGTAGAAGTGCGGCTCCTGGAAGCTGAGCTGCAGGTGCCGCCGCGAGATGAAGCTGGAGTGCCCCATGTTGACGTCCACCGAGCCCTGCGAGGAGTTGCGGCCTATGGTGACGGCCGGCTGCCGCATGAGGAACTCGAACTCGCGGCCCTGCAGCCGCGCCAGCACCGGCCCGGTGCAGGCAGCGGGCGGCGCGGCCGGGGGCGGCGGCCCGGGAGGGGGCGCGGCGGCGGGGCTGCAGGGCGCCGAGCGCAGCGCCAGCAGAGCCCGCGCCCCGCTACTGTCCTCCCCGACTTCGGCCATGTTCCCCGGCAGCGAGCGAGCCAGCGTGCCGGCCTCCGGGGCGGGGCCGGCGGGGCGGGGATGGCGGGGACGCGGGGCGGGGCGGGAGCCGCGCCGGCCGCCGCCTCCCCCGGCAGCTCCGCCGGGCGCGGCCGCCCCGCCGCGGTCCGGGGCGCGGGGCGGGGGCGGCAACGGCGGGCGCGCGGCGCCGCCTGCGGGCCAGGGCGGGCAGCGCGGCTCGGGCAGGTGTGAGGGAGCGGCCCCGGCGCGGCGCTCCCGGCGGTTTAACCGCTCCGGGCCGGCCCCGGCACCGCCGCACCGACACCCCCGAGCCACGGGGCTGCCCCCGCCGCACCGACACCTCCGAGCCGCGGGGCTGCCCCCGCCGCACCGACACCCCCGAGCCGCGGGGCTGCCCCCGCCGCACAGCAGTGCGCTCCGGGATTTCTGCGGGCAGGGGTTCTGGTCACTGACATGGGCTCGCTTCAGCTGCCTCTCCATGGAATCATAGAGTGGTTTGGGTTGGAGGAAGTTTAAAGATCATCCAGTTCCTGTCCATGCCATGGCAGGGACACCTTCCATGATGCCAGGTGGCTCCAAGCCCTGTCCAACCTGGCCTTGAACACTTCCAGGGATGGGGCCGCCACAGCTGCTCTGGGTACTCTGTGCCAGTGCCTCACCTCCCACAAAGGGAAGAATTTCTTCCCAATATTTCACATAAATTTCCACTTTTTTCAATTTGTACCCATTACTTCTTGTCCTATCACTGCAGTTCCTACCAAGAGCATCTGCTCTTTCCAAACCACCTCAAACCACCACAACTCTCTGTGTCAGAGAGATGCCCCAAGCCCAAACCAACCTGCTCCAGGTGTTCTGTGGGGCACGGGCACCTCCATCCTCTGGCTGGGGTCTGGTCTCTGACATGAGCTGGGTTCAGTGGCCTTCTGCTGCCTCTCTATGGAATCAGAATTTTGGCTTGGAAGAGACACTAAAACTCATCTGGTTCCACACCCCTACCGTGGGTAAGGACACCTTCCACTAGACCAGGTTGCTCCTAGCCCCATCCAACCTGGACTTGATCGCTTCCTTAATAACCCTGGACTGTTTGCTGAGGCTTGCTGAAGGGGAAGATTGATCCCAAATCCACAAAGGTGTGAGGTTTAAAACACCTTAATGGCCTTTTGTAGAGTTTATATATATATATAAAAATATATATGCTCATATATGAATGTATATTATCATATAGTGGTTTTATATAGCTTTATACTCATACAGTTTTTCATTATAAGGGACTGTGTAGGTTGTTTAGCTTGCATTACAGCATTTCTTCAAATTACTTTTTATATTTCTGTATGATTATGTGTTACATTTCTATCTATGTTTATATTAATAATAAAGGTCATGTCCTGTACTACAACAGCATATATTTGGCTCATGTACAGTCTGTGCTATACATACATATCTATATATACATATATCCAGATTAAACAAAAAATGTTTCTGTATAGGTGAGCTGGTATATTTTGCAGAATCCTGAATAGTTAAGTAATCAGAAAATACAATGAATTTGAGAATCTGGGAGAGGGAGCAGCTGTAGGTTTGTATTTCTTCAGCTTGTGTGGGGAATGTGTCAGCTCATAGCAAGGCTGCTCAACAGCTTCAAGGAGATGGGGAAAAATCCCATAACTGGTCAAAAGTGCAGAGCAAATTTCAGCGATGAAAACTGTAATTAAACGAGCTGGAATTGGTCCAGGACCACAAGGTTAACATCCCTCTTCCTGGAACATCTTCCCTGAGATGTTTAATGACTGCTGAGCAGCTGGGACCTGCGTTAGACATCTCACCCGAGACACCGTCTTCAGTGAGTGCTCTTTGCCTCTGCAGCTCAGTACCAAGTGAGGGGAAGAGACAAAAGCACAAAACACCAATGCCACTTCCTCTGCACCAATGTCAGCTCTGCAGAGAGACTCAGCCAAGCTGGGCACAGCACAGGGCTGCAGGAGAGGGAGGAAAAGCATCCAGAGGGGAGGAGGGAGATGGTCTGAGTTGAGATCTGAGCTCCTCTCCTGCCCCAAACTGCTCAGCATCAGCAAATGCTTGTGGCCAGAAAGCAAAATGTGGCCATCAGGTAGAGCCAGAGCCACATGATGCCTGACAACAGCTGGCTCAGGCTTGTACTCCATCCACCCCTGGATGAGAGTGCTGTTACCTGAACTTAAAAATGACCCAAGCTGGTAGGCAGGTGAGTGGCAGCAAGCAGGGTGAGACCTTGTATCAGAGCAGCCTGACCTGCCAAAAAAAAAAAAAAAAGATTGAAAGAGAAACCAGTGCCAGGGATTTTAGTTCATGTCTAAAGCGTTTCTGAATCCCAAATTTGATCAGGAGGACCCTGAAAGGACCAGGAATAGGGTGAGGCTGTTAGCAGATGTTGTCAGTAACTGTTTCTAGGGCTGCCTGAGAAAACACATTGCGGGCAGGCTGGGTCAGGGCAGGAGCCAACCCCCCATGGGCAGGAGCAGGGCCCTGGTTCCAAACACAGGAGGTGCAGGGAAGCCTCGTGTGGCCCTCTGATGTAGGGCCAAGAGACGTGTCACTGCAGGGCTGGGTCCTGTTACTGCTCCCACATTCGATACGGGCTATGGAATTCTGCAGCTCCAGTTAGGGAATAACCCGAGGGCTGACACGTGAGGCTGGCTGGGAAGATCCTTGCCCTGCTCAGAGGCTCCCCAGCTGCTCAGGACAGAGCTGATGCAGCATTGCTGCTCCAGGGCTGTGGAGCTGGTGATGTCAGTGGGCACGTCCACATGTGTCACGGTCATCTGCAGCCACTGGGACACTCCAGCCACACCAATTCATGAGATTTTTTCTAACAAGTCTTTTCCTTTCTACTCAGAAATTTCTTCTGAGTGGCATTTGCTGCTTAAGCCAGCACCACTGCTGAGATAAATCCCAGCTTCATGCACAGTGTGATCAATTGGTGTACAGAAACAGGATTCCTCTGAGCTGCCTGGTGGGTTGTGCTTAGCACCGTGTCTCAGCAGCCTGTCTGCCTGCGGCATCCTTTCCCTAAGCTTCTAACAGAGGGCTCTGCTGGCAGCCTTCAACGCTCTGCTCAGCTCTAATCTGCCCTGCAACAGCATCAAACCAAGGGCCCTTCAGCCACAGCAACGCCTTGTGCTCCTCCAGTCAGCTAATCCTGCTTAAAGCCAAGCCGGCTGCCCCCGTGTAAATGCCTGATGTAAACGCACTCGAGATTGTTTGAATTAAGTTTATCTCGTCCTGCATGGCTGGACTTTATAGTTGCTCCTTTTCCTCTGCAGGGTTTTAGATGGATGTGTCAGCAGATGTGGGCAAACTTCTTAATTCTATGAGTTGCCTACCAGAGTATTTGGATGGGCAGGAGATGCCTGTCAGGTTTCAAGAGGTGTAGGGAGCCAAGCATTGTCCTTGTGACACCTGAGATGTGGATGTGGCACCTTGGCCATCCCTGGCCATTCAAACTGTCCTGCTCCAGCCAGAACTGTGCTCAGGCACTACCATGGTGTGCCACCCACACAAGCACATGCAGAAATAATCCCTCCTGGCAACTTTGCAGAGATGCCTTAAGCCATTTTGAGATGCTGCCCTGCCTCACCTCTCTGTGCAACAGGAAAACCTGAACTGGGAGGAGAAATCAAACATTCAAACAAAGCAGTTGTGAGAACAGAAAATAGCTGGGATGGAGTCAGGGTTACTCAGAGAGTGGTGTGAAACCCAAATGTCCTTTGTCAAATATTTGTTTGGCTGTGTGTCATTGCTGACTGTCTCAATACAGCAAGAATCTGCTTCATGCTATCAGCTGTGGGCAAATGAATGTAATGGGTTGTTATGGTCACCCAGATACCACTGCATTGGGCAAACACAAATCTTGCAAAAACAGTGATAAAAAGGCACATTTCTGCTTTTATCTGCTGGATGGTGTCTGCTTAGAAATACTGAGTTTCTAGAAGTGAAATGCTGCATTTCTAAAGCTGTTGCTCACTGTTCCGATTCATGAGACTCAATACATATTTATCAAGCCCCAATTCAGCAAGGAATCTGCCCAGCTTCAGCACTGCAGGAAATCTGTTCTACCACCAGACCAAAGCATCATTGAAAAGCAGCTTGGACAGAAAGGAATGATGAGAGCTGCACGCTGGGCGTGAGCCACTTGATGTATTTACCCAGCAGCCAGACAACACATTGATGCTCACAATGAAAGGCAGCCTAATGTGTGCAGCCCTGACCTGGGAAGGAGGAGGAGAAGAGTGAAGGAAAGCAATTACTCTAAGGAAAAGAGAGTCTGCTGTCTCTGTGCCAGCCCAGTCCAGCATTTCTCCTGAGCACGGTGCCAATCTCGTGGGGTTAATGGCGATCAGCCTTCCACTGATGTCAGTGTGCATCATTAGCAAGCAAGCAGAGAATACAGCACCTGCATCTCACAAACACTTTGATAAAATACAAAAGAAGAGGGCAGTGTTCCCTCAAATTCCAGCCAATCTCTCCGCAGCACTTTTTCCCTTCCCTTTTCTCAGCCATCAAGTAGGTTTTAAACGCTGTTGTGATTTTTGTCCAAACTGATTTGAAGCAGTGTAAGTGATGAGCAATGTGCCCTGGATCTGTGGAGATACTTTCCCCTGCACACCTGAGCTCAGGAGCAGCCTCACTTCTCTCTCCAGCTGGGTGGGTTTTAATTCTGCTTTGTGTCTCAGGGAAATCACTGTGATGTGACACAGGAACAAAAAGGGGTTTGCACTTATTCATGTCTGGTAGGACTTTCTTCTTAACCAAGCAGCTGCAAGAAGTTAAATAAAATTCATTGTTTTGAAATATATTCAGGCACATCACAGTATTTGTCTGACACACACACACACACACACTTGCATGTTGTCTAACTCAACCTCCCATGGGATTTCTACCTGTTTTCTCAATTCTGCTGGAGCATCTGTGCTTTTAACTGGATCTTTATGTCTCTCAGTGATGATCCTTGTGCCTGATCTGGGACAGCCATAAAAATGTCCCTGCCTGCCAAAACTGCACCCATGGCATGGCTCTCTGGAAGGACACATGCAAGGCTTGCAGTGGCATTGAGGATGTGAGCTGGCACTGAGGGTTTGGGGAGGACAGCAGCACACTAATCCCATCTGTGACACCCATAAATACCTTCCCTCTGTCAGAACAACTTTACAGATCTTTCACAGGGGCTCAGAGCCAGGTTTTAATCCAAATGGGCTGATAAGAAAGGGTTGGCCTGTGGAGGAGGTGATCCACTGATAGAGGAATTCTTTCTTCTTCAGAAGGTTGAAGAAAACAACATCAGTGAGTCAGAAATATGGTGGGAGCACTCACAGTCCTGAAAGCTCACAAAGGACACAAACCCTCCCTTTCCTCCCCTAATGCCAGTAGGTTGCTAAACTGAAGGGAGCAGAATCAGAGAGAGAAAAAGGCAGGCAAACATTGCCCTGTAGTGAGGGGGCACTGCCTAAACCCTGCTCATCAGGGCTGCCTCCTGCAAGGTGCTGCGTGCCCTGTGCTGGGTGCTGAGCAGCAGCCTGGTGCCTGCAGAGACAGGGCTAAATGAGATGCTGTGTCTGTTAGCTCCCTCCCAAGAGCAGCACAGCCTGCAGAGACTGTGCTTTCTAGAGTAATGAAATTTTTTCATTTTTAAATCAGCTGCGGTCCTGTTTACTGTAAACTCCAGCATGCTCGAAATGTTTCTATCACAGTTTATTTAGGCTTCAGAGAGATTTTTTTTGAATCACACTTATCAAGAATATATTTTCACAGCAAGCTCTCTGAAATACAGTAAGGACCTAGGAACAGCTGATGCCCAGACTCTGCCATTCTCTAAGATATTATATGATCTGCTCATTCCCCATGCACAAATGCTGTCACTTTTGAGGAATCCAAGCCAGCGCCTGTCTGATGCATGATCCCTCACTTTGGAAGGCCTTGAATAAGACTATTTGTTGTCAAGATACTTTTACAAAAGCAATACAATTTCATGGGTTGTAGTTAAAATAATTCATACAGTTTACGCTGCTCTGTGTACTTTGAGATTTAAACCTGCTTAGCTAACTTAACTTTCATTTGGCTTGAAACTTGGACCAGGGTGAAATGCACAACACAAGCCAGGTCTGAATTATTTGCTTTAGTTTTCTGAATGATCTCATTTTCTCATTATCCATAGATGTGAACAGAGGATAAAAAAAACCCTACCAAATACTTTTCAACAGCTGAAAACAACTGAACCAGTAAGTATAAAATCTGATACCAAACACAAAGCATTTCAGCCCAAAAGGAATATGGCTTTGGACTTTTATGAGCCACTGCAGCATATAGAGCCTGTCTCTGCTGAAAACAAGCTCCATGCATTGTCTGGAGGCTTGGAAGCAACTGATCTTAAATATCTTGCTTTACAAGCTGCCTGAGAAGCAAGAAGAGACAGAAAAGCTACAAAATTCGCCCTGTGTTTTATAAAACATTTAAACAAAAGGCACAGGATGTGTGTGTTTACTGTCCCCAATCCTAGATCAGGATCCACACCTATGATACGTATCTATCATGGGGTGCAGCCTGTGTAATGCGCTGCCAAAACCACAGTGGTCACACCTGATCCCAGCATCCTTCCCCTATTTTCACAGGCATAAACCAAACAGGAAGGTCTGGAATCAGTTCCAAAGCCAGCACGTTGTGTGTGTAAATGGCCTCTTTGCACCCTCACCTCTCTGCCATGACCCAGCAGCCCAGACCCTGCATTGGCCCAGCCTTTGGAAATGGCTGCATGCAGGTGCTTCTTCAACAAAGTCCCCCCACCAAAATAAACAGCCTCCCTTTCTCTTTTAATCAGCTATCACCTATTAATCTGCTTGACACCAAAAATTTCCCTTCTAAATACAAAAAAAGCCCCACCAAGCCATGCCAGGAAAATAAGGAAAAGGCTGGATCCAGCCTTTCTCACCCTGTTCAAGGCTCCCTGCCTGGAGCATCCCAGGGATGCATGCACACCATGAACACTCTTTTGGATGGATTAGAACAAAAGGAATGATGATGTGGTGGCTGGTGCTCATGTGGCTCTGTTTTTTCTCAAGTAAGAGACAGGGGATCAAGGGCAGATGAGAGGAGTCCAGTGCCCAGACATGGACACAACCAAGGTGTCCAGGGATCCATGTGGGAGCATCCCTGAACTTCAGCCTCTGTGTAGCATCCTAGCAGAGGAAATTTGAGTTGCTGTGATCTATTCTTGGCTTTGGCTGTCAACACAGGTTGTCCTTGAAGGAGGGACTAGCAAAGGCACTTGTAAACCATAATTGCTTTCAGTGGGACCTAAGCATCTTTTGGGATCACTGGAGCTTCCCAGCAGGGAGCAGATGCTGCAGGAGGGACTCTCCTAAAATATCCTGTGTTCTTCAGATACCTCTAAAGCACTGAGCAAACCCAACTTCTGTTCATTATTCCAGCACTAATGATGGTTCCCAGTAAAATCAATCCTGGATTAAGGGTGAAACTCTACTTTTCCATTCTGTGCTCCCCTTTCTGGTTGGTTGCATTCATTAGGTGTGTTAGTGAATTAAGGACATTTGATGTAAGTGCTGGGAAACCCTGGATTTACAACCATCAGGCATCACTTTCAGGGCCCACTGTCACCTTTAGAAAAACATCTGCTATAAACAGTGTTACTTACTCACATTACTAATAATACCATACTGTATTAAAAATGAAAGGATTTTAAAAATCCAATTTACTTGTCCTTCAGTTTGGCCAGTGAAAAGAATCAATGAGATCATTTCAAGTGTCTCACTTCAATTTGGAGCACTTTTCACTCACCAGTTCCCTCATGCTGATGAACTTGCTTTACAGGAAGGAGAGGTCATGTTTACCTGTTAAAAAGCCTGCCTGTGCACCCTAGAAATTGAAAAAAAGGAAAACTTCTCAAAAAAAAAAAAGAGAGAGAAATAGGAAAGCATGAAAATGTCTATTGATTTTCTTCTTACAAATACATGTTTTAGAGAAATGAAACTGTTGCTGAATTTGACTGAAGGTCATTCTCCATCAACAAAATAATAATAATGTAAGAACTTAATGGCTGAATCAAATTCAGTTTACGTTAACAGGAGATGGCTATTATGGAGTAATCTTTAATTGGATTGAGGATCTTATTTTCCTTTTTCAAGGTAGGATTTAAAATCTCTAACCATTAAAAGTAACTTATAGAAAGTTTGGGTTATGGGCAAAGTTTGCATTAGCCAAACCTAAAGATAAAAATAGGAACTTTGTAGCCTTCAGAAATGTTGACTCTAACATTGACTCTAACCCCAAGGGCTCGTTATGCTGGGTTGTGTGTTCGCTTTGGGCTGAAAGGGAGAATCAAGAGAAAGTGATTTGGAACAGATTTATGGATTTTTGTACCTTTACGTTCTATATAGCTCAGAGTGGAAACTGGGTGGATGCCAACGAGTCTAAACTCCCTCCAGGCTCTCCAAGGCATCGTGGAGCCCCAGGTCCCTTCAGCCCCTTTGATTCCCAGCATCACTCACCCTGGGGCTCAACCCCTGGCCACGGAGGCACGCAACATTAGGAAGGCACCACTGCTGCTTGTACTGAATCCTTTCTGCCCTGTTCACCCAGAAGCTGTTTTCCCTCATCATTTCTTCCTGTTAGAGGTTTGCTCAGAAGCCTGCAGCAGGCAGGCAGGCTGGCAGCATCCATTCGCTTTGGGATGTGCCTGGTTGGAGCCTGGGCACAGCCACAGATGCCCATTTGTGCTGCCCATGGCACGAGGACCATCCCTGGCAACACTGGCTCCTGGGCTCTGATGCCAGGCCTTATTGCTAAACGCCCAGCATGATAATTTGGGATTTTATTTTCCCCCCACCTTGCATCCTGGCTGTAATAAATTGGAGTGATACTGTCTCGGGCTTCCTCTGTGCTTCTCCTGAAGCTTCTATCTAAAATTCAGCATTAGCAAAATGTGCCTCTGGAATAAGGCCTCATAAAATATTGTTAGGATTGCTAGGCAACCCGGAGGCACGTTGGGAGCTGAAAGGAGCCTTAAGTGGGCGTAGCGAGCCTGTGCTGGAGTCTCTGATGAAAAAGAGAGGGTATTCTTTGTGTCTCCATGCTGACAACACTTTGCCTTTGATTTTCTTTTGGAAAGAGGTTGAGATACACTGCTTCCAAATGCACAGAGGTACATATCTGTGTAATTGTTGCTGCGGCGGCCTCTAACCTCAGATTAATCAGCTGGATGAGAAATGCACCTATCCAGGGCTTTTCAATAGCAATAAAAGTAAAATGAAGTTTTTATGGCCATGAAAATACCCATATTCCAGCTGCTTGCATCTTCCAAGGGCTCATTTTGTGAGAAAGAGAGGCCGTGCTCAATAAGAACTTGTTTTATGAGGCCACTGAGGCGTTACCTCAACCCCTGAGCACGCTGCAGTGGTGCTTAATGCAAAGCGACTCTGGAAGGAAGGGAAACAAATAAGCACACAATTTATTGGCAGGGTCTAGCACAAGTAATCGGCCATTTGCAGATACACACACAGGAATTAAAGGAAAATTGAACTGGGCTCGCAAGAACTTTGGGAGGAATTGCTGTAGGTGTAAATAGCTGGGGGTTACTGCTGATTTTGCTAGCTTAGAGGCTAAAGGGAATTTCTGGTTTAGCCCTTCCTGCCTTCACCTCGAGAGCAGGAGATGCTGCTCCCACAATCCAGATCTCATCTCTCCAGGAACACCTTGGGCTGCCCAAAGGCCCTTGGCCAAGCAGGTTCCAATCATTCCTTGGGCAGTTCTGCTTTGCTTCCTCCCCAAGCCAAACCTCCAGGAGGCAGCACCATGCTGCACCTTCCTCAGAGGAAACCCTGGAAAAGCGCACACACACTTGGCCAGCAGACAGAGCACCCAGGTGCTGGAGCTGTCCTTGTGTCTGGCTTTTGCTCCTTCCATGCAGCATCGCCAAAGGCAGATCCTGGTGGCAGGTCCTGCAGGAGGTGGATGTGTCTCTGCTGGGAACAGCTGTCTGTGCCAGAGGCCAGCCTTCCAGCCACGCTGAGCGTGCAATTTGTTTCCCAGGGCTTGATTTAGCGCATCATTTTCTGTTAAAACAGCCAGTGGCCAAGCTGACTAACACATCTGTCTGCTCAGAGTCTGTCTGGCTCCTCCACGGGAAGGGCTGCTCCCACCAAATCCTTTCCAGAGCTTACAAGTGGCTCCCCCTCCATCTCCAGCACTCTTGGGTGACTGAAATCCCTCATTCAGACCCTCACAAATCCCACCCTGCTTTCCTCCTGTGCTGACACAGGCCTTTGTCTGCCTTGTTTCTGGTGCAACACATTTCATCAGCACAAATGGAGGCACTGAAAATTAGTGGTGAGAGCAGGAGATGATGATTTTTGCTCATCCTTTGTCAATGAAAACATTCCTCAAGCATCCACCACACCTAGATATTCCCATACAACACAGAAAAGGACTGTTATAAGGTAGATATGCATTTCCCAAGACTATTAATAAACCTTCCCATGAGGCTGTTGTTGGCATAAGGCATTGCGGACATATTTAAAAGATATGTAGATGTGTGCCTTAGGGATGTGGTTCAGTGGTGAGCCTGGCACTGCTGGATTAATGATTGAACTCAATGATCCTAAAGGTCTTTTTCAACTTAAATAATTCTACAATTCTATGACCCTTTCTGTTGGAAGCTTGATCTTGGAAAACAGAGAACTGATGGGAACAAACCTCAGATTTCCACAGTATTGCAAGGTTTCTGAGATAACTACAGGTGGTCCAGATATAACTACACCCTTTACTTCTCCTGTCCCTTTCTAGCCAGATTTAGGTCAGGAAAGAAGCCTGTGAGGTGTTTATTCATTCCTGGCAGCGACCTGGGTGATTTTTCTGCTCTGTTAACATTGCAGGTCTCATGATACACATTGGCCCAGGCCAGAGCACTTGGCACTGCCACTCTCTGCCCCTCCAGCCACAGGATGCTGGTGAGTCACGAGGAGCACCGTGGGATTTCTCCTCCAATCTCCTTTTCCTTCCCTAGACTCACAGGTCAATTTTGGAGGCACATGAAATTGGGCCAAACCTGGGCTTTCTCTCAGTTTTCTCAGCAAAGTTCCCTCTTCACAGTGAGCTGGTCCTCAACATTATTCTAGCGGTTATTTTACTAAAAAAGGTGGCAGCTGGAAGTCTAAGAAGGATGGGAGCCAGGCACCTTAAGAAATGATAATTGCAGACTTGGAGCAGTGCTAAGAGTTAACAGAGAGATGTTTAATCCAATTCTCAGCTTCTATTTTAGGATCCTTTTAACTTTCAAAATCAAAAAAAAAAAAAAAAAAGGAAGAGGGGAGGGGAAGAAAAAAATAATCTCCATCACAGTGCAATTTCTTAAGCTTGTTCACTGCCCAAAGGTGAATTTTTGTTCATGTGAGGAGTCTGAAGAAATCCATTCAGCTGTTTCAGAGGTTCCAGAGCATGAAAGCAACATCTGGTTCAAAAATCAAAAATAAAGAGAAATTCCCTTTGCTCATCAGAGTCAAAATGGGTTTTGGTTTCACACCTCTGATTTGGTGTATCTTGAGCTGTCCCCTGGAGAAAGGGAGCCATTTCTACATTGATTTGAAGGGGATGAAATTGTGTTGCAAATGCCACAAAAATTATGGTCAGCCAGACAGGAGGGCAGGTGACACTCACACATGCACTCCCATCCAGTCCTACACAAGATGGGCCATGGCCCCTAAATTGCCAATTTAATTCACTGCAGGAAGGTTTTGCACAGCCTGCTGCCTCCTTTGGGGTTTTTTTAGGCCGTGGTGTGATTTTTGGAGCGTGGTTTGCTGTGCTCTGCGCTGTGCTATAGATGGCACTGCAGGATGGAAATTGCAGCGTCTCTGCTCTGGAATAACAACCCTGGGCTGTGGTGGCTCCTGCAGCTTGTCCCGGCGGAGGAAACCAGCTCAGATCACTAATTTCTGCAGCTCTGCCGGCAAATTTCACTCCGTTTTTTACCTGGTTATTAATAACAACACAAACATGACCCCCAGAACAGAGAGCAAGCGTGACAAGGAAGCTCTCTGTAGATTAAAAAACCACACAAATGCTCAAAATCCACTGGCAAATTTAGCCATCCTGTTGCAACACAGGAATATTTTGCATTTCAAAGGAGGCAAGCAGTTGATTTCTCTGTACATCACATCTATGCTAAGACCTTGCCTGTACTGAAGTTCTGCTGCTGTAAATGAAAGCACAAACTCTCTCATCATCCCATCAGTATTTATAAGGATACTAAAGTCTACCCCAATCTAACCATGTGCAGCAATTTTTTTCTGCTCTCTTTGTGGAGTTCCCTGGAGTTCTGGGACTAAAAGTAAGAAAAGAAGCAAAATCCAACTCAGGTCTGCAGAAGGAGATCCAAACTGGCAGGAATAGGGATGCTACGGAGGAGATCAGGATGGGAAGTGAAGAATATCATAAGCAATTACAGCAAAATGCTTTTGGAAAATCCCTCCAGGTACCCAGGTGCATCTGTCGGTGCTTAAACACCTTAAGAAATCTGGCCACCAGCCTGCTGCTCCAGATGTTAAAAATCCTCCAGCAATCAGAGAAGAGTAAAAGGTGTAAGAAAGACAAATTCCTTTTGCCATTGGCAAAATGAAAGAAAAACGCAACTATTTTAAGGATTTGTGTGGAGAAAATGGCAGACAGTAAATACCAGAAGTTGTCCTTGTTTTCCTTTGGAAAATGATGCTGGGGGAGGATTAGGTACCTGCAGAACTTTGTTGTTTCATTGCAGTGAACTATCCACAAGCTCCCATCCACCTGGGCCGTCCCAGCGCTGGATGGATGAGCTGCTGCTGCTGCTCTCTCTGCCAAGGAGCTGTGCAGCACTCCTCTCTTACAGGGGTTTAATGTGCTCTTACACATCAACAGGATTCAAATGACAAGAATGAAGGGCAGTAGGCAACCTCATGGTTTGAGATTCTGATGAAATGATGTCCTGGCACATCCATCAGACTGCTCTGCTGTCAAGAGAACTCCCAACTCTGGAAGATGAGTGTGATTTTCTTTTACAGTGTTGGGGAAAATAAAACCAGGAAAAGAAGAAGAGCAGCTGTCCTCAAATCTAACTACTACACAAATGTAACTTTGAGGAGAGACACAGCCAGATATGTGAGATGAGGGCACAAGTGCACCCAGCTCTGTCTGAAGGCACGGCAGTGGGGTGAAGCCTGCACTGTGTGCAAGCAGACCTGGGACTCCGCAGAGCACAGCAGGAGGGACAAGACCAAAGACTGAAGGAAGATTCATTCCTTGCCAGCAGCATATGTAGACTATGCGTGCCAATCCCTGTGCATTCATCTCAGAGAAGCAGATGCAGACGTGAGTGAGAGGGAGCAAAGTGTAAATCTGAGCCTGCATGGAAGGAAGGACCACGGTGAGGATATTTGCTAAGCACAGGGCTGGGGGGATGTAGGGATGCAGATGCTGATGTTGCCCAGGCAACACTCACTTTTGCAAGGCGCCCCTTTGTCTCTCCTGATTTTTAAGTGTGGTTCTCACTCTAAAATGCAGATTCTCCAAGCTGTTAATAAGACTTATTATCTCCTAATGCTCTTCCCCTGTTTCCTTTTAGAGGCTGTTCACAGCAGCACTGCTTGTGACTGAGTAACACAGGAAATTAAGAGCAGCTCCACAGCTGTGGCTGCACAGGATGGGAGAGGAGATCTCTGGATAGAGGCAGAAGCAACAATTGGTGCTGGGGTGATGGGTGCAAGACACCCTGAGCTGCATTTCCCACCCCACTGGGCAAACTGTGGTTGTGGTGCCAGCAAAATTTAGGGGAAGGATGAGCCTTTACCCTTCATAAAGTTTTTCTTCCAACTTTCAGAGCCCTGATAAAGTTGCACATGGTGTTGCTGCTGTTGCTCTGTGCTGACTGCAAGGTTTCATGCCCAGAGCACAAGATTTAATGCTGCACTATCCCCAGCCTACATTTCTGTGCTGTGGCCACTCTTTCCTCCCTCTAGAGTGCTCTCAAAACTCAGGGCTGACATCTCCCAGGAACCTCTGGGGAAACTCAGTGTTTTCCCACTGTGTCTCATTCCCTAGGATGTTGTACCATGGTTTGCACTAATTATGAGATGCTGATCCCATTATTATTATGGAGCAAAATTGCCAAGTGCTGGAAAAAAGAGCACAACAAAACCTGGTGAAGTGGTAAGCTTGAAGTGAGGTGGAAGTAATATCTGCTCTGTATGGGAGGCCTGGATTTGCTAATTGGACATGGCTAAAGTCAGTAAGGTGGAGTGAGGAGGGCAAGACATTGTGAGGGGGACGAAACTGCCCTTCCAGATGAAGGGGCAGGCAGGAGATTAATGGGAAAATTGTGTCTCTGCACCTTCTAACTAGAAAACAGGACTCAAACAGAGTGAGAGTGGGATCACAGCAAGCAAGAAACCTCACCTCCAAGAGTGGAGGTGGCACAGGAGGAATTGGGGCAGCTGGAGAGATGTATTTACATTTGGAGTGCGGATGGATTAAGGCAGAGCAATGGCAGGAGCTTTGCTGCCTTGTGAAAAGCCCCCAGATTTCTTCTTCAGCCCAGCCTGGGTGGCTGCCACAACCCCACAAATGCAACAGCCCCTCCAGGCAATGTGACCTGCCCTGTGTGGGGGACAGAGCTGGCAGCAGCCAGCTTGTTTTCATTGCTACGTAGAATTTGGTCGCCCTATTTTGCTGCTTTCTCTTTGATGCAATGAGCCTGTGGGGAATAAAACTCAGTGGGAGATTGCTTACGTGGTTTCTAACTCATTAGTTTCTTTTATTGGCTGTTGCCTCAATAAAAAGAAGAAGAAGAAGAAGAAGAAAATCAAGGAAAAGTAGTTCAAGGTGTGAAAAATTCACATGGCAGAAAGATATATAAAAAGTTATTGACTCTGTCCCCCTTGGCTCCAACCTCAATCTTATCACCATGCTGTGCATTTATCCTTCGATTATTACACATAATGACAGGGAAATTCTAGCAAGTTCTATGCAAAAAGCCAGGCTGCTCCTCTCCCCTCCACAACAAGAAACTGTCCTGGCTTGAGCTCACATCGTTGGCATCTGATTTCAGCCTAGCAGGGTGTTTCAATACCAATAAACATCTTGTTTTCATGTGAACAGCCGCTTCAGCTACATTCTTTCCCATCTTTTGTGAGCATCAAAGGCTCCGTGTAAAACTTTTTATTGATCACATAAATAGCAGCTCTGCTTCCCTACAGGCCCCGTCTCCACCAAGTGTTTTGATTTGTGGAGAATGAAATGTTCAATAGAAAACTGATTCCCTTGGCTTTCTGGGACTCTGAACACAGGGCTGCTGGTTTCTGCTCTCCTTGGCAGAGCAGGATCTGGGGAGGAGAGTGAGGGAGCAGGGAGGGAAAGTTTTGGCTTGGTCTGGCTGGGTTTGAGGCAGTTTATACAGACACATTTTGTCTGCAACAAAGGCAGAAGTAAAGCCACTGTGCAAAGAGCTGGGAGCGATCATTAAAGATTTAATTGGTCTGAAAGCTTCCTGAAGTACTAAGGAGAGACTTAAACCACACAACTTGGAGCAGGAAGCCTCCCAAGCTGAAAGCATGGGTGGCTTTGCTGTTTAGGGGTGCTGGTATCATGTACTGGGCAGTCACTTGCCCTGCTGCCATGATAAGGAATTTCCCAGGAATGGGATGCCTTGGCCCTACCAGGGCAGTGAGGAACAGCTCCTTCACACCCCTGGAGAAGCTGTCTCATGTCTCACAAGCATGAGAGAGACCTCTGCCTGCACTCCTGCAAGGCACTGCTGAGATACAGCAAAGGACTGCCCCAAAATCCAAAACCTAGACAGGATCCTTCCTATCCACATCCTGGCTGTCAGACCCATTGCACCATCACCTTTTGTGCAAATGAAATACAAAACCTCCTCAGCTGCAGCCATGCAGAGCTCACAGGGAAGAAGATTAATGGGAGCTACCAGAGAGCCTCATCAGTCCTTGTTCAGGAATCAGAAATCCCAATCGAAGCCTCCGTGACTCACGGCTGTGGGCTGGCACAAACTCGACCTCGTTTGGATAACGAAGGGCACATCCTGTTCAGAGCCATCTCAGAGAACTTCTGTGACCCTGTGTTTATCACTCCAGGCTGAAAGGGCACAGTGAACTCTGCTGACCTTGCAGGTGGCAGAGTCTGCCAGCCCTGAAGGCAGCCAGGCTGTGCCTGTGGCTATTGAAAGAGCCAGGATGGCAGAGGCAGTGAGTGCCTAAAGCCCTCTGAGGCTGGAGGAGCCCAGCCCAGCCTGGGGCTGAGCCACCAGCAGCTGCCCTGGGCAGGTATGAAGGCTCCACTCCTCTCAGATGCTGTATTCTCAATTTATTTGAATAATTATTACTTGAGATCCACACGCCTTGTGGGAAGGAAGAGTTTGAGGTGATTGTGCTCAGCTCTTGGGGCCAAAGAACAAATTTATCTCTAACTCCTGAGGTCCTACCAGGTTCTCTGTGGTGACCCTCTGTTAAACTCTCCTTGTCCAGGGAGAGGAAGACACTGAAGGATTTACAGGCTGGAATTTGATGACCAAGCCAAAATCTGGCACCTGTTTCACCTCAAGCACCCAATCCTGAGTACTCAGAAATCCATTTCTCAAAGCCTCACCTACAAGAGAGGATAATGGGGATTATGGGGTTTTTTTATTTGCTTGGCAATTAGAAATGTTGGGATTTTCAATCATTTTTCTCACAGGGAAAATCTGCTTGCAAACTCGAAGGTGAAGCCTGTTGCCACACCAATGTTTCTCCTCCTCTGCTTCTTATATAACTTTATTTGTAGGGTGGTGATAATGAGAATTCCACCGCTATTTTCTTAAAGACATATATATAAACTTTGAAACACTGTAGATATTGCATGGACTTTGGAACAAGATAAGAAGAGGTAATCACATTCACAGTATCTCTAGCCCTTTAATTAATCTAGACAGCAAAATCTAGTTTTATTCCTAGAGCAGACTGGCTACCTCCTGAATATTCTCATTTTCTATGCAAATGTGGAGATACTGGAGGTAATTCAGCACCCCACAGGGATCTAACTTCTGACATTTTATTTTTATAAGAGAAAATTGTCATGGCCCTGCTTGTTTGACACTGACTGCTGCAGCTCTGTGGAATGGGCTGGGAAACAGAGAAATACAGGCTTGACTTCTGCTAAAATAGTGAGCAGTCTCCCTTTCTCAGAACAACCTTAAGATGGAGCAAAACTGTCAAGCTGTAAGAATGTACTGCAGAGGGAAAATAATAGAGATCAGAAGATGAGAGGGTTATGGCCCAGCTTCCCAGAGACCTGATTGTGGAAGAATTGTCCCTGTGCATTTATTCTGGGGTTTGCAGAACACTCTGGGACCCCAATTTCCCCCATCATCTCCTGGGAATGGCTCATGGAGGGTGAGGTGCAGGAGCCAGGGCAGTGCCCTGAGCTCTGGCCTGCAGAACCTCTGGGAAATGGATTTATAGAAAATCCTCAAAGCCTGACAGAAGGCTCACATTGTATGCATCTGTATGCAAACCTAAATTTTAGTTAAGGTGTAAAACTTAGACCCACGAAAAGTAATTTTACATAATTAACTCTAAAGCATTTACAGCATAGCATAACAAAAGCTAATAAACAAAAAACCTCTTATAATATATTATAATTAAAAATAATTAACTTCTAATTATAATAACGTAAATTATAACATCTATATTATCTCACTCTTCTCATAAAACTAAAAATAGGTTTTTAAAACACCTCTCAATTACCCTATCTCTAAGTCAGAAAAAACCTCAGTTCAACAGAGCCCACTGCTGCCTCCCTCCTCACCCTTCGCTCGGGTGAAATCAATGGATTAAATGAGCACAAATGAGGCTGGAGCTGGCTCCTTGTGCTGGGGTGAGGCAGTGAGGAAGCTGGCCCTGATACATCCATCTGAAGCCTTGTATTGAATCGCAGCTGACAGCTCCAATAATGATAATAGATGTGGCCAAAGCTGCCTCCTATTTGGAGGAGGCCAGGTTCCTCCTCGCTGCTCTCAGGCAGGCTCACCACGCTGCCAGCTCTCATCTCCCGGGCATTCGGAGGGCTCCAAAGGCAAACCCTGCTCCTCACACTGCCAAAACCCAAAAGGATGACAGACTATGGCCTGGCTACCCCACACAGTCAATCCAAGTCCTCACGGGGGTCTTTGCAGGAATCCCCCTTGGCTCATAGCCTTGCTAGCACCCCAGGATTCGCCTTTAATTTAATATAAAATTTCCCTGGTTTGGCCTAACATGAGAAAAGTTACCAGAGGGATGCCATAAACACATCCCACAAAGCTCTCCAAGCAGAGGCTGCTGCTGCAGATCCAGCCAGCTCCCAGCCCACAGAGCCAAGGACAAGTGCCAAGGACACCGAGTGGATCGGGGGACACGGTGTGGACATGGCTCTTTCTGAACTCACAAAGCCGGGCTAAGCTAACCCAAAGCTCAGTGACACAAAGTCAAGCCACATCAACATGAAAGGCCTCAAGAAATAAATAAAAAATCATGCAAAAACTTCAAGCATCTGGACTTCATTATGGCATTATCCATGCACACATGCTGAAAATCCCTTCGGACGCTTCGCCCCTGTAGCCAGCCATGCTGAGTTAGCCATGGCCAAGCCCTGCAGTGGGGTTCAGCAAGGCTCAGGTTTTATCCCATATCCCAATCCCTGCTGAGTTGGGGTTGTGTCACTAAACAAGATGGGTCAGGTAGCCATAGAGTAGCTCAGGGGTGTTTATAAAATAAAGGGAGATGAACCCTAAAGCAGAGGGCATGCCATGTGTTTGGGGAGCTAAGTCAGCAGGGAATAAATTGGGCTGTCTGCAGTAAGTGGTGCTTCAGGGAGGAATAAAGCAGGCAAGCAGCTGGGACAGGTGCCTGTCCCTGCACGGGGTCCCCAGCATGTCCTGCTTCCTTGTGTTTGTGCTGTGACAGGGAGCTCACCAGAGCAGCCTCAGGTTTTATGGTGTGTACACATTATTAGTGCTTCATGAGTAAATAATGTCATATTTCATTGTTTATTGCTGAAAATGCACAGGAAAAGGCTAAAGCCTGAAAAGCACAAGAAAATAATTTATGTGGGAGGAATGAATTTCCCATCATGTCAGACTTCTGCCAGAATTTATCACGGTGCCCTTCAGTTTGGGTCTCTGTCCAACATTTTAAAGGTCTGCCTTTGTTATACACAGAGGCACGGGGAAGCTGAAGGTTATTGGGAAGACTGGGAATTGCTGCTGGCGTTGGAGCAGGAGAGAGGAAAGCATAATGTGAAGCTTTTAAAAAAAGCCTTCTCCCACTTAACATGGAAAATAAGGAGCACTGACCACCAAGAACCATCCTGGGGAAGGGATGAAATAGCGGGAGGGTCAGCAGTGGCTCTTCTTGAAATGTGTAAATCAGGATGGAGATGGTCAAGGGCCATTGGCCAAACTGTTGGTAGTGATCAATATCTTAATTAATACCTGATTCCCACTCTCCACTCAGGCACTCAGCGCTGGTAACTCAGGTCACAGATGTAAGGATTTCTTGGGCGTATAAGGATTGCAGGGTGAGGGCATAAAGCTTCAGAGAAAGGTTTTGAAGCTGCTTTCCCTCCTGCTGCTTTTCCTTGAGAACCTGCCACACTGCTGGGCAGGAGCATCAGCCTAAGGGAATAATTGTGTTTTAAAGCTACTATTTCTGTCCCTGTCATTTATATGTGTCTTGTCAGATTTGCACCTGAATCCATCTCTGAGGTGTCGGTACCAACCAGTGTGGAACCACAGCTGGAGCGCTCTGGTGAGCACACGCCAAACTATTCTCCAAAATAAACTTCTCCCTCAATCAAAAGAACAGCTGGAACAGCCTGCTGTGGAAATAAGCACCCAAAAGATTTGGGGCTTTGGGGCTGGAGATGCCCCCGCCAGCCAAGGCAAGCATTTCTCTATACAGGCAAGGTGCTCCCTACCAGGGACGCGGAGCTGGTGAGGACAAGTCAGAAGCCAGAGGGGCACAAAATGCCATAAAAGCACAGAAGGACCAAATAAAAGTCTCCTGCTCCAGAAAAAAACAGTTGCTCAGTTTCTTGGGACTGGTGGGCATTTTTCTGGTGGGACTCATCCTCTGCCTTGCTTCTATTAGGGATTTCCAGGCTCAGCAAGGTGAGCATCACCACACTATTTAGTGACTGGTTAAACATTCAACCAGGCAAACTGAGAGAAAGGTTTTTACACCCAGACCCGAGATCAGAACTCATGACACCCCAAAGGACTTATTCTTGTCAGCCTCTGACTTCAGATAAGCCAATTCCAGGGCACTTTTGACCCAGGTCTGTGCTACTGAGTTATTTAAACTCCTTTGACCCCTCAGAGTAATTTCCAATCTGAAATAATGATGATCCAACTTTTTTCTTTCTATTTTTTTTAACAGACTAACCCTTAACACAAGTACAAAATACATAAGGATTTATCACAGAGTGATTCAAACAACAAGCCTCTATTTTGCTCATGTAAGGTGATTTTAGAGACTGATTTTTAAAATAACAAAACCAAGCACAAACAAACAAACACCCAAAAAACCCAATCCGACTCTAGGCTAAAACTTTAGACCCTGAGAACTTCTGTTTAGAAAACTATAGAGAAAAAGAACATATCAGGATGCACTGACATGTGATATGAAAATAATGCCAAGATATTTCTTTTTAAACTTTACCCGTGTCTGGGAGCAGATCAGGGAGCTGATGGAGGGAGTGGCAGTTTGGAAACACACCCATGTAGGTGAAAAGCATTAACCCCCAAGCATCTCTGTTATCACACAGAGCCCTTTCTATGAAGCTCCATCTCCAGCTCTGACATTGAGCACTTTGTCACATCTTTGTCACGACAGCTGCCCCATCTATCCCAGCCACCAAAGAGCAACTTCCCCATGACAAATGATGGGGAAGCAAATGATCTGTGGTGTGAAAAACACACTGAGAAAGGATCTTGGTTTCATTCATGACAAATACCGGAGTCTCACGGTCCTTACTAACAGTGTAACTCCAACCACAAGGCTGAAGCTAATGAGCTAATGGGAGCAGGTCACCCTGTGGGAGGTGGCAGGGACGCCGACTGGAGACATGACGTTATTCCTGCCTTGGGCACAAGCTCGGGCACTGCTTTGCATAGCAAAGTCCTTCACACACCCGCCGATTTGTCACCCTCTAAAAGATCCATTGTTCTCAATGAGTCAAGTGCCCTGACTTCACCAGGCTGTGACATCCCAGTGCAGAACTGACACCCCAAAGCAGAAATCTGACATGCCAAAGCAGGACTCTGCTGGGCAATGACTGCTTGGGATGACTTTGCCAAAATGATGGCACAACAAAGCACCACTCTCATGCAGTTTCCTCATCAAAACATCCTCCTGAAAATACCAAGAACGTGATCTCCCCCTTGTACTGGAAATACATCTCACCTATATTTGCATTTGTCCCTCACCTGTATTTGCTTTTGTCAGGGATTTTTGCTGCTGTTCCCTTGTGGAATGTAACCTTGTCTTTCATTGCATTGTAGGTAAGTCATGGGTGGAGCTGGCAGGGGTTCTTAAGTCATTCTAAAAGGTTAAAGAACCTCGAACAGGCTTTTGTGTTGGATTGGGCAAAAGAATTCAGTTTCAGAGTTAATTACCCATCCAGATTTCATACAGCTTTTGTAGCTGTCATTTCTTGGAATGAAAAGAAATATAATGATATATTGCAAAGATTATGAAGGAAGATTGGGATATATCAGGGATATTACTTTAACTGAAAAAAACATCAGAAAAGTGTCCTAGTTTCTGTTTAATTCCAAAGCTCAGTATATGGAACAAAACATCCAGGGGAATTAATTATGTTTTTGTTGAGGTTTTTTTGTGAGCTTTTTAAATCCCACAGAAATATAGATGCAGGAGGGTATCAGTCATCTATACACAGAACTTCATAAAGTATCATTAGAGAACCCTCCAAATACATTGATTTTTTTTTTCAGCAGTAACGTATCAATATTTTCACTTCAGCAAAAAAACTTTAACCTTCATTATGAAACATTTTTCTGTGGGTTACTAAACCACAGTGTATCAGGGAAAATAAATAGTTGCAGCTCCACATCTTTTGTGTAGAAAGTGAACCTGCAATGCTCTGGCAGGGGAGCACTAAGTTTAATGTATTACTCCCTCCACCCATCAGCAGTTGCCTTATCTCTCCTCAGTTTACATTATCTGACCCTTTTTTCCTGCCTTTTAACCCTATAAAGTAAAGACTCCTGAGCTTTCCAGGCAGGGACTGTGCTCATTTTCAGCCTAGCAGTTACTCGTGGCTGGATTATTCCCATTTGTATTTGGGCCAACATCATAATTTGATTCACTAGGTCTTCTACCTGGCATTTATTCTCATAGCAACCTCCTTCCAGCTCAGCTATCATTTAGTCAGACTAAACAAACCAAGGGGTTTGGGGGCACCTCTCCAAGGGGCTGAAAAGTGCCACTGATTTGCTGGACCCTCCCTTAACTGGAGTCCAGCAAGTCAATGTGTTCTAGCATTGGGCTGCTCTGAGTCAGGCACAGAAACAAGAAGATTTTATGGCCAGAACATAAAAATATATAACAGTGGACTTTGAACTGCAAAATCTTTGTTGTTGTTTTTTTTCCTTCACTTCCTACTGGTTTGATTTCTTCTGAGCATCCTTTCAATGCAGCTGTTCAGGCAGTTGAAAGTCTCTCGACCTATAACTGGTTGATAATGTTAGCACAGCTGACTTCAAAAAGGAGGTTACAGACAGTCTACAGTGAAGGTCCTGAGATATTCCACTGGTTTGTTTCACCTGTTTTTCCTCTTGAAAAATGAGCCTGAGTTACAGACTTGGGTTTTGTTTACACTTAATGTTAAACGAAATGAATGTGGTTCGTTCAACCCAAGGTAATATTACTCTTTATTCTTCTTTCAGAATATCTTAAATTACTCATCAACACTGAGGCTAAACCTGTACCACTGGTTGCCAGTTTGATGTTTGTCCAGGGCAGAAATCTGCCTTCTCCCTCCCCTACAGAGATTAGCTGAGCTCTGCAAGAGCAGCAGCAATTTTTATTATCTGTATCTAGAGAGTTTAAAGTACTCCATAATGACAACTTTGCAATATTTATACCCTGAGTAGCACTGCACAGTCTCTACTGGTCCAGCCCTGGGAATCTAAAACAAATTCCCCAAAGTAACTCAGGAGAACCTCTTTCATAACCTACTCCAAAGTGAGTTAGACCTAAAGATTCAGACTTCTCCAGCCTAGCCTTCCCTACACCAGTGCAGTCCTTCTCATCAGGAACACAAGATGTTACCCACTGGGGCTTTTTTCCTTCCCCCCCACAGCTCTTTCTCTTCTGAGCTGCTCGTTCCTCCCCACACCTGTGCCACAGTCATAATTGCTAGTCCAGGGTGTCCTTTCAACCCTACATCCTTTGGTTTCACAGCCTGTGAAAGAAATACATGTTCCTCTATTTTTCTGCCCAGCCCCCAGTCATTATTCCCCAAAAATCCTTTCTCCTCATCACACCTTGTTTACAGCCTGGATTTGCAGCACTCCCTTCATTAAGCTGCACATAAGAACCTGTTGTTATTTTGCTTTCCTGAAAGCCATTAATCCATTAATCTGAGCTTCTCAGGGGCATTAGAAATGGGAAAGCAGCTCAGTTCTCCTCTGAATTTGCTGCAAATTTTGGCTTTTTAGCATCTCAGCCTGTGACCATCCTGGAAACTCCATGGCAGCAGTCTAAATGACAAGGGGTGGGTGTTGTGTGTGTCATTGTCACCCAAGAGTGGGACTTGGGGTGTCACCAGCAGGGTGTTCCTACAGCCATAACTGGGGGTTGCATCTTCTCATGCTTCTGAGCACTCTGCCTCTGCTCCAGACACCTGGAGGGCTCCCCTAAAGCCATGGGGGGATGCAGCGGACTTCCCAATGTCCAGGAGAAGCAGAGGATGGGTGTAAAAACCTGTGGTGGTCAGGACTAAGACATTATGAAGGACTTGGAAGGGTGAAGAAACAGCTGTGCTGCACCCCTGAGCAGTTTAGGAGACACCACATTGGGGGTTTACAGTTTTAGTTGAGTGCACCTGTGGGCATAAACTGGCTCTGAGCTGGGCTTACGTGTGAAAATCAACCAATCAATCTTTCCTGGGTCATTGACTTTCCTTTGGCATGGATTAATCACCATGGGGTTCTTCTGTTTATCACCAGCTGTTTTAAGGGGATGGCGGGGTTGTGTTGTTTGTTTGAAGTCAATTGGCACATTCCATTTGGCAGAGACCATCAGGTCACCATATAAAACCACAGCAAAACTTTACACCTCTGGTTTTTCACACCAATTTTCCCAGAAACTATAATTACCCCTAAAAATGATGCAAGGAGGACAAAGATCGAGGCTTATTTTTACTGAGGATGGAGAGCCCTACAACAATCCTATTTCCTGAATAAACTGTGTTAACCTATTTCCCAACACAGCCAGCTGGGAACATTTTGGTGTCCAGTAAACTCAAATTTCAAGGCTGTGTCAAAATGGGCAAAGAGGAACCCTGGAGCACCAGTCACTGCTGTGACCACTTCCTGAAGGGGAAAGCACCTCTTGAACCTTGAACCATGCTCTTGCAACATCTCTGAATCAAGAAAGGCAGAACCCAGCATAGGCTTGGAAAGCTGTGTCATGAACTTGTCTGTTCACGTCAAACTAAAGCAAACTGTGCTTATTACAAAATAATCTACAACTGTTCTGTCTCCAAAGGCCCGAGCAAAGTCTGGGCAAAAGAGGAAGGAGATACAAATGCTGAGATAAGGCAGATGATGCTCCTTGGGATGTGGACTGAGATCCACTGCTTGGTCAGTGCAGTGTCTATCACAGCCACATGCTTGCAGACACAAGGCTACTGATGTGCCAAAAAATTAAAACACCCACCCAACTTGGCCCAATGCAGACAGTAAACTCCCTTCTGAAGGCAGCAGCTCTGCTAATATGAAGAAAATTGCTCATTTTAGAATTCTGAATAAAGCTCTAAAATTGCTATAGTGCACGCCAATACAAACCATAGAACTTCCTGCCCTGGCTTGATCCCCACTAACACCATCCAAAGAGCTCAGTTTTCTCCACACCATAATCTCCCCTCAGCACATCCACACCTACTCTTGCTTTTCAGCACCCTCCTTACAGGAGAGCCTCTACAAAATTTGTGTTTTCCCTTTTCCTCAGCTGTGGCAGAAGGGTGGGTGGCACTTCAACTGTTTACAGCTGTGGAGTGACAACATTTCTCTTACATAACACCTGGCCACAGGCCAGCAAACAAGGTGGACTGGACTTCAAGAGCCTTCAGAGGGGACAAATTCCTGCCTTAGTTAGAAGCTGCTTCTGACTCACCGTAGGCAGCACTTGCACTTCACAACACAGAGAGAGGGAGAGAGAGAGAGAGAGATTTCAAACAAAATCTTAAATTCTGTCAAAGTTGATTCATCTGCTAGAAAAGCTCTTGTCACACAATATGTGAATAACCTTTTCCCTTTTCTTTCCCTTTTGTAAACCAACCCTGACACCTGCTATGGGATTTACCTTTTCATTGTAACCTGTTTTTATTTAGTTTGGTGTAGGAGCCCAGGGGCATGAGTCAATGGGAAGGCAGTTATTACTTACAACAGGGAAACCAGCTGAAATGTTTGGCAACACATGCATTAAATAACTTGAACCTTAGACAGTTCAGCCTATCACATGAATGGTGTTTTTCAGATTAGCAGACTTTTCTACCTTTACCTTCCACTCCTCCTCCTCTGTCACAGAAGGAGGGCCCCTAAATCATATGACTGGATAAAAAGGATTGCACAGTGTGAAACACTCCTGTTTCCTACTGACGAGGGACAAGCACGTCAAGGCAGAACTCAGAGCCAATCAGAGAAGAGCTGAAATGAACCTTCTGCCTTCTTTCTCTACAGAAACATGGGCCTTTATACTTCTTTTTGTGGTCCTCCTCCTAGTGTGAGTAAAATATTCTTTATTGATTCTCTGCTCCTGCCATTTCTCTCTTTTTGCCATTGCTCACTCTCATACCACTAACCTGCTGAAGAGTAGATGTGATTTCCACTTTTCCAGCATCTAACCAGGCTCTGGGATGTAGCAGAGAAGTCTAAAGACTGTACATGTGAGTGATCTTGCTCCAAGGTTTGGAGTATTCCCACCCAGTTATGACATTACTGCTCAGCATCAAAGAAATAATTGGATAATAACAATGCCAGGTACTGGTTACCATCAGGGTGCTGGTTTCAGTCAGGGTCCTGATCCATCAGGTGATTTTTCACAGACATCCAGCTGTTCCTTCCTGGCTGAGGCTGCTCTGCAGGCAAGCCAATAGAATATGATCCTCCTGCACATCTGGAGAGCAGCAGAAAGGCACCAGGAGAAGAATATCTGTAGGATCAGTTTTTACTCCTGATTTCTTCCATAGTGCCCAGCTAAGATTCTCCTCAGGGGCACCTGGACCAGGAGGGGTCCTTTGCAGAGGTTTGATTTCCATCCCATGTTCCTCCTCACAGCTGGGGGAAGCAGTGGAGCACAGAGCAATGTCAGCCACCTGCTCCTGGCTTTCCAGACAAAATTCCACAGCAGAAATGTACCCCGAGTGCTTCAGAGCAACCCTGCTAATGAGGAAATGCTGTCCTTGGCTTTGCTGGTGCCATTCAGCACTGCAGCAGGGCAAGGCTGGTTAAAAACCCTTGACTGACGTGGTGCACATGAGCATGGCCCATTTGTCTGCCCTGGCAACACTCCAGCCACAGCAGCTCAGCAAGCTCAGAGTTTTAGCCATATTTTTCAAAATTTTCCTGTGATTTGGATCACTGAAAAGCCTGTTTGGGGCTGGCTCTTACAAAAAACAAACAAACCCCTAACCAAACCAAATCAACAAAACCAAAAAAGCCACCCTGAATCTTGATCCAAGCTCTCCTACTTCAGTAACTCTGTGGCTATCTAAAATTGTTGGTTACCAGACCTGCCTTCTGCAGGCACCTGTAATTCTGTTGTGGCAAAAGGGACTAAACCCAGATCTCTGTGCTCTGATATCAGAGCTAAAATAGAAATTTCACTGCCCATTGACACAGAGAGATTGTTTAGATGTTTCTTGTCCAGCTGGGGCAACACTGTTCCAGTTCACACATGAGGGAACTTCAGGCATTTCTGATTCATACCCATAGTAGGAAGAAGTAATGATTATTCTTTGGCTTTACACTGAATGGTCCTTTTCAGTCTGCAGAAAACCCTGACACATTTTACTTGTAGGAGTGTTAGACTACATTTTCCTGGCCATGTTTCAAGTGGTCCAAGCCTGTTTTCCTACAGTATTTCTGGGCTTTGTAACCAGCCCAGCCTGACATTTCCTGGTCCTCCCGCAACTTTGGCTACCTATAAACATTACAAACGAGAATCCACAATCATTTGATTCCTAGCACTGAATTAACCTTTGACAAAAAATAGTTAAACATTGACAGACTGTATTCTGCAAATCCTTTCTTCACCTGAACACATCTAGCTCCTCATTTTTCACCCATCCTGTTTGGACCATAAGTTAGGATCTGCATTTTTTGCTCAGTCAGAAGCTGTGCTGGGGGACACTGATCTCATTTGGGGTCCCCAAAATTTAAAAAAAAAAACATTGGTTATTGTAAGGGAGACCCTCCCTATGTCTCAACCTAGATTTTGGCTTTTCAAATAAGTGTCCTCAAGATCCTGTCTGAGCAACTGCTGCCTCTTGACCTGAAGAGGATCTCTGATAACATCCCCCTGCCAAACCTTCCCTGCTTTACTTCCCTTCCGCAATGAACTGCTCACTTGGGAAGCTGTAGCTACTAACTAAAACCAAATATTTTGAGGAGCTCTTTCAACACAGCCAAAGATGAGCTTCAAAGGGCTGCAGCCCAGGCCCTTGTTGAGAAAGAGAAAGCCCCAAGGTAGGAGCAATAACTTCAGAGCTGCCAGGAAGGGTGCTTCAGAGGAAAGAAATTTGCAAGGCTGTCGATAAAATCTAAAGAGAAAACCATCAAGACTAGGCTTCCACTGAGCTAATGCTGGACTAAGGGAAGGAGAACAATTACTGAAATTGAAGTACAGTTTGATGAAAGCCCTCTTTGGGACATAATTCCTGGCATTGCTTTGATTTCTCTTCAATACAAACATGTGAGCTTGGTGTTCCTTCTTCCAGCTGTGTTTTCTGCCTGTCCTTTAGTAGACAATGAGCCCCTTTTAGGACTTTTGCTCAAGATTTCCAGATGCTGTCTCCACAGGTGGTCTGGTGGAAACAATTGCTTTCACACCAAAAGGATCCCCCTGAAGTTCTGTGTGAGCCTTACCATGGTTATCAAGTAGTTTTTTACAGAGCAGTTTTCACTTGCTTTTTTTACACCACTTGGTCCAACCTCCTCTCCCTCATATCCCAAGGGATGTTGCTGCAGTCTCCATGTTTAGGAGAGCTCACAGTCCCAATGCCATCGTGATGTAACACTGCTCTTTTCTGTCCCACAGATATGGGATCTGGCCATTTGGTCTGTTCAAGAAGTTGGGCATTCCCGGGCCAAGACCTCTGCCTTTCTTTGGGACATCCCTGGAATATCGCAAAGTGAGTGCCTGAAGCTGCCTTTGCTGGCACAGCTGTAGCTGAACAGATACAGAATGCTGATAAGTTATCTCCAAACGCCAGCTCCTCTGTCACGCAGGGCCTGTGCAGAGGTGTGGGGGGTTTGCAGGCGAGACATTCACAGAAGTGATGCAAAGCTTCTGTGTAAGGGACAATCTGTTTGTACCACTGGAAAACTGTACACACCTCTGGGAAAAACACATGCTAAAGACGAAAGAAACCTAGGAACTCTCTCTTTTCTGGTCAGCAAAGAGGTAACAGGGGCTGGGCCTGGTTGGGTGGCCTCTGCTGCAGGCTGGGCCCCATTCCTGTGGTGCTGGGCAGGTGAGGGGAGTGTGTGTGGGGCTGAAGCCAGGCCAGGCCATGGCTGTGATTTCTGACATCTTGCTGCTACTGGGCCCTCTCTGGCTGCCTCCCCAGGGCCCAGCCAGGTCTGCCAGCCTCAGGAGCAGCCCAGGGCTGGGCCAGCTTGGCCAAGATTCTACCACCATTGAGATTTGCCCAAAACAACTGGGCCAGGGAGAGGAGAAGCCTTCAGCCCCCTCAGGCAGAGTTCCCACCACAAACTACTGGGCCCAGCCAGCTCAAGTGATCATCTGCAGGCCCTGGGCAAGATATTAACCCTCTCAGTGCTTCAGTCCTCCCTCGAGTGAAAGGAACAAAATGCAGGCAGTGTACAGGAGCAACATGAAGACACCAAAGTCAGTGAGGAAGTCCCAGATGGGAGGGATGAGGAGATGTCTTGATCTTAGGGCTGAAATCCTCCGGTAAAGCTATGGAGGAAGATTCTTTTTCCCTGTAATGCATGAAAGTATGGGGAGATGAAAGTGTTCAAATTGTAGATATTGAGCAAAGGGCTCCATGCTAAAGTAAGCAGATGTTAAAGTAGCTGTGATCCCATGAGAACTTTGAAGAGAGAAGAGAAGAGTGATGAAGATCCTGAGCCCCCAGGAATAAGATGATTTCAGAAATAGATAATGAGAACCTTTGCCTTGAGCAGCTCATCTCTAAAACAGTATCCCAGAAGCTGACATGGCCCATAAACACAGCTGTGGGAAAAGCTTGTGGAAAATGGGAGGGATTTCATGACTGCAGATTTCCCCAGGTGGCTGCTGTTTGTGGAAGTTAAAAGCCACAAGAGAACTGTTTTCTTGTGGAGAGACCTCCACATTAACATTAACAAGAGGGACCAATACAATTTTTAAATTTCTTTCCACAGGGTTTCCTGGAATTTGACACTGAATGTTTCAAGAAATACGGGAAAATCTGGGGGTGAGTATGAACCACTGATCTCTTCTGAGAGTAAAACTAGAATCTGCTCAAATGGGAGAAAATGTTCATTAGGAAAGCTCCCTTTTCTCCACCTGCAGCCCTGACAGTCCCAACAGGATGAGAACAGCAGAGACAGGGTGCTGCAGGTGGCTTACTTGGAGCCAGGTGACACAGAGCTGTGTCACTGTCACATCATACAGAAACTATTTTGACCAGTGCTGTGAAAAGCAGTTTAAATCTGGTAACAATAGGCCCTCACCTGCCCCTAACAAAATCATCAGCAGAACTATTTACTTCAGTGTGATCTGGAAGTGGGAGGTTGGGTTCCTCTGGTTTACCAACAGCAGAGGAATGTGAGTGACTCCCTTTGGAGCTGATCCAAAGAATTCCTTGTGCTGCTGATCCCCACCTGCTGCAGCAGGAGCTGCTGCAGTAATGGCTCTTCTGTTCTAGACACCTCCTCCCATAGCTTTCATCACTGTTGTTATAACTTAGGCTACAACCTTGCATATCCTGCATGATGCATCCACCAGTCCCTACAGCAGCTTTAAGAAATGGAGTCTGGAAAATGTATGTTTGCACAAATGGGTAGAGAGCACAGATCAGCTTAATCTACATCTGTTCCAGGAAAGCCTTCAGAACTGGCAGCTTAAAAAGACAAAAACAAGGACTGAGTTTCATCTCTAAGGGTGTCTCAGTGCTGTCAGCCCAAGCCTCCAGACACCCAACTCAAGAGCCTGAAAGGGGTCGAACAAGTTTCCTTCTAATACTGTAATGTGTTTAAGTGCCTGGAAAAACACAGAGAGTCAGGGGAGGAAGTGAAGACACTTGCTTCATTTAGTATCTGGTCCTTTGAGCAACTGAGCCCTGCTCATTTCCCAGCGAATTTGGAGGGTGTTTATCCCCCTTTACCATTTCCAAAACCAGATGGGAAAAGGTCTGGGAGTCCTTTTCCATCTCTACTTTCTACATTTTGATACACAGACAACAGAGCAACAAGGCTGCTGATGGAAGAACATTTGTTCGGCACATGGGCATCTCGTGGGCATCAGCCAATCCTTACACTTCAATTATCTGGGGTTATTTACCTGGTTCTCTTCTCCCCCCACCAGGATTTACGATGGCAGACAACCCACCCTGGCTGTCACAGACCCCCAGATCATCAAATCTGTGTTGGTTAAAGATTGTTACACCACCTTCACCAACCGCAGGGTAAGAGCACAAGTGCTTTGATTGCCCACAAAGTCCAGAAAAGTGCAGGAGGACAGAGGCATGCCAAGCATGCTTTGGGAACCAGTGGCTGCACTACAGGGATTGCTGAACACAACCACTGCACGTCACTCTTCCCCTGCCTTACAGCCTGAACTGCACACAGGGGCTGGCAGAGGGAGCAGACCAAGTCTGTTCTCACACCTATTATATATATTTATGTATATGTGGATGGATTTGGGTTTGTGGGAGCATGCAGGAATCTGTAATGGTATACATATGCCACCAGCTGGGATGCAGGGATGGGACATGGTGGGTACACACAGACATGCAGGTGTTGGACTTGTTCTGGGGCTGGGAATGGCACCTCACAGCTGGTTTAGTGTGGGAAAGGGGTTCCTTTATGGATGTGTGCCTTAAGAGAGGCAGCTGCCAGCATCAATGCCACTGGAAGAGCCCAGGCAGGGGCTTGTTTGCCACACTGCCATCCCTGCAAGGAGGCTGCTCTCTTTTCTGGGGTTAACTCTTCCTGTTTTCCCCTGCAGCGCACGGACCTGGCCGGGGTACTGACCAACGCTGTCTCATTAGCTGAAGATGACCATTGGAAAAGGCTCCGTACTGTGCTCTCTCCAACCTTCACCAGTGGGAAACTAAAGGAGGTAAATCAGAAGGGCAGGTACAGACTAAATCAGAGTCAATAAGCAGTGTTTTCAGGCTGAGATTATCACAGGGGTCTGATTTCTTTAGTCAGAGCCTGGCAACTAAGCTGGCCTGTTTGATTAATGCCTAACTGAAACCAGAAAACTCTGAAAATAAAGCCTGAGCAGAGAGATCTTATTTGTAAATATTCATGACACTGTAGTCTCCATGAGCCTGTGTAAAGGAGTAAAAGGTATTGTCCTGAAGTGACCATGCCTGGTTTGTGTTACAGATGTTCCCTATAATGAAGCACTATGGGGAAGCTTTGGTGAAGAATGTTCAAAAGCAAGTGAAAGAGAACAGCTCAATAGCTGTAAAGGAGTAAGTAGAGGCTAAGAGCAGCAGGCAGAGCAAACCTTGTTAAAAGTGCTGTGGTTCATTGGCTACCAGCAATGCAGATCTTTCCCTGGGTCAGCCAGGGCTCTGAAAGGAGGAACGGGATTTACTAAAAGCCTGACTGGAAATTTAAAAGGGGAAAATTAAATTTGGATGTTAGGAAACTTCCCAGAGGTAAATAGGAAGGAAAATGCTCCAGCACAGCTTTGTGAATCCAGAGATCCAAGATGTCCCATCCCAAGCTTGGAACAGGGGGCTGTGCTGGGTGGAACTAGACCACTCCCAGGGCTTGTTTGAGGCAAGGTGTACTGCCACCCCTCCTCAAGAGGTTAAATGCTAAATTTCACATGCTGTCCTGCCACCAACCCCTTCCATGCTGTTCTAAAATCCTTGAAAAAGCTGACTTCAAAACCTGTGCAGGCTGGAAACAAAAGCTCTCTAAAAATCTATCTCCTTCTCTAGAAGTGCTGTTCAGTGCCACATAGCCAATTTTCTCTTCAAACCTAAGGCAGGAGGTCTTCTAAGACTTTATATTTGAATGTCACATCCACATGAGGAAAAAAATATATTCATTCAGTCCAAATATTTAACCACAGTCTATGCTTTTCATCAGCATCTTTGGGAGCTACAGCATGGACGTGGTCACCAGCACTTCCTTTGGTGTGAACATTGACTCCATGAACAACCCCAAGGACCCCTTTGTCAGAGAGATGAAGAAACTGGTCAAGTTTGACTTTTTTAACCCAGTCTTCATCTTGTCATGTAAGTGACTCCAGGTTTTGCTTGGATAACTTCCCTTGCTAGGAATGAAGTCCTACCGTCCCTTGTCTCATCATTTCCTCCTTATGACCTTCATGTTGAAACCCTGAGGATGAGAGGTAAAAGCTTCCTCCACATTTGGCATCCCCAGTGCAAGAAACTTATGAACCACCCAGAAATATTCAGTTAAGTGCTGGGAAATTATTTAGAGGTTGAAAAGCAAGTGAGGCTTGAGGAGAGCACTGCTATCTGAAATGCATTTTCTGGAAATGAGTGCTTAGTGGGGACTGTAATTAGATGCAATTTCCTCCTGTGCAACAGCTTAGCAGCAATGGACCTTAAATTAATGTCAGATACCTTGCTGAAACCCAGGGAAAGTTTGGATCTGTCCACAGAGGAGGTTCTGGTGCTGTTGATTTCATGAAACTATAGAGAATATCAAGATCCAGTTTCTATGAGGAAGGAAAAGCTTTGAAAGGGACTTAAAAATGTTTGCATGGTCACAGCAAGGCAGTGAACAGCTCAGCCTGAACAAAGAACTCAGAATTTTTAGTATTTCTCTTGTGAGCCACATGCCTGTTGTGTCCAGAAGTAACCTGTCCTTAGAAAACAGAGCCTTAGAAATAGGAGGTGGAATATGCCTTGGTCTTCTCTTAAATGAATGATTATACCCAGCTTGGTTGTCCCCATGTGACACAAAAACTATTCCAAGGGAATGGAACAGAGGGGAAAAAAAGGAAAAAAGTCCATGCTTTTCTCATCTAAATAAATTAAAAAAGGAAATAAATTCCCAGTAGCATCCACAGCTATCAGGAGGGGTTTATTTAAAGAGTGCAATCTAATTTTCTATTTGTTTTTCAGTTGCTTTCCCATTCCTTATTCCTGTCATGGCCAAAATGAACGTAAACATCTTCCCCAGTGATGCTGTAGATTTTTTCATGAGATCCCTTGCCAAAATTAAGCAGGATCGTGAAAAGGAGGCTCACAAGGTGAGTGGGAATTTAAGAGCAATTGTGGCAGAAAGCACACTGAAGTGAGATATAATTAGGGTGATGATATCAAAGGTGAAGCCAAAGTACAATGACTCAACAAAACCCTGAGCCTACTCAAGTGTAAACACTTCATTTTAATACTGTCAGAAAAGCCCCACTTGACCCGTCCTGGCAGAGAATCAGGGGGACTTTGTACATCCCTGATCTGAAGCTAAATCCAGATAAAGGCTCAGCAGAATTGGACTAACCTCAGTCTGCAGCACTTGTAATGAGAGAGTGAAAGACTCCCTGAAGAAGATTAGGCAGAGGATGAGCAAGTGCAGAGTAAGCAGCAGATGAATAGCAAAATCACCTTTAGGGTTGTGCCTTCCCCTCTTGCTTTTCAAAAACTGCAGCTTGCTTCCTGACCAAATTCTGCCTTTTAGAGTTTGAATCCCTTTACCCAAATTCACTCAAGACACTGCTCTTCCACCCAATGGCTTAATGGACAGTACAGACAGGTTTCCAAAATAAAAAGCAAGTGTTACATTTTTCAATAAGGAAGTAGTGTGCATTTTGGGGATGCCTTGAGTCTAAAACTTGTGCTTAGGCTATGAAATCTGCCTATCTAAGCCCTCCAAGAAAGCTGTCACCAAAGAGACTCTCCTGCTTTCCCTCCCAGGGCAGGGTAGATTTCCTGCAGCTGATGATTGAATCCCAGCGCTCAGCCAGCCAGGACAACAAAGAAGCAAATAACTCATATAAAGGTAACAACAGCCAAATCCTCATCATGGGCATGGGGCTGTAGGAAAGAGGAGAATATGGGGAGGTGTTTGTGTCACCATCATCTTCACCAACCAGCTCCAGATGGAGCTCTGTCTGCTGGTGCCAGCACCAGGTACTAAGATCCTGGGAGCAGGACTGCTTGTCAGTTATTTATGCCCAGGAAATTACCTGCCTCCTCTATCAAATGGATTTTTCCAGGCAGGTAGAACAGTTATTAAAGCCTCATCAGAAAGCAACTGCAACAAACCTGTCTCAACACCACCTGCTGCTGCCTGCTCCTTGCTGAGACCATCAGCCAACACTGCTTTTCTCATCTCCCCACAGCCCTGACCGACATAGAGGTCCTGGCCCAGGCATTCATCTTCATCTTTGCTGGGTATGAGCCCACCAGCAACACCTTAGGTTTCCTGGCCTACGAGCTGGCCATGCACCCTGATGTGCAGGAAAAGGTGCTGCAGGAGATCGACACAGTCCTGCCCAACAAGGTAAGGAGGACCCTGACCCTGCAAGGCCTCCTGGTTCAGTCAGGGCAATGAGACATCTTTAGCTCCTAAACACCATGGATTTTCCAAGAGATCTGGCAGACACACCCTCAGACAACTCAGCCCTGCAGTGGTTTTCTTTTGGCAGCTGGAACCTTCCAGCCTCCCCAACTGCTCAAACCCATTTGCCACATTCTGCAGAAGAGGATGTGGATTGCCAAGCATTTCCATGACTCAGAGGTGGAAAAATGAAACCAGTTGCTCAATTCCTACCTTGCTTTTTGTCCTTCAGTGAGTCTGAGTCAAATTTGGGGCAGTGGGGGTTGGGGATACTATTGTTCCTACAGCCATTTTAGGAGAATCCAGTTCTGATGCCAGCATACCTGGTCACCTTCCTCATGTGGTCCTGCAGGCTCCTCTCACGTACGAAGCAATTATGAAATTGGAATATCTTGACATGACAGTGAATGAAACCCTCAGGGTCTATCCCCTTGGGGGGCGGATTGAGAGAACCTGCAAGAAAGACGTGGAGATAAATGGAGTGACCATTCCCAAAGGAGTCGTGGTCACAATTCCACCCTACGTCCTGCACCGCGACCCTGAGTACTGGCCCAACCCAGACGAGTTCAGGCCAGAAAGGTACAAAAAACTTAATGAAAGGGAAGAAATATCACACTGCTTTTTTCTCAGTAATTAAGCATTCATCTCTGATTAGCTTCCTAATGGTGTTCTTCCTATCCTTTTACAAACAATACAGATGAGAAATTGCAGGCTCGTGGGAATGTCATTTTAAAAGGAAATTGAGCTTTGTGCTTAAAGGAGGGTTTCAAACAACATAATCTTCTTGGGAGAATATCACTGCTATCTCACAGGATCTTGTACCCAGTTTTTAAGCTGCCTGAGAGAGGGGAAATTTGGAGGTTTTGTAACTGCTGGCCATCCTCTGTATAATCCTTCTTGTTGAACCTGTTCCCTTCATACAAGCTTCTACTAAATATGCCAGACTCGATCCTTCCAGAATTGCTTTCCCTCCTTGTTTTCAAGGATAACCTTCCCTAGCTAGTTATTTTTGTAATTGATATCTGCTTCTCGGTCCCAGAGAAACTGAAGCCATAGGCTGCTCCTAACCAAAACAACTTCTGGTTCTTCTGTCTCTAAATACCACAGACAGGAAATATCTGTCTCTGTGGGAGAGGATGTTGCCTGGATTTTCACCTTGCTTCCTATTTCCACTAATCTGGATGGAGAGAATTAAAATCAAACCCTCAAGTGGGACTTCACCCTGTCCCAAACAAGGGCTTGGTCACAGCACTCAGTTTTGGGGGTAGACTGAGACACTTCAGGAAAAACCCAAACCAGGCTCTGCAGCGCAGCAGTGAGAGATCCCAGGATAAATTGGATGTGTAGGTTTTGTGTTTTTGCTGCCTTCATTTCTTTTCCCCAACCATCCTCCAGGTTCAGTAAGGAGAACAAGGAGTCCATAGACCCATACACATACCTGCCCTTTGGGGCTGGGCCCAGGAACTGCATTGGGATGAGATTTGCTCTCCTGATTCTGAAAGTTGCCATCGTCTCCCTGCTGCAGCATTTCACCTTCCAGACCTGCAAGGAGACTCAGGTGAGGGGCACGTGGAGGGAGCTGGGTGCCAGTGCCAGACATTTCACACTTCCAGGCACTGCAGATCCAGCTGTGCCTGAACCTCTCATCCCTGCCTGTTTAACTTATCCATCTCCACCTGTGCTTTCCCTCTCATTGTTGCAGATCCCAATCAAGCTGAGTTCAGTGGGGCTCCTAACACCAGAGCACCCAATTATTCTGAAATTGGTGCCCCGGACCGAGCCTGCCAAGAACTGAAACCCAGCCACAGCCCCCAACACACAGGGACTGCCATGCTAACAAAGGGATCACACATCTCAGGAAATCTCTCCTACACATACAGACACAGAAGAGCAGCTCCAGTTAATTCTGGAAGCAATTACTACATATTTACTAATAAACTTAACTGTCAGAAACGTGACATGGATCACTGGGCAGTGAAAATACACAGTCCCCTTAATTTTGATTGCAAAACAAGAATAAATCCAAATGAGAATCTGATCATCGACTTCAAAAGGGACTTCTCCATCTGGAGGGAAGGAATTACTGCCACATCCAAAAAGCACAAGGTGTGATGGAAATTCCAGCTGCCAGACCTCACTGGGCAGGGACGGGTGCTGTTCTTCTGGGTGTATTGATGCTTGAAATTTCATGTATTCTGATTGAGATGACTGATGTGGACTACACATCCTAGTTACCAACCCTCTCCTGTGCCATGTGTTAATTAAACTAAAGTGTGTACAAATACTGTCATTAAAAATGTTTGAGAGCTGCCCTGTGTTGTGTATAGTGGCTGATCACTTCCTATTTAAAACCCGTATTCAGCCTCAACCCTTGAAATCATCCATGTACATTGCTTTCCACTTAATTTAATGAATCTGATCCTTCATTTAACACCATCAAACCCTCCCATTTGTACAGTAGTTTGCAAACACTCCAGCTCCCACCTCTTACTTTGATTAAGAGGGTGCCTTCAGTTCAGCCCTGGCCAACCCTTTCCCATGCTGGAGTGACAGAGGATGGATTAGAGAGAGCAGCAGCTCCCAGGAGGAGAGGACAGCCCTGCAGGAGGGCCAGTGCTCCTGGAGGAATGGCCTGCACACAGCCTGGAGCTGAGCCTTTGCTCCCAGAGCCATGGATGAGGTTTAGTCATTGCTTGTGGTGGGGTTTTAGGTGCTTTGAGCTGCTCCTCTCATCAACAGGATGCCCTGACCCAATGGCTCGTGCCATCCCTGGCCATTTAAACAGGGAACATCCAAAAGCAGGTGGGAGGTTCTCCCAAAAGCAGGTGGGAGGTTCTCCCAAATCCAGGTTTCCCACCCCAGTAAATTGTGCTGGTCTTGACACCTACCAACCAAAACAGACAGTAGTGAAATGAGAAAGGTTTCTACGAGAGCTGTGGGATTCACATTCTCTGAACCTGAAAGAAGCAGAGAAAAGAATGACGAAAACATTCCTATCTCATTTGCTGCTGCTTTGTTGTGCCAAAGTAGAATGCAAAATGGAGATTGTTTACCCACAGTGATGTGTTTTGTTTCCTTGGCCTATCAGGGCCAAGTGTGTGTCCAGACTGTTGGTCAGGAGACAGTCACAGCATTTTGTTCAGTTTAGTTCTTGTTCAGTTTCAGTTTTGATGTAGTATAATGTAGTGCAATAGAGTATAGAATAATATAGTACAATAAAGTAATTAATTAGCCTTCTGATATCATGGAGTCCTCCTCATCATTCCTCCTGCAAATTGGGCAAAATTTCACTGATAAAGAGCTGCAAATCAAATCAAATCAAGTCACCCTGTAACTTTCTCCTGGCACCCTTCATGCCAAGGCATTATTTGCTGGATCATGGTCTGTAATTTTCTCCTGTGGCAATGTGCTTTTCTCTTTAGTCTAGCACAAAACTTGCACAAAACTGTGACATGACCCAAATGCTGTCATCCCACATAGCACAAATTTATTCAACAGTTCAGGTCCATTTTTTACCAATGAATATTCAGCAGTTTGGGAGTGGACATGCAACAGCACAGTGGATTCCTCATCCCTGGAAATTCCCAAATCAAAGCTGTCCATTTTTCTGGAAGATACAGCGACATTCACCAGGCTCTAATTCAAGAGTAAGCAGCTTGTGCTGTCCCAAAAGGCAGATAAAACAATTATAGTGCTCCCTTCTGATTCATCATCTGTGATAGACTGTTTGGGCTGTGCTGTGTACACAGCAAGGCTCTGAGGAGTGCTGCCAATGAGGCCCTGCCTCAGTTTAATCTGTTGCCCATCTCTTACCAGGGGTTAGAAACCATCCCTGGAAGAGCTGGGCCTGTCTGACTGGCTGTGATGCTGCTGTGTCTCTGATGGGCAGAGGGCAAAACATGGACAAATCAGTTTAAAAAAGGCATTTTTCTGTAGAAAACCCAGTGCCAGGCAAAACTAACTCAGGTTCAAAGAAAGAGAAAGAATGGGGAAACTATCATGAAAGCAGCACATCACTTACATGCCAGAGAGCTGCTTTGAAGTGATGAAAAATCATTCTGGCACCTGATGAGCAAACCCAGGTGCCTTTGCCAGAAGCACAAAGGGTTAATCCAGCCACACCCCAAACCTGGCAGCTCCTTCCCTGCACGGGGCTCTCTGGGAATGAAGTCATTAAGTGCAACTGTACAGATCATTCTTCCAAATGTGAAAAATGTGACTAATTTTCCGGCTTCAGCCAATTATGACCTGCCAGGACTATCATAACAGCCCATAAATAATCCGTAACAAAATCATGGTAATGAGTCTTCTAGAAGAAAATTAGATCCTCCGTGTCTTAACTCCATAAAAATACTCTGCTTTTAAGGGCTGCCTCCATCATTCCCAGCACTTCCCATTGCTTTGCTGGTCACCCCTCAGAAGTGACTTGGCCTGGAGTCTGCCGGTCCTGAGCATCCATCAGGTTTCACTGGTTTGGCTGTTTCCACTTTAAATCAGGCATAGCACTGTTTAACTCACCCCTTGAACAATTTTTGCTGATAAAACATTTATTTTATCTGGACTCCTTGCTGATTCATAAAATCAAAGAATCTTTATAGTTGGAAAAGGCCTCTAAGATCATCAAACCCAGCCATTAACTCACCACCACACACACCACTGAATCATATAAACCATGTCCCCAGGTGCCACAAACACTTTCTTTGAACACTTCCAGGGATGGAGATTCCCTCACTGCCCTGGGCAGCCTGTGCCAGTGCTTGAGCACTGTTCTACACACCCTTGGCAGGCCTGGGACGTGGAATTGTCCCAAAATAGCTGGGTCTCATCAGAGGAAGAAAATGGTGTAAGGTGGAAATTAATTGTGGGGACACTTCTGTTTCTCTTCTCCACCTAAGTCCTCCCAAAGCCCAAGTAAGAAGGAAAAAAGAACAAAGGAAATTTTTGTTTTTCATAATTTTAAATCACATAGAGTTTTCTCAAAGGCTTTACAACCTTGTCTCAGAGTTCTTTTCACATCACTGCAGTGTAACAGACTCACACCCAGGGAAACACCAGCATCACTCAGAACTCCTGTAAATATGCTGAAACATATTCCCCTTAACACAGGAAGGACCTTTCCACAGGAGGTTTGTATCCCATGGGATGAGAACTGTTATTGCATCAGTCCTGGTGAAAGACAAAAGGTGGTTTTAAGTGGGGAGATTTGTTTTCTGTTTTCCAGTTAACCCCAGCAGAGTCATCCTCACTCCTAACTTGCCTAAATGTTGCAATGCTTCCAGTTGACTGCAATGACCAAATGGATGTTATGAAAAACAGATTTCCTGCTAACAGTGAGGGAAAGTTTCATGTGCTTCACACAACTATGAGATATTTCAGTTATGAGATATTTCAACACCAGGCTGAGCCCTGACAGAGAGAAGAATGGTCTGACTATTAGCAAACCAAGTGTCCCTAAAGCATTGAAGCCTTTTGCAATTCTGCTGTGCCTTTAAAGTGAAGAATGAAACATTTCCAGGCATATTTCACCTGAAAGGAAGAACAGGCAGCATGGCTCCTTTTACCTCTACAGAGGAACAGTTTCTCTGGCACCAGGAGCCTGCAAGTCAAGGGACACAAGTGGAAAAGGCAGCACAAGCAGGGCTGGGATTGATCTCATTCCCTTCTTCCTCTCTCCATCTCCCTGGTAGAAGTAACAAGCCAGCTTAGGGAATTACCAGACAGATTGGGAACATGGAAAACCTGTGGCTGAATTTATGCAAGGACATCACTTTTCTGTGCTGTAATGGAGAGAATTAGACATATTGAATTGCTCACCACACAGATATGGAATTTTGAAAGCCCTTACTATTGCACAAATGTTGACAGGATATTTTATTTACTGCATCATTAAAGGTTAAAGAGACTCGTTCTCTGGAGGATTCATTTTTTCAACTCTTAATATCAATTAAAGCTAATTTCAGCTCTAACCAATGATTAACATAAAATATGGAAAAAGCTCTAACTGAGCATTTTTGTTCATTGCTCCAATTCTCTGGTATTGCTGGGGCACTTTATAGGTACTGATGCAGCTCTGCATCACCCATGACACAGATGATTTTCCTCTCCAAGGTTTTTTTTTGTTTTGTTCATGAAAATGTCGCAAATATGCTCAAAATGCATTTGATGATTTGGAACAAAATTCTTATTTAACCATTTCATAGCAGATGATCAGGGATATTCTCCATGGGCTTCCCTATATGGCTGGGTACAATGTCTGGATACAAATGTCTCTTGTTCCAAGGCCTGCAGCTTCCATATCCTTCATATATATGATAAATTAGCCCACTCTGAGGTACTTGTGCAGCCACAAGTTTGCAAATGGAGTGGGGAAGACACTTTAACTGTTCGAGGGAAAATGAAAAACCTTGCCTGCCACTTATGAGCTGAAGCCAGACCAGCACAGCTGGATGCATGTACCCATCTTCACCTGACAAAATACTGATTCCATCCACACAGCACAGAGAGCCCAGGAAAATAAGCTACAATTCATCTGCTGGACAGAATCAGAGGTTTGTGCAGCCCAGCTGAGGGTGCCCCACCACAGCTCCCCCATCCTGGGGCTGTCCAGCTGGTTTTGCTTTGAAATTGGAGGTAGTAAAAACAGAAAAGATTTTTGGAAAACTGAGCACAAAGACAAACTCCCAGCATGGCCAGCACAGTCTTGCACTAATTTGCCACAGTCTTGTCTAACCTTTTCAGGACTTGTCTACTTGTATCCTAATTTTAGGCTATTTATTGTTAACAAGCACTAATCTGGGATCAATCAGCATGCAAAGGTCACAGCAGAAGGCAGAGGGAAGGCAGGGAGTGGTACAGATGCTCTGAGGAAGGTCAGCTGCTGCCACTCAGGCTGCTCTCGGGGGTAACCACACATCAATCACCCCACAGCAGCCTGAGCCACATCCAGGGCAGCCAGCACGTGCCTGGAGCTCCCAGTGACTGTAACAAGCTCCAGTGGAAATCTGCAGGGTGCACAAGTGGGAAAAATGCATTTGGAGATGCTCCTTGCCAAGAAAGGGAGAGTTTCCCATGCTGGCTCCTATGCCCAGGGCTCTGCACTGAGCTCCAGGTGTCTCAGACAGGCCTCTGAACTGACCGCTCTTATTTTTCCTCAACTTTTCAAGACTGCGAGTGGCTTCCTCCTTCCCCCTCCTGCATTTTCATGCTTAACTTTCAGTGACTGGAATTCATTCGTCTGGGAGGAAGTGAAACTGCTCTCCTAAGTGGAAGAGCCACCTAATAAAGTTTTAATGGAAGATATAATTTCTAATCTTTACATTACATTAAAAGCCAGTCGGGAAATGAAAGCCCAGGAGGGTTGGGAGTGTTGGAAACACTCAGCAAGGCAGCCTTATCTTCAGGGAGTTCACAGAATAAGTGTTGCCCTAAGGAACAGAACTTGCAGCAAGCAGAGAGCCGGGGCTGTTACAGACTTAGCAGCCACGTGCAGATAAATGTAGATAAATTTCTATTTGTGTGCATATCCACACACCCAAAGGGCAGAAGGATATCTTAGCCTTTGGACAGACTCCCCAAATGCAGCTGAGATATCTACCTGGGAGTGCCTGAGGTGATAAGCTTGCAGCCCAGGCCATGGCATGGAGCATTCACCTGCTCTGCACCACCAAGGTGCTCATTTAAACACCAAAAGCACTGCCATCTTCAGGGCTTTTTTGTGATTTACACAAAATTGGGTCAATTTGGGTTCTTCAATAACACACAACCTGAATTTAAGAAACCTTCCCAGCACCAGTTCCTTGCTGTGCTGAGCATCCACACAACATCAGTAGGAGCAGTTACAGAAATCTGGTTCAATAGCAGAACTGAGAAGTTCTCAGGCTCACTGTGGAGGGACTGAAACATTCAAGCACACATCAGAAAGACAATTTCAATGGGGCAAAAGAGTACCATGCATTTTTGAAAAACTGGCCTTGTAGTTTAAAAATTTAATTTTTTTTTTAGTTGGAAATTTTGGTTGGATGAGAGGAACCACATTCAGTGGTCAATGTTCCTTCTCCCAGGTAACAAGTGGTAGGTCAAGAGAAAACAGCATCAAGTTGCTCCAGAGGAGGTTTAGGGTGGATATTGGTGAAAATATCTTCATGGATAGGGCTGTCAAGCATTGGATCAGGCTGCTCAGGGAAGTGGTGGATTCACCCTCCCTGGAAAAGTTGAAAAACTTTGTAGATGTGGCACCTGGGGACACAGTTCATTGTGGGCTTCACCCTAGAGGTCCTTTCCAACCAAATCAATTTGTGATTCTATAACCACCACCAAAACACATTCAAGAGCTGTTTAAAACTCGCAAAAGCCAAACTTCAGGAAATGCCAGTATATAAATCTTCTCAGGCACCCAGCAGGCCCCAAGGTGGCAGCAATGAAGTTTCTGCAGCCAGAACTGAGAGCTTCCAAAGCCAGGAAGGACCTGCCAGGGTGTCCAAGCAGCAGCTGCCCCAGGGAAGTGCTCAGACCCTCAGCTGGGCTGACCCTGCTCCAAGGACAGCGAGAACAATGAGAAATTAAATTGCACTGTCACAAACCCCAGCACACAACAGCTTCTGGCGCTGCTTTGGTTTGTTTATTACAAAGCCAGGTTGGCTTTGTGTTGGCTTTTCTGCCTTCTCTCTGCTTGCTGGCAGCAGCTCCAGAGGAAATCTTTGGAATTTTGCTGAAAGTTTCAGATATTGGTTTTCTTTGCAGCACCTGCTCCTTTGTAAGGAGTTAGAAGCTCCCTGCAGGCTCCCTCCCTAAACACACACCACAGCTGCACAGCTCATTATTTGCCACATTTATTATATAATCTCCAAAACGTTGGAGGTTTAAACCTTCTTGTCTCTTGCCCATGTCTGAGCTGGCTCCCAGGTGGGTTTGAGCACCAGCAGCTGGCCCTGCTGGGCTGCTCTGCCCCAGGGGATCTTTGCTGCTCTCCAAATCACCCCTGGAGCCACAAGGAAGGAAAACAAACCCATGGATCAGCCTCTCCTCACTGCTCCTGCTCACAGCTGAAAGAGCAATGCAGGCAAGAATCAGGCAAGTGGATCTCAGCTGTGTGATCCACATGTGCTTCCATCCCAGCCTGATCCTCAAAACCCTGAGCTTTCCCTGACAAAAACCTGCTGAAATCATCCATTTGAGTATTCATCTTTCACCTGTAACTTCATTTCAAATCCATTTTTTTTCATAGGGGTTGCTGGACTTCAACCAAAATTGCTTTCAGAGATCTGGGAAACGTGAGAAGGGCTGTTTTCCAATTCCATGGCAAACTTCACCTCACTGCAGCCCTGAAGCGCAGCCCCCACCTCAGGCCCAGGGCTGAGCCCTGGGGAGGGTCTGGAATCTGAACTGCACATCACAGACCTGTTAGCCTGGCCTGCCAGGTGAGAACCCCAAAATGCTCAACTTTGATGGCTCCCACCAAAAACCAGTGAATAAAAAAAAAAATCTGGGTTTGGGGTAAGTGGGATCTTAAATCTTTTATCATTCAGGTGGTTTCTCAATGAAAGTTTTGTGGAAAAGAGTGGGTACAACTGATGCTGGGAAGAGGGAGCAGCAGCTGAGCCAGGAGAAAGGATCTGAAGCTTCAAATACACCACAGGCAGTGGGTGGGCTTTTTGAATAAGGAGAAAATTCATTAACTCTGTGTCAAAGATCACACAGAATTTAACGAAAATCTTAAGTAAAAGATGCCAAGTGTTTCTGAGGAGGCCTCCTGGATCTTTCCTTGAAGATCTGCAAAGAAATGTGAAGGAAATGCTCCACTTTCAGCACCATACTGTGAAATTAAATGTTATCCTGCTACACATTCTTTTTTTATAGCCCACTTTCTATTTTTATTCCTGTTCTGCTGTGGAAGTGTTTGCTAATAATATATGATAGGATGCTTTGTCATGAAAAAACCTTGTATCATTTATCTGTTCCCAAAAAAAGAAATTCTCAGTACAAATCTAATAAGGGAAAAATCCTATTCTAGCTCCTGTTGGAGGGAAGGGATTGATTTATGGAGAGAGATGAAAAGCACTAAGTATGTATTGCTTGGCAAAATGAGGAATTGTAGAGAATTGTCTTTATGCATTTGAAGGGTGTAAACATCAAAGAGGCAGAAGAGCTATTTAGAGCATTAGGAAGAGGCACATCTAGGAGACAAGAGCTGAAATTAAATGAACATCCTTAACTTAAAAATCATACTTCTGCCTGCAAATCTATTTCCTGGTATTATTACTTGCAGCACTCTAATGAGTATAAATGAAGCTTATAGAAAAAAAACACCTAATCTATTTTTCATATCCGATCTTCATAGCAGATCTTCCTGTAATGTTTATAAAGCCCAGATCTGGCAGCTAATCCAGAAATTCTGGGACAAGAGCATTTTTTAAGCCCCCTTCTCCACCTTCCAAATGTTGATGGGTCACTTCCCCACCCCTGTGCCCTCTGATTGCAGCCTGTGTGGTCAACCTGGGATCAGACTCATGGGAGCTGAGTTTAACAGCTTTTACTGCAGCCAAAGGATAATTCTGACTGTTAACAACCCTTCTGAGAAACAAGAGCATCCTCACTCACACCCTGCAGGAAACCCATCACTGATCCTGCAGGATGCCCAAACCTGGCTGCTTGGAATTCACTTAATTGCCCACAGACCTGAGTTAGAGCATCAGGGGAGGAAAAGCTCTCTAGGAAATCAGAGCCTCTCTCTCCTCCAGGCTTTGCAGGACACTCCAAAACCTCCAGAGTCTCATGTGCCTGACAGCCCACAGAGACCTCAAGGACAGAGTTTTGCTCTCCCACCTCAAGGATGACGTTTTGGAGCAAGGAGACCTCAAGGACAGAGTTTTGCTCTCCCACCTCAAGGATGACGTTTTGGAGCAAGGAGACCTCAAGGACAGAGTTTTGCTCTCCCACCTCAAGGATGACGTTTTGGAGCAAGGAGAGCTCAAGGACAGTTTTGTGCTCCTTTCCAGCAAGCTTTGGGAGCCCCCCGTGCCCATCTGGGGTGGGATGGCAGCACAGCCATGCCAGGCTCCAGCTGAGCTGGCCTCAGCCTGGCAGGAGTCTGCACATCCATATGGATGTGCCTGGATAATTGGAAAGGGGCTGCAGCTGGAGGCTCACAGCTGAAAAACATCACTTGGTTTCACACCTCCCTTCTGATTCCTACCAGCCAGCCCAGGGTAACAAGGCCTGTCCCTCCCTGTGCCTTTTCTCAGCAGCATTTCACAGGTGACAGATGCTGGAGGTGGCAGGAGAGGACTCCCAGCTCTCAGCCTCCCCAGAGAAATCCTCAAATCCTTCCAGAACTACAGACACATTTTATATTATTTTTTTCTGCCTAGATTTTTAGTCTAAAGACAAGACTGCAGTCTCATATTAGCCATTAAAGTGAAGTAAAGGAGCTGCTTTCTGTGCTCCCTCACTTCACCAGCAGGAAAAGAGGTAAAACCCAGGGGAACAGAGGCAACAGAATTGCTAAGTCAGAGCACAGAGGCCATGCAGGCTGTGACTTCCCAAACATCCTGATCCCTTCAGTCAGAAACCACTTCATCATCAAACACAGCATTTCATGTGCATAAATAAAAAGGAAGAGAAATGATTGCAATAAGCTTCTGATAATAACCAAGGTTCACAAGTGAATCTGTGATATTTTAACAGAAAGCATATATTCATGTAGAATAAACATGATGCCTGTGAATGACAGGCTCTGATTTATACTCCTGATGTTTCCAGCCCTGCAGCATCATAAGAACATTGTAATGAAAAATGTTCAGCTGCAAACAGGAAAGGCTGGATGTCTGCAGGCAAGAAGGGAATTACACTGCTCCCCGTGCCCCTGCCTGGGGCCACCAAGGTCCCACAATTGTTCACATCCAGAAACATCAGTTCCTGAAGGGACGGAGTTTGTGATGCAGTCACAGCCCTGTGCAAAGCCTGAGCAGCTGAGGAAAGCTTACCCAAGCTGCAGGGCAGCAGCTGTGGTGCTCAGACACGGGCAGGGGGCACAGGGCTGGGGCAGGGCTGTCCCCACCCCTCGCTGGATGCTCACTCCCATTCTGCAGTCTTTGCAGCAAACTCACAGAGCACAAGCCACAAACCCCCCAAAAAATCAATATAACATCTTACCATGCTGGGGGAAAGGCCACGTTCCTCAGGTGAGTGAAGGTGCTCCCATGGTGAGGCAGGGTCCTGCTTTCACTGGAGACCTGCACAGCTCCAGCTGAGCTCAGGAGAGGAACAGCACAACCAGGCTGAGCTTAAATGGGCTCTGGACCTGTGGGTGGGGTGCAGAGCCCAGGTGAGGCTGGGCAAGGTCTGCTGTCCCCACCCAGGAAGCCCTCTCCATCCTCAGCTGAAGGAAATCCCTACCTGACAGTTCAGGGCCTGTCTAGTGAAGGTCTGAGGGCCTCCAAGTTTGGAATAAATCCCAAGAGAATCAAGGGATGCACAGTGCAGGTGCTCACCCAAAAGAACCAAAGGATGCACAGTGCAGGTGCTCACACCCACTGACCAATGCCCAGCCTGTCCCCTGCCTGCCAGCCAAGTCCCTCAGTTATACACTGAGCATGGTGTCCCAAGGTAGGAATTTCCCTTTTCACCTCTCCTGGCCATGCAAGGCAGAGCCTGAGACACTGGAAAGTCCTGGGCTCGGGGTCAGCTCCCCTCAGCAACAACTCAGCCATTGGTGCCACCAGCACTGCTCTCACACTGTGCCAGCTACTGAAGAGAAAATTAACTCTGTCCCAGCTAAACCAGGACAGCTCCCTGCGTCCTTTCGTGCCCCCTGAACACCGTGGTGTCCCTGCAGGCTGTGCCCAGCTGGGGCAGGAACTGGAGCAGAAAGGCACTGACCCTGCATGGAGAGGCTGCCCCAGGATGCCCTGCTGAGAGTCCCTGCTGCCTCAGGCTGCTGCAGGAGCTGCACCATGCCAGGGCACGTGGCTCTCTGAGGGAGAGATGAGTCCTTTTATAGCAGGAGTGATTTGGCCTCGGGCTGGAGCTGTCTAGAATAAAGTTGGACACGGTGACCTGTGGAAAGCACTTGTTCAGCACCTGGTGCAGCACAGAGCCCAGTCTGCAAACAGTAAAATCTGGATGCTCCACCAACCAGAACATGTCCAGACACTGTCAGAGATTTCTGAGGTTAGAATTTTCCTGTCTCCTAATGGAGTTTCATTCTCAGGGCTCTGTATCCATTTCACAACATATTTCACTGTCTCCTAAAAAACATCCTTTAGTCCTTCCCTTAAAAGGGTGAATGTGAACAAACACCCCAAAATATCTTAACTTCTTCTTGTGGTCAGTTATTAAAGCCGAGGCAAAAGAAATGTGTTCAGAGGTGAAAATGTCACAGCAGAGAAAGGGAAGTCTGGGCATGGGAGTACCCAGCAGAGAAGAAAAGCCGGAAGAAGGATGTGTGAAAGGCTGCCCTGTGCTGGCAGGCCATGGAGATTGGCGCATCTCATGCACCCAGACCAAAAAAACCACAACAATACAGCCAAAACAAGGGGAGGCTGATGAATGAGGCCATTACAGGTGACAGGGGACAGGGACACAAAGCAGAGGAGTTGAAGTCTTGCTTAATGACTCGTGTGGAGGTGTAGGAGAAGGTGGAGAGACAAAACATCCCAATCACTGTCAGCTCCAAATGGGTACAAAATGCTCATTGAAAACCCAGCAGAAGGTCACTGTCCCCTGGGGAGTACAAGGAGGAGGCAGCAGCCAGAGCCCCTTGTCCTCTGTGTCACCCCAAATAGCCCTGAGCCACCTCTGGACACATTTTGGTGCTTGGGAACACCCAAAATGAGGCTCCAGTGAGTGAAATCAGGTTTGTTTCACAAGTTCTCCTTCCTCCTCTGCACTGTCCCCAGCTGGGGCTTGCCCCACTGGCTGGGCCATGCTGCAGCATTGATTGCTGCCCAGGAAATGTGGGATGGGGGCTTTGGAAGCTCACTGCCCTCTGCTGATCTCCCCATCCCCTTTAACTGTGAGCTTGTGGGATGAGGTGATGTGGCAGGACTGTTTGGGATGGCTTTGCTTTCCAAAGCTCTGCTCAGAAATCCTGGCAGGAACTGCCCTGTGGCAGAGCTGTGGGAGGCTGCTGCCTGTCCCTGCCCAGGGTTTCCTCAGCTTGCCAATAAACTCCATGGGCTCAAAGATGAGTCAGGAAAGGAAGAAGCAAGATCCTGATCTAAAGGCAGCACCACAAAAGGCTTCCCCATCCCCAGGCTCCTGGAGGAGGGCAGCAGGTCTGTGATTATTCACACAACCTGAGGGCAGAGAGGCTGCTCCTATGCATTGTGTGTGTGCTTTTGCATGAGAAATGCTTTAAAGAGGAGTAATTATAGAAAAAGTTGTCTAGGAACTGAAAGAAAAAGCAGGGAAGAATAAGCAGGTGTGACACTACCTGGGGGCATCAATGAGAGCAGGGCAGTGGAACATGAGCAACTGCATCCAGTCCTCCTGGGGGCTGCCAGATATTTGTGTAAATTGCATTTCTCAGCAATGCTGAGGAACACTCCCCCTTCTCTCAAAGCACAGGTGGGAGCAGGGCTCCTGTGAGGTCTCTTTCCCTCATCCCTTCTCACACCTCCCTACACATCTGGGAGCTGCTCCCTGCTTTGGGAGCTCCTCCTCACCAAGCACAGCTCAGGCTCTTCCCTCAGGACCAAATTCACTGCTTTGGTAAAATTCTGGCCTCTGCTTCAGCAGCAATGGGGTAGTTGGAGATCCAAACACAACCATTTTCCTTTTTAATCCTATTCCAGTCTTGTGCTTCATAAATCTTGTACAGATTCACACTGTTTGGGGGCAGGAGGATGTGGGGAATACCCTTCATGGAGCAGCAGAGCTGTGCTGCATTCCTCCATCCCTCAGACCAAAAGTGTTTCACCAACTGATTTAATTACATGAAGCTTATGCTGGAGTTATAGAGGGATTATCTGGGTTTTATCATGGTTATTAGAGAAAATTACTCTATTGTTACTATTACAGAGCTACAAAAAGTAAAGAGGAATCACAGGAAACTTGGCAAGGGCTCATTAGCAGTGTGGTAGTGTCTGCAGAAGCTAATTAAAAATGTCTATACCTCATAATAACCATTTATCTCATCAGAGCCTCCATTCCTTACATCTCTTTCTCTGGATAGAGTGAGGGGAATGATCTCTGCTCGCTGGTGAATGCACACACAGCAATACATCTGAGCTTGGCACAGTACAAATGGCTTTGTTCCGGGATGTGAAGCCACCAGCACTGCCTGAGCTGGGCTGGCTGTCCTTGCCTGGCTCACAAGGACACAGAGATGCTCAGGGACATGCTGAGAGTCACTTCAGGAGATATCCCAGCCAACCATCGCATGCTGGGGGTGAGAGGATGGAGACAGTGAGCCTGGAGGAGGTGCTGGTTGGGAGGCATGGGAACAGCATTAAAGCAGAACAGTGGCACAAGCGTTTGCATTGGCTGTGCCCAAAGTCCTGCAGAAGGCACTGGTGCCTCTGGTGTCTCAGCAGAGCTCTGGTCTGGGTCGCTGACGAGGCAGGCAGGATCTCCTCAGACAACATCTGTATCTCCTCTGTCACATCACTCCTTCTCCAGGCCTCCAAAGCAAACAGAAAAATGACACAGCTCCAGTTAATCTGTGTTATCTGGAAGAAGAAATCAAGGTGAAATCCAGTTTGTCAACAGGGGTGTGAGTGTTGACAGGAGATGGATCAGAACAGGTGAGTGCCAGCTGAAGTTTTGCTCGACAAGTAATTTCTCACACAATGCCTGGATGCTGACGGATATTCTGGAGATGATGCTTGATAAACTTGTTTTGGATTGGAGTTGGAGTCGAAGGGGTCTGTAGGGAAAGCAGAGGAGTAAATACCAAAGTCCGTGGTGGTTGTGATGCCATTTTCTGTTCTGCCCTGTGGTCCTGGCCAGCACAGAGGAAACAGAGCTGAGAGGCAGAGCCAGCTTTGCCTCACTCTCCAGGGAGAGAAATGTGCCTCCACTTCTTAGCCCATCCAAAATATCAGTCCCTTGGATATAAATTCCTCATCATGTTTAATCTTTGTGCACATTTCCAGTAAAGCAGAAGGAGTGGATGCTTCATGACAAAATCCTTGAGCCCATCCCAGAGCAGTCAGAGGTAAATCCCCCTCAGCAGCACTGAGATGATGCTTCCTGTGACAGCAAGGACCAAGTCTGAAACCCACTGGCCTCCAACACAACCTGGCTGGACCTCAGTGCTCAGAGATGCTGCTCCTCCTTGCAAGAGTTCACAATCTCTTGCCCAACTTAAGTCTCTCCCCAAACCTCTGCTTGACAACAGCTGACCAAAGTTTTTCTGTGTCTCTTTGCCCAGACAGAGCTCTTACCCATGACTTTTGGCAGAAATCAAAACATTTTTCTCCCAAACCATATATTTTTATTTTCCCATGCTAAGGAGAACCTCTGTTAGTTCTATTACTGTTATTCTTACTGATGTGCGCACAGATGATGAGCAGTGCCTGCTCTCATCCAGCACATCCAGCCTGACCTCCTTGGCAACTGGGAACACTTTTTCTTGAATCCAGTCAATTAAACCTCACCGCTGTGCCTGTTGAGCAGCTCTGGCTCTCAGGAAAGAAAACCAGGTACTGAAAACCCTGGCACATCCCCCAGAAATATCACCCTCCTCTTGAAAACAACATGAGAAAAATCAGGATTTTGCTCCCACAATTTCTGCACACTTTCTCCTTTTCAACTTTCCCTGCCAAACTCCATCCTCAGATGCATTCCTGCCTGGTTCTGTGTTGTGTCAGCCTGTCTCCCAGACATCCTCTGCTTTCTCAGGCACACAGCAGCCGAGCTAGATGGGGAAATCTCTTCTTGCAACGGCAGCAGTCACTAAGGGCCTTGGTGGATGAAGCAAACCATGACTCACTTCCACAGCTTTTCCAGGAGATGCTGGAGGCAGGGCATTGAGCTCAGCTGAGATTTCCCAACACAGGAAAGAGTCAAAGAGCTGTTGTAATGTTTGGGTGGCCAAACATGAGTCATTTCCAAGCCTAGATCATGCTTTTCTCCCCTGAAATCAAATTATCTACTAAGCCAAACCAATCATTCCTAATGAAAACAAGGTGGAACAGCTTTTCTGAAATGAGGGGAGCTATGAGGAGCATGAAGTTTTGAGTTTATGGGGTGTTCCTCACACCAGGGACCAGGATGAGAAAACAGGTGGGAGACAGCACATATCCCAGTGCTGCAAAATCTCACCTGAAACAACCTGATGGAGGATCTAGATTTTCATGTGGTAGATTACTAAAAGAGTAATTAAATAATGATGCAGTTGAGAATTGTTCCCAATTGTTATCTGAGAATTAGCAGAGAGAAGCACAGGGGTATAAACTGTGATTCAGGATAAGAAAGGCAGGGTGTTACACAAATTCCATGCTTGGAGCGTGAGGTGTCTTGACATACGCACACAGTAGAAATCAGCTAAAAGGAAGGAAGGGCTTCGAGCAGTGAAAAATTAAGAGACAGAAAAGAGGGAGGGAGGTTAATCAGCATTAGTGCTGCTCTCAGTCCCCAGGTCCCCTGCAGAAATGAAATTGCTTGACTTGTGCAAGGTTACCCATTATCCATCCACGCCACTGCTCTCATCCCTCCCTTTCCTTGTGATGTCCTTGTGCTGCAGCCTTGGCTCCACCACAGAGGGGTTAATCTGCTCTCACTCCCCACCTCTTTAAATGCAAGTCATAAATGTGATTGTTTGCTTGCTTTTATTACAAGAGCTGTAGCTCCCCTGGAGAAAATACACCTTGCACCAACACTCTGGAGTTTCCAAAGGGAGCTTTAAGTCTCCTTCAGCAAACATAATGGTCACAGGCTTTAAATCTTATGATGTGGGCAATAAGCTGTTATTGGCCACAGCCAAAATAATAGCCAAAAGCTGTTATTGCCAGAGCATAAAAGCAAAATACAAGGCCTCACAGCCCAGAGCCTGCAGCTCCAAACCATAGATGTAACACAACTAACATATATAGATGTAATTCTTTGTATAGCTGTCATAAATTTGTGGTACATACCTATGGCACTTGCATACACACATAAATAAATATATATATGTGTATTTGAAGTGGCCTCAAATGGTATTTGAGAAAAACAAGTCTCTGTTTTTCACTATCACCTATAATTCCATCTGGGCCCATCACTTCTTTCACTGAAGTAATGAATGAGGTAATAATTCTCCCTAAAAGCTGTGTGGCCACCAGCCTCCCACATCAATGGGGCACTGGGAATGGGCACTTAGGAGTGGTCAGTACCAGGTATAAGAGCTGAATTTTTCCTCTCTACCCCAAATTCAGAAGAAACCCAGCAGTTTTAGGAGATTTACATTTATTTTCGTGCTCTAAGCCAGAACAAACTGGAGCTGTGATGAGACTGCAAGCATCTGCAGGTGCTCATGAAACCAGCACTCAGCATGAGTTGAAAACTTGCTTTGTGTCCCAGAATAAGCCAAAAATAGGGACTTTTTCCACAGGGACTAAGTGACCTCCCTGCTCCCTTCCTAACTCTGTGTGCTTTATCTGATGGGCTTCAAGGGATTTCCTCTGATTATTGCACACACCTCTGGGGACACATTCAAAAAGATCCTGAGTGCCTGCAAAACCTCTCCCTGGGAAGCAGCCCTTGGAGAAACCTCACGGAGGAGATGTAAATCTTGGGAGGGTTTTATGGCAGCTCCTCCAACATCTGTAATTCCTGTATCAGCAAGCACTTTACACGTTGCTCTGGGATGTAGAGGAGGGAGAGTTATTTCAGAAAGCAATCACTTAACATCCACAGCTCCACATGGCAGAAAAAAAAAAAAAAAAAAGTAATCCCAAATAGCTTTCCTAATTCAGACTGTGTTAAAATGTATTTATATATATATGAACTTACAGCATTTCAGTGCTGGTCATTTTCCACTGGCTGGCCATGGATAAACTCTCGGTCATGTCCAGACTCTGCTGTGCTACAATGACTGCTGGAATAGTTAAATATTCCTGCTGGCTCTCTTCTAGTGGTTTTCCTTCCTAAAAGAGGAAAATTGCCTTGTTCTAGGTTAAAGGAGATGAGCGGGTTAAGAGCAGAGTAATACTGGGTGGTAGGAGAGGCAGCAGAAGTGGGATAAAAAATGAAGGATAAGGAGGAGGGTTTGGTACATGTTGGCATTTTGATAGCACACCTAATTCTGGCCAGACTAAACCCTCAGCCTGCTTTGGCTGCACTGGGATGATGGGTTTGCAGCCTATTTTACAAACCCCAAATGTATTTTGATAAAAAGTGCCACAGCAATGAAAGGAATCAATACAGCAGTGCCTCTGTGTGTGTGTTTTATATTAAGACTTAGTTGATGACTTCTCATCATTTGAAAGAAATGTTCAGCCTCAGTGCTTGAAATTATCCAGCTGCAGCATTTTCTACTCAATCCAATCTCCAGTTAATTTGATCCTTCATTTATCTTGAACAAAGCCTCCTAATAAAAACATTTGTATTACAAATGATACACTTGATCAATGGGATTGCTTTAGGCAAGTATTTGATAATTTGAACACTAGCTATAAAAAGTTCCCATTTAATCAATGTGGCTGGCCAAAATTTGGTGGGAGAGAAAGCCCCAAACCTACACACAACTGAACAGCCAGACTATAATTACCTATCAGGTTATTTAGATGTTTTAACCAACATTACTGTTACAATTGGCCAGTGTAATTGGTCTGATATTAGCCTTAATTATTTTTGGTAACACAATTAATTATTTAGTTCACTCAAAGTGACAAGAATGGAATGAATCAAAATAAGGAGCTGGCTGGGCTAGGAACTATTAATTTTCTTTCAATCCCATGATTCCTTCAGTCAAATCAATGAGATAAATAGTCAGATGGAAAAAGCCAGTGAACATTTCCATTGAACAGGAAGAGCATCCAGGTCCCAGGCAGGTGAGGAGATGACATTGGGCCCTTCACAGGGGCTGAGAAGTTTCCCTTGGCATCATTCAGGTCTGAGATGACGTTTTTTCAAACCTACAAGATCCTCAAGGTCACAGGCTGCTCTGCTAAGGGTGGTGTGTTCCCCCCAAGGCTTGTGTCCAAAGCAGGAAACGTTATCCCTTGGCAGCAAAAGTGAATTTCTGCTTTATTGCATCTGTTGCTATCCTTGGATGCTTTGAGAAGAAATCATGTTCCTTGGAATGTTATCCTGTGTTTATTTTCATTAACAGTGATATTAATCAACATTTTCCTCTGTTCTCCACAGATGGCTCAGGGATGCCTTTGGAAAGCAAAGACAAATTCCAGGTCAGGGTTCCTATTTGTTGGACATTATTATATGTGGGAAGTGAAATTATTCCTCTCCTTGCTCAGATTTGTGCAGGAACACTGAAAAACTTCTCACAGCTCCCCCATCCCTCCTGCACCTTGGCTGAGGAGCTTTATTTTGACAGAACCACCAGCAAGTATATAATGAAAAAAGTTCAGAAGGGCTAAAAAACACCCACAGTGCACATCAGAATATTTCACTTTGTTTCTTCAACCCTTTTAAATCAGCATTTTTAGGACTTCATTTAAAGTGGGAGACAGGAAGCAGCGCAGTGAGGATTCTGCTGTCACATCACGCGCGGAGTTGTACGACACAACAGCCCCGAATCTCTTCCAATCCATCACTTATTTCCCTCTAGAAACCTTTTCCTTTTTTTTTTTCTTTTTTCTTCCTTTCTGGATTGTCTTTGACTGTTATTTATTTTTTTGGTTAGCTGACTTCAAGGGACATTTCTCCTGGCTGGATGAAGATGTTTTCCAAACAAATGCAGGGGAACATTTCTGACGAGGCTGCGGAGGCAGCGGGGTCCCCGTGGGCAGGTGGAGTTTTGTGTCGCTCAGCTCTGCTCCATCGGGGAGCAGCATTTGTCACAGCTGCTCCACCAACAGCCCCTAAGCAGCGGCAGGGACCAAAGTGAGAGGAATTAAAGGGCTGCTCGAGGTTCCGTGGGGCTCTAAGGGCTCCCCTGGGGAGGATAAAAAAGAATTAGAAAAGGTTTTATTGATGTGGGTGTGTTGCCTGTGCTTTGATACACACGCAGAAAGTAATTGTCAGTGTGGGGAGGAGGGTTCTCCACAGCTGAAACTTATCATTTATACCCTGTGGAGAGTTAAAAACTCTCAGTGTACAACACGGGCAGGCACGAGGGCCCAAGGCCCAAACAAGGGGTACTAAACAGGCAGCAAGGATTTATAAAGCAGCAATAGATAACACTATTTCAAAGAGCTCCACTGTGATGGTGGTCACAAGGGTTTTCAGGGTGAGAGAGAGGCGAGAATGTTGACTTCATGTTCAGAAGGCTTGATTTATTATTTTATTATATATATATTACATTATGACTATACTAAAAGAAATAGAAGGAAAAGTTCTCAGAAGGCTAGCTAAGCTAAGAATAGAAAAGAATTAATAACAAAGGTCTGTGTCTTGGCAGAGAGCAAGAGCAGCTCTGCCGTGAGTGGTCAGTAAATCCAAACATCCACAGGAGACCAATCACGGATCCACCTGTTGCATTCCACAGCAGCAGATAACCATTGTTTACATTTTGTTGCCGAGGCCACAGCTTCTCAGAAAAGAGAAAAATCCTAAAGAAAAGATTTTTATGAAAAGATGTCTGTGACACTCCACGGCTCCTGCAGCACCCCAAGACACCGAGAGAGAAAGACATCACCATCAGCAAAACGTGTGCTGAAAAAAACCACCCACCACTGGGCAAATCTGCAGCTGCCAGGGAGAGGCAAACACGGCAAAGCATCAGCTCAGCATCTGGAGGGGAGAGCATCTGCTGAGAGACACCTCGACGCTTACTCGGAGTGAGAAATCATCACTCTGGCTGCAATTCTTCACGAGCCAGACGCAGCGAGTGAATGGAATCCACACAAATGAGGTCGTTAGCATAACCGAATACGCTCTTCATTCCTTCAAGAATGAAAAATATGAGTAATTCCCTGGCACAGCCCAATTACAGCCTGCCAGCACTAGCACATGGGTTATATCTATTATGAAATAATAAGATAACATTAATAAGATTCCCAGAAAGGACATTAGACAGCTAATCTCACTACTGTGTACAACTGGTCTAACTGTTCAGGCTGTCTCCTGCCTGCATGGCTCCACACTCTCCAGGTCTTTCTTGTCATTTTCACTGGGAAAAGTTCAGGTCTAGCAGCCTTTAAGCTGAGTGGGAAGCAGGGCGAGCTCTCTGGGAGTGCTCAGAAACACTGTGTAGCTGCTCTCTTTCCAGCAGTTTCAGTAGCAGCCATAAACGTGAGAGCTACAGCAAACAATCACAGCACCGTGAAATGCCCCTGCAGACAGAGCCGTGCTGCCAGCTGTATTTTGCGTCGTTAACCTGAGTGCTTCACACACGTGCAGGCAGAGCTTCCTACAGCACCTGAATAATCTCCTTTTTTCCCTCCATTTCCTTGTGTCCTGAGGCTCCCGACCCTGCATGCACACACAGCACCCAGAGCTGTTTCACGGGTGTATCAGCACAGGCAAGAAACTGGGTTTCATCTTTCAGATGAGCATCACCCCACCTTCCTAAGACACCCACAGCTAGGCTTTAAAGAGGAAAAAAATGGACAACAGGACATACAGAGAGTTGAGCATAACAACACACATTGCTCAGAGTCCTGCTAAGGCAGGAGGCAGCCGAGATTTCCATCACTGTAATTTAGCAAGATGCATCCCAGGCTCTCGCAAGGAGCCTCCAGCTCCCCAGGACCAAGGACACGTCAATAGCAGCAGTCGGACCCCGCGAGTTTGGCAGGTGGCTAAATTGGCTCCACAGCCTCGCTGGCCCTGCTCGGGGAAGGAAAGGCGCCGAGTCTCAGCACAGAGGGCTCTAATGAGGATTAATAAGGCGTGTGAAGACGCTCTGTAATTGTCCGACCGGCTGTTTCCTTTGCACCTTATGCTGTCGTTTATGCTCGTGCAAAGTGGCTGTAAAACGCCCCAGGTCTGATTCGATAGAACTCTGCAGATTCCTCGCACAGGTGTAAATTGCTCTGTGAGGTTCAGGGCACTGTCTAAATGCAAACTAATCTGATCATCTCTGTTGCCTCTTCTTTTTTTTTTTTTTTCCCTCTCTTCTGTAAACTCCTCTGCAGCCAATTGAACATTTTAGTGCCTAATAAACTACAAAATATCAGATATTTTGTGCGTGAACTTATGTCCCAGAAATAGAATTCTCAGTGCTGGCCTCAAGGAGAGCTGGAGCTGCATCAAGATGCCAAGACTGGGCCACCAGCACGGCAGTCCTGTGTGCTGGTTGCTGCCCAAAGCTGTGGAACATTCACATCATAAACCTCAGGGGCTGGTGCACAGTGACAGCGAGCCTGAACCCTGGAGAAACCATGAAAAATGAGCTAACGACATAATTTGGGAGGGAACGGGCAAAAAGCAATGCCTGACCTTGTTCAGACATAGGAAAAAACAACTGCGGAACGACAGCAGCTGTAAAATGAGCCTGAACTAAACTGTAGGAGCTGGTATTGCAGGGAATAACCCTTAAGAGGTGGAAGGCTTTGATGGACACACTCCTACAGGTAGCTTCAATCCCTGGCAGCTGCAAGGCTTCGGTAATGAATGTCAGACTGCTGGGCAGCTGTGAGGGGAATAAACAGCTATTTGCCTTCAGTGGAAGTAGCATCAGTTTGACATATGACATTCAAATGATACGAGCTTTAAAAGTGTGGTTAAACGACTGCTGTTTGACTTGGAACCTCGGGCCCGCCAGAGCGGCAGCGCCGCCGTTTACCTTGGCTCTGTGGGGAATTGAATCACTGAGCTTAAAGATGAAAGATCAAAGCGTTTCTGCAAATCCAGCCCGCAGTGTGTCGTGTGTCCAGCTGCTGGAGAGCGTGTGCTGCAGTGATGAGAGGGGTGAGATGGATCCTCCCCCTGCTGCGGCCTTTGGCTCTGGTGACAGCACATGTAGGACTGAAGAGACACAAGATGGGGGATGAAATCTGGGGAATGGGGTGAGAAAAAGCGTTATACCCACCTGGTCCTTCCCACAGCACCTCCTTCTCCTGCCATCCTCCTCTTTCTCCACATTGGTGGGCTCCTCTTCGAGGCTCTTTGCATTTTGCCTTGCAGGACTCCAGCCTGCCCTGCACCATCTCCTGCTCGATTTAGAGAAAAAAGCACTGCCAAAATTTACCTGCCTGTTTTAGGAGCCCTTGTTATGCCCTTGTTACATCAGCCTGTCAGCTAACTACCAGCACTCAGAACCCTTTGATAACCTACCTGCTGAAGTGCTTTGGTTTGCAATCTTCACACTGAAACGAGAGCTCGGGACCAAAGTTGCTGGAGGAAAAAATCACTGCTTCCTGACCTTTGGGCAGACTCTCTGGGCTGATTATCTCATCGATTTTAACCAAATTGAGCATTCAATATGGGTGTCTGGAGGCCTGTCTCTCCTCAGCAGTGGGTACAGCACAGCACCAGCAGCAATAATACAGACAACCTCTATGCAAGCCAGGGGCAGGGGCAGGAGAGCTCCAGGTCCTTTGTAAATTGTGGCAGGCATGATTAATCCTCCTGAGCCTGGCCCAGGGAGCACCAGGGCACACAGGGAGCCCACAGTGAGAGCACTGCAGAGAGGGAGCACCCTGTGAAGTGCAAATGGATGCTCTGGCTTGGCAGGAGCCAAAATAACTGAAGTAGAAATGAGTGGGAGCAGATTGGAGTGATGCCACTCAAGGGGGGACTGTTGTTCCAGAAGGAGCTGTGCTGAGCTGAGTTCTGTTTGCTCTGGGAAGCAGTGCTCTGCTGCAGGAGGGGATATGCAGAGCAGAGGAGCTCACACTGAGGGCCCTACAGTCATCCTGGATGGTTTTTAGGGGGAGTGAAGGACTTGCTCCAAGCTGTCAGCAGCTGGAATATATTAGGGGAGCTCCTGAAACACATAGTTTTAGTCCCCTCCAAAAGCAAACCCTTTTGCTCACTCTGGGACTTCACTGGAATCTGAATCAAAGCATGGCATAAGGTGGACACACATCAAATTTCACTATTGCCTAAGTGGAAATCTTTAAAAAAATTATAGGTGCAGGTAAACTGAGGCACAGGGCTGTGGAAGAGCACAGCTCCAGTTCCCCTGGATATGGGGGAGTGGTTACCTCTGGAAATCAGACCAGAAAGGGTTGACACCAAACATCTCCCAGACAGCTGCTCAGTCTGGAATAAACCCAAGAAACAGCAGTCCCAGGTACTGAACCTGCTGGAGAATTCAGCATCCAAGCATTTCCCCACTGCCAGATCTCACCCAAACCACTCCAGAAAGCCAAATCTGTTGGCAAACCTCCCTCTAGGACACTTGGGAACCCATACAGATGTGTGCTTCCTGCTCTTAAGCACAAAATTCAGCAAAACAAAGATGAGGTGTGGCAGAACTCCAGTTTTGTCTCTTGGCAGAACCCCACCAGGCACTGGGGGATGAGGCAGTGCTGTGTCCATCTCTCTGCAGGTCCAGCAGCATTCCCAGCCCAGCTCTGCTCCCCCACTCCCTTGGCACAGGGTGCAGCAGATGAAGATGCCTTTGAAGACATGAGAGGGGCAGAAACCCTTTGACACTTGATACCAAGTGAACTGTATATTTCCAAAATGTTAAGCAGCTTTGTGAGAGAGATTATCCTGAAGGATGTTTTCCCATAGTGTTGACATTTCTATGTGAGTGATTGATTCCATCAAGGGCATGGGGTGAGGAGGCAAAACCCTTTCCTCACTGCCACCAGGCAAGCTCTGGCCTTTGCCCCAGCAAGGCCATTAATTCATCCCTGTGACACTGCAGGTGACTTTGTCACCCTCATCTTCTTGGTCACTTCTCAAGGCAGAGGATTTTCCATGCCCCTTGTTATGAACCACTGTGATGGTGCAGGCACTTTTCAGCTGTCTGTCCTCCAGGGGTGTGACTGCCTGTACATTTAGTCCATGTGCTGTGACAAAGACCCTGCCTTGACTTTGGAAGAGGACAGCAACAGCTGAAAACAAAGATGGATTGTCACCTTTGGACATTGGTGGCAGAAGGGAGTTGCAGTGCTGCAGGTGAGGAGGGCAGAAGGGCAAGCCATGGCTGCCTGAGCTGCTGGGAATTTTCTAACCCAGCTCATTGATGACTCTCTAGAGAAGCAGCCTCACTCCTCCCCTACACTTCCAGTCAAGGGTGTCTTTCACTGGGGAATTTAATTTGCTGCAGAAAGGTTATTATATCCCTTCTGAGGTTTTCTACTCAATTCCTAAAAATATAGAAAGTAAGTATGAAAAAAATATATAACAACATATGTTTAATCTATCTACCTCTATAAAAAGAATATAAAAGAAATATAAAAACTGCTACGTAGTGAATAAAATTCCTTTTGCAATAGGAATCACTTCACACCCTCAATGACTCTGCTCAGCTGTTCCTTTTGGGCTGTTGTATCTTCAGCTCTGCACCTCCAGGAGCAGCTCCTAGGATTTATGGTACCCACAGGGATTCATCCAGGATAAAAAGAGTTTTCATCACCTGGCCAAAGGCTGATGAGATTCACAGATGGAGTCACTTGTGCATGGAGAATCACAGCAGCAGAGACTGGCATCAGCTGGACACAGAAGAGGCAAGTGAACTTTTTATTGCAGTTAGCATTCCTGCAGCAGTTTTTGAAAGAACAATATTAAATTCTAGACTGTACAAAAATTACAAAGTTTGGCAAGATTTTGAAGCTTTAAATAGGCAAAGGCACCTTTCTTGCAGACAGGATTGCCCAGGACATCTGAAGGCTCTCAGTGCTGCATCTTGCATGATTATTAATTTAGTTAAGTTGGTCTTACAGTGGCCTAATATAAATCAGACTAAAAGGTGTCATGATAACAATATGGATGGTGCCTGTGTTGACAATCCCTCCCATGGCAGGGGGCTGCATGCTCATGATAAAATAAGCAAACAATCAGGAAACACATGTGGGACACTTCCACTCTGCAAATCTCCAGTCCTTAGGGGTAACTGCTTCTCTCTGGGCTCCTCCAGTTAACCCATCTGCACTTGGAATCACACAAAAGCCATCTAAAATCATACCAAAATCGAAATAAATCAGCATCAGAAAATCTGCTGCAGGCATTCAGTCCTGCAAGGACGTTACCATTTTAACACTTGTCAGGGTCATAGCACAGAGCTGAGGAAACGCCCTGGACAACTCTGCATTCCCAGGAGGGTAAAACCAGGAGACACAGAATCACCCAGCAGGCAGAGGGAACAGGAGCAACGGCAGCATTACTTAACTATGTGCAATTTGCTCTCCCCATCTTGATTTAAATTACACTGCCAGAAGAGACTGACAGTGTCTGGAATCAAATTGCTTAGAAAAGTGCCTCTTCAGAGAGAGAGAAAAAAACGTCCAAATAACTGGAGTGCAAATGGTCTTGCAAAATGCCTATTGTGACTGGGGACAGCAGGACCCGGGGCTCGTGTTCATTAGAATAATGTTCATGAAATTGTGCTGGGCCAAACCCCCATGAAATGGGGGGGGCTGCCCCCCTGACACTCCTGCAGTGCACACATTAACCTTGAATCCTCTCAAGAGCTGGAGGAGGCACCATTAAATAAGAGTCTCTTGCTCTGTTCCTGCTTCTTTCACTTCTTCAGGTCAGCCTGGGCTCTGGGGACCATCTTCAGGACAATGGGCTTCTTTGGTTGCATGAAACCTTTTGAGTCCAGCACCAGTGGGATCTTGAGCAGGAGGGAAAAACAACAAAACAGCCACATCAGCTGGGAGAAAGGACAGACAGGACAACAGGAGCCCTACAGCTCACACACATCCCAGCTACCACTTGTTTTCAATGCATGTCCCAGCTCACAGGTGTACTTACAGCAGGACCATCGCTATTGCTCATGCAGAGCAGCCACCAGCAGGTGTTGAACAGCCCTCAGCTCTTGGATAGACTGGTTGGTGAGCTCTGGCTTTACGTGGTACAAAGAGCTCAGTGCACTCATCAACAGGCTGCACGTGGGGGGAAGAGCAGCCAGACCCCAGCCAGGGTGCTGCAGATAAATGGGGGCATGCAGTGCCATGTTGTTTAATGCACAAGGGTGGCAGTGCTAAGGGCAGCTAGATCATAATGGGAGCTGGAGAAGCAATAAGTTCTCCAGGAAGAGCAAAACTAAAATTGCTGCTCAGACCAAAAGCATCCTCAACATGAAAGGGCCTTCCATGGGTAGGCTGGGAATCTCATTAGAAACACCATTTAAAGCTGGTGTAGGAGGAACCATCTTGCAAGGGAGGGAAGGGTGTTTTAAGTCTCCCCCACCAATGGATGCTGCTCATATCTCAGCTCCCTCTCTCCCCACCAGGACAAGGGTGACACACCCCCAGCCCAACAGCCATTCACCCCCATATCCCAGTAAGCTTTGTTTCAGGAAATTTAAGCAATATGGCTTGGAGCCCAGTGTGCCATCACTGGAGCAGTGAGAGGAGGCTGCAGCTTCCATACACATGTTCCAAAGGGATGTTCCAGCATGAAATTTTCCCTCCCACTCTGATGTACATGACACCTTCTGTAAAAAAAATGGCTGAAAGAGCCCCATAAACCTATGGGCACCAATAATACAATACATATTTAACTTGTCTCCTTTTAATTAAAGGCAGTTATAAAAAGAATCAATTTTATGGATTGCAGAGGACTAGAAAAATGTCATTAGACTTGGGGGAGGGTGGATAGGTCACTGCATTGTTAATGGACTATTACAGTCTTTCACCTCCAGGTTACCAGTTGAGCTGCAATCTGAATCTGCAGAGATTCCAGCTGAGCACCCGTGCCAAGTAATAATTTAATAAGGACTTTTCTGTTTCTTACAACAAACGTCCTTTGAGTGACTTGTTGCCCCCTCTGCTCTGATTTCCCAAGCTCTCCTCACCAACAGAATGTAATAATGGCCCAGCCTTTTGCAGCAGTGAGTGCAGGGAGCTGGGTCAGGCTGGAAACACCGTGGTGCTGCCTGCCTGAGGCACAGGAGCTGCTGTGCTCTCAGCAGGGCTGGACTGACACATCATTTCCAACAGCTCCTGCATTTATTTCATGTCAAACACTCCCACCCTGCAAGGCCCATCCCACCAGTACTGTATGCAGCATTCACTGGGATCCTGGGCAAACCAAAGCCAGATGGGATCTTGCATAGCCCCAAAGAGGGAGAGGGTCACCAATTCAAACTTAACCCATTTTGTGCTTGCTTGAAACTCATTTTGTGATTGCTACCCTTTAGGGACTTCCCTGGGTCATAAGAGATGAATTTTGGTGTCTTGGCATGTCCCACAAAGAATAGCCATGCTTGTCTTGCAAAACACAGCTTTGGCACGGGCTATGGGATATTCTCTTCCTGCTTTCTAGAGCAGGGTCTTCCTAAGCTGGGTCAAACAGACCAACAGTGCACTGTGGGGGAGAGAGCACCCCACAATTTAGGTGCACCCAAAGACAGGCACAGGACTTCAGGGATTTCAGCCTAAAACATCCCACCAACATTAAATATGCTTCTGTAGAGGCTTTTAAAAAAAAAGCATAATTAACTTGTGGTGAACTCCTTACAATTAACTGAGAAGATTTAAACAGTTATTCTCATTTAATAGTAGGATCATCTCAGAGGGAGTAAGGGGCAGATAATGAGAGACATCACCCCACATCCTCACCGGTGTGTCTTTGCAGGGTCTGAATGAGAAGTTCTGCAACAGGACAACCACAGCCACTTTCACAACAAGATGAGCAAACCTCATCCCTATGCAGTTCCTGGGGCCAGCCCCAAATGGCAGGAAGGTGTAGGGGTCAATACCCTCTTTGTTCTCTTTACTGAACCTGATTATAACAAAAAAAAAGAACAAGTTAGCAAGAGCCACTCTGTCGCAGGATGTGTTAGCTTCCAAATCTGAAGTAATGAGGGGTCTGGGAAGGGAAAAGCTTTTTGTGTTTCTGTGCATATTAGGAGCTAAGTCCCTTATTTCTGTCTCAATAGATATGTTATGCCTCTGCTTTCATCCCAGTGCTCAGACTTGGTTGTGCAAATCCAGGTGCGCTGGGTGTCCTGGGAATACCTGAAATACGCTAATGGATTTCATAACTGCTCTTTTCTCAGAACTCCCTCTCAGCTCCAAAACTGAACCCAGATTTCAAACCCTAAACCACACAGGTCTACAGCTCCACAGCTTCCCTGCAGATCAAAGGACTGAGCAAACACAAAGATGGAGTTCTCCCCCTGCGTGACTAAAGGCAGGGCTGCTTTTGAGACATGCCAGTCCAATTCCTTCCCTCATCATGAAAAACAGGGAAGAACAATCAGCTTCACAGAGAAATTTGCCACTGAGCATTTTCAGTAATACTTCTTAGTGATCAGTTGGTTTTCATGTCAGAAAGCTTTTCATTCCCAGTGCATGAGGTACAAACCTCAGCTATGCTAAGTCAGAAGTGAAGTATCTCAGTACTGAGACACCAGCACATCCCTCTGATGAACTCCCAGCAAGGCAAGTGAGCCCTAAAGAGCTCCTGTCCAGCCACCCATGCCAAGTTTGACAACCGGAATAAGGATGTGGCTGCTGGAGCAACTGGTGTAGCCTGGCCCACTGCCAGAGCACTTGCATTTGGGTGTTTCCTTCTGAATCCAACACAAGGTGACCACAGGCTTTACAGGTGTTTCTGCCTGATACCACTTCCATGTTTTGTCTCAAAGGTCACCACATCCCCACACCAGGATTAGTTTCCAAGGGTATTTCAGCTCTTGGTGCAAGGGCAGAGGTCTGGTCCTGCTCTCTCTGGACCAAGCATCAATGTCTTGGTGGCCACCTGAAGATTACCAGGTTCATGGTATCCCAGGTCTGCTTTGGGCTATTGCATCATTTTGCAGGGTCTGACAGAGCTCCTAAGCAAAGATTGCTTCAGAACTTGAGTTAAAAATTAAGTTTTATTTTCTACCCATCTTTGCCCTTCCACTGCTGATTTGCAGGGCATTGTGCCAGTCACCCAATGGCTCTTGCTTTAATATCTGGCCATAAACCCCTCAGTGTTACAGCTGCTGGGAGCTGCTCTCACTGTTGCTCCCTTCAATGCAGTTAATTAAATTCCATGCACAGTTTATGGATGTAGATCATAAAACTCCCCTCACGGTAATGCTGGGACTAGATGTCAGACAATGATAAATGCCTAATTTAAATGTTATAATCATGCATTGCCCACTTTTGCTGCCATTCCCACTCCCAGGGCTGAGGTTGAACATGCAGCTATTCCCCCCTGTGGCCCTCACCTCTCAGGCCTGAAGTCCTCTGGCTCTGGCCAGTACTGCGGGTCACGGTGCAGCACGAAGGCTGGGATCATGACCACCATTCCCTCTGGAATAGTCACTCCATTGAGCTCCACTGTCTGCTTGCAGACCCTCTGGATGCGGCCCCCGGCGGGGTAGAGCCGGATGGATTCGTTCACCACCATGTCCAGGTACTCCATCTGGGTGATGGCCGTGTATGTGGGAGCGGCCTGTGAGAGGAACGGGAGCACTGAGAACACAGCACAGCAGCTGCCACCCCTACAGCTCTTCCAGGGCTTCCAGGGAAGGGGAATCTCAGTGCCAGCACCTCTGCCACTCTGTTTCCAGCCTGGCTTTGCAAGGCAGGTGGGAACAAGCCCACCCTCTTTACCTTGTTGGGCAGGTGTGCATCGACCTTGTCCTGGAGTCGCTGCTGCACGTCAGGGTGGATGGCCAGGTTGTAGGCTATGTAGCTGAGGGTGGAGCTGGTGGTCTCATAACCAGCAAAGACAAAGAGCCTGGGCCAGAATCTCCTCATCACTTAATGCTGAAAAAAGGCACAGAAGCACATACAAGAAACTGAAAATTACAGTAATTAACCCTTGGGAATTCAGGATCCCAGTCATCTGTCTAGGTAATGCTACTCCTAGCTACACAACAGTTGGTAAAGGAAACATCCAGCTTACCCTCTGGTACCACAAAGGGGTGCAGGATGCTGTGCAGTGTGTCCTACAAATACCCTGTCCTGGCATCTCTAAATTTTAAAAGCATCCTGCCTTGAGTTGACAGACTATGCCTTGGCTGAGCCTTTATCTCCTAGTTCCTTTATCTCCCAGTTCCCCTAGGACAGGGACCAGAGGTGAGCTCAGAGGTGAGCAAGGTACACACAGCATATGTGCTTTGTGTGCTTTTTGATATACAGCCAACATTGCTGGCCTTCAGAGACAGCAAAGTAAGAAATGGGGGTAAGGAGATATTCACTCTTTTTGTTCTTTGTTGCACAAGCACACCTCAGAAGTTATCCCAGGAAATGAGATACAATAAAAATATGGCTGATCTGTGATAAACATCATTATGGCCCCACTACTAAGACCCCAAATCTTTCATGGGATTAATGACTAAAATCCTCTCCCTACTTCCCTTTTAAGTGGATAAGGAACTACTGCTTTCTGCTGAGAGGAGGACACATCTCAAGACATACTTTTATCCAAGTTGGTCTCAGCAGACTTGGAGCCATCATGTGAGTTCTGTGATTCAATCATGAGCTGCAGGAAATCCACCCGGTCCTGGGGAGAAACAGAGGCAGAGAAGATGTGGGTGGGGAGGAGGCAAACCTTGCCCAGCACAAGTCCTTGCTGAGACACCTGCTCCACTCACAGCTCATGGCTTCAGTACATGAGGGTCTAGACTACAGATCCTCCAGGAACACAAATACTTTCTCCACTTGGACCCCCAGGCAGGGTGTGGTTCTGGCCTTTCTTGGGTTTGGTGAGCTTGGAGAGCAGGTGCTCCACAGCTTCTGAAGATGCCACCAGATTCCTCCTGCACTCAGGACTTTTCCTGAAGAGAAGCAGGCACCTCGGCTGGACTCACCGTGCTGCTGCCCTTCTCCCGTTCCTTCTTCATTTTTGTGAAGACATTCTTGAAGAAGTTCATGACATCTGAGGGTAACAGAGTCACCTTCATCTTTTCCAGCACAGGAGTAACAAAGGGGAACAACACTAAAAGGAAAGAAGAGACCAACACACTTGAGCTCAAAGGGAGCCTGAGAAAATCCAAACTGGCCCAAAGCATAGAAAGCAGCAGCACATCTGGACCTTGACCCTTTTTGTTGTCTCCATCTCTTTTTAGCTAACCATGGTTGGGATGCAACAGCACTTGAGAACCTCCTCTATATATTACTTTATGACCACCATACCACACTAAAGTGCAGCTCTCTGATAGAGCAGCTCTCCACCATCTCTGCAAACAGGGTCTCTCCTCATAGGAGGATGCTGCCAAGATCCACATGGGCTGTTAAAATCCTGGCTGTGGTTTCCCTGGGGAAATACTTCTGCAGATCTGCGACTGTAAATCTAATCCTGCAGAGTGCTGAGCATCTCCCATATGGCAAAAAGGACTCAAAGCTACTAAGGAAGCTTGCAGAAAATGCAGCACCTTTGACATTGATTCAGGGCTATATGAGATGAGGTTTGTCATACCTAAAAGTAAGAACAGAGGACTTATGAAACTGAATTGGAGAAATTTCTTAATGTTGGTGACAAAGGGGTCATTGGGGTTGTTCATGGAGTCAACATTGACACTGAAAGAAGTGCTGGTCACCACATCCATGCTGTAAGCTCCAAAAATGCTGAACAGAGAAGAAGAGAGAGTGAATGAGATGAACCCAACCACAGCATTAAATAAGAGCCCATCTAGGAACAATCCTTGTGAGAAGGAATCTCTCTTAATTCACAGTCCTAATATAGTAGATCTGTCCTGACCTGGCAGTAACCATCATTTTATTTTTGAAGTTTTCCCATTGCATTAATTCCCCGAACTTTTCTAAGCTGTAGTTGGAAAGCACTGCAGTCTCAGGTAACAACAACTATATTCTGATTTTCATCTGTAAAAGAGATTGCAAAAAAGACATCCAAAAATACTGTATCTTGTGCAGCTTCTAGAAAAACTCTGGGAAATGCTTCCTGTCTCAAAATGCATCCCCAGTAAAATGAAATGGGGAAAGGGCACAGCTCTCCCATTTGAGCAGAGCACAGCAAGCCCAGTGCTGAGGAACATGCCATGCCCATGACTGCTGTGGAGTTTGCTTCCATAGCTGACAAGGGATCCATGCTGCAGTGTGGAAAAGGCTCTTCAGAACAGTCCCTTCCCCACACTGAATACAAACCCTTTCCTGTCAGCTCCACAGTTACTCACTCCTTCGCAGCCACAAACTCGTCATTAGCTTTCTTCTCAATGTTTTTCACTAATTTTTCACCATAGTGATTAATGATATGGAACATCTGAAATGCAAACCAAAGCAGAAAGCACTGTGGACTCTTTCTCTGCCACCAAACAAGGCTGGGCCACACTGCCATCTGCCACTTGCCACATCTGGCTTGGGGAGGAAGGGCAAGCAAGGGGAGGGTCTCATTTCCAGGCCTCAGTCACTGCTTTTTCTCATTTTAACAACCTGTCCAGAGAGCTCATCTGACTAGGACTGAGCAAGGCTCTCCTCCAAAAATCCACACACAGCTCCCACTCCAGCTTAGCATCCACTCCAGCTGGGATGAACATGGCTCCTGGGTGCATGAAAAATGGACATGCCTGGTGTGAGGGATGTTTAGCAGGATGAACATACAGGCCATAGGACCAACAGCCTCAGCTTGCAATGCCTGGTGTGCTGTTTCATCCCCCATCCCTTTCTCCTGACTCCCTTCCCAGGATGGCAGCCAGACACTGCATGGCTGAATGGTACCAACAATGTAGGTGCTCATGGATGTGGTCCTGGCAAACAGGGTGACTTCCCCATTTGAGGGGAAAGTCTGCACTCAGAAACAGCTCAGTTCTCCTCCAGCTGTGGATGCAAATTACCAGTGCCTGTGCTTTACCTCCTTCAGCTTCCCACTGGTGAAGGTTGGAGACAGCACTGTACAAATCCTTTTCCACTGCTCATCTTCAGCCACATTGAGGGCTGACCCCAGGATCCCGTTCAGACGAAAGTTCTGCACAGAGGAACAGGAGACAGGTGAAGGTTTACAGTCCCCTTCCATGTGACAAAAATGCAAAGAAAAATCTTCCATGGAGCATTGATTCGACCCCTGAAGTCATGTCAGCTCCACCTCAAGCAGCAAACAACAGAAATGGAAACAAAAGTCTAAGAGTCATAAATGACATCAGCCCCTAGGGCACATCCAGGCTGATGGCCCAATGTCCCAGCCAGAGTGGCCTCCCTAGCATCTCCCTAGCAGAGTTTTGATGTTGGTACCATCAATAAACTGGGGCACATCAGAGAGCAAGTACTTGCTGAAGGGCTCAGAGGAGAACAGAAACCAAGAAGAAACCCCTTCTGTCTTGCTGCACGTGCTCTGTACTGAAAAGCAAAGCACAGGACTGGGTACCTACCCGGCGATTAGTAAAAATGCTGTAGCACTCTTTCACCAGGATGTTTTTGATGAGGACGGGGTCCAAAACAGCCAGCACAGGCTGCCTGCCATCATAAAACCTAAGCCAATAGAAATCCACAGTCAGTCCATCCTTCATGGTCAGCTGGAACAAAAGCAGCCTGCTCTGTCCATGGCCAGAGCCATGGCACAAAGGGTTTGGGCCCTCTGACAAAACAGCTGGAAGGATGAGGCTGGAATTGGTTTGTGATGTAGTGAAAGAGGAGAAAAAGAACAACAGTGACAAACATGGGCAGCATGAGCATTTCTAGCAATTGTCTGTGGTACTGAAGAGTTGTCAAAGCTGTGTGGGCTTAGATAAAAGGCAGCTTTTTGCCACGATGTTGATCCCCTGCACTTGGGCTGTCTGAGCTGTTTCCACTACTGATGGCTGGAGACAAGAAACACACACCAAACAATCTACCTGTGGAGGAAAGAGATTTCCTGCCTGGCCTACAAGGCACTGAGAGGTGAAAACCTCATCTGTCTCCTCCATTTTCCAATCAACAGAGATAGAAAAACTTAAAAGTCGTGGTGTGGGCTAAAGGGCAGGGAGCCCTGGGCCACAGCTGAGGGAAGCTGCCATCTTCAAGAAGCTTGCGAACATTTAATCTTTCGAAAAAATGCACCAGGTTTCATGAAGCCTCCCAGGATTTTTTTGCAGAGCAATTTTGTTTTGGTTTGAGAGGTTCTCAGTGGAAGCATGATAAGAGGCCTCTGCATTAAACAAGCGCTGTGCAGGGAGCAGGGAGGCAGGTTGAAAGGTAGCTTGTGCCCCAGCTCTGGGAGAAGCAGGGAGCAAGATGAAAAACACTGTGGCAGCCTGCAGCTTGCTTTCTGCTCCAGACACAGAAGAGCAGCTTCAAAGGCAGGAGGCTCAGTTTGACACCAAGCACTGGAGGTGATTTTCAAAGCTTATGCAAGAAAACGACCCCATCAACTGGCCATCACCATCCCAGCCCCACACCACACTGAAATCCCAGCAGCAGGAAGGCTTGGAGAGATGGGACGAGACTTTCCCAGTGCTAAACCTTGATTATCCCACACTGTCACTGCTGGAATTACAGTACTGAGGAAGAGAACATCAGTGTAACTTTTTCCATTCTACTCTGGGGCTGTGGAGCACCCCAAACTGGTAGTTTTGTTCTGTAGAAACTCACCCCCAGATTTTTCCATACTTTTCAAAGCATTTCTGATCAAAATTGTGGACTCCCTGGAAAAGAAGAAAGGAGAAATGAACAGTTTGCCAGTGAAAAGTGATCAAAGCAGGCCACAGCTGTTAGCACAGTGCATCCCACAGCCCATTGGAAGTGGCAGAGGTTGAGGTTGGGAGGTGCATGGTCCTCTTAAGCATCACGTAGATGCTTGGGGGACATTTGCAATAGAGAGAAAAAAGAGAGCAGAGATTAAAAAAATAAAAAGGCACTTTCAAGTTCTACCAGGCAACCTGATCTAAAAATGTAATGAAGACAATGTATGACAGGGTACAAAGTTTTAGTCAGCAGAGTTAGGAGGCAGAACTGGATCCCAGACTGTCCTTTCACCTTCTGCTCAACAAGTTAGAGCTGCTGCTGTCTCATCCTCATACGATCTTCCTCTGCAGCTACTGAACACAGATTTTTATTTTGTTTCCATTCAGGTTTTAACTGATGTTACATGTAACAATGAAACTTATGAGACAAATAGGCTCACTAAACCATTAGTAAGAAGCAACATGAATGATGTGAACCCAGCAAATACAAGTAAAACATCTCTTTTATTGAAGCCAATACACTTATTCTGCATTTGCAACCAGTTACCTGTGGTCAGCTACTGCCTTGCTATTTGATGAGGTTTGGTAGCTTGATAATGTTTGAATTCTATTTAAAAATGTATTTGTCTGTCTTAGTCTCAGGCTGGCCCAAAAATAAGTGATTGCATGAAGCATTTCTGGGGCTAATTCAGCCTCTTCATGTTGGTGATAAAAAGGGCAAAGAAACATGCAGTTCCCAGAAAACAGCAGTCTTAGAAATCTCTCCAATCCTTTTTTTTTTTTTTTGTTTTCAACAGAACTTCAGTTGCTCAAGACCAGGTAGAAACACAGGGAGAAACAAAAAATTTAAATTACAAAGTAGTTTTAAAATACAGCACACCTCATTCAGGTCAGCCTGAACTTTAATGTTCTCCGTGTGTCCAAAAAGCCTCCTACCAAAAAACATAATTTTCATCTGACTGAATCAAGGACAAAGGAAAGAGATGCCCAAAGAATGGGGAAAACAGCACCAGCCATAAGAAGGATCTAAGACACTAGAGAGCAGCAGCTGCTGGTACTCACATGCTGGTACTCCAGGAAAGTTCCCACAAATGGCAGAGGCCGTGGGCCAGGAATGCCCAGCTTCTTGAAGGTCCGGTAGGGCCATATCCCATAGCTGCCAACAAAGAGCATGTGAGAAGCACTTATGCAATGAAAAGAGAAGATACTTCTTCCTAAGCATAGGGAACTGCTCAAATAACTGGTTTCTGTCACTCAGGGAAAGCTGAAATTGAGGACCAGCAGCAGCCCTGCTGAGGATACTCTGCAATAAACACGGGATCATTTGGCGTTTGTTTTGATGGAAGACAAGGGCTGAAAGGAGCTGCAGCCCAGCCTAAGCAAACCAGTGTATCTGGGCACCTCCGGGCCTCATTTAGGTGCCCAGCTCAGACAACTGTGGCTCAGGTGACTCAGGAGAGATCTCGGAGAGACTGAGTTCTGAAGCTGAGGCCTGCCCTTGTGTTTGTCTTTGCAAAGACCTCCTGTGATGCTCAGGTGGCCGCAGTACAGCGGCACGGCAGGGACATAAATTACCACAGCAAAATTAAGTTTTTGCCTGTATAACTCATTACAGCTCTCCTGAGCCATATAAGCCGAAATTTTGCCAACAGAACTATTTAATCGGGAGGGTTCTGCTGGCAGCAGCTCCGGCATCACCCTGCGCCGCTCCCAGCTGGCACAGACCAAGGACGCCACGGGCGCTGCTGTCTTTAAACAACCGAAAGTTCCTTCCTGGGAAAAGCTTTAAAAAGTCAAGGATTTCCTTCAATTTCCCTCCCCATCGATCCCAGCTCGCTCCTTCCCGCTGGCAGCGGGTTCCCACAGACACCCTGAGCAACCCTCTGTGCCCTGAGGACAGCGCGGGGGTCCCGGGTGGTTTCAGCGCTAATGAACCGCACTGGCACCGAGCACTTCTGCCCGGTCCTCCAGGGGACCGGCCACTACTTACAGGGCCACGAGGCACAGGAGGGCGACGAGGAGCAGCCAGGTGACGGGGGAGAGGCTGGGCAGGAGCTGCATGGTGCCCGCTGTCCGCCCGCTTCTGCCACCGCAGCGCCCCGGCCCTGGCCCGTGCCCGCCATCACGTGAGGGAGGCGGCGCCTCCCCGCCCGCTCCGTGCCTCAGGGCCGGGCCCCGGGCGCGTCCCCCGGGAGCGGAGTTCTCCGGGCCGAGGTGTCGGTCCCCGCTCCCCTGCGGCTGCAAATTGCTGAAAGGGCGCTTTGCACAAGCGGCACCACCCGAGGTCCTCGTGCTGCCTCTGAAGGGACAAGGAGCTGCTCCTGTGTCCCGTCTGTCCCAGCTCCGGGGGTGTCTGTGCAGACGCGCCTTCCCTTGTGCCTCCTCTCCCACCTCCGTGTGCCGCGCCCTGTATCTCCTGTTTCAGGTCCAGGAGGGAACGGGCTGGAGGAGACAGACATGCACCAAACACCTGCCTAGGATGGAACGCAGATCCTCTGAAGGATCAATCCTGTGGCAGCATAACTTTTAGTCTCACCTGTGCCGGTGGAGCTGCTGCCTGAGCCGGTGACCTGCCAGCCGCAGGGAGCCACCCGGGCCGGGCCGTGTGGGCAGGAGGTGCCGTGGGCCGGTCGGTCCCACAGTCCGTGCCCGCATCTCCAGCACTCCCCAGCCTCATCGCCTGGCGATGGATTCCCACATTCCCTCTGCCCCGGGCGTTCTCTCTGCGCTCAGGTTGCACAAGATGATGACATTTGGCTTTAGGCAGTTCGGTTTCCCCCTCGGGCACAGACACTGGACTGGCTGCTTTCCATCAGAGAAATGGGAAGTGCATTACCTGTATGGGGGTCACAGTGGAACCTCAGGCCGGTTTAGTTCCAGCGAATGCAAACACCCTGGGCTGGTGGGTGGGGATGGGTCAGGACGTGGTGTCCTTGGTCCCTATCACATTGGGAAGGGCCACAAATCTCTTCCTCTGCCCAGTCCAGCACCGTTCCCTTCTCTGTGTTCTCTGAAGATGCCAGTAGACCCTCAAGGATTCTACATCACACTCACCTGCATCGGACATTACTCCCCTGCCTTTGGCACACTCAGCCTTAAGGAAGCCCAGGTGCTTCTGCAATTACCTGCCAGTCACATCTCACGTGGCTCTGCCTGCAGGCCAGCAGTGGATTTTGCTTCTGCCCAAACATTTCTTTTGCCTCATAAAACACATGCAGCATGTGCTGAGCTGCCAGTGGGTTCAGTAGTGACCTCCACACCTAGGTGGAAGAGCTGAGCAGCAGCACTGCCAGTTTTGGTAGGTCAGTGTCTCAGACATCTCCAGCATTGCACAGCCACGATGTGCTCAATGATTCACATAATCACTGGCTGGCAGTAATCAATTAACCATTTTATGAAGGCACATCCCTGATTCCTGCTTCTCCAGGAAGAGCTGAGCTGTAGCAGTGTGCTGTGACAGGAACTTTATTCTCCATTTTATGGGATCTGCCCCTTTTAAGACACCTTGAAGCAGCTGTACTCCGGGAGTTATCCTTTCTCTTGCATCCAAAGGCTGGTTCTTCTCCTTGAGAGGTCCCATATCAGAAGGACATAAAGAACAGCAGTGAAAGGCAGGAGGAGAAACCAGGTGCTGGAGCAGTAACTCCCAGGTTGGGATTAGCTGTGCTTCTTCCCTCACACAAGCCCTTTGATTTTCAAATAATTTTTAACAGCTGTTGTGATTTCTCAGTAAGAAGTGGGTTTGTGGTTCAGTATTTTCTCCTCTCTCACACAGAAACTGAAGCAAGGAAAGACTTATGAAGAAAAAAAGAATGTTAGCTAGCCCCTAAAATATGTAAATAAACTGTGCAGCATCTTTGCATACAAGGAAATTACTAATTTGTCCAAAACAAATTAGTAATTAGATTTTTTTTTTTTGGCAGGTCTCTTGAAGTGCTGTGTCTCTCCAGCTCCCCAGATGTGAGAAAATCATAGTTGATAAAATGTCCACCTCCCAGTCAAAATTGCAGCCATGACTCAGAGCTGCAGGTGGGGCCATTCTGAACACTCACTGTCAGATAATTTTATACAAATTGCATGTATTAAAGTGGTGCTTTTATCCTTACACAGCTCTTTAGACCAAATGTGGTGGTATACTCTGTACTTACTGAGACTATTTTTCTAACGTGAATATCACTGAAATGGCACCCAGGAGGAATAAAGCAGGGGGAAAGGCTCTCCAGATCATTCTTCTAGTAACATTTAAAGGGGTTTAGCCCTGTGGGCAAGCAAATTGCACAACAGAGCTGCAGGGGAGAGGCTGCTGTGGCATCCAAGCCTCTTGTCTTAGAGAAGGGAAGAAAATTGCCCATTGTCTGGGCTACACAACTCTCGTCTGTTCAAGGCTGGTGATCCAGCAAAAACATCTTGTGATAAGAAACAGGGAGTGATGAGTGCTCCCCACTGCACTTGTGCAACAAATGTGCTAAAACAAGTGAAAAATAGCAGCAGTCTGAAAGTTGACATCACCTTCTAATTCACCTCTTTCACAAAAATGTCACTTCCCCCCCCACCCCTCCCATTTCAGGTAATAACTTATTAATAGGAGATACCTCCAAGAGAGCTGCTAAACCCCATTGGTAAGAGCCCCATCAATGCCAGTGACCTCTCTGATATGCTGGTTATATATGAGAAGGCAGAGCTGGTTCACAGCCCTTGTGATGTTTCCAGGGTCAGAGACCTGTACCTGTGAAGGACCCAGAGTGGTCCAAAAGAAATGTCCTCCTCTGGGTCATGAGCACACGTGGCCTCAGCCTCTCTGACATCGCCCTTCTTACTGACACCAACACGGTGCCACTGCTTTCCCCTTAATAACAAATCCCAAGGGCTCTAAAAAGGCTTGCTGGAGCCCTGGGGATGCACACAGTGCTATTAAAAGACTATTTATTCTCATGCCCTGGGGAGAGGAGGAATAACTGAGTGTGACCCTCTTCCCCCACAGCAGGGTGGCCTGTGATGGTCCTGAGCAGCACTGAAGCCATGGCCCTGCCCTCCACGTGATCCCTCACACTGTGGTGGTTCCTAACGTGTTTGTTCTTGCTGTGCCAGCCCGGAAACAATCCCAGTTCAATATTAACTCACATTATCTGCCACTCCTCTTTGCAATGGCAGAGTGCTTTCATGCCCTGGGTACCCTTCCCGTGTTTGTGTCAGTAACCCTGGAGCACAGCACCCTTCTGCTGTGCCAACACACTGCACTCCTCAGAGCCAGGAGGGAACAGGTGGCCAAGGAACAGAGATACCTGAGGATACAAAAGCTGATGGTCACCATGGCTAACACAAACAGAAGGAGACATGAACTGTGGTAACTGGCCGTAGTCACCAGTAAAAATGGGACAATGCAATTTAGACCAACTGGAGAGCAGTGACTGAATTGATGGGGCACAGAGGATGATGTTAAAACTCATGCAGAACTTCAGTTTATAAAAGCTCCAAGAGAGAGAAAACCAAAAATTTTAACTAGAGGGTCCCTGAAGGAGCGGTGATTTCAGGACTGTCTGCTTGGTGGGATTGAATGAGGCCAAGGGGAGGGAAGTCCTGCAAGAGTGCAGAGCACTGGTGGAAGGCCATCCCCAGGAGACAAACACTCCCCTGCATGTCAGGCTCTCTGTTAGAGAGAATGAGACATTATCTTGCAAACAAGATAATGCTTATTGTCTTATTTGCAAGATAATGTCTCGTTAGCTGCTGTGGTACAGACCCAAATGTTTTCCTTTCCTCCACATACTATGGGAAGAGTCATGTTGTGACACACACAATCTAACAGCCATAGCAAAATGTCAGCCCCATTAATAACCAGGCTTTTATTCACTGACTGTCCCATCTTTAACAATTCCCTTCTTATTTTCCTCTCATCCCACAAACGGCATCATGAGCTGTTTATTCCTGGCTCTTCCTTACAAACCTTGCTCTCAAATGAGTCTCTTGAATAGACTAAATGAGAAAGCACCAGATGTATGCCATCTTCAAAGAGCTCCAGCAGCCAGGGGAGGACCAAGGACTGGCACCAGCTTCTGCCTTCCCTCTCACCAAGCCCAAAACCACACAGGGCTTCATGCCTGGGTATTTCTGAGACCTCTGCAGAGCAAAAAGACCACGTTGTTCCTTTCATCCAGCAATGCTGCTGAATGCTCCTGAAGCGTTGACAGCTGAAACCCATCTCCCTTTCACTCCTCTATAATTTCTGAGCAAGAATGGAAAATTATAAGCCACAGCCAGTGTTAAAGTGTAAAACCAATTCTGGAAAGTGCTGCGTGCACTCACCGCTCATGCTCGGACACCAGCTCCTCCAAGGACAACTTCTCCTTTGCCTGTCTCACATTGTACCAGAGAACAACTCTGGCTTTTCAGACCTCCCAGCTGGTAGCTCAGTCTCACTGCATGAAGCAGCCAGTGTTTTTCAGAAAGTGTCATTGCACCACTTGAAATGACCTCAATTTCTGCTGAACCGCTTCCAAACCAGAAGTCAAGCCAGAAGCGACAAAAATCATGACATGACCCTGAAACCATCATCTCCAAACACATGACATGCAGCCCTTTCTACCACCATCCCCTTACCTCCAAACCCACCCTATCTCACAAGGACACGCATTAGAAACAATCCAGTGTTCTGGAATCTGTTTTGGAGTCAGGATCTCTGTTCAGCCAGATCCAGCACTCGGAGCCACATCGCTGCCCAAGGGCAGAGTTTAGCTCATTGTTTCTGTCCCCAGTGCCTGGGTTCTGGGCATTTTTTCTGGACACATGCTGGGTATGCACTCAGGGCAGGGATGAAGCTGTTTGGCTTTTGAGTCATTTGGCATTGTGGACTCCCTATCAGCAGCTGCTGGATGTGAGCCATCCCCAACATGTTCAGGCACAGTCCTTGAGAATCCAAGCAGGTATGGCTGGAGGCTTATCACTCAACCTCACAGGATTTCTCTATTGCAGCTAAAGCCAAGCATTTGGCTGTTTGGATTAACCCTTGCTGGCTTTGTGAAATAGGCTTCATTGAAAACAAGCATCTTTCTCTCACCTTTTAATTTCTTCTGTGGTGCGGAGACAGCTATGGATCAATGAAAGTGTCCTCATTGATCACCCTGGATGTTTTTTGCTGGACAGAGGATTGAAATACTGAATCCTTTCTCTGCCAGTCCTCCCCATGGTGGGGGATAAAACATTTCCGAATTTCCATCAGGTTATGTGAGGTTTAATCCCAGAGGATACAGTCTCCCAGCAGATTAAGTCAATCTCATAAATACAGCTGAAAATTGACCCTTGTTTATCCCAATTTTCCCACCATCAGCTTCTTTGATGACTCCCCTTGCCCTACTCCTCCCCTGCCCCCCACCTCTGGGGTTCACACCAATCAGATGTGCTTGTACATACATAATAACTCAAGATTGAAAGAGTTTGTATTTAAAAGTTGAGTCTTGTACTGTTGGAATTAGACTCTAATTAGGTCAGTTGTGTTCCCCTGGTAGGGTAAGAATGATAGTGTTGGAAAACAGACAATTTATAAAGACCCAAAAATAACTCATCCTGCTGTTTTGTAAGAAAGATGTGTTTTCTTTGCCCTGTGCTTAGGACATTGCAGTCAAGGCCACTTGGGCACACTGATAGCAGCCACACAGACTGTGGCTTGGTCCCACAGGCAAAGCTGGCCTGTACCTCAATTTCCTCCTACCACAGGTGGGATATTCATCCTTCCCAATTTGGCAGGGCTGTGGTGAGGTCACCTGTGCTTGTCATGCATTTTGTCACTCTTGGCACGAGGTCCCAGGTTATATTACACAGCCTCTTTCCCCCATCTTGCCTTTTAGCCTGATCTACACCTTCTGTGAAGTGCGCAAAGGGCACAAACTCAGATTAAGGAGGCTCAGGGTAAAGAACAAGTCCTTGCAGCTGCTTTCTAGGGTGTGTGTCATCAGCATAAAGGGTGCACAGAACCCCGTGGAAGTTGCACAAAGCAGGAATTACCTTTGAGTGACACCTTGGGTGTTGGTCCCTTCTTCCTCTGAACACATTTTTGTCACCAGCCATGGTTTGCAGCTTCCTTGTTCCTCCACAGGCAGGTGCTGATCCTCTGACTCCACAAGACTTCACAGGTTTCAGCGCTGCTGACAAATTTGCCTGGTAAAGCCTCGAAGAATGACTTCACACATCAGCCTCGTCTGATTTGGGATTATCCTAACTCGTTAACAAATGATGATGAACGTGCCAATTGCCTACTTAATGAAGGTTTCTACCAGGCTGGGAAGTCAGCGGCCACACCGCCTTGGCTTGGAGGGATGTGCCCGGCATTTCTGAGTAAACAAGACAGCAAAGCTAAAGAACTCCTGGAGCACCGTGGAAGTGAACAAAAACCCAACAAAAAACATGTGTTCACGTAAAGTTCCTTTTGGTTTTGTGGGAAATGCAGGTTCGAAATGAAAATAATTAGTGAGGCAAGAGGAGGAGAGGAAAAATAATAAAAACAAGAAGCCGGCTCACAAAAGAAAAACAGAAAAGAAAAGGAGTGAAGAGAAAAATAAATAACACTGGAGCAAAAACGCAGAGGGGAAAAGAGGGAACAAAAGAGACAAATAGCAGGAAAAGGATCAGTAATGAAAGCCCAGATTACTTGATTCAGTCAAGCCACTGCTTGTGCTGTTCAAGGCAGGGCGGGAAGCCAATGTGTTTTCTCTGGTATTGTTTAGGCTACGAATGCCGTGGCACATTTCCCATCCACTCCCATGTTTATAGCCATGCTCCAATCCTAGCCACAAAAACGTGTGGGGGAAACACATCCCGAGAGGAGTAAGGGCTGGAAGCTGGAGGATGTTAGACTTTGGAGCCAAATGGCCTCAAAAATGCACTTCTGCACCTTATGGCAATTTTGCAGGATAGAGTCTCGTTCAGGAAATTCTGTGGTGGGAGGATTTTCATCTTCAAAATGGGTACAGTGGTACCTCTGGGTTATTACAAACTCCCAGCTGCAAAGGGCTGCCTGTATTTATACAACACTGCATTATTTATAATATCCTTTCGGGAGCAGGAGAATGAGAGTTCTTTCCTTCACAGTTTGACTATTTTTTTCTTCCCTTCTCCCACTTGGAAAACATTGATTTCTTGTCCTTATTTCTCCCACCAGGGCTGTAGCTGACCTGACTGTGTTTAGTTTACTTCTCTAGGCCAGATCCTCAGTGGGTGAAAAGCACAACCAACCACCCTGGAATAACAGAGCTGCCCTGATTTTCCCCAGCTGGGAGCTCGTCCTGCCTCCCCAACATCTGCATATTTGTGAGAACTGATTAACAACTGCTACAACACTGTTGGGGAGGGGACAAAGGCATAAAATATGTTGGCCCCATGATGTTCTGTTTCTGAGTGGGCTTTGACTCTCCTGTACTAAGGATCTGAGGAAGTTTATTTCTGAAAAATAATAAAATATTTAAGACTGATCAAATTTTGTGTGGAAACTATTTGAGAGTGTCAGCTTCGCTGAGAAGCAGCAGGGGTTGTAAGATTTTACAGTCCAGAGCAAACAGTGAGGAATTTCAGTCCGTGTTACATTCTCAGTGTCCTGAGCCGATAACTCGTGAGCGTGTTGGCAAGGCACCCAGAAACTTCTTCAGCAACAGAAGAGTCTGGAAAAATCCTTTCTTCCCCCTCTACAGAACAAATGTACCAGGGACACAGATGTTTCCAAAAGGGTTCTTTTAATCAGAAGCAAGTTTGCAAAAGAAGAAGTAACTTTCTCATATAAAATAGTGGAGTGGTGAAGGTGAGGCTAACAAGAGGTGTGGAACAAAAATCCAGGGCAAATCTCCAAGGAGACACTGAATTAAAAGCAATGATCTGATAACCAGAGTACACCGCAGGGTAGCTCAGACACAGCTGTGAGAGGTGGTCCTACCCCATAGCTGACAGCAGATACCAAACCAGAGGATGGACTCCAGCCCGAGAGAGGCAAAGTGACTATCTACAAACTCACCAGAATATGGGGTTCTTGCACCTTTCTGCTACCTGAGAGCTCCCACTGCACTGTGACAGGCCCCAGCATGGCCCAGGGGTGTAATGATATCAAAGGGAGCCCTGGTGGCACTTCCCACCTGCAGAATGCCACCATTCAGTGGTAGCAGAAATTCCCAAATCTAGTGAATTGGACACAAATGGGAAAACACCTTGATATAAAGCTCTGTAACCCCAATCCAGTCTCTGTATCCAGTGATTCAAGCCCCAAGAAAGTGCACAGTGATCAAACAGCATTGAAATAATGAATTTCCTGTCAAGTCTTGAGGCCCCAAGGCCATTTAAAGTGGGCAAGTGGCAGCTTTGAGAAGATAAAATTCTGAGTCAGAGCCTGAATCTCAAGTGCTAATGGTACTTCACTCCTTGTTCAAACAAATCTCACCTGTCCCAGGTGTCACGCGTGTGCTTTTCCATTGTGGCTCTCTGCTGTCGGCAGGGCAGACTCTCCACCTGCACAAAGTGCAAGGCAGCTTTCTTTTTCTGGGAGGGCAGGGGGAGGACAAAAGGAGTACAGAAATACGAGGAACAGAAGGGTCTGGAAGTGTCCAAGGCCAGGCTGGATGGGGCTTGGAGCAACCTGGTCACAGTGGAAGGTGTCCATGTCCATGGCAGGGGGTTTCAAACAAGGTGATTTTTAAGATCTCTTCCAACCCAAACCATTCTGGGATTCTCTGACTTGTCAGGTGGAGCCATTTCAGGCCCATCATGTTCAGTCTTGGGGTGAGCATGCTCCTAATTCAAGGGTAGTTTCCATAAGGAGGTTTCAATGGGTTTTGTAGAACCACATCACCACATGTGTGGTTTTGCTTGAACACCACACCAATAAACCTTTGCTCACCTCCAGTAACCTTGTAGCTTCTAGGAACACCTTGATAATGTGTGGATTCCACATGTGCTGATAACAACTTATAAAAGCAACCTAAGGAATGTGACTGAACTAGCAGGAACTCCAGGATGAGTGGAGTTGTCTGCAGTACAACCTGCCCATGCCCCAGCAGCTCTGTGGTTCTTCCTTTCCAAACATCACCCCTCATTGCACGTGTCCTTCTTGCTGCGACTGGTACAGGAGATCAGCAAAAACAGGAGGTCTTGGCATCTTGGTCACTCTTACACATCACAGGCTTCTGGACTTCAAGATTTCCAATGCCTCTGCCAGAGGTTATCTTTCTTATGTGGTTGTTTGCTTTCTTTTAAAGTTTCTGATAAATTCCTTTTCTAAAAGGATTTTTCTCCAACAACTTGTCCTGTGTATCTGAAAGCAATGTGTGGGAGAAGACACCAGTGCTCTGTATATATAAAGATCTCTCTCCTCTCTTTTTGGAAAGCAGATTAGATAATCTTTGGATGACCCAATGGATTTCTTGAGTGAAGCAATGGCAAGGATAACAAATCCTCATGTCAAGATCTTTAGTCCAAACAATTGCTACACAGCTTCTGGCAGAGACCTTGGTATAAGGAAGAAAAATGAGATCTTGGCCCATCTGCAAAACATCACTGGTTTTAACACTCAAAATGAAGATGGAAAAGCAATCCTTTTGAGTAATAGATTAGTTTCTTTTCTGTGTACTTTTCTTTCTTCTCTCCAGTCATGCCAACTGCTCCCAAAAGTGGGATCACTGGCCAAAGTGTGATTCCTTTAGTAACTGCTGATGGAAGCCTTTGCTCTCACCTCTCCCTGCCCACCCCATGAGGGCAGTCCATGAGTGACTCCCAGGGTAGGAAATAAGAGACTGGCACTGATGAAAGCAAAGGAGTGCCCTCTCCTGTCCCTTGTCACCACTGCCATTTGTACCTGCACAGGGCTGGCCCTGCCCAACCATCAGAGCATTAAAAGGCAGGAATAGAAAATACTCCACCCAATGGTGTGGGTCATGGTGGGGACACACCACGTGTGACACGGATTTCAGAGGGGATAAAATGCTCTACTCAGAGTGGGCTGGAACAGCACAGCTCCTTTCATGTGTGCACTTTTGCATGTGATTTATGACAGGGACAGCTTGAGGTCTGGGGCTGGGGGCATTGCTGACAGTGGTGACTGCTGTCACCTCAGCCCTGCAGGGGGTGAAGACTTGGGCACTTCTTACCTGCAGGAGACTGGATATTGTTATAGCTATTGCATGAAAAACAAGCTCCTATTAAACCATTCCCTGAAATGTCTCCCTTGGTCATTTCATGATGCTGCTTTTATTTTTCAGTAACAGTCACCAAGAGACCTGAGAAACAGGGGAAGGGAAATAAATAAATAAAAATAAAATATCCCGAGAAGGCTTTTTAAGCCTTCATTTTTCAAGACTATTCTAAACAGGAAGATGGAAATGGAAACGAATTCAATGGGTGAAGTTACTGTAACATGACAACTAATGTTTAAAAGTTGTATTTCAAGGCTGCAATTTCCAAAGATTGCAGCAATGAAATAGAGCTTTCTTCCTAACTGATGGAGTATTTCCTTCCAGATAAAACAATTTCCCTGATATGTGAAGTAAATAAAACCTACCTATTAACCATATTTTACAAGTTGAGCGTGTTAGCAAGAAGGTGGAGGCATCACACATGGAGCCACACACGATCCTGCACAGCAGAAAACACATTCTGTGCCCAGCTGAGGGCTGGGCAGGGCACTGCACCTCCTCACTCTGCAGCTGCCTATCGAAAATAAACCCAAGTGTCAGAAAAGCCTGAACACAACAGAACCTAGAGTGACAACAGTATGGATGAGAATGGAACAGAAACACCTTTGTTGGGATCAACAGGTCCTAAAGGAATCACACCTAACCTGTTATTTCGACAGCAGTCAGAAGAAAAGAGCCACACAGCCAACTCAGCAGGTCCTCAGCAAGCTCAGGCTTTTTAAGTGCAGCTGGTTCTGAGAAAAAAGGAACAGTCTCTTCTCCTCGCTTTATATAGATTGTGCTGCTCCCCATGTTGTCCCTTCAGCAGAGCAGTGGCCACAAAGTCCATTTCTTTTATTCCCCATGGTTTTCTTGTTTTTTTTTTTTTTTTTTCTCAATATGGTATCAGATCAACCCCAGGGAGTAACTGTACCTTACACCAAGTGTAAGGCAATATTCAGGAGATGTGGAGTTACACTATGCTTTCCTTTGGAGCAAAGTCTTCGGTGTTCCATCTGCTTCCTACTAATTTTCATCCCTAAAGTCCTCAGTGGTCCTTGGAGGGCTCCTCCTGCAGCACTACCTCTTATACCTGTTGGACAAGGGCCATTAAAATTCCAAGAGCAATTGCATTGTTGTATCAAATGTATAAAAACAACATGCCTAAAATATGTAATCTGATGCAGGAAATGATAAAGGAAAAGGAAAACAAATCAGAAAGTCACGTACATAATTTTGTCTAAGAAACAAAAAACACAGACTGAAAACAAATTTTGGCAGTTCAGTAATTAAAGCAAAGTCCATATGGCTTAAGAGAACAGTCAAAGTGCACAGAAGGCAGTGGGTTTTTTGTTTGCTTTGCATTCCTCTTCACAGCACACTCCAAGTCATCCTCTTTGGAGCCCCATCTCCATCCCACACACATCCTACCCAGGTGCAGAGAGGGGGATGACTCACAGGGTTTTGGCTCAGCCATCTTTGCGAGTCCCTTGCCATCTAATGAGCTGCAGATCATTATCCCAAACTCAAAAGCCCTTAAACACACCCACTGGAGTTTTTGGTTTTGAACTTTTTCTTCCTGGAACCTTTGGAGAGGAACAGCAATCCAGTGCCAAAGCTACGCAGAGTGTGCATGCACCAAGAGCAGCAGTGCTCGGAGGCAGTGCCCAAGAGTCAAAGCAGTTCTGAGATAGTTTGCCCTGTCCAAGAGGCACTGAAAGGTGACAGCAAGGCTGAGCTGGCCCTTGGACCTGTTCTGGTGAGGTGCCACCAGGATAATCCCAGCCAGGCCCCTGGGCAGCCTGGTTTCAACAACCTGCTCTGAAGACACCACCTCTCCCTGCCACACATGTCCCACATCCCTTGAGAGGACAGGGACAATTTTCTGTGGTAACAACGCCCACATGAGCCTTGACAGGACCAAGCAAGCACCAATTTTCCTGGCTTATCCACCTGGAAGAAAATGCCAGATCCTGACTTGGCAAGGACTCTCCTACTTCCAAATTCATCTTTCAAAATCTTATGATAAAAAGTCTGGTGACCCAGGACTGTTGCTACTTGGATTCTTTCAATGCCTGACAACTTGTGAGTAAACAACTTGCTACTAAACATGACAGACTCAGAAAAAGGATAGAAAAGAAGAAAACAAAAAGTGAGCTGTACAAAAAGATGAAAAATAAAGTAAAAGTCTCCTCTTTTCTTTCCAAAGGCTGTAGGTTCAAGTGCACAGAGCAGGCTGTAAATGTGCACAAGGTAATTCATGACCCCAAAGCCTGAAAAACCTGGTTAGCTTTATTTGGTGAGACTTTTTTGCTTCTCCCAGATATGAAGCTGCAGAATCAATAAAAGGCACCTGTGGACACCAAAACTCACCCAGTCTGTGTGGTGTGTCTTTGTGCTAAAAAAATAAAATCAAACAAACCCTGCCACTGTGTACTTTTTTTACAGACCAATAAACAGAACTGCAGGGTCTGGGTGAGAAAGGATGTTCAACTTCTGTTGGCAGGGCATGGTAACTCTGATGATCAAAACCCTCATCAATTAGTAAACTCTCTAGGTTGTCACTACAATTTTAATTGAAAAATTCCTCTGGCTTGCTGGGTTGTGTCCTCTGACTTTTAAAAAATGACTGATTCAAATAGTACACACAGTCCACAAGGAGCATTAGAGCCACACCAAAAATAAACTGACCTTACATCTGAATTCTTCCCACTTGCTTCACCCACCACTGCCTACAGCGCTCTTTTGAGCCATCTCCTCTTCCAAAGGCCCTGGAGTTGGAATATTTAAAGAATGCAGCAGGTCCCATTTGAAGAAGAAAGAAAAGCAGGTCAGTAATTGAATATAAATACACCAGTAGTGAGCTTAGAGCAGACACAGTGACACATCTGAGCCTACACTGATCAGCCAGTACTCCTAATGTGTGGAGCAGCAAGGAGAAGAGAGGTGTCTGCTTTTCACCTAAAAATGTGACCGTTTTCTATGTTTTACTACTTAACTTTGATGACAGAGAAAAATTAAAAAGAAGAGAAAAAGAAAATAAAAGAGTAGAGAAAAAGGAAGAAAAAGGAGCCTGGGAGGTTTTATGTTTTCTCTTCAAATCACATCACAGAGTCACTCATTGCATCTAGGGAATTCACCTGCTTGTTTGGGAGCAGTGGGACAGGAGGAGGGCAGAGAAAGAAAGAGGGAAGGAGAAGGGCATGGGAGCTGCTTCCTGAAGCAGTGTTACAAAAAGCGGTTAAAAAACCCCTACTATTCACAAGTGGTTAAAATCATCACTGTTCAGAATTCCTTTTTTGTCTTTTTGTTTTCTTAAACAAAGATTCAGCTAGTTCAGCTCCGTGTTTTTATAGAGTTGATTGTCTTCAGAAAGAAAAAAAAAACAAAACCCAACAAAAAAACCAACCAAAACACCATCAACCCAGCCTCGGGTGTGTTCCCATCCGTTTCTACCCTGATCAGAGAGGTCCCCCAGAGTTCAGCGCCCCGGCCACGCACACGCGGTCACTGCGGCTGTCCCGCCGTGTCCCAGCTCAGACAAAGGACGAGAATCCTGTCACTGGAGTCCGGGAGCCGGGCGCGGGCTGGCCCGTGGGGGTGTACACCCCTCCTGAGCTCTGTGTGGTGATGACAGTCTGGAAATAGGGCTCTGCCTCGCCGGCCGTGCACTCCTCGTATCTGTAGGACGCCGGGTGCTGCTTCACCCCTTTCTGCTGCCGCTTCCACGAGTTGTAGTAGGTGGGGTCGCTCATGTAATGGTTCACAAAGGAGTGCTTGGGCAACTCGTCCTCGTAATCCGAGTCAGTGACCTGGGGCATCGGGAAAAATAGAATTCAATAATCGGTCATTAGCATCGATGATAATTTTAGCCTGTTGTGCTGGAAAAGAAATGGGAGGCAAGTTTAGCATCACCAGCTGACTAAAGCTGTAATGTTAAGGTAAGAGGGATGGCAGTCCAAGTGTGGTACAGGCTGGGCTGTGGAAAAGCACTCTGCTCTGCTTTAGCCAGACTTTGCTGCTAGAGGGAGAGTCCCCTGATAATAAGTGACAGAGAAATCCCTTCTAATTCCCTGCAGAATGGTTCAGGGACAGCCAGGAGCTCCTGCTTGGGCACAAGATGCAGGGAAGTGTAGAGAGGTCACAGCAAAACCAACAGTTTTCAATCACAATCAGAAATATTGCAGTTACCACTGAGTATCTCTCTTCTGATGGAAGGACAGCAGGGATGCCTTCTACACAAACACTCTGGTTAGCCAGGCCAATGTTTGGGGTGACCAGCCCAAGCCACTGGCACAAAACTCTGGGTGTTAAGTATTGAAAATTAGTTCTATAACTGGAAGGAAGTTAAGTAAAATCAGACTTTTTTACGGGCAAATAACACTATTTGCATGTTCCAGCTGATTATGGGTGGTACAAGGTGCACAACCAGCGGGGACAGAAGAAAGAGAATGCAAAATCTGGGGAAGAAGAGCTGCCAGGCAGGAGGGGCTGCTTCCTTGGGATGAGTCAGACCCAGCTCTGTGCTCAGAGCGGATCCACCCCTGAAACATTTATGCACGGTGGCTGGAGAGCTTCAAAGCTCCCATCAATGTCAAGCAGGAGCTCTATTGAGATGTAACCAGATAAGCTCTGTGCATCTGCCCCTCCTCTGAAGTGCTTCTGCTGGGATGCAGCTGGAGGAATCACAGAGGGCTTGTACATCTCTGCTGAGCGCAGAGACCACGGCAAAGCCGCAGCCCTGGAATCTTAGAGCACATTTTCCTTCTGTTCCCACTGATGTTCCCACCAGTAACAGCCCCATCCCACCCAGCACACAAACATTTACCCAGGCATTTCCACATCTCACATCTTCCCTCAAAATCTCCAACTAGACCATGCAAAAGCTTTTATTCCTTTCCCCCTCCCCACTCAATAATCTGCATTGCCAGTTCTAGAGGCAATTAAATATCAAAGTAGGAGCTGCCTAAGACACACAAGAGAGACAGGTAAGTGCAGCTCATCACTGCTCGTGGCTGCAATTAGTTTCAAAAGGTTGGTGTGGTTCTGATCTATGACACCACCCAGCAAACACGCATCCTTCTTGATCCTGCCTGCCACAAAACTTGTCTTTCCTCCTCTAAAGCTCCTTTTTAATGGTCTCTGAAGAACAATCCTCAAATGCCTTGTGAACCATCCTTTGAAGAGGGCACAGTATCCATCATCCCCCTTCTTTGCTTAGGTAGCTGCTTCAATACTGTTCCGTGCCCATTTTCCAGCACAGAGGGTGATGGACAGAGCTGAGAAATTTTTCCCAGTGCTTTCCAAATGTGAGCAAAGCAGCTCTTTACAGCTTTGCAAAACTTCCTTTCCACTATTACCCAGGCTTTGGCTCTTCAGGAACTAGGTACTGTTTGATTTTTAAGAATGAAAAGCTTCAGGTGCCTTGACAAGTAATTACTAATACAACAAAGCCCTACCAGCATTTCATAATTACTCCAGAAGGAACAGAACAAGCCTGTCTCCTAGAAAAACACTCCTTTGCACCAGCTGCCAGGCTTGGGAAGCCAACACCCGACTCCCTCCAAAGACCTTCCTGAACAGGTGGTTTTTGCAGCATTCCTGGAATATCCCCAGATCTGGGCTACTTCACAGCCAGTGGGTGCAGAGAGCAGCTCCAGAGTCTTGGCACTGCTGCCAGGAGCATCCTGCCAGCACTGCCCTGTCTGTTTTTGCAGGGGGCTCCAGCAGGAGTGCCATGGATGGCTGCAGATGTGGCAGCATGGCAGGGCCTGGCAGCAGCAGCTCAGGCTGGTCCTCAGCCAATTTCACCTAAAGATCCCCAAACCCTCTGGTTCACTCTGTCCTCAGCAGGAAACAAGTTATTGCACTCTGCATCAGTCTCCAAACATGATGCTGTGTGTCCATAGTGCAATTTTAAGGTAAATGCCTGGGAAGCTGAGGGATGATGTGGAAGAAAAGTCTCTGCATCCTGAGCAGAGACAGGATTGCTCACCAGAAGCAGCACCCAGAGGTGTGAGCTCCTCCAGCTCCTGTGTTGTGCTCTCTCCATTAAAGGTACAAGGCGCTGCTCTGCCATGGCCTCTGACTCCTTCCCCTGCCCAGCATCACTTTCACAGACTCAGACACTCTCAGCCACCCAACAAGGAAACAGAGCCCTGCTGAACAGAGGCATCACAGCTGAGCTGAGGTGGCACAAGCATGAGGAACAAAAGAACCCCCACAAACTTCTGGTGGCTCTTCATGAATCTTCCTGATGTCCCCACAGATCCTCTGTGTCTGTTGGATAAAGCCAACTAAAAGCTGGAAAATGCAAAGAAGCATGTGACATGACTTTATAGCTGTAATAGTACTTATGCAGCCACTCGAGCTCTGTCCATCACAAGCAAAGAAACCACTCACTCACAAAGCTAATATAATTTCTGTTCCTAAGCCAATTCTTTCAACATTGCCAGAAGTCAACATAATAAAGAGAAGAAATCCTGGGAACACTTTAAGATGAGCTGCTACCATTTGAAATATGGTGTGCTCAGATTTGCCATGAACTGAAAGAGGGAATTTAAAACAATACCACTTGCTGATAATTTTTCCACTAATTAGTTCATTATACCAACTGAAAGGGAACAATAATTTGGTGTAAATAAAGCCAGGGTCTTTCAGAAGGAAAGACTGTCATGAAGCATAGGGCTGCAGTAACTTCAGCCATTCACCATCATTCAGACTGATGCTGGAAAGGATAACCTGCTTGTTAGTGTTGATACAACAGGTTTTTTCTGTATTTCTTTCAGGACAGGCAGGAACTGACTGTTTTGTCCGTGTTTCTGAAGTATCTCCTAAGGTCTGCTCCCAGCAAGACTCCAGTAACCACTCCTTATCAGCAAGGAAAGCTCTAAACTGGCATTCCACAGCCCGATGAGAATCAAGGAGAAGTAAGATAAACCTGTTTAGCATGACAATACAGACAGCTTATACTAAAGGATTACTCTTTAGTGGTTTTTAAACTATTGAGTAAATAGAAATGCTGCAGGGCTTTTTGCTTTGTTTTCAGTTTTCTCCTTTCCCTGCGACTGTGGCTGTGTTACCTTGGAAACCTCCATAGGCTGGAGCGTGATTGGGTGTGTGGTGACATTACACACTGTCAACCAAAGGTGCATGGATGCCTAAGAAACAACAAATACAGAAAATGAGAGGCTACTGAGGTATATTTTTCATAGTATAAAATGCTCAGAGGCAAGTCAGCCACCAGAGTTGGCTGGCTTAGTCAGTGGGAAATGTGATAATAAATTTGATAATAGTTCCAGTTATCCTTTTAAGTGACTACAAAAGAAACAGCCTTATAAGATTACTTCTAAAAATGTAGATAACAGCAGGAATTTTTTTTTTTTGTTGGCCTGAAATAAATATGCTGTAAAAGAGACAACCCAGTATGCAAAATATTTCTCTGGACATGGGAATCCACTCTTATTTTATGCGTCACCTGCAGCTGGTTTCCACATAGTGGCCAACTTGTCAAAATCACTGAAGAGCTTTACTGGAAACAAGTTAAACCCTGTTTCCTCTGAAGTGTTAAGTGGAAATGAGTATCTTCCTACAGAGCTGAGAAAGCCAAAGCCAGTCAAATTGCAGACAGCAGTGGGAAGGCCAGAGCATCCATCACTGACTGATAATGTGTGCACCCTATGAGAGTATTTTCTCCTGGAAACAGTTTTTGGGAGACCACAAGGACACGTGAGAACACACAAACGTGCACCAGCCTCCCCTCTCCTCCTGCTCTTCCTTGGCTGGATGACACTGCAGGTACATCATCAGATTTCTATACATGGTGAACACCAAATTTTTTCAGATTATCTGTCCAGAGCCTTGTCCACTTCACTCATTAACTAAAAGCCTATTATTATTAATCATTTGGAATTTATACTCATAGCAGTCTCCTGCTCCGTACCTGCCAATTAAACTTCTTTAACCTCATTAACAGTACTGGTGCTTGGCTTTCAGGACATGGAATAAGTTCACCACTTGATTTATGAATATTAAGAGTCCTACTTGATTTCCTCTTTGTTTCTGTGTGTCTCTCCCCTCCAGGAGGGAGCTTGGAAGAATGATTCCAGGCAGATGTTTTTTAAGTGCAGTCAGTCAGTCAGCCCAAGAGTTCTTCATGTTCAGTAAACCCCAGGAGACTTGAAGCCAGTGAGCTTCCTTCTTTTCCATATAAAATCTTGACACCTCAGGCAACAGCATAAGACTAAGCAGTAACATGGTGACAAGTGGATTGAAGGCAAAGGCGCAGGTTTTGTCCCTGCCTGCCCTGATGTGCATCACATTAAGCAAAATTTGAGACCCACACACAGATGTGTTAGAGGAAAACAGCATCAGGACCCTCTGCTGCAGAGGACCAAACCCGGGTAGAGCTCTCACATGAAAAGATGTCTTTAAGTCTTCATCTAATGGCAAATGTTTCTGCCTGCTAAGACAGATGGAAAATCTGAAACTCTCAGAAAACAGAGCTTGTCTATTACGATCTCCTCTGAGAACAGAAACGAAAAGAAAATAAAAGACAAACAGGAAGAGCTAATAGGTACAGGAACACTTGAAAAGAGAGTGGTCAGTCATCTATGCTCACCTCTGCCCCAGCCCACCCTCACCTCCTGTCTGCACCTGCCAACATAAACAGCATTTCCAGGCTGATCAAAAGGCAGCATCTCCTACTGCTACCTCTACTGGGAGCATATTAACATTTCATGACTAAAAACACTCCCCACTACAAAAAACCCCAAACAAGCATCAAAGACATTATACAGGCAGGCTGCATCTCCAAGCCCCAAGGAAAAACAGGGGCATATTTTATGCACAGACTCACGTGCACACCCACATTCACAAAAACACCAGAATCTCAACTGAGACCTTCAGCCTTGACAGCAATATAGCAGTAAATAAACAATATCAATAGCCTGAGGAAAAAAACCCCAAAATCACACCATTCCCTGCTGTACAAACAGTGCATACAGAAGGCATAATGACACCCTGCAAGGAGACTTCTGCACATCACCAGGAAATACCACACGGGACATTGAAATTAATGTCAAAAGGTGCCAGTGCTAAATTCACGATCATGCTCAGCAAACTGCTTTAATGACAGGTTTAATGCTGGGTTGTTACAGTGACATGACCAAAGCACTGTGGGTTTAATCTGGAGGGTAATGCTGGAGCGTTGCAGAGACAGCAGCTTGAGCTGCACCAAGGAAAGCTGCCTGCACGACGGGTCGGCCACAGGGCAGCACAAAGCAGCAGGCTGTCGGTGGTAATTAGCAGGAGGTGAGAGCTAGGTAGCCAGCAAAAGCAGCTGTAGCTGCAGGTGCAGAAAAGCTCCAGATGAAAACTGTCATCTTCTTTCACGACTTGCTGCCCGTGATATTTTCTTGCTGGAAGGGTCAGGTTTGGCATGGTTTGGCCCACTGCTCGCTTCTTGCGCTGTCAGTTCGGATTCATCAGGATCTCAGCTGACAGCGTCTGATTTTAGAGACAGATTTACCTTTCTGGATCTCCTCTGAAGTCTGTCTATTCACCCATGGCCACTGCTGGACTTTCACAGCCAGCAAGCACTTTCTTCCCTCTTACAGGGAATGTGGAACACAAGATGGAGCCCTGCCAGATGGATAATGCTGGCAAACACCCACCTTCTGTGGAGAGCAGTCTACAGGCAAGGCTGGGGTGTTCAGAGAGCTGGATGCTGGGCCCTCACAGCCATGACCAAGTTACTCACTCCCCACCTACTCCCTCTGTAACCAAGGCAGTGGCTGTCACCACTCAGGCCACTCTTCTCACTGGTGGGGTGTGCTGCAGCTGTGAAACTGCAAACCAAATTCCACACTGCAGTCAGTGCAACAGTGCAAAGCACACCTCACCTTTAACCTCATCCAGAAGACAGTAGCTGGTTATTTTGCAGCAGATGTGTGTTTTCCCAAAATGCTCCAAGTTTATAGCCCACAGACAGAAGGGGGTGTACAGATGATCCTTGAGAGAGGTCAGCACTCACTGTCTGACTGATTGCACTTATCTTTCCACTTGAATCTGGAAAACTGAATATCTGCCAAGGCCAGGTCTGGAATCTGCCCTGGCTGGGTCCTGCTTGTCATTCTTTCCTTTGATATTTTTATTTTAAGATGTGATGCAAACAGCCTGGTGAATTGAACCTTTTAAAATCCCCGAGACAGACAGTGACCACACAGCATGATGCAGATATGGGACTGGAACTTCAAAGACTTGCCAGGATTCAGCATGGAAATGATTATCTGTGGTGTCTGTGCAATGTGAGGCAGAGGGAAATCCTTACCTCTGACTCTGACACCTCCAGGGGCTTCTCATTGAGGCCCAAGCCCTCGGTCAGCACAGCCCCGTTGTACTTGTTGCAGATATCCTCATCAGAGTAGTGCAGCCCCCCTGGGCTTGGCCGAGGAGGAGACCTAGGAAATGCAAAGGATGAGTGATTGGGATGTTGTTATTCCCCTGGAGTTAATGAAATCGTGCTTAGAAGCCAGAATCACAAGCTTGAGGCAGAGACTTGGGTGTTTAAGTCCTCCCTGGATTCTTCAGTCTCTCCCTTTTGCCTCCTTAACAGCGCTTGAAAAAAGACATTCCAAAAGCACAGCATTCCCAGCTTCTTACCTGGTTCCATTCTTCTTTGAGAAGGTGCTCTTGATGTTCAGGTGTCTGCTGTTGAGCTCCAGAGCAGTGAAGCCTCCGTTGTCCAGGGTGACTGACTCTTCCACGTTGGAGATGGTTTTACCTGGAGCCAGGAAATGAAAGGTTCAGTTGAAACAAAAACACTTTTTCCCCAAATAGAACTGCAGGAGCTAACTTGTCCTTCTTTCTGTTTTATGACATCATTAATTATTTGAAATTCTCTTTACTTTTTCTCCTGGCAAATGAGAACAGAGTGAAAGCAAGGAATGTATAAGGAAAGTGAAGGGGCAGAGGAAGTCAAAAGAGGAGAAAGGAGTCATGGATGGATGGATGGATTTCATTCAGAGACAAGTATCTAAAATAGCACAGATAAACTGTGCTTCAAAAATGCTTATTCTTGATTTTTGACTATAAATAGAAACCTGATAACTAATTTAGGTGGCTACTGAAGATGTCCTTAATCAGATGCTGTAAATCCCATTCCACACTGATTGGAGTAAAGCAAGGGAAAGTAAAACTAGAAAAAGAGGAAAAGGAGAGAGAAAAGAGGCAGGAAAAAAAGCAAGAGGAAGGGCAAGTGGGTAGCAAATGGGAAAAGCATGCCACAGCTGAAATGGGGATCAGGCAGGGAGAAATCACCAGACAATGTAAGGCAGGAACAGGGACAGGATGGCAAGAAGAAGGAGAATACAGCCCAGTATATTATTTCTTGTGATCAAATCTAGCAGGAGCTTGTTCTGTGCTGTGCTCATCCTTTGTCATCCCAAAGGTGTGAGCTGAGCCCGTGTCCCAGGGAGAAGGGCTGGCTGCCACTTTGCAGCAGACAGGTGCTTTATCCTCAGCTTCAATTTCAGTGCTGCATTAAGGCTCTGTGAACATGGATATCTGACAGCACAGGTCAGACCAGCCTTTTCATGTCTGTCCCCCAAACACAGTAAAACTAAGAAGATGAGAGATTTCCTATGGGCTGTGCATACAAATATATAATAGTATTAACTTGGTAAAATGCCACGGTATTCATACATCTTGTATCTCATGGGACTGAAATCTGATTTCTAACACTTGTTAGAAGTGAATTACAAAGAAAGAGAAGACCTTCACTTTGGGACTGAATTACTAAATACTGCCTGGAAGACTTCATTACATTAATCCCTAAGAACAGGTAGTGCAGAGACCCATCCACCTGATCCTTTTCATTAATGTACCTTTTCTGGCACCTCCTGGCATCAGAGAAATTTCCTGCTGCAGGTGGAGGAGGCTATCAGAGAAATACACATGTGAACAACCCTTCCAGGACTTTATCATGTGGGGAGAAGAAAAGTAAAAACAATATTCAGAGCTCAAGAATGAGGCTTTCTTCAAAGGGGACTATTTGACATTCCAAGTTAGAGAGCAGGTAACTCCTGTTTCCTTTCAAGAAAGGAGACTGGTAAAAATCATCACTAAAGGAAAATTCAAAGCTTGGTTCTCACTGTATGTTAAAATCTAACAGGTCCAGATAACCAAGACACCTCCTGGCTGCTTGGCCCCCAGCCCAACAACTGCAGCTTGACTTAGGGAAGGAATGTGAGATGCAGGGCACTCAATATAAAGGAACAGTGATATAGCCCTCACACACAGAGGTTCAGAATATCTGCACTGGTACAGCCATGGAAAAGCAGAATCTTTCTCCTTCTCCCCGTCTATCAGGGATTTATGCCAAAGTTAAACAAAGGCTCAGCTAATTCCTTATTTATTCCTTATCTGCCAAGTGTTTGACCCAGACTCCTTGGCTTTTACTGCAGTCCCTGGGACCTCCAGAGTCTGTCCTGTCTGAGCTGGTCAGTGTCCAAACTCTGATCCAGTGGGGCTGGGGGCAAAAGCCATTTCTACCAAACCAGACAGCAAAAAGTTCCAAGTCACCTGCCAAGCAAAATAGCTCTAAACACAGTCCCTGCTGAGGGAATCAGAGGTTCAAAGGAAAGGCATCTCTAATTCCCACAGCTTTTGAGACTTTTGCACAGCACAGAGATGGTGCCTTACCTCCATTGCAGTTCTTGTACTTCTTGCTCTGGCCGTGCAGGACCAATGCAAACACCACCAGCAGGATGAGGATGAGGCTTGAGAGAGCCATCACCAGCAGAAACCACCACTCCTCATAGAAAGGGGCTTCTGTTTGTGCTGAAAGAGCAAAAAACAAATAACAGTTCCTCTTTATGCCCCTTTAAAATTTTCTCTTGTTCCCCACAGGGAATGATGACTGGTGCTGTGGAGAGGAGGGGGTTCAGACTCTCAAGGGGCTTGCTGACCCTTCTGAGATGGCAGAGAACAGGAGCACATCACAGCTCCAAGCCAGAATCCCAGGATGGTTTGGGTTAGAAGGGATCTTAAAGCTCATCCAGTGCCACTCCCTGCCATGGCAGGGACACCTTCCACTATCCCAGGTTGCTCCAAGCCCTGTCCAACCTGGCCTTGGACACTTTCAGGAATGCGGCAGTCACAGCTTCTCTACAACCAATTCCCTCTCTACAAGCACCTTTCATACCCCTGGAGCAGCTCCAGAGGCCCTTAGCTAAGCTATCACCAGGAGAAGAGAGGCAGGTTTCTTCCCACAGCTCTGCACACCTACATTTATTGACCATGGCAGGTTTAGCACTCCTGGGTCAAGGGAACCACTAACACACGTGCCATGACCCATGATTACTCCACTTTTTGGGATGCTTACCTTGCCAAAATGCTGCTCAGTGGCTCTTTGAAAAATACAGCTAGTGCCAGGGAACAAAGCACACTTGGTTCAGCATCTTTCAGTACCTCCATTAACTCCAACTTCCAACATTCACTGCTACTCTATATCACTTCTCCATCCACTGAGCCAGGCCTGATGTGCAGCACAGGGATATCAATTCAATTGCCTGGATTTTGTGCAGTCTCAGGTAATTTCACCCCATGTGACCTCAAGTGGAAACACAAAATGACACTAACTTCCTCTTTCTGGAGTTACCTCGCCAGTCTTGGTTGAAAGTAATAAGTATTGTTGTTTTCTTGCAGTGATATTCTCTTTGTCCTCCCGTGAGCTCCCTCAGCTTTGGGAAAAAGTGCAGCCTCTGAGCACGAGCCAGCAGTTGACATAATTTCCCTGTAGTCCTTAAGGTGGAACACCACCTGGCAGGAATGGGTGATGCCAGGAGAACAACCCAACCCCTCACTATCACCACACCCTCCTTCCCTCTTTCCCTGACTGTCCCAAGCCTGGATCTGAATAAAAATCTGTTTTAAGCCCAACGATATGAGCTCAAATTTGTTCCAGATCACTGGGTATTCTGCAGCAGGGAAAAACAGCCATGCTCCTTCTTTGCTAGGAGGTCAGTCCAGGCCAATAAAATCCTAGAGACAAACTGCACAAGCCATGCTGGGATGAGCAGATTCAGGGCAATTTATACCTCCCTGTACCAGCTGAAGTGGCCAGCCTAAAATGCTTTATACTTTTATGGCTGTGAATCTCAATGGAAGCCTCTTACTTTCATGCAGCAATTTGAGAGGAACACTGAAGCATCAAAAGGAGGCGAATTAAATAGTTCTATTCAAGTGGAGAACTTACAAACAAGCAGTTTATTTATAGAAAGCATCACAAGGAGACGCATGCCCTGCTTCAGAGGAATAATGTCTTCGAGCAAAGGAAAGACTGACATGATTGCTGGTCCTTTACACTGTGTTACAGCCTCTCTGAAACCCCAGACAGGAAAAACACTGACTCTTGGTGTTTGAAGTGGGTTGTCCATGCCCTTGTCCTGCAGAAGAAAAGCAGGGGTAGCACTCACAGTGAAATCCATGGAAGCTCTCGCGGGGTAAGTGGTTAATTGTGTCAGGACAAGCGCAGCAGCCGCCATGGCGAGAGCAGCACTTGCTTCTCCTGCCTGCTGGGGAGTTGTTGAATGGTGTTCATGCCTTTCACTGGAGCAGCAAAGAGATAAAAGCCACTCCAGATACTGGAGCACTGCCAGGTTCTCAGGACTCTCCAGAATTTTGAATCACAAAGCCGCTTTATCAGGTTCTTTTATTCCCCTTGTCTTTGCTGACACAGCAAGGATGAAACCGATGGCTCAAAAGCAACCTGGACTAGAGCAGGGGAAGAGGAGACCCAGCAAAGCCCTCCCAAGGGCAAGGTCTCTCACCTCACCACAGGCCAAGGCACTCCAGCTGCCCAGCCCAGGCAAGCTGAGAGGAATTTGATTTTCAAGGTATTCAAGCCCTTTCAGAAAACCAGAGGGCTGGGCTGCTCACAAAGATTTAGGAAGCGTGTTTAGGTCATGGCCCTGTAACTGGGAGTAAGCACAGAGAGCAGGGAGAGTGGGAAGAGCCCCAGAGCACCACAAATGAGCTGCTCTGGTGGAGGGGGACTGGAGGCATCACACTGGAACAGGACTGCCAGCACAAAGGATTGTCAGGAATAATGTGAAACTACACTTCTGTATTTGTGAGAGCTAAAGACAAAGTAACAGAACATGTTTACCAGAGTCCAAAGTTAAAAAAAAAAAAAAAAAAAAGAAAGCAGAGCAAACAAAAACCAGACTGAGAATGGAGAAAAAGCAAACAAATTGCAGACTCTACAAATTAGCCTTATGACAAGAGATCTGACATAAACAGTCTGAGTTGTTCTTTATCAAGCTTCAAAATGGCACATGCACATTTTTCTTCTTGAGAATCAAACATACTGTAATTTCAAACCTTAATTCACCACTGTATTACTCCAGTTTTATCCTAAAACAAGCTGCCCTTGATTATTTCCTGCAACTAGAGAGTCTGATTTGTTTGTTTTTCCCCTCTTCTCCCTCAGCCTCAGGAAATTCCAGTGAAAAAGACTTTTAAAATAAATCCATGATTACCTGATACTGCCACAGAAGGAACACTTGGCTCTCCATAGCCAAACTCGTTGACAGCCACCACCCGGAATTCATAGGTGACTCCTTGTCTGAGCTTGTCCAGGCCCACTGTGTAGGAGGTGGCGCTGCGAGGGATGTCCTTCACAAACATATCCCAGAGTCCTTCATCTAGGAGAGCAGCAAGGAGAGAAATGGCATCAGCTGTGTGCCCTGGCACTCCCACCTGCTCTGTCAGAGAGGCTGTCACCAATGTCACCAGTGCTGTGCTGGAGCCACAGGCAGGGACACGCTCACCTGGAGGCTGCCCTGTGGTACACACAAATGTGAGGGTGCCCTGAACACCCCATCTGTGAATGCATTTATTCAGGATGGGAGCTTTTCATAGCCCAGATGGAAGAGGTCTTCTAAAATCAGCAGCAGCACCCACAGAGACCTGAGCTGGCTGGAGCAGCTGCCACTCCCTCCTGACTGGGTTAGGTCACCCATCAGCACATCTGGCATTTGAAAGATCACGTAAACCAAAGGCAACATTAATGAGTCCTGATCACAAAGGTTCTGCTTGCCTTTTACACTGCAACATTTGCTTTGTTGTTGAAGCATTCAAGTGAGGCTTAGACTAATGTAAGTCCTGGGAGGCTCTGTGGTGCCAGGGGACTGGTGTCACTGAAGTGCTGCTTGCTCCATGACAGCAACAGTGATGAGTCCTTTGCATGGCACAGAGCTGGTGCTGCACTCTGTGCTCTGCAGTTTTAAACAGAAATGAGTTTTGTTTATTTTTATAAAGCTGTTGAAATTATTAGAAGCACAATGCCATTCTGATGGGAACATTTCATTAGGGTAATCTTGGCTCTCCACAGCCATAATTACATTAATCCTGATTCACATCCTGACCAGGCACCATTCCCATCCCTGATCCACACCTGTAACCTCACATTCACTTGACTACAATGGAATGAACTTTCAACGAGATGGATGCTGGTACCAGCAGCAACAAAACCAACTATAATTTAAAATACCACTCAGAAATTTTGAGGGCAGGAATCAAACATTAATCTGACTGATTAGTTTCCCAGTAATAATTGGTGCCCAGCATTTCTGCTGAGAAAATGGAGTCTCTGTCTACAGATGGGGCCAAACCCTCAGCTCTCCTACTCAGCGCAGCTCTCACAGACCTGACCTCACAAGCATCCCATTGGGCTTTTACTTTTAGCTATCAAAGCTGTTCCAACAATACCTATTTTGCTCTCCATGTCCCACAGCAGTGGGAATAGGATGACAACCTCTCCACAGACAGGACTTCAGTGTGGGAGCTGCCTGCTTTGAAAGACAGCCTGCACTGCGTGGCTCGGCAGCAGCAGGACTTCTGTGGCTCGAGGTGTTATCAAGGTAACAATAAAGCAGGAGCAGCACTGTTACCCTCTGTGACTCGTTCTGCTGCTGCAGTGTGAGGCAGGAATCTGTCCTCATTTGCTTTGCCTTTACCTGAGTGTAACCTAATTGGAGTCACTGCAGCGATTCCAGAATTGTGCTGGTGTAACAGAGCAAGATCTGGCCCTCAGCCTGCTCCTGTGCCACAGGGAATAGCAGCAAAGATGGATTGATTAACACTGCAGGTGCATTTCCATGCGAACGTTTTAGCTTTGGCACCAGTAAATATTGGCTGGGTGATTTGCACCGCGCTGCACGTCTGGTGACACACACAATGAGTAACAGCCCCAAAGTACAGCTTTGCTGGTCAGGAGGATTGGCAGTCTCAGCAGATGCAAAAAGCAGGCTTGCATTGTTATTGTTCCAGCTGCATTTGAGAAACACCAAAGAACAATAAAAATAGGTAATTTTCCTGCCACGCTTAAAACTCGGACCAATACATTATTCACCAGCATGATCAGACTATAATGAAGTTATCATAATGTACCATTGTTATGTATTAGCTGGGTATTACAATGGCTGTAAAACAAGAGATAAAATATTGACTTCCCTTTTACAGGGCAATAGAAGCTGAGATTATTTTACCACATAAAGTTACAATGTAATAAAAACAAGAGTTTGGGATTTAGTTTCTCTGAAGAGGGTGGAGTGAGGGATGCATTTTCAAAGTTGGATTGTTGCAGCCACCAATACTCAGAAGATGCATCTCACGACTATAAAATATTGCCATATTTGCTAGAATTGCCTAAGCTTTCATAAACACATTTGTAAACAGCAATAAGAGAATTTGAGCCCATTGTGAATTGTCTGAAAAGCAATTTGTTTGCATTCAAAGCCACTTAAATAGGGGAAGAAAAAGCAACAATAAAAGTGAATGTTCAGCACTCATTACAACAAACACAACTGTTCAGACATACACTTTCTCACTCATTTTCTCAAACCTATCAGGGTGCACAGTGCAGAAAACCCAACAGACCAAGAAGTGTATATTTAAGTGCTTTGTGAAGCTTGCAGTAAGTTGGGAAAATCACCCCTGAGAGTTCAGCATTGCATTTCCTCCTCTCCATCCCCTTGGCCATGGTGGTGATGGTGTGGGGCAGCAAAGGATGCTGGTGGATGTTTCTTCAGAGACATTTCTGTCTCACAGGGACTCAGAGATGCTCTGGCTGGTGGCCATGTAGTCACTGACCCATCTCCCTTTCATTCCCTGAAAGAATCTTTGTCAAAACTTTGTTTTTTTCCTTGGGGTAGGTCTGTCAGTGCTGAGTTAATGGTTGGACTCAATGACTCTGAAGGTCTTTTCCAACCTTAATGATTCTAAAATGGGACCCAGCTCATTATCCCTGGGTTCCAGAGAGGTGCTGATGCAGCTACAGTGGACAGATGTCCTACATCTTCCCTACTGCTGACCCTAAGCACAGCATAGCCTGTGGCTTCCCTAGCCCTGGCCAGCAAGATTTTTAATTCCAGAGCCTCAATTAATTTATCTTATATCCATCTGGAACATCCAGACCCCTCTTTGTAAACAATGATCACAATCAGATATATCCAAACTAAAAAATCCCTTTATTCCAGTAGTCAACTTTGAGATTAAATATTGAACACACACTTGTGAATTCCTTCAGTGCACCTCTCCCTCCATCCTCAAAACCTCAAAACCAGGTATGCTGTAAATGTTAGAAGCTCAGCTGAAAGAGAATTCATTAGAAGGTCACCCGTGACAGCAAAGACTGGCCTTTCAGTTCAGTGGAAGATCATTAGTGCACCATACACAGCATTTTCTGCTCAGTCTAGGGAGGAAAGGTGCACATGCCATGGCTGGGACATCAGCTGGGTATTAACTCTTTGAAACCACCGGGAAGAGCAAATTTGCAACACTAAACAGGGCTCAGGTGCAGGGCTCAGAGGGACATCCCCAGGGAGGCTGCTTTGCTTTTTCTTTTCAGTCACATCAGTCCCCATCTTCACTCCCCACGGCCTTTCACTGGGAACTCAGCCTCTTTAAACATGTGATGCAAAAGCAAGCACTCCTCAAACAAGAAAGATTTTCCTTTGCTCCTTGTTTCTGTCAGTTTTCCCCAGCCCTGCCTCATCCTAACTCCTGCTGATGGGAGATTTGCTCTTCACCTCCCAGCCTCGATGCCTCTGTCCCATCTGAGCCTGAGGTTCAGGCACGGGGAGAGGATCTGAGTGCCAGGGGAAGGTGAAGCCACCTCTGCCCTAATGCTGTGTCCAACCCACATTGGAGAGGAGCTGCTCTGCTCCCGTGGGCCAGCCCGGCATCACAGGCCATTAATCAGGGTCTCCATGCTAAATAAAGCTGTCACTCAGCAAGGGAGGCTCCCAGCTCCACTAAATCCAGCCACTGACAACCCAAGACATAGAGAGCTGTCAGTTATTTTAAACACCAGCCATCCCCACTCAGAGCAGGAGAACTGGGCCATAAAGCTCCCTCCTAATTACACATTAGAAGGTTTATGAGGGGAGAAGCTGCTGAGAGTTAAGGCCCGCTGAAAGCCACTGGTGATCCTCCTACAGAGGACACAATTAAAACGGGGCTGTGTGTTTGTCAGAGGCAAAGGGCTGGATTATCATGCAAAGCAGTGGAAGGACAAGAATGGGAAGTGAAGGCTGACAAACTGTCAGCCCCGGTGTGTCGCTCGGCAGCAGAAGCGAAAAAGGCCCCATGGCAGATGCCGGGGATGCAGCTGCACCCTTCACTTTGAATTTACTGACTTATGCTGGTTCCTGTCCATGTCTGACACTGCGCTCCCTCATTTGGTTAAAAATAAATAGAAAAGGAAGAAAACAGAAAAACACTACTCAAGGCACCAGAAAGGAAACTCAAGTGAGAGCTGCCCTCAGGGCGTGGGAAGCAGAGCCCAGCATTTATGAAGTAGACAATTCCCGCTCCAAGTAGATGGGTTCTTTCCCTAAATGTCTGTTGCCTTCTTGGAACTCATCATCTTGAAAGCTGGAGAGAGACTTTTTACAAGGGCATGGAGTGACAGGACAAGTGGGAATGGCTTCAAACTGCCAGAGGACAGGGATAGATGGGATATCGGGGAGAAATTCCTCCCTGTGATGGTGGGGAGGCCCTGGTACAGGCTGTACAGAGAAGCTGTGGCTTCCCCATCCCCTGAAAGTGTCCAAGGCCAGACTGGATGGGGCTTGGAGCCACCAGGTCCAATAGCAAGTGTCCCGGCCCATGGCAGGAGGGTGGAACTGGCTGATCTTTAAGGTGCCTTCCAATCTAGACCATTCCATTTAGATGCAATTTCCTCCCAGTTGCCTGACATCATCCCCTGCTTGGCAAAAGCACACTAAGCCCAAAATTGTGGTGGGGAGAAGAAGCAGAAAAAGAAATCTCCCTCTACTTGTCCTGGGTCAGGGAGGCTCTTTCTGAGGTGACAGAAGCCAGGAAAATGTGTCACTTATGGACATGGTTTAGTGGGGGACATGGCAGACTTTGGTTTATGGTTGGACTTGATGACCTTAAGGGTCTTTTCCAATCTAAATGGTTCTGTGGGGCAGATGGATCCAACACCTGCACAGCTGCTCTGCACAAGCTGATCATGGATGGATGTCTCATGGGGCAGCTCCACATCCAGGGGCTCTCCTGGCCTGTGGATGCCCAGGGTGTTTCACAAACACCTCCCTGGCAGACGGGGGTCACTGGGAAGGCAGCTCTGGGTGAGGCTGCTGGGAATGCACAGGCCACATGCCCACCACTAAAGCACAGTGACAGGAACCTTTGGGTGGGACCTGGAGCTGGGAAAAGAGGGGTGAAGCCAGCTTCTCCTTAACATCACTATGCCATTTGTCTTTTGCTCTGTATATAAAAGCTGAGGGCACAATCTATTCCCCATTCCTCAGCCAGCCCAGCTGATGTCTGGGGAGCACTTACAGTGGCAGAGACAGAGCCTGCTTAATTGCATTTCTTGTAATGCACAGGGAGCTAAACTGGAATCCATTTCTCTAAGGACAGAGAAGTTGAAGGAAAAGAAAAACTTTTCTGTTTCTGTAATGTCTTCCTCTAGCACAGATCACTCAGAAAAAAAAATTGGCTTGCCTGCTTCATCCCTGTGTGTGAGTGTACTCAAAATGCAGAGGAGGTACTGAGCCTGGTCACCTTCCATAAAGCCAGCAGAGAACAGGGAAATCAAATGAGCAGCCTCAGCTGCCTGCTGCCACCATTGCTAAACCCAGCAGGGCAGAGGAGCCCTGGGAGACACAGCAGGGCTCCGAAAAATTCAAAGGGAAGTGACAAAAAGGAGTAGGGTTTGCCATTTCTGACAGAAAGCCATCCTCCTACTCTGATGGAAGAGTCTTGGCAGGGAGCTACAGCAGGGAAAATGAGATGATACAGCATTTAACGTTTGGGGTAATGAGGCCTATAACAGACGACACTTGAGATGTGAAACACTAAGGTAGTGGTATTGCATTTAAATATTGGCAACAAGCTAAAGCTTTTCATCTGTCTGCTCAACGCCCCCTTTTTTGACCTCAGAAGGATAAATATCTTTTCCTTTCTTCATTTTATGGGAAGAACACAAGTCAACTGCTCTTCTCTTGGAACAACTCCTCCTTAAAAACAAAGGTTGTTCCAATCTGCACTCTACTGCCTGTACAAATTAACATGCAAAAGCAATTTCTTACAATGATAGTAAAGCAGGAGCTGCTCTGAATGACCAGCCCTGAGAGGAAGAATTAGCTCCTGCTTTTGTTAAGCTCGTAATTCAGATTTCAGACTCTTGTGTGCAGAGATGAGGAAGAAAAGCAGCACAGAGAGGAAGCCGAGGCTTGGGTGGAATAAGCAAATCTTCCAATTAGTCTGTCTCCTCTCCTGGATCACATTTCACGCTTCCTACAGCTGCAACCAGAACCAAGGATGAGAATCCAGCATACAAATGCCTAGTTCATTTGCTACAGCAGCATGAATAGGATTAAAATAATCTGAAGAGGAATTAAATGCCTCAACAGTCAGGTTGCAAGAGGGGGAGAATAAGACCTCTTGTGTGCATTTCCAGGATCAGTGGAGTGGGGCCAGCAGAAGTGACCCAGGGTTAATGCAGCTCAGACCTGCCTTGGAGGGACTATTTTCTTCCTACTCAAAAGGAGTGGGCCCCAAATCCTACATCCTCAGCCATGAGCTGTGAAATGTTTGTTCACATCCAACGGGGAGTCGAGGGGATGAGTTCCCAATGCCACCACTCGCACAGGCTGGATTTCCAATGCAGACAATCTGTACATGGGCTGCAGGTCTCCCCCTAAAATACTATGACTCACAGAAAACCTGGCTGGGGGAAATGTAAACTGGTAAGTGATTTTAAATGAACAGGTTTGGTTTAACTTGCTAACGATGCTGTTCAAATAAGAAAATATTTTTTACCCTTGACGAAATAAGCACAGAACTCAAAAAGCTGATGTAGGTGAAATAGAAGCACAGCAGTGTCATTCCACTAATTGAAAGCAAACTTGATCACTCTGGGAAACCCCAGTGCTTTGAGAAGGTATGTATTTCCTTTGCTTTTATTTTGAAAGCAATTGTCAAGTTAAATGACAGAAATAAGAAAGAATTTTTAGGATCAGAGAAGAGCCTCACTACAGAGCAAATTCTATCAGATGCAGGTATGAAAATCTGCATCTTCAGAGATGACCTCTAATTTTCTTACTGGTCTGGTTAAATACAAGTAAAATCATTGGTTTTAAATGCAACCTCACATTCAAGACACAAACAAGCTTCTAGATAATCAAACAGATAAGCATTCACTTAATCAATATATAATCAAGCAATATGCAAGCACCTAGAAGTGAAAAAGGAACAACCAGCAGCCAAGATGGTTATGTCAAGTATAGATCATGTCTAATTTTGTTCTGTGACAGAGTAGCAGACCTTGTCAATAGAGGGGAAAGAGCAGACATCATATATCCTGACTTCAGCAAAGCTTTTGACTTGGCGACAGTCAAACACGGCCTGCGTGGAACAAGGAGCTGGTGGAGGTACCACCAGCTGGAAACTGTACCCAGAGAGTGGTTATCAACATCCCCTGTCAGAGTGGAGGGAAGTTATCAAGGGAGATTACACAGAGGCCTGGCAGCACTCACTGGCTTTCCTTAATCACTTAGTTCCCAGGAAATCTGTGCTTTTTGAATTTGCAAGGGGGACCAAGCTGCGCTCAGGCTGGAGCACACACTGACTTTTAAAATTACCTTGTCCAAGTGGGGAAACATTCTGAGAAAAAGCAGAGAGCAGCTTCACTGAGATGCAAATCCCAGAAGCAAAGGAGCTCTGGGAAAGCACCAAGAAAAACTGTGGTGATGGGGGATTCCTCCTCCCTGCCTCAGTGCTCTCCCTGCAGAACAAATGGGGGAAGAAATGTGTATGTGCTGCTGAAGCCCTGGCCCTATTATTAACATTAAAACAGTAATTAGCTGCTGTGCTCTGCTGCAGAAGGAGACAGATTTCTATCTGTGGTCCTCAAAATACAGCTCACAAATACTTATTAGTCCTTGCTCCTGAAAGATGCTGTAAGCATTTAAATGAGTTTTAATTATTAACTATATTAGTTCATCTGTTGGATGATTTTCCAGTGATGTAGCACAGTGAAAGCTAGAGCAGTCGGGGTAATTTTCTGTGACTACTCCTAAAGAGGAGAAAATATGCTAAACTACATAATAAACCAGTAACATCTTAATACTGGCTGGAAACACATCCTCTCACAAAATGCCATTCCCTTACTGGGATGACAAACAACCTCTCCACTTTAGCAGGGGCTGAAGGAGGAGAACTGATGACATCAAACCCCTGCATTTCCTGGGGCTCACCTGAGGGTCGTGCCTCTATAATGTAGCCAGTTGTGGGTTTTTCTCCTGAATCTCCCTCAGTCCATTGCAGTGTCAGCCCAGAAGAAGATTTTGTCACCACGATTTCCTGAGGGGAGCCTGGAGACCCTGAAGGAGGAAAAGAGAGCAGCAAATGAAGGTGGCATTAAACTGCAGCATGAATTGCTTCTGCTGAGAGAGGGAAAAAATTATCTTGCAGTGTTGGTCAATAAATATGCAACATAAACCAGCTCTATGGGCTACTGACCTGATTTTTTCACTAGCTCCAGTACCAGCAATTACATTTCAATGGGGTTTACAGGTCATAGGATCACAAAATATTCTGAGTTGGAAGGGACCCACTAGGATGATCAAAGCGGCTCTATAGGGATTAACCCCAAGAATAAGGGGGAGGTTACACCTTCTGTGTTAAGAAGGCAAGAGAAAAAGGACTCTCATTTTACCCATTGCTGCTGCTAGTTCTCATTTCAGAGGTGAAACCAGCCTGTGAGGTTCATGGAGAGATTCATGGGGACAGGCACTGCCCACTGGCTTGGGAAGATGCCATGGCCATGTTAGAAAGGATTCCTGATCTACACTTGGTCTGTGGTGTGATGTGAGAGTTAGACTGGAAGTGGGAAACAAACAGAGCTGTGGCCACTGCACTGATGCTCTGTGACTTATCTGACAGGCTGGTATCATTGGAGGGCATTTACCTTGTTGGATTATCTGTTTATCAAAGTCACTGATCAAATAAGAAAACCAGCTCTGGGTACAGGCACCGAACCAGGCGGGGAACGCTGCCCTGCAGCTGCTCTTGACACAGCAGGAAATCCACAGATCTCTCTCTCTGCATAAACCAACGTGTCAGGAGAGAACAATTGTCAATTCTTTCTGGTTTTGCATCCAGGAACCTCTGCTGGTTTCAGCGGCTACTCCAGCTCTGCCTCCCACTACAGAGCAGTGCAGTCAGAATTATGCACTGTGCTGTCAGACTGCAGCTTGGAAATCCCTGGCTGGCCTGTTTGCATTATGATTTATTTACAGTGTTTTGTTTATTCACATGAAACTTCTAGGTTCCAGGAAAAAAGGAAACATGTTTTTCAGGGCAGTTGTGAAATGCACTGAATCATGTCCGGTGACTCAGCTTCTCCTCGGAACTGCAAATTCACGTGAAGCCCTGAGTTCACCATTCCCTGCTGGTGCCCTGTGTTTGTAGAAGTGATCTGTGGTCTGTAATTTGTTTTTATAGCCCTCCCTCACCTTCTGCTGGCCCAGCTGTGATGTTGGCTTGCAGTTCAGGTCCGTAGGCGATGGTTCGGGCTTGCACTCGGAATAAATAGGTGACGCCCTTGGTGAGATCCCGCACCTTCAGCCAGCGCTGCCAGTTCCCCTTGATGTCCACTGTCACCACCTTGCTCACCCCTGGAGCAGCCACACAGGTAAAAAAACAAGAGGGAGTTTCAATGAAAAAATAGAAATCAAGTGGAGCTTATTACATCTAGATGGTAAGTAAAATCATCTAACAGTTTGCTAAGAAAGTATTTCTTACAATTAGCGAGAGTTTAAGTAGTGATAATAGGCAATTTTCAGCACTGATAAGTATAATTAGAGTTTAAGCTTGATAAGTGGGTACTGACAAGGAAAAAACCTTACAACACATCTGGGAAATTACCAAGAGACTACATGTAACCTCAGTAATTATTCTGGGAAAAAAAGGAGGAGGTAAACGAAGAGGAGTTCACATTCCAGATTGCTTCGCAGGCAAGCATTTCTCTGTTGCTGCTTCCCCAAATAACCTCCAACACGGTCTGGAGGAGGAACAAGGGCCAGGTGTGTTCCATTCATCTCATCCTGCCATACCCACCATCCCCATGTGGATGCAGAGTGAAGGATGTGCAGCTCACCAGGACCTTGGGGCTCCAAATGCCATGGCAACAGGGGATGCAACCAAAGCACTGAGAGCTTAAACAAGGCTGGAGCTGTGACTTGTGTTCCATTCTTCTCACTCTCACAGAATTTTTCTTAGGGATCAGTGAAAATCAGAGTTGTTCCCTTCACCAAGGTTCATAGCTAGTTTCACCTTTAGGTTCTCAATGCTGCACAAAGGACAGAGGGGGAATGACTGGTTTGATAACAAAAAATTCTGGCTTTCACTGAAATTTTCCAGAAGCAATTCAATGGAAAGAGTGTGATTTATAAAAGATTTTATAATAAAAATTTCAAATTTAGAGAGTCTTTCTGGTGGTTTTTTTGGGTCTGTATATGTACATGACACATTTCAAACCAAGAAGGTAGGATAGGAAGTAAAAAAAGATTTTTCCTGCTAGAAACGGCTGCTTGCTAATTTATCTTTCTAAAAAATGCAGAAGGAAGAGGTTTTCAATCCAGATGCTAATTTTATGCAAATCAAGATGATACTTTCAGTTTTAATCACTTAAATAAAGAGTAATGTCCAAGCAATTTCTGTTCAAAGTTTTCTTCAAGATACAATTTATAACTCAGGGAATCTTTCCTTGGCTAACAAGGATGCAGTAAAAGTGCTCCCTCCTTCCACAGGTGAACTATTTCATTTCTCTGAGACAAATCAGGAGGCATTTGTCATTTTCAAGCTGTGTTCCAAAAAGGAAAAAAAAAATAAAACAAACCAAAAAACTGTTGAAAAAGGCTCTGGGGCAATCTTGTTGTCTATTATTGTGTAAAACATAACAGTGTAAAGCTTAAACAATAAAAGGTCAAGCAGGGATAAGACTGTGCTAAAGAACAGATTGTTGCTGGAAAGCTTGGAAAAATGGGCAGGTGAGGGGTGGCTGGTGAGTGGGAAGGCAAAAGGTGCCACCATGGGAGGATGCTCAGCTGGTGGAAAGTTAAAATATGAATGAGAAAAGCTCCAAAAGAAGGTCCAGCCCATCCAGGTGGGTGTCTGCAGTGCTCACATGGAGGAATTTGGGTTCTGGCCCCATATGGGCCATTTACTTCAGCTGGACTTGATGATTCATGTGGGTCCCTCCCAACCTGGAATATTTGCGAATCTGTGAAAATGATGGCATCAAGGAAGGGATTCTTTTCCATGGCAGGAGAATAAATATGTTTGCTGAAAGAAAAATGTTGGCACAAGAGCAAATGGTGGCCAAAGACTGGAAAATAAATATAGGCAAATATTTTGCATCTGAGGAAGAGCCCTCCATAACCTTCCTGATCACATCAGAAATCCTCCAGAGGGGAAGGAAAGACAAGCTGGAGTCAGGGGCAGCACAGGCAGAGGTGGGGAAGAGAGGAAAAGACAACAAAGGCTCTGAAGGATGTTAAGTCAAATACATGCAGAGAAAACATGATCTGACACTTCCATATTTTTAGGGGGGAAAAATGTATTCTTGAACATTTTGTAGGAATGAAGAAAAGGAAGGAAATGCCCGACCAGCCTGAACCTCCTTCATACCCTGTGCACATTTCTTGGTCAGAATTAGAAATGCTTCCTGTATTAGCTCTTTGTGCTGAGACCTGCCAGCCATAAAGGCTGACAGTGCTTTTATTCTGGTGTTTTCAATCCTGAGTTTAACTTTCTCTGTGCATGAGACATGGATATTCAGGCAACATAGATCATTATTCCTTACAGGAGAAGCAAATACAAGTGATTGATATCCTTATTTCTTTGGAAAAGAGTTTAAAATGGATTGGCAATGGTTGAAATTACTCTCCCTGCTGTCATGCTGCCAAAGCTGGACATCCTATTGAACTATTGGCAATCTACCAGGAATATAAAAATATTAATAAGCCCATCCACAAACTATGCCATCTTTTCTAATTCACCTTTGGAATGAATTTACATTTGTTTTCAGAGAAACTGCCAAATCCTTCTCTGTTGCTTTTCTGGCAAATTAATGAAATGTTTGTGGCCTGCACATTGTTGTGGTTTCACTGAACTCTGGTGCTGGGTTGAAAATGCTGCCTGAAAACTCTGTCTGAAGAGACACAGCCACATCTCTGTCCCGTTATCCTGCCTGTCACAGCAGAGGTGCTGCAGTGATGACCAGCACATCTGATGCCTGGGCAATCTCTGTGATAACAGAAGTGACACATGATGTGATAAACAACACAAATGTGCCTGACAACTATTCTGGGATGGAGCCTACTCAGCAGTTTCAAAGGCAAAGCGTGGAGACAATCAGGCACTCTCAGGCTGAGCTTCCTCTTCGCCCAGACCAGGTAATGAAGGCTGTAAAATGACTTTTCAAATCACACACACTATAGTTTGTGCAAGAAAATGAGAGAAGACAAGACAAAAGCTATATTCCACAATATTATGGCTCACTGAAGCATTTTGGCAAAAGTGGAATTGTTTTATTTACCCTTTGCCACCTGGCTTCTCTTGGAAAACAGCAGAGAGCAAGTAGAAAATTGGGCAGAGATGAAAGGTGCTGCAGCACCATTGTGTCATTTGCCATGAATATGTATGATCAGAGGTCTTTCTTACCCTGGACAGGAGCCAGAGGCTCGTAGACAACTCGATAACCCTGCAGGACTCCATTTGCTGCTGTTGGCTCGCCCCAAGACACGTTGAGGGTTGTGCAGGTGATTTCAGAGAAGGCCAGGAAGCTGGGAGCACTGGGTGCTGAAAGGATTGCACACAGATTGAATTGCAGCAGCAGCACTCAATCTAACATACATATATATTATAAAACATTGCTTTATTTGCCCAGCCTAAATCTAAAGGAAACAAGCTGAGAATGGGATTTGTCAGTTGTATCCAAATGTCCTGTAATCAGTCACAAACACAGCCTGTCCAAAAAATACAGTCAGTCAGCTGCAAAACTGAACCTCCAGAGCAAACAAGGAGAGAGGGCACGGAAGGGAAGGGCTCTCAGAAGGGTGCAATGGGAGCCACCTCATCTTCACAGCCACCACCAAGGGCACTGCCTTCACCCTGTGCCAGAGCATTCCCAGCACATCCAGCACTGGGACTGCTCAGCCTGACTGGGAGGCTGCTGATCCAGCTTAAAAAAAAAAAAAAATAAGGAGGAATTCTGAAATGCTTTGCTTTCACAGGACCATCAGGGCAACTTCCAGGCCCTAGAGATGAGCTCCTTCTGATTTCCAGGTGTGGCAGCAGAAACCAGAAACAAAGCCAGACTGCTTCCTTCTGGACCAGCTTAGTTTAGGGACTGGCCCTTCTGCCACTCTGTTTGCATTTCAGCTCTATCACTCCCTTTCCTCACACTCCACCTATTTTATACATTTTTTCCCCACTTTCAAGACTTCTGAGTTCAGACCAAGCAATCCAGGTCGGTTTCTACCTATGATGAACTCTTCCCAGTACAAAAGGATAGGAATAGTGAGGCCAATACCACAAGCAAGCCTTTGCCTTAAGTAATGAAAACAACTAAGTTACAAAAGGCTATAACACCACACCACATCCAAGGAAAAGACCAGCTAGTGTGGTAGAGCTCGGAAAACGCAAAAGTCTTAAAGTCCTTTAACTCAGAGGTTCAAATCCTCTCCCCAGCTTAACTCAAATCATCTCCCATGACTAACTACCCTCTCTTAACTGACCTCATCATAGCCCTCTCCTATGCCCTCCCAATCTTAATTGCAGTAGCCTCCCTCACGCTAGTAGAGCACAAAATCCTAAGCTATATACAAGGCTGAAAGGGCCCAAACATTGTTGATCCATTTGGGCTCCTACAACCTCTAGCAGATGGAGCAAAACTATTTATCAAAGAACCCATTCGACCATCAACATCCTCCTCAATCTTATCGCAACCCCAACACCAGCCTTACTACTAGCAATCTCAATCTGAACCCCAGTCCCCCTTCCATTCTCCTTAGCAGACCTTCACCTAAGCCTACTCTTCCTACCAATCCAAAGAGCAGTTCCCTGCTGCATGCCCCGTTTCCCTGGCTGTGAGCAGGACTCAGTTCCCTGCTGCATGCCCCGTTTCCCTGGCTGTGCCCAGGTGAGCAGGACTCAGTTCCCTGCTGCATGCCCCATTCCCCTGGCTGTGAGCAGGACTCAGTTCCCTGCTGCATGCCCCATTCCCCTGGCTGTGCCCAGGTGAGCAGGACTCGGTTCCCTGCTGCATGCCCCGTTTCCCTGGCTGTGCCCAGGTGAGCAGGACTCGGCCCCGTACCCGCCTGGTGCGTCCTGCCTGTGGCGGGGCTGCTGCGGGGGCCGTCCCCGGCCGCATTGAAGGCGGAGATGCAGACCAGGTACCGCGTGTGGCTCGTCAGGTTCTTGAGCCGCACGTTAGTCTCGGGCAGGAAAAGCACCTTCACCTTCTCCGTGTCGTTCAGGGTGTCGCTTTCCCAGTAATAGATCTGTTGGGACAGCGAGACAGGATCCCAGCATTATTAAGTGTGGTTTTACAGTTTATTTAAATGGTTTGCTCTGTCTCACCCCTTGAAAATGTACGGTTTATTCGAAGCCTGTGATCCTCCCCTGAAGTATCATGGATCTGTAATACCACTGGCCCAAGTCTTATTCTGTGCCCACTTTGAATCTCCCTGTTAAGCTGTGCCAGGGAAAGCAGATCTTCTTGGCCCTTTTCTCCCTAGGCTCTCCCTCTCTCCCCTTTCCTCCTTCTCCCTCAGAAACCACACTGCTCCCGGGGTTGGGACCCCCAATAAACCCTCAGCAGCCATGTGGAGTCTCCTTGCCGGTCTGCTGCCACCAGCCAAATACAGCTTAGGGGGCCCTTGGGGACTCCCCGGGAACCCTCAAATGAACTACAACAATTAAGGTTGGAAAAGTCTGCAAAGATCATGAGTCCAACCATCAACCCCTGGGTTTGCCACTAAACCGCGTTCCCAAGTCCCACATCCACTCGCCTTCGGACCACTTCAAGGCTCGGTGATTCTACCACATCCCTGGGCAGCCTGCTCCCATGCTGACCAAACTTTCTGTGAAGATATTTTTCCTAATATCTAATTGGAACCTCCCCTGGCACAACTGGAGGGCATTCCCTTCATCCTGTCATGTGTTGTACTATGTCCTACTCCTAGAAAATATTTGGCCACTGCAGCTACAAAACAACTAGAAAGACAGTGTAGTCCTGCCCTGGACTCCTCCCTTAGTTGGGATACTCAGGTTTTTCAGCATGTGCCAAATCTTTTCCTTAGCAAATTCCTCTGAGTCAAGTGACCACATAGCTGAGTACATCACTCAAAAATAGAGCAAAGGCTGAAGAATATGGCTTAATGACAGCAGGTATGAGCTGCCAGGGTTCACTGAGGAGAGGTCAGTTTAAACACTCCCTGCAATGCAAGCTGCCTGTCAGCACTGCCATCCTGACACACCCTGATGGTCCATAGCTCCCCTCTGCACCACACAGCACTCACACCACTGGTGTTCACAGCACAGCCAGGAAAATGCCCTCCTGAAGAGGATAACAAAGATTCCCCCTAAAGATCCTTGAGGTGCTTTTCCCCCTTCTTCCATTACATAATTTTTACCCTGATGCTATAAAATTAGCCTTCAGAGAAGTTGTTTCCAAGCGGGAAATTGGTGCCAGCCCTACTTATTGGACAGGCCTGGCAGTGAGAGCATTACAACAGGCCAAAGCAAGCCAGAGAGCTGAGAGAACAAGCCAAGGCAAGACTCCACCTTGGCTCTCCAAGCCAAGCTGCTGAAGCCATCTATATACGTACAAAAGGGAAAGGACAGGGATTGATATATAAGGATGCTTGTTACTGCCAAGAAGGGATGCCAGACTATTCACATAGGCTTGGCTTTCCTTCACTTATGGATCTAAATTCATGGAGAGAGGCAGAGCCAGACACTGAACCCAAGCCAAGCTCCAGTGTTTGTAGACTTGCCCATTCCCACTCTCTGAGGGTCCATTCTCATGCTGGAGATGCTGAGCAGCGTGTCTCTGCAACGTGCTCATCTCCCGCAAACCAAACACAATTAATACTCTGATTTAATTTTGTTAAAGTTAAGGAAATGAAGCAACGCTTCCAAAATCTGACCTGGCTCAGGCTTCCAGTTGGGAGAAAGTTCTGCTCTTCCTAAAGGCTTGTAGCATTTGATGGAGGGAAAGCTCAGTTAATTTTCTTCAATACATTTCTTGCCCCCAGCTCTTGTGTAGCTGTGCTGCATTTTGCAGCTGATCTGTTGCCTGCATAAGTGGAGCTGCCTCCTTATCTGCATCCCCTGTTTCCCCCATGCTCTCCTTCTCCATAAATAATGACACACTCTCCCTTTTCTCTCCTCCTCCCTCCCAATCTCATTCTCTTTCTTTTGGTTTTGGGACTTGCTGCTGTTCCCTGCTGCAGCCTGAGCGCTGCTCTAATTTGCCTTATGCGGCGAGGGCGACTGCACTTTGTAGAGCTCTCTCACAAGTAAATAGCAATTTCAAGCAAGATAAATGAAAACAGTAGAAATGGGAGGATTGCCTTGTAGCCTTGGATGTTCCCGTTCTGGCTGTCGGCAGGAGGAGGGTCCCAGGTGAGCTCCAGCTGGCTCGCAGAAAGCGAGTGGACTTGGATGTTCTGTGGGGCCAGCGCCGGTGCTAGGGAGGAAGGAGGACAGAAGAATTAACAGTGACAAGCAGAATTAACTCACAGCCAGGTTTTTCATTTGCAGGAGGACCCAGGACAGGCTCTGTTTATGCCACAAGTCAGCAATGAGGCAGCCCCGGGGTATCTGCGTCATTGGGATGTCTCGGCACAAGAGGAGTGAGGAGCAGCTGAGCCTCGGGAAGTGGCTGTGCTCTGCTCCACACAGGCTGCCTTAGACACTGAATCAACTCAATCCTGCCAGCAGCTTTGAAAAAGAAAGGAAAATTTTGCCTTGGTTCCCTGATAGTTTGGGGCTCACCTTTGGCAGTGGACGGTGCTCCTAATCGACTGCTCCTGGTGAGCAAGGCATCCCCTGCCACCATCAGCCCAAATACCACTCAGCAGCAAGACTTTGGGCTAAAATACTGCCTAAAATTACCTCCAAACCCAGACAGCTGCTAATCAATGCACTATTATTTTATGTATGACAGAATGACTTTTAATTTGCTAGTACAGCTTTTTGTTAGCTCCACTTTGATTACACCTCCATATGCACACACTGGCCCTCTTTGGCTCCTGATGGCATTTCTTGCTTGCATTGTGCAGTGCTAGAAAACCAATCTTTGCACCTGGGTCACTCCATCCCTTCCTTTGTCAGGATCCCACTTGGTGCAGGTGGATTTTCCTCCCCAGCAGCTACTGAGGACACACTGTTCTCCCAACCTGCTGTCTGAGCCTCCAGCAGGTTTCAACAAAACAGCTCCTGTTCCGTTCACAGGAAAGGAGCTGAAGCGTGTCCTGCTCAAACTGCAGAAGTGGGCAGAGAAAGGCAGGACAAAGGCTCCACTTCTCCTTTCTCTGTGTTCACAGTGCCATAGCCTTCTGCCAGACCCCCTGAGAAAGTTGTCTCTTTTCTCTCTGCCCCTTTCTGGGCCATAAATAGAAGCGATAAAATATTCACTGCTTGCACTGGATAGCGCCGGTTAGCTGCTCCTCTGGAGACTTCCTTCTTAAGAGAGAATGACCTTCATAAGTCACACTTTTCTACCAATACTCCCTCCCCCCAGAGTTATAAAATAAAAAAGTAATTAACACCCACTCAGCCTGACACCAACTATTTATTTTGTTCTAACTGTGTGGTTTCCATATTATCACTGCCCACCCTGCCGTTAATGGAAATGTTAATAACCAGCGCCAGGTTGTTGTGACAGATGCTTGGGCTCATTATCAGAAATTCTTATTTACCGCTCCATTAAACGACAGAATCGCACAAAAAAACAATTCAATCAAAACTAACTGGAGGAATTTTAACAGCCACATTAATAATCCAAAACATAAATAAAGTTAATGTCTTTTGCATGTTTGCCATCGGCAACTCTATTGCAAAATTATTGCTATACAATTAAAACGCGAAAGGTAAAATTGAAAATAGCCTTTATCCCAGGGCCTGGTTCAAACTATTTATTTATTGTGGGTTTTTTTGTTTTCTTTTTGGCTGGATGGTGAATACATGAGGTGACAGTGACCATCAGTAAACCCTAGCTTGGTCACAAGGGTGCACTTGTCTAATTATTGCCCTGCCTTCTGTGCTCATTGCTTGGCTGGATGCCCTCAGTGCAAGGCAGCGCTGCTAAGGACCAAAAACCTCAAGATTTTGAGAATTTGACAGCACAAACCATAGCATGAGGCCAAACTGATCACAAAAAGCAAAGATGAAAACACATCCCAGAGATCTGCCAGGATGATACGTTCAGGGAAACAGGAACGTCTACAATCACAGAGGAAAATGGTCCCTTTAGCAGTGTATTTCCTTTCTAAGGAGTGACACCGTCTGTCCTGAGCTGACAGCTTCACAGTGCTCTCAACACTTGGGTCTGAAGCAACATCTACAAGAGCATTTTTCTTTGGATGCCATGTGGCAGCCTGGAACAAATACCGCTTCTGAGACGCGACCATCAGAGGAGACGGCGTGTACAACCCACTGCCAGAAAAACACTGCTTTTCCTCAACCCCTTCATGCAGCACATCTAAGAAACACAGTGGTTAAAACCTGCCAGTGATAACTCTGCACCGACACACTCGCTGCTGCAGCTGCATTTCTGCTGCTGCGGAGGAGGAAAATCTGACGGGAGGAACGAAAAAAAAGTGTGGAAAAAGAAAATTTCCCTTCACTACTCCAGAGCCTCCCCGAGATGCAAATTGTTTGGTTTTGTGCCCTGTGAGTCTGTCCCTCTGTTCAACTTTCAAAGGCTGATGTGTCCCCCTCCTCTAAGCACAGATTTCTTGTTGACAGCGAGGGACAGCAGAAGAGTGCTGCTGACGCTTGATGTGGCTCTGTGCAAGAACTCGTTCCATTAAAGGTGAAGTGAAATACTTCAAAAAGAAGGAAACACATCCCTGAAGACCCCACCTGTTTGCAACCCCAAACCATTCCCTGAATATATGGATAGCTTGTGCCAATAAAAGCAAGTGCATTTTAAAGGTGAATTCAAAAGGCTTTTTATCTTCTAGGAATGCACTTCAAGATTACCGAGCTCGGGATTTTTCACGGCTGTTGAAACCTCAAATACATAAAAAGCAAGGTTAGAGCTACATACCTCGCGCTGCTTTAGGTGTTAGTGACATTATCAACTATAGCAGGAGCGACACACACCCCTGAGGGTCCAAACACAGCTCTTGGCAGGTGGAAAGCATTTCACTTTCCCTGAGAAAAACATCTGTGTACTCATGAAGTCGAATTCTGCGCACGTATCCTGCCTTGGAATCTCATGCAGATATTTGTAAACATTTCTTTTCTTATCTGATTTCAATTTACCTTTGAGATTGTCTCCTTGAAACTCACTCTCAGCCAAAACCTAAGGAGAAAGACTGAGCAGGTTGTGTAGTAATTAGTAACAAATAGCAACAAATATGGGCTGGGCTGCTGTTGGCAGGATCATGTAAAGACAACAAATCTATCCAGAAACGTGGTGAGAGTGTCAAAACGAGCCCATAAATAAAGTTACACATCTAAATCCACATTTAAACATATCACTGCCCTCATTTCCCAGCTGCACTGAGCAGTCTCTGCTCTCACTGCAGGCAATTTGAGCTTGCAAATGCTTCTAACCTTTAAAGAGAAGGTGCTTGAAATCCCCAGTGGCCTCCCTGCTCCAGAGCTCTGTGCTCTGCAGAAGGTTCACCTCAGCTTTTCTCACTTGGGATATTTGTTCTCTGGGCTGTGTGGCACCCAGAGCTTTCCATCAATATGGAGCTACTATTCCTTTTCCCAGTGACAATCACCACGGTGCTCTGTGGCACAGGTAGGCAACAAATCCTTGTGATTCACTGGGCAAACTTGATAACTGGTTTTGTGAAGCATTCCTCACTGCTCTTATATCTGCTCCAGTTTCTTGGGAGCCGAGGATTTCTCCTCTGCTCGTTTCCTGATTGTTTCTGCAGTGGCAGTGTCACTGGCAGGACACTCACAGACAAGTTTGGGACAAGATTTCCTGATACTCACATGCCATTTAAGTAAAGATTCAGGCCCAAAATGAAGTGAAAGAGACTGAAGGATTTTCTGTCCATCAGCTTGATCCCAAACAATCCCAAGCAAATTTCTGTTTTGTAAAGACCACTGATCCTTTTCTATCTAGCAAGTGTTTCCCCCAAGTTCTTCAAAGCATGACTGGGAGAACATGCCTGCCTTTCTTCCCCAGTAATCAATATGTTTGCATTTTGGTGTTAGCACCTAGAGGCCATTTTGGTGTTAGAGCTAGAGAATCTCATTGCACAATGTGCTGCATAAACACAGAACAAAGACACAGCTCCAGGCCCCCAAATCCTCTAATCTGTCTCCTCATTACAATGGAGGGGTGGTTGCAGCATGTTCTGAGTATCAGCTGTAATTTTCCCCACCTAGTGATTAAAAACAAGGGACAGCAGTGTTCAGTTCAGTGTGTGCTGAACTGGTGAAATCTTGCACACCTGAGCTTCCAAAGTTTACACAGTAATTCCTGGCACACACAATCATGGAAAATAGGGCTTAAAAGGGTTTGGAGAGGACTCAGACATCATCTTCCTGGGTCACACTGGGATCAGCTTGCTGGGCAGATTTTCATGTAATCTCAATCACTGACTTCTTTCCAGATTGTGCTGCCATTCCCACACAAACTCTGCCAGCACCTTTCTACTTCAACAGCTCTTAAAATAGGGGTTTGTGTAATACCCATATTTTAAAAATAAAAATAAACAAAAAAGGGATATCTATTATAGAACACGAACAAAACAACTCTCATATTATTCTTTTTGATGCCTAACCTAAACCATCCTTACTGTATTGAAGTTATATCCCTGCAGTGACATGGAGATTGCTGCTTCTTCAGCTGCAGCCACTGCCTTCAAGTAGATAAGCAATAGTTTAGTGGATTCTAAAGCCAAACACAACACAACAAACAGAAGGTCACCAGATAAAGCAGTGAGACTGATCAGCAGAACAGGCAAAGTGGGGTTTTCCTGCAGTACAGACTTAGAGAAGAAATGTGAGGATGGTACCTCCCAGGAATGACCAAAAAGGGCGATGTGCAGATGTCTGCAGTCACTCCTTGCATGAAGGAAAAGTGGCATGAGAGAAGGATGTTCAGTGTTTACTGGCCATTTTCTGACAGAGTCTGGGAGGGAGCAGTGGGAGGATCAGAGCTTCCCCAGCAGCAGAACCTGGTGCCATCAGGAATGCTGCGTGAGGGATGCTGATTAGCTCAATAACAATTAGTCAGTTGTGCTTCAAAACCAGCTACTGCGAAGCTGCTTTCCCCTGTGAAGAGCAGCACAAGCTATATTTAGAATGTAAAACACACTTCCCACTAATTTCTGCCTGTTTTAGGCTGGGCTGCATCTCGTGAGGGAAGTCGGTGCTTGTTCCAAGGGCTGAGCTCTCTGTGGTTACTCGGATGTGTTTCAGAGGCACTAAGAGAGGCAGAGCCACATTCCAGGGATGTGGGTCTTAACCCCTCCAACACAATCCATTTACTACATTGGGCCTGAGTGCTCCTGCCCTCTTACTCAGCAATTTGGCACCAATGCTGCTCTGCCAGGTTTGTGACACCCTGAGACATGAAATGAGGCTCAGCAAAGAACCAGTCTTGTCTCCCCATCGTTCAGATATTCAGCTGGATGGGGGAGGAGGCCAAAACAGCTGTAAAAGCCAGGTTTTAGTTGGAAATACTCCTTTCCAAGGGATGTGGATGTATGTGTTGATTTACACAACTGCACAGAACTGTATAAGAGGAATTAAAACATCTCCTCATGTAGTGGAAGTGAACTCAACAAGAACTTGAAAAACATCTCTCTCACCTGAATCATGAGGAAGACGGGGCAGAAATGCAAAAATAGATGTAGAATAGAAAGATAAAAATAGAAAAACCTGTTTTAGTGGAGAAGAAAGGGTGAAGAGGAGAAAGAGAACAGCTGTAGGGATGAGAACTTTGGGAGTCTGGAACACCTGCAGTTGTTTCACTCTGTGCCATCTTGTCTGGGTAGGCAAACACTTGGCTCTCCTCTGAATACCACATTTAGTACAGTAGCTGTGTTTTGCCACATCAATTTTTTAAGGGTATTAAAGTAATGAAGAAACATAAATCAAAGCAGCTGCAAATGATCCCCAAATGTAACATCCCCAGCTTCTATGCTTAGCACTGGGAAGCTTCCCAGTGTTGGCACAGGTATTGTCAGCACCTGCAGAGATACAGGAGGGAGGTGGGGGTGGAGGGAGGGGGAGATGGCATTCCTGCAAACTGAATTCCTGAAAACTGAAATGAAACAAGGACTAGAAGTGCAGAGTCTTTTCCACAGACACAGATCTACGGGTTTACTTGCCAGTGCCCTTTTTGAACTGAGGAGCCATTCTCATCCTGTTCCTCACTAACTCTTCCAGTGGTGAACACACTGTTGCTGTGACCCCTAATCTCTTAAAGGGGGTTTGGATTTCCCATGTGAGTGAGACATGTGCAATCTGGGAATTTCATGGGGCAGACATGATCTGGGTATTGGAACCATGGCAAACCCCACAGGGCAGTGCTGTGAAAGAGCCGGCAAACAAAAACTACACAATTTTCTTTTGCTGAATTCCACAGTTCTACTTAGCAAACACAACCCTAGAAGAGGCTATCAGATTGCATACTGAGATTATCCATCAAGGAAGTGAGAGAGCCTGGCCCAAAGAAAAGCCCTCACAGAACTGTCAGACTGCCTCTGGAAAGGGTGTACAGGTGGTTCAAACAAGAAGTAGGGGGAATAATAAAATGAGCTTTTCCCTCTATTTCTTTCATGTCAGGATGGATATTAACACAGAGGCAGGCAGCCCAGCAGCCAGCAGAGATGGGCCATGAGCAGCAAGAGCCTGACAGCATTAGGGAGGCACGAGCCTGCAAGCTGAAACCCCCTCTCTCTTACACCCATGAAATCAGGGATGGCTCCTGCAGCTCCCTCTCCCTCACATCCCTGCACTTGGGGGTTTCTCCATCCAAGAGCAGAAAGTGTTGTGCAAGGAGAGCAGTGCCAGCTCTGGTAAGTGCAGGATTCACCCCCAGGAGGGGCTGAAGGTTGTTCAAGGGATGGTGAGGAGCTGCTGATCCTCTCTCATGTGCACTGGGAGCAGTACAGGAGGGGAAAGCACTGCCCTCTGCTCTCTTACAAATCTGCCCATTAGAGAAGGAAAATTACCAATTTCAGATTGTTTCCTCACACTCTCCAGGACCCAAAATTCCTCCTCCTCTATTTGTAGTAATGTTCCACTTATTATAATTTGTTAATGCCACATTTGAATATCATAATACCACAAGTTCATGGCAACTGACAAAGGCACCCACTTCACATCCACTAACAGGAATGGCAGCACCTACTGCAGTCTAATCCTTCTGCTTCATTGCAGCCAAGAGAGCGTATCAAATAACCTCCCCTGGGTTTGCCATCTACCAAATGTCAAAAGCTGTATCAGAAAAAAGTCAAAGGGCACAGGTGAGATCTGCCCCTGGAATAACCTTTCACTGTGGCTTTAATGCCAGTTTGGGTAGCTGACCCCCATGAGGAATTAATTTAGGATTTACAGATTGCAATGGTCAGGGAACCCCAGGGAGCCCACAGAAGACTGTGTTCTTGTGCTCCTGGGGAGAGAGAGATTAAATTTTCTTGACTCTCAGTGAGAGTTTTCTCTTTCTCTATTTTTCATCCCTGAGATCATTGCTGCAGTTTCACACCTCCATTCTATCTCAGTGCTTGGGCTGCTGCAGCCAAGATATTTTAGACTATTACTAATTCATACTTTCTTAAGAAAAAATTGCAACTTTTTTGTTTTCAGTCTACAACAAGCAACCTGAAAAGCCTCCAGTTCTGTGATTGACGACGGATACAGCAAACAGATGTCAGAGAAGAAAACCAACTGTGTTTCTCCACAGCTGGCTTCACAGCAAAGCTGTACAGAGGAGGCAAAGCCACGGGAGTTGAGACCCATATGAAAATACTTACAGCACAAATTTTGCTCACATATCCCAGGATGTCTGCAAACAAGCAGAGCAGGACTGCACAATTAGGCAAAATAGGAATTTGGCTGCAAATATAACCCTTTAGTCAAAGCACTCCAACTCCAGCCTGTGTCTGCTGGAATAGAAGTTATCAGCCAGGGGCTTCCCCAACTCTTTACCAGGGCAATTTCTGCTTCATTTGACTTTATTACTGATTGCTCATGTTTTTTGAGAGGAAGGTTAATTCCTCAGCTTTTAATGGAGTAAGCTGTGCTGTGAGTTCAGCGGAGCTCGGCATACCCCGTCAGGTTTCTCCTCCCTGAGCAGGGATGTCCTTCCCTGGCTCTCCCAGCCCATGGAGCTCTGCAGCAGCACAACAGCTCATCTGTCCTTCCCCTCCCACAGCTGCAGCACACAGGCACGAGCTCATGATGAATTTGGGCACGGGGGCTACAGAAAATCGGCACAAAAAAATTTCAACATCAAACGCTTGGGGTTGTGAGTTCATCATCGGAGCAAAACGGCGCCCAGCTCCTCCCGGCCCTGCCACAGCCGGGGACCGGCGCATCAAACACCGCGGATGTTTCTGCTAGGACAGAAACATCTTTCCTACATTGAGACGTGATAAAAAGAGGCAATTAGACCCGAGCCAAGCAGGAGCTGCCGCACTGCATAAAGTATTGTGCTGTACCAAAGGCTGCTGATGACCAATATTAACAACTTAATGAGCTGTTAATGAGGCGCGCGTTCGGCTTTTACTTGCAGCATGAAAACATTGCAAATCATTTTAGGGAGCTTTGGACTGTCAATGGAGAATTAAAGATGTCAAATAAGCCCATCAAATCTATGTCTCAATCTGGACACTGCTTTCCAGTGCATTCGCTTAAAATTCCTTCTCCTATATGGTAGAATAACTTGCTTTGACAGCACTACGACTCCCAGACTTTGCTTCCTTCTGCCTTGACATTAGATTTCAGTCTCCAGAGAGCTGCAGGGATGTCTTTTTGACATGTTGACATTAAGGACACTTCTTCCACAGACTCACACTGGCACGGTTACTTTCTGTCTTGCCATTGTAAGAGCAGCTACTGAGCTAAGCCACCAAATCTGGAAGTCTAATTAGCAAAACCTTCACATCATCTGTAAACAGATTAAGAATATAAAATTACCCTTAAAAAATAGCCGGTTTGAGTAGGAAAGGAAGCCAAGCCTTACAGAGAAAATTCATTTCCATAACTTCCCAGCATTGTAACAATACCAGCAGCACACAAGCAGTGACTAATGCTCTGATGTGGGCACACTTTAGTTTGCTATTTTCTACTGTCCTGTCACAGCCCTGCAGGATTAGCTCCCACAGCCACATGCTATCAACACTCCTGTTACCTCCACTGGAGCTGCATTGAGGGGAACAACAAATCCAAATTGGACTTGCTGCAGACAAGCCCTTGTACTTGGAGTGAACCTGGAGAAGTTTAAAATTCACCAAAAAACACTGATGGGATGTGCCCAGTGGCCAATCCCCCTCTCAGAAATTGGATGCTACTGGGATACAGATGAATTGAATTCCAGGAGGAACTGCAAAAAGGTTATTTTCCCAGACCAACTAAGAAATGTCTCACCACTTCTTGTTTACCTTTCATCTTCATACAGCTTGCCTTTCTTGCTCTGCTCTGACTTTACTCTTTTAGCACGTTGTTGGAGAACAAGGCTTGCACCTTTAACTCCAAGCTGACAGGAGACCTTCTCAGAGAGAAAGACACTGGGGACAGGATGGCAACCCAGTGTCACTCCTAGAGCAAGGCATTCCCAGAATGACAGGATAAAAGCTCATCCAGAACTGAGCATCACATCGGAACAGCTATGCACGTTCTTTAAATTTAAAGGGAAGGGGAAAGAACAACCGATTTCAAACACCCTGCCATCCCCCAAAGGTAGCCTCTTGCTGATGTCCAGAGCTATCAGCAAAAAAGGCAAACATCCTTTTATTTCAAAGGCTTGGTGCTTTTAAAGCACCAAAGTTGCCCTTTGTTTAATGTTTGAGCATGTGAAACCAAGAATTCATTTACCATTCCATTCCCCAATAGCTTCCCTCCATCCCTTTTTATTTATCGAGGGAAGATACCGTCCCCAAGGCTGACAGGTTTCAGACTACTGCAATGTGAAATGGCCATGATAATCCTTCTCTTCCCTTCTCCAGTGGCATCTGGGATGGCAGTGCCCACCCAGCTCTTGCAGCTGTGCCAGCAGCAGCGTGCTGCTATCTGCAGAGGCACAGCCAGCCCTCGTGTGCCACCGAGATAGGAGCGCACAGCCAGGGGCTGCACAGGGCACAGGCTGCCAGCTCGGATGTGCTGGAATCCTGTCATTCCTCCCCAGCCTGAGACCAAGGAGGCACAGGGGACTCCACACAGCATCTCCTCTGCTCTTTGGGGCAGGGCAGGAGATAAAGCTGCTGTGCTGTAAGAGAAAAGGGGGGCCCAGACAGCGCTGAGGGACCCCCTTCTCCAGAAAGGGACAGAGGTGACACCACCGGGGGAAGCTGGAGTGCACATGTAAAAGAGCAAAGCCTGAAGGAAGAGATTAAAGCACCCAAGGGCAAAGGAGCCTTGTCCTGCCAACCTTCCTTGCCTTCAGCACAAAGGGATGTTGCCCCAGCACAGATAACCAGGTAAGAAGGGACAAGAGCTCTGTTCTGGAAGCAGATTCTAAAGGGAAGCCAAGTACTTGGAGTCAAGTCTTTGCTTCCTTACACAGGTTCTTTGTCCTCAGTGTAGCCTTTTCTGTCTACACTCTCCCAGTGTAGCCTTTTCTGTCCCAAACCTATTTCACTATTTTTAGTCTTGGAGTTTTCCAGGTGGTTTCTGTTTCTAGCCTGCAAAATGCTGGAGATGGCCAGGCAGCTCCAAGTGCTTCCCCTGACATTACTGGCAGAGCAGATCTTCCTGTGCCAGCTACGGGTGAATTAAATAAAATTTGTGAGGTCCAGGAACACCTGTGGAGCTGCAGGCAGGAGGGCAGATGAGAATAATTGCACATAACAGGAAGAAATTTGGTTTGGTGTCTGCTAGCTTTGCACTAAGAGGTGGATTCAGCTTTTGAAGGCAGAGGTAAGATGCAGACATCACTGTTCCATTCCTGCTCTTTTCCAAGCTACAGTTCCACTTGGAAGAAAATGAGAGAGCCAGGTAATGTTCTCTGAAAAACGATGGTACAACTAAAGTGGCATTTCAATGGAGGACTACTAAACAAAGGGATTTGTCTCCCAGCTCTTTTTACTCCTTGCCTTTCCCATTACAGAACCAGCTCTCAGAGATCATCATTAAACAGAACAACAACAACAACCCGGCCTCATCAGTTCTTGTGAATTCTGAAGGTCACCAATGTCACCATCAGTTAAAATGACACACATCACTCCCCTCTTCACACAAATGGATTTACAACCTGTTTAAAGGCTGATGTCTCTCGAAGCACTTCACCCCTTCTGCCACCCCCTCTCTGCACACACTCACTCTACTCCAGCAACAGCTGCTGGAAGAAATGATGAATTTCATTACTTTTCATCCACAACAGCTTTGCAGTATATGGGAGAAGCACTGAAGGCTGCAGGCTCGTTAGCACAGGATTTGTATTGCCACATTTTACTTTATTCACCTTCCCAAATTAGGTGAAGCACGCCTGGCCCAAACCTGTGATTTCTGTTTAATTAAAATGCAGGTAGTGGAGTCTCCCGAACTCCAGAGCCCCCCACACAATCAGGTGGTGACAGCAACCTGGTAGAATAATGCTCTTGATATAGTGGCTGCTCTAACAGAGTCTTAATTTCAGTGGAGCAGAACAGCACCTCTGGTAGCAGCTGCGTTTGGGGCTGGGATGAATATCAGTAGCCAGCCTCTGCTGAACACTCCCTGCCTCCCCAATCAGAGCCAGCATCCCTGACAGCTGAACTGTTAAATGAATTAACAAGGCAAAAAGGGGGCTTGCCAGCGGGGCTGCGACTCCCTTCCTAATTTCTGCAAGTGGTGGCTTTCAATTTTTCTGTCATTTGTCAGGAGATGCTCATGATTCTCTAATGAGCAGGGCAGAACTGCAGCCAGCTCTAAAAAGGCAGAGTTAGAGGATCTTCTGGGCCTTGGAGGAGAGGGATGCAGATGCTTGAGGCAGGTGGGGGAAGGACACGGGCTCTGCTCAGGCTGAACAGGCAGCACATCCTTCCCAGCTGTGCTCAGCTCAAGGACTCCCAGCCCACTCTCCCATCTTGGGGAAGAACTGCTCTCCACACCAGCGAGTTTTGCCAATATCCAGGCAGAACTCAAAAGGAAGCCTTTGATCTTATGGGCTACCCAAAAAAGGGAAAGCATTTTCTTTACCTGTAGGATAAAATAAAAAAAAAAAACACCATCAAAAAACCACCAAAAAGATCCAAACCACTGGCATCCAGCTTTCCTGTTCACCATGCAAGTTGGGCTACAGAGGCCTTTTACTCATGGCTGGCCCATTGTTCTCCTCCAGAATTTCCCCCTGCCCATCAGCCAGAGGCAGGGAAGACCTGCTTAGGCTGCCCAAGGGGGCAGTTGGCTGCAGCACAGCTCAAGAGCACTCCAGGGCTGGAGAGAAACTCCCCATTTGGGTATATTTGCTCATTTAATTGGCAAAACTTGAGGAAGGTTGGTTTTAGTAGCTTTTTTCCCCCCCAAGCTTTTCAGGTGGTTCCATTACCTACTGGAACTTTTACTGTAAAACCCAGGTTTGATCACAGAGAAGTTTTCAAATCTAACAGGGGAGAGCACAAGAGGAAAGGAAGGAATCACAGACACTCCTCCTTCTGCACCACTCTGTAGAAGCTGAACAGCACAACCACCAGCAACACGAACACCCAACAGAAATAGGTGTTTTGACTGAGCTGGCCTAAGCCCAGCACATTTCCCCAAAGGCACAAAGGCCATTTTTATCCCTTTTTATGAGCCAGAGAGGAATGTTCTCCCCTCTCCCAGAGTTACTGCAATGCTTAGGGCAGAACCAGGCCCCATTTAACGGCACTGAGACAAGAGTTACCTGAGAGCTTCAGCCCAGGGACTGGCCACCTTCACTCACGCTGTGCCCAGTGCTGTGCATGTGTCAGCACTTGTTTATTGGGAAGCTTTTCTCTGTTTTTAACCTGAGTGCCCCATTGCTGGAGCTCAGCAGACTCATTTTTTTCCAGCTTGCTGCTTAACTGCCTTTACCGTGGGTAAGAACATTGAGCAAACAATAACAGCAAAAACCTTGTATTTCCACAGCACACTTTAACTCAAAGGTGTCACAAATCAATTTAAAACTTAAATTGCAATACCATCTCCAATCACTTTACTCACAGTATAAATCACAGCCAGTTCTGGAGGTGGAAGAGGCAGTTATATAACAAAGTGTAATAACTTCACACAACAAGAGTGAAAATCGGCAGGAAGATCCTACATTCATCATCTCTGCTGTGTGAACCTGGACGGTCCCTTTCCAGAGGTAAATCCAGGAACTCTAACACAACAGCCAAGTCACACACTGCAACTTCAGACACAGCAGCCCTGCCTGGGAAAGGAGGCCTCCTGGATAGCACAGAATCATGGAATGGTTTGAGTTGGAAGGGATCTTAAAGCTCATCTAATTCCAGCCCCGCTTCCTTCAGACACTCAGGGGTCCTGTAATTATCTCAGTGTCCTCCCAAGTCTGTCTCCTTCCACTGCCTTGTTCCCTGAGTTATGATAGCAAGATCTGGACTGTGGGATTAAAAGACACAGTATAACAGCATTTCCTTGTTTTCCCCAGCTGATTTCCCATGCTGTGTACATGTGTATAAGTGCATGTGCTGGCAACATTTGCAGTAGGGAGATACTTAGCTCGGAAACAAAAATGTATTTTGAATCCAGATACAGTTGGCTCCACCTGGGACTTCCTTTGCTGCAGTTGCAGAAGTAAGCTGGAGCAGAAGCAAACTAGAAAAAAATGTAAATATTGCCAGCTGTCTCTCCAGGACAACGCTGCTCTGATTAATTTATGATGTTTTCAAAGAAAGATGGTGAATGTTGCACCATATTTGAAAAGAAAAGGTTAAGCAGAGTTTAAAAAAATGCGCAGTAGTATTCTTTAAAAAATGAGCTTTGCTTAGTTTTGAGCAATAGAATGTTTAATGAGCAATAATGAAATGAATTAGTGCTGGCTTTGATAGCTCCTCCATCCCACAGCCCCGAGACACAGAACAAAGTGCAATCAGCTCCAGTGCTGGGCCAGGCAACGCGAGGGTCGAGCTGCCTCCCCTTGTTCTGAGCTTCAAACGCTGCTGCTGCAGAAATGGAGAGCAGAACTAACGAGGATTTCAGAGCCCGCCTGCCTCCCTCCAGCTGGGATCACCACAACCACAGCCCTGCTGGCAGGAGGGCAGCAGCTACTCCAATCCTGCCCTTCCCAGCTTTTCCAGGATTTCTGGGGGGGCAGACTGGCTGGGGGTTATCTGGGCTGTCACAAAGCACCCGCTCCTCAGGGCATTCACAGAAGTGTCTGCTCAACTCTTCTGTCCTCATTTCCACCTCCAGCCTTCCAGTGGGGGGAAGGATCTTTTTAAAACATTTTAAAATGATCAAAAAGGACTCAGGCACCAGATCCAGATAAGCAAAGGCCTGAACTGTGCCACTGAGCGGGGCTGGATGCAGGGACAGTCTGCACACTCCTGGGAGCACCCAAGCCCTGTCTCCAAAACCAGCACTAAACCAGACACGCATCTCCTTGCTTCAAGAACACAAAAACACAGCCAGTGTGGTGCCAGGCAATGCCTCTACACAGAGAGTTATAAAATAAAAGGATCAGCTTTCTGAGTCTCCCTTGTTTTGTAGTTTTGTTTCTTTTCCCTTGTGACTTTCCTGTGCTCCACTTTTCACTTCTTTAACTCGAGTCAATTTTTCCCTCAAGCTAATTTGGTATGAACAGTCATCCTCCTGCAACTCCAAAAATATTTTCTTTTCTTTCTTTCAAATGTCCTTTCTTCCCTCCTTCCTGCAGACCAGCTGGTTTTCCAATGGCAAGAAACTGCCAGTGCCTATTCCAGGAGAGTGGGCAACAAAAAACTGTCAGCAGTAATGACTGGGGAATTTTTCAAATAATGCCTTTCCTGGACAATTATTGAGCATTATCTGGAAAAAGAAATCAACTGATTTTCTTTTCACCTACCTGCTTCACCCACAAACACTTCCACTGGTGTGCTGGTAGGGCTCTCACCAATGACATTATATGCTGTCATTAGTACTTCATATCTCTTGTATTTCTTCAATTCTGAAAAGGTAAAATATTACGTATTAATATTATATATTATGATTTATACTGTATTACAGCTATCTTTTAGACTCCAACACCTCTTTATCTCCAGACTTGTCTTTCAGAATAGAGCAGTGGCAATAGAACACTACAATAGTGCAATGTCTACTTCAAGCCTTCCTGAATTCACACATCACAACAGTATTTGCATCATTTTGAAAGACATTTGTGATGAAATGGCAGGATTTTCCAGAGTTTCCTCACAGTGACACTCCAGTGAGAGGAATAATAATTTCCCTCTATTTCTTATGGATAGCTAACCAGAGGAACATCTCTAGGTCATTTTTAAGTACAGAAAATGGCAGGATTTGGCTTTGAATGTCACCATAAGGTCTCATTTTGACCTGCACTGGTAGGGAAGAGCCTGGCAAGCATTTGCCTGATCCCTGGGATGCTGATTTAGGGTGGGCCATTTGGGAACTGCACTGCTCTAGAACAGCTGAAGCAGGTGCACAGGGAGATCTGCAGTGGGGAATCTGGACCATTCCAGGTCCTCCACAGGGATGTTCTCCTCCAACGTGACCACAGCCCGACCATCAATCACAACCAGAAAAGAGAATTTGAAGGCTGGACTCCATTTGGACACCAGGCAACAAATTTCTTTGCTGACACAGAGAAACTACTCTGACAGATGAGGCGGGAGAGTGAGAGAAGCGTGAAAAAATCTAAAAACCCCAATTGTTTGTGGGTAATTAACAGATGCAACGAGGGTGGAGCAGAATCACATCAACGTCATTGAGGGAGGCAGCGCCTGAGTAGTTTCAGATTTTGCATTTTCAGGATGAAAGAATCAATCCTAACAGATAAATTTATCATCTACAATACTTAACAGGGAAATTAGAGTAAGAGAGCAATCAATAATATAAATTGCCCTATTTAAATGAGCATTGAATTAAGACACGCATGGCCAGAGGTCCAAATTTCTCCCTTTGCCAATAATTTTCCCTGCTATCTATGAATCAGAGTCCCCTTAACACAGGGCTGACAGTGTGCCATTGGTTTGGTATGGTTCAAAAAGTCTAATTAAGCAAGTTTGTCTAATTTCAGTGTCCCAGAACTGTTTATAAGTGTTGTGCTCCAATATCTGACTGTGACTTCAGCATCATTCCCCAGTCTCTGGCATAATGTAAATTATACCTAATATATCCCCAATTTTTTAAATGTCATGTCACTAAATTTGGATGGACTGCAAAAGATGGAGCAAGCAAATCAGAAATAACAGTGCTGAGTTCATAAACAAACAATAGCAAGATACACACGTATAGTACTGGGCAGCTTGCACGGGGAAACTGTTTTTTCTGCCATGAGAAGTCACAAGGGAGATTTTAGTGTTAACTGGATGTGGAAGAAAATGGAACACGAGAGTTCATGCATGCAACTTTCAGTGGGGATCAGGCTTCATTTTTTCTTTTTTTTAGTCCATCACAATCTGTGACTCAAAAGCCTTGGGCAAAACCTATCTAGTGAACCATCAGCACCACAAAGCAACTTGCCTTTTAACTCTGTCGAATGTTATTTTATTCATTTCCAATTGAAAACACCTCTGGAGATGCACATAAATTCATTGGGCCCTTTCTAAATTGGCCTTGTACTCCATGGAATGCCCGAGCATCGCAATGCTTGAATCATAGGACTAATGATGTGATACAGCTAAACTCAGATGGACTGCAGAATATATAGCAAGTGAATCAAAATTCATTTAGCATCAGCAATGCTGGGTTGTTACAGTCACTAATGTTTTACCTTCCCAGCAGCCACATTTTTACAACAGCTACCTACTTGCATCATCGATGTCTCTGGGTGTAGGGGAAGCAAAAGGCTTAAAGAAAAAGATACTGGAGAAAGCCAGAGTCATTAATCTGTGTTGATTTCTGCTGGATCCACGGAGGAGAGCCACAGGAGTTTGCCCATGGTATATTTTGAACCATTACAAAGAGTCTCAACTGAAGGCAATGTGCACTTACGTGTTAATTCATACGTCGTTAATGCAGAGCTGCTGTTCACTGTCTTGAAGCTGCTTTGGGCTATTCAGGGTAAGCAAAGCAGAAAGCTTGTTACAGTGCAAGGAAATAGTTATTGCAAATGATGTACAGCAGAGGCAGAGGCAAATGAGGCAGCACACCCATACACAGTTTAAGCTTTAGGAATATACCTTGAAGGGCAATAAAATCACATCACTCTCTCGTAACACATCGAGAGCATCTCGCCCACATGGGGCTGTTTCATTTCCTCCTCAAACAGGGAGCTCACAAATACACAACACAAAGATGTTCTGGCTTTTAGATTAAATAGAACAAATGAGTAAAACTGAAATGATTTCTAGGGGCAAAAGCTCACAGTGGTGCATTACATGCTGATTTCTCGAGATGCAAAATTCAAAACCTGAAGAGCTGCAGAGTGCTGAGCTGGAAGCTGGACCACAATGTGAACACTTACATCAGGGCAGGGCCTGTTTCTTTAAGCGTGAATTTGATTTCCCTGAAATTGATTTCACTGAAAGAATTCAAGATTCCTGCTGTGAGTGAATTGTAATAATATGCTAAGCTGTGCAAAACTGTGGGTCAGTGAGGAACAGAGGTGTTCTAAGGTGAGAATTATGAGGAGAAAGGGGGAAATTTATCTTAGAATACATTTGTCTCCACCCCTTGCTCTCTCTGTCTCTTGAATCCCTGGAGAGGTGCAGCTTGTTTTTTCTCTTCTACAGTAATTAGGAATATAGCTGCAGGGCCAGACAAGAAGAGGGAAAAGACAAAACAGGTTGGTTTCACAGGCTCCCCATCTTGTGAGAGCATCCAAATTCATGATTTCATAATGTACACTGTAAGTCATTCAGTTTTTGTCTGAGAAAAACCCTTCTGCATTCCTACACCTATGAGAGCTTTGCATCTCTGTCCTGGTTCAAGCTGCTCAGTCTGAGAAGTCTCATTAGCTCTGACCACATAAGTGAGGTCAGAGTTAGGGGCTTACTTTATATTTAATGCACCTACTTATCCACACCCACATTAAAATTCACTCTTGCTTTTGTAGAAATAATTTCTATGGGTTCAGGAAAGCATAGCAGATGATATAAGATATTAAAATAGTCTCACTGAACCCTATTCTGCTGCTCTTGGAGTATTATCTTATTCTGAATATTCCAGTGACATCGAAGAGGACAAAAGCTGGTCCCTACATGAGCACATCTCATTGCTGGACTTTATTTCTCAGGCTACTGAGTGTTCACATGTCTGCCTCACATCATCTTATTCTGCCTATTCTTCTCTCTGATTTCCTTTCTAGCCTTTATCTAAAAAGCCTTTCATTTTTTTCTATTATTCCTCTCCCTCTCCACCTTCTTTCCATGTGAGCCATAAATCCCAGTGACTAAAATGGAAAGCAGGCACCTAAAAATTCTTGCTCATCTTTTCTATTTTCTTCTAAAATGTGGACAAGCACTTTGAAATTATAAAAATTCTATTTTAAAATCCTTCTCAGCTGTTTTCCTCATACTGTAAAAAGAAAAACAAAACGTCAATTATAAAAACTATTGAAAAAAAACAGCAAGAAGGGAAAAAGTTGCCAGCTGAGGAAAATGAAGTGCCTCCTGTTTGAAGACAGAACAAAGTGTACCAGGGTAATTATCAAGTGGAGGTAGGGGAAGCAGAAAATCAGAGTGTACGTGGGGGACAGACCAACAATTCCAGCATGCTGGCAGAGATCAGCACAGACCATTACAATGCTGATCACACTCAAGTCACTTGCATTTTTCAGCATCTTCAGACTGATTGTGTAAAACCTGAATTATTCCCAGCTCTCTTAGACTTACATTTTATTTCCACGGGGTAAGAGGGGTGTGCAGTGCCTGGTGTAATGACAGATTACCATGGTGGGATATTTTAAGGCCCAAGGCTTACGTGTGAGCTCTGCTCTCAGGGCTGAGGGGTTCTGGATGGTTTTGGATTCCGTGCCAGCTCCGGTGTCGTAGTCCAGCTCGCGGTAGTAGATGCGATATCCCAGCAGGAGCCCGTTCACGCTCTCCATCTTGGGGGGCTGCAAAACACCCACGGGAAGAACAGGCTGGTTATGATGGGCATGGATACACACATCCTGATCACAGGACAATCTTCAGTTGGCATTATTGTACTGAAATACTGATGATCAAATAAAAAGGAAAATAAAAAGGAATAATAAAAATTGTTCTGGCTTTGATTAGGAAGACAAAACTAGGTCTAATGACAACTTCATAGAGGCATTTAGAGAGAAGTTACAGTGTGATGGGCTCTGGGGTGGGCACAGAGGAGAACCCAAGGGCTCCTCCATAACAGCTCAGAGCAGTCTGGCACATACAGCCATGGGATGGCTCAAATATGAGTTTTTTTCTTTCAGTATCATATTGGGAGATGATCAAGGACAAAACATCTCAGCAAGGCTTCTCCAGCAGCCCCTCACATCCTCCTTCAGCTACAGATACACAGCTGGCACACTGGAAAGGAGATTTGTATCTGGGTGGCTTGCTTAGGTAGAGACAAAGGGATTCCTTATGTTTTGAAAAAAATTACTTTCCTGAGTCTAATGCAGGATAAGAAATGCAGAGAAGAGATGCCTTCAGCCATTTACCTTCTAAAGATTCTTTAACTGAAATTTAAGGGGTTGAAAGTATAAATGAAAAGGGTTTTAATGATAATCTTGCCTTTAATCCAGAAAAATCCCTACCAGCCTTGAGAACTTTACTAAGGAAAAGCATTGTGTAAAAATTAACTGCTGGTGTGAAACACTGTCACAATAGAAGGTAATGCCTCATGTAACTTTAATGAAGAAAGTAAGGACATCTCGACAGAAATGAGGAAGATCTTTGGTAATTCTGCTTCCAGAAATGACATGAATTTTCCATTACTACATTACAATGGCAAGAGGTAGAGAGAACTGTCCTGTCTCAGTGCCAAGGACCTTGCTTTGGGTGAGGGCTGAAGGAATTAAGTAGAAAGACTGCATTTCATGGAAACCAAAAAAAGAAAATTACATGAACCAGAGCATAAGGAAACTACACCTGCTCCAGGAGGAAGCTGCCTTCTTTTGCAGCTGTCCTGCACAGAGCCTGCTGAAAGCAACCCAAACCCGCCCAAGATTTCACTTGCTCTGCCTGGGTGGAGATATCTTATTCATCATTTCATGCTCATCATGGTGCTCCATCCTCTGGCAAAGCTCTGACCACCTTTCACAGTTATTTGGGATCTGAGTGGAGAACAATGCTGTGGGTACAGGATTGTGAGGGACCTTGAGGATCATCAGGGCTGGGAGGTCCCCGTGTGGAACCCCACCTGCTGAAAGCTTCTCTCACAGACAGAACAACCTCCAGAAACCAGAACAACCAGAAATGGAGCTGATTCTTCAGCCTCCCAGTATTCCTGATGGAAGCTGTTCCCAGCCTCACCACTCGGGTGGTTAGAAACATTCATTTAATTTCTAATCTAAATAATTCATAACCAGTTTCTACCCATTTGTTCCTGTGCTAACATTGCCTTTTGGGTTAAATTGTTCTTCTCCCTGTGGGGTGTTTACTCCTGTGATGTATTTTAGAAAGGGCAATCATATTCCCTCTACGACCGCATTTTACAAGGCAAATAAATCAAGCTCTCGTACAACAGCTTTTCCCAGTCTCAGGCTGAGAGCCCCTTGTCCAAGGGACCAAGAAAATAGACCAAATAAAGTGCCAGGTTCCTCTAGGGCTGCCCTGTGATGTTACTGCTCATGGACCAGCTGAAACACTCTCCTGTGCAAGGGGATGAGATGGGGTTACTGGAAATTATCAGTATCTCTTTTTTCTTTTCCAATCTTCTGACTTTTTGTTTTCTGTATTACACTGAAGTTACTTTAGCCCTGATGGTGCCCTTGCAGAGAAGGGCTCCACAGCACAGCAGTGTCCTTGCCTACCTATTTTGATTTTTCCTATTAATTAAGGCTTTTCCTATTTTAATTACTAACAAACATTTTTTTTAAATTTAGGAGAAAAAAAAAGTCAAAGTGGAATATCCTGCAGAAGTCTAAAAGAAAACCCTGCTGAAGCTGAGGAGGAGACTGTGACTCCCTGCTTTGCCATGTAACTGCCTTACAAGTAAAGCTTTATTTCGCATTGTGACTCAACACTGATGTTATTGTTTTCATATAAAACAATATATAAAAAGAAAACATTGCTTTCTTATGCTATCATGTGATTCTCCATCTTTTCCTTCCTTGAGATTTAGGACAGGAAAGCTCAGAAAATAAATAGCTTGCAAACTGTCTCTCTTTTTGCCATGGAAATGATGTTTTTTTCCTGGAAAGGGTACTCTGCTAAAAGGTCAGGTCTTCCCCTTCCTATCTGTCTTCTGTGGACAAAACTCTGCTTTTGATGTAATGGATTATTTAGGATTTTGTAGAAAGGCCTGGGGGATCTGCTGAAATAGGTAAAATGGTTATGAGTGGCAGCCCATAATGTTGTACAGAAGTAAGAGAAACATCTTTGTGCTGTTTCTAAAGAGAAATAAATAAATAAAGACTGAAATGTAAGTTTGAGTAATTGTTATCTCTAAGGTAGAAGCAGAACAGTACATGATCCTGATGTTAAGTGTAACATCCTCCAGAACATTTGAAATAACCCTGCATTATTGATACAACAGACCTCACTGGAAATTACTTATTTTCTTCCTCCTTTAAATTTAAAAATAATGGACTGATTGGACCAAGCAGCTGAAAGCCCAGATAGTGCATCGAGAATTTGTTTTGTGAATTATTAACACAGCTCAAAGTTAAAAATTTAGCTTTGCTTGGAAATCCACTCTCCCATTTAGCTCGACTGCTGTTTTCAGTTTACATTATTTCTTAGACACTGCTGTGAAACTTCCTCTTAATTGGAGGCTATTGTGGGACTTCAAGATTTTTGTTTATTTGAAAAATATAGCGCGGTTGAATTACCAGGACCTATTAATATACATGTGGTAATGGCATATAATCGCCCACAACTCCCTTGAGATGGCTCTGGCACAACAACCCCATTTCACTTTCATGAAATGAAAAGCATCCAATTACCTAAACAACCACCTATTTCACATTAACTACACACCAGTAATCAGTCAGCTGGGGGAACGGGTATTTCTGTGGTCCATCGTGCCTCACATCCTCTTTGTCCTCTCTTTCTGCTCATTTTTCCCCTTTGCTGGGGGCTCTTGTTGTAGGTGGGGAGGCAGATTTGCATCTCTCCGTAATTCCTCTGGCAAAACTGCTCAGCATCTCTCCTATTTGCTCAGGATGCTGTAAGCAACTCTGCAGCTCAGGATTCTCCTGTGTGAGCTGGGCCAGGCACCCAGCAGCACAGTCAGGCAGATTTTCAAGTGCTGCTGCACACCAATAAACACACCCTCATCCATATATTTTTCTTCCAAAAATGCAAGGAGTCCCATCTGTACTGTAAAATGCGTATGTACATTTTTCACTATAATGCAATGTGTCCAAAGTCATCCTTATGATGTTTGGGGGGCATTGTCTGGGGAGCAGGGCGGGCAGAGGCTCTCCAGGATGGGTTGTGGATAATGTGCAGTGCCCCACTGGGGTCCCTCTATTAATGCCCACTCTGCAAAAAGAAACCTCAGGCACTGGATCACAAAATGTTCCTGCATCTCCCAGGAGGTCAGGATTGAGAGATAAAGGAAGGCAGAGGAAATGCCAATATAAAATGCAGACTTGACACAAATACTTCCCCATCCAACCCAGAGAGACTGCAGAGAGCTCAAACTTCCTTTCTTTTCTCTGAAGAAACTCAATGTTTCCCTCTCAAAGAGTCAAGAGGGCATGTGGAGCTCCTCAGAGGTATGAATGGGATCTCAGGCACTGATCTCAGGCTTCTGATCGTTCCAGCAGCAGGAGGAGGCTGTGCACAACGTGAGCTTTTGATTACCTGATCTTACCAACACCATCTCTGTGGAGTATTTTCTGTGTAAAGATGCACAACCATGGAGAGCAATGAAAGGGCAGAAGAATCTGACAAGAAACAATCTCGGACATGGCTACAGGCACTCCTTTACCAGTGCCCCAGTGAGGCACAAAGTGAAAGCAACTGACAGGAATCTCCATTCATCACTAAAATTTATGCTAGATCAGGTAAATAAGGAAGTAGCTGCAGTCCTTCAATGTTAGTACAATACCTCCAGCTCAAGAAAATGTCCCTGGCAATGTACCCTTAAATTCAACAAGTCAAAGCAACCAAAAAATTGTTCACAGGAACATCAGAATTTTTCATTTACCTACCTGCCACTGCACAAGGACAGAGGAAGTCGTGTGGGGAGTTACTAACACAGAGCTGGGTGGTTCATCTGGAACTAAACAAGAGAAAAGGAAAACAAAAGCAGTTACAGCAAGAGGGTGGAAAAGGGACAGCTTTTCTTTCATTCATCAAGTTCTTTTTCTTCACTGCAGAAGGAAATCTAGCCCAACTGCTTCATGGTGGGTCCAAAAGCAGCATGGTGGATGTGGATGCTGCAGCCCAGGGAGAAGCCAGGCTCTCCTTTTACAAACTCTGCTCTACCTGGGGCCTTGGCAGCTTGGGCACAGCAAGAAAAGCTCAAGGCATAAACCTGGAGGAAGCTGCAGCAGCCAGCTGCTCACAGAGCACCAGATGCCCATCTGTAAGGAAGTTAAACCGGCTGTGTGCTGGCTCCAAAGGGTGAGAAAACTGCACCCTGAAAAATTCAGGAGATTTTTTGCCACCTTTGGGGCAAGCCTGCCTTGAATTCAGGAGTTTGTGTCACATAGCCACACATTATTTTAGTCAGGACAGCTCGATTTACCACAGGTTAACCCTTTCCTGTGCCCATGGCACTCCCAGACACCACACAGCAGCTCAAAGACACCAAGCAAAGGCTTATCGGGAGCTCACAGCTCTCCACAGTGCAATGCTCAAGTGGCAGCACTAGGGATGCTCAGCAGAATAAATGCTCAGTTTGTTGAGGAGGTGAGAAGCTTTCACAGATTTTCCCCAGCTGTGTTGTGAGGAGGCCAAGCACAGCTCTGGATCCACTGTAGCTAAATTCAAAGAGAACTTAAAATGAAATTTTAAATTCCAAACCAGTGAGTCAGTGCTGCCTCATTAGCACCTGTTACAGGCTGCACTGACCCTGCTGCTGCTGTGCAGGAAGGTGGAGAGTCAGGATGCCTTTAAGGGGCTGCTTAGCACATTGGTCAGGTACTAAATGGGTTCCTGTTTAACATCCCACATCCCTGAGCTCTGTCCTCTCTCTGGTCTTCTGATTTCAAGATCACATTCCCTGGCAAAATGGCTTTCTATTATATGTCAGTGTAATTTCTAACTCATCACTCCTTGCAGGAAATAATTCCTAGCACTATATATATATTTATATATATGCACACACATAACCATAGAATCATTTCGGTTGGCAAAGACAGCACTTCCTAGCCCACTGCTAACTCATGTCCCAAGTGCCACATGTACATGGCTTCAAATCCCTCCAGGGATGGGGACTCCACCACTGCCCCAGGCAGCCTTAGCCAGTGCTTGAGGAACCTTACAGTGAAGGAATTTTCCCTAATATTCAATCTAAACTTCCCCTGCTGCAACCAGGCCATTTCCTTATGCCCTACCACTTCTTACTTGGGAGAAGATATTGACTCCCACCTCATAGCACCCACATATAAATGTTTATCCATGTATGTATCCCAGGATTACTCAATTTCCCAGGGTAAAAGCACATACTGATGCTTTTCCTACTTTGCAGAGTTCCTTTCTCCATTCAAGACATCAGAGCTACTTCTGCATTCAGGCATCGACTTTATACAATCAAGGAATTAGAAGCTGATCTCTAAGGCTAAAAATAAAAGCCTTGTCAATGTCATTCACAGTTTATTAGTCCTGATCTGCAGGATTAAATGCTCATGTTTCCAGGAGCTTCATACTCTTTCTTACTTATACCTCAGTAATTTTGCCATTCTGCAGACTGACGTGGATTGTGAGGGGAAAACAATTGAAGAAACTTCTTCAAATGTATGCAGGGCTCTACATTTATTTTTAATGCTCTCTTGTAAATTATTCAATTTCTGCAAAGATAATGGTTAGTGCAGAGTTTGGAAGCCAATCAAATGAAGTTTAAATCCATTTTGAGACTCCTGAAAGTATGATTCATTATCAGAGGGCACAGCAGGACACTTGAAGGCTGCCTGTTAACTCAGCCATATCTCATTGCTACCTGTGTCAACTTCCTGTGGACAAAACCGCTTTGGCTGTTGGTTTTCACTCCAGCCTCCATGGAGAACACCCTGCAGTGGCTCCAGGAGCCCTGGGGAGCCCCCAGTGTGCCTCTCCTCCTCCTCCCTTACCATCCTGCAGGGTCGTGACCGCCTCTGTCTCTGCGCTGAAGTCGCTGTCCCCGATGTCGTTGGTGGCCTTCACTCGCAGCTTGTAGGAGGTGAACGGGTTCAAGCTGTGGAATGGGGAAAACAAGGCTGAAAAGGGGATGAAATCTCCCTCCCTCATCACAGCTTGCCTCCACAGAGAACCTGCCCACTGCCCACCAGAGTCACTGAGCAGTTTGTCTCCTCTCCCCATCACCTCTTCTCTGCAGTCTCCCCTGGCTCCCACGCCTCTGCCATCAGCACCTTCCCAGATGAACCCTGCCCTGAGTTTCCAGACACACTCATTTATTGCTGAATAAATGAGACCACCAGAACACAGACCTGAAGCTGCAGCTCATGGAGCAACCCACAACTGGGGCTTGCTATCTGAGTTCTGCATGGCTGTGCAGAGCCTGGCTTTCAAGGTGCTTTGCTGAGATATCCTCCAAAGCCATCTGGGCCAGCCCATCCTCTGAGCATGGATGGGCAGGACAGGTGGGGAGGAGGCAGGAGACGTGCCCAGGGTCAGCCAGGGCCCAGCAGGCTCTGGAATTCAAGAGTGCCAGCTCCTGACTAATCCCCTACACCACACCACTTGATCAGTGCATTTTGCTCCTGCTGAATCCCAAATTAATGCCATTACTTGGATTATTTAATAAAGACTGCGACAACAGGTTCCCTGCAGCTCTTTTATCTATGTGGTGCTTTAAGATATGCAAAGAGTGATTTCCAGCTGACATAACCTTGCAAAGATGATTCTGTCTTGGCTTGGCAGGGGAGGTGAAGGGAAGGCTGCATTTGGAGTCACAGGCAGAGGTTTGAAATGCAGAGCTGTAACTTACAGGGGATTTCACTAATTAATTGGTAGTGTCTAACCATCCACTGGCAGATGGAACACTGACTACAAACCCAAGTTACTTGTAAGGAATGATTAAACAACAAGGATAATGCATTCTGATGGGCAGCACTCTCACATCCATGACTCTTCTGGACTTCCACAGGAAAGCGCTTTTAGCAAGGGGGAGAGGAAATCTCTTTCACCAGTGCCACCCTAACAGGACAGAATCACTTACCTACAGCAACTTGATTAATGTGAATCATCCTTTTTGATATTTTGTTTTCAGTCATGCCAATGTCAAGTATAAGTGACATAGATGGTTTTCTTGTTTTTGCAGGTTTTGAATGGAAAGATCCTGGCACACAACCAGTGAGCTGCCATATACTGCAGCCACTAATGCTTTTAATAACAGACCCAAAAAATCTCTCTCTGAATGCTCGGAATATCTGATTCTAAAACCTAAAGCTCACAGCCTTTTAGAAATAATCTGATTTGTACTGGCTCGTCAACAGAGGAAATGGACAGCAAAACAAGTACCTGCTCGTAGACATTCAATTACTTCTGCTGATGTTACAAGGACTTTAATTACACCAGTATTGCAGAGGATATAATGAAGCCTGAATAACAAAGTTTAAACATTCTGATGCTATCTATAAACTTCAGTATGGAAAATACAGATAAAAATGGTTCTCATTTCATCTGGAAAAGCTTATATAGAGATAATTGCAATGCAGCATTCGGAGTGGATTTTAACATCAGTCACTACTGAAAGGATTTTTAACTAGTTGTATTTTACAGAGCACTGTGTAGCTACATATGATTTAGCCTGAGTAGTGTTATCTGTGGTGTTGAGCTTCCAAGAAAGGCTTCAAAAAGAGGCACTGCAGTCCAACTTTAATTAGATTTATTGCATGACCTTCAGCAAATCTCTCAACTGCTGTTCATAACACCACCTCTAAAATGGGAGCAGCGGCCTCACTTAACCTCTCTCCCCCAAAAAGAACATGAAGCTGAGTGAGGCTTGTTTTGGTTTCCTAACTAGTGGGAAAGTGTGGGAATTTCTGTGCTAGCCTGGGATCACATGGTACCTTTCGATAAGGCAGGATGTGGCCTCGTGGCTGATGGAGGAGGAGTAGGTTTGCCAGTCCCCGTGTGGCAGCTCCCGCACTTGGACTGTGAAGTATCGGATTGGAGATGATCCATCGCTGCCAGGGACCCAGGTCAGCACCAGGCTCCGGGAGGACACGTCAGCCTGGGGGGTCATCACCTGCCTGGGAGGTGCTGGTCGCTCTGCAATCAAACCATAATTTAGCTGCTTTGAGAGGAAATTCAAAACAATGTAAAATGAGACAATCTTGTCAGATTTTAACAGTGGCAAAACCAAAGGGAATTGAATTTTTGGATTTGCCACATGAAGTATACAACCATCCCATTCCTTAACCTTCTACTGCAAGGGGGAGCAGTAAAACTGATTCTTATCTGCCTGCATCAAAGGTCACCATAGGATATAAACCTTCCTCAGAGCAGACCTCAAACTTGGGGGGGTCTTGACCTGGCCGGTTAAAGAAGAATCATCAGGACTGATAGCCAAGCAAAGCAAGGCAATCTTTAATGAAACTCAGCTGTGCTTCTGGCTGCAATTCCTCTTTTGACAGAATCTGTTTGTAAATCAGCTCCCCTTTTAACCTGTTCTTACTCCTTGGTACCAGGAACTCTGCTCCCTCTGTGCTATGCAGGGTCCCCTTCCCCCTGCTGAGGCAAGAGGAAGAGGTGGGCTGGAACAGGCTGTTGTGTGGCAGAGTCCAAGCACACAGAGCTGATGCTGAATTCCTGTACCAGGCAAGGAACCAGGAGGCATCAGCAGCTCCTGGTGCTGCTGCTTCCAAACCCCAGCCTGGAACCAGCACAGAGCTGGGGCTGGAGCTCGTGCTGCACGTCCCTTCCAGAGCTCCCCAACTCTTCCCTTCATACCCACTAACCTTGAACCTGCAAAGTCAAACCAGGCAGTGCTGAGGGAGATCTCTCCAGAGTAATTACCCTCACACCTCTGGGATGAGCAGGGAATGGCAATGCAGGTGTAAGCATGCCAGCCCCCAACTGTTTCATTACAGATCTCCTTTCCCGTCACCGCGTCTCCGCACTCCATCGATTTCAATAGAGAAACTCTATAGAGTGAGGAATAATTGTTTAATTGTTTATCATGAAGATTATTGATTCTGATTAAAATGTGTGGCATGTAATAAAGCAGAAATTGATTGGAGACACCGCAGTGACTTGCTTTTGAGAAGCAATTCAATTCAACTTCATCAGCACTTGTTTCCATAAACACACCTCTGCCTGCCTGATTCCTCACAGCTCCGTGCGGCCAGCGCTTCATTTCCCTGCCAGCCCCTACAACCATTTCCTGCATGTTTTGGCATTTCTCTGCAGCCTGCTCTCGCTGACATCAGTGCCCAAAGACTTGTAAGCTATTAGCTGGAGGAAGCCCTGGGTGCCAGCAGCCTGCGAGCAGCAGCACGACGTGAAAGGTCAGTGCCTTACACTGACAGGCGGAGACAGGGACGTGGGGTTATTCCATGCCAGGGAGGGAGAGTCATGCAGGGATTTTATACATTCTGCTGATAAGCTCTGCACTTTTGGGCAGGTCAGATCTTGCAGTCAGTCTCCCATGATTTGGTTTCTTTCTGCTGCTAATGGGAGATCTTAAAATCTCCCGTGTTGCAGGATATACTCCCTGACTGTTTGTACAAACCCATTAGTATAAAGAGTTTATTTATGGGAGTTTAGCCACAAGCAAATGCTAAGGTGAGACTGTCAGTGCAGGCTTGTAAGGCCACATGACTCTACAGACTACTTTTAATTTCTTGCTACATTTCAGTTTTTTAACTCAGTTCTGCCCTGATCACCAATGTTGACTATTCTGAAGTGTAGATTCAAAGCACTGCAGTAGAGGCTCTGGAGAATATAGCCACAATATAACTTGGGATCTATAAATCACAGGCATCACTGCAAAATGTAAAGATTTATACTGGGATTAACCAAGGAATTTACAAGGACAAGAGTGACTAATTTGGTTAATTTTCAAGAGAATTTTTGTGTCTGTCTACCTTAGTATCAAGGTCCATGAGGATATTAAAAACATCTTTATTAACAGGAATTAGATATCTTTTAATTCTAGAATATTTATTGTCATGGATACACATTTCAGGTTAATTTCTTGTTAGCAAAATAGCTGCACTGGATAAATTTCTTTATCATCCCCTTTTATAATTCTTGCTGATGTGAGAAAACACATTGTTGTCATTATACTTTATATGAGATCAGTAAACTTGTGGTTCCAAAGCACGTAGAAACCCAGCAGAGCTGTCCATCAAAAAGAGAAAGGGATCATGTTACACAGTGATTTGGGTACTCAAGATAACCCTAAAGCATTGATAGCAACAAGGGGTCACTGTTCCCACAGTGCAGCTGGGAGTTCTGCCTTGAGCTGTTGTGCATCCTTGTGCACAGTCTGGGGAAGCTCAGCACGTTTTATTGAGCAGGAGAGGCTCTGAGCTTTGAGAACTCACATTTTTTGGCATGGTGGGTTTTTTTTTTGGAAGCCTCCACATGTCAGGCTTTGAACCTCTCCTTTGACAGCAATCAGACAGGGTGGGAGAAACCTTGAGCTGATAAATCTCTTTGATGGACAGTACCTTTAGCAGAGGCACTTCCAATTTCCTAATACATCTCCAGAGGTTCTTTCTCTGAGGATTGCACTGTTATGCACTGGGAAGGCTGCACATGACCTGCAGAGCTTTGCCAGAGGAAATTTTAAACCCAACCAAACAGGCCAGGAGTAGCTGAAATGCACCTCACATGCTCTTGCTGTTGGTAGCTGAACATCAACTTCCTCTCTTCTTAGAAATGTTACAAGAAAAATAATGAGGGAAACATTGTTGGCAAATACAATGGGAGATCCTTACTCTTGCAATTAATGATGTGCAAGGTGTAGAAAGGACTTTAAACAAATGATTGCTTATAAGGAAGACAGATTTTAGGAATTAAAAGCAAATGTCATTGGTTGCGTTATAGTGCACCAAGAGCAGGCCCACAAGCACACACAGAAATTCTAACAACAGTTGAAAGATGTCTGTGGAGGTCTGGCCTGGTGACCTGCTGGAGTGTGCTCTTCTCTGAACTGTGACTTTTATAAGGCATGGGAGTTGTATGGTTCTAGATTTTGAGGGAGAATTTTACTCAAAAAATATCAATATCCAGACATAGCACAAAACCCAGAGGTGCTGGTAGAGTTATCCTGGCTTGTTTTGATTTTGCCAGCTCAAGAGACCAGATACATTCTTTGCAGAGGAACATGGCCTATGTGCAAGACCAGGGAAAAACCCACGCTCTGGTCCTCCACCAATATCCAGCAGTATATTCTCTTTTAGCTCTGAATAAAAAAAAAAAAAATTAAAAATCTTCCTGCACAAGTAGAAAATGCAAATTTTTTAACTGAAGCTCTATAGATCAGTTCTAAAACTGGAGGAATGAGCAGTTCCTTGAGTCAAAGCATTAAAAACAAGCAGTGATGCAGAGCAGATCCTGTAATACCTTACACGTCTTTCACATTTTGGTACATTTGGTATCAAAGCATCTGGTTTCATTTACACACACATATAAATGCCACCTTCTAGATTCCCTTCAGAGCAGAATTAGCCTGGAGAGTCAGGATGCAAACAGCCATTTAATGGCTGATGCAAGAAGCAGAAAAAGTCTGGGCAATCCAGATGCAAAGGCTCTGCTGGAGCGTGTGGCAGCGAAAGGCCAGAGTAATTACAAACACATTAGGTCAGGGCTGAGGCACAATGGAGGAGCTGTGGAGAAATTCTGCAACACCACTGCCTCTCATTTTGCGTTCCCTAATCAATATAATTCATCCATCACTTACTTTCTTAAGATTGCAATCTTTCTAGAAAACGAGAGAGCTAAAAAAAAAAAAAAAAAGAAACCCATCTGACTGCAAAAAGAGGCTGCACATGGCCAATATAGCAGCTGATGGAAAAATCAATTCCAACAGCCCGGCAGGTTAGAAGAACTGTGTCTCATAAAAGTCTGCCTTGCTTTCTCAAATCATGATGCTGCCATGGACTGGGGCAGGTTTATGGGGTGAGAAGGAGGAGGTGCAGCCTGCTATTAAAATCCCCCAAAGCGCAGTGCAGGCTCCAGGACAGGCACAGAAATTCCCTGAACCCACGGCTCGCAAGCATTACCTCGTTTCTCAGTGGTTATCACCGTGGCTTCCAGAGGCTCCCCCCAGCCCTGCCTGGTCTTGGCAGATGTCCTGAAGATGTAGGCTGACTCTGGGCTCAGGTCTGTAGCCGTGAACTGCCGGACTGTGGAGCCAACCTCCACCGTGGTGAACTTGTTGGGGCTGCTGCTGGCCAGGCGGTAGGCGACCTGGTACCCTGCAGGCAGAGAGGGGAAAAGGCTCAGCTGGCTTCTCCAGCAGGGACAAAAGAGCACCAGCACTATTAGTTTATCCTAATTGCATGCTTATCTGAAGGGAGAAAAGTAATTTACTGCCTTTGGTGTTATACAACTCTGCTTCTTGGCAGATGCCACACACCTTACAAAGGAAATCACTCGCACACGAGGCTCTGCTGGATACAACTGCCATGAAACTGAGCTCACTTTCCATTCCTTAGGCCAACAAGAGGCAAAACCAGTTTAATCCTTCCTGGGCATTCTAGCACCTTTTTGGAAAGCAAAGGAACAGCGTTGGTGTAATGTGTCACCTGACTGAGGTGGTTCAAAGCAACGCTCCAGTTCCAGCTTTCCAACCCATGCTCACAGGTTGTTCTGCCCTCTCCCAGTTTCAGCACTGGCTCAAATTCAAGGTTTTTCAGCTGCAGCTCCAGCAGCTAGATTGACCAAACCAAGCAGCCTTCACACTGCTCCAGTCAAAGCTTGCTCCTCCTTTCTGCAAGTGCTTTTCCCTCAGCAGTGAGTGCCAGAACTGCCAATAAAGCCACCCTCTGTCATTCAGCATTGCTGTCCTTGCCCAGAGCCTGAGGAAGGAGCCTGCAAGCTCTGTGGTCCTGCTTCATCCAGGCAGGTCTCAATAATCAATTTTGCTGATGCCTGTAAGTGATAACCCCCCTTCCACCCTGCCTGACAATCAGGAGCTCACAGTTTAGCCTGGGTTATTAATGATTCCACTGTGCAAGGAGGGTTTCCAGGGTTCTTACGCACCACTAGCGACAACTGTCCCCCAAAGAGGGTCTGCCAAATGTTCAAATCTATTCTGTAAACCCAGCAATTCAATCAGGCTCTCACTTCTGGAGCTCAATGGTAACTTCCAGTACAGCAGCTGACTTCCAAAATCAATTAATAGCAGAACTGATGTGGGGTTTTATTGCCCGAGCTGAATGTATGATTAAATGCTCCACAGACTTACACAGCCAACAAATCCAAATCAAACCAGCTGAAAACAAAACAGTCATGGCACAGTTCTGCCAACCCTCTGCTCACCCTCTGAATGACAAAAGAGGTCTGCAGCACCTGAGCCATCTCTTTCTCATGGAATTAATATCCCAGCTAGAGTTTGAACTCCCACCACATCTTGGCTGTAACAAGACCAAGGGGAGCCAAACCTGGCATGGTTCATTTGGGAAGGTCAGTGCATGAAATCTGAGGGGCTGATCTTACCTATGGCTATTAGAGAAAACCCAATGACATTTATTTCCCACTGTGAACATGCCACAATTGCCACATTGCCACTCACAGGAAAGGCCTGGAGTTCGTGCAGCCCCTGGAATCGATGCTGCTCGCGTGTGGCGCACTCTGCCACAAACAGTGGAATTTAATTGGGATACAGATGGTATTAATTTTGTTGTGCTGACTCTCACAGTGCCACTGATGATGCACCAGGGTTTCCTTGTCCTTTCTTCCCTGGCAGCTGTTTGGGGACATGGGGCAGCAGCCATGGCTGCTTCATGTGGAACAATTTGCACTGACACCTCAAGGAGTGACCCAGCTTTTCCGAGCACTCGTGGCTTCAGTCCCAGCTCCTCCAGGCTGTGGTTGGTTTAATCCTACAGGAACATTTCCACAGCTGGGTGAAGAGCTTTAGACTTCTTCAAAGGCTGGCAATAATGTCCTATGAGGAGTGCCTGAGGACTTTGGGCTCGTCTTGTCTGGAGGGGTGACCACACAGCTCCTTGAGGAGGGGGTGTGGAGAGGGAGGTGCTGATCTACCAGGGTGGCAAAACACTGGTACAGAGGTGGTGGCTGTCCCATCCTTGGAAATACTCCAGGTTAGGTTAGACATGGCTCAGAACAACCTTTATTAGTTGAGAATGTCCCTGCCCTGCCCATGACAGGGGGGTTGAACCAGATGGCTTCCAAGGACTGCTGCTAACCCACACTATCCAGGTGCTATGATCTCCCTGGTTGGGACACATGGGAATGGCTCAAAACTGCTTCAGCCAAGGTTCAGATTGGATATGAGGAAGAATTTATTAACAGAGAGGGTGGTCAAAGCCTGGAACTGCCTTCCTGGAGAGGTGGGCAATGCCCCAAGCCTGTCTGTGTTTAAAAGCCATTTGGATGAAGCTCTTAATAATGCTGTAACTTGGTCAGCACTGAACTGGTCAGGCAGCTGGACTTAATTATTGTAATAGGTGCCTTCCAACTGGAATAGTCTGTTCTGTTCCATTCTATTCTAATCAATTAAAAAGTCTCCTGATTTTTCAGTGCTCCTGAGTATGCTTAGATCCCAGCAAAGTCTTGGGGTCTTACACTTTCAACATTTCATTTTTTCACCTGCAAATTATCTCCTTTTATCCATGGGACTAGTTTTTCCATTACTGGTCCAATATATTTTAACAAAGTATTTCTGTACCCTTAATGCCGCAATATTTTAATCTTTTTTAAAAGTCCACAGAAAGACAGAGAGCAATGGAGAGAAGGAACTGATATATATGATCTTTTTTGTTTATACTGATGTGAAGAACGCGGGAGTGAAAACCCCAGTGCAGGATCTTAACAAGGAGGAAAAAACAGTCAAAGAAAAGCACTAGGGAAATTTTTACAGAAGCAAGAAAGATGAAGGAAAAAGCAACTAAGATGGCTAAAGAAGTTTGATAAAGGGATATAAGACGCAAAGAATAAGACCTGGAGGGAAACAGAGAACATTAAAAGAATAGAAAAGTTGATTTATCCAGTTATTAAAAGATAAGTATGATATCTGGGACATATCCTTTCGAGTAATTTCCTCTCTTTTCTAAACCTTTGTAAAATATGAAGTGTAGTTAAAATGTAAGGGGGGAATAGAAAGATAACTATTTACTACTAAATGGTGGCAGTCATGCTGGAAAGCAATTACAAACACACCCAGATTAGGCCAAGGAACACATACATATCTAGGCCATTACAATATCTTACACAAGAGTGGGTCTGTGGCTAGTGAAATAATTAATTTAGCTGTGAGAAAGAGGAAATCACTTGTCAGAGCCTGTCTCTGTGACAGGCTCTGCAAACTCCCTTTCCTTGCATCCCTGTGAAAAACAGCATCAGCTTTCACTGTCCCCTCCTACATCTGCTGTTGGCTCAAAGTCTGAGGAAATATCTGTTTTCCTGGGTTTACATGACCAGAGCCATCACCTTAACAGATTTCCTAAGAAACTCAACACCTCCATAGGTCTGATTCCAAGGCAAATATCCAAGCTCTACACCTGAACTCAGCTCACTTTTATTGCTACCTACAACCTGCCTAAGAGACACCCAGTACTTAAATCTGACCCCTGCATCTCCTGTTAGACAGTTTGGGACAATGAGGATCCAGACTGGCATAAAAAGCATTACTTTTACTTTTTCTGAGTGGCACAGAAGACTCAGTAACTTAAACTACAACTTGGATAATAACTAGGGCTAATGCAAGATCAAAAAGATAAAATTATTAAGTTGATGAATTTCAGCAACAAGGGATAGGAGAAGAAAGGAAATGTTAAGTGAAATCAAACGAGGCAAATCAATAGAGGTAAATGGAAAGTGTTCAAAGAGAAATTAATGTATGCTCGAGGGCTATAACAGGCAATTGCTGCAGTGGAGGAATGAGCAGCTTCCTTTCCTTGCTAGATTATGACAATAAGATGTTGCAGATATCTGAGGAAAAAAAAAATTAAAAATCAAAGGCTATGAATGAAAGTATAACCTTTAAAAGGTGATTGGAGCAAACTTTTTGGGGAAAGGAATATTTTACAGAATGTGAAATATCTGGATGGTCAATAAGAATTCATATTATCTTCTTAACTTTTTTGCCATATAGCATTAGATCCCAAATCCCTTCTGCTATTGGGAGTGCTGCCACTAACCAGGCCAAAACAGCATTAAAAACCCTCCCGAAAAGACCAAGTCTTCAGGAGTTTATTTATTCATTAAAACTTGGCTTATTTGTCACTTCAGCATCTTTTTGAGCTTTTTGCACAAGTGCAAGCAGTTCCATGAGCTGCACATTCCCAAACTCAATAAATGGCAGCTGCCTGTTAAATGTTGGGTCACCGCAACACAGCCGCCGGATTCCCCGAAGCAAACAGGCAGCGGGAGGGTGACAACACCCCATGAATACCAAAAAGCTCTCAAGCTCATCACCATACAAAGCCCTTCAAGAAGTGACAGCACCCGTTGGTGCAGGCCACGGTGCAGCTGAGATACAAACAATTATTAATTTGTCACAGAACTCGGGGAGAGCTGAGCGATACCGCGAGGTTACGCTTGGCGCGGCGGAGCAGCAATCCAGTTTGTTGATTTTCCTGCTTATCTGTTTTAGGGCCAGCGGGTGTGCAAATGCAGCCCGGGATCAAAATAGGAATTTGCAAACATGGATTACATCCAATTTTGGTTCTAATTCTCAACGGAGTTCTTACACTTTTTTTTGTTTTTTGCAATAAGCTCCAGGTAAATGCTAAATACGAGGATACCGTGAGGAATACTAACCAGGGCCTGGGAGGACGTGGGTTAAGCTCTCGTTTTCAGGGGGAGCTCATAGCTTGAAGTGCACAAATGCACATTAATGCCTCATTTATCTTTAATAGTATTTGAAGGAACTATGTGGGTGCTGGCTGAACTGAGTGCAGGGAGGAAGACAGAATGAAACCTCAGATGGCTGGAGGAACATTCCCAGAAGGAAAAAGGGAAACATCTCACAGTCTTGCATGGTAAAATATTTAAACAAACAAACAAGTGGTTTTCCCTCTTGGTGCCTGCCAGTATTTCATCCTGCTAATCTCTCTCTGAAATGCTAGAACATGTTTTTATATAGATTACAAAAATGTTAGCTGCAAAGGTGCGTGTATGCTCAGAGGACAAGGCAGCCAGAGCAGGAACATTAGTTCAAAGACTCTGAGTATAAGCTGCTCTTGCAAAGCAAGTGGTTTTTCTTTTGAGCCCCAGGAGTAAATAGAAGGGCAGCACACAAAATTATATTCACTTATTTTTCCCAATGACTCCACTTTGCTGCACTTGACCAGAGGGTTGGAGTGGTGTTTTGGAGGTTCATTATAGTAATGAGATGTAAAAAGTGTACAGGGAAAAAATAAAACCCCAAAACTCCCCAAATTTGCAGCCTTTCCTCAGAACGCTACACACAGTTTTTATCTATTTTTGAAGCACGGTTCACTTCTTAGGAAAGATCACAGAAGTACCCAGCATGAGCAATTTTCCCTTTTTCTCTCTTTGGCAGCTAACTACTTCTTCCAGGAACCTCAGTATTTCTACCATTGAGAAAATAAAAGTGAGAACTGTGGAATAAAGACAATGGACTTCAAAGAGGTGGATGGGGGGGACTGGCAGGTAACATCCCCCTGGGAAGGAATTCTAAGGGAAAAAGGAATCCAGGTTAGCTGACCATTTTAAGACACAAAAAATATGGTACAACTATTCCAACACAGACAAAAGATGTTAAGAGGCCAATATGTTTGCATTCAGAGCTCACTAATGACCTGAAAATCAAAAGTGAATTGGACAAAAAGTTGAAACAGGACACAGGTCTACGGGAGTGTATAAATAGACAGCACAGGCATGTAGGGACAAAATCAGAACGGCCAAAGAGCAAAGTGAGTTATCACCTGAAGGGAAGGAAAGGCAATGAGAAAGATTTCATAAATACATTAGAAATCTGAGGGAGAGAAGGAGAACAGGTCAGCCAGCAGGAAGATAAAAAATGAGCACAAGAGAGGTGAGGCAGAGAGGGAAGGAAGGCTGGTACCTGCATTGCTGCATTTTCACACACAACAAGAAGTTGGTACTGACAAGATCCTCCACACAAATTAAAAGTGACAACAATGTAAGTAGGGATGCAGGCTGGAATGGAGAACAGGTTAACGAATATTTAGTTAAGCTGGATGTAATCAAGTCAGAAAGGCCTGATGAAATTTGCCCTGCAGAGATGGAGCCATCTCTGAATAATTAGCCATTCTCATCTAGGACTTGTGGACGACAGGTGACATCCCAGAACATTACAAAAGGGCAAACAGAGTACACCATCTTTTAAAAGGAGACAAGAACGACTAAAGGAATTATGGACAAATCAAACTAAAGTTCAATACACAGAAAGAACCTGGAAAAAAATATGAGTCAATATACAAGCATCCATGAGGATAATAATGTGCCAGGGAACAGCCAATATCTGTTTGATTGGAGCAAATAATAAATATCAAATAATCTGTTTTCCATTTTGACAGTGTAATTGGCCAGGTGGGAAGAGTAGATATGATCCACATTGACTTTGAGTAAGGCTTTAATATGGTTGCACACAGTCCCACCAAAAGCAAACACAATAACAGAATCTAAGAAAAACATCACACATTTTGAAATGAACGCTTAAAATACAAAATGTTGTTATCAATGATTTGCTAACAACCTGGGAGGACATAGCAAGCTCTCATGAGACCTCATGAATGAGTCTGGTCCTGTTTAATACTTTCATTAATGACCTCGCTGATGGAATTGCCAATCTGCTTGCAAACTCCAAAAATGAAACCAAGCTGTGCACACTTTAGAGGACATGAGTGTCATTTAAAGAGATCTGGGTAATGAAGAGAGATGGGCTGGAATCAGTGAGATGAAATTCAATAAAGGCATCTGCAAATTATCACACTTAAAGAGAAAAAGCTGAATGTTCTTGTGAAAGGAGGACTGGCTGACCTGGAAGTGTACTGTGGGAAAGAGCAGGAATGAACAGTGGGGCATGAGCTGACTTAGTTACAGCATCAGAGTAGTCAAGGACTGTGTGAAGTATCCTGGGATATCTTACTGGGCATGGAAGACATTAGAAACAATGGTCTACATGATAAAGATGCTAAAGATTCTTTAAGGGAGAGCTTTTCCCTTTCCTTCCACCCCTGTTTGCATGATTTTATCATCACTATAACAGCAATGAGCAAGAACCAGTTGTGGAGGGGATGCACTGCACCAAGCACTCTGCAAAGACAAAATAAAGGAGAGTTCCTACTCCACTGATCTTGCAGCAACTCCACCAAATGAGGCTGACAAAGTGCAGCAACGTGAGAGGTTGGAACACGGTTGGGGGAGCAAAATGTCTTTTGTGTTTTCTCATCACTCCTATCAAATGATATTTTTTCCTCCTTAACCACATCCTGTGACTCAAATCTCAGTCTCTGCTGAGAGCAAGTTCTAGGACACACAGTTCCTTAAAAAAAGCAACAAATCAAACCCACAAGACAACCTGGAAGCCAAACTTCCTTGAGCTGCAGAGAAACCCTGCGTGGATCCATCTCTGGCAGCTCACCACTGCCAAGCTTCACACAGACTCCTCCTCGTGCTCAGAACATCCTGCAGAGTCTGCCTTTGGATGCTGTTTGATGATTTCCCTGTGTCTTCAGATGCCAGGATCGCTTTGGTAAACTACACACCTGAGCAAACACTTTGAGTTCTTGACTCAAGATTTCAGTGCAATGCAGGATGAGATCTGTATTTAAAGCAATGCCACCTCTGCAGGAGCATTTGAAGCAGGCACCCTCCAGCCAGCAAGGAAGGCTTTAGGGAATATTGCTGGAAGCCAACATGTGAGCCTGAATGATGGCAGTGAAATTAGAAGCAGAAAGGCCTGGCAGACTGAGTACTAGATAAAAACAAAAGCTTTTGCTTCTGTTCTCAGAATTGAGACACAAATCTTTACTCACCAGCCAGAACTGCTGTAAAATGTGTTCAGCAGCAGCAGAAAACACTAAATTGCTTGGTAACTATGAGCTGCGTTAATTTTAGAGGCAGGAATAGATTCTTACATTGTAAAAGTCTTCACACTTTAAGTGCAACAGTGGCTGGTGCACATATGGCAAAGGCAACCCAAGAGCTATGAGAGCAGGAAGGTGAGAAGGCTTTCTGCAAATTCCTGTCATGCCTTGCTGCCTCTCTTTCCTTTGATGAAAGGGCAAATAGGATTTAACTCCTCATGACCTGTCAGACATATTATCTCAAGGAAGCAATAAAATGGAAGCACACATAAAACTGAAACATTGGGCGTATCTGGCAAAGGTGGGGAAAATCCAGGTCTCCAGGCAGTTTTCCCAACAGTTAGCCAAACAGGTTACCAACCCAAATGCAGATGGGAGGAGATGATATTCAGACATGGGGCCTTGAACAACACTGAATTCTGGCTCAGGAAATGTGGTGGTGTTCACAGGGGTCCCAGGACAAGGGAAGAGATGAGAATATTGACTCCATGTTTCAGAAGGCTGATTTATTATTTTATTATATATATTATATTAAAAGAAAATGATATATTAAAGCTATACTAAAGAAAGAGAGAAAGGATTTCGTCAGAAGGCTAGAAAGGAATAGAAAGGAATGATAATAAAATCTTGTAACTGGCCAGAGTCAGAGACAGCTGGACTGTGATTGGTCATTGTCGTGGTTTGACCGGAAATGGGACATCTGGGATATTTTGTTTTGCTGTGATTACCAATGGGTAATTGGAATTTAAGATGGGCACTTAGTTTGACCAGTGGGACATTTGGATCCGTCTCTTGAGACTACGAACTCAAGGGGTTAAAAGCAGGGCTCTTGGCCTTCGGAGTCCTCTTGGGATTTCCGGCGTGAAGAAGTCTCTCCCCCGGCCCAGTTGCTGGCTGGGCTCGGGGAGGGGAAAGCCACGTGGCCCATCTACGGTAGGCCCGGGTTCGGAGGAAGGGTGGCAGACCCTTGAGCGACCAGTTTATTCCCCCCCCCCCCCCCCCCCCCAGAGAATGCAGCCCGTGCTCGAACTGTATATCTTGAAACTTGATATCATGTGCCGGCAGGCAGCACGGCTGGGAGGAGAAAGGGGGGGGCAGCGGGCAGTCCGGCCGCCTGGGAGAGCTTTTAACCCTTTGGGGAATGAAGGCTTCGCAGAACATTGCCTTTCCTGGGAAAGGGACAGGAGTGGAAGATGAAGGAAGAAAATTAGGCCAGTAAGGAGGGTCTGGCAAAGGGAGAAGAGAGATGTTGAAGGAATGGAGGAAGATGGAGTGGCAGTTTTTGCTGGACTCTTTTTTGTTGTATTTCCATGGACTGTTTCCTGGTGAGGCAGAGGCTGTATTGCAGGGGGAAGCGGAGGCTCGGCGTCAAGAGAGTTTGGTTTTGAGACCCCTCGGCCCCAGGGGGTATAGAAGACATGGGGGGGGGACAGAGGTCCCAGGGATGTGACTGTACTCTACTTGGAACGAGACGAGGCATTCTTAAAAGGCCCTGAAGGCAGGCCCCTGCCCCATCCCATGCCAGGTGGTGAGAGCACCTCGGCATGGAAAGGAGATGTCACGAGATAGCAAGACTCCGGGCGGATTGCTGATTGTGACAAGAAGTCCGTGGCACAAGGAAGGACTCCGTCTATCCCTTATGAGCTGAAGATTTGATTTTTTTTTCCAAAGGGTGGTGCCAGACCGAGTGTGGATAATTTTTTGGAAATGTAAATGTGTTTGGGAATTTGGTGGGAGGAGGATAAGGAAGTGTTTCTGTGTAGTTCTCATTCTCCTTGTTTTTTTTTCCCCTGTGTGTGTGTAGGTTAGTAATTGTGTGTGTAGTTTAGTAATTGTGTGTGTAGTTTAGTTAATAAACTTCTCTTTATGTTTAAGTTGGAGCCTGCTTTGCTTATTTCCTGGCCACATCTCACAGTAGATATCAGGTAAAAGGTATATTTATGGGGGCCTTGGCTTTGCCAGGCCTAAACCATAACAGTCATCAAGTAGAAACAATCTACATGAGACCAATCAAAGATGCACCTGTTGCATTCCACAGCAGCAGATAGTTATTGTTTACATTTCATTTCTGAGGCCTCTCAGCTTCTCAGGAGAAAAATCCCAGCAAAAGTATTCTTCAGAAAATATGTCCATGACAATGAAAGCCCACAGCACAGAGCCCTGCAGACTGGTCCCCTCACCACAGCCCCTCAGCTGACAGCAGCACATTTTCTTTTCTTCAGCCAGAGATTTACTTATGTGCAAGGCAAAGGAAAAAACCCAACAGCTGTAGCTTGCTCTGATCTCCATCCCTCCACTCCCAGGCCGGGGTTTGCTGCTCTCCCTTACCCAGAATGATCCCGTTGGGCTCCTCGGGCGGCTGCCAGACGATGCGCACGGACGTCAGCCTCACCTCGGGGAACACCATCCTCACGGGGGGCCCGGGGGCTGCAAGGAACACAGAAAGCATGGAGCAAGCACTGCACACCACAGGGACCACAGCTGTGGCACCAAGGACTGCACATCACAGGGACCACAGCTTTTCTGCTCACCCCATACAGAATTACAACCTAAGCTGTAGCTCTCCGATAGTGGTTGGAAGCACCTGTGCATGTGCACAATATAATTTATTCTATATGTAAATATACATTCTGTCCATGGATAAAGGCCTCCAACACCCTCAGACACCAAACACATTAAAGACCAGTGCACCCTACACTGGATTTTTACTGCACCATGAGCTCTGAGCTCTGTAGGATTTTTCTCACTGCAGCACCACCTCTGGTGTAACTGAGAACACACTACGAAGCAAGACACCAAGCTGTCTTTACAGAGAGTTATATAGCTGAATCCATTTCATACCTGTTGGAATTCAATAATATCCCTTCCTTGTGTCATCAGCACCAGCTTTGAACTGCTTCCTGACTTTACATTTGCATTTTAAACACTGAGGTGTGAGCAGGAGAACCTGAGGCAGGTGAGAGGCACATTAACACAAATGGCGCTGACCAGCCCAGGTTCAAGAGGTGAGGAAATGCTAATTCATACATTACCATCCTTGAATTTTCCCCTTCAGCACAAATTCCACCTGCATTACTCCTGGTGATACTTTTAATTAAGTTGAGCCCAGAGGAGACACAACATATTTATGTCAGGGGTATGGAGATGGAAGAACAATTAGTTTCATTTGCCAACATGCACTTAAGCAGGGAACTGCTATAATGGGGTTATCCAAAACAAACAGTTTTAAGTATTTCTCATTACAGTCTGATATGTACATTTCATTGAGTGCTTTTCTCTCCCTGCAGAGTTCTGCTAACTGTAACTTTTCTTATTTTTCCTTTCAAAGAAAAGCCAGGTCCACACACAGGGAGTATGCTGAGAAAAAGGCTAAAAAAATGTCAGGGAGTTGTTGTCCCTGTTCCTGACCCCACATGCTCCCACTCCTTCCTCCCCTGCACTGCATGGAAAATGTGTTAAGTCAGAAGTTTGAATGTGTTTCCAGCCCAATCAAATTATCTTAATGAATTTATTTGTGTAAACCAATGTTTACTCCAGTATTACTTTGAAAAGATTTTGATGAGAGAGACTTCAACAGAAGCCTCTCACACTGATCTCAACCTATTTATTCCTGAAAAGGTGATGAAAGTAAAAGCAGTTTTAGCATCTGCAAAGCCCAAAAATATTTCAAGAATTGAACCAAATTTCTGTAGAATTCCATCAGCAGGAATGCTTCCACCACACCAGTGTGCTCAGGGAGTGCTTGCTTGGGTTCCTTCAGGAACCCAACTGCACTGGGAACCCCCTGGAAGTGCTGGAGGCAGCTGCAAAAGGAAGCTTGTAGGATCATCTTCCAAGGTCAATGCCTCATTCTTTTGGGGTTAAAAAAAAAAAAAGGAGAGTGGATTACTGAAGTTGCAAATTCCACCTCTTTGCTTCAGTCCAGTCTGACCCAGATTTGTTTATTGCTTTCAATTGCAGCACTTCTTTTTTTTTCCTAGCATGATTGAACTTCAATAGGAATTTATAATTGGTCTCTAAAATTGTCTTCAATAGAAATTATCTCCACCAAGCGACAGAGTTCAATATTAGAAGTTTTCTTCCTCTTCATTAGCTGCAGGGAAGGAGGAAAATAGGGGACACTGGTTTTCTGTGCTTTTGCCAGATTCTCAGCCCATGACCAATGGGATACTGCTGAGTTTAATACCAGGTTCAGCCAACATCCTTTGGGTTCAAAGCTGAAAAAAAAATCTCCCCAAAATCCAAATATTTGTTGCCCACACTTGCACCACTAGAAGAAATCTGCATTATAAGGTTGGATCAAATAAGATGGTTATTTTAAACCCTTAAACTCACCATCATCCTTGGTTCTCTCAGTCACTGCTGGGGAGCTGGGGACCCCATCCCCAATGCGGGTGAATGCCAGCACCTGGAGCTCGTAGAGGACAAACTTCCTCAGGCCTGAGAGCAGCACTGACTGCGTGTGGTTCCCCCTCACTGTCTGGCTCTTGGGCTCTGAGTCCAAATCCCTTGCTTTGTAAAGGATCTGCAGGATAAATGTGGATGAGACACAGAAGTTGCATGAGGAGTGGAGAGAGGGAGATTCCTCCTTATCACCCAGTACAAAATGAGATAACATTCACCAACTACCCCTTTCAAAGCCAGCACACTTCCTGTATCTTCTCCAGCTGACTTTGAACAATAAGACTATCCAGCAGGTGAATAATACATAACAAATACAAAATCATGTCCTGGTAATGCACTAAAAATCAGATGAGTGTGAAACTCCAGTTGCATACCTTGTAGCCCAGGATGAGACCATTCTGCTCAGACTCAGGAACTGCTGCCCAGGTCAGCAGGATCTGGGTTGAGCTCACAGCTTCAGCAGAGACATTCTCAGGAGGAGCAGAGGGAACTGGAACCACACAATATCACCAAAGAGCAGAAATAGGTCAGACATAGCAGAAAATTTTTTGCCATCTCCCTACCAGCCCAGGAATCTTCCAGGATCCCATAGAAGAGTATTCAGACCCAAAAGAGCTGGAATATGTTTTAGACAATCCCTTCTCTTCTTGTATTCATTCTACATCATCTTTATATTTCAGCCTGTCTCACAATTTCTTGCCAGTTCATCTCAGAAATGACAATGTTTGTAAAGAGCTAAATGTTTAATACTTATCAGTGTCTACAGACAGACAGTAAATATTGACAGCTATGAATAAATTTCAAATTCTATATATCTGCAGTAATTAGAACCAAGTTTAAATTCCTGGACTTCTCCAGAAGCCTATCCTCCAGTACTTCTTTACCATACCTTTTATTCCCTATGCCAAAACCCAGAACTCTCTCTGAATGTGAGTTTATCTTATAGCATGATCTGTTCTAACAAGAAGTTTTATGCCCCTGTGGCTTCCTATATTATCTGACAGGAAATTGTAACATCTTGTCTAGAGCTAGCAATGATTCCCCCCCTGGATAGCACTCCCACTTCAGTAAGAAGTTCTTTAACCTATGCAGCCTTTTGATGATGTGATAGCGCTCAACATTTGCAAGACATCAATTAGAGATGGATGCATTAACACCAGGAGTGTTTTCAGGGATTGATACGGTGTCAATGAGAGATGCCTATTTCATCTCAGTTGCTAAATTGGCTCTCATGAAACTGCAAACATCATTAGGACTGATGGCACAGGAACACTGTAATTTTCTCTGACTCCAGAGAAGAGCAAAGTTGCATTTTCCCATGCCATTAAAACTCAAAGTGCTGCAGAACCACACAACTGCAGCCTTTTGTAGGCAAGCTTAATAGCATGTCACGTTATGCAAGCAGGATGTGAGGCTATTTTTAAGAGTTCACATTTTATGCTGCCCTTTTGCATTTTTTCCCCATGGCATTTCCAGCATCTGAAGGGTACAATCTTTTCTAAAGCCTGCTACACCTGTCAGACCTCCAGAGAACATTCACCAAGTTATGTTACACAAGCACTTGGGGACAGTACAGCTTGATTAGGGCCTGAATATATCACAAAAAGCAGCCCAAAGCTCTGCCAAAGGAAAGCTTTCCTGGCTGTCCGAGTGAAAGAACAGATCTGCTGTTTTGGAGGCGAGCTCCTGAAGCTCCTAGCAACATGAATGAGATAATGAGTATGACACCAGAATTAATAAAAATGGAAAAATCCCACCCCCAAAACGTGGTACCCCCACCCCGGTGCACTCAAGGTTAACGGCAGAGATGGTAATTTCTGAAACAATTTCCCTGATGCTAATTATTTGGGGCATAAGAAACAGAGCACCATCACATGACACTGCAGCAGACTGAAATCCAATTTTTTCCCCCCTCCAACACAGAAGTGTCTTTTTTTTTTTAAAAAATCTTCTCCCAGATTTATCCCCCACAAGGATATAATTATGTTAAAGGAAAATAGATTGCCAGGAGCCATGAATGTCTTTGGATAGCTGCCATAACTTTATCTGTAGATCTTCACAAAGAGCTACTCCCACATGAATCACTCCTGGAGAGAGAAAGGGTGGAGGTGGGTCGCAAGAAACCAGGACGTGTAGAGGAAAGAAGCCCTTTCCAGCCACATTTATTTCTGTTTTATCTGGTTTGAGGCCTTTCAAAAGAGAAAAAGTTACTTTATTTTACAAATATTTATTTTCCTCTTTGATCAGCAGCCAGGAAGTCTCCTGAATCCATAGAAAGTAGAGAGGCTGTGCCCAGGCCAGCCCTGAGGGCATCCTGGCTTTGAGGTGAGGATGGTCACACTGCTGGTGGGGCACTGGACAGCTGACAAGGAGAGAAGGAAGTTCATTAGCTCAGACCTCTGTCAATTCCCAGTGACAGAGAAGCTGAATGCCCCCTCTCACTGGAAAGGAATCCAAGTCCAATGCCTGAATGGTAAAAATCCTTGTGTTCATTGAGCAAGCTTTAAATCTTCAGTCCTCACCTCAGTGTCGAGAATTTTGATTCTAATATGAATTCAGGAACTGCAAGTGATTTTATGGATCTTATTGTTGCCAGCCCTTTTATCAAGTAACAGACTCTGATCGACCCTTTAAGAATGAATTGAAAGGTAACCTTCATTTCTCTGACCCGTCTCCTCTCTCAGGAAGCTCTGATTCAAAGAAATTATAGTTTGCTAAGACTAATTAGTGAGTGAGGCACATAATCCCTCTTTCCTCTGCAAGCTCCCTTCTCTAATGCTGGTTTCCTTAAACTGTTGCACTGAAGACTTTGTTATAAGCTCCAAAAAGCTGAGTTCTCATTAGTAACCTGCAAGAACAGCACAGAAGCCAAGCAACAGTGTCCAAAAAAATCCCAGAGCATGAACAAAATGAACCGGAAACACTGAAACTAAACGATGAGCTAATCCAGCAAAGTGCCAGCACGGAGCACTTCACAAGATCAAACGTAGGAAATCACAGAGTTACTGGCACTTTGCACTGGAATGTCAATAACAGCTCAAGTTTTTAAGGTTATCCACTTTGGCATCTAAAATCATGCATCTTCTTTCTACATCTGACACAGCCACATCTGATGTACAGCAAATTATGTCGTTTTATGTCTCTAACTGGGCCAAGAGGAGGTTTTAATAAGCTAGTCTGTATTCTGGCTTTCTAGGAAAGCTAGAGAGTGGGATGCAGTGGTTTCTCTGCATTTTTGCAGCTCATTTAAGCTGCAATCCCTCGCTCTTTTTGAAAGCAAAAATTAAAGTGGCACATTGTATATCTGACATTGGCTAAGAAGTGCAAATTTCCAGCAAGGTTGATGGCAAAAGTAGCAGAGCTGCAGCACACATAAAATTAGGTACTGCAGGCCAAATCCTCAGCTTGTACAAATTCCCACAGTGACACTGGACCACATTTGAATTATCAAGAGATGCTCCATCACAGCACAGTAACTGCTCTGTGAAGGTCAGACTCCCAAGCACCGGGAGATTGATCCTTGCCATGGATGTGTGACCATGCTCCTACAGCAGCTCATCCTGTAAGACAAGTGTACACATTCATGTAGCTGAATATTAAGAGCACAAAATCCATTAAGGCACTGGGTTAGGTGTATCTCAGATGAATTTTTTTGAAAGCAACAGGGTCTGTATCTAAGAGGAAGCAGCCCTGCCAAGGTTGCTCTAATACATCAGATGCCTCTGCAATTTCTTGCTTTCTCTATATTGGACCTACTGTCGTTGTCAATTTATTGAGTGGAAACTGAGCTTGTTACTCTGCAGTTATTTTACACCGTAAAATTTAATGAGCTATTTAATTTCTAACATTACAAAAACATTTTGGATTGATAGAACCTGTCCTGTTTAAAAATCCTAATTCATCTCCCTCCACCTTCAGCTGCTTGCAGTCCTATCCCACATTTTCATTTTAGGAATTCTCAACTGTTTTTCAACCCAGTGTTACCAAAACCTACAGCATTATTTATTCCCTCATAGTTTCTTTGGTTTTTATTTGTTTTATATATTCAGGAGCTTCAGAAACCAGTGAGTACTTGTAATGACATGCCCCACTATTGTTGTTGGCATTTGTGCTCAGCTATCAGTGCTGTGATTGCACAAGCTAAAGCAAACAAATGCTCAAACAGAGCTTTATTTTCAATAAAGATTTTGGGCTCCAGTGATTGCACTGCCATCAGATACCATGACCTGGTTTAGTGCCTGGGCTCTACTCCTTATCTCCTTGGATGGCATAAAACATGGAACCAGGAGTTGTGCCAATGACGCACCTCATGATCCTGGCCAAGACACCTCTGGCCAGCTGTGTGGGATGGTTACAACCCCCAGCACCAGCAAACCAACTTTCCCTAAGACTCTGTGTCTATAAAACGGAGAAAGAAATATTTTGAAGTGCTTGGAGAACATAAGCGATAAATGGAATTTTTCTTATAGTTCCAAAGACGGACTTAAAAGTGCTTTGACCTTTCTCTCCAGCTTTAAATATCTTTTATTTGCATTTTAACCCCATTTGACTGTGCATACAGGTTAATTCCAGATTCCCTGAAGTGCTTTCATACAGTTTGCTGCTAAGCCAGCACATCTTGTATATTCTAAATCTAGGAAGATACAGCCAAAAGTCTGAGCCCTGACTTGCTCTATGCAAGAAATCAGATGTCAGTATCAAAGCAAACACATGGAGAAAACCAAACGAGTCCTTACGGCCCAGATCACAGCTTTGTGTTATTTTGATCCCAGGTTCTGTGTGCCTCCCACAATCAGTTTCAAGTCAACCTTCTCTTAATACTCCCAGAGAAAATGCCAGATCCACGCGTAACCTCTGATCTTTAGATGCTGAGCAAGAGCACTGCAATCCTAAGGTTTTATGAAATGACTTAATCTTAGTATTTACTACATTTCAAAAGAAGTGTTTGAAGAGCAGCGGAGAGGCGAAAGTGGAGGATGTGATATCTTTTTATTACGATACAGAACTGCTTTGTCTGGGTCGTGCTATCTCTAACTCCAGCACAAGCCTTCTTTAAAATACCTCTGGCAATCGCTTTGCAATTACTCCTTCCCAAAGAGCAACACTTCAATGGAGGGGGATGACTTTGTTTAGCTTTCTCCCTGGCTAGTTCAAAGCAGAGTTATCTGAACCAGCAGACCAAACCCTGCTGTGCCTGGTCTCGCTTCCCACCAAGGGAACACTGCGTGGTACACAGGGCACAGACATGCACACATCAGGCATGCACAGGATTAAATTCCAAAACTTCTTTAATGAAGAAAAATTGCAAAAACAACCAGGGAAAAAAAATCAGCATTGAACCTTGCACAAAGAAGTGTCATAAATAGATTTATTATTAAACTTTTCAACTGCATGTCATCCATTTTGTTGCTAACTTGCAACATAACTTTTCCATGTGCTTGTAGGGTAGGTCTGGAAATAAGTTTTGGGGAAGTCAACAGCTAGAGAGCAGCTTTTCAGTATCTACCTTCACTGCTCTCCTGAGCTAACAGTAATTTACTGTTGCCTGAGAGTGACAGCTTCCTTCTGATATTTGAAGTCTCTGTGCCTGCCTGGACAATTCAGCTCAACAATACAGCCCTGCTGCTCCAGGTCTGTGAGCAGGTTATGTCTACACAGCCTTGTACACACAATTTTGGAAGGCAGGTTTGAAAATGTGCCATCAGAAGCTCAGGTAATTATTTTATTTCTCTCTGGGTAATCAGCTCTCTAACATGACTTGTGCCTTTTAGAATTATTTGGTGCTTGAAATGAAATTTCAGGTAACCACAGCTGTGAGAAAATGTGCTTCAAGCTAAAAGCAGATGGGGAAAAGGGGAGGATTAGGGAAAATAGGGTACTGGGGAGGAAGAGGAGGCATGAGAGAGCATCTCAGCCAGAAAAGTCTTTATACAAGCTTCTCCTTGTGCTGTCCACACTGAGGCAGAAATAGGGAGAGGTTGTTCTGTTTGCTTTAAATAAAAAACCTGAAGGTTTGTGCATAAAAGCAAGGTAGGAATAAAAAAAGAGAAATAACCCTTCAAATATCTGTATGTCTTTTTGCCTGCAGTGCATCTCAAGATGGTTTTTTCGAAATTTAATTTCAGATTTCACAGTTCAGCAAGCAGAAAACCCCACCCAACACTAAAACACTGAACTAAAAAATTAAAATCTGAAGAAAAGCGCAGAAAGTGATGAATTTCTGTGCTTGGACTCACCCGACTCCCGCGTGCGGCCTCTGACGGCCTCGCTCCAGGGCCCGGCGCCGATGGCGTTGAAGGCCTGGACCTGCAGTTCGTACTCGGTCCACTCCTGCAGCTCCTCCAGCGTGCACTCCCGCGCCAGGCGGTCGGGCAGCACCTTCAGCAGCGCTGGGGAAGGCAGGTCCACGCGCCACGCCCGGATCCTGTACCCCACAGACTCGGGGTTCCCGTTGTACTGCGTGTCGGGGAGCGGCTGCCCAGGGACAGGAAACACAACAGCCCCGTCAGACACATGGCCAGAGCTGGGAACCGACCCCAGCTGCTCCTCAGGAGGGGCACAAGTAAAAAAATATACAACAAAAAACCCCAGGACCCAATGGTGATAAAACACCTGCAGAGCTTAGGACTTTCTTAATGAGCGTCACCATGAAAAATCTCAATGGGCTGCCACAATTGTCCATATTTTTGTCTCTAGGTTAAGGGACAGAGATGAGAAATAAAGAGCACAATTATTGTTCTTCATTACATAGTTCAGCTTGCCACAAGGTTCTGTTCCTGAACCCATGTGCAGCCCATAGCAAGGCAAAAATGATCAAGAGGTTGATTTTCTGGTTTATGCTTCATGATCTCTATGTTTCTGCATTGCTTGGAATTTTTCTTTTGATTTTTTTACCTTAATTTTGAGCCAAGTAGGTTTGCTCACAAAACCAAGCCCTTTGCTGTGGGTGTATCAACAGAGATGATATGAATACAATATATTTCAGAGCTTTGTGATTAATTATGGAAATGAATGATAAATTGCTGAAGCATGTGACAAATTCATTTATCGTACATTTTTTGCTTTTTTTTTACTGACTCTCTGCCTACTCATTTATCAGTAGAGATTCATTCTAGTATTCTAACTCCCCAAGCAATTTCAGAGATTAAAATATGAAATAATTAGCCTACTTCACGAAGTTTGGAGTTTTTCTGCTGTAAAACTAACTACACGATGCCACGGATGGCTGAGATTCAGTTCTGATTCACTGGGAAAGCTGGATACACATTAACATTTCACAGCTTAGAAGACTCTACCCCGCAGGCATGCAGGGCTAGAAGCGTGACCCTCATTCTGCAGGAAGGGAGGAATCCCCAGCTCCCAGGGGAAAACAGATTCACCTGCAGGTCTTGAAATAAAAGACATTAAACACTTTCAAATATTGATGTTATTAAGCATGAAAAGCGTTTATCAGGTCATTTTTAGCTGTGGCTCTTGCTTCTCCTGAACCCAGCAGTTTGACTCATGGAAAACAGGCTTTCAGGCAGCACAATCAATGTTTTAAAGACTCTTAAAACAACCTGGAATTAATTTTGATGGAAGATATGTAGGCCTGGATACAGTACCAACGTGGGCATGATATTCACACAGAAAAGCCATGACAGAATTGTGTGGGGCCTCTCAAAGGGACTGCAATGGCTCTTCTGTGGGTAGTGAGGTGACACCTTCAAGCTTCAGGTTTTGGTCTGGCAAGGTTCAGCATTAAGTGCAGTGTCCTGTTGAGAAACTCAAATGATTCCTTTCCAACAGGAGAAAAACCCTCTTGTTCCCAGCCTGATTTTGACTTGCAGCCATAATGAGTTTATGCATGGAAAAGCTAACATTTGGGCAAAAGGAAACCTGTGCTTCATCAACTTCACACCACAGTAACCCCGGTGGAAAACTCTGCCTAACAGGGGTGAAGAAAAACCATTTTGGAGCAGGTTAATTGCCAAGTAAATCCCAACGTGGCAACTCTGCAGGTAACTGAGATGGGTAAAGGGGCACAGCGATGTCAGCAATTGCCGCATCTTCGCAATTAATCATTTATCTCTGCATTTTAGCGCATAATTCCACACCGATTCAGCTAAATCTAATCTTCCCACAGGGGTGCCAGCCTCGCTGCTGCTGCACCACAGCTCTGAGAACCACAGGATGCTGCCCATGGCTGGGGTGCACCTTCTGGGGACCGTTTTGTACAGAGCAAACAACCGAGCCCTGGAAAGCGGCAAATTGGCTTGAGCGCCCCGTCCCTGCCCTATGCGTTGACCCAGACTGTGGTCCTGGAGCTCCTCAAAGCCAAGCTTTTACACACAGCCACATTCCCCTGATGAAGTGGCAGAAACAGTGGCAGTAGGCAATTTATTTGATTAATAAGGCACTTAAGGCAAGGCTCAGATTTCCGACTAGTCTGGAAAAGGAAACAATTTGGCTGTTGCTCCTCTGCGCTGAACGCGATGAGGAGGAGGAGGAGGCGCTTTGGGGAGGGCTGCCCTGGCCCTGGGGGAGCATCCCCATCTCCATCCCCACGTCCCTCGAGCTGCTCACCACCCATCGCAGCCACAGGCTGGTCTCGCTGGCCGTGCGCACGGTGACGCTGCCGGGGGCCACGTCCGGCGGCGCCTGCAGGGTCTGGATGACCCTCGAGGGCTGGCTCAGGGGGCTGGGGCCCACCACGTTCACCTGCCGCATCCGGAACCTGCAGCAAGGGGGGAAAAATGCAGAGATGTCACCGTCAGGGCTCAGGGAATGCTCCCCTGCTTCTCCAGGGAGGGAGGACGGGTGGAAAAATACAAATTAGCGGCTTTCGAAACGTTCCGCAAAGGTCGCTGCACGCGGGTCCCCTTTGTATTCACTGCTGAATGCTTGATGGTAACTGCTTCCAGATCCTCTCAGGTATTTAAAAAATGAAAATGAGATTAGCTTAGGGTCTATTAGAAACTTAGGTATTTGTGTGAGAAATTTATGTTAATTATACCAAGCCTGATGAGCTTATGCTGGCAGTAAGTGATTTTCTCTGGTGATGCTTATACAATACATTCAGAAAGGTATTAAAATATCAAATTTCAGATAGTCTCATTCCCTGTCAATATAAAAAATATACTGGTGATAACATTTCCCCTCAATTACGTGTTGAAAGAGGCTGATTTATCCCTGTGTTGCATTTTCAGCCTTCCTGCACAAGAAAGATTAAGTTATTTAATATGGATATGCATCTTTAAAAATACCCTGTCTGCTTGAAACCATCTCTTCTACAATAGAAATCCTTATTGGGTCACAAAAGATTTAGGGAAATCTTTTTTTTAACAAGGAGCACCACATAATTAAGATGTGCTGTATATTTCAGATACTCTCACCCATCACAAGCAACTGGAAGCACCCAGCACTTGCACATAAATACATGACCTGCTCATATGAAACCCTTAATTTTTGGACCTAATGACTGAGCTTGGGAAAAGGATGAGCCAGTGAACACAGCAGTGTTTATTTACCTGCTCTGATCTCCCTCCAAAGTGCACTGAAGGAAACACATTAAACAAATACTGTCCTGATTTCACCCTCAAACACTGGCCCAAAATATAGAAAAGAAGACTGGCCTGTAAAGAAGTGCTCTGATAATCAGCTCTCACCACGCATTTCCTCAGTGAGCAATGACTGAACTGTTCAGGAGACAACAAAATCCATTTGGCAACAGCTTTCTAGGTTTCAAAAATTTGTATAAAATTGGTCAAGACTGAAGCAAAACCAAAAAAGTTCCTATCTTTGCATGCAGGAGAGACAAAAAATAAGCAAAATTCAAGGAACTGCCTTGAAATGAAAAGTCAAAGGGAAGTGGATGTGTGAAAGATTCCAGCATAAGTGGGACCATTCTAGAATTTAATGAATACAAGAGGAAAATGAGGAGATGTAAGAATAAAATAAACCAAAAAGTTTAACAACTGGGGAAAAAACAATCAGCCCAGATTTCTCATATTCCTCATTATTTGCTATCCCAAAAATGTTTCTCCATGCATGTATCTGGGTGTGCAAGTTTTCCTTACTCTTCATGGACAGTGAAGGTTGAACTGTGGTACAACCAACACTTACTTGCTCATCCCTGCCTTTTCAGCTTTAGGATCTCTCTTTATGAGGAGAGCAAAATCCTCTTAACCTGAAGATAATTTTCCTAAACCTCTGCACCATAAATCTCTACTTAAGTTCAAAAAAATTTTCAAAGACCTTTTAGTAAAACATTTAGCTCTGGAAGATGAGGTTTAAAACACTTCAGTGGAGAGTTAGTGAGAAATTCAATATGTTGCTAAGTTTGTGACCAAGGGAGAAAAATTACATGCCAGCACTGAGTCAGTTGTAAATTACATGAGCTCTCCTTGGTTGCACCTACTCCTGGCTTACAACAGCACATGGGTTAGTTAATAGCCCCTTCAGCCAGCACAAAATGGACAAGTTTCTGGAGTACTGATTTAACACTTGCCACTGGATTTCCTTTCCACCAGCCTCTACATTAGCAAGCTGGATCATGAAAGTATTTTTCATCAGGGCTGAGCACCTCAAATTCTCCAGTCTTGTCTATACCACAGCATCACTTGGATTAGATTGATTTAAAAATCAATCTCGTTTAACTGGGGTGCACCCACAATGCAGAGTCACCTCAATCAGTTTAGGCATTGCTTATATCTATTAAGCTTAACTTGGTAAATTCCTATAAACAAAGGTTTCATCTAACTGATGTTACCAAATTAAGTTAAATCAATAAAGAGATGCTTAAGCTGATGCAAATATGTAATTACAGGTTTGCACCAGTTTAACCACGATTGATTTGTCACTGGCTGATGTTCCACTGGTGCTCTCTTCAGGGAAGGAAGTCACAGGATAGCAGCTACTTGTAAAGGTGTCTCACTGAGCATTTGAATTTCCTTCTCAACTGGATTTTATGTGAATTACAATTAACAATATCAGATTGGTAATTTTAAGTATAACCTATGAAAACAAAAAAGCTTTTCCCTTTTGTTCAGATTATAAAGCTCAGCCAGATGTTTCTGAACAGGAAAGCTGCTTCATGCTGCTATTTACTCTTTTTTTTCCACGTTGCAGAGAATTACCTGCTGTTCTTACCTGTAATGAGTGTAGGGAATGAGGTTTGGTACCTCCAGCATCTGAGCATCAGGTTCATTCTCCACCTCATGAAGAGTCACCCATTCTTCTTCATCACCCAGCACACCAACCTGTACAAGGGAGAGGTTAGAAGGAATACAAAGTAGGTTATATATATGTAATACATATAATCTCTTTTACAATGTGTGTCATCACAGCACTGAAAGCACAAATGCTGTTATACACATTTTTCAGTTCATACTAATTTTTATATGACTAGTTATTTGTAAAGAGAAAAACCCAGCCAAGTTAGCCAAGTCTCCTTGTACCTGATGGGAGTTCACTGGATCCTGTGATAAGATCCATTCCAGAAAAAACACCATGAGAGCAATAATACCCTGTTCAATCTTCCTGCCACAATACAAAAGTATCAAGTAGTAATATAAGAGAATGAAAAATAGCCTTGATAATAACTCGCAGGAACTGATGCATACTAAGTAAGTCTCAATGGAGGCAAAATGCCATGGAAATGAAGACAGAGAAACAAGAACAAAGTCAAGGAACAAAAGTGTTTTAACCTCATCTGCTGCTCTGCACTTAGACCAGACTTTTCCATGAGCAACCCTTTGTAGTAATTAATCACAACATGTTGCCCAACATGGGCCCTCAGCCACAGCAGAGTTAGAAGGGACTAAACACTGATGAGAATTGAGCATTGCTTTCTATGCAGCTTTCTGGAGATTAAATGAAGATGAATCAGGACTTAAAAGGAAACCAACAGGGAATGAGAGAGGCCAGAGCCTGACCTGGAGGATGCAGCAGACGTGGGCAGGGCTGTGCCTGTGCCATGGGATGAGTGTGGAGAAGGGGAGAAGAGAAGGGCTGGATGGCTGGGTTTCACTTTGGAGATTTGCAGGTGCTGAAACCCAGGGGAGCTCAGGCAAGGCCCCTGGAATAATCCCCCAGCACTGAGCATGTTCCTCTGGTGTTCCAACACCACAAAGGGTGGGTGCAGCCCAATTCCCTCACCCTGGTACCCACAGTCAGGGCTGAAGGGTGCAGAGGGCACCTGGGCAGCTCTTCCTTCAGAGTCTATTCACAGATTTAACATCCACGAAGGCACCTTATCCCTTTTTAACCTACTGACACCATCTATTCCCACAGGCTGCTGTGGCAACAATTCAAGAAGCTCACAACCCACTGTGTAAAGAGCCATTTCCTTTAATCTTTTTTAAACAGATCCCTTGCAAGTTCTGTGTGTGAGTTACAGCCGCAGACACTGTCAAACACTCGACAGGCACCACAGCCCCAAGTATCTCACATACCCTGAGTACTTCAAATAGAAAATTAGGTTTCATTCACTCTTTTCTTTTTTTTCCTCCCTTCAGAAGAAGCAGCCTGATTTATTTATAGATGTTTTAGTTCTTTGCTCACCCAGGACTTGATGTGCTGCATATTTATGTTTGTGCACGAAGAAATGACACAAAGAAAATTAGGCCAGAGAAGTAAGTTCTGCATTGTACTGTGGAAAGAAGCCTCTCTAATCTTCCCAGCAGAACACTGATCCCATGGAGGATGTGGCTGGACAGGTCTTGATGGGCCTTTCAGACTTGTTGGGGGATCAAGGTCACTGCCATAGACTAAACAACATATAAAATAGATGGTAGTGAAAATTATGGACCTTTTAAAATTCCCAGTCCTAACTAAGCTCCATAAATATTAGTGAAGCCCATGGATGTGGAAGCTGAAGGAAAACAAGTTGAGATGGGTCTGCATGGTAAAACATAACATCCCTAAACTGAACCTGCAGAACAAAAAATTGATAGAGAGATTTAAAAGAAAAAAAAAAGCCCTACACAAACAAAGAAAGAATGACAGTGTTGATTTCAGTCAAGGAAACAGAGAACGCTTTTTATTAAATGAATTGTCTATTAATACTGTAGGAAGTCTATAGTAAATGCTTATTTTTGCAAATTTTGCACGTAACAGCATTACCTCCAAGTGCTGCAGTAATTGTATAGCAACAATCCACAGTGCTCTGGAGGCTGCAAATAATCTCCAGTGGTGACTAAGTTGTCTTTTTTGTATTCTAAGAGCAGTAAGAGCTTTTTAAAATATTTCTTACCTAACAAAATAATGAGAGAGAAAAAAAAAAGGGCCCACAGGTTGCAATTGCTGTGCAGAGCAGGCAGGTCATTAATACACATTAAGGACCACAAGGCCCAGCAGGGATGACATTGTCTCAGTGAGACAGTTTCTGGTGGGCTGCAAAGGTGGAAATATTAAGGATTTTGTACTAGGTCCGTGTTGCTTGGAAGAAGTTTCATTTATTTATTTAATACATATATGTATGTACTCTCAGAAGTGAGCCTTAGAAGAAAACCTTCAGTGATGGACTTTATATTTTTAACTTCCCCAAAATCTATAGCAGATTCCAAGTTTCAGGCTGTGGAAGGAAAAGGAAACTATTTTTGCTGAAACACTCTGATGTCAGATCAGAGGAAACTTATCAGTTTCAAGAATCAGAGTACAAAGGGATTCCCACGGGGCAGAGAGAACCACGGGCACTGGTTGGGATAAAAGAGTCCTTTGAGGGGCAGGAGAGCCCACTCTGAGCCGCTCTGCAGAACATCAAGTGAAGTTAAAGGCTTTTCTTTCTTGTAGCTGTTTTTTTGGATAACAGTGTATGCACACTTCAGAGCAGGATGGTGTTTGTTGACAGATCACACACGCCCGTGGGTGCTTTGTTTTGGGAGGCAGATGAGGCACCAGCTGCTTTTCTGTTACCATCAGCAGAAAAACTCCTCGAGGAACACACTCTGCACCTTCCCTGTGCCACGGGGCCACAGCCCCCAGGGACCCCAGCACTGCCACAATAAACACACCTCTGTGCCCTGAGACACTTCACAGAATGCTCAATAACCACCAGCCATCACTGCTCAGCACATATTCACTGCCATCCCTCAGCTGCTCCCAAGGCAATACATCCAATAAAAGGCCATATTCCTTCATTATTGCAGAAATGAGACAGTGTAAAACAATATTGGGAGTGATGTCAGAGCCTTTTGCTTCTCCATGGATTAGTTTCTCCACTTCCTAAAAGGAAAATGTTACATATTTTATAAAATGACTCAACATATTCTGATGAGCATGAGCAAAGTTGCAGAATTCTGACTTTAAAAAGAAAACCCAAAACATTCAAATTTGGCATGAAAAAATCATGTATATAAGACAGAAACGCCTCCAAAACTCCAGCTATGAAGTACTAACTGCAGGAAAGGCAAACACAATGTTCTTGTACATAAAAGAGGTAGCCCTTGTCCTGCTATAGTTCAGGATGTGCCAGAGTTTTCGTTTTAGAGCTCCATAACTCACACATTTGAAATCGCTCTGGGAGAAATTCGGTTCAGGTGATGTCAGCCCCGGTGCAATTTTTTTTCTTACTAAATCCTTACATCGATTCAGCCATTTTTGATTTAGAGATTGTCAAGGGCATAAAACTGTCAGAGTTTCAGACACTTTATTTACCAGCTCTGAAGTGAAAACGACACCCGGAGAATCACCTGGTGCAAAGGATGAATCCTATCTGGGTCACTGGCGTCACCCACAAAACCACACAAATTCAAGGCTAAAGTTGCAACTTCTTTCCCAACTCACGGCTTTAGAAGGCAACAGAGAGATAATACTTTAAAGGTTTTACCACTTTGAAACTCTGCTCCTGCTCACCATGACATTCATACAAAAACCTTTCTAAAAACAGCAGAAAGGCTTTAAGCAAAAACTCTCTATAATAGCCCATACACTCCTGGCTCCAGGAAATGTGATGCCTCTTCAGAAACAGCTTTCAGCCATTCTGCAGGTCTTGTGCTGCCTGCAAATAATGTTAATCACCAGAAAAACACACCTGACTGGGCAGAAGCTACCCCAGATTCTGTAATCAGCTCGATGGTGTGGACTGAGCACCCACCAAGGCACAGCCAGGGCGGGTTGAAAATGGGTCACCCTCAAGGTCCCTTCCAACCCAAACCATTCCATGATCAACTTAGACACATTTTTCCTGAAAAAAAAAAACCCAGGAAAAAATCCAACAAAAGAAAAAACTGGGCTGCAACTGCCAGAGAGCACAAACATGAAACTACATGAACACCAGCAGGGATTTGTAGTCATTCTTGGCTGAAAATTGCAAAAAAAAAAAAAAGTCAGCAATATATGCTTGAACTGCATCTGAGAGAACAGGATGGCTAGAAGGATTTCTTGAAATTTTTTGTAGGGGAACAAGTTACCTGTGAGTGTCAATGCCACAAGGCAGGGGGACTGCTGGTCCCTCTGAACAAGGGTCAGTGGAACCTTTATACTGCATTTGAGCCTCATCCCTTTAATTTATACTCTATGTAATACTCAAAAAATGTTAGAAGTATTTTTTAAACAGCATTGGTACATTTTTATATTTCTCTGTTTTGAAATCCAGTTTCCTCCAGTCCTGAGTCTAGATAAAATGATGGAAAAGAAACAATCTAGTGATTTTTTAAAAATCCCTTCAAAAGTACAGAATGTACTTTCACTAGAAACACAGAAATGGGATTTTTAATGCTTGATATTTCAGTATCTACCAACACTAAACTCTTAAAGACTTGATCTCCTCTCATGCTCATTGACATAATTGAGAATTAGTTCCACAGTGGCTCCCATGAATTTACACCCAGGAACAAAAAGCAGAAACCAAGGCCAGATGCACAAAAATTTCATGTCAGCTGGAATTCCCAGCTGTGTTTCTCATCCAAATTGTTCATGAAGTATCAGACTTCAAAAATGGCTCTCAGCCAAACTGGAGCACTTGGAACATTTTCTAGACCTGCCCTCACCAAGGAAGCTTTCTGCCAAATAAAGGAACAAAGAAGAAAAACACGTTGGTGGCAGATTGGTTGTGATTGTGAATACAAAGCAGCTGAATTTTGTCTGTAAGGATTCAGACATTGAGAGAGAAAGGTAAATTCCCAGTAGAGATGGAAGGGAAGAGTCAGAATTATCAGGGATGTCCAAAGCAAAGGTGTTGCCCAGCTTACAGAGGGGGAGGGATGCAGATGAAGAGCCCAAATCACTGATTATGTTTCATAGCTGAATGTCACCCTGTCCCTTGGCAATACCATCAGCTTTAAAATCAGAGTGTGCAAAACCACCCCTTAAGTGGCTTTTAATTTAATGCCAAGGCATGAAACACTTAACACTGCTATTAAAAGCTGTACATGGGTCAATGAATGAAAGATCCAGAAGGACAAAACCTCTCCCTCCATTCCAGTATTGTACAGCCACAGCTCTCCAATCCAGCATAGTCCTAAGGAACAATTATGATTGTCCATGCTAAAATACAGATGTTGCAACACCAGCCTTCACCCCAGCATGGACAAATCCCAGCTGAGAACAGACTACACCAAAGGCAGAAATGGACACTGGGGTGGCACTGGCACCAAAAAACAATTTTGCAAAAGCTCTTTGAAAGGTGGGCAGGTCCAAGGCAGTTTAGATTCAAGTGGGGACAGAGGCATTCCTGCCCTTATCTCTGCTCCCAGTGTCCTGTTCACACCCCCTCCCCTCACAATGATGTTCTGATCATACACAGCCTGTGCACAGCTTATCTGTCTGAAAATCATTTGTTCTTGGCTGGATCAAAGCTCACAGCAGCTCCATGTCTTATCCTCTGTCAGTGCGCATAGAAGGCAGGAGGAGGAAAAGTCTTGGTAAGTGGGATGGGGAGAGGGAACAGGAGCAGGACAACCAGAGCTCTGCTTTAGATTGGCTGAAAGTGCTGTGAAATTGCCCTTTCAGAGAGAAAGAGTTTGAGAGGAGTGCTGGCAGAAAAGGGCTGTGAACAAAGGATTATATGCAGCTGTCATCCTGGAAACAGGATTTTCTATATCCTTGAGGACTCACCAATTTCACTGCATACCTGAACTGATTTTCATTAATCAGGTGAGCAAGAGTTTTTATTTTTTCCTGAAATCCACTAGGAGCAACATTTCTTGTTGTGCTGAAGCTGAGCAGTGAGGTTGGTGCAGCAGAAACTTGTAGGGTTGCTGTGGTTAAAAGGAATGCCCAGATTCCTCAAGGACTTGGTTGTGCTCCTTCTTCAAAAGGAACAAATCATTCCTGGATCTGTCAAAACCAAAAACCCCTGGACTTTTCTAATGATGCATGAGATGTTGGTGAGGGTTTGTGAAGAAGAAAGACTCTCCCTGCACAGCAAGGACTGTTCAAACCACTGTTTGTACCCAGGGCTCTTCAAGGATGCAGATTAACTTCATGGTAATTATCACTGCAGTTTTAAAGCATTCAAATTTGCTTCACTTCAGCAGCATTCTGTAACTCACTGAATTAACAAATTCCTACCAACATCAAATGCAGTGCTCCAGCAGGAAAATGCTCCTCAGAATGTGCTAAGCCACCATATTATTGGATTTTGGTGTTTAATTCTGTAATATGCCATAATGTGTATATAAATGGCACAAAATGTACCAACTTGTTCACAACAATCTCATTACCAAGTGAAGTGATTGTATCAACATGTCTAAGTGGTGATGGTGATTTAAGAAGTCCAACATTTGGTCTTAAAAACAGATTACAGTATTTATAAAGACCTGTGGGAGGAAAGGAAGAAGCAAAGCTCATCTGTCAGGAGAACAAATGAGGAATATATAACTCCTTCAAGGCATAATGACAGCAGAAAGAGGGATATTGTTTAAAGCTGATGGAGAAGAGAATTCATCCTATTCATATCTAGAGGCCTGGATAGAAAACCTTGATATATTCCATTACAAGATAGAAAAATACACTCAATCTCATGAATAATGGTATCTTTACTGTTCAGTGCAATTCTTCCTATACTTCTGAATCTATGAGATAATAATTCCAAACTTTTGAAAAGACACCTCACAGAACCTGAACACAAGTTTCAAATCCTTTTCAAAATAGAAAGATGAGACCAAAGCTCTGCTGTGTGTGCTGTTTATGGTGTACCTGTTTATGTTCTTCTGAACATAAACAAAACCCCACATGAATTATTTAAAGATAAGTATTCTCACATACATATATACATATTGTATGTTATATATCACTTTTTTCTGTTGTTCTTCTGAACAGAAGTCCCAGCATCCATCTGACCCTTTTCTCTCTGGCTGACACAGACATTTCTGAACTGAGCCTCTCAAACTCCCCTGCATCCCAACCTTCTCAGAACCCTCTGGACAGCAACTCCAGCATTTACAGAGGAGCTCTGCTCCAAAGTGAAACAAAAACTGAAATCCCAAGGGTAATTCATCATTTAGGCTCATTTTAACCCCCCAGAAACTTCATTAAGATAATTTTTTCAGGGACATACCTGGCCCTCCACTATCCACTTGGAGATGGAGGTTTTGCCATCGTATCCCGGGCGGAATTGAAGTGTGGCAGAGCGAGGGCTGATGTTGGAAATCACCAGGTTGGTGGGAGCACCTGGAAGTTCTGGAGAAAGAGAAAAATAAATGAGAGGTAGAAACACTCTTTGTCAGTCAGTAACACAAGCTGACATTCAGTTTCCAAAGGAAAAGGGCTCTATTTGCCCCGGTTGTGGTTATTTTTATTTTTGGCAGAGTTTTACCCACAGTATTACTATTTTTGTTCTTTGAGCATGCACCACATTGTTACAGATCAAATGAGAAAAGAAAGAGCACATCTACAGAATTACAGGGACTGTTTTAGAGAACCTTCCCAATGAACAAACCCTGGTGGTTCCTGGGGGAAGGCACTTCCCAGTTCCATGTCTGCCAAGTCACCTAATTCCACTGAACTTCTGTTTCCCCAGAATTAAATTACAATAATGTTTATTTCCTTCTCAGAGGACATACAATTACAACTGGAAAAAGCTCAAAGTTTTGGGTAGTGTATTTAATATTGACCTATAATATCTAGGTTTTTCAGGGCATTCCTAATGTTGATAAAGTAGATGATTTTTTTTTCAATTCCTGTAGCAAATAAAGAGGGTGACCTCCTACGAGGAACAATCTGAAGCCCTAATCAGATATTTGCCTCCCATCAGTCAAGATTACAGTGGCATTTACATTTTTAATATCATCTGGATTAACAACAAAAAGCAAGTTCAGGAAAGAAATTAAATATAGAGTGTTTATAATAAATTCTCAATAGCTACCTGCATTTATAACAAATGGAAATAACTATTATAATCAGTAATTATATGAAGGTGTCCCTGCCCATGGCAGGGGGTTGGAACTAAATTATCTTTCAGGTACCTTCCAAACCAAACCATTCTGTAATTTTATGAAAATTTGGCACTCTGTGCAACTGCAAAAGGCCAAAACTGGGCAGGGTTTTGGCATATATTTCAGATATGCACAAATACCCAGTATTTCTTGGTTCTTACTTCACATTTGTGGGAACCACGATCGATCAACTAACCCTGCCCAAGTGGGATAATGCTGTTATCTGGCAGGCACCCTGCCATCAGATATCATGGCATTGATCCAGTCTGCAGCTTGTCATAATTACCTACGATTAGGGAACAGAAGGGCAAACATACTTTAGGACACATAGAAAAGTTAAATAATACTGGGGAAGGGAATTAACTCTATATTAACTGAAACTGCTTATTTGAGGTATGAATTGGCTGTTTAGTTTGCTTTTTGCACTGGATGGGGCAGAGTGTAGAATTTTAAAAAGAAAATACAAAAAGGCTAAAAGTACAGGTGCCCAAATGGTAGCTCAGACAATGTGGGACAGAACTGCCTCCTCCCAAATATTTTCTCAGGCCAAACCTTCAAATTCTTGTAAATAAGATTTTAGTTTCACTATAGAAGTGAAACACTCATAGTTGACATAAGCTATATTACTTCCACATGGAAAATCCTTTCCCTTTTAATAACACCCAAACTCTGTTTTTTGTCCCAAAGGAACACTTTGAATTGATTCTGGCTTCATTTTGATGTCACTTTGTAAATGTCAAGAGATTCTGTATTGTATCCACTTTATTACTTTGTCCATTCCATTGTCATACCCACACTTTTTTTTTTTTTGGTATTTGTATTAAACATCCTCAACTTCCTGGAAATTTCAAACAGCAAATATCTTCACTTTAACATTTCAGCCTGTCCCAAAAATTAAATCCAAATTACGCGGCAGAGAACTCCAGTGCTTTACAAATACAATAACTTTTATTACCGCTGAACTGAAGTAACCCGTGACCTTTGGAACACAGAAACACCAAGAACCAGCAGGTTTTATTTTATTTTGTTGACCAACCTGGGGGCACTCCAGAGGAGATGGTGGAGGAGGTGACCCAGCCGCTGCCCTGCGCGGTGACGGCCGCCACCTCAATGGTGTAGGTGGTGAGGGAGGACAGCCCCGTGATCTTGTACTCCAGGGTGCTGTTGGACAGGCTGCGGGCCAGGCGAGACTCGTTCCTGCCATACACCTCCCAGGAGATCTGGTACCCTGCAAAACACATCACCCACAGCTCAGGGGGGCACCAAGAACCCACAGAATTCCTGCGTGGGCTTGTGGGCAGTGTTGGATCCTTGTGCCTTATGCCATTCCTTGTGATCACCTTCTATAAACCCTCCTTGAAGTAATCACTGGCTAAAATACCCAAGTATTTTAAAAATATTGTTATTTCCAATCACCCACAGCTCAGGGGGCACCAAAAACCCAGAGAATTCCTGCGTGGGCTTGTGGGCAGTGTTGGATCCTTGTTCCTTTTGCCATTCCTTGTGATCGCCTTCTATAAACAGGAAAAAACCCTTCTTGAAGTAAACACTGGCTAAAATACCCAAGTATTTTTAAAATATTGTTATTTCCGATAAACAATTGATGCAGGTACCCCACAGAGCATTATCTCCCTGTCATGAGGACATGAGGTCTCAGCTGTCTTTTTTTTCCATGCTTGGTATGAAATGGCCTGGAAAACTGGAAATAACCTGACAGAAAGGTGGACTTTCATTCTGTGAACTCTACAAAGCAAACAGGAAGAAACACTGGGAAATATAACATCTACTGGAATATCTAATTTAAAATCTCTATGTGCTTAGCAGGGCTTTCTCCCTTTGCATGCTGAAGTAACCTTCAGTGCTGCCTGTCTAGAAATACTTAGAAATCTGCCAATAACAAGCAGGCAGGAACATTGTGGGAATCTTCTAGGAACTGAAAAACCTCTACTCCCCACCGCTTGTTCCTTGCAGAAATCCTTCAGCAGGGTGAATCATTATCCTTTCTTTCAAAACCATCTTGGAGCCAATGCATTGTCCAAAGCTGCACCTGCCCTGACCTCCATATTATTCTTCTATCATAACCAGACTTTCCTTTTTATCTCTTTGATAACCACTTGCCTTCCAAGAACTTTTGAAACTTTCCACTGTCTGATTTGCTCAATTTTACCTCCAAATCTGCTTGTCCTCCTCCTGCCCAGTCCCACTTTATTCTCATTTGAACCCATGTGAACCTTGCTGTGCCAGTCCTTGGAGAGCATGTCTGAAAAGTTTGCTTGATTGCCGCTTTCTTTGTGATTTGACTCAGAGGGTGAAAAAAAAAAATACACATAGCTCTTGAATACCTGTGAAATTGAAGTGAGTGAAAAGGACTAACAGAAAGGAATCCCACTGAGTGAACCATGCACAAGGCAAACTGGCTAGAGAAACTCCCTACTGGGTTCCTGTTCCCATCATCTAGGACGAGGAATTCAGACCAGTTGGAGGGCTTGAAGGGTTTTTTAATTTTTTTTTTTTAAATAAAAAGACATGATAAGCTGATTAACATATATGAATTGATGTAGCAAAATCCCTCATGGTATTAACCAGCAAGAATGAATCATCTCATGAGCCAAAAGCATGGTGAGACAAATATTTCTGCAAGCGTCTGAGAGGTGTGAGACGTTCTCAGTCCTCTCTTGTGAGCTGCCATCACAGACAGGGATTAATCTTGACCTGATTTTGCATGAGAATGGGCTCAGTGTGCTCACACAGTCACTAATTATGTTTCAGGTGAGGGGGCAGTGATAAAGGGAGGTGATGCTTCAACAATTCCAGCTACACCACAAATGCTCCTCTGACTTTGCACTGCAGAGGGGAAGGGGGAAAACTCCTGAATGCTCATCTGGAACTGGTTTTAAACAATTATCTGAGTGGGAATTAATTAACTCAGTAATTTACTGATCTCTTGGAAACACTGTGGTGTTTGAATAGGCTTAAGAATCATTCGCCAGACCAGAGCTGATGTAGCACAGACAGGACTGTAATCTGTAGGAAGACTTGGACAAAGGGCTCTGTTGCCTGAATTAACAGAGGGTGAGCAGAAAGGTGGGGGCTGACTGTCCCCTGTGTTTGATGCTCAGTCAGAGGCACGAAAGAGTTGCAGACAGAAGGACCATCACAAGCACCCTTTTCTTTCAACAGCTGTGGGTGCAGCCTGTTCCAGACAATAAATAACCAGAGGAAGATAAGCAGGGGACTTTTAATGCTCCCTCTATCCATTTGTTGCTTATGGACAATAGAAATTGTCACTCAGCACACACCAGGCAATCTTCAGTGATTGAGATATCTCCTTTCCCATCTGGATAAGCTTAGGTTATACATCAAATGTTGGTGATTATTCTTTGGACATTTTATCTCTTCTCCCTTGTGACCACAGAAGAGACCCAGCTTTCCCGCCCATTAAGCACATAGTCCCTATGTATTTATTTCCTGGGGAAAGAAAGAAAAATGTTCACCAAGAAAAATATCCCAAGTTTCTGTGTAAATTGAAGAAAAGGCAAAGAGGCAGTATTTACTGTCAGGGATTTCAGTCCCCAATGCATAGTTAAATTCCTGTCATATAAAAGATGAGAACAGAAAATCTGTACATACTCAGCGAGCAGACACAAAGCCAAATGCAATCAGGCATAACAAAAACAGATGGAAAAAAAAAGTGCTGAAGGAAAGGAACAACAAGCACTGCACCCCCAAGTAGCACTGCAGCCACACTGGGTGGCAGATGGGCAGAACTCTGGGCCGTGTGGCTGGTGAGAACACACTCCCTGTGTTACAGATGTGAGCCCTGCCTGGGCAGCACAGCTGGATTTTCCAGAGGGATTCCCCTGGCTCCGGTGTGAGAGAGGACAGGGAAGGTGCCACAGATCCTTTCCCCACACTCTGGCACTCCACAAAACACTGCCTAACGGGAACTAATGACCAGAGGAGTTTCAGAAATAATTTTCTGTTGATGTGGAGTAAATTCTCTACACGAGAGCACTACACCCAATCACAAACTGTCCTTCCACATCCAGATCCTCATAAATCAACGTTTGCTGAGGGAACGAGGAAGATACTGAGATTTACAGCAAGAGTAATGGGCAATTTCCCAGAGCAGGTTGGCTGCTGGGCACCCCCTCTGTGCTTCCCTCCTCCCAGTGCCCCTGCAGGGAACAAGAAGGTCCAGTAAAGACATCAATGAGCATAAATGATAAATAATTGCCTCCCTGAGCACTCAGATCTCCAAGCAGCCCTCTCTAAACCTTTGAGGTGCTCAGGGCATGAACAATTTTGCTGTTCTTCTATCCCAAATGCAATTTGCATCATTAAGGAGGTTTCTTTTTTCCTAATAGACTCTGCTGGGCATTTTCACACTGGTGTTTTGTCATGAATGTCTTCAGGTGATTCCTTCTGAAACAATTTGCCCCAAATACAACCCAGTCCATCATTTGGCTCCACCAGGTTTCAGCCCATTCTGGGAGGGGGCAGCTTGTTTTTAGCAAAGTAATTCTGCAGAGCTGCTACCTGCTGCTTAACAAGGAGCAGTATTACATCATCCTGGGTGGAGGTACCTAAATTTAAGCACTTGGGCTTGCAAGGCTTTGGCCATCCTCACTGAATCAATACTGCTCTGCTCTCAGGAGTCATTAGGTTCTATTCTCAAACCACTTAAATCAGGGCATATTTCAGGCAGGTTTCCACAGTGGAGAGGCAGCAGATGATCTGCATGAGGACTCCACAAACAGCTCAGAGCACACAGCTACAAATGAGGCACATCATAGACACAGAGAGGAAAATACTGACAAAGGGAAACCCTATCAAAATAATTACACCTGTCAAAAAAATTACACCTCCAGACAATTACACTGATATAATACTTCAGTGGTCAAGGGTCAGAAAACCTGATTTTTTAAACTCCTGAAATGCATTTTTAAAAAATGGTAATGTAATTAAAAATAATTAAACATTTTAGAACTCTAAAACCAAAATATTTTGATCCACATGAAATTGTTTTCTCCCTTCCCAACTACCTCCAGTAATTTAAAATCTGGGAGTCTTTTTGTGCTTCAAAACCTTGAAAACCTTCGTTAAATGGAAGGTCCATCATGTGCAGCTGCAATAGTTTCCCATCTGAAAATAATATTGCCTCTGTTGATAAGAACTAGAGGTTTCCTCAAGTATTTATACCTTCCTTTATAAAAAAACAATGAAGTTGCTGCTGTTGTATCTAGACTGGCATACAGTAAATAGATAAACAGCTTGTCATATGGCAGACTCATCAAAGGGAAACAAGAGAGTTCTGAGCCCTTGTGATAGTTTATAACAGATTAAATAATGACATGCAAATTCTGTCGCGCAGTCCACAGCCAGACCACTTGATCACAGAGGAAGGATTCTGCTGATTTCAGGCTTGGTCTTGATTGCAAACCCCAGCAATGCCAATCCAGACTTTGCAGCTGTGACTCTGCATAGGGACCCCCCACCCTTGGGGCAGAGGCCAAGCACGGCCTCACAAATTCCCAAAAATTCAGTAAAGCAGGTGGAGGTCACGGAGGATTTAACAAGACCAGACGCCCTGTGGGGAGCTGATTTCTAACACAAACTGCTTTTCCAGTAAGCACAATCATGAGCTGCCAGTAATTGGAGCTGTACTTTGTGTAACACTCCCTGGTGACATCTCAATTACCCAGAGGAGGGGCCAGGAAACCAGCAACAGCCCAAATTCTCCCTCAATGCTCCACTACACAGATTTGCACTGCAGCAACACATTCCAGCCCCCACACACTGAATAAAAAAAAGAATAAAAGCAGAGGTAGCAGCTGATACCTGTGATGATGCCATTCTTCTCTACAGGTTCTTGCCAGCTGACTTTGAGTGAGGTGTCCAGAATCTCAGTGAAACTCAGGTGTCCCACAGCTCCTGGCTCTGGCAAATCAGAAAAGGAAAGCTGTTAATGGGTGAACTCCTTAACTGGGATCAGATTCACGTGGCAGGGTTGGGGATGGAGAAATATGGCCCTGAGCTGGGCTAAGGGAGGCTGGAGAGCTCAGTGAGAGGAGAATGCCAGGTGGGAAGAAACACTCTGACTATCATCATGTCAATTATTTCACCCAGTCACCATCCCAAGTGTGTGGAGATCTAACAGCATTGCTGTTTTCCCTCAAGGATACCTGTGAGGTGTTTGCCTGCCCTGTTTTGTGCAGCAACATCACCAGCAATCCCCTCACCTGGGAAAGAGCCTTTTCTCTGTGCAAGGTCACAGCAAGGACAGAGTCACGAGTCACTGCTTGGATAAATTCCCTCAAAACAACTCTAAAAATGTCCAACATAATGGCAACTGTCTTCTGTAAAATGAATACAAGTGTGTGAAACTTTTTAAAGGGTTTTTATGATGTAGCTCAAGAGCTCTTAAAAATTTCAGCTCCCCAGTGTGCAATGAAAGAGCATAAAATGGAATGACTGTCAAGAATATGCCATCCTCCCTCAATTTTGATCTTCAGGGGAGACAACCTGACTGATTTTTGATCCAAATGCTGTTCTGTCCTCAATCGATGCACTGGAAAAAGGAGGTTTTGTTCACTTGATATTCACTGTGCTTCTGTCATTGGATGCCTGCCCGAGTATCCTCCAGCTCCACTGACATCAGTTGGCAATTTCTTGTCTGCAATTTCATGTTTTGTTTCCTCTTCAATTTAGTCCAGCCTCTTATTCCCCTCCAGCTATGACAAAAAAAGCCCAAACCCTGCCAGTAGGTCAGCTACAACCCCATTTACAATTCTGCAGTCCCAGGGAGGAAAATTCCCAAACCCACTCTGCAGTACCTGGTAGTCAAAGCACACAGAAGAACTGCTGAGCCCAGGAATGCCTGACAAGAGCATGGAATTATCACAGTTTGTGGAGCTGCAGATATTGAAACCACACTCACAAAGCTTTGCTCCAGTCAGCCCCTGCAGTTGCAGCCCAATTTTAAAGTCATCAGGAAACACAGGTGCAGGAGGGTCCAGGCCAGCTTTTACCTGACCTACAGCTTGTCAGCAAACAGATTCCTGTTTTCCTAAAGGATTGCCTAACTTTGCTATCCAGACAGAAAATGATCACCTGTGAACATGAATGACAGGCCTTTCAAATCTTTTTTCCCATCACATAAATGCAGAAGCAACTCAGCTTCAAGGAGTTCTCTGCCAAGATGCATTACACCATCCTGCACAGAACTTCTCCAACACTGTGAAAACCCAGAGAAACAATTCTGCAGGGTTTATAAATAAATAAATCAACCCTGCTCATCTCTCCTGCTGAGGCTCCTTGCAGCATGTAGCTGGACACATCAAGAAATGTCTCAGATTATCTAGAAAATACAATGTCTCTCTTGGTTTATGTTTCCTGATGGAATTCTCTTGTGTTTAAATCAGCATGGGATCCCAACATTTCCCTGAGATAGCCTCAAGGAGCCAGGGCAATGACTCTGCCCCTGCTCCCACTTCGTGGAAAGTATTTAAGGTTCATTTCTGCAGCCATTCTTTCAGCAGAAATATTAAAAGTCCCTTTTGTCTTCCCAACTTATAAATTTTTTGTGAAATCCAAGGAGTTTTGTACCTTTGGTTTCTCACCCTTCTGCACTCACCAAGATCAACCATGGGGTTCTACTGTGCTGAGAGAGAGAAGACAGATGAACTCAAACACATTTACAAATCATCAAAAGTTAAAGCTAAAGCATTTTCCTTAGGAAAATGGGCAAAAAAGCTGATAATGCAGCTGATAAAGCTGATAATAAGGAACCTAATACACGTTTCTCCTTCCACCACACCTTTTGCTTTCATCCCAGACACACAAGTTGGAGTTCAGATTAGTGGATCACACAGATTTCTGGTCCTTAAATTCCTACCTCTGGCAACCTGTTCTAGTACATAGAGGAGAGTAACCACACTAGGAAAAATCCATGGAAGAGTAATTTTCTCCAGGTTCCTTCAAAAGTATCTCATGAAAAATTTGATTAGCACTTTAGCCTCACTCCTGTGAATGTTAATGACAATTGGATTCTCCTTTACGGGAACACTGACTAACCCAAAGGATCCCTATTAAGGCAGAGCAGTATTTCTAAAAACAATACCTTAATGGATGAATGAGACACTTTTTATTCTGGTTTAAACCTGCAAACGTGCAGCAGTGTTTATGATCCTCCTGAAGCACTGGCCAGAGCCAGGATCACTGTGCACACAGTCAATTTATCTGCATCAGACACACACTGCACTTGTTAGGCCCAAATATGTCTTGAGAAAACAACTTTGGCCACAGAGACCAAACCTTTTTCTGATGCAGGAAATAATTAACATGCTAAACCATTCAGTTAATTTTATTTAATCCTGCCTCCAGTTTTTCAGGATGCAAGAAACTGCCTTGATCCTGGTTCTTTCACAGAAACACTTGCAATGTAATATAGATACAGACATTTTCAATTTATTGAGTAACAGCAGGAAACAATTGTGAATTAATCATTGACCTCCACAGGAAGTTCCAGTGCTCAGTTCCTAAGAAGATCAATTCATATTTATTTGGGTGCCTGAACATGGATTTAAGAGCACAAGGATTTGCAGACATAATGCATTATGTGTTGGCTGAACCAGACTATGAAGCTCTTAGCTAATCATCAATATTAAAAAAAACTCATCCAGGTTTAGTCCATAATGAAACAAAAAAAAAAAAAAAAACCAAATATTTGCCACAGGCTGAAAGAACACCCATGGAAAACTGGCTGAGATCACATGAGAAGAGATTGCTGTGAACCCAAGGCCGAATTTTAAGCAGAGAGGTTTAAAATTGGGGTACTCACTGTCCTCCAGGGTGCGCAGGAGCTGGGGAGGGCTCCGAGGGCCATCCCCTGGCGTGGTGAAGCACAGCACTGAGGTGTAGTAGCTGGTGAATTTCTTCAGGTTGGTGATGCAGCCACTGTGGACCCCATGGAAATCCGGAGCGATGGTGACCACGGTCACACTCTCTGGAGCATCCGCCGGCCACGCCAGGAGCTGGGAGATTCAAACAGGGATGAGCTCTCATTAGGAGTTGTGTCTGTTTGGAATCAAAGTCGGTTTGGCTGCCAAAACCATCTTAATCTGATTGCAAAGAAGCAAGCAATGCTGTTAAAGCACTGTCAGCTCTGATGCTGAACAGATGGATGCAGCTCTGTGACACTGGAGGGATGTCTGTAACACTCACTGCTGATGGGGATCCACCAGCACTGCAATTCTCCATGGCTGCTGCTGAGCAATGCCAAAATTATGGCAGATCATTATTCAGATGACACGAGCCTTTTGTCTCATCAGCCTGGCCAGTCTCTGCTGCTGAAAGCACGCAGAAGGAAGAAAAGGACTTTCAGTGCTACTCTGTCATAAATGCTTTATCTTGTTTTCTTTAAAGATCCCGCAGTCTGGGGAGGTTATTGGGATCAGAGGGAGAGAGATGGGGACACTCACACCCCTTCCAGAGCTCCCCCAGCACCCCAGTGAGCAGCCCTGCCTCACAGGCTGGGAGCATTACAGGCTCAGTGGACTGGGGACATCCACGCTGTGAATGATTCAAGCGGTTCTGGAACTACAGAAAGAATAGAAAAACGGTTGTAAAGATGATTACTACAATTTTCAACACCTGAGTCCCAAAAGTTAGACTCCTGAAGACATTTTCATGCATTTAAAATAGGGTGCTTGTCAGAGGAGCTCAGTCTTGCAGGTTTCATTCATCTCAGTGGATGTTCTGGGCGATCAATATCTCTGAGAGTGCAATACCTCATGTGTAGGTACCTAAATGAGGACTTAAAAAATTCATTTTTGGCAAACGACTTTGAAATTCTGAAACAATTTTTGAAATCGCCTTAAAGGCTTAGGGGTCTAAAACTTGAAAGTGTTTATGAAATTTTTATTTTGTCCAAAAATCCTTATCATGTGGCTTACAGGAGAATGTTAAAATTCCAGGCCTGACTCAGTATCTGTTTAAATCGTGGTACCTGTATTGATTTCTGGCTCATAAACATGAATAGATACCTGAAATTAATAAGCCATATTTGACACATTCAGCCAATGTCTAGAGTCTCTGATAACCAGAAAGCACAGTTAGGGGACTATTAGGAGTAATTTTGTTAGGAATATTTCATATTTGAGAAAGTGCACTTTACAACTTATTGAGATGCAAATAAATTTCAAAGAAAAGATAAAAATGTATAACGGCTGAAGCGGAAAGTAAGTTTTATTTTCTTTTCTAAATCACCACTGTGCATTACAATTGGCATTTATAACTTTGGAAGACTGAACTCTTGAGCACGTGTTTGTGAGGAAATGTGTGCAGAAAACACAGGTGAACAATTCTGTCAGTTAAAGGAAAAAATGGGTTTAACCTTAAGGAAGGCAAAGGCCTGGCTTTGACTACTAGAAATTTATAAATCATACACAAAGCTACTCTAGAAATGAGTGACAGAAATGATCTCACGCAGTCTTTGTACTGCAGTTCCCAACCCCTGGGAGAAGCAGGTTGGTAAAAGCTATGGCAATCTACTGCAATCAAAGAAATACAAATTTTGTGAATTTCAGAAGGTTTTATTGGCCACTGACAGATACAAATGACAATTTTACTTCTTTTATAGCATTGCTGAAGAAATTGAAACAAAAATTAGAGGTAGAGCTATGCAATGAGATGAAGGACCTTTACACTGAAACTCTGAATATAACAGAGAATGAAAATTTGAAATAAGACTTTTGCAAACATGGGTTCACTGTGCTTGGACCTGCACCAGAAAATTACAGTGCACTGCAGTCCACTGAACCCCAAAAGTGTTTTTATTCTCCACAGTCTGAACAGAAGCCAAGTGCTATTTCTGTGCTGGAGTTTCAGGGTATTGTGCTGCAGCCCTGTCAGTCACTGAACCTTGAGAGCTATCCCTGCCAGAAGCAGACACACACATCTCCATGTATTTATTTACTTCTTCAGCAGTGAGATTCTCAAACCATTGCTGGCCCTCATGAGAAATACATTGGTTTGGGCAGAAATACCAAAATTCCCATGCATATCTCTGTCTCAGTTCTCTGTCACTCTGAGACATTCTTAGAGAAGGATCAAATCTTCTGAAACATCTCAAATCCATGTACAATCCCTTAATTCACAACTTGTCTTTTGAACTACAACATCCTTCTCAAATCACTCCACCCAGCACTCCAATCAACCTTGCTCCTCCCTGCTCATAGACCATACTTCCCTTTTCCTGCTCTGAGATTCCTGCAAGATTTCTCATTGTTCTCTCTATGGAGGTTTTTAAACCCTTCATTTATTATGCCCTGACTGCTGAATCACTGATGGAGGCTCTGTTGAGAACAAACCACCCTACCCAGCTCCTCAGCAAACACTCCACTGGGCAGAAGCTCTGCTAAGCACTCTCTGCTCTGTGCACTCCAACAGATGTTGCCTGATTAATAAATTCTACATTCTCAAATCTCTCAGATCACAGTGGGAAAGTCAAGGCAATTATTTAGTGCGATGCCTTGGTTGCCAGTGAAATGAATGGCCATTCTGCATTAGCATAAACAGAAACCTCAAGGTTGGTTTTCAGTGCCACAATGACATGTCTCCTGAGGTGACTTTCCAAACTGACATGGAATTGCTTTCTGGCTTTGGAAACTCTCCAGGAAAATGACAAAAGTATGAGGACTTCTATGCTATGACACATTCCCTTTTCAGAACTTAGATAAATTGCAAATATTAGACTCATAGAATGGTTTGGGTTGGAAGGGACCTTGAAGATCATCCAGTTCCAAACTCTGCCACTGGAAGGGACATCATCTTCCACTATCCCGGGCTGCTCCAAGTCCTGTTAGGAGCAACATCTGCTCACTTCTCTCTTTATATTACAGGTGTAACACATTCCTGAAAGCACAGAGTCACTTTGGAGATTCAGGGATCATAAGGCTGAAGTTCTGGTTTACACCAGGACTGTTAATGCAGACATTATTTGAAGTGAGTACTCACCTTGTAGCCTTGGTTGATGCCGTTGATGAACTGCTGGGGTGGAGGGTTCCAGAAGAACTGGATGGTCGTGGAATTCACAGCTTCAACCTGCACGTTCTGAGGTGGAGCTGTGGGCACTGCTCCCAGGAGCAGAGAGGGAACAAAACAAAAACAGAGAGGAGAGGGAATGAGGGGAAAAAGAGAAATGAACACAGAACCCACTGAGTGTCACTTGCAAGTCACAGAGTAATAACAACCTTGAGAGAGGGATGTACTTCCCGTGCAACAGCAGTGATTTGGAAAGCTGGGTAATTGGGTTAATTCGTCATCCTGTATTGGAGATTCCTTCAAGGGGAGGAGAAGAAATGGCTTCTGCAGCTTATTATCCTGCAGAGGAGTTTCTCAGAAAGACTTGAGCCACATAAGGATAGGTGAGCACAGCTCTTTCAGTCATCCATGAGTGCATGGAGAATGAAGAGTTCCTCAGAAAAATTTCTTGAGTCCTTTAATGCTGCTCAATTCCCCAGATCAGACAAGAAAACATGGAGTTTGCACAATTAAGGTTTTAATTGTGAATTATAATCTGGCAACAGCATCTGTTTATTATTTACTGCTGCTTAAAGAATTAGGACCAGTCATATCACATGTAGCAAAGATTTTTCTTGGGAATTGAGAGTTGTTCTCATTTTATCTTGATATGATATGCATTCATGTATATTGAATTGATTATATATATCCTGAGCCAATACATCCTCTAATCTACTAAAAGTTGCATAAACATTTTATGCCAAGGATTTAATTAGACAGATGTTTTCTCAATACAAAAGCAAGCATGGAACATAAAGGCACGCTGCCTTCAAACAACCAAAACCAGCGCTTAAATATTTCACCATTTAATAAAATGTCTCATTCCAAGCAATTTCTTCAACATACTGCTTTAAGATGTCATTTCTACAGTTCTCAGAGGAAAGAATATTAATAGACAGGCCTATTTTTCTGAAATTATCAAGCTTCTAGTAATTTTAAGAAGAAAACTGCTATCTGAGTACAAAAAAATGGACTAAGACACTTTAAATCCCATAAAATAAGCTTAATAATGCTTCAAAAATATCTCTATTGACAGCCATGTGCATTTGTATTCTACGAAAGAGGAGCTATCCACAAGTGGTTTTGAAGCCTGGAAGCCTTTGTTCCTTCTGCTTCCAAGGGAAAGTTTCTACCAAAGCCCAATGATTTGTGCTTCTAAGGAGAATCCACGATTCCCACTGAGAAATGGTGGTTTCCTCCACCCTTTTCAAAAACAGGGCAAAAACTTTTCAAGTTCCAAAGCACTTTTTAGAAGATGAGTCTTTGTGTGGAGAAGAAATAAAGAACAGAAGTTCAAAAATGCAAAACTGCCCCTCTTCCAACCAAAAGTTATTATTTGTTTGGAAGAGACATAAAGGGGCATTATTCTTAACTAGTGCTGACCATATAGTAAGACAGGACAGTGCACGCTTACCAGAGATGTGCACAGCCCAGAAAAATCAACACAGAAAAATGGAGAAATCCTCAAGGATGTCAGGTTTGAAATGACAAGAACATCCACTCCCAGGCCCTCTGTCACTAAAATTTCCTGAAGATTCTGCCATGGCTCCACAACCTCACTCTGCAGCTTTTTAAACCTCAGTAGCTGCGTATTAGTCAGAACCTTCTTGCCCTAATTTAAAACTTGATGTGACAATTTATGAACTATGCATAATTATTGAGTTCTGGAAGCAGAGTTTATCTGATAGTACTCTAAATTTTCATTAGAATCTGGGCCCTATTTCCTGCCATGTATCATAATTCCCTGTGTGCTTTTGGAAGGTTATACTATTATCTGAATGACCTGTAGACATCATAAAGTTTTTCTAGTTAAGAGATTCACCAAATCATCCTGAGATACAGTCATAAATATTAAAGTCACTCTAGAGTCATAATGAGGTGCTTTGGCTACAGTTCCCCACTAAATGCATTTTTTTTCTTTTTCATATTCTTGATGAAACTGTTTATTATGAGAGCCACAAGATATATTTGAATCAGCTTTTGTGTGCAATACCTTGTATAATTAATGGTTAACATGCATAAATTTTTTTTAAAAGTCTAAATTCTTACTTTCCTCCACATTTGCATGTTCAGATATTGTAACTGTCAGAGATTTGTTATTGCAGAAGAAAATTGTGTTACAGGTCTTCATGTAAGTTTTTTATCAGAAATTCACCAGGATATCATTGATAGATTCATCTCCTCCTGTCAGGAAAGTCAAATCAGCTGAGCTGTACCAAGTTTTCACTTGTGGTCCTCACAGTTCTCAAAAGAGCTCAGGGAAACACTTGAGGATAGGTTCACTACAGTTTTAGGAATGTGGATAACCAAATGCATTAGTTATTTCTTTTAAAAAGGGAAATATTTTTTGTTCATTAGGAGATAAATTTCTGAAACAAGAATATATGGTCATAGCAGAGAAAATACCTGCTGTAATATGAAAAGTGGAAAAAATTATGAACAGAAAACATAAAACGTTCAGAATGCTGGAAATCGTGATTTATATCATATTTCCTCCTTGGTTATCTTTATTGAAAAATCAACATCTGCATCTCAATTAATACATTTAAAAGATGGAAAGAACATGGTCCATCTGATTTGCATAAGCTTAATTATACTGCAGAAGGCATAATGTAATATATTTTTATATTTTTAATCAGTAAAGTATTGGCATTATAATCTCAAATTTACTTCAAAGTGCCAGTATAATATTCTCCTTTTATGTCCTGATATTAAAGGCTTCCTTGGGTATCTGAGCAGTTCGGCATTTTAAAAAGAAAAGGAGTTTGAGGGAAGTTAAATCAGAATTGACCTTCTGGTCACTTCAAAACTCAAATACTTTTCCAAGATCATGGAGAACAACTTCCTGAAGCTTTGGCTGTCTGCACAAGGGATTTTCTAATTTAGTGGTAGGTACCTGTCCTCTTCCTACAAATTTGTTGTCAAGCTGTACAGAAGCTGCCAATGTCAAACAGGTGTTTCAAGAGTAATCCCCAAGTATTTACACTCCCAGCTTTTAAACCTGCACTTCATCATGTCTGCAAGTATTCCAAAGCCATCTCACACTGGAGATCCATCTGGGAGTCATCTCAGAGCTGCAGATCAAATTGGTCAGACACAACCAACTGTTACTTTGCTCCTGATAAAGTTCATGTGCTTGGAAATCTGCGGAGAGCTCAGCCCCCGGGACTGTGGGTTAATGTACAGCATTCCAAGTAGAAAAGGTCAGGGAAGCACTCTAGATGAAAACCATTAAAAGGGTTTCACTGACAAGATAATTGAGAGGAGACAAGGCACTGAGGTTAAGCATGTGTACATGGAATTATTCTGTCTCTGGCCATGTGCAAACAGCACGGAAATCCCGTGGAGTTTCTGACTGCTAGACTCCTGCTCCTAAATATAGATCTTCAGCACAGCCTTGGAAAAAAGGCTCCTCTGGAGCTCCTGACCTTTGAGGTGGCAGCTTGCCTGTCTCAGGCTGGTGGAACGGCAGGTTTTCCTCTAGGTGAGGATTTAGATGTTCCTTTAATACACCAGCCTCAGGTGCTGAGTGGCACATCCCATGGGAGTGGTGGGGATGGGGAGCTGTAATTCCCCCTGGGAAGCCTCTTCCCTCTGCTCCCTGCTGGTGTTCTGGGCTGTGCTCTGAACTGCAGTGGGTGCCTAGGAAAAGTGGTCTGTGTAACACTACACATCTGAAAACCTGAATTCTGAAATTCAGCAGTGTGAGATTTGGCACTAACTGAGTTGGGCTTCTTGTATCTGGGAAATGTCTCCTTCCTTTCCTGCATGGCTGTCACACAGACAAGATTTTATTTCTTTATTAAGAGCTGGGGGCCTCTCTGAAACAACTGCTAATTCCATCACCTTGGGAAATAATTTAAAAATAAAATAAAAGCAGTAGATGGCAAATGACATCTAAGCAAGATAAAACCCCCCAGCCACTACAACTCCAACCTGCTTCTGCACAGGAGCAGCTGGGCCCAAACAGCCATGGGTGCTCCAAGGCTGTTGGAAGTTTCCCAAAGGAAAAGACAGAGGATCTTTAAGGTGTTTTTGCTAAGAAAACCCGAGGGAAAACTAAGGAAAATATCTTTTCACTGAGATAAAGTAAATGGTTGCAGAGGACACTCTGCAGTCAGGGATTCCTTTTTCAAGATTATTTCCTACATAAAGCAGGAAGCTTTCAGTTAACTGGTTTCCTCTGGCTCTTCCACACATTTCTCTGATTCATCTCTTAGTGCCTGAGGAAGAAGCTGCTTTGGACCTGGCTGAACAGACTCCTCTTGCTTTTATCCTTTCCACACCATCAAGACTCACTAGTCTTGTAACTTTTACTCAGGAAGGGCTTTTGCTCAGACCTTCTTGGCCTGGCAAGGTGTCCATGCACAATAAAGAAGAGAAAATAAAACAACATTCAAATACATGTTGAGATCTGTGAACTTTGGGACATAAGACTGGCTTTTGAGATGTGCATCAAAAGAAAGACATGGCACTAAAAGCAGAAACAGAAGTGGTTAATGTCAATGGAGAGGCTAATGGAAGAAATGTCTCTACTTGTAAACCTTGCCCTGCCTAAATCTAAGACATGGTGGGAGTTTTTCAAAGAGAGAGTTCAGAGATATTCACAGTGGTGAGATAAAAGGGACAGACCCAAAGTAAGGGGTGGAAGTTGCTGCTTTAGCAAATCAACCTGCAAAACAAGGCAAAGATGCCCAACAGTACAGAGCAGAGACAATATTGTCACCACACAAAGATGTTTATACCTTCACAAAGCTGTTCTTACATGAAAAGGCATTGGGAAACCTCAGGTTTTAATATGGCAATGAGAAGTCCTGCAGGACAATGCTTAAATAAGTAAAATTGCCCTTTGCAGAGGGCTGGCACGAATCCCTGTGAAAAGTAACATCAAAGCAAGGAACAGCAGGAGAAACTCTGATGAAGAAAGACCTATATATACAGAGCATCAAAGGATTAGGCTGAATATCACTCTGAAAAGACTTTCAAGATTTTAGAGACAGTCAACCTGTCTGACCCTCGTGCTGGGATGTTCAGGGCTCTGCCTCTAAGTCTTCCTGACGTTTTATCTCACTGACATGCACCAGTTTCCCCCCAGTTCAGATCCATCAGCACCTCATGAGCTTGGCTGTGTTTTGGAAGTTGGTGATTTTTGAGGAGCTTGGAGCAGCTGATTAGTTTTCAGTGGCTAAAGCAATGCCAGAGGACTAATAAGGGATTAATAGACTAGCTCCTGGTATAAATCCACAGCTTGTATGGCCAGTCAATAGCCCCTATGACAAAGGTGCCAATATGCTGATGTGCTCCTGCCAATGGGCTGATCTGCTCCCGGGGTTCATTTCCTCCCAGGCTCTGCCTGCCCTGCACATTGATGAGTGTGAGGGATTTTTCATCTGCAGACAGACAGGTTCTTGCCAGCACAGCTCACATCATTTAATGCATGTCACAGCAGAAGCAGTGGTGGTGTGGTACTAGGAAAGGGGGATGGATGGGAGTGTGTGTCTTTGACATTTATCTCTGCTCATATTAAAATCAGAATATGATTTACAAGGCAGTTTTACACATGGCTTTTTCTTACTCCTGCTAGTTTGGTTTAGGAAAAACATTCTGGAGCAAGAAACAGTCACTAGATTTCCCTGTCTTTGCTCAACTACAATAAACATAAAGGAGCAGAGTTTTGGACCGCAGCACATTACATATGGAGACTGGATATTAATCCAGTTTCAAATTATATTTATACCAGCCAGTCTCCCTTTTCAGCTCTAGGTGTAAAAAGGTTGCAAGATCTTTTTAAAACAGGACATATCCTTTTGATGAACCCAGCAAGGTTCACCAGGAAGTGGCAGCATCCTTGAGGTAGCTATTAACAGCTATTAGCAAATACCAATATGAAATAAATCAGAAATATCCAGTTTTTCTTCTATGTCTACCCAGCATTGAGGAATTACATGAAGCCAAAGAGGCCATTGCAGGTTGGCCTGAAGTCTAAACACTCTTGCTGATTAACATGAATGCAGGACTGACTACACCTAATTTATAACAGAGGATTTATACCCTTATAAATGACAACAGACAGCCAATCAATAAAGGATGATAATAACTGCACATAATATCAAGGGAAATTAGAGTCAATTACAGGGTTTAAGAAAAAAGAGTGTGAAGTCCAAATCTGGGCCTTAATAGATGGAAGGTTAAGGTGCTATGATAGCTTAAAATGTGCAAATAAACAGGGTAATGAATTACAAGCATAATCACAAAAGGGATTCAAATTCTGTGGGCAAACCAATTCTCTGCAGAGCTTGGGTGTTTAAGTGGGATAGAAAACATTAATCCTGGCTGAGCGAGAAGACTTCAAGAAAAACATTTCAAGGTCTGCTATAAATACTTCTAGAATGAGGTTGAGTGTGCCTAGGCTCCTCTGAACTATGAGACTTTACATGCCCTAAGACAAAATATAGATAGTTCATTCCCCAGTTGTTGCGGTTAATTAGTGTTGCATATGAATAATCTGTTCTTAAAGATCTCCCTACACCTCAAACTGTATCTAATCATGTTATAACCTACTCCTAGTAACAATTAACAAACAGCTACATCTTCTTCCTTGATTGAAAATTAACTGATGCACTGTAAATCTGCTAGTTTTTAAAACAGTATAATTGCTTTATGACCAACGAAGTAGAGCTCATGTACTGTCCAGTGCTCAGCATCCAGCACAACCCTGCAATTATGGGAATATATGGAAGCCTTAAGGACCTGGCACTTAATTATCCTACAGATTTTTATACCAATCTAGAGGTGTAAACATGCCTTACACTGGTTGTAAAAAGTAATTACATATCCTTTTGTTGGTGTAATTTATACTCTTCTTAAAGCACTTAGAAAAGTGTGGAGGAGCTGTAGCATAAAAATCAGGGCTTTAAAGATCATTTTATCTTCCCCTTTGAAAGTATCTGCACCATTCCTGAAATGTTTCAGAACCCTTTCTCCACAGGTTGTATTTCTCTCTTGCAATTTATTCCGTATTTCTAAAACAAGGTATTCTGTGATTATCAGAACTAATGCAGCTGCTTCACTCTATCTCCTATATTGCATATGCAGCATCTTGCATGCCTTGGCCATGATAAAACCAATTCCCTGCCATATTTTCTCTAACTCTCCTGGCAGGGTAACCTCAGCCCCTGCCTGTCACAGGTCCCATAAATCCATTCCCCAGGACCCCAGCTCTCATCAGCATTTCTATTTATTACTTCTGCTGCAGCTGACTCTGACCTGCAAGTGTGCCAACACATCATCACAAGGGTCAACAAAACAGATAATTTTTTACTTCACTCCCAGCTTTTGCTACAACAGAGATAGAGCAAAGACTTGGCTCCGACCAGGCACTTGAAATTTGCAGGTGCTCCTGCTCCAAGCTGTCTATCAAATTTGACTGAAGTGACCACTGATTTCCCAGGCTCTAAGGTGGGAGTGCCCGCAGCACATCCCCTGAGGAAGCTGTGGGGTGATCAAGGATTTCCTGCTGGGGTTTGCTCACCTCCCTGCAGTGTGTACTCTGTCACAGGCCTGCTGAAGGCTCCCAGCCCAGCTCCATTGTAGGATGCCACCTGGATTTCATACTGGGTCCAAATGATGAGGTCTTTGACCAAGCAGTAGTTGATTTCTGCACTGGTGATGTTTTTGTACTGGTACTCCCCCGGGAGGCCGGCCAGGCGATACCTGCCATATGGGGAGAAGAATTAGCTGGTTAATGAGATGCTATCAATTAGAGAAAATATCCTGGCTGGCAAAATAGCTTCCTTTGTGAACAGGCAATATGCAAAGTTTTACAGCAGAATTTTACCAAGAATAATGAAAAATAATCAGGAGGAACATAGCAACTCCAGATAAGACCATATCATGTTTGACTGCTATAGTATTTATAATCTGATCTCACTGAGATTACAGGCTCAGGGCTAAACAAAATGGGTATTTTATCCTGTTTTATGGTTGCAGAAAAATTACAGCTTTTTAAATGTGCCTTGTCTAGTAAAAGCTGTGATTTAGTACAAAAAATAGCCCAGATGTGATTTTTATCAGAGTGCTGCTGTAAATCAGCCTGAGAAATTGTTTTTTTCCCTTCACTTCTGAAATCTGAAAAGTAAGAGCTCAGAGGGCTCTGACCTCCTGGGATCTCAGCCACTGGCACCCCTGGCTTCCACCAGAATTTACTTCAGAGAATAATTAAAATAAGGATTGAACACAGTTGAGACTGAAGGGTTGGGTAAGCCCTGGAGTTCCAGGAGAAGGGCTGTGTCAAACACAGGTGGGTGATAAATATCCTGAAACTCTTTCTGCTGAGACACGAGCAGCTGAAACACTAAATATATTTTCTCATGTAAAAACTGTATTCCAGAAAACAGAGCCCCTTTGATGTGTCTCTTCAGGCCAACAAACTACAGAGAAAAACTAAATTATAGAAAACAAACAAACCTTGCAAATCTCTGAATGTGAATAATACTGTTTGTTTTCCTTCCTTTAGGAAAGTGGTGCAGTGGATGCTCACAATATGCTAATTCACAAAAAATCAAAAAACCAGAGGCCAAATAAGGGACACAAGGCATTACTATTCCAGGAAAAAGACAAATATGGAAACATTTGTATTTTTATTCACCACACAACTTTTATACACTCTTACCCATCCTTTGCTTCACTGCAATCACCAAAAGTTTATTGACACAGAACAATTTCATTGACATCTTACAGACACATTTTAAATTCATCTAATAAAATTGCTGCAATGTTTATGACTAGACAACTTCATGTGTTTCAGCCAGACATTTTTGCTCTAAAATCTTTCTATAAAGAGATCACTCTTTAATCACTGACATCTCTATTTTCTGCTGCTTGCCTGACCATCTCTACCACACTTAATATTTGTAATGCTACACTGGTGTGATTCCATTTATGAAATATAAATGGAAATAAAGAGATAGCAGCCCTCAGCTGAGTTTATTGAATGTCTTGCTCCCCCTTTCGCTCTCTCTCTCTCCCTCCTGTGCAGGGTGTGTGCTCCCTGGCAAGTCAGTTCTTAGTGCAGCAATGCTCTGTCTCCTGCCCAGCAGACAAGGTGCAAGTGCTCCTGTGATTTAATCTGTTATGCTGTTAGCATGGCAGACCCCTAAATGCAATATTGGCAGTGAGAAAAAGGGCAGAGGAAGGAGGCCAGTTCAGAAATGTCATGTCTTCATGATTTTTCTCACCATGGACTTTGATGGATACTCCACATGACTTGTGCAGTGCACCTTCACTTTTAAAGATCAGGTGTTCCATCAATTTAGCATCTTGCATGTCTTGAGCTTTGGGTCTATGGATGGCTGGTGCTTTTCACTCTGCTATCCCCTGATTCTGCAGAAATCAGTGCAGGAACACTGTTCTTCAGTGCATATTGCTGTGACCACACAATTCAAATGGGAGGAACAGCCTGGTTTATTACCTGGGACTTGTGCTTTTATGTGATAATCTTAAATTCCTGTTGAAAAAATGGTTTCTCTGTTCTGCTGTCAAGACAAAGCAGGAAGACACCAAAAATGCTCACATATTAAGCATAATGAATATGAGCACTATTAAAATGGACAGAGATGTTCTAGCAGGGTCAGGGATCAATTATGCAGATAAATACTGTAGAAAGTACCAAAGTTAAACATTATTGGAAATGCTATATGGAGAAAACAACACAGATTGCCAGAAGGAGGAGCCTATGGGATTGCTTTTAAAGCACATTATGTGCCTGAGAGACATGGCACTAAAAGCAGAAACAGAAGTGGTTAATGTCAATGGAGAGGCTAATGGAAGGAATGTCTCTACTCGTAAACCTTATCCATGACTTAATGCTGAGACTGGGAAAGACTCCCTGGGAATAACTGAGGAACTCACCCTACCACTGGGGTAGGGTTTGAAGGCAAGAATTGCACAAAGAATGCTTGCACCCTTGGCAGATGGGAACCCAAGGCTCAGGACAAGGGTCTATCTGCAGGCAGAGGTTAAAGCACCTTTCCCCACTGATGGCTGACAGAACATTTTAAACTGAGCCCAGCCCTAAAACCTTGCACCAGCAGCACAAGGGGCTCCCTTCTGCTGAGGGGCTCTGTGCAGGTGACAGGGAGATGAATACACTCAGCTCTGCCTGCAGACACAGAGGAACTTCCCAGGGCAATTTTGGGAGCTCACCAACACTCTTAACATGACAAAAGCCTTTCCATCCATGCCAGCAAAAGTAGGAGCACAGCTTGAACTGGATGTTGGCATTTAAATGCAGCATTTAGTTATCTTTTACAGTTCTGGAGGACACTGTATTAAAAATGTCAGCAGCCTGCCTACAGGATGCTGTAACCATCACTTGGAAATATGTCAGGGGCTGGGAGTTTTCCACAAAACATGCCTCCCTCACTAGAGGTGTGGCCCTAGCTGGCTTCTAGCACTGCAGGGTGTGGAGGATGCCAAATGAGCAGCAATCTAGTGGAATTGGATAGGAGTGAATACTGAGTCCCAAAAAATCACCTAAGGGAAATCTCTGCAAAGTCTCTCAAGTGGCAGCATCCTTTCTAACACAATGAATCCTGGGTAAGCTGCCTGACTGGATGGGTGCAGGATTCCCAGTTACCTGCCTGAATGTGTTTCTCATTAATAAATACAAACAGGGCTAAAAGGAGCTTACTCAATTGGCTGATTTTCAAAACCAAACCAAGGTCTGCCATGAAGCATCTGACCTGTCATTCCCTCTCTCCATTTTGTTTGGCACAAAATTGAAGTTTATTGATTCTTTTGCTGCTCCTCCATAGGCAGGAGCCCTGTTGTGTCTTTGATAAATTTAATTAACCTTTTGAGCAGAGAGCTGAGCCTGTAATAAGCAAATATACATCTGCATAGGCTGCACTGTACCAGCCTCCCATGTGAACACTTGCATTACTTAGTGCTTCACTTCCCTTTGAAAATGGAATAAAAGGATTTTGTGAGTCTCCACAGGTCCTTTGGAACAGCTGATGGAGCCCTCAGACTCTGTAGGACAGACAGGCCAGAATTTAAGTGGCTGCACCCTTGTGACTCCTTGAAGAGTTGTTTTCTCTTATTTGACAAACCAGAGCAGCCTGAACATTTGCACACAATAACTAATATCTTTAATTCAATTAGAGATAGCTTTTATTCCACTCTTAAGGCACACCATTTGAACTCCCTTGTGCACACCTGGACCTATCTCTGGATTTCCCAAGTTAAGAAAGGACTTACCTTAGGATGTAGCCATGGAGAACCCCATTGTGCTCACTCTCGGGAGGAGGCTGCCACTGGACCATGATGGACTGATTGGTTCTCCCACTGGCCACAATGTTTTTAGGGGGAGCACTGGGGGGCTCCTCAGGTAGCATCAACCTAAGTTCAAAAGAATGTGATGGACATGGGTGTTGAAAGAAATCATAAATAACAGTCTATTTCCTGTATCCCCTCCAAGTGAACCACTCTTTTATCACAGTCTGATGACTGGAAAGAAATATAATGCTGATCAAACTGCTGAAGACATGCATGAAATAGTTACAACAAATCAACATAATAGGAAATCAGTTAAGCAAGCAACAAGACAGACAGCTGAGGTAACCCTATTCTCTTGGAATCACCCAGGCTGCTACAACTCTTTAAAAAGATTACAAGCCTGAATGAGTAAGAGCTCAGGTCCAGTGTCTGTGACTCCTTCCAAATTGTTTCTTTCAGCTCTTTCAATATTTTTCATATCAAACTCCTACATTTTGAAAAAGCCATTTAGAGTTCAGCTGTTCTGCAATTCAAGCTTGCAGCAAGCTTTGGTTCACAGAAGAAAGGGGATGCATTTGAAACTGAATATGATGAAGCCATCCTTCTCTGTCACATCTGGGTAAATTCCAGCAGTGACATTGCCATGACAGGGTGAGAGCTGTGCTCCTGCCCGGCCTAACTGCTGGGGCTTAGCATAAGAGCAAAATGTAATTTCCAACTGATACTCTGGAGTATGAGGACACTTCTCTCATGATGTGCTGAGCTCCTGCATCCCACAAATGCCATCATCCCCAACTCCTACCAGCTGCAGGGCACTCTCCAGAGACCTGGGAAGTGGCAACTTCTCCCCCTCCCAATCATTGCACAAAAGATTATTTTATTCCTTGACTCCCAAGCAGCATTTTCCCCTCCCCAGGTCTCTGTCCTTCAGCACACAGACAGGGGCTGTCATTACCTGCTGGTCTCGGTGCTGTAGCGCCCCTTGCCCACCTGGTTGACTGCACACACCCTGAACTGGTAGGTCCTGGCTGGGGTGAGGCCACTCACAGTGACCCCGGTCATCTTTGGGTCAAGGTTGGACAGGTGAACCTTCCAGGGAGAATCTGTTGGGAAAATTAGCATGGGAAAAAAAGGAAAAAAAGATGAAAGTGCCTGTCAAAAGCCCCGCAGAAGTGAGAAAACGCCTCTGACTGCTCAGAGCTCTTGGTGCTTGCTTCCCTCACAGGAACTTTGGGAAGAAGTTTCTTTTCAGCAGAAGAAGCCTTCCTGTCAGCCCACACGGTTATGCAGATTGCACATTTGTCTACTGGAAAGTGACGCTGCACATGTCATGGCATAATAAATAAAAACTATATTCATTAACATTTTAATAAAAGAGGAAACAAGCATGATAAAGACAGATGGGCTGTGTATTTCACAACCCATCTGTTTGGCAGGCCATCACACCACCACACCCATGAGTGGCTCTGGTGGAAGGATTCTAATGAAATTCACAGTCAGTTTGGAATATCTTCCTACCCAGCTTGCAAGCAGGTGTAGAAGCGTGACTGCCTCTGCCAAATCAGCCCTTTGCTGCAAGACCTGAGAAAGCTTCAGCTGCTGATTCTACGTGTCTGCAGTCCTATTTTTTTTTCTCCTAGTGATATTATTCAGCATGGAATCTAATTGTCCTAGGAAGATTCCCTGGTAGAAAGCCCTGGCAGCATTCTAAACCCCTTGCTGTCAGTTCACATTCTTGCCATATCAAACTTCTCTGATGCCTAAATTACATTTGCAAGTTTTTAAAGAGGTCAGAAATGAAACATGTTGAAAATTAAATATTCTGACTTCTTCTCTCCATAGCCTAGTGTCACATATTCTCCCTGATGTCATGACTGAAACAGTCAGGGAGAGGTGACATTTGGTCTGCGTTGCAACAGTACAGCGACGGAATCAGCCAATTTGAAGATTTGTTCAGTTTTTAAATAATACCAGCTGTTTTCATGCTCCCTGCTCAAAATTACTAACACTTCTGGAAATTGCTGAGGAGCTCGCTGTGGATTTTGGCAACGTTATCTGCGCATGTTGCTCATCAGAAGTGTATCGTGGCTCCTGGCAGGTCACCTCAACGTCTGCCTGAAAATGGAGATGAGATGTCCCAAACGTGGAAGGCTGCTAAACTTCACACCAAGACAGAAGCCACTCTTTTTGTGCTTTTCTGGCAGATTCCTTAGCAAGTTTAAGCCCTCTAGGGTGTGATGCCAGTTGGGCTATAAACACTGCATCTTCAAATTACTCTAAATGTATTTATTCCAGTAAGGGCCTTGCCAGAACAAAGTCTTTTTTAACAGGAAAACCGACACAGCAGAATACTGGGAATGCTGGAGAGGGACATTTGCACAGCAGTGAAGCTCTGTCCTTGCCAATTGTTGATTTACCAACAGCCACTTTGGCTGCAAGATCATGATGCCAATTTATCTTAGCTGAACATTGGATTTCTTTTAGAGAGCCCTTAGAGGAAGCACACCTGTGCCATCTAGAAAAGCATTGCTTAGGAGTTTTTTGCACCTTAGTTCCTTCTGAATTTTCACAGGCTTCCCTTGAGACTTCCCCAACAGCCTTGTTACAGCCAGAGTGCACAGCAACAAATCAAGGGAAGCTGGAGTTAAGGTATGGCTGACCTAGTGCACTGCCTGAAGGAACTTCCTGAGGAAAATGGAAGAGGGGAGTGAAATACCCTTGCATGAGCTACTTGGGCAGTGGTCCGTTTCCGAGAGCATTTCATTTGTTTACTGCCAGTGTAAACACCACCTGAGAGTGCTTAACCCAAGCAGCTCAATGTAGTGAGCAGTTTGATTCAACAACAGGCCCTATTAATCTCCTCAGCACCTTGGGGCTTTGCTCTGTTTATATGCTGCATCTGTAGAATACTTTATTAATTCTTTTTCCTCTCCTGGTGGAAGATAAAAGATCTGGCAGGAAGAGAGATTAAACTGGAAACTAATATAAACGAAGCCTATTCATCTCCTGGGCACTCTGATTCAGAGAGGAGGGCGGTTCAGGGAGCATTTGCTCACTCCTGGAGCACTGGATACACTGAGTCTGCAGAGTATCTTTAAAATTTAAATGTCAAGTCTTTTTTTTTTTTTTTTTTTTTTTTAAATCAATAAACAAAACACTGCAAAAAAATGGATCTCCCTCTTTAGATGCACACAACCAACCCCAGGATTGTGCAGAAGCTCTTTTCACTGTGGACAAGAGCAATTCTGACAAGGGAAACATGCCATAAAAGTTTTAACAGCGCCTCTCCTGTCCTCCAGGGATGGCTGTCACTCACCTGTCCCAGGAAGCCTGGAGAAGCCCCATGGTGACAAAAGACTTGCCAGGTCAAACTATTAAAAAGGTCTCTGTTAGACTGAACAGACTCTGCTAATCCTTCATTTAACTTAAGCTGCCCAGAACATACTCTGGGCTCTGCTGCTCTTCCCCTGTAATTGCTGCTGTCTGAACAACTTCCATGTTGAGCTGTCTGTCGTCTTACAAATATTGGCCATTCTGAATTAACTCTGATTGCCTCTCCAGCTTAATTTATTGGAAATGAAGAATCTCACAGGCTGTTCTCTGGTTTACAATGTCATTTTGGGGTTTTAGAAATGACATTTTTTTCCTGTCATGAATTTTTGGATGCGCTTGTGACGCATTCAATAACTCTGGCTATGTGCCAAGAGACATTTCTTCTCTATTTCCCTGTCTACCCTACAGTTCATGCATTAATTGCAATTTCCCCAAAAATCATTTCTAATTTGATGTTACTGACCAGATCTACTGCAGAAAGCTGATTTTTGCAGGTTTGGAACACATTTCCATCTCTTTCCTTATCCAGGGGGTTTTGCATAGATGGCAACATAGGAATTTGCTGTACTGCTGGAATACACTGAATTCATCTTTCAAACCTTTGTAGCGATATGATATTGCACAAAGTCCAAATGCAAGCTAAATGGTTCATCCTTTGTTTGATAAGACCTATACAAGGTCTAGCAGTGGCCTGAAAAAAAGAATCTTTTAAAATGATCATATCTAGATCTGAATCACAATCATAATGACAATGCAGTTTTACTTGGATTTTTGCAAAGATTTATCAATGGGTTCAATATTTGCCATTTGAATATTCCTACCAAATTCAGGGTGACAACTCATAGGTTTTATTAAGCATGTACAGATGCATTCCACAGGAGCTTTTATTATCTCCTCATTGGCACAACGTGATGATTCTGAGTTATATCATCACCTCACACAGCACAGATATCCCAGAATACAATAAAACAAAAATGGGCTTTTATCTTAATTGTTCTCAGCAGAATTCTACAAGTCTTAATTCATTTCTTCAGTTAAAAGACTATTCAGAATATTTTTTTGATTAATTCCTCCAGTCGAAACCTCTTTGGAATAAAATAATCGTATCCCCTCCTAACTCCATGAAGACACTTCATTGGAATTCTGAGGTAAATTGCAATGGGGCTAAACAGGTCATGAAACTTCCAAAATTATATTAGTGCAAATGACAGCAATGCATGGTACTATTTATTTGAAAATCCTATTTCAAATCAAGGTTCACATTCTTGGCTCTGTGTGGGCAGGAATACTTAATGACTGTGTTTCCTTGGAACTGTGTTTTTCAAATTAGATTATAAATTTGCCCCCAAATGTTTAAGGCCATATGCCTCAAGTCACCCACAGACACAGTCTACTGTGAATACTTGTATTTTGAGAATTATTGCATTGTGCCAAATACATTAATTTTAAAAATTAGGTGGCTAGAGTCGTTCATATTCCCAGCAATTTATGTGCACGATCTGCCACTGTTTTCTTCCCTCTAATTAAAATGAGGGTTTTGTATCTCTTTACTGAATTGATATTAATGAAAAGGAGTTCTAATCCATGCCAGGTGGAGTGACACGCCTCCCTCTGATGCAGCTGGTAATTAAACCCCTGAAATTTATACTCGTTATTTTGAATCCTCTTCAGCTATTTCTCTGCAGCAGACACTGTTATGTATTCATTGATGGTAAGTGCTTCGAAACCTACCATGGGTCCTAAAGCTGTGAGAAAGTTATCCAAAACAAAACAGCTAAAAAAAACAACAAGGCTACTTTTCAGCACCTATAACCAAAACACAAACTCCAAACATTCAAACTCCACAGAACTAAGAACAAAACCTGTACAGCGTTGCTGACTGGGAAAATAAAATCTAATTCTGGTGTCCCTCCTTCACATCTGAAAGTGAAGGGGGACTGGGATGGGAGGCACATTGCTCTGCTGTGACAGTGACAGAGCTCATGGAGGGTGTTCCCTGTCTCCCTGACAGTCACTCCTTCTGCAGCACAAACCCCAAACAGAAATTGTCTTTGAAAAGCAAAGAGAGTTTCTGCAGAGTCATATCAGGCCAAGCTCTACCTACACAACATCAAATGCCATCTTTGTGCACAAGCAGTGCTTGGGATGGCTGAGAATAAAGGGAAGGTGGTGATTTCCAGAGGAGCAGGAGGTCTGGAGAAGCTAAATATTAACCACACACTGCTGAGATCAAAATAGCCATGAAAAACAAACACTTCAGGAAAATAGAAACCAAAACAAGCCAGTGTCAGTGTGCAGACATTTCAGTCAGTGTTCCAAACCAAAGCCACTGCTGACATTGCTGTACTGCTCTGTGTATATGGAACAAGAAAGCACAGCAACAGTGGAATATCCAAGGGCTCAGATTCTTCCCTGTTCTGCTTCTGTGGGCACTCATTTACACATTGCACATAAAAACAAAGTCAATAAAGACAAAAATTTAAAGGACAGCAAGACCTGGGATATATCTGGGAGTTAAAATGCTCAGTTCACAACCCAGCTGGTCTGTTTGCAGCTCTGAGCTGTGGCAGGACACAGACCTGTGCTTTGGGACAATGAGACCCTCTCAGTGGCAGACTGCAATGACAGCAGCCAAAATTATTTGATCTAGCACAGAGTGAGCAGTGGTTCACAAGACGCTGTGTGTTCTCAGGGACTGTGTGCATGCTTTCCAGAGAACTACTGTTGATTTTGGCTAAGCCTTTGACAAATTTCAGTGAATTAATTCTAAAATGATGGCACATCTACCCCATTCCTATACAACTGCAAAGCATCCTTGGTAGAAAGGACTTGAAGACCTTCCAAACTCCTCCATGACAAAAGAAAGATGGAATGAGATGATCTTCATGGTCCCTTCCAAATGAAACAATTCCATAATTCTCCTGGCATTGAATGAACTGCCTTTTCTTTAAGGGACTTGTCCCAGTCGATGCAGGATCCAAGTGCACATGTTCTGCCACCTCTGTGCTGTCTCTGTGTAAATACAGCTCTAGGACCTTTCCATCATGTTCCCAGACTGGGATTTCACTAACTTGTCAGCAACAAAGCCACTGGGAAACAAGGAGCAGAAGGGAAACACCTTTGGGCAAAAGATCAGGGAGGGAAAAGAAGAAAACCAGGCAGTTACTGGCCTGTAGCTATGGGAGGGAAGGAGAGTGAAAATAAAAAGGAAGGTGATGGTAAAAAGCTTGAGGAAGAGTGTGAGTGCAGGATTGTGGATTTACTTACTCATTTGTTACAAAAGGATCCAGAGTCTTTGATTGAAAAGAACTATTTTAAGGGCAGCAGTCCTGGGCACGACTTTGGATTTCTGCTAGGACTAGAAACCTGCACTTAGCTTAACAGTTTGTCAAGATCATTGGTTCTGGGACCTCCACATCTGAGAAGTTATGCACTCCAGCCTGCAAAGCAAAGGCTTGTATGTGATCTGAAGCTCAAGTTTCCCCCTCAAGCTCTCAGTGTGGCAAAACAAACTGCTGCTCTCCAGATAATCAGAAATCAGAACTGTTTCACATTCAGTTATGCAGTGACTAATTTCAACATGTCACAAAAAGTGATGCTCTTAATTTTTTCATCAAGAATCAATTGTTCAGCTTGGATTTCCAGCTCCTAGGGTGATAGAGATTAGAAAGTATTGCCAAGGTGACCGATTTCCATATACCCTCATCTTTCCATCAGCTCCTAAAGAGGCATTAGCAATGTCCCTGAATAACCTTGCAGACTGAGAGCCTGGTGTACAGCATGATAAAACTGGCAAGTGGCAATTCCCAGTGCCCAGGTTCGTAATGCAGGAAGTCAGATATTTGGATTGCACTCAAACATCCTCAACCACCTACCTAAAGGAAGGGTGTAAAATGATAATCTAGAGAAAGCAGAGAAAACATATGAGCCCACAGAGAGGTAAGACAGCAGTTCCTCTTGACATCCAAGTTTGTTCCTTTGACAGACCATCAGTTCCTTGAATTATCCCCTCCTCTGCATCTTTTAGGTGAAATTTGGGCTCTGAATGCCCTAAGAAATCCATGAAACTGGTGAAAAAGCCACGGGAAGGAACAAACTGACTGCTGCTGTATTGAGGAATGAGCTGTTGTGCCTCAAGTCTGTCTGGCAACACCAGAGGTAGAACTAAGTCCTGTAAATCAATCCCTCCATCTCAGCCTTCTTTGTCACTCCACTCTTTCAGCGTTCAAACACCTGAGTGCCAAACCCCTTTGTGCAGGCTTAAGCAAACTGCAGCAGCACTTCGTCAGCAGCTCTGGGGAGAGGGAATGGTTAAGGACACCATGGGGCAGAGAAGTATTTGACTTACTGTTCTCAGAGAGCTCCACCACATAGTAGAGCACGGGGCTGTTGCCGTCGAAGGGGCGCACCCAGGAGAGCACCACGCTGCGGCTGTAGGAGGAGTTCAGCGTGGCCACCAGGTTCTGAGGGGAGTGAGGCAGCTCTCTGCAGAGGAAAAGGGTGAGAGAAAGGGGAAAAAAAAAAAAAAAAACCAGCACAGAAAAATTAATCTATATTTCATTCAGCTCCAGTCTTACAGGCAGTTAAAGGCAGGCGACATCAGCCCCATGTGATGATGGATATAAAACCACCAGCAGCTATTGTACAATTAAATAAGTGAAAGACATCTCTGAATTCTTCACAATTTTATCCTGTTTGGGGGAAAAAAATAAAAATTATGCTGAAAGTCCCAAGGCTGATGGATAGAACAGCTAATGGACATGTTGCTAAATGTGGCAAAAAGCCAATTTTCATCCTGTTTTTGACTGAGCAAGTTGGTCAATAAATTTCCTCTCTCACTTTTTCTCCTGTCTTACAATGATGTCCTACAATGTGACAGCAGTGATACGTATAAACAGTAAAACACATGGGAGATATGATTTAACATGGAATTTTTCATACTCAAGGAAGCAGAAGACATTGACACTATCCACACAGAGCGACTAATCAAAATTACCATATGTATTCTTAGGCTACAGAACAGCTTGATTTACTCACGGATTCAGGCTTATCCTGTCATGGGTAGAATCCTTCCTCCCTATAATAAGGATTTTTTTGGAAGCACCCAACCAGAAAATGCAGTGAAAATGCCTGCAGAAACCCCATGGAAATACAACATAAAACATTTCAAAAACAAAAACAAAACAGCATCTCAATTAAAATGTGTAATTTCTACACATAAAGGAAATTTGTGGAAAAGCATTTCATTTGTACCCATTGGCTGAAAGTGGGAGCTGCATGGTAAAGTGAGAACACTAAATTCTGCTGCAACCCTTAAATGCTGATGCATTTTAAGAGATAAAAGCCCTTCAGCATTATACTTAAGCATGATTTTTACTCCTTATCATCCTGATTCCTAAAGAGAACGAGGATTTCAGAGTGAAGGAAAAGCAGGGAGGGCCAGTTTTACCCATTCAATCTGCCTTCCTCCTCAGGAAGGCTGAGGGTGACCCTTGCACAGCTCAGGCCAGAGCAGAAAGCCACGAGGGCACTCACATGTTTAAATTAAAAATGCAGCAATTCCTGCTTGTGATGTATTTTGCCACTGAAGGCTCAGAGTTATTTAAAAACCGCAACTCCTCAGCCACTCACCAAAATAAATACAGGCTCTGGCTCCAAGCCAGAACAATAAATATGTCCTGGATTTCTGTTTCTACTGGAAGATTGAGGAACATATGGAGAGCCAGACAATAGTTTTATTATTTTTCTGTTAAGCCGCGAATGCTTTTGTTTACGCATTTCTGATGGATACACACTGTGGAGTTAGCACCAAAAAAAAAAAAAAAAAAAAAAAAAAAATTGCTGAAAGAGCCAAAGAGTGGCAAGAAAAACACACAGCTAATGAGGCACCAGAAGCAGAAGGCACTTCCCTGCCCACCCCTCTCCAGGCAAGAGAGGTTGATATTTCCTAAGGCTAAACCTGAGACTCAAAGCCTTGTCTCATCTCATTTGACTTTAAACGCAGAACCAAATTAGCAGCACGGTGACCCCAGGCTCTTTCTGTAGTAAACATGGAATGACACCTCAGGGTGTGATTCAGTTCTCAACTTCATTAAATTGCTTGCTTGAGATGGCTTGATGGTGAGGAGTTTAAGTTGACTGTTCTCACTCCTTTCTGGGTGTGCACTGACAGCTCAGACATGGCCACTTTGGGGCTAAAACAAACATCAGGCACAGCAAGGCCCAAAGGCAGTAGATTTTGAACAGAGCACTGTGAAATTCTGGATAAACACATTTAGGGAAGAGGGGGGACCTGGAAACAAAGCAGGAGGGAGCTGACCTGGGAGACAGAGTGTGGCTGTCACTGGGAAGCATGGGGGTGTAAGATACGGCCATTTACCCAGGGACTACAAGAGTGTGCTGCTTAATTTTGAATGAAACATTAAATTATAATAAACATTAAACCTCCACCACAATTTATCATTATGTCCTAGGCAAGCTGGTTGGAAAAGTTTTTGTGATTAAGCTGGCAAAGGTAATTACTGAAGGGAAGAGTGAAACGTCTTGTTGCTACATGGCTCACTCAAGTCCCAGTCCCCGCTTCATTTATCACCAGTCCCTGTAGGGAAGAGCTCAGAGAGGGGCTGTGGCTCCAGCTCCTCCTGGAAGATGATGGCCACAGAAGCAGCAGTGTGGGAGGAACGGCTGAGGGGGAGCTCACAGCAGATTATCCCCACGGGTCTGCTTTTCTGGGCAGCCAATGAGCACTCCTTGTATATATTATGGGTATTTTCAAGGCGTGCATTTGCTACTCTTGATGTCCCATACATTAGAAGGGCTCAATTAACAGCTCACTTGAAGACAGAGACTACACAATTAAGAAAGACTTAAAGCTCAGTCTCTTTTTCCAAGCGCACAAGACTCAGAAGACTTTTGAAAAAGTTTCCCTTTTATTCCCCCCATTTGCCCTGTTTTTTAAATGCACAGACTGAGTTAAAACCTGAGGTTTTGTTTGCTTAGGATTTGGGTTTAGTAGCTTTTTCTCTCAGATTGACAAGGACAATCAGCAGCAGCACAAGGGAAATGGGCACTTTCTGTTCAGACAGAGATTGAGTAGCGTGAGCTGCTGCCTCCATCCAGGACACCCCATCCACAAATATCACAAATATTGGGTTTGTCTTTACCCAAACGTGTCCATGCTGAGCAGCAACAGATGGTGCTCACAGATTTAAACCCCTCGAGGTAGACAGAACAAGTGCCTAAGAAACACACCTGGACAGAAATGAATATTTAAAGCTACAAAGACATTTCAGCACAGGAGTGTACCTCTCTCATTGCAGTATGCAAAAGCAGAGATTAAAAAGTAGTAATTTCTACTTGAGCATGCACTTACACTTCGTCTCCTTCTCATTTGCTACCACATACCCTGTGGAAAGGATGATAAATGAGACCTGTACCACCATCATGAATATTCATGTTCCCCAAAGAGATCATTGCTTCTATTTTTCCTTTAAGAGGATTACTTTCCCTTGCTTCCAACACCCAAGAAATTATTGCAGAGCATTCTAATTTCAACCCTTTCTCAGGGTGAGGAGGACCTCAGACTAGGACTGGTCAGCACCAAGAAAGTGGATGAGGTTTAGAGCAATAACACCCAGAGCACTGAACAGACCTTGACCAGACATGCAAAGTGTAATTCCATTATTATCTTTCTTTTGTTCACTGAAACCCCAACAGGAAATATGTGGAAGGTTTTCAATACAGAATATCTTAAAACCTCATTTTTCTAATGCTGAAGAGTTGCATGGAGGCAAGTTTCCATAACATATTGTATGATAGCAAAATATGTGCCCGGACACTTTAAAATCTGTAATTGATAGATAACCCCAGGGTTAATGGCATTGCCACCAAGGTGACCTGAGGGAACTCTGACAAAGCAATTAAAGTAGTGCATTTGCAAGAAAAGAACATGAAGTCATTGTGACAATCTGGGAGAGAAATATTAGCCAGTTGCAGATGATACATGCTCAAAACAGAAACCCTAATGTTTTGAGTCAGCTCATCACTGCCAGAGGGCAGCTGAAAAATTCACTCAGCAAACACATAGAGTGTTTTATAAAATTAGCTAAAAGCAGACTATTTGCTAAGAAAAATAAACCAGACACGGTTTGGAGAGACTTTGAGAAAAATGGTCCAACAGCAGGTAATTAGAGAGCCTGCGACTGAAGAGGGGATTACTAAAAAGGCACAGGAGATTAAACAAGTTTTCTTGTCAGTCTCTGAAAAGCCCTGCTCCTATTTTCTAATGGACTCCCTCAGTCAGGTCCAGCAGGCAGGGGCTGCTCAGGAGCAGGTGGTTCATCTGCCAGGGCTGATAACAGCACAGGGCTGAGGCAGGGAGGGAATGCAGCACTCAGCCCTGATGGCTCTGCTCCTAAGAGTTTATCATGGTTTAAATTAACAAACGTGGCAACTGTTGCTCAGGACTTTGCAGTTTCTCTTGCAAAAGAATCCTCTCCAATTCCTGCAAGGCAGCCCTGAGTTTTGAGGCTCTCTGTCTCTCACAGGTCTGTAACACGGGGAATTTTTGGAATTAAAGGGTTGCCGAGTTCCAGGGTGCACAGATTTATTTCCCATTTCAATCTGCTCAGATCTGGTGATGACTTGGGAAAGAGGTTTGAATTTTATGCTTTCTTTTTGCTGAGAACACCTACATTCCTGCTATACCTTCAATGACAAACAGACACAATGGCATTTATTTCCAAATGCATTTCTGGGAGATATTTCTCCGTTGAGTATCAAGTGCACTCAGACTCAGCAGTGAACCTTGAGTCTTGGATGACATCTCAATAGAGAGCTTGGAAAAATAAATAGAAACCTTTCCAGCGAGGAAGGAATAATATATTTTCAGGTTTGACATTCCTTCTGCTTTCTCTCCCTGGAGAAAGGAGAAGAGATGGGCAATTGGAACCAAGGGATGTGGGATCTGTATCAAGTTACATTTGTAATTGGACATCCTTTTTATCACTTACCCTGCATTTGTCACACCGATTTTAATTTTAGCAATAATTTTTATAGGATGTATTGGGAAGAAATTGGAAGAAGTCGCAATTATAAATAGTCCAGTAAAAAGGGTATCCAAATTCACGGATAGATGGCTGACAAAGGCAACACTCTGCATTCCTGGCAACCCACTGGGGTTTTTTATAAGTGGTTAGCTCCCCTCTCCTGCTTTTGAAGAAGACAGAACAATAATAGCTTTTTCTCTGATGAAAGGGAACAGAAAGGAGATGAACTTGCTGCCAGGAATAAATTGCCTATTTTTGTATTACATTGTCCTTCCCATATATTTTGCATAGAAAAAGAGCCTAAAAGATTTTACTATATGTTGTGACATAACAGAGGCTTGTAGAGGGCTTTGATTTTCCAACAATGCAGCATTACCATACTTTGCAGTCACATTCATACAACAAAGAGATCCTCTAGCTCGGGCTGCAGACAGGCTGATATTGAGCAGTGGGTATCATCAGGCACAGATAGTGGTAATTCTGCATAATTTATACATCCTGAGAATCCTCAGGATACTTTGAGCTGGAATCAGCACAGTTTCCCATCAGGTGAGTGATACATGGTGATAACTCAGCTTTTGCAGCTTTAGGAACAAGCCTTTTTTCCTCTGTATGTATTTCAGGCTAGTGTTTACAGGACTATAAAGTAAGCTAAATGAAGCTGGGATGTTTCATAACATGCAATTACTTTCAGGATCAAACTCTGTGACTTGCAGGGATGCAAGAGAAGCGGGGGGCTCATCACCCAATGTTTCTGATATGCAGTTGAGAAATTCTACCAGGAGAAAAACAAAGCCAGTGTAAAATTAAAATCTATCTCTTGCAGAATAGAAACATCACTCGCAAATGTTTTACCTCATGCAAATCAAATCAAGTGATGTACATGGAGAATAAACACATTTAGAGAGAAGACAAATGAATGAATAGAGTATCTTGACTAGCAATTAGTTTCTGTGCCCAAGTACCATCAGTGCAAAATTGATGAGCAAGGTAACCTTTGGCTGCACTTTAGCAAGTTCTTCATTAGTTTTCTGGCTTTCCTTTGGAAATATTTTATTTCTTCTTTCATGCTGAGGAAGATGATCCATCCTGTCTGCAGCACCAATGTCTCTGTGCTGTGCTATCCACGCAGTTCCTTCCAGCAAGGAACACAACCTTTGTCCCTGACCCAGCCTGACTTCCAGCAAGGGCAGGCAAAGGAAGAGAGAGTTTTCTCTCCTTCTTTTCAGAGATTTGGGAACTGGAACACTCAGAGATTAAATAATTGAATCAGTTTGAACAGAAATCAGTAACAAAATTATTTGTGCCTTTGATAATTCCTCTTGATGGGCACAGAGGTGGAGAAAGAACATGCTGGTTCCTGGAGGGGGAAAAGGTGAGGAGAGATTTGGAGTTGTCAGGCAAGGCTGTGTGGGACACAGTTATCCATTGGTGGCTGCTCCAGTCTGTAACTGGTTGAGAGGCCTCCTTTGAACATTTGTCTGCCGTTAGTGCTACTCAAGGCACTGAAGTGTAAGTGCTCATCGATGGGAATGTGCATGCCCTGTTTGTTAATGCTCTGCAAGAGGGAATTATCCAGGAGAACAGGGAATGTTACAGATCTGTCATTCCTATACAAGCTGGAATTTAATTTAAGCTTTACTTCAGACGTTTCCTTTCCACATATTTTCTTCTTCATTTCACTCCTGTTGTATCGTGTATCTCTCCTCCTCGCAGATCTGTGCTGCTGAGCCAAACGATAATGATGAAAGCTGCAAGGAAATGCAATGTTTTCTGGCAGTATTGCACTACCTGCAGCCCTGCTTTGAAATGAAATGTCACAATTCAAGGTATTATTGAGTGACTTATCAGTTACTTGACTCCTCTGAAAGAGTGGGTCTGATAGATTCCTTTAATTCCTCCAGGAAAAACAGGAGATGGGTGATCAGCAGCAGAACATCAAAGGAAGTAGAGAGGCAGGATTTAGAGGCAGTCCCCGTGCATGGAGAGTCAGCCAGCACAGCTGGAACAGCTGGGGTGCCTCAGCAGGGCACACAGGATGAGCCTCTCCCAGCCAACTTCTAACTCAGATTTTGTGGACCATAAAAGAAGCTCCTCAGTGGTTAGTGGGGAACTGCAAGTAAATCCAATTCCTGTGCTGTAACGGGCAGCTTTTGCTATTCAGCATTAGGAATCTGTCCTGCTACTGAAGTGTTTAGCACATATTTATAGCTTTGTTTCAAAGTCCAAGCTTTAACATTCTTTTTGGTCTTTACTCTGTCCTCCATTCAAAAACTGCCTCAGAGAAGAGAGAGCGTGGTTATGTAGCTGCAATATATTCTGAATTGTCTTCTGCTCTTGGATTCCAACCAGCAGTAAAATGCACTCCGGGAGGAGAGCTGAGGAGTGCTTAATTAGAAAAAGAATGTATGACCGCTCTTGGAAAATGGGCATCTGATGGAGCCTTGGCACTGTCAGAATGATGCTGTATCAAACAGCCCTCTGCACAGCAAATCTCAGAGGTGAACTCATTACACTGCCAACCACACAATTGCCATCTTCTCAGAGACATCAGGCATGACCAGCAGAAACAGATGCAATTTTAGTTGAATTAAAGCGTGCGTACTACTCAAGCAAATAAATAAATAAATAACTGTACATAAAACATTACCTTCTTTTTTTTTTTCATTTGATCTGCTCCACACATGTACCAAACCCACAGCTGTTGCTTTTAATGATAAAAATAAAATGGAAGTGCACTTCACCCCAGTGGAATGACAGAAATAGAAAATATGGAACCATGTAATGACATTTTTATAATCCTTTTCCAGAGCAGAATGGCACTTGAAACATGTTTTTGTTTTTATTTTTAAAGATCCATAGGAATAAAGAAAGTCATACATAAAATTTTTTTTTCCTAAAAAATGATGTATAAAGAGAATGCAAGAGTAAGCAATGCCCATCCAGGGAGCAATTATTCTGATAAATGTTTAACAGAGAAAAAATACTAAAAGGAAGAAAACATTTTCTTGTTTTCAAACTTTGGCATCACAGTGCAGCACTTGGGCTTTATGGGGAAGCCCTACAGCATGGGGTGAGAGAAGGATCCAGGTTTAATTTAATTTCCCTTAAAAAAAACCACCACACCAAAAAATCAGAACTGCTGCTCTCCACAACACCTAGAGTGAAATGTTAGAAAAATACCTGAGGGTGTCTGAAAGGCAGTGTAGGGAATATTTAAGCTGGAGCACTCACATCACTTCCAGCCGCGCAGTCCTGGAGTCGTTCCCTCCGGAAGAAATGACCTCACAGGTGTAATCCCCGATGTCCCCCGACCACGTCTGGCTGATCAGGAGGGTCCCATCCTTCTCCACTGTGATCCTGGAACTGCTGGATGGGTTTATTACAGCACTGTCCTTCTTCCAAAGGTACCTGAGTGTTGCAATGCTTCAGTTATTGATCACTCGTAAGAACACCAGAACAGATTTATTTGAACTTTGCTGGAAGGGATCAGCTCCTGTCATCACGTGTTAAAAATGACAGGCCCCTGCAGCTACTTTCAAGAGCAGTGCCTTTTACAAATTTCAGTTTTAGGTGAAGTGATCAGAATGAAAAATGGAATTCCATCTGAGATATTATGTATTTTACAAGGAAAAGATGGAGTACTCATACATATCCAAGTTCTTAAGTTCACCCCCACCAGAACATTAACTCTGCAGTTAATGGTGGGTGCTGGCCAGCTCAGTAACATTGGACTGCCAGCATCAGAAACTTGTTGAAAGTTTGCAAGAGCTCACATATCAAAAACACCCCTCCCAGCACATCACAGAGGTGTGGAGAGCCACAGACTCAATTTCCCCTAACTGAAATTTTTATACCCGTATTTCTCTTTCCAAAGTTCTTTCTGCAGCTCACCCTTCAAGCACTCTCCAAGGTCTTCCTTGCATTTTATTTCATTTATGTTGCTTTCAGACTACATTACTTTTTATGGCAAATTTATTTTCAAGTTTTGAGTTTTGCCTAAATGCTCTAATGCAAATTTTAATAGTCCAGACAAATTCTGGTTTCCTTTACATGGTTAGAACAGACTATAAGCCCAAGTTATTGAGTTGTTTCCACAAACATGGGCATCTCTGGTGTGGCTTTTATGCACCCCAGAGTAAACACTTCTGAAATCCTATTCCTTCTCTTTGGCTTTTACTCTCATTAAGTATCAGCCTCTGACAAGTTGGTTTTATTGATAGTGTATTAACCTTGACAGTAAAATCATGGAAGGCTATACTGAAGTCATGAAGTGGAACATAGCTCATTGTAAATAATACATAAGGCTGAAATGGAAGATGGGATTTATATGATTAATGACATAGTGTACAACCTTATAATGCAGTAATCAGGAGTTTGGTGTGAAAATCTGGGGTCCAAAACTTTTCACCTAGTGCTATCCATACAGCTTATAAAATGAAACTGGGATAAACCACACAAAGGAGAAGTGCCACCACCAACCTGATTGAGATTCTGGGGTCGTGCGTGGCCTCGCAGCGCAGGGTGGCCGTGGTTCCTTTGATCACCGTGCTGTCCTCGGGAGGGCGGACAATGGAAGTGCGATCTGAAAGGAGCACAGCTCAGGTGAAATTAGAGCCTTTTGCCTCGGCTATTCACTCCGAGAGCAGCCACTGAGTTCTTTGTCATTCAAAGCAAGAAGGATGCTGCTCTTCAACCCTCTGCTGTGAAGGTTCCCCTCCCTCTATAGACATTGTGACACGATGTGGGGTACAGCATCTCAGGGCATGAGTTCAGCCTGGTGGAGAACAATGGTAAAAGTCTCCAAACTCTACCTTGGCTTGTGCAAGTGTCTGTGGCAGCTCCCTAAAATCTCAATGAGTGTGTGGCAGCAAACACTGAATCAGGAAATGAGCCAAAAACACAAACAAGACCCAAGGAAAATCTGCACAAAGGAAAACACACTTGAAAAGTATTGAGAAAGAGGTAAACTTAAACCTACAACCTCATCAACTCCAGGGCAGTGGAGGAGCTCCTGGAAGAAAAATCTTCCATATCAGAAAGATGTTGTTTACTCAAATGTTTCAGAACATTCTTACTCAAGCCCCTCCTAGAGGCTCAGAACACAATAATTGCTGTAACTACAGCAACCAGATCCGGTGTGAATGATCCCCATTATTTGTCACACACAGGAGGAGCAGCAGAGAGCATCAGCTGAGGCAGGGAGACAACCAGAATGAGCTTGGAAGATATGTGGATAATGTTAATAAGTCCCAAATCCCTACAGAGATAATCAGCATCTACTGAGATATCTCATACATGCACAAGGAGGGACCATCAGCAAGATCAAAAGCTGACTCTAAATAGCATGGAATTTTTAGCATTACTCCTGATGTACATATGTAAGACTTCTGGCTTTATAATGGTGCTGTTGCTACACAAACATTAGGTTATATTTACTTTTCTTCCCCTCATGCAGTAAAATAAACAGGAACTATCTTTAATACCTGTAAGAACCACAGCTTTAAGAATTAACAGGAAGGATCTCCTTTACTTGATCCATACACCTGGATATCATTCAGTTTACAGCATCCTGAAATTCCTACCAACTTGATATTGTCAAAAAGACACAAACATGATGGCCACATGACACAAATACATTACAGTTACTGCCAGGAATGTTTTCAGTATTCCTAATTTCAAAAGGAAAAATGGGGTTGATTTAGCTTTCAGAGTTTGGGGATTAATAAATGCCAAATATGCACCACACATCAGCAGCACAATCAGTGCTTCAAGTGCTGGAGAGGAGAGAAGCCACAACATTTCTTTATTAATCCTCATCATCTTCATTATTTTCAGTTGCTCTCAGTCCCTGCTCAGGGATCATTATTTTGTACCTTGAGTAGTAAAAACCATGTTATACTTCAATTGAACTCACTTAGGAGTTACTCAGGTGAACCCCTTGGATCAGACTCACTTCCTCAACACAAGAAATATAAATATATAGAGATCAAGGGAAAAAGGTGAATAACAAAACCATTTCATAGGATGCCCTGTCCCACACCAGTCTGTAGCGTGAGGGATTAGCTGAAATCTGCTGCACTTTGATTTGGCTTCCAACAGCACCCAGAGCCACAAAAAATACAAAAGTGTGAGGAAAATCCTATCTGTTGTGACTGTGGCCACTGCCTCAGTACCAGCACAGACTGCTCTACCTGCAGACTCCAGGAGGCAGAAACCACCTGCAAGCAGCCAAATCTACAAGTTAAAAGCTCAGACTTGCAATGCGAGACACCAAAGCAAAACCTGACTAAAACTGTAATTGTGATTGAAGATCTATTTAAATACACTTCCTTTCACAAAATAGAGATTTATATGCATAATTCTCCAAACAAAAAGGGTATTTGTGATAGGCTTCCTAAAATAGACACATTATTCCTATTAAATCATACAAGTAATGCTATTAACGAGAAAAGCATAATTACTAATGAAAATTTCCTGAGCCTACAACAAAAACTGATTAATACTTGATTAAAGTTAGACTTTAAACAAAGCATTATCCTTACTCCACACTGTCAGCATCACAAAAGCATTCAGAGCTCCTTCAGAGTTGGCTGCACAGCAAGTGTAATTGCCAGCATCCTGCAGGAACACGGGCGTTATCTGGAGCCCTCCAGACTCGAGGAGAACGAAGCGAGGAATCTGCACCGAGCCACTGGCTAAGGTCTGCTCTCCTGAAACACATGGGGAGCAGCATGGTTAGTGTCAGGCACATCAGGGATCAGGGACTGCAATTCCAGCTCTTCCAAAATGTTACATCCTGTCCAGGCCAGCGGCTCATGATGAACCTGCTGCTCATGGGGCCAGGGGAAGGGGGAAAGAGGCACTGAATGGATCTACAGGATCTCAGTAACAGGAATGGACAGGAAAATGTGGATTACAGCTCTTCTACACATTAATAACTTGCTACCTTTCTTCCAGGAGATGGCAGGTCGTGGAGCACCTGAAACCTCACAGGTCAGTACTGCAGTCATCCCCTCAGTGACCGTGGTGTCCTCTGGGGGCTGGATAAAGGTTGGCTTGATGTCTAGAATAAAAAATTCAAACAAACTCAATGCCTCACCTCTCAGAAAGATCCTTTAACTGTTACTGTGGATTACTTTACATCCACTTTTATAGAGCTGATCATGGACAAGGACATGACAATAAGACATGAAAACCTTTCCGCAGTGACTGTAACCTTTTCTTATTCATCTCCCAGGAATTGCCTAATCCTGTTTATTACCTACACAGAAAATAAAAATCTATCAGTGCTTGTACCTGTACAAGTTAGATAGGTTAAAGAAAAAGGAAGATAAAGCTCAAAATGAGTGTTTGGGGGGGACTTCAGAAATCTAGATAAACAAAACTATTTTCCTTCATCTTCATAACAGAGTTCTTTAAGATGAAAAGCAACTTGAGAGAGGCATTAACTTTGAAATTTAAATGTCAGCCAAAAGAATTTAGAACCTGAGCCTTATCCAAGACATTTTCTAAGTTTCTTTCTCTCTTATTTTCCCCCAGTTGCATTTTATTGCAGTTTTTTTCCCTGCAGTTTCCTAGATCTATATTGAACTGGGGCTGATTTATTTTCTTAGGCCAGTAGGAATTCTGGTCAGTATGTGCAAAGTGCTCTTCGGCTAAAAATCAGCTTCCTGAAGGGAAGTTTAATATTACAGAAATGACTGTTAATAATCACTGTTAAAAGACTACTAGGATTTGTAATTCTTCCATAGAGAAGCATGCACTTCATTAACAAAACCATTTAATCTGACTTTTTGGCCAAAAAAGACATTTAACTTGAACTTTCTTTCTTTTCCCTGACCAAATGCAGTTGCAGACAAAGGCAAATGAAATGATAGCATGCACAATCATAAAGCAGTAGCTCAAGTTCAGAATGGAATTACATTAGAGTGGAAATTGGAAGGAAACGAAGGAAAGATAAACGCATTTCACGATTAATATTTTTTCTTTTCGCTAAGATCTCTTTTTGCCATGTGAAATAGGGAAGTTCACCTCAAGCCAAGCTCTCCTGATGTCATGGAGAGATTTACAGATGATTCAGCACATTGTGCTGTGCACAGGGGCATTTTGGGGTTCCTTACAGCTGGAGCATCCACCCTTGACAAGAATTCAGAGTTCTGCGGGTTGAACTAAGGCAGCTCTGAGAAATGTGGTGGCTACATTTCTACAGGGATGACCCCCCTGCACCCCGTGCCAGCACTCCCCACTCACTGGTGACATCCAGGTAGGTGTAGGTGTGGATCTCCCCAGCCTGGTTGCTGGCAAAGCACTGGAAGATGCCGGCGTCCTGCGGGCGCAGCGCGTGGATGCGCAGCCCCCCGCTCAGCAGCACCTTGTACCGGGGGTTCTCCAGCCTGCTCAGGGGCACTGAGTCCTTGTACCACACCAGGGTGGGGATGGGAACACCTGTCAAGCAAAAAGAAATCACTGTTAATCTTTGCAGAGCATGTTTTAGGTCATATCCCTGTTTTCCTACACCAATTATTTGTATTTTTTCCAAGCTGCTTTAGATAAGTGGAGGCTGCATCTCACATTATCAATGGTTGTAACACATTGCACGACATGAGGGAATAAAACCAGCAAATACTAAGGGGGAATGTTGAGAAAACACGTTATCAAATTACTTTCTTCACCCAATCATATTTCATGCTACTACAAAATAAGATTTGGAGCAATTTCATGTTGAAAGCCAGAATCATGCTCCTTAAACAGCAGCAGTGTGGCAACACAGCTAGTTTGTAAGACTATTCCATCCCAAATAAGATTCCTCTGTGCTTCTGTAGCTAAGATAGCTGGAATACAAAGGAAATGGCAAATTAAACATGAAAACTGAAGTGCTCATATGGCTGTACTTGAGTCCCAATTTAGCAGCATAGTTTAAGCCAGTGTACAAACAACATATTGTCAACAATAGGATGGCTTTAAATTACTATTATTTTTATTCAGTCTCAAGCTTCACCTGCTATTTGAAAAAAAGCAGGCATAAACAGAAATAAAATTCCTAGCCTAGATAAAAGTTACAGTCCCATTTATTCCTGTTTTCTTTCATGTGCATGTTCTACAAACCCTGACACAGTTATTTCACACATATTTTTGTTGCTGTCATGTCCCCGTCACCTGGGATGAAGTGGCTGTAAATTTATTATACACCAATAGTGTAGGATTCACTTTTCTTCAAGAGATGTCAGGGGCCTAGAAGAGTCTTAGACAGCTGTTCCCATCCTGCTGCTCATATCAGACAACATTTTATGTTTACATCCCAGAAATCCCCACTCGCTCAAATGCTGGGGATTCGGTGCAGAGATCAGAAGCGAGGCAGGTATTTCATTACATAATTAGTTAATCACTGAGTGATTGAGATTGGAAAAGACCTCCAAGATCATCACCTCCCCGAGCACCTCTTTGCAATACCTGACAGCCCTTCCTGTGAATAAATGCTTCTTGATGTCCAGCCTGACCCTCCCCTGGCACAGTTTAACACCATTTCCTCTCATCCTGCCCATTGCTCCCAGGACAGCCTGACCCCCATCTTGCTACAGGAGGGGGAACTGTGCAAAGTCAGGAGGTCCCCTCTGGTCCTCCTTTCCTCCAGGCTGAGCTCCCTCAGCTTCCTCAGCCTCTCATCACAGGATTTACACTCCAGACCTTTCTGTTCCTTCCCCTGGACACGCTCCAGCCCCTCAACGTCCTTCCAGACCTGGGCACTGCACTTTGGGTGTTTTCAAACACTTTTCACTTAAAACCTCAGACCAACACAATTTCTTGTAATAACGTTAGAGACCGCAAACTTAAATTCATGGGTGGGTGAAATTTGCCCAAATAGAGAAGAAGTGTCACTGAAGCATGGAGGATGGGATGTCACTGATGAACTGAGCATCTGCAGACAATGAATTTCACTGCAATGCTGGCAGTCACTTGATGTTCTGAGAGCTCAAGTGCCATGGGAAGATCTATATAATCATCATTATCATTTTAAAACTCCCAGAGTTAAATACTACTGTGTTCTGCTTCCATTCACATCTTCTCTAAGTGTACTTGTTCTCTTTATACAGACAAAACTGTATTAACTCTGGAAGGAATGTACAAACAATGTATGGAAATGACTGAAAAACAACATCCAATTGCTGTTGCTACTTTTATAAACACGTATCATTTACTTCAATCACCTCTGATGCTTTTGTTCTGCTGATAAAATAAAATGTACTCATGATGCAGATAATCATCTCAGGAAGAAACTCACTATGTAGAAGTGCATTGTCTGATAGAGAATAGACGTGATGTAGGAGCTGGCAATAGGCATAATTTAAATTTCATACAACAGCCCATATATAGAATTAGCGTAAATTTCAATGTTCACAATTCTCGGTGAGAGTGTTATTCATCTCTTGAAAATCCTCCTGGGCAAATACAAATTATCACTGAGTAATGAAGAAACAGATGATGCAAAATGGAATAGTTCTCCTGATGCTGAGAAGCTCAGAAATGATTTCAAGTTTAAATAATAGCAACTCCATTTTCCCACACATTAGACTTGATAGGCACCAAGAAAATAATGAAATCCTGCATTCAGAACACTGAAACCTTTAACACTGGTGTCATTCCATAAATCCCATTCTACTAACAGTATTGGCAAACCTTCTAATCCTATAATCACTGTGAGATACACCTTCCTATCACCAACTCAGCTGACAAACTGAATATTACCATCTCTATTTCTCTACTTTTCAGTTACGGGTATCTTCCTCCACTCAAAGTTATGAGTCTGAATAATAGGATCTTATCTGAGCACTCTGATGCCTGTCAGCAGCATTCATCTGGGCTTTAGTGATCTTCCCAGAGAGATTTGTCTTCCAAGTTGTACACACATTCTCGTGTAATTTTGCTACCTGTTTGGCTGTAAAAAATGGTTAAACCCAGCATTTCTCATCTTCTACCCACCCCACAACCTTTCCTCCCCACACAAAGGAGTTTTGTTTTTTTTTCTTCTCTAAACATCTTCTGGTGAAAAAAATTATGAAGAGAAGAAAACCCTTTAAAGACCTTTTGCACTCTACCTTTCCAAGCAGTATCGGCCCGACCCTGCTGCTCAGGAGGCGAGAGTGGCCTAAAAAACTATAATAAATAAATAAAATAACCTTATTTCTCAGTTGTGTGCAGCACTATTCATTTTTCACAGACAAATTAATCGAGTGTCAGGGGGGAGAAGGGAAGGCAGGAAACAGAGACGCTGGTTCTGGCTTTGCCACTTCTTCTGTAACCTTGGGCAAATAACTTATGGAACCCGAGGCTCAGCTCCTCCATCTGTGAAACAGCTGCTTGACTCTCTGCCAAATTTCACTTAAGAACCTCGATGAAAGACTCAGAATATTCACTGTGTCATCTTTGTTATTTATTTTTAACCGCCTCCTCTAGATCCCAGTGAGCTCCTGAGGAACCCCCAAAGCATCTCTTCCATCTCCTTCTCTAAACACGTAGAACTGAAGTCCAATTAACTGTGCTCCCCAGACAGCACCACCGCTGCCTGCAGCTCCAAACTTTCCACAAGCAAATCAGAAAGAGCATTTAAAGGAAACCCATTGAACATTCAGGCAGCATCAGCCAGTGCTGGAAGATAAACAGCAGAGCCTGGTTCCTGCGGCCTGATACCCTGAAACTCCATTACAGGGAGCAGGGAGCTGCAAGCTGCAAGTTGCAATTTTATTTACAGTTAATCTCTGCTTATACTGTGAAATTAATCTGTCTCTCACACACCCACAGTGCACGAAGTCTTGGCAAATGGGCTTTGTGCACACGACCTGATGGGGCTAGGGGAAATACAATCTGTCTTCCATTTACAGCAAAGGTAGAGGGCAGCTCTGCAGTTTCCCCAGTGCTTTGTTCTCCCAGCTTGGAGCAGGAGGCAGCAATCTTCATTTACCCTCTTTTTAAGTGCTGACAATGGCTAGATTTGTGTAATAATTGATCAAAATTCCTCTATGTTTAATTCTAGTACCTGCCCCTTATTTGTGTTACAGATACTCAACAAAATAATCCACAAGGAAACAGGTTTTCATGCTCCTGCACCACATTTATAATCAAATCAGATGTGCACTACAAGAGTTGAACAGAAATAATTAATTTTGTCTAATAAGGGTTCCCATACTTCCAGTGAGAATGGTTATGAGTGCCCCATTAACCTCCTTGGGAACTAAACTGATCAAAGAAAAAGTGAAGGTAAAAGGAAGAGTTAAAGTGAACCTCAGGTCTCCCTGATTCCCCCAGGTTTTGGGTTGTCTTTTTTTTTTTTTTAATTCATGAAAAATATTTGAGACAGCAGATGGGTTCCTGGAGAACTCCACTGACAGCAGGTCCTGCTGTGTTTTGCTTAAAAAGCTATTAATGAACAAGAAGACATTGTCTCGTATCATCTGATAGCTTCATTTCCATAAGAGCTTTTTGTAAGAGATCTCATCACAGGCTTCTGAAATTCCAAACCAGCCACAGCATCCTTAACACACACACTTGCTTATCAGACAGTTTGCAAAGACTCCTTCTAGAAAAGCAGTGCTGACTCTTTCCTACATAAAACACAAGGAAAAATGCTTAAATCACAGTGGCAATAGGACAATCACGCAGTAAAAATGTCTTTATTGGCTGTGATTTGGAGGAAGACACCACACAAATAAGCTGTTAAGTTAGGTCTGGGTGCTTTTGTAATCAAGGATGTGATCTTTCTCCCTAAGGACCTCATGGCATTTTATGTGTGCTGCTTCTTAAACTCAGCACCAGTGAAAGTGAGACAACAAAATGTTCAGTCCCCACACAGAAATTTGGTGACTTTGAGAAACCTGCTCTAAACACATAATGACAGTATCTTCTACCTTACCAGAGTGCTGAAATAGGTGGGAATTGCATTTCTGTGGAACTTGAAACATGATTTTAGTCAGGTGGAATTCTAAACTTTTGAAGCCTTTTATATTATTAAACCACCTACCAATTAAAAACTGCCTGTAATAGTCCTGCAGATTTCATAACTACATTCAGATGTCAGAGTTACAGACATTTCTATTCACTATAAAAGTTCCCTAAGTTTTAAAAGAAAGGGCATTGTGACTGTTGAAAATAAGGACTGTTTGCACTGCAAATGATGGGTTCCATAACCACGCTCTCCCCTCAAACCATTTTCTGGCTCAAGATGTTTAAATCTCTTCTCTAATGACTCTGAAGCACAGGCAGGATCCCAGAGCAACAGGAGCAGGACTTGTGCTCCCCACAGACAAACATCAACATGCCAGCATTATTCCAAATTAAACAAAATTACAGGAAATACCCAATTCCCCAAAGGGAAAGGCCAACTCTCTTCCTTGTATATGGGACCTGTGATAACCAGCAATAGAACAGAGACTTCTAAACATTAAAAACTTACAAAGATGGTTTGCATAAGATGATTTCTTCCAAACTGGACAGACACATGCCATCAATCCAGGTTGGAAGAGTTTTGTGCACTCACCCATGGCCTGGCACAGGATGTCCACGTCCTTCTCCACCTCAGCCAAAATCACATTCTGGGGTTCAGCTGTGAAATATGGAGGTTCTTGGGGAAAGGAAACAAAAGTCAACAAGCAAAGCCACAGCAAAGTGAAAAACAGGCACTCATTAAAAAATATTCATCACAGAATCTCTCCACAGGTGGTGCATCTGATGTAAGGGGTTACAAACAGATTTCTTTGTCTCTATTTGGAGGTGGGGTTTTTTTGGTAGTAAAAGCATCATAAAAATAAGGCCTGACAATGTTTGCTATGCTGAGCATGAATTCCAGAGTGGAGTCAATGGAAGGTAAAGATTTAGGGGTTTGCACTGCAAATTAATACCCAGAGCAGGGGCTACTTTTCATTTTATAGGACTGAATCATTGAACGTGTTAATTTTTTGCTTAGAAAGGCCCTCCCGAGAGGTTTATAAAGGTTTATATTTACAATGTACATTTTATAGGATAGTTTGCTTCAGTATCTAGACCGCATTTCACCTCAGCAAGGCATGAAGTATGTCAAATAAAGTGCCATGGCATGTCACAGAGTCGACATTAGAGGACAAGTGCAGCATAGTTAAAAGAAATTCCTCTCAACTGTTTTATTTCGAGAAAGCAAACAGATTTAATGCCTTAATTGAAGTTATAGTAATAATCATAAAAATCCCCACTTTATCATTAGGGCTAAAGAAAAGATATTAGATGTTTAATTAAACAAAGACCAGACTGCAGAAATTGCAGAGTATGCTGGCATGTAACTCTTTCTTCTATGCAGCATAAAATTGAAGAGCATCATGTCAAAGTCCCAGAGGCACTAAGGTTGCAGTCATTATCATGGTAACTAAAGACCGTCATAGTTTGTTCAATGCAATTATCATCTGAGTACTGGTTTTAGAAGGATTTTACTTGATTATAAATGCAGTTCTTCTGCAGCATAACGAAACTTACTGCTAAGTTTTAGGAAATACAGAAAGGCAATGCAAGTAGCTTGTGAAACTGAGTTATATGTATTTCCATTTTAAGGAAATTGAGTATGCTTTAAAATACATAAGAAGCTGCAAGATCCAAGGTCATTTGAGCTGACCTGCTCTCAAATCTCTTCACCAAACATGACTGGACAAAAGAAGTTATGTTATTGCTAGGGCATTACATTTTAGCAAATAAAATGAAAACCATATAAATTTATCCTGCAAAATCTTGTTGCTACCTGCAGTATAGCAAATGTGGCTGTCACACTGTGGGGTGACATCAGGAGACACCAGGTTAGAACAGAACCTCCCCTTTCCCAGCAGTTCTTCCCTCTCACTACAATAAAATACTTGCTTGGGTGTACAGAACTGGGGTCTTGTCTGAGCACCAATGGATATTACAATTCTGTATTCATTCCAAATAAAGCCAATCAATATTAGTCTTCAGCATGCCATGCAGGGGAGGAGGGGAGGTTGCAAACAGCCTGGAATAGTTGTTTACCCAGCAAAACCAATAAAAACAAGCAACTTGATTTATTATATTCTAATAATATACATGTGTTAACATTATTGATCCTCACTGCCTAAATATAAAGCTATTAATAAACATGCATAATAAGCTGTGATTTATTGCATATGATCTCATGCGTTAATCTCAACAACAAATTGAGAAGCTGAACATTTAATTGAAATTCACTGATGGCACACACTTTGACATGTTTGATCAGCTAAGTTGCTGAGTCCTCTGCAATTCATCTAAGTCCATGTTTTCACTCTGAGCACTCTCCTTCCTCTCACACCATCCTGGTGTTTTCCTTGTGCTCCATTTCTCTGGATATTACTTTTTGAATTTCCAAACTTTCAGCCCTGTGTCCTTATCTGTGCTCTGTGTCCACACATTCATCTCCCAAAATAAAATCTGAATCTTTCATTCCATGGCAATTTGATGCGATTGTGGGGTGAGGACAAAGCAACACTGGGTCAGGAAGGCATTCAGACACATACTCACAAATCCAGACATTCCCTTCTAAGTCTGGGCTTTTTCTGTGAATGTCTCTCCAGTCATTGAAGTTTATCATTTGCTCAGGGAGGTCCTGACTGCACCTTTCCTTTTATAAAGGATTCTGCCTTTAACGGGCCAATCTCTAAACTTGGCAAACCTCAGCCACCAGCTCTCAAACTTTCTCCTGGATCAGCAACATACTCACACACCAGTGATAAATTTGCAGATTTATCTTCACTGTGGGCCTGCAGTCCAGCTGCAAAGCACTTGATGTGACCTCAAAGATGCTGGTGGTTCCATGACCTCTGTTTATGTGCTGCTGCTGCACAGCTCCTGCAGTTCCCCCTGGCATATTTACACTGTTGTCTTTCCCAGTGCCCCTCCCAAAATCCCAACCTGCAACCTGTGCTCCTTCCTTTAAATCCCACACAGGCTGTTTGACACCCTTTGTGACATTAAGAGATGCTTGGGGGAGCAGGTATCAAGCACTGAATTATGTGACAAAGAGCCTGAAGTCAGTGACAACTGTCACTTAGCAAACGGGATGTGATGGTATAAAAAGAAGACTCACATCAGTTTTTCTGAGAGAAGCAGTGAGAAACAGAAGCAGACAAGACAGAAAAAGAGCAGGAGCAGCAGAAAGATGCAATCTAAAGGCTACAGGCAGATCCCAGAGGACTTTTGGTGCCAACAGATTTGATTTCTAGTCTTGAAGCCCAGACTCACCTTTTCCCCCAGACTAAAGGCTGCTGAACTCTGTCCACAGGCACTCCAGCAGCTGGAGGCACTGCCAAATGCTGCACCTGACACAGACACAGCAGCTGCCCACAGACAAGTCAGATCCCATTCTTGAAAGATAAGCACTGATACAGAAAAACTTCCATAAGCAACTCTGCAGTTTATGGCCTGTACTGACAAAAACTGACAAGCCTGGGTGGGATGACAAGGCTGATTGATAAGGGACTTCTGATTGATAAGGAATTTCTGATTGATAAGGGATTTCTGGAAGATCCAGAATAGCACATGGGCACCAGAGCTGTGGTAAAGCCTAACATACCTGGAAAATTAGCCTTGCAAGGAATGAGGGAATTCCAGGAATATTGGTGTAGGGATACACTAAGGGGTTTTGAAGCAAATAAGAGTGATTTCACACAGCACCTCATCATGGCTGGGGTTGGAAATGACCCCTGGAAATTACCCAGACCATTCCCCCTGCTAAAGCTGGTTCATCCAGGGCAGGTTGCAGGTGTGTTTTTACCATCTCCAGAGAATGACACTCCACAACCTCTCTGAGAAGCCTCATCCAGTGCTCTGTCACCCTCCAAGTAAAGAAATCTGAGTTTTCCATGCAGCGTTTCCACACCCATGTGCCATTCACCAGCAGCATGGATGCTCTAAAGGTCCTGTGGAGTCAACAGAACTCAGGCTGTGGAGCAAACAGCTCCATTTACAGGTGCTGAGCAACTGAAACCTCAGCTCCTCACTTTTCAGAGGTGTCAGATGTAGCATCAGCATGTCAGGTTTTGTGCCCAAGGGCCTGAATGCCCAGCATTAACTGCAACGGAGAAATTCAGAGTATCTGAATTTGGGTTGTACTGCACCTGCTGAATGACTGTCAGAAAGAGGCCATAAAAATGCAGCACTATTTATAGGGGTCAGATGGCATTCTGAGGGGGCATTCTGGGTGGCTGTATATATGACTCCACTGCATATTTATAAGGCTTGGTTTGAATCACACTGTATGAATTTAACATTTATTGTTGTAGGCAATAATCATGTGTTGAAATTTAATATGTGTGGTGAAATGATAACATCTTCCAAAGAATATAATGTGCCAGACACAAGTCCTCACACACTGCAATTTTTAGGAATAACAGTAATTTGCCAGTATCGGGTCAAACATTTAAATTTTTTGGAAATTATAGAATCTCAACAGTTAGAATAGGAAAGGAGCCATTACTCCAAGTTCACCCTGCTGGCACTGTGGTGTGTGGCAACGAGAGGGGTCACAGCCCACATTAGGCTGAAAGAAACAGATACTGCATTGTTCAAATATTGTATTGGTGTTTGACTGATCTTCACTAAAATGTCAAGTACAAGCAAGGGGGAAAAGAGTATTTCAATATAAATGGGTGTTTTTAATAGTTGTTGAGGGTTTTGGAGTTTTTTTTCCTACTCCAGACATCACTAGAAAGATGTGTCTCAGAAAAGCCCTTGGGAGCCTGCAAAATTTGATCCTGTTCTAACTTCCACCGTGCAGAGTTACATGGTCACTGATTTTAACATTCAAAAGATAGCAGTCAGCATCCATTACATACCCTTCAAGCTGCACTGGAGATGTGTGACCTAATCCTAGATACACACATGAAAGTCAGAAAGAACAGAGAAAGCCCCAGGGGCTCCTCCAAAGCTGAAATTCCTGAATCTCTCAGAAACTCAGGGCTGCATATTTAAGAGGAAAATTGAACCTTCAACACGGAAGCCTTCCTCCAGCATTACCATAAACTAATTTATTTGGTGAATATCTTCTAAAGGAAGAGGAACTGGAAGCTTGACAGCCCCTTGTAGGTATAAAGTCTGTAACTCCAGACAGAAGATCAGACTGGCCACGCTGGGAGAGAAGCCCCATTGTGGATGCAGGTACAGCAGGCTCCTTGGAGCAGGAAGTTTCTTTGCATGAATATCAGGTTAAAACAGAGAGAGATGAAAAGATCCATGTGGTTTCTTGCTACCCCTACTGTGAGCTGCAGTCTGTGTGTTCTGAAATAACAGCCCAGGGAACACATGTCCTGTCTGCAGGGCTGAAAGGAGGAAGAACTTGTTGGGAATATCAGAGACAGAGCTGGGCTGTCCAGAAGTCCCACTGCTCCTAGATCCTGCTGCATTTAGGCCCAAGGCAGAATGTCTGTGTTCATCTCAGAACCTCTGAGGCTTGACAAATCAAAAGCCGCAAATATTTCCTTCCTTTGAGCCCAAACTGTGATTAGGCGAGTCCAAAGACATTTCATATTATAGTTTTCCTGAAAACTTATTATTTTCTTACACAGTAGATGAACACAGTCATCAGGATCTTCCCCTTAAGCGCCACACATGAAAAATTATTTCCAGTGCTTTCAAAGAAGGCATCTGCAGTGTTTCAAAGTGTCTAAGCTGGAGCCATGAGAGCTGCTGCTGTTTCCAGAGATCTGAGCACGAGGCACTGAGGTGCTCGTAGCTACAAAGGGAAATAACTTCTGCTCTGGCAGTTCTGTACACACAGTGCAAATTCCTGAGCAGCAGAACTGCACAAAGAAGACCCTTCAGCATCTGGACACACCTGGAGAACAGGGAGGAGAATCAGCCCCACAATCCATGTCAGAGCCCAGCCAGGTGGGCCCTTCAGCCACCACTGGAATTTTTCTGTGTTCCTGAATCCTGTGGTCCCACAGAGCTGAATTCTCCCAAGATGAGAATAAGATGTCTTTTAATGTAGATCTCTGGGCACAAAACACTCTCCAAAAGAAGGGGAGCCCTCTGACTCTGTTTTATTCATTTGTATTCCTTTGGACAGACCAACAAGGCTTCAGCCCTCAGTTCTGCACAACCACTCATCATGCCAGGCCCTTTTTTCAAATTGTTTCTCTCATTTTTTTCAGGTTTTACTGTCTGACTACATTTAATTTAAAGAGCAGTTTGGATTTCATACAGTGGAAGAGTTTGGTTCCCCATTTTTTAAAACTCCTAAAATTCATAATTTCCTGTAGAACAGTCATTTAAGAAATGACTATTGCCATTTGTCACTAAAACTTGCAGAAGTGGAGCAAAAGAATTTAAGATTATCTCAGCTTTCAAATTGGTTTGTTCATGGGAAGACTCTTTAAATTACTTAATCTTCAAACTGTTAGTGATAAAACAAATGTGCTCTTATCTAATCTGCAACAAATCTTTCCCAAACTGTTACTCTGCCAAGCGAGGAACATGATACCCTTTAAAAATTTATAACAACTGCAGCTAATAAAACCAAGGTTTGGAACCACCTCAGTTTATCTTTTCTGGAACAATATGAAGATGTCAGGGAGCTCTTTGCCACGTTCAGAAGAAAAGTGCAGCAGCACACAGCTAGAGGATTTTCTTCTTGTTTATGCAGTACTACTCTAATACATTGGAGATTCAGGCTTTTCCAATAGTATTGTGATTTTAATTTACAGACTGAGATATATTCTCAGAAATATCCAGAAAAACTTCTGAGATAATACTGTAGGTCACAAATAATAATTTGTTGAGTAGATGCCTTTGTGCTAAGTTCCACTGCCTTCTAATAGAGCTCTGGTTGCCATCTGAGCCACATTCAAACTGTGTTACTTCTCTGAGCTGGGAAAGTCAAGGACTGATATATTTGGAAAAAAGCTTTGATTAACTCAGTGTTTGTGACATCTTTGATGCATCTTTTCATTGCTACCCCTGTTCTACCTGTTAATAGCAAAATATTTTTCTCTCTTGATCCACAGAAGTTCTCACAGCCATGCTATTGAGGGGCTGCATTTGATTTCTCCCATTCTGCAAACAAACCTCTTCTTTTAAGCTAATTTCCTTTTTCTGTTAGTTGAGACCCCTCATTAAGTCCACGCTGTGTTATTCTCCCATGAAGTACAGCTCATTATCAGCTCCCAATCTACACATCCACACTACAAATATTTTATGCATGCAAATGGACAAGCATTCCTGATTCTCTCTAAGTACTGCCCCCATGGACTAGGAGAGATACACTGCAGAAAGCCGTAGGTTTGAATCTTGTCTGCACTTTCCTCTAGAACCTGTCCCTTGACTAATTAAATGACAGCCAGATCCATCCAAGAATTCTAAAGCTGAATATAAGTTATGCATTAACTACTAATCCTTTGATTTGGCTCCCTGTTTAGAATTAGAGATCCATCCTGCAAGCTCAAGAAACTCATAAATAAAGAAATCTTATCAGGCTTTGCTGACACATTGAGTAAACACCTGCATCTGAAGTGTCGTGTTCCATCAGAAGGAAATAAAAGTAATTGGTAACCAATTTGTTTCTGCTTTCTTTCATCTGCTTGTTCTTATCTACAGACCTTTTCATAACTTCATTCCCTGACAGCCTCCTAAAACTGGATAGGAAATAAATAAAACATTTAAAAATAAGAGAGCAGGTAAGCTACTAAAGCACTGCTGGTTTAATATGATTCCCCAGTGATTATTTTTCAGTTTTATTGTAACTGTATTTAAAAATCTTTTCGATTAACCAAGAGGCTGCTTTAACTATTGCATTAGGCTGGATCTGACATCACAGCAACAAAGGCAAACCAGCTACAATAAAATCTTATGAATAGGAAAGAGTTTGAACAAAACCTATAAATAAGTAAATCCATCGCTGCTCCTTAAAGAGAAGGTAATAACTCCAAGGAACAGAGGGCAAGGAAAGAGACTGGAACCAAACTTTGTCCAGCAGGTAATAAATATAACAGACACACAGTGCTCTAAATGAATCTGGAATGGAGCTTTGCAGAGGGAAGAGCTGCTTTTTCACTTAACAGCAGCTACTACAAATTGCTTTAGCAGAATACAAATCATACAGCAGCCTTTAAAATTGTATTTTCAGAAGGCTCAAAGATGTAAAGAATCGTGGGCTGCATTCCCTCTGCAAAGCTCCAGGAGTGCACGTGCCTGAACCCTGAGCAACGCTGAGACTGCTGGCACTACCAGGGCTCCAACCTGCCCAGGACACTCCCACAGATAAAAGCCTGACTTCACACAATCACATCTGGCTGAAAGCATCTCAGTGTCCCCAGTCTAAACCACCTCTTTCAGTCTAAAAGTCCTAAACCACCCCACACTGTGTGCACTGTGTTAATGTGCACAATTTCAGACATGCCAGGAGCCACCATTTCCAAATTCCAACCTCCTCCCTACAGCAACACTCGGAGAGGAGGCAGTGGTGGAAACAGGAGGGAAAGGGCATCAATGTCCCCTTTGAAAGAATTAATTCCAAAGTTTCCCTGGGAACTGGAGGACCAGCAAACAGAGCTGCTTTAATGGCTTTTGCTTCCCTGTCCTGTTGCCTCAGCAATGCTCTGTGCCTGCAGAATGTCCTTGTCCCCGACTGGCACCCGCAGCACACAAGCACAGGAGTGCTCCTAAAAGCCTTCTTGCAAAAATACAGGCACTTGACATATGAAAACTGGATGTAAGCAAGGCAGGAGTTAATCAGGATTTAATGCACCTAAAAGCCAAGATAGGGAAGCTGCCCATTAAGGATTTTACTACTGTATTTCTCAAAATTCCCATTAAATGTATAGTTTCGCAGGGGATTTACAATCGCAGCAGTGTTTAAAAAAATCTATTTGATGAATTCATATTAGCAGGGAAGAACGGCTGAATTAATTTGGAAGATAACCCTCCTTCCCCTCCTTTGTTCTGTTCTCTGAAGAAAGGTTCAAATGTAAGGTCAATGAAATATTAAGATATCAATTTTATTTCCTATTATACCTTAGCCCAGAGCCTTTTTTACTAAAAAACACATTGCCTCGAGAATTACCCAAGATAGAAAGGAAAGCTTTAGCTCTGGCTGGCTCCTCTGTGCTCTCTCTGAGTTTGGCTTCACAGAAGTACATCCCCACATCAGCAGAGGTCGGGTTGGTGATAGTGAGGCGTCTCCCAAAGCTGCTGATGCCACTGGTGATCTTGATCCCATTTCTCTTCCAGGTCACGCTCAGCCTCTCAAGAGGTCTGCCAAAAAAAAATACAAGAATAAAATCGTAAAACATATATACTACAAAATAATCTCTGTGTGCATATATATGTTTATACACATGAGGAATCTAATATTACAGATTATAAAACTTCTTTAAGTTTTTCTCTATCCCCAAAACACACTGTTAGAAAGTAAATACATGTATAACTTCTAGACATCAAGGACTACAGACTACTCAAGTGGCATTATGCAAGTACAGCTAATTGATACAGCAATAGAACTTAAGTGCTAATAATTTGATTTCTCCAAGCAAAAGGAGTAAATACTGCTATGGGAATCAGCTGCATGGGAAGTGCTTTCATTACAACTCAATTACCAAAACAATATTAATCATATCAAGAACATCTCTGCCCTCAGAGGGGAAAGTAAATCACTTGGTCTTATCACCCAAGGACTTCAACTATTCACTTCCACTGAAATTCAAAGCTATTCAAGGCCAGCTAGATGGAAACACAGGAGGAATGCTGTGAATTCTGTATTACAGTGCATTATGAACAGTTGAGCAATAATCACTGCAAAATGAGAGTGTCTGAAAAAATGACTTCATAAGAGATCCTCACTGAATTTATTTACTAGGAAGCACCAACTGTTTAACAGCATCACCTCTGCTGTTGATAGGCAACAGCTGAAATGCTATTAACCCTCACCATAATTTTTTCCTTAAGATAATGTCTGCTGCTTGAACAGCATTTCTTTTCCTTTCCATGTGAAGACCAGGTGGGAAAGCACCCCTGCCTGACCCTCATTTGGCCAGAAAAATCAATAGGTTTAATTCAGTAATGCTGGACAAACAAGATCACTCATAAGGTCACTCTGAAGAGCGAGCATCCTGCTTCAATCTCCAAATTATTAACAATAAAAAAATGAAAACATTTTAGAGAGAGCAGAGTCCCAGTGAGAGCTGTGGAGGGGTTCCCATACCTGGCGTTGGCCACGCACTCCAGGGTGGCCTCGCTGCTGCCCGCCACCACGCTGGTGTTGTGGGGACGGATGACCATGGCAGGAGCCGCGCTGTCCGAGGGGCTGCTGGCACCTGCAGGGCACAGACACACCTGGTGAGCGCCAGGGACAGCCAGGGCTGGGACAGCCAGGGTGCCACCTTCCAGGCACTGCTGCAAACGTCACCCTTCAGCCTCACCACAGGCTGGCATCTCCCAGTGGTGTTCCAACCAACCCAGCACTAAAACCCCACTGTGGGAACCCAGGAAATTCCTCTGGCTGCCCTGGAGGGCTTGAGCCCCTGGTACAGAGCCCAAGAGCCCTGTGCCTTTGATTTAGCTCTTGGAAAAAACAATTACCAACCTTTACATGAAGAATTACAAGTCAAAAGAGTTTAAGCAGAATAATAGTTAGTTTGTCACGGGATGAAAAACAGATTTTGAGGTTTTTAGAATGGAGGCTCGGGTCGCAAGATGGAGGGATCTGGGCGTGCCTTGTCCTTTTTCCTTCTTCTTCCTAGCCTCCATCTTCTGGGTGATGTTGGCACTTTTAGACTGGTTTAGAGTAGAAGCTCACTGTCTAACATAGGTGATAGGTATTAGGAAGTAATTGTAAATTGTATAGTCTGCAGAGTGCCTCGGACTCTCCTGCTGAGCAGACCTTGGCTGGACAGGAGAAAGAATTTTCTAGATAAGAAACAATAAACAACCTTGAGACTGAGAAATGAAGAGCTCTGACTCCTTTTTTGACCACCAGGCTGGGAAAAGAGACTTTCTAACGCCTTGGGGTCACTCTGACCAGCAGAGATCCCGAGACCCCATGACTCCCAAGAACTGGCCCTGCCCTCCATCCAGGGATATTCTCTAAGACAGAGAAATAAATTAGGCATCCAAAATGTTTTCTACTGTTGAGCACTTTTTCTTTATCAAACACTTGCTGACTTACATTTTTAAGACCTTTTCATGTTTTGTTTAATCTTACCCCTTCCACACCATTTCAAAAGAGTCTGCCAATACTCATGTTAGTTCTTTAAAAAGATTTTACACACTGGGGAACAAATATAAAATTAACAAAGCAGCATATCACAGCAACTTCAATCCCCTTTTCTTATCAGGAAAGTAAATAACCCAAATCTGTTACTCTTTTGTGAGGCTTCATACTGTAAATAATTTAGCTTATGCAACAGTCAGCAGACACTTAAAAAATGGTAAAAAGGCAGCTTGTAAATTTTCTCTGTATGCATTTAGTAAGTGAATTAAAATATCCATGTATTCATAGGTACTTTGCTTCAAGCAACTCATTTGGGAAAGAAAAATTAGCTATTTTTTAGCTTGAATAACACAGTAATAAAATTTTCAAGGATATGGAAACCAATAAACAAATTACAGGGAAAAGTAATGAAAATAAAACTAAACTGATGGAAAAGCAAGCCAGTTCATCAAATGTTTTCTGCACAGAAGGCTAGTCCATGCCCATTTAGCAGCATGGGAAATTGGAAAATGCAAGGTATGGACCTTAAAATTTAGGTAATTCCCTAAAGAACAGAAAATGGTCAGAAGATTCTTTGCTTAAATCATACCCAGCAGGCCAAAAGCCATTTGACATTGGATTTTTACTTGTTGGATGGATAAAGACTTTGGTTATGGGGCTCAGAAAGCTCACAAGGTGAGCAGATTTCTCAATGACAAAACCTTTACATTTGGATTTTCTAATTGACAGCAGTTAATGTAATACAAGAGATGTAAACGTGGAACAGTTTTAAAATATAAAGAATACCACCCACACTTCTGAATAAATTCAAGCATTCAAGCATAGTACTTAAAGAGTAAGCAGATATTTATTTCTTCCCCTAAATATGCTCTGTCAACCTGACACAGCATCTCTATGAAACAGAGATCTCAAAACACAAGCTGTTAGCAGCTTTTACACCTCCTCATCAACATTCCTGGAAATACACGATGCCATCAGGTAGAAAATCTAAGATTTCTGTGCTGGTCTTATAGGTATTCATGGCAGAAATTTTCCAGTTAGTAATTAAAAAAAACAACCAAAACCAAACAAAAAAACCTCAGAAAACAAGGGCTGATTATGAGATTAGAAGGTTGTTACTGACAAGAAGAAATAACCTCAGCATCACTGCTCCCCACCACTTCTGCCCAAGATGAAGGATTACAACAGTGAATGCTAAAAGATCAACAAACCAGTGACTAATTTGGCAGCAATCATTCCTTATCTCCATCTGGGAGAGAGGAAAACCACTTGTCTGACTTATCAGCTCCCCACTAAAATCAGACAAAGAGGAGAAGTTGGCTTTGTTGTCACCCCCATCACCCACATGAGTGCCCTGTGTGCACCCAGCAGATAAGAAAGGAAATAAAAGTGCACATTCCCCATCCTGCAACCAGGAAAAGGCAGAGATTTCTTAGTGACTGTAACAAAAACCTAAAAGCATGTGTTTATTGTTATTTTGTACTATCTCTGAAATAAACTTATGAAAAGCAGGCTCCTGCTAAGGTTGTGAGTGAACCGATTCTGATGTGAGACAGAGAGCTCATCAACAGTGTCAGAGCTTGGATTCTCAGGAATGCACCTACAAAGGTCAGCTATGGACATAACGGCATGTATAGAAACAACAAAATTTCCAAGTATTACCTAAACAGTATGGAGGCAGCATGAATATTCCTATTTTATATTCAAAGACAGCTCAAGTTTTCCTTTGCAGCACTAAGAAACTCCTTCCCATAAGTCACTCTGTCCCCAGTCTTGCCAAATCAAACTCCACAGGGACATTCTCTTTGCAGAGGGCACTTTGCAGCTTTGTTTTATGGCTAATTGAAACACCAAAGGAGGATCTTAGTTTTACTTGAGAGTAGAAATCTCAATAGGGCTGTAACTTGGGATCTGTGCCTTTGAGAACTTTGTCCTTTTGTAAGAAATCCACAGGTTGGAGTATCAGAGTAGCCAAGATCCTAATGGAGATAAGCAACACTGGGATTTAGTTAGGATGATGGGATGTGGCAGATCAGCTTTCCATCAGGCTGGGGAAGGCAGAGAGTTATTGCAAACACTCAGATAATGAACAGCTACCCAGACTCCCCAAGTTTCTCATCCTGCCTGTCAATAAAGCCACTCCATCCTTCTCCTGCCTCCACATGCAGCACACAGATGTGATTTTACTTGACTGATGCTACACAAAAATCCAATGCAGAATGTCATTGTTAGTAAACAGACATTTTCTTTTAAAATCCTTTGTCGAAAACAATTGAATTTTCCTCCTTTTCACTGCTCCTTTTTTTACTTCATCAGACTTTTTGTTGCCTGAGCTTTCTAGCACTTTGCTGCTTCTGGCTTTTTATCACTCTTCCTCCTTCTCCTCCCCCTCCCTCAGCCTCTCTGCATGCATCTCTGGCCATTTTCTCCCCTTTTTTCCATCCCATGGTCTTCTAAAGACGTTTCCCACTATTTAAGAGCTGCTCAATTTCTGATGTATCCTTTAATTTAATGATTGAACTTCAGTTTCTCTGAAGAAAATATTAAATACACTGAAATGGGGAAGTAATACAAATGCACAAGGGAACAGAGCTACAGTGAGATGAATCCACTAACAGGGAACCATTCCCAGCTATATTCTACCTTTTTGGAAAGAAAAGGCCTTCTTTCCTCTCCATCTGCTTTCTGAGCCCTCCTCTCAGCTAAGAAAGCAAAGCAGCATTAGGGAGAAACACTGACCCCAGAAGTGCAGCCAGGGGATGCCTCCCTATCAGACATCATCAGTCTGGGGGGAACCTGTGGGGAGCTGCAGAGACAAGGCTGAGTGACACTGAAAAACACTTGGGGATGTGCTCTTAATCTGATTTTAGCCCTTAATAGATGACTGGACAGAAGGCCAGCCACAGGCAAGAAGCCTAATCCAACAGGGAACTGTTCTGCAAAAGAGAACTCACACTGCTTTATTTTCCTTTCTATCCATTTTAGCCACTGCACTCGCAGCATTTCCAATCTCCCCTTTGCTTCTAAACTTTCTCATTTATCACTGTCTGAGCCATTACCAGGATCTCCAAGGGCCCAGTACCTGCAGGGCCTTCAGGACTGACCCCAAACCGTTTTTGAAGCAAGACTGTGGGAACACCAAAGACTTGGGACAGGAGGGAGTTTGTCCTCCAGCCTTCATCCCCTCATTCCCAGCTGCTCAGGAAACAGTTCAGCTGCTGCCATTTGCAGCACAAGATATTAAGGTAAATTGGTATTGATATTATGTTTTCCATATTCAACTTTTGTTTGGTTATTTTTATAAAGAGCCAGAAAAAGAGAGGAAAAAAATTGAGACAACAGAAAATGGAAAGGGATGATCTGGGTTTTTTTTCTGAACATAAACTCCTCTCCACACTGTGGAATTCAGGAATCTGGCAATCCCCCACACAGCAGAGATAAACTGAGAGAAGAAGAAGAAAGAGTGAACAACTTTTGCATGGTCTGTTTGTTTTTATCACCTGTGGCTGTGAATGGCTGCACATCACTGAGCTGCTGAACTTCTCCCTCCCTCCTCCTGCCTGATCAGGAATCAAACCCATCCAAGGCCGAACACTGATTTCTTTTTTTTTTAGTACTGATGAGCTGTAGAATTTTCATCTGTTATTTAAATACAATAATTATGTACACTGCCCTATCATCTCTGCAAATACAGTGTGTTTATCTCTGTACATATATTGACATGTAAGGTACAGGGAATTTTAAATATTGTAATTTACAGTTTATAAAGATCGCAAACCATATCAAAACCACTTCAGGGTGCTTAACTTTCCCAACAGAACTGAAATCTCACCCAGGCCAGATGACTGAAGACACAATAGGTTCTTTACCCTTCAGAAATGCATAAACATTAAGTTCTTCTCCAGATTTTACATTATGACATGCAAAGTTTATCTATGTCTGTATTTGCAGTGCAGAATATTAAGTGTATTACTTCAATGGGAGCTCAAATTCATGTGACAGAGATATGAGGTAAGCCAGCCTCAACAGAAACTGAGAGAAACTCTATCTCCTGAAAATAAATAATAGTTTGAGTTCAGACTTGAGCACAACAATAAGGTTTATTTTTGAGGCTTGCTTATAGGTCCCAACCCTCTGAAGAAGCTTAATCCAAACAAGGTGACCGTGAGCAGGAGGAGGGGGAGGATTGTCCAAATAATCAAGAGTCTGGAATGTGAGGCTGGCTGCACCTCATCTCTACCCTCACTGTAAATTACTGCAAATACTGCTCCATGTCCAGCTTGCACTGAAGAAGGGATCCCACAGGAATCAGTACCCAAAAATAAATTTACTTATTCATGTTATGAAATTTGTCTATGTGAGAAAAAAGCTCCCCAGAAGAGATCACCAGTACCCTACCCTCAAGATAATAGAGAAATTGAGTACTTAAACAGAATTTTGAAACCATTTATAAGTTATCCTGAGAGAAAAATATTAGAAAACTTTCACCCAAAAGTTACCACATTCTTCCAGGCTTGCACAGAATGCAGAAATGCCTTGGTAATTACTATGGAGGATACATGCAAAGCTTCATTCTGTCAAATTATGGACGCCCCTATTAGAAAAAAGGATAGGAGATAAGAGTCCAGCACAAATAGCAAAAATATTACATCTAGTACAACATTATGGCATCAGGAATGTGCAATCTCTGCCTGGGACACAGAATATGAGAAAAGAAGAATATCTCAAGATTGCTCGAGGGGAGAGAAGAAAAAGCAACCCTACAAATACAAACAACCTGATGGAACACACTCCCTGCTGCCAGGTACAGCCTGCAGATGGTTTGAATTATGAACCCAGAGTGGATTAATGCCCCTTTCCCTCTCCCGTACAAGGCACACAACAGGAATGGGATCCTGATCAATAATAGATTAATTTCCCTTCCCCTTGGAGCAAAAGATGCACAACAGGAATTGGAGGCTGATCAACAGAAAAGCAAATGCTGACAACCACCTGCAGGCACCAGAGAGAAACATCATGCAATTTATGAAAAGCAAGTGTGTTCTCAATCATAAACCCATGTCCAAACCATGTCCATTGGTTCCCTGCTTATTAGAGTGATTCCTAAGTGCTGATACAATAAAAGAGCATTAAGATAATCAAAGTTACTGTTGCAGTTTCCCACTCTGACTCTAGCAAGGACTATTTATTTTCAAGAAAAGGGAAATCTGATGCTGCTGTCACTGCACAGGTCTCTGCTCTGATTTCTAGGCATAAAGGAAAATAACAGAGACTTTCCTATGAGGCTTCTTGGTCCCATTTGTTTAGTTTGATGAAGAACATAAAAACTCCAGATGGGTTTTTTTTGAGCCAACATTACATAGTTACAAAATAATTAGCAAACTAATGGCAGAGAGTTGTTATATCAAGAATTATGACTTTTCAGTACCAAAGAATGTCTTCAGACTCCTCAAAGATTTAAGAATTAACATAAATTTAACTTTTGAGAACCCAGACTGCAGACCTAAAAAAGCAAATAAAGACCAACATACAAACTTAATTTTGTGGATCAAATTTATAGGGAAGAAACAGTCTAGCTGTTTGCATTAATCACAGCAAGTGAATTCTTCTACATCCAGCCCTTGTCTTGAACCAGACATCAAACATCACAACATATGAATAAAACACCAGATACAAAAAAGATTTACAAAACCCAAGCAAAACAAGTGAATGATCTAGGTCAGTTGTATTTATTGACTCTTTACACTCTTGTCACTGTGACTAAGCTTTGTCCACATCACAACAAACACAGGAAGCATTTCTACTGCAAGAAAAGTTAAAAAAAAAATCTAAAAAAATTGAATAAAATAATAAGACTCAGAACAATACAGAGCAAGTAGATCCCAAGTTAAACATCCAGAGTTTGAGGAGGGATATAGTAAAGGATCAATTAGAAGAGATTTCATCAGCACCTGTTGAAGAAGCCTTGCAATAAATTTGTTTTACCTGAATTGCCCATGTCATAAAGGCTGAGAACCTCCCCTCTCTCCTTTTCCATCCACCCCTCCTGGGCCTGTGGGATTGTCTGAATTGTCATAATGACACTTCTGAAGCATTTCACTTCAAAAAACAAAGTTACCCACAGAAATTAACCCATACAAGTGCTGATTTCACCAGTCCAGATCCTTTTTTGGTTGTAAAGCTTCCTGAAGCTTTTCTGCTCAACCTGCTACAAACACTCCTAATTCCCAGCTTCAATGGCCAATGCACTCTCTTAGTTCTTCTGCCAGAGCTGTCCTTTACAGTCTGAAGAGCTGCTCTCTCACTCTGTTTACATCCTAAACCATTTACAGAAAACAATCCTGTTCTTCCACAGCCTTCATTTTACTAATGAAACAAGTAAAACTTGTCCTGCCTGGAAGGATTCACTGAAAAACACACAAAAGATGAGGAGTAGGAGTAAAAATCCTAGCCAGCATCACTCTGTAAATGCTTCCAAATGTTTAAACAACTAACAGCCACGTTTTAAACAGCTTTTTTCTCCCCCTTTGTAAGGACTTTCACACAGAGTGCAAGCGTTGTTAATTTAGCCCTAGGGAAAGATTAATGGAAAACTCAGCTCTAGCCAGAAGACAATTTATACTCCTTTGTGTGTAGATAGTCCAGTAAAGAGGAGATTTATATATTTTATTGGATAAAACTGAGTCTAAAACACAGGCTGAAAAGGTCTAAAACCTTATAGAGAGTTCTTAGGGTCCACTCCTGGGCACAATGAGAGGCTAGGGCCTAAATACACCGATTTAAAGATGGAAAATGTATTTCTGTAACTAACAGTGTCCCAGGAGAGGCAGCAAGACCAGGATGGTCCCTGGTGACACAGTCCCTCCAGCCTGTCGTTCACCAGTTCTGCTCTGAGGACAGGGATGGGACATGTGCCTTTTTTCTTGATTTTCCTCTCTTTCTACAGATCATTAAGTGCAGGTGACCCAGCAGCTGCTATCTGGGGGGTGAATTCCTCTTTTTTCTACTTCCTGAGGTCTGCAGACCCACTTTGTATTACAGGACCACCTCAGAAATAGATTTCTAGCATTGTCCCATGTAGTTTTAAGGAAATTAAACCACTGCTTAGTTACACAGCTCCCTGTGAATCAGCAGCTAAATTCAAAAGCAGACCAAATTCCTGCTCAAACACTCTGCAATTCCCTTCTCACAACTCCTCATGCAGAAAGAGCAATTTGGAAGTTCAGTCTCTGTCACTGACCTGACCTTCCCCCATGCACAGTGAGGGGCTTCTTTCTGCCTGGAAACTTATCATCCAGCACATCATTAGAGCTTTTAACATGAAAAAATATCTAGCCTCAAGCTATTCCAGCTAAAGAACACTCAGGTGGCTTTTCAATTCACCAGATAGCTTTAATACCAGATAAATAAGTGGATAGAGTGTGTAATCTTATTCAACACCAGTTAAAAGGGGGAAAAATATCCATGGTCTGGCAGTGGAATCTATTAGCCTCAGAGTCATCTTCAAAGGGATGCAGGAGGCAAAAAGGCAGAGCAGCAGCCAAGGCCCACAGCCTTTGGCTTCCCATGGAATCACAGAATTCCAGAATGGTTTGGGTGGGGAGAGACCTCAAAGCCCATCCAGTGCTACCCCTGCCATGGCAGGGACACCTTTTACCAGCCCAGGTTGCTCCAAGCTTTATCCAATCTGGCCTTGGACACTTCTAGAGATCCAGGGGCAGCCACAGCTGCTCTGAACACCCTGGGCCAGGGCCTGGCCACCCTCACAGGGAAGAATTTCTCCCCAGTATCCCATCCATCCCTGCCCTCTGGCAGTACAGAGCCATTCCCCCTTGTCCTGGCACTCCAGTCCCTTCTCAACTCTCCTGGAACCCTTTCAGACACTGGAAGATGCTCCAATGTCTCCCCAGAGTCTTCTCCAGGCTGAACAACCTCAAATCTCTCCCAAAACACGGCTATGTTTAAAAAGACTTGAAAATAACTCATTAGTGGGAATTACTTTTAAGAGGCTGTATATTTTTACGATGCACTTTAGTGTATTGCATGAGAAGCATCCTTTTAACCATAAACAGACCCTCATTTGGCAGGAGGAACAGGTCTGAGGGGCCTGGCAGTGGTTGCAGGGGTTTCTGCAGCACAAGGCAGGACTCACTTTCTCCTAAGGACAAAATTTTAAGGCCTTGCATCCTCAGTGCTTGACACACCTGGATATTTACCATTTGCTTTCTTAATAATGGGAAATTTAAGTTAATAAGCCACACATCAGCAGCTGGATGTTAAAGAAACCAAACCTGTCACTTAATAATCATGTCCAGAAATGCAAATTCAGTGGTGAGATGAGCTGAGAGGAGAAAGGAAGGAGGAAAGCTGAGCTGTGGACATGGCTGTTGTCACAGGGATCAGAGAGCTGCTGCCATTTCTGGGGCTGCAATTCTCACCAGCACATCCTGGTTTAATGTCAAGCAGCAGCAAAGACAGAGAAATAGGAGATAATAAAATGCTGCTTTCTATTTGCAAATGCATCTTTGCATATGGCTTCATGTTGGGGTTTTTTTATAAATGCATTTCTAAATGCCTTACTTTGGCACAAATAAAATCACACAACTGACAGCCTACTTTTGCTTTTTCTTACTTGTAAGAAGTCTAAACTCTTCCTCTAACTTAGAAATGAAAGGGTGGTAACAACTAAAGAAGAGAATAATCAATCCTTCACTGGACTTAAATAAAGAAAAGCATTTGCAGTGACTTTGGGGGAAATTCTTTATGAAATACCTTCAACAATTTGTTTTATGACAACAATAATGGAAGCACTATTTTCAGAGGGAAGATTTAAAATTAAACATGCTCTGTAGAGCATAAAGCAGATATGTACAATTGATCACATGTGAGTTCCCAAGATCTATTTCTCTGTAGCAGTTTTTTAAATGAACCTGATATTGTGGGGCATTACATGGGAAGCAGAGACTTCTGCACACAAACTGATCACAGAATCCCAGAATGGTTTGGGTTGGAAGGGACCTTAAAGCTCATCCTTAAAGTTCAGGGACACCTTCCCCTACTCCAGGTTGCTCCAAACTCCATCCAACCTGGCCTTGGACACTTCCAGGGATGGGGCAGCCAGAGCTGCTCTGGGCACCTGTGCCAGGGTCTGCCCACCCTCACCGGAAGAATTTCTTCCTATCTTCCTACATAATCTAAATCTCTTCTCTTTTAGTTTGAAAGAGTTCCACAGTTTACATGCCCTTCACAATAAAAGGAGGAGCTTTCATGTCACAGATATTCGGGGCAAGTGTCCAGGCCACTACCTGGGCCCCATTCCCATATTCTTAAAAAACACTCAACCAAAGCCATGCAAGTCTGTTTTTGTAGGTGATGGATAAGCAAAGTATGGGTCACATCTTTTTCCAGAAAATCCCCTCCAAGAACTGAGATTAAAACTTGCCACATATAGACATAGTTTGAACTTGAAAAGAAATAAAACAACCCTACCGATTTTAACAGCCTCAGACCCCAGATACCAGAGGCTGGGCACAGTTCATGAAGGCTTAAAGGAGAGCAATTCTACAGAGAGGATAACACTGAAATAAACAGGCATTCTTGGTTTCCCTTGTTGAACTTAACTCTTCAAACCCAGATGCACTTGCTGAGCAGCATTTTAAGCTCAAGGTCAACTCTTGCTGCATTCTATTTTTATATCTTTATACAAACACACACATCTGAGGAACATGTTTTGGGACCCAGATTGCTACCTTGCTCCCAAAGGTCTGCTATTTCCAAGTCTTTACATAAAGGGAACAGATCAGAAAAACAAGAGGATACCCCACAGCCTTCTTCCAGCAGCTAACTCAAACAAACATATGGAATGACTTGTCAAAATAATATTTTGAGAAATAGGTTATCAGGGGCCTCAGGTCCACTCCATATGGTCTAAAGTTCTCCATCCCCCTGACCATATCATGCTACTTCTCCACTATCTTCTATAAAGGGAGACAATCCTTAATAAAAGGAGAGTTGTTCAGGTCACAGACATTCAGAATCAAATAAAATTCCCTTTATAATATTTACAGTACTGTAAAATAATAAAATATAATGGGACAAAGCCATGCACACAGCAGAGCTCAGAATCCACAGAAATATTTTTCTAACAAAAGAAAGTTTTGTTTCCCCTTACTAGCACAGATGTTTTTTCCTAAGTAAAGTGCAGCTTCCCCTTTGCAGTCTTTGTGATTATCAATCTCTGGTTATTTTATAATATAACGTTGCCTCAGACTTCAGCAGGGAGAAAAATACACATTGCTGCATTTCCTCTGTCACCAGAATAAAACAACTCTGAAAGCAAAGAATGTTCCAAAAGAGCAAACAATAACCCAGCTAAAGAAAGTCTACAAATGTATCCATTCAAAAATAATTCCACAGATGGATAAGCATTTAATTTTCTGAAGTGAGAATAAACCAGCCTCTCTCTTTTCTGGGATGTGGAATGGGGTTTTGGACCTGCCTATTTACACCCAGCACATAAATGCTGCTCAGAGAATGCTGCAAGCCCTGTAAAAAGAAATCTAAAGGGAAGTTATTACTCCAGGCTCTTTGTTGGTGCTGCTGCAGTCTGGGTAGTGCCAGCATTGTTCAAAACAAACTGTTGGCTGTACCTTGCCTGGCCTGTACAAATGCTCTTTGCATTAATGTACTTAGGATCTCCTCTCTGCTGTGCCCTGCCAAGAGAAGAGTGGGATGTCTTCTCAATCTTGCATTGACTTCCTGCCCTCTCAGACAAGGGTTGGTCAGAGTTTTTGGCTGTGTGGTTGGTAAACAGCCTCTCCTGAATATGACAGGGACTCACTGCTGTGATAAAAACCATCAGCTTATTTCCACAGGGTGCTCTTGACTCCCAGCTCACCCAAAACTTCGGGTTTCATGCTGCTTCTTATTTGAAATTTTCATCATTATAATATGACACTCGGATGTCACAACAGAATTACAGTTAATAAGGAAAATTAGGGGGAATAAGTGGAAGATGAAGTGCACATTAGAAAATGCACCATTGTCTGAGACATGAATTTTTACATTGTTGAGGTACAAGTAACACCTATTTCATTTTGTTTTAAAAAGAAATCAATTCACCCCTAGGTTTAGAAACACTCTGTCACTTCCCAAAATGTCCTTGGGTTGTCAGTTTGAAATAAATTGGCAACGTGTCATTAGGCAGAACACAACTGCATTGTTTCAACTTAATTAACCCGTTTTATTCAGATTTGCCCCAAAAATAACCTTAACAATATGATTCTGCTCTCCAGATGGTGATGGGCTGTGTCAGAGCAGAACTATCAGCTGTCAGCTAAACTAGAAACCAAACACTGCAGGGTCCACCTGAAACCCAAAACCTGTAGATTGCTTCCTCTCCTACACACATCTCCTGAAAGTGCTTACACAGAATGGGGAGGATGAATCACTGAAACACACACACTAAATGCATCTAGAATGACTGAAACATACACATTAAATGCACCTAGAGCAGATTAAAATTACTCCAAGCAGGTAAAACAGAGCTGCCAGGAAGGCCCCTGGCTCCTGGATGTGATGGGGATGCCCAAACACCCACAGCACCAACCTGGCCCTGCCACCTCCTGCTCGGTGACTTCTCTCCAGGCTTTTGGCTGTGGGATTGGTGCTGAAACCTCACTCTCACCTCCAGTGGGAGGAAATGCTGAATGAATAAAGCATGTGCAGTGTCAAAAGCTGGTGCTGGCCTCTCTGCAGGCTGCTGCCAGCACCCTACAGAGTGTCATGAACTGCTCCATCTCCCTCCCCTCCTTCCTTTCAAAAAACATTATTATAGATAAGAGATTAATGTGTGCCAGACCATTTGGCTATTCAGGAGCAAAAGAATTTTGCAGCACAGACTGAATTTAAGACAATAAAATGTGTTACCTACTGAACCACAAAATCTCTAAGAGGACTCAGAAATAGAAGCAGCTTTTTGAAATAAACTGTAATCTCTCTGCCCTGTTCCCAAAGTCTGCAAATTCAAACAAAAAACCCCTGAAAAACACAAAGCCTGGTGATATATAAAAATAAAAGTACAGATGAAGCATTTTTGACATTTCTCTATCACTCTTAAAAATAGTAATAATCTTGAGCTATTGAAGTTGCTGAAAGAAAATAAAAATCAATGTGTTTTCACTTAGCAGCACTGAAAAAGAAAAGGATCACTTGGTATTTCAGCAAAATGCTTTAATGCCACTCTGTAACAGAGCCCACTATAAGGTGCAAGTAAAGCTCTCCTCACTCAAGCATTTACTGCACCCCAGGATTAGGGACTGGGGAGGGAACTGGGATGAGGGTGCAGAGCAGGGCAGAGCAGTCCTGCCCCATGTCCCATCCACAAGGCAGAGACTCCAGACATATCTCATGAGCATTTCATACATGGAATTAAGCAATTTATTTCCCAAAACATGGAAACTGCTCTGGGTTTGTGCTTTCCATGCTTCCCACTCAGCCCTGATCCAGAAGCTGTGATGCACAAATTTCAGAGGGGGTTTGTTGTTGATTTGGGGGGGCAACTTAATTTGCTTTTTAACTTTTATTTTAAATAACATACATGGAAAGCATTACAAGCTTCAACTCCAATGTGTACCCAAAGCCTAGAAAATGTGGCCTTTTAAGATTTTCTCTGCATTTCCCAGTTTCTGTCTGGTCACAAATGTCAGGTGTGCAACCACAAGCAGGACAAAAATGACCAAATTTCTGAGACACACCGAGAAGCTTCTGCAAATCATTGCCATCTACTCACTTTTCCCTCAGCACAGGCAGGGTGGACATAAAATTGTGTATTTTATAGTGAATCACAAGTACCACTCATAATAATTAATAGCAATAGCCAATGTAAAAGACAAGAAAAAATAGCATGATGCTGAACCTGTTTCTTTCATATAGGAGAGCCAGAGTCACAAAAAATGCTTTTAAATGAATGTTTTTAACTGCTAACAATTTTTCCGTTGTTTCTTATTCCTCTCTTTGCATACAAATGCATGGAATGTAAAATCCAGCAAAGAGGGAAAGTGGAAAATTTTAAAAAGCTGATTTATTTCTGTACAAATCCTTTACTCCTACCATTAAAAAGTACAAATTATTACCACTGGAAAGCAGAAGGAGTAGAAAGTGCTCTTGAAAAATAATAACTGCTTCTCCCAGCACACCAGAGACCTCTAGAGAAGATGGAGGAACCATTATCTCCATTTTATGTGTGGTGAAAATGAGGTGAGGACAAACATTACTGAAATGAGGCTGCACCAGGTGCATCTGACCTGTTTATTACAACCTTTTAACATATTAGGTTACACTCAAATACAAGATGGGAAGATTTTGTTTTTTCTTTCCAGTTTTCAGCTGGAAGATACAAATCCTTGGGGATCTTGCAGGCTCTGAAGGTGTCTCTCTTCTCACAGCCCTTTTCAGGCCAGTTCTCAGTTGGAAAATTCCTTAATGAGATGTGGCAATCTAAATTTAATTCTGCTGCTGGACAGTTATTTACAGTATCTTTGTCAACAGCAGAGCAGAGAGGGGGGAAGGCAGAGGATTCTCCCAGGTTGCACCACAGGCAAGAACCAGGCAATTTGCATTTCTCAGTTATTGTCTCCGGCTGCCCTCAGACCCTGGCACTTGCCACCACAGCAACTGAACTGAGCTTGAGCTTTACCAAGCCTTAGAAATGGTGCCTAAATCCCAGATCAAAACATGTGCTGAGGCCATTCAGCCAGCAGGTTCCATCCCAGGGTTAGAATCCTGCTTTCCTGCCCCTCCATCTCCACTGCCATGTCCTGCCAGATCTTTCTTCTGTCCTTTTTCAGAAATCAAATGCACATATCCAACAAAATTAAAAGCTTAAAAAGCCAAGATGAAAACCCATGTGAAGCACTGCAGAGGATGGGTTCAGTGGGTGTGAAGTGTCAGTGAGGACTCTCCCCTTTCCCTGGGAACCAGCCAGGAAAGGAGCCTGGGCAGGGGGATGCTCCTCTCAACCCCCTGAGCTGAATCCTTCCAAAATTCAAACCAACAGCATCTCTGCCTTCCCAATCTCCTCTGGATGCAAACATGGTCAGTGTCAAACACCCTCAATCAACTCCTGGCTGCTCTTTAAGCTGCAGGAGGGTGGATTTAGATTATATAGATTATAAATAAAAAAGACATCCTTCTCTGTGAGGGTGGGGAGGCACAGGGTGCCCAGAGAAGCTGTGGCTGCCCCTGGATCCCTGGAAGTGCCCAAGGCCAGGTTGGACAGGGCTTGGAGCAGGCTGGGATAGGGAAGGTGTCCCTGCCATGGCAGGAGGTGGGACTGGGTGGGCTTTGAGGTCTCAACCCAAAGTTCTGTGAGAAGGAGCTTTGAGAAATCTCCCCCCAGCCCTTCACCCACTGCAGAGCAGCTGCACCCCAGCCCCTGCTCCCTGCCAAGGGGGCTGGGCTGTGCTCACACCCATCAGGTGGCCCTGCCCTCTCACTGTCCCTGGCACACTCCTCCTTCAGACAGTGTGGGACTCTGGCCCTTTTGGGGGGGATCTGAATTGTTAATTTAAACTGATTTTCCAGCCTATGTCCCTCACTGTGACTGATGTCAGACCACAGAGCAAAGGAGTTCAGTGAGAGGCTGGGAACAGCTGCTGCTGCTTTGCTGATCCTTTGAGTGGATGAGCACATGGGGCACAACAGGGCAGGGCTGTCCCCACCTCTGAGGGCTCTGTGTCTTGATGAAACTGGATGCTCTGAAGATCATTTATACCAAGGAATTCAATTTTTATATTTGCACGTAAAAATGGTTTCTGAAGGCGTAACTTGGGATGGGTTTGTTTTGCCCTGATCACTTGATTACCACAACCAAAAGCTGGAACTGGGACAAGAGTACTCACAGAGTCTAAATGACAGATATCATCCTATTTCTGTGAGGATGTTAAGGGATATTTGAGAAGGGATATGACTTTCTCTTTAGGAAGAATAAAAAATAAATTCAATTTTTCCCCCTTAACCTTTATGAATCCCAATTTCCCATTTGTCTGTGGTGACAGATTCCTGTATTTTTCCCAGAGGAAAACACAATTTTCCTTGAGTAAGGAGAAGCAAAAGAGAATGCAAGTCAAAATATTTTGATTATTTCAGTTCTTTCAAGGGCCACTTTCTAAGGAAGGAACTGGATGAATTCATCCTTACAGCTGCCCTTCCCTAGTGCTCTTGTACCTGCAGGATGGGATGAGCTCCTCAGGCCACCAAGAGGAAAAGGGGAACATAAATACATTACTAGTTAGTACATCACTCTTTGACATCACTTTAAGGACTCAATTCACCAACCAAAAAACCCTTTTTCTTCTAATGGAGGAACATTGGAAAGCTCAAGGATGAGGCTTTTTATGAAACCAAGTACTCTAAATTCAAAATTAGAGTAAGAAATACCCCGAATGCTGAGGATGCATAGAATGAGCTGCTAAGTTTTGTAAAATCTCCTTCCCTTCACAAATACCCTTGGCTTGGGGGGAAAAATCTGTTTAAAAGACACATTATTAACTTACTAACTTCTATAATGAAGGTTACAATCCTCAACCCTTCCCATTACATTGCAGAAAAGGCATCCAAAGATGAAAGAGAACGTTCACCAAAGCACAAATACCTGTTACCATTATTTGATGATCAGCTTCAGGTTAAACCTGTCTGCCTTGAGACTGGAGATTAATAGTGATAGCTTCTTTTAATGACTGCAGAAATGCCACAGTGCCTGCCAATAACAACTTGAGCAATGAACAGGTTGCTATAGAATGTATTGTTTATGCACCACTGACTGCAATCTCTATACAGAAAATTTAATAGACCCTTTTTTCCCTCTCAGCAAGCTTATGTGGTTGGGGATTTAGAACTGCATTATTCCTTATGACCTGACTTATTTATCGTGTCAATCATAGTAATGATGTGTCAGAATTATCACAGTTCTGAAGCTTTCCCTTTATCATCATTTTGAGAGTGTTCTTTCTCAGCATTATAAGTACATATGACAGAAGAGACATCAGAGGCATAGATTTCATGCATGGCTCTAACAAAATCACAGGGTTAAACAGCTACTTCGAAAGCCAAAGCACCATGGAATAACTTCTTCCATTTTTCTAATTCAGTTCTTGTAATAGCAGCCAGACACAGCTGCAGTTGCAATTAAGGAGAAAAGATGGGGAATAAAACAGCACTGAGTCAATTGCCAAAGGTCAAATTAAGATGCTGGGATTTGCAGGTCCTGACCCACATAACACAATGTAGTTGGCCTTCTGATACCACCAGTCAGATTTAAAATTACAACTTTAGCAATTACTGTGAGTGAAGAAGCAGACAAGCAGGTTATGTGTTGGTGAGAATGCCCTTCCCTGCCTGAGGAGAAAGATCCTCAAGGGCTGCTGTTAGGGAAGGCAGGATAATGCAGATGGAGGGATTCAGCCCTTGCTGGAGCACAAGTCTCAGACAGGAGTGTGAGCAAGGTCAGGGCCAGGCTGATGAAGGTGACTGTCTCAATGGCACAGGTGTCTCAGAGCAGCTTTCCTCACAAAAGCCTGGCCTGCATCCACACCAGGCTATTGACTCAGAGAAATTAAAGGATGAGAAATAGTTAACAACAGGAGTTCTGTCAGAGGTACAACATATATTCCTTTGGTTCAATTTTCTAAAGCCCGAGGTCTGAAAGAGATGGAAGCCTCTCTGAAAGGGTCTGGACAGCATTCTAAATTTCATGTACCATAAGTTTCTCTCAGTCACACAAGATTAATTCACCATTTACTCTGGAGGCTAGCAAGAACTCAGGGAGCAGGTAGTGTGTGCTGCCCTGAAGGAGTGAGACAGCAAAGCCCTGCTCCCTCTGGGGCTTGTAACTGGGGCTGAAAGCATTTTTTAATGTAGTCAAGAAGAGTTTTAACAACTTTCAATGCACACCTAACATTGTTACATCCTGAAATATGGATTCTCTACCCAGTGGCCTGTGTTGCAGCATAATTTTTGCTACAACAGCTGTCTGGAATGATCCTAAAAATCAAGCTAACACCAGACAGGTTGAAAAATACCTGTCAAGTCCAGTTCGGGCAGCATCACCATGATGCCTGTTTGAAGTGTCCAGGCTGTGGATCAGCAAAACCACGCAGCTTAATAAAGCTTAATAAAACAGAAACAGCTTGTTCTGGGCAAACTCTGATGGAAGTGCAGGATGTTTGCTGCTGAATTACCAGGGTGAGCATGTCTCAGGGGACCCCAGAATCAATAAGAGAGACACGACGTGGCCCTTCAGCAGGTAGAGTTGAGACAGACAGGTCCACAAAATGAACTGACAACAGCCAGCAAGAACTGCTTAGCTAGGAGAAGTAAAGTTGTGGAGAAGAAAAGTGCAGGAGTTGGAAGGAGTTTTAAGTTAAGCATAAACGTAATGGTATTTCAAAACCAATTAAAAATAAGCAACTCTAATATCTAATCTAGCCCTGCTCTCTGGCAGTTTGAAGCAATTCCCTGTGTCCTGGCACTCCAGACCCTTGTTCCAAGCCCCTCTCCAGTTCTCCTGGAGCCCCTTTGGGCCCTGGGAGGGACTCTGAGGTCTTTTTGGAGCCTTCTCCTCTCCAGGCTGAGCACCCCCAGCTCTCTCATCCTGTCCCCAGAGCAGAGGGGCTCCAGCCCTTGGAGCATCTCCTTGTCCTCCCATTTAACGCTCCAGCTGTTTCCAGCTGGGTGGAGCATCACAAACACAGTGCAATGAGGGGTCATATCCACCTCTCCCATTCCCAGCCCTGCCCAAGCCACACTGGAAAAACTGAGGAATGCTCCTGGCTGTTTGTGCTCTGTCTGCAGGGACATCACACCAAAGGGAAGCTTCTCATTGCTGCTGTGCCCCTGATAAATAAGTTTTATTTCTTAGGAATTTTCAGATAAAATATCTTCTCCGTGCCAGTGGACAACAGAAGTGTGAAAGTGTTTCATGGGAGGAAGACAATGTACATGAAATTCACTACACCATGAAAGTCTGATGTCTTCCTTAATACCATACTGAGGTTGAACTGGGTTTCGTGGTGATTTAAGGAATATAAACCCACTTCAAAAAAAGGATAACATCATCTTGAGTGACTTAAATTTACAAAAGTGAAGAAATTAGGCAATCCCATTGTACGGATCATTTCTCAACGTTCCATTTAGCTTTTAATTACCCAACAGACTGTAATGGTTGCTCTGGAGCTATTACACTCCATTGTGTCAATTTGGCTGCTACAAATGCACAGCACAAAGTCCTCAAGCTAAAAATCATTATGAAATTATTGTTGAAAAAGATTGTTGGGCATGTGCAATAGCTCACTTTTGAACTCCGATGTTTTACAATTTCTCTTTTTTATAAATAGCTGGAGCAATTAGATGCTGTTATGGAGCTATTCAAAAGCTTTCAGTTTTGAGTTCCAAAGCATTTCTTGAGTTACAGAACTGTAAAATTTCAGTTAAATTGGCAAAGTTCTGTTTGCAGTCTGTCACAGCCTCATATTTTCTCTTTACTTCTGTATACAATCTATTCAAGTAGTATTTTTTTACACAATTTTCCATCAGAGAAAACATCAGAAAATATTTTAGAAAGTAAATGAAATAAATCTTCTAAAAAAATTGTGTCTGCAGAAGCTACACAATAATAAGAAACAGATGCATGTATAGAAGAACAGAACTTGAAGCACTACTTAGCACACCCAGCCTTGCCTGGACACGAGATTAAAAAGGGAAAGAAAAGATTTAGGAATTTGGGCAGGCAATAAAAATTGAGGCTTCATGTAAATCAGAAGCCCAAAATAACACGGAATTTGCATTGGTGGGATTTGCAGAGAATGAGCAATTAAATGGTTTGTGGATTTGAGAGAAAGCTGCACCTCGGTGAGAATATCTCAGCTGTGCTCCCCAAATCAGGGCAATTCCAGCTGAAAGCACAGGACAGACTCAGCCTGGGATGGAGCCTTGTCAGGGACAGAGCAGGGCTTCACAGAGGAACAGTTCAGCACACAAAGCAAACACTCACTGCCTCACAGACATTGCAGTGCAACTTATAAACCAGAAGTTCCCCTTCCCAAGGATGATGCAGCCAAACCAGAAAGCAGAAGGAAATTATTCAGCTCTATTTGACAGCATATTAACTTGCTGGATCACGCTCAAACTTTCTTGTAGGCATCCCAGCACAGAGACACTTCCAGAAGGCGTTTTGTAGCACTAATGAGGCAAATTCACAGGATTCATTTTTTTTCCTGGAATATAAATCAGGAGCAGCATTGGAATTAGCACAGGTGAGACTCTAAAAACAGAACAAGCAGGTAAGGGGCTGGGAAACAGCTGAGGAGAGCCAGGAGCTGATCTCTCCTTGCTGCCTCCATGATGGGAAAGATCATAAATCTCCTCAAAAGTGAAGAAGAGGGAGAAAAACAGCAAGACACAAAATGAGAGGGTAAATGTCAAAGCAATACCTGAGAGGAGAAGGCATTTTGGTAATGGAGATATGAGTTGTTAGAAACTTTGACAAGAGTTTTGGATTTATTGGGAAGGCTATATCATCACAAGACTATTAAAAGTAAGATGAATTTGTAAATAATAGGCACAAAAGAAATATGAGGGATCTCAGAAGATGACAGTAAGTAACTTCTGGCCAATGCCATCCTGTGGGATAAGCAGAATGTTTACATTCTCTGGGGAGCTGGCAAAGAATGTGAGGAAGAGGTGTGGTGGGATCTGCAGGGACTGCTATGGGAAGATAAATCTGATTTTTCAAAAGTGGATGACAAGCAGCTGATATATATCAAAAAGATTTAGAGATTTAGAGGAAAGGCAAAAAAGATACCTCAAGAAATAGGGATAAGATGGGTGTTCTTTGAAAGTGATTACACTGATAGAAAATCAAGCAAGGATGGTGGCAAGGAAGCAGAAGGGGTCAAGATTTCAAGGGGGATATGTGCTAAAGAATCCAAGGAGATTACCACTCCTTTTGTAACTTGAACTGGTGCAAAGAACCAATAGCAAAAAGCAAAAGATCAGATAAAAAAGCCTCTGTGTTATCATCAGCTTTTATATAAAACTACCTTTGATAAGCTGTGTACTTAAAATAGCAACAAGTTCTCAAAATTCCTCTGTATTTTTTCCTGTAGTTGAGTATTGAGAAAACCAAAAGCAGCATAAAATGTTTGGAGAAGAATCATAGAGAAGCCCAGGATGGTTTGGGTTGGGAGGGACATTAAAGCTCATCCAGTTCTATCCCATTCCATGGGCAGGGACATCTCCCACTGTCCTGGGTACCTCCAAGCCCTGTCCAGCCTGGCCTTGGATGCTTTCAAAAAAGCACAGAAAGCAAGTCCTTGAAAAGGGCTGAAACAGAACCTCAGGTGTGAAATGGACACAAAACCAAGGAGCAAACAGAGCACTGGAGGGGAAACATGGCTGGGGTGACTGGGAATCTTACTGGAACACCAGCATTTTACAACAGAGAAATTATTGCCACCAAAAAATTAGGATATCAAGAGTTTCCCTTCCTAGAGCCTGGTATTTTAACAATGCTGACTGGCTTTAAAAGATGCAAGTTCCCCAGCAGACAGACACCTCTGTGGGCAGAGAACAATCCGGGTGTCTGCAAGTCTGCCTGAGAAACAATTTGTTTGTGAGAGGTGGCTTTGAAATGCTTTTGTTGGAGGGTGAGCCACCAATACAGTGGGATGGTCTATTCTTGTTTTGTCTCTTAAAATGGGAGAAAAACTAATCCTGCAATTCTGCACATTGTTTGCTGAACACAAAGTGCTGCACTCTCCCCAGAAAGCTGCTGATGCAGCAGAGCTCAGAGCCAGGCATGGCACAGCTCAGAAACAAACATTCCTTCCACTGCTACCTTCAGGGAAAATTAACAACGTTCCTGGGCAGCTCTTCAGCTGCCCAAAATATTCATTTTTACAATCTCCTCTCTTCCTTTGCTTTCAAAGAAATTTTACCTCCAGGCTCATGTACCTACAACACAGTTTGGGATGTGCCTCTGAGAGGCATTTATAACTAAAGAACAGGCTCAGCTTCTATGCTCTAAACAAGTAAATAAGAGGGAATAAGAAAAAATAAAATTACATCTCAGAACATAAGAAGAAGCAGCATTTTGGTTATCAAGCATGAAAAGGTGCTCAGCTCAATACAATGGACAAACACCCAGTGAAGCAGCTCAGCTCTCATGCTGGTTAGAGATGTAAGAAATATAACCTGCAATGCTTTTTTAAGCCTCTACACTCCTTAGGTAAAAGTTAATTTAAAAAGGTTGGTGTCAATGCCAGAAAAAGCCAGGCCTTGCTCAAATAATGGCTCTTTAATGCTTAACTATTATTATTTAAGATGCAGATTGCACAGCCTGGTTTTGCCATGAAATCTCACTTTTTTATTTCATGGAAATCACACAAAAGCCTCCCCCCACTGTTGTAGGGCCCAATGCCTGTCACCTGATCCTCTCACAATTCCAAAGTACTGAATGAGATTTTCTCCCTGAGGGGCTCAGAAGTGTCTCACACATTTCTGTCCTCAGCACCAAGGAGAAGCCACAACTTGGAACTGATGTACCCTGGGAGGAAAGAGAACCTGCTTCTCACTCTCCTGCCCATCTCACATCACCATTCCAGCCTGCTGATCCTGGGGGTTGCCTGGCAGTCAAACATTTCACACTGCTTCCCAAATTAACACTTCTACAAATATTCTAAACATGATCTTACTTTATTTTCATTTAAAGGAAAAAAAGTCAGCTTGTTTACAGAATACCTTATATATACTTTTTCCTATCAGTCAAAAATATAAAAAAGAAGCCTAGTTCAAGTCTTTGAAATATTGTGAAGTTATTTTACAAGATCTGGATGATAGCATAGAACATTTTTCAGAAAATCTTGATTTAAATAAAATCTTTTCATACTAATGGCAAATGATAAGTAAGTTTTACCAGTGTCCATCCAAGTGACTCCTAGAAAATCCAACAGAGCTACAGCTTAGGTGCACTGAGAGATTCAGATTTCTTTGAGAATGAGGACTGAATCCACACTCTGGATGATATTGGGGACCCAGGAAGAATAATCCAAGATTGAACAGAAAATGGCACAGCATGATATAATTTTAATTGCATTTCCCACAACATTTCTTGCTCAAACATTAATGTTAATTAGTTAAAAGCCAGTTAAAAATCCACATGAAAGTTCAGTGAGATGCACCATCCTTCCTAATTTCAGCCCTTAAACTACTGTTCAAATTTTTTTTGTAAAAATGTCATTACCACATTACCTGTGCTGAAGAGAAAGAGAAAAATTTTCTTCTTATAATCATACATAGCATGATTAGGGCAATTCTGGATTGCAAGTGATACACAAACCTCACAATAAATAATGCACACAATTTTGAGATTAGCACTGCTGACAGCATTTAACTTCAGCACTGCTGCAAGACTTTGATCTAACATCAATATAACTGACTGCAACTCCTTTGCTTAATTGCCATCTATAGAAAAATCTAATTAGACCAAGAAATATTAAAATAGTTTTAATGGTTAACATAAAGCTTCATAAAAACAATCACTGCTGGTTCAAGGACACAATCAATACCCCTAGTTTGAAAAATATTGTGGTTGCAATTATAACTAGACTGGCATTCAATCCATCCTCTCCCCTTTTTCATAAAAATCAGTATCTTGAAGAATGTTCCTATGGCACTACATGCACTGTAATTTTTCACTCTTTCTCTAAATCTCAGAAAATGTGCTGTAGATGGCCCCAGGAGCAAACACAGCAAAGATGAAGTAAAACTCGAAAAGGAGCTGTCTGGTTTAATCTATGAATGTACACAGCAAGGGCTTCGTGTAAGAAATTTGTAATCAGGATTTCCACAAATGATGGCGGCAAGGTTTCATTGGAACTGGTGTTCTTGTCATCTGCAGAGCCTGTCAGAGCAGCCTGTGAGCATTTGCTGTTGCTGTGATTTGAGAATCCCCGAGCATCCTGCTTCTCCCCAGTGCCCAAGCACACAGAGCAGATCTTCCTGCTCAGAACCACCCCAGCCTAATAGCCATGCATTCGTTATGCTCTGCAGGGAGAAGTGCAGGAACTGCTCAAACAAGCTGCTGGAGTCTCAAAATGCTAACCAAAGCCCCAGCAAATGAAAGCTGTCCAGATTACAAGTTAGTGTGTCAATTAGGAGCAAACTCCTCACACAGTGATGGGTAGGTGAGGGAGCAGGGGAACACCTGGGAAGGAACAAGGGCTGTCAGAGCTTCTAACAGGGATGACTTCACTGCAGGTAAACAAATAACACTGACTCACTGGGTCTTGCTCCTTAAGCGCATTTGTGGAATAAAAATACCTCAGAAGCAGGAAAACAAAAGCTATCCTCCAGCTACCCGGTTTCTCAAGTCTTTAATTTAATTGATATCCAATTACTCCAAGGCAATTAGCTTTTCAAGGAATGGGGTGAAATTCTCAAAGAAATTTCAGCCCAGGATGCTTCAGCAGACCTGCCTGGTGCTGACTAATGACAAAATAGAAATGAGGAGCTACAGTTATCCAGGGTCCCCGGACAGAATCACATCCTGGTGCTGATTCTGGTCCACAGCACTAGAGAAGAGAGGCACACAGCTTCACCTCTCCTTGCAATTGCCAGACCCCAAACAACACTCACCTAAAAACCATGCTCTACTAAATGGCAAAGTCAAACAGGGACAATAAAGTTAAACTGGTACAAACAAGAGGAGAACCTGCTCCTTGGTGTCCTCCTTGCATCAGCCAAACCCTGCAGGCAGTTTCCAGCCTAGTTTTCAGTGATGTTTTCTCACCTTTTATTCTTTCCATTCTCGAGTTTTCCTGGAGTACAGGCTGTGTATGAAGATGTTCAGAAGCATCATCTCCCAAAGCACAGTCACCACAGGGGGTGATCACACATTTCCATCCAGAGCAACACCTCCCTACCCAAGGCAGCTCTCCTCACGGTCCTGCTTGTGAGAGACTTCAAAGCCTGCACTGATGATAATTAGCACCCTGAGATTATCATCATCCTAATTGGGAGGGATTCTCAGTGGGCAGCCAAGATGACCAAGGCACCACAACCCTCCTGGGACATGCTGGTACCAGCACCAAGGAAGAGGAGCAAGCAGCACAACTTCCCCATTTCCCTAGCAAAATTCTACAACAGAGAATCATCACTTTGTGGGATCAGTGGGGTCCAGGGAAGAAGCAGAAGTGAAAAGGAATTAGGTTGGAATATGAGGTTTGACTGAGATTTAAGCTGAAAGCTCCACAAGAGAATCTCTGCTTGCAGTCAGGGCACACCAGCTGGGTCAACACAGAAAATACAGCCTCCTCTTCCTGAAAAAGTTTAATATTAACACCACTGCCATATAATATATTGTAACTTCATTATCCTGGCATATTAAAATAGGCCATTTAGCTGCAAAATCTGGGGCTTGGACAGTAATTATTACCTTCTCAACATTTCACAAAAAGCAATTAAAAAATGGCTTGTAAATCAATATGTGAACACTTCAACACATACATAAAATGTTCTTCCCCAATAATTTCTTCCTATTTTGCAATTTCAGCTTTGGGTGATGTGTATAGGGAGAAAGGGGAGGGTGGAAAGCAGAGATGGGTTTTATATCAACAATTCCCATTAGCATTGATGGGAATTGCACCCATAAAGACTCAGGTCACTGATGCTTTTCTTTACTCATTAGGTAATTTCCAGCATTGTATTTTTCTGCTCTCTGCCCTATAATTTCCAATGCAGTGTTTAGATCCTTCCAAAAAGCTTCATTGTGTGCTGGCTGCCCCTTGCAAGTAAATAGCAATGTGATGAACTTAGGAATATCTATTTCTCCCATAATTGGTTGGTACCAGTCAGTGCAGTCCAGCAATGGAAAAAACAAGGAAAATACACTGCAAAACATTAGCTGATTCAAATACTCCCTGAAAATACAGATATTCCACTATGACTTCTCATTACCAGAAAAATACTAAGGAAAAGTATGAATCTGTGTCATCAAAAATAGCTGTGCTGAGCTTCAAAACTAAGGGCCTGTATGTACTTTACTGCATTCTGGGAGGGGAAATAAAGCAAGATCTCTCTCTTCTTTTCTCTCTGTAACATCAGGGAAAGTTGTTCAGAGACCTCATGGACAGCACCAGACACGGTGATCACATTTCAATTGAATGCCCATAGTAAAATATTTTGCCTGCAATGAAATCTGAACACCATTCATTTTCTCTTGATTTATGTATTTATTTTTAAAGAATTTGACCCTCTGTTTGTATAAGAAAGCCTAGTGCATCATGTCATATACCAGGGATTACTGGATCAGAGAGAAAGGGACTGTTCTTTGTAGAATTCTGAATGTTGTTAATTAAGAGAACACAAAAAACTCAAGGTAATACATGATATGTGCAAATTGCTCTGATATTCCAGGATCAGCACACGTGGGCTTCAAGTCTACCCCCCCAAAGCAATCACTGCTGATAATCATCCTTCAGCAGAGCAATGCAGATCAATTTTGATCTGTTAAGTGCTTCTGCCTTACTTTATTACACCACTGTCTCCTAAAAAAGACAGATACTAAGGTATTTTAATAGAAATTATTTGACATAGCTCTTATAAATTCCATAAAATAATTATCCTTGTGTTGCATGTAGGAGTCAATTTTGTTAAGTGAGAAGATCATGGGACTGAGAATTACAAAATGTGATTTCTAACCTTGTTTCTGCCCCTGATTCTAACTAAGTGATTTTAGGCTAATCACTTTTATCTTTCTGTGCATCAGTTTTCTCATTTTGATATTGGAATTAATAACCTGCATCTTGGTAAAGACTTTTGAGGAATACTGATGAAAAGCATTAGATATGAATCAGGCCTTATTATTAATAATAGGAAATTGCTTTGGGATCCTTGGATGTTAAGTGCTATTTAAATTCAAAGAAAATATTGGGACTTTAATTGCTTCATCTTTCAGATCTACCCCAGTTTTACTTACTCACACACTGACAGGTAAATTGAACTCAAATTATATCACAAAGATATAAATGTATGGGCCCCTTGCATTATTGCTGTTGCAGCTTCCAAGGCTTTCCAACACCTGCTTTGTGCTGCTCAGGATCCCACATGGCAAACATCCAAATCTCCTGCTGCTGCTGGGATATTGGGTATTAACGGAAACGCTGAAATCCCCAAATTCTTTCAACATTCCAACTTCAAACCTCCCATTTATGAGACGGTTTATCAAAGTCATTACAACTGTGATGAAACCGCTGTTGTTTTGAAATGATATAGGGAACAAAATGTCATTATCAAGTAGTTTCACTGAGGGAAGATCAGAGCCACAGTCTATTAAAGTATTGCCATTGATTTACTCACTAATGTGCCCTATATTTTCATCTGCAAAAGCCTTTGTAAAGCCCAGTGTCTATTAGTGCAATTATCCCACATAACTGCTCTGCAGGGCACGGCTCATTATGGGTCCTTTTTTTTTGCTTTTAATGCTGAATGCTGCCAGCAACATCCGGGTACAGGAGAGGGTTCAGCAGGTGGTGACAGTGGGAAAACAACTCCAGCACCAACAGGAGCCTCACCCACTGTCTCCATCACCAACTGCAGGGAAAACAACTGTAAACTGATATTATCATCCCAGCAGTGCCCATGACAGACAGGCATGAGATGAAATGTAAAGAATTCTGTTTAGGCACAAGGAGTTTGAATTCATTCCTTGACTGCTAGGGTAGACACACACTGGAGAAGGCTGTGGGCTCTCCACCCTCAGAGATGCTCAAACCCCACCTGAACAGAGCCCTCAGAGCCTGCTGGGAGTGCCCTGCTTCAGCAAGGGGGGCACTCCACAGGAGCCTTCCAGCCTCATCCACCCTGTGATTCTAGGACTAATAACTCCTCTCAGATCACCAGGCTGTTCATGTGTGACCTGTATTATTCACTACTGGAAATTAAAGAGAACAGCTGCAAACACTTAAACCCTGGACTGGATAGAAGAATAAGCCCCTAATAAAGCACTGCAGAGAAAACTTTGTTTTTCCTGTTTACTCATCTTCCACCTGATGCAAGTAAAGCATAAACATGGCTCTTTTTAACCAGCCTAATTCTGGAAAGACAGTAATGACTGACTTAATTACTAATCAGTTTGCATCAGAAATTAGCAGGCCAAAAGCAGAGTGCTGCATTAGTCACACAGTTTAATACCCAGTATTTTTGGTATTTCAGAAATATCTCTTTTCCTCAGAATTATCCAGCCAGAGCCCATTACTTTACCACAGTGTTCACTTGCAGGAACATTATTTCTTCATTATAAACCAAATTCCAGCCTGGGAACAGGAGGAGGAAGCCTCCCTGGTTGCCTGAGTCTCTATTAATGACTGCAGAAAGCCCAAGCAGCTTCTTCACACCTCTGAGAAGCAGGGAGAACTCCATGGGAAAACAGGAACATGCTTTGTTTTGTTTAATAACAAACCAAATCAATTTGATGAGCAGTGATGGCCTCAGCCCCTGGCACTTTTGAGGAATTAACAAGGACCTGTATTTACGGCCTCCAGCAACACTCCTCCAGCAGGAAGGGCTCCAAAGCAGGAGCTGAATTTTCACTCATATCTGCTTCTCAGTGGGGAAGAAAGTGAAAATCACTAAGCAGAGGAATTTGGGTAAAAAGCTCCCTTTTTCCCCCCATGAAACATGAATTATGCTCCTTTTTGTCGTTCTCAGAATTGTGACACCAGGCTAAGCAGCCGTCATTTCTGTTCAGTGCAACTTCCACATTTCAATGGAAATAACCTTGGAGCTAAGGACTTGTGTATTTTTACTTTCTTTATAGTTTAAGGTGCTTCTACAACAAAATCTGCAAATCAAAGCCAACAGACTCTTTGGGGCTTGAACTCCATGCCCTCTACAAGATTTTAAGTATTGCTAATCTCCATTTCACTTTCCAAAACAAATTTAAAGGAACATGCATTTGTGGAGAAAAGAATAATGATTGCCAGTACTGAGTCTCCATATGGAAGGACAGGAACAATGAGAAGTGCATTATTTAAAAATACAAGAGGGCTGTGTTCTAGCCATAGTCAGGCACTATAAATATTTCAGCTACTTTTATAATTGGGTTCATTTAAAATACTATCTACTCCCAAAAACATTGCATTCAAAATGCATTGTGCAGAATAACTATCATTTGTTTTGGTCACATCAAAATATCACTCAAAAAACCATTAGGGATTCTTTTTTTTTTTTTTTTTTCTGGCAGTGATGCTGTAAAACAACATCTCCCCTAGACCAAAAAAAATGATGTTGTGGAACATATAATTCATCTTGCCTCTGGATAAAATGACTGCTGTGAAACAATCCAAAAACTTTCAGCAGGGAGATAAAACAATGTATATTTTTGCCAGAAAACCCAAGTTGCCTGAGAGCACCTCATCGTAGCTCAATGGTTAAATCTCAAAAAGTCTCCTGGATAATGACTTTTGTTTATCCCCCTAAGACAGGGGTAATTATGTAGTATTTTTAATACCAATGGCAAAAATATTGCATAATGTTTGCAATATCATGGCAATAGCAATGAAGGATGCAAATCCTGTACAACAGCACTAAACTTTACAGAACTGTGCAATAAAGCCTTTTCCATTGAATTCTTTGAATCTCTAAGTGAAAATGTGAAGATGGATTTCACTCTGTTTGTCTTTAGTGTGTATTTGCATTTAAGTTGCATTTAATATTTTTCTGTAAGAAATCAGCGATGAGAGAGACTGGCACTCTGAATCTGTATGAAATGGAGTATCCAATGGTGTTTTCTTTTTGTTTGTTATTTTTGAACTCCCCATGACTTGACATAAATAGGAGAATTTGCGGTTTGGATACTATGCATTGCAACACAGCAAAAAACAGAGTCAAAAATTAGCAATTCTTCACAGAGGCTTCCAGAAAAAAGGGTTTGTTCTGCAAAAGGCAGAAGTGTTAATATCCTCTTCACATTCCATCCCCTTCAGATTTTATCAACCATGAATGTGAGAAGCAAGAACACAGAATAATCTCCCAGGATTAACCCAAACCTTGGCTAAGGGGACAAACCTGAAAATTCCCTCACACTTTTTTCTCCCACCACGAACGTGGCTGATCCTTTTCCTCATGGGATGAGCCCACCATTAACATCGGCTTTTGTACGTGTGCCAGCTCTGCTTTTTTAGCACTTTTAGCTTTTGGTCTCAGTGACAGGCATATCTTTCACCATCTCTAATCCGGGAAGCCTGGCAGAATTAAGTTAAATGTGATGGGGAGCAGCATTATTTACAGGAGCAGCTTTGTGAGGTGTTCTAACATCAGCCTTCAGGAAATCGCTAAAAAACTTCTTCACTTCTGGTCAGAAAAAGAAAAATTTTGAAGTTTGAGGGGGTTTTTCTAGAACTAAAACTGCAGCAGGTTGAAGTCACACCAGAAAACATAATCCAGGCTCCAGTTTGTGCCTCTGTCTGGCAAAGCCAGACCTAATGAGGACAGGCATATGTTCTTTCCATGAATTGTTCCAATCCTCCTGCCCTCCTGCTCACCTGCTGATCCCAGGAACTGCCTCTGGGGCTGTGTCCAAGCCCTGGCTGGCTGGGGACACCCCTGTCCCCAGCACCTCCCCAAAGAGCCTTTGCCAGTCCTGCTGCCCCAGCCAGCTGTTAGGCAATGATCAAAATCGGCCAATTATTGCTCCAGCCAAGAAATATTCTTCCACCAGGAATAAGAAATCACCTCCATATTGCCAGTCCCAAAGTAGGCAAGGAAAATTACGTTCATTAAAAAAAATCTTTCCATAATGACATCCTTCCTATCAAAACGCTCAGGGATGACCGACCTTGGCATCCAGGATTAAAGCAGCATTATTTTTCTTGATTACCAGCAGCAGAATAGTGGGGAAATTATAAAGCCATTGAGAGGATTAATACAGCCCTGATCTCTCTCTCCTGGCTCTTTATCTCAAGCGATTAAAGTTCTCCAGGAAAAAAACCCTAAAACAAAATAGCCATGGAGCACATGCCTGCTGCCATGGAGAGAGACAGCATCAGCTCCCCGTGACAGCCAGGAGGGCAGAGGTTAATTATGCATTCTGTATTTGGCTTTAATCACTTTAATCAGATCACTGCTCTGCTCCATCTCAGGCTGTAACTTCCTAAAAGCAAGAGGAGCCCTTTGGGCCTGGCAGTGTTTGTTTTAGGCCAGGGGAAGGGAGGAAGAGGATGGGACATGCTGCATTAAGCACAAACAAAGCTAGTACAAGCCAGACACACAGACTGAGCCTGGCCATTGGTGTGAGCAGGGCCAGAGTGGCACTGAGAGGTCACACTGGGGACACGAGGTCCCTTCCTGCTTTAGAGACGCCCAGAGAGCTGCCCCAGACTCTGGAACAAAGCATGGCCCCAACACACACCCTGCACGCTCCTCCCCACCTTTGTCTCTGCTTCCAGAGCCTGATGCCCCAGCAAAGGCCAAGAAAAACAAGGGAATAATTGCACAGCAACAGGAAAAGCCACATGAAGGGAGATGGAACTGACTGGCTGGGAATCACAGGAGTCAGAGCTCCGTGCCCAACTGGGAACAAAGGATGGCTCCTTTCAGAACTTCAGCTGGGGTTATTATCAGCTCTGTTCAGGGTTTTGTGCTTGCATCTTACACAGACAAATCTCTCATTTATAGGCATTTGATTTGAAAAGAAAGAGCAGAATAGGCCTTTTTTTTTACATTTAATTAAGGAATATTGGCCCTCAGGAGGAAGGGAGAAAGTTCCACTCCGTGGAATGGAGTGGGAGAGAGAAATCTGTCTTTGTTTCCTTCGGAGCATACAGAGACATTGTTATATTCTATTTAAAATATTTTCAAACTGGGTGGCATGAGGAGCCTGTTCAGGCTTCTCCCCAGCAGCCAATATTTATTGCAACATAAAAAATGTCAAACATGGATGGGTTCTAACTTTGAACAAAGCAATCCCTGAGCCAAACTGATCCTCATTACAAGGCTCCCTCACATCATCAGACATGACTTTAATGCAAGGCCACACTTCCCCTGCCAGATACAATTTCCAGGTTACTTCACTTTTATATTGGGAGGCAGAAACCCAAGAATATCATTCAGTCCCAAATAAGCTCCTTTTTACAAAAACATCCAAAATATTTGACAATTCTTGTGGGCTCCTCTGCAGTGTTTTATTGAGCAAAGAGAATCTTTAAAATAAATCTATTTCCTTTCATAGCAGCCCATAAATACTTCTCTATATAATGCTTTGGATATACCTGGCTATACACAAGGGACTCTAAAAGCGTTGGAAGATAATTTATTAATTTTATTTTTAAATCCAGCCATCTGGAGCTATAAACACATTTAGTGAATTATATAATAAGACCAATATCTAACAAAATCCTCCCATGCCTGCGCAGAGAACTCCATCATCTGAAAACCCAACTCATTCTTAATCCTAAAGCTGTCATATTCTGTTGGTCCCAATTTTTGCAAAAACCGATGTTGAATAGCTTTTATTTCTGCTTTTAATTCGTAACCAACCAATATGTTTTACATTGAAAAATATCTGCTGTAATCCAATAAAGAACAAAATAAATAAAAATCTTGTTTTGGAGATGAGGAAACAAAAAGGAGGAAGGGAACCTGCCAGAGACACTTTGTTATGCCTCACCTCAAACCTTCTCAGAAGCACCTCTGGCCTCAACATCTTCGCATGCACAAATGGAGAGCGAGGTTTTTTTAACAATTATGGAGTACCCAGGTATCCAAGGTGGTATAAAACAGATAATTCCTGCTCACTGTCTGACCAAGTATGAAAATGAATGCCAAGAAGAGAAGACAGCATTTTACCAACAGATTTGTACAGGAGGAGTTCTCACAGTTCTAAGGAAGGAAGTTTGATCCATTTTAGAATAGAGTTTGTCACCTGTGTGTTTTTGAAGCCAAAAATCTGAAATGAAAGATTTAAAATGTAGTTTTTAACATTTGTTGATTAAAGAAAGGATTTGACTTTCCAAGGAAAGTATGATGAGAGCATTGGTCTCCAGCTGATCCCCAGAATCTGGGGGAGCTGACAGAAAGGTATCAGGATAATTCCAGGGTTCTCTCAAAGCCTGAGTTAATAAAGACAGGGTCACTTCCAAATGTCACCATCTCTTTATTCAACAAGCACCACTGGAGTTCTAAGATAAAAACACCCAGCTCAAAGGTTCTGCAAGTTGATATTATCACTACCAGGAAAATCACTTTGGAACTTAGCAAGTAATGAAACACCTTTCAAAAGCAACTTAAGAAGAGGGGAGGCAATAGCAGGGAAAACAACCTTGTTCCTGGGCAAGAGGCTGTTTTCAATAAATAAAACAAACGGCAGAACAAACCCTATTGCACAGAGAATGACCTTTCAGCAAGTCTAACCTCAGTTCAGTGTAAAGGAAATTAAAGTCTCTGGTACTGATGCAGGCATAGTCAAGAGCATCTTGTGCTGGCAGCAAGAATTCCTGTTGCTGCTTTACTTCTGACCTTTTGCATCCAGTAGGAGAAGAAAGGAGAGAGAAGGGAGCCCATCTGGATTTCCTGTAGACAAGATGTCTGTTCACATACATCATGACCCAGCTGGTAAATAAAGAAACCTTGGCAAGTGGTGGTAAGCAAAAACGTGTCCTGCTGATAGGATTTCTCCAGGAGTGGCAGCAGCTCTGAATAAAGTTCCCATTCTCAATAATCTGCTCATTGTCTCTGGGGGAAATCAGATTTAACATTTATTTGCCCTTTGGATACCAAAGGAGCAGACTGACTGCAGACTGTCCTTTTCCCCAAGCCATCACTAAAGTGGCCTTTCAAAGCTGGCTTCTCTAAGAAACTTTCATCTCTCTCAATGACATTTCTCTGAAATGCTGCCTGTCCATTAACACAGCACTGGAAGCTGGCCCTGGCAGAAGATCCCTCCTTCCCACCACTTCTTTTCTGCTGCAACTTACTCCCTTCCTTCTGCTGTGTGCTCTGGACATTTCTGCATCTCCTTCCACACCTCAGCCTGTGTGAAACACCAATACAGCCACCCTCAGACACATCCCTTACATCAGTAATTTCTGAATCCTTTGAGAAATGATAGTAATGAAGAGGTGGAGGATCTTTTGGAATGTTTACAAGATAGTTGTGATCAGTAAGAGTTCCAGGTTAACAACCCAAAGGAACCCACAATGGATACATCCCTAAGAACTAATTTTTAGGAATAAGATTCCTCAGTTCCTGTATTTCCTATTTTAAGAACTGGCATGAAAAAATACTAGAATAACATGACTCCCTTCTTCACAGAAGAATTCCTCTCAAATATTTATCCCAAAGGTGCAACACCTAACAGGGACTCTGGATGACACTAAATAAGAATGTTACTGCAGCAACAGCACAGCCAACTCTCTTCTCATGGTAAATGCACAACACCTTCATAACTGTCCCAGATTGTCCCATACTTTTGGCAAACCCATGGCAACACCCAGGCTGCTAAGTGGTCTGAGAACAAAGCACATCTGCACTGTGCATCCAAACCAGGTGACAGTCTGGAATTCACTCAATCCTTCCAGAACATCAAGAAATTCTTCCCTGGGAGGGTGCCCAGAGCAGCTGTGGCTGCCCCTGGATCCCTGGGAGTGTCCAAGGCCAGACTGGCTGGGGCTTGGAGCAACCTGGGACAGTGCAAGGTGTCTCTGCCCATGGCAAGGGCTGGAACTGGATGATCCTTAAGGTCCTTTGTAACCCAAACCATTATGTGATTCTTTGATGAGGCAGCTTTATCTCTTGCTGCTTAAATAAAGTTCATTTTTCTTAACATGACAGTTTTAATCTCATTCAACTGAAAATTCTGTTCAACAGTATTTAATAAACCCAGTACTACCCAGAGACACATATACTACACAGAAATGATACCATTTATAGGAGTAAGTTATACGGCACATTTTTCAAAGTCAGTGATTGGTGACAGGCTTGCTTACTGCTCATTAATAAAAAATAAAGGCATTGCTCCTGCTGGATACTACTAAGGTTTCTTGTTTACTTTTCCTTCCAATTACTGTAATTGACCTATAACTCACTGGAGTTCTGGGCATTTATTCTAAACTTTGCACAGAATGCAGCAACAATCCTTCAGCATGGCAGCTAAATATGTCAGGATTAACATTCTGCTAAATATTCCAAGAGAAATTACACCAGTGTTGTAAGCTGGGGGTTTATCAGAGGTTTTATGCAATTTGTGGATTCTGATCACATCTGGGGCAATATTAAAGGGCAAGTAAAGGTCTATCACAAATCTGTGTTTATCCCTCTGCTAAGCCAAAAATAAAAATCCAACCAAATCTCAAAGTCTGGTTTGGGAAAGAATTATGTAATAATTTGCTCTATTTCCTTAAGTTTGTTCCATTTGATGTCAAGCAAAACACCAATAACATAAAGTAACTCTGCTGGGTACAACCACAGGGTAACGAGACCCTTTGATCACTCAGGGATGCTCTTCCACATCCCTGCTTTTCTCAAAGTTTGTTCTCATATGGGAACTTTAACATCAATTCCTGCCTTCTAGAAAGATTTCTTTTTTTTTGATCACCAGATATAAGGACCCCCTGAGATGTGCTTAGACAAGTGATTGCAGATGAGACTGTTTTGAAAATCCAAACTAATTTTAAGCACAGGGAGCAAAAATCCTCTCAGCACAAGGACTCGCAGGGTGCACCACGCAGCTGTTGGGCAACAGCCTCCAAAGCTCCACAGCCAGAACTTGTCTGACAGCTGTGGATTACAAACCTCTTCCAAAACTGGCCTAGCAAATATCTACACTGCACCCTGCAACCCCTTGGCAATTTAGTAGCTGCCTCAAATTGTTTTTCAAAGCAGATTTTTCCCTTTGCATAGCGATGGAATAAACACAAACTCTTCTAATTCAGTAATCAGGACAGATAATTACATCCTCTTAATTGTTTTCTTTTTCCAGCTTAGGTTCATGTTGATGGGAGATGGTAAAATTAGTCCACGAGCCATCTGAAGTTTGCCACTTGCTGATTAAAGCCTTAATTGATTCAGAATGTTTTACAAATCAATCTCTGAATTACTTCGGGATCATGGTGGCATATTGTAAAAAGGAATTCAAACGCACACACACTCCCCTTGTGAGTGAGAATCACATTCCCATAAATCCTTAACTGCATAAACAACTTGGTTATGTTGCTTCAAAATTCACTGTTTGACAAATTCAGGGGAAAACAGCAAAATGAGAATTGCTTAAAATACAACCTGCTGTGACTTACAGAGGATTCTTATTTCTTCCTCAGCTTACTTAGCAATTTTTGAATGGGTTGCAATGATACAATCTTGAGGGGGGAAAAAAGAGTAAAGACTAGAACTGTCCTATCTTCTACAAACTCATAAAACCGTGATCTACAACCCAGTGCATTCCAGGCCAGATGTGTTTTTCTGATTCAGTGCACTCCTTCCCTCAATCAGGATCCACAATTTTCACTGAGATTTCACATTCCCTATCATGCAGTTGGTGAGCTTTGCACATTTCCAGAGACTGCTACCCAGGATTTCCTTCTGGAACAGAGATTTTAAAGTTCTCTTGGTGATCAGGGATGAAAAGCAGAAATATCTGACATTGTTCTTAAGGGCCCATCAAAAGGAACAGCTCTGCCTGTAAAGAGAAGCCTCTCCCTTCCCAGTGCAGAATTTGCAGAGGTCAGAGTGAGCATTAGACAACTTTGATGTCTCTCTTCCCCCAGAATTGATCATTCAGTTCAGCTCACCTTTGTCTCAGTCTAACCACAGGCTCACTGCACTTGAGCACATGGAGACCACTTAAAGCACACCACAGTGCCTTTAAAAAACAGAAAAAGAGGAACTTCTGTCCTATATTTCAAGGGCTGACAGATTTCACAAACATCCTATTTTTTTATAACACAACCTGTCTATAAAACTGTGTTCCCCCAATTCTGTAATAGCTGGAATGAGGTGGATTACAGAGGTATTGCAGTGTTTTTCCAGGGATCATTTCCTCTGGAGCAGAAGGGTGAGCAGCACAGACAAGGTTGGCGTTTGGTGTTTGCACTCATGGACAGAATTTTCTACAGATCACACACCTTGATGCCTCACCATAAAGGTTAAATTTACTTTGGAAAATTCTTATTCAAAGATGCAACTGACAAATTTCCACGCCACAAATATTACTCAGGTAATTCATATTCACTTCTGATAAATATTTAAAGAACGCAATTCAGTTAAGGATGAGGATATATGACAAACACACCACCTCCAGCATTAACACACAAATGAGGTTTGTGCTCCTGATTCTGCTGCTGTGCTGTGCCATGAAGCATCTGTAAATGTGGTATTAAGGTACTAAAAAGTCATCAAAGTTGTTTGTGACACTGTGAAGTGGAAGTGAAATCAAGTACCTGAGTCACACAAACCAAGGATGGACTCGTTAAAACTCAGTCTTTTAAAAATTGCAATAAAGTCTTGTCAGCTGACTTCATAAAGCTCCACTTGAAACACACAGAAAATAGCTTTATTGCTTTAAAAGTAGAAAAAATATAGTTCTGAAAAGAAACTGCCTTAAAGAACTAGTGTGTGCAAAGGCTGCAGGAGAACAGCTTGGTCATTATTCACAATAAACTCATAACTTGTAGGTTTTAAGTCTCACAACTCGGAAATATTTTGACAAAATTAAAAACACCTCCTCTTGTATGTGCAGTGAAAGAATGAACCAAGAAAAACACCATCTACCTGCATCTGGTAGCCATAAACTCGAGATAAACAGTGTTACTTCATCCTCTCCCAGCTGCTGCAGCCTCATGCTGCCACACTAATTAGAGGTCTGTCACTTCTTCCATTACAAACACCCTCTGAAAGCATTTGTAACAACCTTGTAAAAAAAGATTTATCTGTGAATTTTAACAATTCCACTGCTTTCTCCACCTTTAAATCATAAAAAAAAAAGCCTTCCTCAATAGCCCAGCTGACTGCAGTGACACTGTTACAAGCTATAACAAAAATGTACAACACCCTGGACTTGTTTGCTCAAAATGAATCCTGCATTATGCTCAGACACTCAGCAGTCACTACCACGTCCTGAAAGATCTGCCAGATGCCATATTTTACCCCATTAGCCTCTGAGGTGCAAATCCCCCTGTTCTGCAGAGGACACCCAGAGCTGTCAGGCACAATTTAATCAGAGTCTTCCTCTCCTCACCTTCCCTAGAGGAGGGCTATGTTTGCTGATGATGCCATGGCCCACAGTGCTACTTTTACAAACACCCCAGGCCCTCCAAGTTTGATGTGGTGTCTTCTATCACATGAAAGAAATGATCAATATCCTCCCCCAAAAGCAAGTGACAACTGTTAATCCAAACTCTGTTAGGATGCTTTCAATATTAAGCTGTCTGGACCCATTTGCTGTGCTTACATTTTGTACATGACACTTCTTGAGTTACAATTTAGAGAAAAGCTAAATTTAAATGTCATCTTGAGGGTGGAAAAACATAATATTGCCTTAGTCTAATTCATTGCTTCTTTCAGTAAAAAAAAAAAAAATCCTTCTCTTTTTAAATTCCCCATAGCATCTTGGGCATTGGCTATTTGCATTACTTGTCTTTCCACAGTTAAAGGGAAGTGCTGAACAGCTGCTTAAACCTCCTCTCCCTTAAAAAACACACCTGTTGCACTGACAAGCAATCCACCAAGTAATCAAGCTGAACAATTTTTAGAAAAGCTTTAAAAATATTTGCATGGTATAAAAATATTTTAAAATACTGGCAAGGTACAGATATTTGCCACAGAGGTCACAGAGCAGTTCCTAAGCTAACAACTGTGTTAGTGTAGGGGAATGACCTGAATTCTCTATCAAATTTACCAAGGGATTGCTCACAAGTGAAAGAATATTCATTTTATATGAAGAATCAATATGCAACAAAACCACTGACATTACAATGACCACAAAATTAAGGTAAGCAGAAATATTGTCTGAAGGGGAAAGCTTTCCTCAAATGATTAAACAAATGATCCCTGTTGCACCAAAGATAATAAATAATAATTGCAAAGCACATTTTTATAAATCTTCAGAATCAATCCCATGATGTTTTACAGTTTAAGAGCAGATTAGATAGGTCAGCATGATGTTGGAGATCAATACAATAATAATATGCTGAAGTATAAGCAACCATACCAAATTCTATCTGAAAGTGTGAAATTGGTCCAAAAGTGATGAGTCCATAATCACAATATTCACAAGAAAAACAGCCCTCAGGCCTCAAGTTCACAAGCTATTTAGACCCAGTGAAATCACTCTGCACTTATATTAAAATTAGACTTAATTTGAGCAGGGCTCAAAATGAAGATATTTATTTTTCAGTTTTCTTTATCTCTGTTTGCATCTGAAGTTTCCAGTTTAAATCATGGAACAAAATGAACCTTAGATTTCCCAGCTAAAAACCAACCCTCATATAACCTTTGCTTTGTGAGATGAAGATCACCAAATGAAATTAAGTCACTTTACAGTATTTCTTGGCCTTGCTCCAAGACAATGTGGCAAAGAAACATTTGTCACAATCACTTCCAATTGGGAAAGAACAGGAAAATTTCCTGTTAATGACACAGCACTACCTGGCACAGGGGACTCTGCAGAGCCATCTCTGCTCTGTGACAACAGCCACAGACCTGGGGTACAGCTCTGGATAAAACAGGAGTGAGATACACCGAGTTCTCTGCACAGGGGAATTCACAGCCTAAAAAGGGAGTTATTTAGTTCCACCTCCTTTGACACAATGCACCCACTTGCATTATCTTGCTTTCTGGGGTTTTTTAGGTTGGTTGGATGGACTGGGGTGGGGGGGGTTGGATGAGCATGGCATGCCTGCAAGAACCTCTTTTCATGCCATTATCCTCAGCATATTCACTTCTTGCTTTCATGGGCCTTTTTAGCTAGCTTTTACTGGCTTGATTTAATATTCATAATCACCTTGAAAAGGCCATCTGCAATTTAATCACTCACTACCAATTACTTTCTTTAATAGCTCTGACAGTATCACTCACAGATACCTGATAAATCCACAAGGATGGCTGAAGGCAGCACAGGCTTTGCAGTTACTTTCCCAGCATTTGCAGAAGGTACAACACTGCTGGCTTTTTAAGCCTCTACCAAGTCTTTACTAAGTCAGGTTTATGAGCAGATCAAAATGCAGCCACACGGAGTGAAAAAGCAAAATTTTCTTTTATCCCTCCTTAGTGAGGAAGAAACGAGCAGGCAATAAAGAACCACCAGACACATCTACTCTCCTTTTCCTTCTTTATCCAACACATCTTCCACTGCAGTGTTTTCCCTACACACAAACAGCAGAAGCTACTTCATCCTCAGTTTGTAGAGATATTTAACAGCAAACACGGCTGGACAAAATTTAGTAACAATTTTGCACAAATAGGGCCTTGGAGACCAGGACATTGTGTGCATTTTCCTGATTGCTGTGCTCCATCTTCATCACAGAAAGCTTGCAGTCCTTTAAAGACATGCTATTTAACAATGATGTTCTCCAGTATTAGAGGAGCTGTAACTTTGTTCACACATTCCATTGCTGGAATGATTTATCCACCCTCAAAAATAATCCATAATCCCAAAGCCTGCCTTTTTAAGGGCTTAAAAGTGTAGACAAAAGTCTGCACATGAAAAGAAAACTGTGTTTCCATCACTTTATAGCAAAGTCTGTAGGGAAAAAAAATCAAAATTTGGATTGCTCCAATGCCTAAACCACTCCTCAGCTGCACACAACAATATGTGAAACTGAGCAGGACAAAACTAAAGGATAACAAACATCCTGGCTGGGCAATTTACAGCTCCCAGGGTGCAGCCAAGGGGACAGGAAATCAATGCAGCTTTTACATACATCAGGTGAAGCAACCCAGGTTATGGCCAGGTCTGAGCTTCTCTTCCTATTACAAATGGGGTAGGAAGGACCAATTATTCTAAATTACTTTAAAATTCATAGCAAGTCCTTACTAAAATCTAAAAAGAATATTTATAGCTGTATGAGTGACCTTGAATCCTGCCTGTCCTGACTCTCCAATGCTTGGGTTGCAGTTATAATCACTATTTTTCCATTGCCAGGCTGTTGTCTGCACTCCCACAATTACTTGGACAAATCACATCTCTCTGGCACAAGGATGACATAGACATCCAAGGCTTTTCCATTCTTATTCAATTTTCCTGTTTTATGATGTATATTGAGAAGAAATTAAAAACATATTTAATATGAAGAGCCTCAAAAATGATAACCCCTCAAGCAACCATATGTCTGTACAAGCTGGAGATGAAAATTAGCTTTTGTGAAGATGCTGGGAGGGCAGCTCTGCTACGTAGACCTTTGGCACATGCAGAGATCTTTAGGCTATATTTCGGCTTTTCAGTAACTCAGTGCAGAACATACTCTACTAAACATCTGTTTTAGCCATATTTACAATTCTTTATCTATTTTGTTTAGAAGAGATTTCAAGTTTGCCTGACTCAACAGTTTAAAGAATGCTATCAAGTAGTTACTAAAGTATTTCTTTTCCAAATCGAAGAGTTCTGACTAAAAAAACACCCTCAATACACCCTTCATCCTGCAAATTTATCCTCTTCATAAGAAAATACTTGTCACTGTTTTCCTAAACAAGAGCTTGGCATCTCTGCACTCTCACTCACAGATCAGCCAGGACAACATTTCTCACGGCAGACCAGGAAAAAGCTCTCACAACCATAGATCAGAGAATCATTGATTATCTGAGTTAAAAGAGATCCACAAGGATCATCAAAGCCCAAATTTTGGATGTTTTTCTTTAAATGAGGTTGTTTGTTTTTCCTTAAAATAGCATATTTCAGCTCAAGCTCACATCAGTAAGTTACAGGTTTTTCGTTTCTTAGTAAAAAGCACCTTCAAAAGGGTTGGCCAGCTTAAAATAAATGAAAATTATACTTTAAATACACCTCACTGTGTAAAGATGGGAATCAAAGCAAAACACTTCAAGTCAGCTCCCTGGAAAACTCCAGGAGTTTGGCAGAGCAGAAGGAGACTTACAAGAAACCAGGAGTTAATGTTCAAAAGGGGTGAATTGATACACCAGTCTCCAGGAGCTGCTCCTCCTAAAGCTTCAGCATTATGATCCTTACAGGAACTGAAATGCAAAGCCCTCTACAAATGCCTACAAATCACTGAGCTTCTGGCTGCTCTGGGAGTTTTTAGGCAGTGCAGTTGGATCTGGGGTGTACAGGATAAAAAGATAAATAGTTCCAGAAAAAGATTGTTTGCCAGACTGACAGGCCCAGGAAGCTGCTAACACCGAATGTTGTTTGACTTAAATCTGCTCCATTTTATGATTTCTATTACTGTTATTATATTATTCATCTAGATACTAGTTTTTATGACATTATCAGTAGGTATTAAAAAGCTTTTGCAAGATCCCACAGTAGTGCTTAAACTTACAAGCATGGACAGGAGCTACTACTCTCATGCCAACAATTAGAACTAATCATGAGCACAAAGTACTTACATGAGAGTGAGAAAATTAGTTCACTTATCACTGCACTGAAATGAAAAAGAGAAACTAAATAGAAATATGTTCACGATAGAATGTGGTTAAATTGGAATTGGATTATGCTATCAATTTTACCATTTCTGTTCATGAAAGATGATTCAATCTCAAGTAACCAACATCATCTTTTTATGTCTGATCAAAACAATGTTTATTTTAACAGCTCCCTTTCATGTTATTTCACTCTGAAGTATTAGTACAAGATTGATTGAAGAAAAACACAGATCAAAAATGATACTTTCTTTGTAAATTCTACAGTATTATTTAAAACCACTGTAGGTGGACCAATGAGATTGAAAAGTCTGTCTGTTGAACCAGCAATACTTTTCTGTCTAGAAAAGTTTCCTGGCATTTCTCTTCTGCTGATCTTCCAACAAATCATCGCGGTTTGTTCAAGATGGCATTTTCCTGGATGGCATGTATAATTGATGGGTGTCACATTTTATAAAATGATTGCAAGGTAAATTCAATTTTCCCTTTTCCTTGTTTGTGTCCTCTAAGAATCCCTTATCTCCACATATCAATTACCAAGCAGTGACAGAGATAGGATACAAATCACTCCGATGAATGTAATAGCAAAAGTGATTAGAGATAGGGAGAGATTAATTGCATGTGTCAGATATAAATAAAGGGTTTAGGAGACAACCCAGGATTTGGAGGTTGTGTTTGTGTGTGCATTCCAGATCTCTCTCAGACACAGTAACCCCTCTAACCTCATAAACAGACAAGTGTAACAAGAAGCCATGTTAAAATAATAAGTTTGATTATAGAAACCTCAGCATTTGCTGTTTCTTCAGAGCAACATGCATAATGTATGTGCATCTGCTGAGGGAACAGACTCAGCTTGGGTGCAGTTCTGTGGTTTCACCAGCCAGTGAGGAGTCCCCATAACAACAGGGTTGTTCTCCTGCACTTGGGAGGAAAGGAAATAACTATTCTTCCCATAAACCATGCATTTAAAGCTTCATTACATTTGTTGATGCAATATGATGAAAATTAAGTGCCAGATATTTGAATAGGTTTTATGCTGATTTAGGCTGTTTCAGCTGTCTTTAATAGGAAGACTGAAATAATCTTACAGAAAGCTCAGTTTATCATCTTTCCATGACAAAAACTACCAGCAGAGGAGACCCTGCTTGCCTGGGGCAGAGGCTGCAGCAGATGCATCATGAGTGGCACTAAGTTTTATCAAAAATAGTCCAGAGGAAGATGATACTGGAGACCAACCAATATTTCTGCTATTTATCAGGAAGAGAACTGATAGCATATTTGGAAAAACTAAGAAAAAAAATCTTGAGCTGCCACAGAGGTTTCTTGGCTCACCTTTATTATTCCTGCAGTTTAGCAATCTATCATTTTAACCACAGCTTTTCTTCTCTATCTCTGCAGTTAAAAGTGAGCAAAGTTTTCCTTTAAGGAGAAGAAAGGTAGAGAATTATGGAAGAGATCTGGCTGAGGCTTTACAAAAACCTAACAATGAAATTTGGAGTCCAAAAAGGCTGATAAATCCTGAACATCATCTGTTACTTCTTTGTAATGCATATAAAATCAGTCTACACTGCAGTACAGTGTCACTTTTTGCAGTAGATAATAGGGTAAAGCACTGAGAATATCTGCCTCCACTGAAATTGCCAGCTCTGGATAAGGCTTAAACTAACATTTGTTCCAATATATCAAACCCAAATCTTTAACACTAACTCAATTTAGTCCTTTTTCTTACAGCTATTATTGTTATTAAAATGTGTTTGACTTAAATACATAACCATGCATTTGAGATGTGTGTAAATTGCACTCTATTCTCAAAGTAAGGAAAAAGATCCCCATTTCAATGTATGTCCTTGAATACAGAGCAACAATAGAAGAAAAAGCACTTTGACAGTATTTGACCCAGAGTATTAAAGATGGCTTTTACACAGAATGTGTCCTTCGGGTTGAGGTTAGACCCCAAACACTTCCACAGACTCCTTCAAATTAACATTTGAGGCTTGTTTAGTGTCAATCAAATGTTCAGTGCCACTCAAAGCCAAAGGCTCACATTTACTCATGGAACCCCACCACAATATCCTTCCTGGAAATCCTGCTGGACAAAGAGAGCAAAACCTGTGTGGAAATGAGGAAGAAATGTGATCCATTCAAAGAGCCATTTAAATCCAGTTCTCAGAGGGCTGAGCTCTGCTCTGTTGGACTTCCCCAGTATCTGGGAAATCAGGTACAGTCACAGCACAGAACTGCAACTCCATCTCATCTCATATTCCTTCTTTTTCTCCCCACCAAAATAACACCAAAATGCAAAATAAGCATCATACAACCACTGAATTCACCTCCACAGCACTGACCCAGAGAGGCTAAAAGAAGTCAATTCTCTTGGCACGAACTAAAACCAGTCTGACAAGTCTATAGAGCTTGTGTGAATTTGACATCAGAATAGAAATATCTGTTCCCTGCGTGTGCCAGCCCATTCCTTTTTTCCTTTTCCCTGCCTACACATAAAAGCTGGGACTGGCTATGAAAAATTCATGCCTTTTGTGCTTCAAACAGACCCATGAAGGATCCTCAGCATCTGCTGACTCGAACAAACCCTGATGGTTAATATGGAAAATCATGTTAGTGAAACGCTCTCTTTCCAGGGAGGAAAATGTCTGCTCAGAATCTTCTGAAAACTTATCTTCTTACCACACCTGACAGAAGGATGTCAAGAGGAACAGCCTCTCAAACACAGCGACAGGTAATGGGGCACTCCCCCCACACCTCTTTCTTTCCTGACAACATAAAGAATATTTCATTCTTACAGACACTAAAAGTGACCTAAATGTCCTGTGCAATCAGAAGAGCCTTCTTTTATAGGAGAAAACCAAACAAACAAGAGCTTTGAGGTAAATTCAGTCCCTGTGAGCCTGAAATGGGACTTCTGCCTTCTGTAAAGTTTATGTCTTGATACATTAAGTTGAAGAACAAAAGAGGCACCAAGCAGAGAAAAACAGTGTCTATTTAGCCTCATGCCAACATCTGCCATAACAGAATAAAATTCTTCTGGTTCCAAGTGGAAGTTGGGCAGGACAACATCACACCCTCATACTTTAAATTAATTGCAATGCAACCAAGCCAGGAGTTTAATTTTCAGTCCCCAACTTTTTTCTGTCCCTACTACTTTTTTTTTAAGCATTGCCAGTGCCCAAGGGAAAAATTTATCTTCGTTAAATGATAATTGGCTTTATTATCTTTGACTCTTCAGAAATGCTGGCTGGCAAGGTTTTAAAAATTTTCATCAATCTTGTTTTCTGTTTTCACAAAGCCTGCATCAGAAAATGACATCAGGCTGCAGAACACTCTGTATCTCTTGGTGTTACCAACAGGTCTGGGGACTATCTAATTTACTAATAAATCTATTGGAGCGACATGCATCTCAATATTTCACAGCTTAACAAGGAGGTGCAGGAGCAGGGCCCAGAATTGCAGTTCCGGACGATTAGCGCCGCAAAACCAATTGAAGCAGGACCATCTAAACTGTCACAACAGCTTACACACACCCACCTCCTGCAAGCCAGCATTTAAATCATTTACTGAGGCCCACATTTTTCATAAAACGCTTCAGCTGGACTCAGAAAAAGCCAAACACTTTGTTAAAAGTTTCCAGCATTAGGCCAGTGGTGCAGACATAAAGCGTTGTGCTGAAGTCAATAATGGAAATATCTCACCAGGCCTTTGCCAATTTCTTCCCAAGTGGCTCCAGAACCTGGCCATGGTGTCACATCATAAAGTGGAAGGACATGGACTGAGTGCCCTGCAGGGAATAGCTCAGCCAGCTCCTCACAGCAATAAAAAGCTCCCCATTAATCTTTCTTTCCCCCCCCGCCCCCTACTAATAAACCCACTTAAACTCTTGACTTACATACTAAAATCCCTCATGGTTTCATTAAGAAGCTCTAAATGGCCCTGCTCCCCTTTACCCTCAAAAAAACCTTCATGCAAAAGTGGCTCAGCCAACAGCAAAGTACCATGTACTAATTTCTTTTGTTTGTCTGGGTATTTCTGGGGGTTTTGGGTTTGTGAGGTTTTTTTATCATTACTTTTGAGGGCTTTTGGTTTGGTTAGATTTTGTTTGTTTGTTTTTTAAGTTCCATACTACAACCAGAAGAATTGTGATGCAGAGATATTTAGCTGTTACACTGAGAATGGCCCTCAAGGAAGTGAGGGTTTTATGATGGCCTTACTTGAATAAACACTTCAATCTTTAGGTGCCCTGCCAACACTTGTAAGATCAAAGAATGTCACTTTATGCCCTGACAAGTCACAATCCTTAGGAACAGACCTGACCATCTGTGCTGGAGAGTATGTCTGGCTGTGGGAGAAGAGGCATATGAAAGAAAAAGCCTAAAGAATTAAGGATCCATGATGCCATCATCAAACCCTACTGCTCAATAGATGGAAACAGGAATAAAATATTTAGGATTTTCCAACTGTTGTTATTGAAGGGCAGCATTTACATCCCAAAAGTTTGTACCAGCCCAGAGACAGATTAATTCTCACACCATTCCAATCAAGTCAGGAAGTTCCAGCAATGGAGTTAATACTGAAACCTTCCCAAGCAGCAATAGTGAATTCTCAACAAGGAGTAAGTGAGTAATGCGAGTTAAAACCCAAAGCCAGTGTTGTTACTATTTCCACTGCCAAACTCATGACTTTCAGACTTTCTGATTTTCCAAGCCAAAAATTTTGTGTTATTTACATGAAAGCTCTGACATATGGTTTAAAAAGAGAGGGGAAAAAAAAAAGTGTCAAGATTTTCATTAGTGTAGTACACAGTTCAACTCATTTTTAGACATTTTAAATTTAGGTCTAATTTATGACTCCTCACACTAATTTCAGATGTGACGTTATTCCCAATATGCTGCCTGTTGGGCATAATTTTTATTTCCCCAGAGCCTGTCACCTCAGAGATGATCTAATTCCCCTGAAATCAGTACAAATGAGTCCACTTGAAAGAAACATCCATGGTTTTCAAGCAGAGCTGGGTGGACCTCGCCCTGTGTCACATTCAGACACTTGGGTTTAGGGCAGGCATGTGGAACAGTGTTCAGCCAAGCTGGGGACTCAGCTGTGAAGGAAAAACACTGCTCAATATTTGGATTCTCTCACTGAGTGACCAGATCTACTGGGAAATAAATCTTCAGTGCCTTTGCACTAGGGGTGTGTAAGGACCGGGCGATGAGGATGGGGTGTGTATCTGAAACTCCCAAATGTCCCAAAAAAACCTGAGCGTTCCCCTAAGCCCTGGCACTCTGCTGCCTTCATTTCCCATGTGTGGCCAACCTCAGAATGTGGAGAAAAGCAAATCCAAGCACAGCCAAAGCAACCCTGAGAAGCCTGCAGGCTTTCTGTGGGAGCTGCTTCCCAACTTCCCCCGTGTTTGCAATCAGGGGCGATGGGTGGGTGTGAGACTTCACAGCGTTGGACTCAGTGAGCTGCAGTTTAGACTGACAAGAAACAACATGTCTTTACTCTTAATACTCAGAGCCCCACTGGAGAATTCAATGTGATTGGGGCTTTTAAACTGTTTTTGAAACATGCTCAACATCCTCTAATCTTTTTATACCATGTGTATCAAATACAGTTATTAATTGAAGGGCAGTTCAGTGTATTTTCCAGGTGATGCTCAAGCTCCATTTACCTTCAGCCACAATTCAAGAGACTTTAATCTGCAATGTGAGGCCCTGTAACTCATCCTCTGCTCAGCTCAGAGCCAGACCTTTCTCCTGCTGTCATTCTTGTACTTTGGAGCAGAACAGGACAGATTACAGCTTTCTCAGCTGTTAGAATGATTCTGCAAATATGCTTTTCTTACAGGCTGAAGCAAATCTGACACTGGTCTCCTTCAAGGAATAATGAGCTGTGCATATCTAACACTGTTCTCAGAGAATGGCTGCCCTGGGAATTATCTATGGGTTTTTTTCCTCCTGCCCTCAATAATGGTGGCAGTGTGTATGCTGAGTCATGCAGCAAGGTTGTACTCAATAATTAATACATAATCTACTTGCACAGAGATTGGCTATTCCGCTTTACTTGGGGTTTACTGGATTTTGATTAAACTGTTTTTAAATTTTATACATGTCCTAATGAAAAGTTACAAGTGTCATCACTCCTAACATCCCATAAGATTCAAATAGTGACAAGTCAGTGCAGCATCTTCCTCATCTGTTTTACCTTTAACAATCCGTTTCCAACCTCTTGCTTGAATTCTTTATTACTCTTCCAAAATATGTCATTTTTCTGCAACCATTTTCTGCATATTGCTCCAGGACTGTATTTTTGCCTGATTATTTTCTGTTACCAGACCAAAAATGTTTATTCATTTCTATGTAATGTAACACATAAGTTTCCTCCCCAGATCAAAGTTCAGAACAACAACATTAATCCAATTTTCTTTACAGACTCCAATGCCTTACAGCCAGTACCTTCCTTCAGCACACACACACAGCCTTAATCACCCAGGATATCAAGGTGTCAATTTGAAAACCTCATTGGCTGACATTAATTCTAAAAGCAAATTCATTTCTGCCTTTCCATCTTGTCTCATCCTACATTTTCTTTTATCCATTTTATCTTTCCTATTTGCCACATTCCAGGCAGACTTTGCATTCATGGTATCAAGCCTGTGAGCATTTTGGAGTGTTTTCTTTTCCATATGCCCATATTACCTTCTGCTTTGCATAGCACTTGTTATGCATGCATGATCACAGACTATTTCTAGCATTAATTAAGACATGAAATTAAAGTGGGAAGTATGCTATTGGTCACATAATACAAACAACACAAATTTGCTTTAAAAATGAAATTACTAAAGTGTTAGCAAACCTCTTCATACTGTCAGAAATAATAATGTTTACAATCTACGTGCCACAGAACAGCCAGAATTCACAAGTGGATTTGGAATATTATTTCCACTTCAGAAAGATACACATGAAACCCCTGAGCAGTTCATTTCGTTGAGATACTTGTCTGGAAGAAGACAGAGGTTTGTGTCTCCTGCTGCCTGTCAAGCCATGCAGCTGCTGCCCAGTGACCCCAGCCCACAACCAGGGCTCCCCATGATTGTCCAAGAACAGCTTTCCTTGAAATCCAATCAGGAATTTTAGCAGAAAAATGACATTTTCTTAGAAATTGAATGTTTCACAGGACCATGTTTCAGATGAACTTCTGACAGACAAGCCCTGTTCCAAAAGCAGTTTCCCAGATTTCCTGCCCAGAAATCCAGACTCCCAAGATTTGCTATTGTAAGGAAATGAGCCAACAAAGATTATCCAAAATCTCATGGTCCCCAAGATCAGGAGATCTGGGGCATCTCATTATGCCATTGATCCAGAGCTGAATCCTGCATCTTTTAGAAGCCCAAATTACAAGGGCTGTCACTGTTATCAGTGATTTACTCCATCACCTCTTCCCTGTCTCTACAAGGAAAACAAGGAACCTCCCCATTCCCACAGCACTAACTCTCCCTCTTCTCACTGCTACATAAATAATGCCTTTATCAAGTGCTTCATCCAAGGATTCAATCCATTTCACATGTTTAGAATATTAATTTTTCATGCAAACAGGTTAACTGGATGTTTTACAAGATCCTGCATGTGCACATTTCTGCTGAATGTGCACACTTCTGCTGAATGTGCACCTTGGCACACTCAGTGTGCAGCCATCTCCCTGACCCCAGTGCTCTGCTGCTTTTCCCTGTGCTCTGCTGCAGAACCCAATCATGGAATATCTCTGGAGTGGTGGTGTTAATACAACCCATGTAATGTAAAATAATAAGTAATAACAATGAAATGCATGTTCCCTGGGACTCTGTGATAACTCCAGGTAAAAATAATGCCATAAACTGGGAATAGATTCATAAATAAATTTGCTCTCAGAGGGATGACTTGTTTACTTAGGCACAATGGAAAACAACACATTATAAACACCTGCATTAAAAAGAAATTATAACCACAACTTCACAATAAACAGTGAGGGATATCATCATGTACCTGCCTTGCACAAAGCAAACCACCACACAAAGGGCTCTGAGGGTGATTTGTGGAGGGCATCTCCTCTCTTAGGTCCCTCTCTTGCACAAGGAGTTCAGAGTGCTCCAAACCAAGCAGGAAACACTGACCTCCTGTAAAGGTCCAATCCTTTATTAGCAAGGCTGTTTTTATTCATTACCTTTGTGAGTTCTGCCTCATCCCCAGTGTGCCACACATGCCCCACACTTTGGGTACTCACGTGTCACACTGAGGTGAATGAAGGGGCTGGTCTTGTTCTCCCCGTTCTTCTCATTGACTGCCTGGACATAGTAACCTCCTGCATCCATCAGTGACACCCCCAGGATCACCAGCTGGTTCTCCAGAGTGATGGCTCTGTTTAGGGAAGAGAAAGGTCACACTGAAAACAGAGGAATGTTATCCACACAGCACCTCAGACCTGACAGCCTAATATGATATTCACTGGTCATATAAATCAAGATGTTGCAGAATGAAAACCAGCCCCACTTGAAACACACAGGAAATAAAGAGCTCAGATGCCTCTAGGCCTTTTCTCTATTTAGATCATGTAAGATGTTTATGGTGACACACAGAAAAAGCTTCAATGTGTGAAACAGGGGCAGTTTAAATGGCAGTAAGAAGTTATGCAAGAATCAACGAATGACACTGGCGACTGCCACGCTGCATCTTTCTGGGGTCACAACAATCCTGGCAATCATCAGGATGCTGCAAAGCCTGATTTATTGAAAACCTTCTCAACAAGTGAAAGGCAGCCTATTAAAGAGTGACACTCAAGCAATAACACACAGTTCACTGAAATAAGAAAGTAAAAATCAAAGACAGCAGAACCTCCAAAGGTAAACTTTCTGCATTTCTGGCATCATTGGTTATCAGCTCATCACAGACCAGACCATGGGCTGTCACAGAGAGGATCTGTGTGGACAGGGAGGGCTTTCCTTTCATCCACAGCAGGTAGGACAGCACTGCTCCTGAAGGAGTCAATAAATGTCATTGTCTAACACAAGTCTGTTCCTAGAGCTGCTGCATAACAAAGGTTTCTGTGGACTCCCTCACAGGCAGCTTTACACACTTGGCTACTTCACTTTTCACATAGATTAGATGGCCATTTCTTGGCTATAAAGGATTAACCTAGAGGAAACATGTAAATATTCAAGGGTTTGAGGAACAGGACACAGGAAGCTCAAAAAGCAGAAAGATAAAGCCTGTGGAGCCAGGAGCTCATCTACTGCAGCCTGGGACAGGCACAAGCTTGGAAATCAGAGTGCAAGGCTGGGAGGAAGAAACTCCCTCCACTTCTAATACTTGATGAGAAGCCATGCTGAGTTCAGCTGTGCTATTAGATATAGCACTGAGCATGAGGTGAAACAACTTATAAAATTATTATATTGGAAGAAACAAATTCACACATCAATAGGCTCAAAAAGAAACAGCACTGAGTCAAAGCATTTGTGCACTAATCAGTCAATAATAAACACCCTTGCTTTCCATCCTCCTGTTTTGCCATGGGGTGGTTACCCTTAGTAATAAACAGCTATTTTGCTCTGAAAAAACTCAAGTAACAGTGGAAATCACACACTGCTAGTGCAGCAAACTGGTTTTTATACATAGGGAGAGCATTACAAATTACAGAGAGAACATGGCTGTGTTCAAAGCCAGGCACTTAATTCATAACACTTCAGTTTCCTGATGTGGATACAAAGAAACCTGAACTTCTGTAAAGCTATCATGGAATCAGAGAACTATTTAGGCTGGAAGAAATCTTTAGGATCATGGAGTCCAGCCCTGCCAAGGCCACCACTGAACCATGTCCCCAGGTGCCACATCCACACAGCTTTTAAATCCCACCAGGGATTGGGACCCCACCACTGCCCTGGGCAGCTGTGCCAGGGCTTGAGAATCCTTTTGGTGAAGAAATTGTCCTTTATTCCAACCTAAATTTTTTCTGGTGCAAATTTAGGCTGCTTCTTGTCCCTATCAGGGACAAGAAGGTCCCCCCTGAGCCTCCTTTTCTCCAGGCTGAGCCCCCCCAGCTGCTGCTCAAACTTCTGCTCCAGACAATAATTGCAAAAAACTGCTGAAAAATGAAGCTAAATGTTCAGCTCTGAAATCAGTCATCACACATCACCTAAAGATTCTGTTTGTAACATCTTCCTCGGCAACTTTTATGGTAAAAACTACCAAAAAAAATTAAATTGCAGTACTTTTTTTTTTTTAAATTCAATGACACTGTATTAGTTTAATTGATTTAGAAAATTAATCAAAGAAACTGATAGATTTACAGAGTGAGGATATAAAATACAATTAATAGGATATTTGATACAGCAAATAAAGATAAAATTCCAGTGCAGTGCTAATAATTGAATATTACAAGACAATTACACTCGCACTCATTTCTACTTTAATTCTAAAGAAAGCAGCATTAGAAAGATTCTTTGAAAATACTGAAATACATTTCAGACTGCTTAGATTCCAGGTAAAACTGCACCCAAAATTTTAAAGGTGATCCTTCAATATTGCTGAGATGGACACAGTTACTATCTGCATTAAATTGGCTGAAATTTTTGACACTTAACCCATTAAGCTCATTATATAATAATCAAGAGAAAGGGAAATGAAAATGTATTTATGAACGAAATTGTTTAAAATTAAGTGGGCCATTTTCATTTCGATACACAAATTTTTTACTGGAGTGTGAGCAAAACGTAACATTTGTGAGTGAAAAGTAAGTAAATTTGAGAAAGTAATCTACATAAGCATAGAAGTTTGATATTAATTTGTATAGGAATAAAGAGAAGATAATGCAACTCCTGAAGGCAGCTCTTAGGGGTCATCAATTACATGGTCAAAGTTAAATTAAAACTCCACAAATGAGTTATTGATATCTTAATAGTTCTGTGAAAAATGCAATGTCCTGAGTTCATTAAGTGAAGGCAGGTACAGAGCCAGGAGCCTCCCAGGCTGCAGAGTCTGAGAATTTTATTTACATCACACATGAGCCCCTGTGCATCAGGAAAATCAATTACTCACATTTTAAGGACTCATTAATGCCAATGTTTCTAAACCACCCAAAACTCCAGGCTCCAGCCCTTACCAGGGGTTGCAGCCACTTTCTGCACAACAGCTGCACAGAGCATCCAAAAATTGGCTTAACATGCTTTCTTGGGTTTATTGTTTGTTTTCATTGTCTAATATAACTTTTAAATTCTGACAGCACCACTGTGATGTTCCAAGGAAAATCTGATTCCTGGGTGCTCAGTTTAGCAGCACATTTGATGAAGATGACTGCAGCAGATGGAGTGGACCTGTCAGTAATTCATACCCAGTGCAGAACTCATGAAAAATATAAATATTGCTTTTTTAAAGCAGTATCAAACTTAAATCTAGCTAACATTTTTGAGACAGGAGCAAGCAGCAAGCAAACTAAGCAGACTGATCCTCTGGGATTTCTTAAGCTGGGGAAGGAGCATTTTAAAGCACATTTTTTAATAGAAGAATTTTTAGGATTTCTCTGGAGCCCAGCAGGAGCCTGCAGGGAACACAGCAGGCAGGGCTGGCAGTGGGAGGTGGTTGGGATGGTGGATCCAAGGTTGTCATGCCCAAAAACATCTCAGTGGCACCTTCACCACAGGAGCTGGAGGCTGAACCAGGCTGATCTCAAACAAAGGCGAGGGCAGATGACAAACTGTGTTTAGGGAATTCTGTTTAATCAAAAGTTATGGACTGAGGGGATGGGAAGAGGCAGCAGTGATGGACACAAATCATTGTACAGCCCATTATTCTAAACACCAGAACACAGAACAGCACCGTCTGAGGTTTCACTCCCACTCTCCGCAGTCAGAACTGAGCATGTGGATCTCTGGTATAAAGTAAAGCACCCTGCCCATGGCTCAGGGAATTGATCATCTCTATGGTCCCTTCCAACCCAAACCATTCTATGACTCTGTGCACTCTGGAATTTTTAATTGCACCTTTTCAAGTTGTCCAAATACTATAAACTCTGCTGTAAATAATCTCTAAGCTTGATCTAGAGCTTATGGGAATTCTTTGGTTAAGATCAATGGGACATGAGTGAGACTTTTACAGGTAAAGAATTTTTCAAAGGGGATGCCATTCTTACAGCCTTTAAGAGAAAGGTTTTGGAGTTAACGCTGCAAATGAACCCTTCAGTTTCTCAAATAGGTGGATTTAGATGAATTGTGTTTTTTATGGGAAAATACCAAAATCTACTCTACAAGTGGATAATTCCCCAAAGTTAGATATTTCTAATGTTATTAGTCTACCAGATTACACAAAAAGTAGATAATGCTGGGTTATAAAAACATAAAATGAAAATCAGAGTAACCTGATTAGGCTCTCTCTCAGAAGGCACCATCTGCTTCTGAGCCAGCGTGCAATATTTTAGCACAAAGACCTCCATAAAGCCTCTTTCCCAATATTACCTCCAGCTAACACGATTATTAATCCCTCTATACCAGATATTTTTTACCAGAGAGCCCCTACTCCCCTTTCAAAAACTTCTGTCCACACTGCACAGCAAGGCCCCATCTCCCCATGCCCCAGACACCAAGGAATACCAGTGATGCTGCCAGAAAAGGGAGGGATTGTGGAGTAATAACAAAATAATTACTGCAAGACTTCCCCCATGGGTTTCCCCTCCTGGAAGAGCAGGGATCCGCTGTAGCTGCACTCACAGCTGTTCCAGGGGATCTCTGTGCATGCACAGCTTAACCCATCCAGCATTTCACCATCCTCATGGCTCCTGGTGCTGAGAGAGAATTATTTATTAAAATTATTTAAATACACATCTCTCACAAACAGCCTGTGTTTCTCAGGACTCAATCACAGAGAAAAGTATTTGTGTTTGTGCTACAGAGCAGCATCTCCACAGGGACAGAGCACCAGGAGCTGTGACTGCATGGAAGTTTCCTGGGATATTATTCAGGTTCCATGTACATTGTTACTGCAAATCAGCCATCTATTAATAAAAATTTTATACTTCCACAGGCACTGGATATTAAATAAAACTGCACTGAATTTAGAATCAGGGCAGTTCATCTGTTGCTTTTCTAGCTATGTCAGGGCACAACACATGTTTCTAGGAAGTGATTGGGATTTCTAGTCATGGAAACGCCCCAAGGTTGCACAAGAAGAACCAAGACAGTCCTAATGACCAGGCAGAGGCCAAACACTACCCTGAAATGAAGGACAACCAGCTATTGAATGGTTTAGCAGATGCATTTCCAGGAGGAAGGGAGATAAACAGCAGCGTTTCCACATTTTAGAATTTATTTCCCTGTTCTCTGGTTTTGGGGCTTGCAGGGTCTTGGTTTACCAAGGCTGTAGACAACACTCCCTGTGCTTCATGAACACCTTACACTAAATCTGGTCTGTGCAGAGCAGCTGGAAGGCTGGAAAGGAAGTGGATGGAAAACTGCACTTGACAAACCATCACTGATCCACAACCTGACTGGAAAGTGAGAGCAGGTACAAACCCACAGGGTCTGTCTGTGGCCTGGCTTAATATTTTCATTGGTGTTTGTTGACTGAATATAGATTTCACTTACTAAATCTGCTGATAAAGTCCCAAAGACTCTGAAAGACAGAATCAGAATTACAAATGCAGGAGATCTGCTCAAGTCTCCTCTGATTGAGAGGTTTGCAGTTCAGTGAACAAGCTCAAAACCTTGTATTTGAGAAAGAATAAGTGACTGAGCAATGGCAAACCTCACAAGGGGGTGTGCAAACAGCAGTATCACTGGGAAATCTAAGAAATAACCCTGTTTCTCACCCAGCACAGCCTCCACTCAGCCCTGGCTGTTAGATATAAATGTGTGGTAAGTCAGGAAAAACTCAAACAGCACCAAAACACTGTCACAACAATCCACTCCTCTCCTCTCCCATCCATCTGACCCAAAGAATCACCCAGAGAAGGTGACATGCAGGAGCACACTTAAAACAAAAACAAACCAAAAAACCCCCCACCAAAACAAACCCCCCCCCCCAAAAAAAGGCAAAACAAAACAAAAAAAAGGGCAAAACAAAACAAAAGTAAAAAACCAAAACAAAACCAAAACACCACAAAACCAAAAATAACAACCAAAAAAACCCCCACAAAACAAAAAAAAAAAAACCCAAAACACCTTAATTCATCATAATCATCCTTATATATGTATATAGGACTGATACAAAAAAGTGTCTCAGATTTAGGGAGAATCACCAAATATTGAACCTTGTTATAAATATCTTAGCAGCTCACCCTCAGAAATCTTGCTTTTGGTCTTTGGAGATAGAAGCTCCCAGAAAAGATGCTCAGATGAATTATCCCAAATGTGTATTTTTAAATCATGCCCATATCAAGCAATTACCTGCCTAGAGATTAAAAACCCCACAAAACCAAACCCAAGATAATCACTATATAATTGATCACGAGAGAGATGCTTACAGGGAGAGACAATGCTGCCAATGCAGAGGCAAAGAATTACAGCAACAAATTCAGGAATAATTCCTAAGTGCATTATTTATGTTTAAATAGGGTTTTTTTTCTCCCCAGGTTTTCAGCAGCTTCAATTCTTATTTAATACAGCTTAATTATTATCACACAACTTGGCTTCTTTGGTTTTTTTGGTTTGCTTGCTTTTTTTCTTTTAATTATTATTACATTTTAAGCAGCAAGAGTTAGTGCAGCTGATATAAGGACTTGAATGTGCTTAAATCCCAGCTGCTGGGTGTTATCTTGCTGAACCACACTGAGGTGTGGCTGGATGTGCTATGCCAGCAGCATTTCTCAGGCTAATAGAAAAAATCAGACTTTCAAGACAAAACACACATCTTGGTCAATAACAGAAAGCAAAGATCCAGAATAAAATAAAACTATTTTCTCCAGCTGCCTCTTCTTATAAAACTCTTACAGAACTCAAGATATTTGTAAGCAGGGTGTCTATTTTTCCTCCCTCTCTATTTTATGGTATAATCAACACTCTGAACTCTCCACTTGTGCCATCACCAGCTGTTGCCATGGACATTGCTGGCAACCACAGGCAGCAAGAATAGTGGATTTTTTTTTTTAATACAAATGGGTTATTTAAACAAAACATTGCAGTTAAAAAGTACCATAGGTTGTTGATTTACACAGCTGGCTGACTTCACTGACAGCAAGCACAAAGACTATTTGTAATAATTTGGGATTTTATAGTTCAATTTTCAGAGACAGACATGAATATTGCTTCACTTTATGATAGTTCTCCTGAATTGATTATTTAAGGTGCTGTGGGTTTTTTTTTTAACACTGATTTGTTCCCCTTTCCTTCACTGTGGAAAGAAAACTTGTGTTATTAAATTATATCTTCATTTCTGATAAAACATGTCAGCATAATGGTATGTGCTCTAGTGCTTTGTGGGGATGAGTGGAAGGGTTTCCTGTTGAATATTGTATATTCATACCATTACTTCACTGAGACACATTTGTTTTTATTCAGAGTACACAAGCCATGGCTGTGAACTGCACTAACTATAAAACAAATTAGCAGCAGCATGGCCCTGTCACAGGGCAATGCCCTGAAGGGATAATTGATCATGCAACAAAGACAAAGGAAACCTCAACCTCTTAACAGCATATTTAACACATGTATTTAGATGTGCCACAATTGTGACTACTTAAATGCTCCCAACTTTCCTTTATTAATGTTCCTGACTCTGCCCCAGCATCATTTCTGCCTTTTTAATTCCTGATTTCACACATCTCTCATTCAGAACCATCTCTATTTTCACACAGGTGTAGTTGAGAATAAGATTTGGCACAGCTGGGTTTGGGAACATGTAGTCCTATGGATTCACAAATCTGTATCACAGCAACTAAAATAGCCACACCATTTGGAAATAAAATATCAAATCTTGGGCTGGTCAATGTGCTTGCTCTGTTTTCTCAGATGAAAAACTCCTTCAGCAGCAAAATACATGCACATGAGTATATTTAAAACTGATTTCCAGAGTACACAGAGCAGGGACACCAATCCTCTGTCTGGAACCAGCAAACCTCATAGCAACTGATTTTCATCACTGAAGATGAAACCCACAGATGGAAGACCTCAAGAGGCCAGTACCTGCAGTGGATATTCTTATTGTGTGAACCAAAGGCTGTGGTTTCCTTTTAATGCCATAAAAATATAACTCCAGCTTAAACCCAGCAAAATAAATATCCAGGTGTACCACACTTGCTCTACAAGAAAGAGGAACAGCACCAGCCTGGCCTCTCAGTGCCTTCAGGTGATAATAAACACTCCAAGGGATAGGAAAAGCTGTACAAGACATAACTTGTAGGAGGCAATCTTGTACCTCAGGACTAACAGCCTGGTAGCCCCTTAGTTTTTAGATCTATTACCCTTCCTTTTAATGGCACCAAATCTTTAAACAAAGAGAAAGGATATGGTAAAAAGTGGCCACTGACCAAAGCATCAACCTCTACTGCTGCCAGAGAGCAGCAGCACTACAGCAATTTATTTAGACAAGTTTTACTATGAAAGATAATTAAAGATTTAGAGGCACGGATCGATAGAACAGCAAACACTATCTATGTACAGCACCGCAGTTTGCCAAGACCAGCATTTGTGTTACTGCTGCAGATCCATCATACAGGGCTATTATAGTGTCTCAGGTTTCCTGTCTACATCAAAACAGGGATTTTGTAGGGTCATTTCTACTCACACACCATTAGGACACACACTACTGCTGTGCAGCAGAAATTGAGCACAGGCCCTGGAGCCAGGTAAATCTAGGTTAGGTTATGAAGCCTTGGGTGAGTTATTCAGCCTTTCAGACTCTAGGTTTTGCCAAGAGAGAAAAAGGATAGCATATGAATATGTTTCTTTTTAGGCAGAAAAAATATATCTTAAACAGTTAATACCTGTGGCATTCAAAAGATGCAGAAGATTATTAAGTGCTAAATCATAATACTCTTTACTTCCCCTTGCATTTCACTTTGACTGTCAGGCATTTGATTACAACTTCAGGCGAAGCACTAATGCCCAACTCCTTTAACATCTCCTTAGCTCAACACCCCAGGCAGGTGAGCACTGCTTTTCAAACACCAGAATTCCATGGAATTGCACAACCTCCTTCAGCAGAACCCCGTCATACTGGGCACAGATGCACTCAGTAACAAACACACAGACTCCACCAAATCCTGGTTATTACTGACAGTCATTCAGAAGTAGAAACCTCAAGCCAGTCAATCACAGACTTTTTTTTTTAAGCCCATACTGCAAACATTTCCAAGCACTTCAAGTTAGCAACAATAAAACATAAAAGCCACTGGTTAAAGAGAAGAAATAAGCAGAAATTGAAAAGGAAGCAGCAACTCCTTATTTCTATCACAAATAGGCCACGTAGTGACCTAAAGCCAAAGCCAGTTGGATTCATTCAACCAAACATTGAACAAACAGATCAGGAATGAAAGAAAACTCTGTAACATCAGAGCAGCATTTTCTGTTGTGGTTTCTGCCCAAACATGATTTCCTGTCAATAGCATGTCAAACAACACAGTAAACTACTGGAAACTATGGTTCTATCAGTAACACTTTATCTTTTAAGGTACATAACAGCCTGAAAATACAAATTGATAACTTTTCAGAAACAAAAGGAGGAATACTTCTTTCCAATTAACAAGCCAAACATAGACAAAGCTGCTGTGTAGCAAAACTATGGAATTCTAAAAGGTGGAAAGCAAAGCTATGAGAAGACTTATGTAAGAAACTGAGAACTATACCTGCTCCTGAGCATTTGATGATCCCAGTTCCAGGTAAAGCAGCACTACCTACAGTAAGATCTGTGATGCCTCAGTGTAAACACCAGAATATTTTAAAATCAAGTATCCCAATGTGGCAGCAGCTCTCCGGCCACAGAGAGCAAGGCACAACTTCCCCAGGCACTGTGCTGGCAAAAACTGTGAGGTGATCAGAGAAAATAATGAGAACCAATTCATATCCTAACTTGCTGCACCTGTAGTTGTGACCAGGTGGAATGTGTTATGGATAAATGTTTACCAAAGGGTGGTTTCTTGATTGGCCAATGGTGATGGTGTTCGGATTCAGGGACCAATTGGATCCACCTGTGTCATGACTGCCTGTAAGGGTGATGGGTTTCTTAGTAAGTATAGTATAATAATGTGATTGATCAGCCTTCTGAGAAGCATGGAGAAAATGCTAATTATTACCTGGCTGTGAGCCTGCAGTGACATCCCAGAATAGAGGCTTTAGACATTCCAAAGTAAAGCTCTTTTTTGAGATCCTTTTGTATGTCCTGCTTGAACCCCTGTTGTAGCCCTTGTCTCCAACTCATCATGAGCACTTCAGTGGCCAACTCAAGTGTAAATGACGCGCAATTAAATGACCATACAGATTTTTATGCTTTCAGCATGAGTGGTGTTGCCAAATCTGGGCACACAGGCACTCTTTCAACTCCGCTGATTTTTAAATTACTTGAAATCAAGACACAGGTGGTTTTGTATGACTTACTGCATATTTGACTTCTGAGTCTAATGACACAAATTTCCTTGCCCTAGAGCAATGAAATACATTCAGGACTTCTGGCTGTAAAGCTTAAGGAAGTCAGAAGGCCAAAGCTCCTGCAGTAAATCTGGCCGGTCATCCAGTGGAATGACAGCAACTTCTACTTTAAAAATAGTCCCAGAGGTAAAATAAAAAGTGAAGAACTTCAACTCCCTCCCAATACTGAAGCTTTAAGCACCACACTTTCCCTCTAATGAAGGACAACCCTGCCTTGTTTGCATCTTGAATGATCCATAAGCATTGTGCCCATCGAGCAGGCCAGGGAAACCCTGAAGTGTCAGGAGACACAGCATGGTTTCCTGGATTTTATGGTTATGAGAGGCTTTGCAGGGCATTTTTATTCTCAGTGCTGAAGAAACACTCGCTGAGTTCCGTGGCAGAACAACTCACAAATCCTGGGGAAGAGGCATCTGTGATGCCAGCCCAGCTCATATTCCAGGGCTGGGAACACAGTGCTCCACACCCTGCTGGTGCAAGTAATTCCACTTAAGAGCTGGACCAGAACAGAAAACCTCTGATGCCCCCAAAGTCTCTGCTGCAATCTGTCTCCCTGTATTTATCTCTGTACTTGCAGACATTCCTGCTGCAGAGGTTTTAGGGATTTGCTCCTGCAACGCAGCAAAATGCTGCTCCCTGCGATTCCCCTCATCTGGAGGAGAGCTTCTATTACCCAGTTAATGGCCAGTAGACACAACAGTTCCATCACCTTCAGTTACTGACTCTTTTTATCCACTTTCCCCTGTAATGAGGATCTCTGCTTGCTCACATTTACGCAGCGGCAGCATCAGCTCTCCCCTAATCCTGCCACACATAAAAATGGAAAGATAGATGCAGAAAAACATTAAAATGCCCTTATCACTTGGCTGCAGGGGTATAAACTTAAAATAGGAGATTGTTTTTTTCTGTTGGAAACAAACAAATAAATACATTTACTTAATTTTCTTCTTAAATAATCCTTATGAGCATTGCAAGGAGCCTTTGATTATTACTGTATAGATAAACACTGGAACATTCCATTCTGTCTTACCCAGGTTAGATAGAAACAAATCCAATTCCTTCCTGTACATGTTTTTCCCAGGTGCATTAACACACTCTTTACATTCAAGAACCAACTTTTATTACAAGCTGAGTGTGTAGGGAACAGGGAGATAGGGAAAGAAAACAGAATGAACAGAATGCTAATGAGAAAGAAAAATACAGCCTCAACAGCCAATTCCTTTAATTAGACAGACGTCTATGTTTTTAACTTCCAAGTTTTTAATCCTGTTGTTACTGAACTTGAAAGATGGAAAATAGAAACAATGCTCAAATAAACCCTGCAGGCTACCTTGCTAAAGGAAATGGGAAAATTAACCTCTTATCTCCTAAGATGAAAAATAAGTGTTTTGTAAGAGCCAGGTCCATGAGGCCAATAATAACAATACACAAGCCTCAGAATGAAGTCCTGAAAGCAGAGGTAACAAAGAGGGGATAAGGAACAAGTCATACAGGATGGGGAGATAAATGTCTTGTTTTCTCCCATACATTCTTCACCCAGTAATTAAGAGATTAAATACATATTTGGTTATATTGCAGTCCTTACTCAATCATGCAAAACAATCAGAAAAAAACCCATATGCAACAAGTCCTGCTAAATTAATAATAATGAAACAGAAAGCCACTTGCAGGTTTGAGGTACTTAAGTCTCATTTCTTGGTAAGGATCTTCATGCAAAGGGCCCAAACAAGTTCATAGAATTTCCTTGTTTCATGGTAGCTAAAGCACATCGTTCAAGTGGTTAATATTTAACCCAGAAAAGAAGTCAAACAGGTACCCAGGGATTGTAACTGGAAGCTGAAATTCAGGATTACATTCCACAGACATGCAGGCTCACAGTTCCTCAATCCATGCAAGCCTACACTACAGCTCTGCAAAGTCAGAGAGACTGCAGGGAAAAGGGAGCCATGGCACAGCTCGTGTCTAATTGAGTGCTTGTGTATGAGAGGGAGCAGGAGAGAGGGCACACATCCCACAAAAACACACAGACACATCTCAGGAGAGGTGTCAGAGCTGCCTCTTGACTGATCCCTCTGTCAACTCAAGCACTGAAGTTCCTCCTTCAGCTCACTGAACAGCCGAGGTTTTTGATGTCGAGACTTTAAATTCTGTTCCTCGGTGCCACAAGTGAGCCAGGAGTGTCTACACAAGGCTAGGGTTTGTTATCATGCCAGAATTGAGCTTTAAGACCTCACAATATTGTTCTACAGATAATTCCAGCCTGCTCAGTTTAGATGACTTTGCCCAAAAGGTCACAAATGGAACGTGTTCCTTTTCCTCCCTCTTTCTTTACTCTTCAATGCAGAGTGGCAGCTGAAAAGGAATATTTGGGAAGAGAACACAAGTCATCTCTCAAGAGCAGAGGCAGCACCAACACCACTGCACTGTTTTCCCTCCTAGGGCAGCAGAGGGACTGTCTCACTTTCCTCTTAAAGCATCTCCTCACTCCAACAGCACTGGAGACAGAAAGGGAAAAACTCTTCACTAAAATCCAGCACTTTTGTAAGGAAATTTTCTTCCTACGTTTCTGTTGTTACTCAGGAGCTGCATCTCTGATGCCTCAAGGATTTATGCAAATACTCTTTGTTGGTAATCTCTATAGCAAGAACAACATTAATAGAAAGCATTTGCCTAGATAATACAATTCTCCTCTTCCCACAGAAAGCAGCTGGAGGTTTATTAGAGCTACTGAGCCCCCTGAAATGCTGTTCTTCCACCCATCACCCTTCCCTGCTGCACACACTTCAGCCTGGGACACAGCAGTGACTCTGTGCATGCACAGCTCAGCTGTCCACATCCCAGCCCTGGGACAACACCAGAATGTAAAGGATGATGTTAAATGAACCTGTGAAGATGGATGAGGAATCCCAAAACTCTCCATTTCCAAGCTGCATTGCTGTGGGTTCTCTGCTTGCTTTTTCTATCTTTGTTGGGGTGAGGATTGATGATCCATAACCAAAATCCATGCTTACATGACTTTTTTTTGTGTCTGGCTACAGGTTCAAACTTCTGATTCCAGGGTATAAATTCTGTATACATATATTGACTATACCTCTATATATTCCATGTCTATATAAGTGATATATAGAAATATAGAGAAAGACATTAATATGCTACAGATTATATTTATGGAATATATCTACAAATACTCTAAAGGATATATCTATAGATAATCTATCTATAATAGGAAATCTGTTCACATATTCTCTATCTACAGGCAACTTTCTGTTGGACGACCTGTGTTGCAGAGTCTAAGCCATTGTTAATTAAAGAAGACACCACTCAAATTACATTTTACTCTAGTCCTTCATTTGTGTCTTCACACTGCCTGCATTTCATTCTTCAGCCAGTTGCTTCAAGAACTCCAGGGAGAAAAATAATGTGTTGCTGTGAGGATACGCCTGTGCTCCTCTTTAAGCTTTAAAGTTGGCTTCCAACAGTCAAAGAAATAGCAGGAAAGGGGAAGGTTAAAAACTTTGCTTTTCATCTCTGCCAAAACAGTAAAAGAAAAATGAGATTGCTGAATAGCTGACTGACTGCAGAATCAACACAGCAGTGATCTGCCTATAAGCTGCAAAGGGCAAACCCAAGGCATCTGCTTAAAAGCTTATGCCAACTGTGGGATAAAAAGTAAGGAAGCCACAATAAAACATAATTATTACAGGGGCTATAATTATGGCATTATTCTTTGGTGTATTCAATGTTGTGCACATTAAACCTTGTACACTGTGAATATTTAATGATTATATGCTTACTCAGAGCCCTTTCATGTCCTTAAAATACAGGTATTTTTCATGTATTAAGAAAAAATTACACATAATTTTTTTCCTAAGGGTCTGCTGTTGAAAGAGATGGACAATATTCTGCGAGTCTTCTGCAAATTTAAATCTCAAAGCCTTGGAACCTGTGTGTTTACAGTCACTGCATGCCAATTTTCAGCAGTTTTTGGAACAATACTCCACCGTCTTGACCTCAAAAAAACAAAATATGACCTGTGAGTGGTCAACTGCAGCTGCTCTGTCTTGTCAGCTGTAAGAACTTCCCATCAAAAGTAGCAGCAGGTCTCTAAGGAGGCTGAAAAACTTTGGATACATGCAAACATTCTTCATAGAAACAAGCCAAGATGTATTTCTGCACTCAGGAACAGCAGGCAGGGAGATTCACCAAGTGCCAACAGAGCAGAAAGCTCAGGAGTTTCTACTGAGCTGCCTCTCTATAAACCATGCACCCAGGAACCATGAAAAGAATTCAGGTTTTGGTATGTAATACAGTATAACAGACCAGACATACAATTTCCAGTATTTTATAAGGATATAAGTGAAAAATTACCAGATTTTTTGGCATAAATTGAGGCTCTAGTACAGTAAATACTGGCAATGGATTTATGATATTTTGCACGTTACCTGAATAGAGAGCAGAACTTGAGGTGTCTGGGTTTTTATATTGAAAAAGACTTTGAAAACAGCTTATTGATTTTTTGGGGGGTCAGCATTCTGGGCTGTTGTAAGATTGCCAATAGCTTTGCTTAAAATGTGACTTTTTCCAAACAGCCACCTTTTAATCACTGCAAATGAACGCAGAAGAAACAGCTTCCAGAAGTGCCGGTTGGCTCATCCTATCAGGATGGGAGACTTGCAAATCACCCAGCATGTAACTGCTGCTAACTCTTCTCAAAGTACAATTTCCCCATTTTCCACCCCTTTGCTGGTAACTTCTGGCAGACCAGACCTTCTCACAACTCACAAAGCAGTATTGAAAGCCCTGCTGAAATTAAGATGTGTGACATCTGCTGCTTCACTTGTATCTACCAACCACAGGGGGGTCTAGCACAACTCATTTCTGACACATATAAATATATATTTGTTGTTAAATGACCTTTCTTTTTTATTGTTTTGTTTAGGAGATTACAATTAGCTCTTTTGGTTGCTTATTACAGCATTTTTCCAGGAATGAGAGGTGACAGACTGATATTTAATTTCCATTTTTTTTTTTCCCCTTCCTAAAAACAGCCATGACATTTCCTGGTGTTTTTCATCCCAGGCTCACATCCTGCATTCATTCCCCAGGATAACTGCCAACCATTCCAAAATCATTCCGTGGCTTCTCCAGGTAACCTAGATAAAGATCACCTGTCCAATTGATTAAGAAATATTTAAGCTATGACATCAAGTACGAGGGATGGTTATATATGTAATAAAGATGAAATATTGCTTGTTTTCAAAAGCACCGTGATGTTCTCATGTTTTTTATTATTACTTATTTCCAATTTATTACCTCAGCAACACCGCCTGCTCTATCATTCCAGCTAGCCAGGGAGCACTTCTGATCCCCAGGATATGGTTTGTGGCCTTGAAAGGATATTGAGTTAAAAAGAAAATTAATGTGAACTAAATTAAGCCCCTCAATGCATGCCTCACTTTTTAAAACTGAAGCTAAATCACAGAACCACAGGCTCCCAGGTTGGAAGGGGACCTCAAGGGCGATGATGTTTGATAATGCTTCCCAAGCCTCCATGGCAATCCAGCCCTGAGCGTTTGCTGCTTGCTCTGTGCTGCAGCTGCTCCCAGTTCTCCATCTGGAGGACTCCAGCCATCCAACACAAGTCCCCAGGTAAATCTCAGGCTCTGGGAGGAAGTGATTTAGATGCTTGCTGATAAAAATAGGACATTTCCTCATCCCATGCTTTGTAAGACTCGTGATCAGGACAGATGGAATGGAGAAGAGGAGAAGAGGAGAAAGAAGAGGAGAAAGCAGAGGTTTCTGTGTGTCCTGGGAGACCCAGCAGACCAGAACACACCATGTCTGGAAGCCAGACTTTATCTTTCCCTGCTCTATAAAATGAGGAATGGAGAGACAGAAGTCAAGGCAGAGAGATATGAAGAGAACTTCTGTTTGTTTTCATTGGTTATGGTACAACACAACAGGATACATGTAGGAATGTGCTCCTTAGCATTGCCTGGGCTCTCCTGACCATCAATTTCTTGTTCTCTAACTACAAAAAGCCAGCTGATGTCCTCCTTTAGAGTCATGCAAACCATTCAAACATTGGCAAATGGAGTTCTGGGCAGAAAAGAACAGCAGCAGAGAAGCAACACAGCCCCCCAGAACAGCTGGGTACGTCACACACTGAATATTGATGCAAATTCCACACTCAGGTAGTAACTAAATGCACATAAAGAGACCATTTACACAAGCCTAGTTGTTAGTAGTATTTCTTCAAGCAAGTTCCAAGTGCTCTGGGGCCAGGAATAGGAACTCTTTTGAGTTAAAAAAAGGATGTTGAACACCATCTTATTTGCAAAGTCTCTCCATTTCCCAGCCAGTTCTGGTGTCTGGGGTCGCAGAAGTGGCATTTTTGTTTTGTTTTTGCAAAGCAATGAATGTTTTAACATTTTCCATCAGTAGTATTTGTGGTATCCAAGGTTGGCCTGTTCCATGGCCTTCTATCACTTGATATTTAAAGGCTTGTAGATAATTGTGGAATATTTTGCATATTACTTGGTGCTGTATATACTGTTCATAAATATGTATTACCTGGCACAGTGTGTGTACCAGTCATAAAAGTTTAATGGATTTCAGAATTACCTTAAGAAGAACAAAAATTGTACTGGATATTTGTGCATTTATGAGCACATACACCCTACCCTTGTAAGTACATTTGCAAATGAAAAAGGAAATAGAATGGAAAAGGGATTTTTCTAATCACACCTTTGACAAAATAATGGCATCATTATCGTTCCTACATTAGGAAACTGTAGAATATTTCACTTTCAATGATTTATCTTCACTGTTTGTTTCTGTAAAATCTTTCTCATACCTGAGCAAATTGCAAAATGTAATTTCAGAACCCTAAAAAATCTGCTAATTCAAGAAGGTAGTGCTCTAAAAATATCTCTGTTATCAGGGGTTTCCAGGAAGTAGATGTAAAAAGGGAGAACTAATTCTTAGATTATGCAGTGTACCGATATGAAATGCATTTGATTAAAAATACAGAAAAACTATTTTTTTCCAACCAAGCCATAAATTTGATTTATCTCCTTCCCTCTCAATTTTTAAACTAACAGCTCCAACTTGTTGCTTCATCCCAGCCTCTTTCATGCCTCCAAGTCTAATGGAAAAGATCTGTAGTCACCTCCAATATCCCTGCAGTCACCTCCAATATCCTGTTTGTCACTCTGCAGCACCAGCACCACTCAGCACTTCAAAGCATCAGGACAGACCAAATTGGGATCCTTGTTTTTCTAAAGAACTGACTCCACGAGATAAGAAAATCTTCATTAGCTGCTCTCTTTATGGAGACGATGAATCAATTAAGGAATTCTGACTCCACGGAATGAGAATGAACCCTCCAGATAACTCAGTTTGAAACGTGTAAAACTTGCAGTGCTTTAGATACTGCTGATATTGGAGCTGCTCTGTGACAGCTCTGGGTTTCCTCTCTCATGGCAGTTTGGTTTTATTGAACAGCACTGGGGCATGGCCATAGCAGAGGCTGCTCACTTTGTCCGTCTGGAGCTTCCCCAAATGAAGGATTTGCTTGAGTATTGTTTTTTTTTAATTTCAATGAAATAGTTCATAGACTAGAAAAGTTCAAATTATGGATGGTAAACATTGCGTTCCACAGAAAGCATCTTGTGTGATAAGACCATGCTTAGTTTCCATAAGTGGAAGGATTCCAATTCCCTTTCTGGTGTTTGCAATTGAGCTGCTGAGAAGATACTGCTCAAAGATCCTTACCGTGGGAAATAAATTTGAATAGTTCATTTTCTGGAAGGCCTTGAATAAGTAGCTTTCTTATGCATTCATTCTTTAAAATTACTCAGTTTATTACAGTCAGTGCCACTGTTTTATTGTTCCCCTTTTAAATTTATTTTTAGCACCAACATCCAAACAAAGCATTACAACTATAAACTCCCATGGGCTAGTTTGACTTGGAATTTAAAAATGCAGAGTTAGCAGGGGCAAATGGGGAGATATTTTTAAGTCACACACATAAATTAGGCAGAGGGAAAACAGGTTGTATTGGATAAGTTTAAATTTAGATCTGGTACTGCAGTTCTCAGTAGTGTTTTGCAGTACACCCTAGCCTGAATAAATACAACAGTAGGATGGAGTTATTAGAAATCTCCAGGTAAATTAGCAGCTCCATCCACAGCTAATAATGTGCAACACTGCCCAAGTTATTCTACTTCATGGAAGCGAGGCCCCATCTAGACAAATTACACTTTCACAAACTTTTTCTCCAGAAAGCCTCCTGTAACTCCTATTAACTAAAAATACTGATTTCAGTTAAAGTCAAAGCACTCTTGCATGTCTCCTGAAACAATTCACCAATGCAGAAAGAGGCCATCATTGGGGATTTTACATGGGAAACGAATTAATCTATAAAATATTACAGGGAAAACTTACCTAAGTGTGATATAAAAAATTATAGAAAACTTATTTTGGAACAATAATAGAGGGGGCGAAATCTCTCTCACTCTTTTTTTTTCTCTTAAGGAAAAAGTGCTTGCTTCCTGAATTATGAATCTGAATTTAGCATCTGACAAAGTCATGCTTACTCTCAAAATCACAGTGATTTATGTTTTGGGCTTTTTTTGCCACCTTTTATGCATGTAAGCTGACAGCAATATGGATATGTATGCAGTGTATATATGATTGTATAAATTAATCTAATCCCTTGACAAAAAAAAAAAAATGGAATATTGGAATGGAGAATTAACAAATGAGGATTTAAACAGAAGTTTCAAATCAAGGAACTACAAATCAGAAATCCTGTGGAAGGCAGCCCACAAAGGCAAAGTCCCAAATCTGTAAGGACAGAGGCAAAGCCCACCCAGAGCCACATGCAGGCACTGAGATACAGTTATTAAAGGTGCTGAGAGGAATTCAATTTCCAGGCTGGGAGCAGAAATATCAGGCATGAGAGGGGATTTCTGCAGAGTCTCGAGTAACTGCTCTGGCTCACAGATATTGATCAGAGCATGCAGATGAAAGGCAAACTCAGAGCTGGGCTTACAGACAAGCTAAAATATTATTGCTGTCACAAAATCAAGACATTTCCCTTTCCCCCTTTTTTAATTAGGCACTTCAGAAAGTGTGCAGTGTACAGCTCCTCCTAATCCCACCAATAACTGTGAGTAAATTCCCTCTTCAGTTTAAATGCAGGATTAAGCTGGGTGCTGAATCAGCTCACTCTGCCTCTGGAACTGCTCAGACTGCTACAAATTTAGGAACTACTTCTTAGAGATGCAGAGTTAGTCAGAATAAATCCTGTATCACAGCTCCCTCAGTTGCTAGGTCTTTTAGCTTTTGCTTTTAAAGGGACACAAGCAATGAATTGCAATAAGTCAAGCATCCTGTGCTCTTCTAACATTTATTTTCTTTCTATTATAGTTGTTTGGAAAGCAACTGTGGCACAGCAATCTTGCCAGGAAGCCCCAAAAGCCCATCTGGATTCTGAAAAGCAGATATTGCTGCTTGACTCTGGAGTTAGCTGGTCAGACTCAACTCACCCTGGGAATACAGATAAATATACTGTAATAGTGGATTATAGTGTTTATAGTATGTGATATTTTATATATATATATATTTAATTTTTTTTATATAGGATTTATATGGTATTTACTATAGAGGGCAGGGCTGGGAAATTAGAGGTGAAGGCATCATTTCTTCCATGTCCCACTCCGTTCCATATGGAAAGAATTGAACGTGTTCTGGCTTTCCTGGCATTTATAATATCATACATATATATAATTGCAGAAGAATCAGGAACTTTCTGGCTACTGCAGACAATTAATGCCCAAATACACAATGTATCTGCCACAAAGAGCCTCCCTCAGCAGATTCAGGGCTGGGGCCATTTCATTAATCAGTGTTTGCCTGAGGCACAGCACATGAATTCCCTAAATTGCTGCCAGGGTTCCTCGATCATCCTTTGGCTTCAGAATGAGAATTTCTGCACAGGCACCACCCTGCTCAGCACAGCCATTCCCAGCCTGGAGATGGGCAGGACACACAGCCCTGGCAGCTGCTCTTGGGGGTGCACATCACATCTCCCAAGCTGAGGTGCAGGAAGAGGATACAGACAATAAGTGAGGGAGAGAGGGCAAAGGAGTCCAAACTTGCTTGGAAACTGTCATTCCTTTAAGGCAGAATTTGACAAGAACTCTGAAAATGCTGTCAGGTAATTAAAGACAGATGCTACAATTCCTGACTTTAAAGGAAGTCAAGACCATTTAACACTTTGCATGATCAGAATATTAAACAAACATGATCAGAGAGGATTGTATCACACATGAGAAGTAAGGGGTTATGTTCTGCATCCTTACTGCAGCTCCATTAAAATCAAAAACTTTGTCCAGCCTAGAAAGGAATATTCAAAGGTTTCAGACCTTTTGGTTTCAAAGTGTCTGCTTATCAAAGGTACAGTTTTGTGCACTGTGAATGAACAAATCAGCCACATAAAATTCAGATATTTCAAGCACATCTTAGACTCAGAGATGATACCCTTCTCATTTTTAATTTTCACTCAAAAAACCATTGATTTTTCTTCTTAAACACATCCCCACACTCTACAGACCCAGAATAGTCAGACACAAGGCTGCAGTGGCTGAAGTCTCCCAGCACTCACACCCAGGTCCTGGGGAACCTCAGGTGGGGAACCTCTGCTTTCTGTTAAAATCACCTCTGACAGTTCCATATCATAATTGTCAATAACTTAAATGGCCATTTTATCAAAATTTCATTTCAGAAACTAGACCAGCTTCTGAAGATCTAAGTTCTTTAAAATAAAAAAGGTGATATTTAAATAAGCAATCCAGTATGACTGGAAGACTGAGACGCCTTGAGGAAGAGTATCAGAAGTTCTAATGGTCACTGCACAATTTCCAATTCCAACTAGTAGAACAAATCCACAAATAATTAGGTTAAAAAAAACCAAAACACCCTCAAACAACAAAAAACATAAAAGAGGGGAAGACTTCCAGATGTTTTGGCAAAACAAATTTTTCTCTACATATCAGACCAATGTGAGATGGCTTTTGACACCAGCTCTGTCTACTTAAAAAGCCCCTTTTGTACCTAACCTGCAAAAACAGCTCTCACTGATGAGTTATGCCACTGGAATGTGGTATTTTGATGTGAGATAAAAAGTCACCCAATTTGAGAACATATTTGGGAAAATAGCATGAGCAGCACTGAAAAGCAGCTCACTTTGAAAGCTACTACAGTAAGGCAGCTTCATATGGAAAAAATGTGCTTTTATTTATTTTTACACACCACCTCCCACAAGTGTTAAGACTGTTCACCTTCTGGCATATACTAAAAGCTCTTGCTGAGTTCACAGACATCAAAGACTTACTGTATTCCACCACATAGCTTAGCTCTTGCACAGAATTATTTTATAATAGTGGAGGAACACTACTAAGAAGTGACCATAGATTATAAATCTGAGAGATCTACTGAGGTGTTCAAATTTTCTAGTACTGTATAATATAAATTAGGTTAGCCTGAATGAAAAACTTTCAATACACTGGGTTGGTGTTATCAATCACTGCACACCACCTTTGATACCTACAGAAGGAGTTCATGTTATCCCCACTTTTTGCCCCTTGGGATCATTTGTGACCCTGGAGACAACAGCAGACAACAGATCTGGCTCCAGCACCTGCCCACGCCAGGGCAGGGATTTATCACTGGTTCTTTTTACACAGCTCCAGCCTAAGATGGACAACTTGGCAACCTCAATATCTGCACTTTTTCTATCCAAAATCCATTTCAGTGATGGGCGTCAAACCGCTCTGCAAGACAGATTAAATGTTTATTTCCTAAAATTGAATATACAGGGTAAGTTCAGGCAGAAGGACAGCAGAGGAAGGGAGGAGGGAAAGAACATCAATAATTTAGTGTTGTCTTTGTTAATTAAATAACTCACTGAGGTATTCTATTAAAGTGTCATGTACTAAAAGCACCTCTTCAGAAGGGATGCCAAATTCTCTTCAGTGTCAAGGAAGTTTAAGCCTCCAAAACAAACAGATACCTTCATCTAAGAGCATTTAGCTACTTTGTATTCCTGCCTGCTAATGTCTCATGTGAATTGTTTTTAGTGGTAAAATTTTGTCTATAATGTGCAAGCATTGCAGCACTTTGAAGTAATGAAACCCAATGGACCCTTCATCCTTATTCTGTTTATGTTATATAATTATAAACTCATTATTTTTATATAAAATGCTATTGTAATCTAGAAAAGGATGCTACAAGATACAGCAAATCAATCTGTCAACCTTGCAAACCAAACATAAATCTGTCAACCCCACGCTGATGACAATTGTTGTTTGGAATGGAAAAGAGGTATGACTTATGATCATAAAAAGCAAAACTCAAAAATTGAACTGAACATTAAACTGAGCTGTTTCCCTGCCTCTTTTTCATCTTGCTAGCAATAAAAACTCTGCTACCTGAGCCCTGCTGGCTTCCACCTGTGCAGCATCACTGTCTGCACTGTGCATGATCTCAGCACAGCCACTGAGCCACTCGTGGTCATTCTTCACATCCCAATCCTGAGCATGGAGCTCCTGTTCTAAAAGCCCTGATTTACTGCCCTCCTTTACACTGGCATTAATATCTATCTCTGAAACCCCACTACTCTGCATGTACTAAAATTATTTTTTCAAAAGGGAATTATTTCCACTTATGTTTCCTGTGCTCCTTACAGTCATGTCCTATGGTGTTTTGGCTAAATCACTCAACAAAACCCTAAGGACTGGGTTTGGTCTCTTCTTTTTCTCCTCCTGACAGTCACTATCAGAAGAACACTTTAACATCAGTGGGGTTTCTTATCAACTGTGCCAGAAGAATCACTGAGTCACCACCACCACAGCCATTCCTGTGGCAGTTCAGCACAAGAAGAGAATCTCTGTGTGCTCTAGGTTTGCACTGCATTTAAAAAAAAGAAAAGCTAAAGAGCAGAATAAGCCCCCATGGCAGCACAACTGTCAGTGGTACAAGACCTACCAGCACAAGGAAATCTATTTTCAAAGCAGCTGGAATCCCACATGAGAAATCCTAACTCATTCATGCAAGAAAACATTTCTGTTGTAAACTTTCAGGAAACTGAAAGCTGCTTGTGAGGAAGGCATGGTTTGTCTAGGAACAAATTATATGTGCAAGATGACAACAGCGAAGTATGGAGCTGGAAGGGACATGTGCAGCATTGCTGTAATCAACACTGATTGCTAATTTTTTTTTGACACTAAGTTTTGTGAGACAAGACTGTATCCTGCTATAAGTATATTGTGCTTACTCCCTTGAGCCAAGATCATATTTTATCCAGCAATGGAATTTCTCTGTTTAAACCTGCTGTCAAAGCAAACTGAGAGACAAGCCTCAGTAAGGAAAAGGATGCAGTCGACCAGTAAATTATTCCTCTATATTACTACTCTTTTTTATCTTAAAGCTTTTCTCTTGCAAGAACTCTAAGCAGTTTATTTTTATGATGTTTTATTTGTTCTGCAGAGTGCTGCTGCCGAGTGGTGTCTCCACTTCAGTTAATGCAGAGTAATCCTGTTATACAATACAAGGCTGTATTCTCCAGAGTTTCAAGGTAACAGCTTTTCTGTTCAGACTCCAGAAGATAGGATGTTTAGGATGTTTTCTCTGCTGCTCTTCACGCTTCCAGCTGCTCTGACAATGATGGTATTTACAGCTGGGGGAAAATGCTTAATAAAATTACAAGAATCTGCTAGAGGAGGATTCAGGCAGTGATGTGCCATCAGCTTGGTCTCTCTCTGATATTTTAGAGCCATTCTGAAGTAAGTCCTGGGTGAGGGCAAACTGTACATTTCCAGTCCCACCTGGCTTCCATGGCCAATCTTTATGGTGCATAAAGATTTGCAGATCTCATTCTGGTTTTACACAGCACACGGCTGGAGTGCAGGAAAGGAAACCTATGATCAGAAAGAATTCCCTCCCCTCTCACAGCTTAATTAATCCCATCTCCATTTTCACACTGTGTCCCCAGGATAGTACCAGAGGTGAAAGCTGCACTTAGTGCAAACACACAGCAGCACTGCAGTGGTAAGATCAGTGTTCTGCTGCCTGTGCCATGCAGAACTGAGCTCTGAGGACTGTGGTGTGAACAATTTGTAGTAAAAAATGTGAGTGAGACATTCAATAAAAAATTCTCTAGAGTTTTTAACCCCAGACAAAGAGAACTCACACTGTGGTAAGGGCACAGGATGTGCACAGAGGGCATTGCCTGCTAAAGGCTCTGCTTTAAACGGGTCCATCTAGCAGGGTGTCCAAGATTTGGAGGAAATATTAAAGCTATGGAGATGCAAGATAAAACATTGCCTGCCTATAGGCAAAGCCAGCAGGTGGGAGAGACCTCAGGCACAGGAAAACATCCCCAGTCTTTCCCAGATATATTTCACAGTAACAAATATCGTTTGTCAACAACTGTCCCGTTCCCACTGTCCCACTGACAACAAAAGGGTCCAGTTTATATTCCAGCCACTTTTAAGGTCAGTTTATGTTTTCTGTGTTCTCAGCACAGCTTAGCACTCCAGAAGATTTCTGAACAAGCCCAGGAGAATGCTTACTTCAGTAGTTTCAAATCTTAAAAAAGTGTAACTTAAATTGACTTCCCAGCTGACACTGTGGTACCTTCCAAAGGGTCTTTTTCTCTGAGCTTGTTTCTGCCTGTAATCAGCATCCTGGCAGAAACCTTATCACTGTCAATCAGGATGGAAATATTAACTGGGGAAAAACACGTCTATTTAGGCATCCTTGGTTTCATCAACTCTCTAGAGTTTAATTATGAATAATTTTAATGTACAGGCAGAGATTTAGGAGCTGTGTGAATAATACATACAGATAACAAAAGACAGAATCAATAGTTGAATAAATGACGAGGGTCAGACAAATATTTTCAGGGAGCAAGAAATATTTACTAGGCCTTACTCTTCAGTGATGAGTTCTGAATAAATTCATACTATCACTAAAAGTAGCATAATTTATTTAGAATAAGTGGGTGGAAAGGTAAGCGTCATAAACCAGCTTTTAACTGACAGCTCATCAGAACACTCTGCTGAAGATGATAATGTATTTTGGAAAAGGCTTTAGGAAGAAAAAAATAATTTTAAGGTTGAATAAATATTTGTAGATATGATGCTATGCCCTCAAGAGTCCTGTTTACTTATTGAGGCATTTTTTTTCAGGAGAGAAAAGCATATTGGATAAATATAACCCAGTTTTTTCCATTATGAACAATATAATTTTACAGGAGAGGAATGCAGGAGCCAGTGGCCACCATTCCCCACTCCTGTCCTGTATAGAGATTCCAAACTGGATTAGAATATTGGAAGGAAGACTTGAGTTCACAAAGCACACTCAGAGAACTGAGCTGGTATTTCACTGGAGTGAAGCCCATTGATGCCCATGGGAGGAACCTGGGATGGTGGGAGGCGTCCCTGTGCATGGCAGGGGTTGGAGCTGGATGAGCTTTAAGGTCTTTACAGCCCAGTTCCATGGCTCTGTATTCCCAGCCCACTGTATTGACTGAGAGAAGGATATATGAGAACAAGAGAGTAGAAAAATACAGTGAATGCATTTCTATGATTGCAGCATTATTCACTAAAACCCCAGAAAAGTGACAAAAAACAGATGTAAAATTACATACTAAGTCTTAAAGCAAAGCTCCGGCAGAAAGATTAAGGTCTGAGAACTCAGATTCATCTTCAGATCTTCCTCAAAGTCTCACTTCTGAAGCAACACCTCTTTCCATCCAACACCTTGCATTTCAGGGCACAAGCCAAGGTAAAGGTGTCTGCCTTTTACTCCTCCTTTGTTGTCTGCATTTGCCTTGTCACCATTTACCAACAGAAATAAAATCTCAGTGAAACACTGCTCTGCTCTCTGCACTGCCCAGCTCATTCTAGCTCCTCACAAAATTATTGACCTTAAAAAACCAGATTTTTACTGGGTCAAAAAACCCAAAAGATGGACAAATATTTTCTTTCCAGTGGTTTCTGATGATGCCAAAAAGAAACAACACCTACAGCATGGGCAACTCTCAATATTCAGTGTTTAGATTTAAAGATCTGATCACTTTTTTTCTGGGCTATTTTTGTGCAAAAGAAAACCAGATGAAAGCATAGTTGACAAACTCCTGGGTCAGAGATTTCTGGTCCTTTCTCACTCTGAATAAGGTGAGGCTCACAGGAAGGCAGTTTGCAGAAAGAACTGATTCTGAAAAAGCTTTCATCAGCTGCACTGGGAAAAGATGTTTGAATATCAAAAAACCATTTTTCTCCATCCCCACAGCACCAGCTAACTCTCTATTTAAATCTTCAAAATAAAACATTCAAGGAATGGGAGGACATACAGTTTGCAGGTAATGATATTTGGAGTCTGAGATGGAGCAGATTAGTGAAGCATGAACCCACCAAGCATTCAAACCGAGATGGAGGAAAAATGAGTTTGCATATTTTATACTTCCAATGTCTATGAAATACCAAGGAGGTAACACTGATCTCACAAGCACTGGCAGGATTTTCTGAACAAGGAAAGTTCTCCTCACTTGTTTTTGCACTGCAAGGTGCTGGTCTTCAAGCACAGAACATCAGCACTCGCCACATCCCATTGTGCTGAGCAAACTCCAACCCTCTTATCTTTCATTACAAGCCTAAAAGGTACCAAACACCCACAAGCTCTCTCAAAGCAATGTTTTTAAACTGTGCATGTGGATTGTTTGAGAATTGTAGTTTCGGTCTATTAATTGCCAGCTGATGTGTTTGTTCTTTGGCCTACAAAAAATTAATAATGAAGATTTACTCCAAGGTTTTCCACTTCAGATTTCCCATTTGATGATGTCGTGGTTTGACCGGAAATGGGACATCTGGGATATTTTGTTTTGCTGTGATTACCAATGGGTAATTGGAATTTAAGATGGGCACTTAGTTTGACCAGTGGGACATTTGGATCCGCCTCTTGAGACTACGAACCCAAGGGGTTAAAAGCAGGGCTCTTGGCCTTCGGAGCCCTCTTGGGATTTCCGGCGTGAAGAAGTCTCTCCCCCGGCCCAGTTGCTGGCTGGGCTGGGGGAGGGGAGAGCCACGTGGGCCATCTACGGTAGGCCCGGGTTCGGAGGAAGGGTGGCAGACCCTTGAGCGACCAGTTTATTCCCCCCCCCCCCCAGAGAATGCAGCCCGTGCTCGAACTGTATATCTTGAAACTTGATATCATGTGCCGGCAGGCAGCACGGCTGGGAGGAGAAAGGGGGGGGCAGCGGGCAGTCCGGCCGCCTGGCAGAGCTTTAACCCTTCGGGGAATGAAGGCTTCGCAGAACATTGCCTTTCCTGGGAAAGGGACAGGAGTGGAAGATGAAGGAAGAAAATTAGGCCAGTAAGGAGGGTCTGGCAAAGGGAGAAGAGAGATGTTGAAGGAATGGAGGAAGATGGAGTGGCAGTTTTTGCTGGACTCTTTTTTGTTGTATTTCCATGGACTGTTTCCTGGTGATGCAGAGGCTGTATTGCAGGGGGAAGCGGAGGCTCGGCGTCAAGAGAGTTTGGTTTTGAGACCCCTCGGCCCCAGGGGGTATAGAAGACATGGGGGGGGGACAGAGGTCCCAGGATTGTGACTGTACTCTGCTTGGAACGAGACGAGGCATTCTTAAAAGGCCCTGAAGGCAGGCCCCTGCCCCATCCCATGCCAGGTGGTGAGAGCACCTCGGCATGGAAAGGAGATGTCACGAGGTAGCAAGATACCGGGCGGATTGCTGATTGTGACAAGAAGTCCGTGGCACAAGGAAGGACTCCGTCTATCCCTTATGAGCTGAAGATTTGATTTTTTTTTTTCAAAGGGTGGTGCCAGACCGAGTGTGGATAATTTTTTGGGAAATGTAAATGTGTTTGGGAATTTGGTGGGAGGAGGATAAGGAAGTGTTTCTGTGTAGTTTTCATTCTCCTTGTTTTTTTCCCTGTGTGTGTGTAGGTTAGTAATTGTGTGTGTAGTTTAGTAATTGTGTGTGTAGTTTAGTTAATAAACTTCTCTTTATGTTTAAGTTGGAGCCTGCTTTGCTTATTTCCTGGCCACATCTCACAGCAGATATCAGGTAAAAGGTATATTTATGGGGGCCTTGGCTTTGCCAGGCCTAAACCATAACAGATGATTATGATTCTATAAATAAATAGTGAAAATAATACTGTTATGGCAGAAAATGCTATAAAGAAGACAAAAAATGTGTTTTTCCCAATCTTAAAGAGATAGTCAAGTTTTATATGCCTATAAATGGAATTACATCATAAAGTGTGAGAATCCATTTGTAAGTGTAAAAGCTAAAAGCCAAAAACTGTTCTAACAGTCCCATATCTAGCAAAAAAGTGGGCAGGAAAATAGTGATACTCAGCAGGTGATCTATTTCTATTTGACAATAATTTCATAATTTTAATAAAGCAAAGATGCCCATCAGTGTGTCAGACTTTGTTCAATATTACCAAAATAGAGACTACATTGCATCCATTTGAATGAACCAAATTCAGTCATCTGCCTTTTGATCAATACTGTCAGGAGACTGACTCAGTTCTAGCTCTGTGGAAACAGTGAATCTCTCTAAAATAATTTTTTTTTAATTTTTCTGTGAGTAGCCAAGGAAAACCTAGTCAAGAATTTATATGTGGAATTTCTTTTAGTTCTATCGCATAAATTCAATTATAATCCTAAAGACTGTTTTATTAATAACATTCAGCTTCTTTAGCCAGACTTCCAAAACAAATTAAATTAATTCTTTTTACCACAAGATTTCTACATTGTCTCCTCTATCAGAAGAAATTTAATGCAGATCCAAAAAGCTGGCTGGATCCTAAGCTGCTCTCAAAGCTCCCAACACTGCAAAGAATTGTGTTCCTGCAGCTCCACTGAGTCCAGGAAAGACAGAAGAGTTTGCAAACTCATCTGCAAAATCCCTTCTCTTTGCTTATCCCTGAAACTGTTCAGCGTTTCCCAGCTCCAAACAGCAGACAAACATAATCCAGTCCCTCTAGGAGAAAAGTAAATCTTTACAATTTGCTCAGTTTAAGGAATCTTCGATATCAATGAGTATAATACTGAGATTTACCACATCATCAAGTTGCAAAGCAACAATTTCATTTCCAGCCATTTATTCCTTCTCTAAGTTCTAGTACAGCAAATGCTACATAATCTTTTTAAACTTAAATTTCAACTCCTTTAAAGTCTGAAAAACTGGTTTACCACTAATTACCATCATATCTCTGTGGCAAATGGATTTTTAAAGCCTAATTTAGTCACAGATGGAGAGATACAAAAAAATGGTTGCAAGAAAACACATTTGTGCTCATTGTGGTCACAGGAAGCTCAACCAATGGATGGCAAGTGACAAAGTTGAGACATTTTTGCCCATTATTATATTTACTTTAAACTTTAAGGAACTGACAGAACCGCAGACATTCCTCCATATGTGCAGTCACTGGATCATTTTGTTCCAAACTCTTTTCAGGTCCTGATTGTCTCAATGCTGGAATATTTCAGCTGCTTCTGTTCACCTTCCTGACCCTTCTGGGCTGCCAATGTCTAATTTTTGACTGCTCTAATTTCTGTTTGCCCAACACTTACATTTTCATCCCTTTTTGATGAAACACAACTTTAGTTCAGGCTGTACAGAGATCAGAGGAAAAAAAGAAAATTCACTAAAGTGGGAAAGAAGAGTCAAAGCCTGTGTAGCAGGTGAAAAGGGCACAATCAGCTCCATAAGCAGGGAACTGAGAGAGCCCCAGCTCAGCTCAGCTGCAGGCTGAGCTCCCAGGGGGACACTCAAATGTCTAAAAAGGGCTGGAGCTTTTCTCACACTGGATGCATTACTGAGCTCTCCCTTCCATGCAGCTTCACACTATCATCAAAACTTTTTAGGATTCAAGACATCTCTGCCTCTTTTCAGCTTCTGTTGGAATCAGCCACGAGCTTCCAGAGGGACTCTGAAGGTCAGGAGTGGGCAGAGTCAGAGACAGGAAGGTGTGGGACAGGGTGGAACCTGAGGGAGGTGACAGACAGCAGGAGGGGAAGTGGGAAATTGAGGGCTTTTAAAATTATCATTTCATCTCAACGTTCTTTTGATTGCAAAATCATTCATTCTTTCACTTTGAGAAATAAATCAATCTACTTAAGTTTCCAGTTTCAAGTTTTGGAGATAAAACAGTTTCTCCTTATTTACCTTTCTGAGTAAGAGCCACATTAAAGGCAAGCAGAGAGACAAGGGAGCTTATTATCACTCTTTTACCCTTCTGCTCAATACATGTTTCCATTCTATGCTTAATTTGCAATTCAGTACACTGCTTACTACCACTTGTACTGATCTTTTCAATTATTTAAAAAAGTAATTAAATAGATGATAATGTCTGGATGGAATGTGGTGCTTTTCAGCACTGCTTTATTCCCTACATACCCATAGCTGCAAGTTCAAGTTAAAACCTATTTCAGTATTATCTGCTGGAGAACCCCACACCATTAACTCATTTCTCACAGTTTATCAAGCTGTCAACATGTGGACATGATTTTGGTCATTCATAGCCTTGACTGAATGTCAGTGAATGACAAGAAGTGAGACATCCTCTGAATCTCTGCTTCTCAAGCCAGTGAGCCATCAAACATCTTTCATGGCCCCTCCAGTCTCCCTAACTAAATTCCACTAAGGTAATACTGCTGCTGCCTGATTAATTCATTTTCCTATCATTTCCCACTGTAGTGTACCACTCTTGCTTTATTCCACCATCTGAATATTTCAATTTTACATATTTTGCTTCCCTACTGAGTTGCTTCTATAATTTCCCCATCTCTTTTGCTGTACATTGCTTTCATGTTTCCTCCTGCTCCTCCAGATCTCAGTCTTTTGAATAATTTCAGTCCCCTCTGCACATGTTCCACTTTTATACTGTGGGATACTCCCCTTGCTCTCTTCATTCCAGGAGATCACGGACTGACCTCAGGCACAAGCAGCAAAACCAGCAGGAGAAAAGTCAGTGCTGAATGTAACACAGACAAGTGAGAGGCTCTGTGGCACACCTGGGGGAGAGGCACTCACTAAAGAACCGTGGCCAGCAGTGCAATCACTTTGCCATCACACACAGCAGCGCTCACATGGCTGATCATAACTCCCATTGTTGGACAGGTTCAGAACAGAGCAGGCTCTGTTTACCTCAGAGCCATCAGCCTGAGCACAGCTGCCCCTGGCCAGAGCTGGGAGCTCAGAGCCATTAGAGGCAATAAAATCATAAACCCCACAAAAAACTGGCCACAAATAAATAGCAGGCACAGCAACCCATCCCTGAAGAGGAAACTGGTGACAGTTCCCCGTGCTGCCATTCGCTTTCAAAGTCACAAAAACCCTTTTGAACCTCTTGTATTCCCCTGACTAATGCCATCATTATTTCAACACTGGCTGTTCAGAGCGGAACAGGTGCTATCTTGTCAAACGAGCCTCTCAGCTTTCATCATCCCGGAGTTCTTCATTGTGTATTGTTAAACTGACAAGGTTTTGGGTTGCCTGGATACCAGGTCATGCTGATATAACTGCTAGTGATCTCTGCATAACCAAACTTCGTTGGTGAGAAGCAGGAGAGGGGAGGAATGGTGTGGAAAGGAATTGTTTTATTCCCATGTTATCCTCGCAGCAAAAAGAAGTTCCATGAGTTTATCTCAGAGGGCCGTGGAGAGAGGGCTGGTGGAAAGCTTCCAGCACCTGATTAAAATGATTCACTCCATAATAAGCCAGCATTTCTAGTCTCATTTCTAAAAGCTTTTCTCCCTCACTACTTACAACAGTCTGCTAAATTCCTAAATAGAAGGGAGAGATTAATCTGTGCTAAATTACTTGATGTGGGTTTAAAATTATTCTGGCAGAAAAGTAGAACAAAGTTTGCCCAAGGAAGCAAAGAATGGAGCATCCACCCCCCTCCTCCAGTTCAGAATGCAGTGATGAAAATACCCCAGAAGCTGCAGCACCATCCAAGTCCCAGAAATACTTAAAATCAGTTGAATCAGATTTTTGTTCTGACTTTTCTTTATCTCTCTCTCTCTCTCAGGACAGATGGCTCTCAGAAATAAATGTTTTTCAACCACATGCTTGCCTAAACTTTACCAGGAAATTTTGCCGTAAACATGATGCTTGTAGAAAGATTATTATAGGAGAGGGTTTGTTTTATATAAACTGGTTTTTGGTTTTCATAGCAGCAAAGTTTTTTTAAAAAGGCATCATTTTCCACTGAGATGCTGGAGTTTCATCGTTTTCTTGCCCTGGGACAAGAAGCTTTTCCAGAGTATTGCTTTGGGCAGAAAAGAGCCCAACCTCACCTGCAATTTCCTGCACAAAATCTATGACTGAATTCCTTAAAACAACTGAGTTTTATAAAATGTTTCAGACTTTAAAGACACAATTTCTAAAAGTCCAAACTTCTGAAGCCATAAACAAAGCAGGAGATCCATCTTCATCATTGGCACTCGTTCTCCTGTAGCCAAATAAAAAGGATTTGCCTAAATAATACACTTTGGCAGCTTGCTCAGGCATATCAATTGAAATATTGAAGTTGATTGAAATGCTCCTCAAGCCTTTAATGTTTTAAGCTAATGTTATATGAAAGCCATCATCTATCACATGCAAGTTTGGAACCAGGCAGGCTTAGCCAAGTAACAAGTTTTCCTTGGATGATGTCCTGATGATTTTGGGCAAGCAAGGTTTAAAGAAATCATGAAAACCACTTTCTCTTAAATGGATAAAAAGATGTCCTGCCATGCACATAGTTCATCTAGTCTGCAAATTAATAGGATTTTTCTCAGCACTTTCAAGACAGTAATTACTAAACACAGCAATTAAAAATTATGGAGAAATGCTCTTGATCACAACTGGTGAAAAAAAAGAGATGCTAAACGTGTTGTTTTAATTTTCAAGCAAGCAAACAAAACTTCATTCAGGCCCTGGGTATCATAAAAAATTAAAATTAAATCAGGTACAAGGAGCAGGCCTGTAGGACAGGAGAGGGAGGGAGTGAAACAGAAAAGAAGAAAGAGAGCTGGTGTGTGGTGGAAAGGACAGAAACTGAAAGTGAAATGATACAACAAATTAGACCAAAAAGATGTGATTTAACATGAGTTAATATAAAGAAATCACAAGGAAGTTGGTCTCAACTATGTTGAGACCAATCTCAAACTATGTTGAATCCATAGCTTGTTTAAAAAGCAACAACTTTATTCTTACAGCTTCAACAAAACCTTGAATTGCTGTCACTCAGAAGGAAAAGCCAAAACAGAGACACTTGAGTCTGAGTTCACGTGTGAAAGTGTCCCAGATCTGATGGAAGGAGCGCCTTTGACCTCCTCCTCCTATCACTGCCCTACAGCTGGAAAACCAAAAGCCTGCACAGGGAAAATGCTGAGGATGCAGCTTTGCAGTGCAGCAGAACATATTTGCAGAATTGAAATTAAAGGGGAAGAAAAAAGATTTGAGAAAATGTACACATCAAGTGACTTCCTACCCAAAGCCTTCCCAATTTTTTGAACATGAAGCCGTGGCTCCAAAGTAGAGCCATAAAATTCCCCCAGCCCCTGATGGGCAATGCTAATAGGCATGCAACTTGCAACACTTTTTACATGTATTTTTAATTTAATCCATTAGAACCACAAAGGAATAATGTATTAAAGTGATAAGTCTGTACATTCAGTAAATAAATATCAAAGTGAGAGTCATGAAAGCTTTAGGAAAAAAAATCCAGTCAGAAAAGAGGGAAAAAAAAAAGAAAAGAAAATTAAAGCCCTTGAAGGAATACATCACAGAAAAAAATAAATTGATCTACTAAATTAATTAAGTAAATTGATTGTAAAAATTTACTACCCTATGCAGTATAGAATAAATCTCACGGGAGGTAAGTTAGCAGAGTCAATTTGAGCCTTTCAACCATGAGAAACTTGTAAAGCACCTCATAAACCCTCTCAATAATACCATAGAAGAAAAATAAAAACTTTCTATACGTGCTGAATACCTCAAGCAATAATCTACAAAGTGCCATCCTGCACTGCTTTTTGCTACATGTTCCGAGCCTGTCCATTTTTATTAAATCCAAAATAACAAAATATATGGTTCCTCCAAAGCACATTTATTTAATTATGCTCTCAGGATATGAAAATTTTAAAATAAAAAGGATCTGCTTGTTCTCCTTCTTTCAGTTGACTTGTTGAGCCTTTTATTCATTAGATATAAATAAAATAATAACTTCAGAACTCAGCACTTCTGGGAGGCGAGTGCCTTTCTAAATTTCCTACCCCGACAGAAGAACTGCCTATGAATAACAACCAATTCCTCTTAATCAGAGAGCCATGAATCACAGAATCAGCTATTTCTAGAGCAATCACAAGAGATCATCTGGATAAATCCTCCAGTTTAGGGCCTGACAGCAAGACCTGGGTTATCACAAGGAGAAATTTGTCTTATACTTACAAAAATTACATGTAAAGGCCTTGTCAAAAGCTCTTCCCACAGCAAGGTATCAGTACCCATTATTTCTGTTGCTTACAAAAACTTGCTTAACCTAAATCTCCCTTATAATAAATTATGCTCATTTATTTTTGTGTTCTATCTTCTTTCCCCACCAGCTATAGAGAAGAACTCGACATCATCCACTTAATAATCTAATATGTGCTAGAAAACGTTATCATGTTCCTTCCTAATCTTCTCAAACTAAACAAATCCCATTCCTTCATCTTTTCATCATTTGCCAGGTCTTCTGGGAGAATTGCTCGCTCCACACTGACAGTGTCTCACAGCTTTGAGGAGATTTGATCTTTTTCCAGTTAACCCAGCAAAAGACACAAAGAAATAATTTCTAAATTCATAAAGAACCGGTTGTGATCATGAAAAGCACTTCAGTCAATGCTTCTAACTGATATGCTAATTAACAGAGATAACCAGTCTTAATCAAACTAATTACATTGCAGATTAAAGGTATTTGGAATTTAACACAGCTTCCCCTACGTATCTACATTACATTATGGTGACCTGAAGCAGCAACCTGGAATAAATATGTTAATATGTTTCTTTAAAGAATTCTTAACACATCATTTAACCACAGAACATAAAAGGCAAGAGTGAATAAGACATAATGGTTGTTATGATTTCTGCTCTTGTTGAAACTGTGGAGGGTGAAAAACCAACCCTGTCAGCTCTGCTAAAGATGAAGACACTTCTTGAGACCACTGGCTTGTGTTTCAGTTTGTTGCTGTTGTGAATGTCAAGCTCAGAGACACAGGGGTGACACTGGGAACACAGAGCCTGGTGTGCTGGGACACCGTGGGCACCTCCTGCCATGGTGGCACCCAGTGGAGGTGACAGTGGGAACACAAAGCCTGGTGCTAGGACACCATGGGCACCACCTGCCACCGTGGCACCCAGGGGAGGTGACAGTGGGAACACAGAGCATGGTGTGCTGGGACACCACGGACATCACCTGCCACTGTGGCACTCCCATTCTCCTGCAGGATCCGTGTGACAGACCACAGACCATTTCCCTGAGGATAGGGTTGTGTTTCCCAGCAGAGAGGACGGAGCCCCATCCCTGCAGGGTGACAGTTCCCCAGGGATGCTCTGTGCCTTTCCCCACCCTGGAGGGTTCAGTGTCCCTGGAACAGCACCAGCAAAGGCAGCTGGGCAGGAGCACCAGGGCTTTGTGTTTGTGTCAGGGCTGTGACCCTGAGCTCCCACTGCCACCCACAGGGTCTCACTGGCATCCAGCCCCTCCTGCTCACACAGCATCAGACAGATCCCCAACTGACCTGTGTCATTCTTCATAGGAGAGCAGGTCCCACAAGGTGATCCTTAACTGCAGAGTGCATGAAATCACCGTCTGTGCTTGGAGAGGTGTTTTATCTATCAACTTTGTTGTGAAATTCTCACTGCTCCTCTTAGAGTGCAACCGTTTGCTCTCCCCATTTCTGATACTGAGTGGCATCCTCCTTTTTGACCTTCTGTACCAGAGTTTTACATGAGGTCACCTGACAACAGTCTGAGGTGCAGAATGATAAAAATGGCCTATAAAATGATGTTTGTATGCATTATTTCCTTCTGCATTATGTTTAGTTTGCTTTTGCATTCTCACAATAACAAATGCCACAGCAGGATCACAGTGTCATCGATGCCAAGAGGTTTCCATGGTATAGAAAAGTAAGAACATTAAACTGTTAAATATCTGTAGAAGAGGAAAGGAAAACAATGGAGTGATTTTATTTTAATTGCTGCTCGCACATTGTCTCATAAGGTCAATTTGAGATGCATTTATTTAAACTAATTAACCAATGTGCTTGTAAACGTGGTATTTGTTCTTCTTCTGTAGAGAATAAGAGCTGAGAGTGATAAGGCAAGTACAGCTTCTCTGCACTACATGAATTAATACCCACACATGAACAAAACACTACAGGCAAAGGAATGGTGGAGGAACCCTTTCTGTATATTGCCATTACAGCAGTAAATGAGGTAAAAACATTGAACATTTCTCATTATTCCTGATACAATCCTGAGTTCAGCCATGAAATGAGAAAAAATAAGTTGATTTCAGATGGAGCTGAATAATGCAGCCATTGACACAGTCACCTTTAAGCTGATTGTTCAAGTACTTAGAGTAGGAGATACATCTTGTCTTCCAAGAGCAAATTTGGTACTTTTAGGCCAAATTAGAATTCATATTTAACACAGTGTAAATTGTGACCCTGTACATTCCCTAAAGTCCTTAGGTGTCTCTCACACTCTCCCTTGTGGGATGTACAATAACATGAAATGGTTGTAACACAGGACATGTCCATGTGAAGAGGCAAATTAAATGCCTGATTAAAGAAGTTAGTACCCTCACTGTTTGTTCTCATTCTCTTCTTTAATTAGCTTCTTAATTGCTCACTTGTTCGAGCAGCTTGGTAACAGAACACATCTGCACCAGCTGTAACAGGAGCTTTTATTTGTATGGATACTTGCAGACATTTGGATTTACATTTCTTGAACTGTTTAGGATTGATTTCCCTTTGAGATGTGAATCCCTTGCCTAAATCCAGGCATCAGGATCTCATCACCATGAGAGGTGATTGGGATGATGATAATGGTTGGGCACACGACACCAGGCACAATGCAGAGCTCTGTCCTGGAGCTGCAGCTGGGGCAGGTGGGACAGTGTGGAGTGTCTGAACCAGCACCAGACCATGGCCTGAGCCACTGACAGCATCCACAACAAGCAGAGAAGCTGGAGATCGTGAGCAAGAGACACAAAGTGGGGAAGATGTGATGGCTGCTTGGATGATGCTCTTACAGATGTCAGACAGGTCACCCAGGCTCTCAACCACCAGTGCAGTCAGTCCAAGTGTAACAATGCACAGAAAGGATTGCACTGAGAGCAGGATATGGCATTAGACTGCCACTATTTCTAATTTTTATCCTTTAATTTAGTTTTCCCTGTAAATACATTCTAGATATGCTTGCTGGGTCCTTACAGTGACTAGCTGGATTAATCCAACCCCTATTTCCATGTAAGCATTCTTTTAACAGGCAGGTGAATTTTTTAAGTCTATATCAAAGTATCAATTGAATTTTTCTGCCAGCACAAGAGAATGTTTTAATTCTGTCCTTTCACTTGCTTAAAAAGGCCTCTGGCTTAAACATCCCTGGGAGCCAAGTAATCTGTTCAGAGCTACTTTCTAACAAAAGTAAGAATTTACTGACATTTTTTCTTGCTGATCTTGATATATCAAAATGAGAACTGAGTTTCTAAGAGACAGCTGAAACACACACAAATAACCCAGTGTTAAAGTGCAGCTGAACAGCCACAGGCAGCAAGAAGAAGGTGCAAAATATCACATGGCAGAGACACTCCTGTAATCAGGAATTTCTTAAATCACATCAAGCTATTGAGAGCGAATCTCAGTCCTAAGTGCCCCTAACCCTGTTATGTGTTTTGTCAGTGCAGTCAGTGTTTGCTGTCTCCTGTTTAATAGGAATCTGGGCAGGACACTGCAGCTGTCCTGATCTGTCTTCCTCTGAGGAATCGTGTTCACCTAGAAAAATTACTCCAAAAGTCAGATGTAAACTCAGTGTAACAAACATTTCTTAAAAGCAATAAATGAGGATATTCCTACTTTAAGAGATAATAATAAGTCTGGTCACCTGCCCTGTCTGCATTCCAGTCCTGAGTATTTGGAGGATCAGGGAGAGTAAAGAGGGGATTTCCTTGGACACTTTGGTTGACTGAACACAAATCCATCACTTCTGTAAATTTAGCTCTTGCTGATTCTGTTATTGATGGCTGCATGTAACTGTTATAATAAACTAACCACTACAATGTGCTAACCACTCTAATAACTACTATAATATATTGACCTTTTTGTTGATAAAAAGTTCCATGTGCAACAAATAATTTTCCATTCTCTGACGTCATTACTGATGACCTGCTTTGTTACCCTTTAGTAAACTACAGCAACTCTGTGAACACTGGGGTTTTTTTTCTATTAACCTGATTAATAAAGGTTCAATACAGAAAATTCCTACAATCCTCAACTTTTAGACCAAGTTAAAAGCATTCAAAAGCTTGTAGGAGTAGCCAACAATAAGTGCCACCAGATAAGGGTTTGTAAGTGCTCTACAATTGCTTTGAGTTAGGAAGCATTAACCTTGAAACTGGACTGGAACTGAAGTACCAAAAAAAACCAAAAGAAGGAAAAACCAAAATGCTCCTACAAGATGCAATAACTTGCAAAGGAAGCTGCTGATCAGCACAGGCTCATCAACAGCCTAATCAAATGCCACTCCACTGAAAAACTAATTTTGATTTTTTTTCCCCTTATTCTGAATGACAATGAGTTTGTGATGAAAAAATTACCATCCTTTCCCATAGGTTATGAATGTCATAGAAGGAACACTAATGCCAAAAATCTGCTTTAATTACTACATCTGATCATGGTTAATTTAACCAATTTTAAAAGTTAAAAAAAGGAAGTCAAGAAGTGTCTATGTGTTTTCACATCAACAAAAGCACCCAAGTTCTACTGTGAGCTTACCAGCAGTGTCTTCTGAAGAATATCTGTACTGAATCTCTCCAAGAGGAGTGGCATTTTACACATTTCTGGCCACAACACTGATGGCAGCATTTGCCCAGCTGCACTTCTTGCTTCTGTGAGCTGGTGATGCCCAACATGAACAGGGACTAAAGGCAGAAATGGATTATTGGTATCATTTACCAGTGTGGTTTTGGGGTGCTGTTTGATGGGAGCTGATCTCCTGTTCTCAGAAACCACCTCCCTTGTGAATGGCCCTGAAGACAGAGCTCCTGCTCAGGGTCACTTACACCAGATCAGTCACTTTCCTGTTAGATGTCACTGCAATAATAACCCAGTCCAGGTTACCTTCACTACCTGATTCACACTTCTCCTCATTCTCCTTAAAATCCCCACCTGGGCTCCTTAATCTGCCTGCAACCCTTCCAGCCCACCCTTCTCCTTCTGAGCCTCTATAATACATACTTACAAAAATTTCTTAGAACTGATATTTTATCTTCATGATCTTTTATTTACATCAGCTAAAGACACAGTGTTCAAGTGATATTTATATTCCTGTGATTTCCATCATCTCATTGTAGGAGATGACAAGTTGATTGCAAGATGTGAAATTCATCTACATAAAACCCTTTGTGAAGATGCACAGGAAGGTGAATCTCAGTAACAAAGTAAATTAAAACATACTGCATTTGAGCACAATGAGTGAACCTGTCAGAAAATGCAAAGGAAAAAGCAGACCTGTCATGGTGACAGCTGTAAGATTCAAAGGTTCTGCTTTTCATTCCACCACTTTCACCATCAGAAACTAATATCATAGAATCACAGAAGCATTTAAGCTGGAAAACCCTCTAAGGTCATCAAACCCAACCCATTAACCCAGCACTGCCAAGGCCAGCACTGAACCCTGTCCAGATGTGCCACATCTGCATGTCTTAAATCCCTCCAGGGATGGGCATTCCACTGCCTGTTCCAATGTCTGGCAACCTTTTTGGTGAGGAAATTGTTCCTAATATCCAACTTAAACCTCCCTTGGTGCAAACCTGAGACCATTTCCTCTTGTCCTTGTTCCCAGGGAGCAGAGCCTGACATGCTCCTGGCTGTCCCTTCCTGTCAGGGAGTTGCACAGAGCCACAAGGCTTCCCCTGAGCCTCTTTTTCTCCAGGCTGAGCTCCTCAAGCTCCCTCAGCTGCTCCTGGTGCTCCAGACCCTTTCCCAGCTCTGTTCCCTTCCCTGGACAGAATCCAGTCCCCCAGTGACCTTCCTGGAGTGAGAGGTGCTGACAAATTTACACCTCTCATGTCTCTGCTGTCCATGGGGCTCCATCCTCCATCCTCACTACCCCAAGACAGGAGACCCAAGGAGCTCCTTGAGCCTCCCTCAAACTCTGCTGCCACCAGGCTCATCTCCAGGGAGCCTGGTTTCATCCTTTTCCTGCTTCAAATCCAGTGCAATGCAAGGGAAGAAATTCTCCAATAGGAAGTGCTTTGAGGAGCAAGGAGACTGTGCCAAGCTGACCTCTAAAATTACAGAAATTGGCTGCCTTCATTTCAGTTATGGCTTATGTGCACCTTGTAACACCCCATGAAATCATTTTCGTGTTGGCCCGTTTCAGAACTCAATATCTTTGAGCCCATTAAAGAGGGATTCTGTTTTCCAAAGACATGAAATAGTGTTCATAAACATACCCATTAGAAAACCAGAAGCAACCTGTTTAGCTGGGAACAGCCTTCCAGAAATGCTGATCCAGCTACCAGTCTTTTTCTCATCTTTATTGATACACTTATTATTTACACCCATCTATGATGCTGGGATTTGTACTTGCTTGTGGCTGCAATTCCTCAACATTAATCTTTCTCAAATTATGTGGAGTTACTGTGTTTATTTTAAACCACCTCTGGTTATGCAGATCTCAAAAATGTCATTTCATGCATCGCCATATTTGCGCTGTCACCCTGATCCTTCCGTGTTTACAGTTCCAGCTCCAATGGGACAGTACACAAATCTCTCAGCATACAGACAGATGATCAGAAGTGTCAAATTACTGCAGCTTAGAGAGTCTCCATGAGTCACCTGAGCCATGACAGCTGACTCTGTGTATCCTCTTAATCTGCTCAATTTACCGAGCAAATCATATAAACTGATTTATCTTCAAGGTTGTCACCAAAGGCTTATAATTATGTATAACAAAAATAATTTAAGCTACACATTATAGTCTGCAACTGGAGTGAGGAAAGAACAAATGCATCATTACTAAATCTCACAACACCCTTTAGTTTCTATTTTAGCTTTCTAACAAGGACCGTCCTCCTCATAGATTTGTGACTTTGTTCTCCCCTAGAAGAGGAGTGTGGTCATAATTTTGGATTCAGAACTGCTAATATTAAGATGAAAGCTTTCCAATAACTTCTCCAAAGCCAGAGAGCACTGCAGCAGGAGTGCTGCTGCTTCTGGGATGGGGGCAAAGCGAGGAGCAGAGCACTGGGCACTGCTGACCCTGCTTGGGAGCCAGGAAGAGATGAAAGTCAAGGCAGGTCGTGGAACAGGACATCCCAAAGGCTGCAAAGAAGCCACTGGGGAAAAAATGTGGAAGGTAAAGGAAAACTGAGACATGTAAGAATCAAGCAAGTAGCAAATATATAATAAGGCTGGAAAAAAGGTGGAGACTACTAAAAACCATATTTATCAGCACTGGAAATTAATCCTAGTATTTTTTGCTGCACTTTTTCATATTTTCCACTTCTTTAAGTCTTCCTAGCACATCATCTTTCATTCTAATTCTGGGCTTCTGGGCTTTTCTCCTTAAAAGCCAATGAAGCCTTGCAAACAGATTTTCATCTTTTTAACTGGATGAGAACTACATCTCCAATGTCTCTTAAGTGGTTGCTTGCTTTCAGTTCTTTATTCCTTTACTCCTGTGACACTCTCCTTGAAGGACTTTCCTGTATTAGAAGACACTGAATGACAATTAATTTAGTGCACTTATCACAATTGTACTGGCTAGATACTCTCCAGATTCCTGAGCAGGGATAATTCTCCTCTCAACAAAGGCAGATCCAATATTTTTGGTGCAACAGAAAGAAGATGTTATTTAATAAGTGAAGGTTCTTCCCAGGAGATTAAAATGAAAACCATGAAGAATTGGTTGAGATGGCACATGGCTACAGAATTTTATTTGAAGTTCTGTTTTCCCTCAGCACTATAATTCTGTGTGACAATTTGAGCATGAATCTGACTATAATGCAAACACTTATAATGATTAAAGCATTTAGATGAAAAGTCTTCCTAATTTAACAGACATTTTTGACATGAAGAGAAGGCGTAGAAATCTGCAGTTGGTGTTTAAGGGGAAAAAATGTGAATATATCTCAAAATCTTCATTTCCTGGTCACCACACTGTTGAACTGCTCATATTTTCAATTGCTATTTGGACAAATTAAAGCCAAATTTTCTGTTACAGTTTTAAACAGTGACCTTATACCTTCTGCCACTGTAAAACAAAGTCTAATGCGATTTGCTGTGTTCCCTGTTTAGTGATTCTGATTATACATTAGATCTGTGCACAGGAACAAACAGCAGTCAGATAAAATCAATGCAGCAACAAGATTCCTGTTTAAATGAAAAGCATCTCAACTCTGCTTTGCCATGCAAACAATCACTGAGTGGTACTTTTTCTCAATGTCTACTTATGATGCAAGAGAAAATGGGAAAATCGATGCCCTTCAACAGAGGGAGCATCGGTGTCTCTCTGCAAGCACAGCAAACGGCCCATTCCTGTTCCTTATCACAGCCATGACACTCTTGTAGAGCTTAGAAAACACATTCCCAGCAATGTCAGTCAGCAGAGGAAACCTCTTTAGTGATCCTTCACTGGGGAAGAGGTTATAAAGCTTTTCACAAATGGTTCTTATGTTCTACGCACAGACCGAGAAAAATCTCCCGGGATATTGATTGGTTTTTTCTATCAGAAAGCAAAAAAGTAAAAGTATATAAATATAAAACCCCCTGATAACAGCAAAATTCACTGGAAATGTTACTTTTTGGAAAAAAACCCTGTGATTTCTTTGAGTTTGATCATACAATTAATCCTTTTTTTCTAATAAAAACAATAATTTTATCCAGATCAATCAAAGGTACTCACAAGAAATTAGAGATTTGGAGCAAGGTAGAAGTAAAGTTGTTCAAGATATTTCATTCTAAATAAATTTATCTGAAAAATCTTACACTGGAGCTTAACAGAAGCTACACAATGTACACATTTGCCACTGATGGTAATTATATCCTGCTGTACATCTTACTGATCTTGACTACATTTGTAAATGAATGGTGTAAGCCAATCCATTTATCTCTGAAGTCATTAACTACTTAAGACTGTTCAGAAAGCTACTGAGAGAGAGTTGCTAAGATTAAAAATAGAATGGTTTAATGTAATTTTCAACGTCAGTATCGAGCATAAAAACACTGAATGAAGGGTTAATTTGCACAAGGAAAGAAAGCCAAATAAGAGATGACACTTGGGCTATGAGACCATCTTCAGGCTGTGGAAAAAAAATTGAATATATTTTCTCATAGCCCTAAGAAGAGCTTACAGCTGAAATGTCTTGTCTAATCTTATTGTTTATTTATAATCTGCATTTATTATCCTCTTTGCTTTTATTTTGCAGCTAACATCCTCCTGCAGGACCCTGTTTGTCTCCAGATGTTGATCAGTGTACATTCTTTTTGCTCAATGTCTTCTGGATCTAAAGCCTTTTTCATACTGGGATTTGGTAATCAAACCCTTTTCTATCTTCCCTGCTCGGGTGAAGCCTCCTCCTGTAGGAACAAGAACTGACACTCATTGGAGTTACACATCATGTGAGCACGTGCTGTTGAATTTTTCTGTATGAGATTTTGCAAATATGCTTTACTGTAATATTCTGGCTGGGAAGAAAAACCAGAAAAATTAGAGTTCATTCCACTCTCTTCCTTAGTGTGGTAGAAGTGCACTCTAAGGCAGTCTCCATTTGATGTTTTATGAAATTGGATTTTGACTGCTGCAATTTCAGACACGTAATTTCAATTACAAGCTCTGTTTTTAAAGAAACTGTCATTCAGTCACACTGTCCAAAAGGCTTCCTCCTGAAGAAAGCAGTAAATACAACATTGACCAGAATTTTTTACCTAATAATATCTTAGATGTCTTTGCTATTTTGGATGGAAAATAATCATCAGGCATGGAAGTATTCATGGAATCCCAGAATGGTTTGGGTGGGGAGAGACCTTAAAGCCCATCCAGTCCTACCCCTGCCATGGCAGGGACACCTTCTACTATCCCAGGTTGCTCCAAGCCCTGTCCAACCTGGTCTTGAACACTTGCAGGGATGGAGCAGGCACACCTTTTCTGGGCACCCTGTGTCAGGGCCTTACCACCCTCACAGGGAAGAATTTCACCCTTATATTCACTCTAACCCTTCCGTCTGTCAGTGGAAAACCATTCCCCTTTCTCCTGCCACTCCAGGCCTTGTCCCCAGTCCCTCTCCAGCTCTCCTGGAGCCCCTTTAGGCACTGGAAAGGGCTCTAAGGTCTCTCTGGAGCCTTCTCCTCTCCAGGCTGGACGTTCCCTGCCCTTGGAGCATCTTTGTGGCCTCCTCTGGACTCCCTCCAGTATCTCCACATCCTCCCCATGCTGGAACCCCAGGGCTGGAGGAAGCTCTGCAGGTGAGGTCTCACCTGAGCAGAGCCGAGAGGCAGAACCCCCTCAGCCTGAGGGGCAGGCTGGTTTTGATGCAGTTTTATAAGTATTCAATAAATTCCTCCAAAGAAAAATGTCATTTTGTTTCATTTTAGGTTTCCATCTGCTCTTCCCTGACCAAGCAAGGAGGTTTTAAGGGCTGACCTTCAAATAACCCAGGGAACTGCTAAAGTTTGAAATCTCTTCAAGAGAAGAAGTTGATGAACTGTGTTTTAACCCAGGAAAATATCCCATGCCAAACATGGCTGCCCAGTGCCCCTTTTGATGATCCATGAGTTATTGCCATGGATTGATGCACAGCTAATCCCCCTCCTGAGGAAAATGTCTTCACAACACATTAAACCTTAATCAGCTCACAGCAGTGATCAGGGGCAGATTGGGAAAATGCTTCAGCCCATGCACAGTGGAGTAAAAGAGTTTGGGACATTTCTGCCACTTTTATCAGCAAAGGCTCAGAATTTTTGTCAACTCAGTAAATTTGCTGAGAGATTTCACGGCATTTCTGTATCAGTAAAAGCCACTATGTGTAAGTAGTTCTATCAGGAACATCTGCAGAGGGATAGGTGAATCCTAACCCTGAGAAAAGGCTGGTTTTTAGTGATGAAAGGACAATTTATTTCAGGTATAAAATATTCAGGTATAAGCATGCCCACATCACTAATGCACAGCTATATCTGTTAGGAGACACCCTCAGTGTAACACCCAGGGAACCTTTTCTAATTTAGTCCTCTGTGGAACAGCCTAGAAGCAAAGATGTAAGAAATAAGAGAAATAAGAGAAGAATAGCTTGCCCTCTTTCTGGATCAAGTTTAGAGAGTCCAATGATAACCCTGAAAGTTCCTACAAAAGATTTTCTTTCTTTTTTTGCTATCCAGAAATCCTGGACTCAAACACTCTTTCTATACCAGAGAAAGTGCCACCTCTTTGTCATTAAATTGCTGGCCAAGTTTGGGTTTATTTCTTGCTTTTTCAGTGCCCAAGGTACAGACAATCCTTCTGGTTTTCTGCAATAATCCTCATGTGGTCTGTTCTAAACAAATCAAATCTATGATTATATAAAGGTGAATTATAATTTTAGTAATATTTAATGACAGAAAAAAGGAAAAAAAAACAAGGTAAATTAATGGAGGCTGACAACATCAGCAGGTTCAAAGGAGAACTGGACAAACTCATGGACAGCAAGTCTATAACCAAATACAGAAGAACTGACAGGAATAAACCCTCCAGCATTCCTAATCCAAAAATTCTGGATGCTGGAGCAGAAAAAGGGACAACAACTGGCTGCTCTCCTTGAGGAGCATCTAAATTTCCTGGTGGTGGGACAGAATGTTTGGCTCAATGGGCCATTAGTCTGAGCCAATAGGGCATTTCTTGTGTTCTAAGGGAAAACCTAATTTATCCCTTCTAAAAGCCAATTAGACACCATAAAAGACAGATATTATTATCAAGTTAGGACAATCTGTAAATGGAGATTCCAAGCTAGCAGCAGTCAGAGAAATGTAACTGGTGTTAATTGAATACTAATTATAGGTGCAATTATTTTGGATTATGCTGAACAGTGAGACAGTGAGTTAGAAGTTGGTGTTCAGTGCAAGTCCCTCATTGAAAATTCAAAGGAAAATGACTGCTTTTCCCTGTACCATTTTACACTTATTTTTCTTCAGCTTTTCCTTCTGCATGATCCAAGTTCATGTGCAAAACTCCCCTCCCATAATCTGTTTTAAGGACAATTACCAACATGCAGAAGTGGAGAACTGGTCCCTTCTTGCCTTGTAGGGTTCCGATGCAGGAAACACAACAGATGTGGGCATGTGGGGAAATGGGATTCATATCATCCTACTTCAGGCAATATTTTACAGAATTATCTGAAATACATCCCCAAGTTCCCAACTCATCATTCAGAAGGGTCAAAATCTGTAATTTCTGGGGTTGTGCAAACAGCATCATCAAGGGCCAAAAGAGCAGAGCACTGGAAGCCTTAGAAGAGCAGCTCAGATCCTGGAGCAGCAGGACAACATAATTTGAATTCCATTATATGAATCTAAGCCAGCAAATTTCTAAAAATCATCTACAAAAGGTAAAATGCTGATTTATGCAGCAAATTATGAAATCGTACAATCCATGTATTACAAGTGAGAGAAAAAAAGGGAAAGAAAAGCAGAAACAGTGAAGGAAGGAAAAAAGAATATATTTGGTATTATAAAATTCTTCATATTTCTACTGTTCAAGACTTTTATTTTTCTGATTCATTGAAGTTGTTTTAGAGGACAGTATTGTCTTAACTAAATTTCTATGCCTGACAATCCAAATGGGATTTCACCGAAGAAAATATTATCCTTTGCAAATCTTATTGCTACTTATGCTAATTTCTTTCTTAAGTTTAAATTGGGACAACATCAGGTCAATCTATAACACAGCTACCCTGGAATTAATGTTCCATTTGCCAATTTAGCCACTTTTTCATGGGTTTCATTGATCTGTCTTTGTTTCAGTGAAGAAAAAAAAAAATATGTAAAGGCTTTATTAAAAGAAAACAAATCCTTAGATCATAGAATGTGGCATTAGCATAGCAGAAAGAAAAATAGTTTCCTACCTGTTGAGTGCTACAGAGGAAGCCAGGAATGCAAACAAGAAAAAGATGCTTCAGAGAGGTTTTAAGCCAAACAATTCAGACAAGATTTTCAAACAGCTGCTTCCTCATTTCTGCTTCAGTAAAGCAATAGCAGAAATAATGAAACCAGTAAAACACTTTCAGGAGTCACATTGTGTGATTGGTCAGAGGAAAAGCTCCCTAAACAGCCAAAAATGAACGTGGGTATTGATTTCTGTCCTGGCCCCCATCAGCTTGGGGCTGGACCAAGGGAGACTAGGGGGAGTTAATTTACCTGGTACAGCCCTGGGCCAGCAGGAAAAACCTCCCAGTGACAGCAACACGTGCTCTGTGCAAGCAATGCCAACGTCAGGCAGGAGAGTCGGGAAAGGAGGAGAGAAAAATTACCCCAATCTTTCCATTATTTCCAAAGTCTATCTGATTAGCTGAATCTGCATACTCAAATCCAGAGCTCAGGCAGAAGCAAATCAGTAAATGACACTCTCAGGAATTAAAGAAGGATGAATTTACCATTTTTTGCTGCTGCAGTACCAACAGAGCCGTTCAGCTCCTCTGCCCAGGAGTGATGGCCCCTAATGAGATTCCCATTCCAGTCATTCTTTTTGTTTCTTTAAGGACTGGAATTCTAGCAGTCACATAAGCCTTTGGATTTCACCAGGCTCTGAAAGAACTATTAAAAACCAACATTTTCAGCTAAGAACCCATCAGCTGGTCCTTTAACACACTTAGAATCAATTAGCAGGTAGGGCTTCTATTCATTCCACACTATTGTGTGGGTTCTCCCTCTCCATCTAACTAACTCCATAGTGGTTTTTTTCTAAATACAGAACCCTTATGTCTAAATAAGTATCTAACAATAGGTCCATACTTGATTTAGCTCAAATTTGCTACAATTTAAAGCTTTTGCACTGCCCAACACCTTGCAATGCAGTCAGCTATTAGTTAAGCCAGAAATTTCTCCATCAGAGCCACCAGTTGGCAATTTGCAGAGAGGAAACCTCCTTCCAGGCAATTCAGGGGCACAGCTTGAGATTCTCAGACCATTTCTGTGGAACAGCTGAAGCACAGCAAAGTAGGTCAAGCATCATCCACCCCCCCAAGGTCTGGCAGGAAGCTCCCCAGGTGAGAGCTCCAACACGAGATCAAAGCCACACCTCAGACTGACACACTCGAGGATCCCTCTAGGATGTGCTTCCTCCCAAAAAGCTCCTGTCAAGGTGCCACAGGAGCTCAGAGCCTGCACAAATGGAACAGCAGCACTTCCTTGTTGTTGTACTTTACAGCTCCTCCAAACACTCTGTTATTCCCTCCGAAGCCGGTAATTGAAAGTTATAAGTCATAAAAACTGATTTATTCTTGCTGAAGGACTATTTAAAATGATCTGAACTAACTGAAATTTAAAGTTTAAAAATCACATCAATAGTTCTACCCTCAACATTTATTTAAAAGAGGTTTCGAAGAGAGCAATATGATATAATTTAGAAACGAATTCAACAGTTGTTTTTACTCCCTCCGAGAGCAGTTATTGCCTGTCAGATAATTAAGTGACTATGCCAGTGACAGAATACACAAAGCAGCAGGGAGCACAGGAAAATACCGAAGCTTCTTGCAGTCCATGAGCTTCCAGGGAGAACAACCTGTCTAACATATTAGAGAGAGAGAGAGAATTAAAAGACATGATCAGAAAAACAAGAAATCACCATGGAAACGCTCTATCAGTGTATTTCACTCTGGGTGTGATCAATTCAGATAATTCTCAGAAAATCTGATGACACGTTGCAAAACATACTGTAACACTCTATCTCACATAAACATTTATTTAATATCTATAAGTCAACTAAAAATAATAATATACCTCGAGCAGTTACACTGAGCTCATGGAGCTTCATTCCTCACTGAAGATTTACATCAAAAATCCAACTACTCTATTCAAGCCAGACTAATGTGTATGTGCAACTCTAGACCCCTTTGAAATTTGTTTACTTCAATTATGAGACACATCTGAAATAGGAAAGGAAATACCAAGTTCTTGTTCATCTCTAGGCAGGAACAAAGAGAATAGGAAGTTTTGGATTGCTGAATTTTCCTTCTGAAACAAATGTCATCATTCTAAACATCCAGATTCCTCAAAACCCACAAGATACTTAACATTGCAGACACAAAGCCCTGTGAGATGCAGAACTGGCTTTAGATGTGGATTTTGGACACAATCAGGGTGGGAATCCCAGTACAGGCAGTCCCTAAACTGACCCGAGCAGCCCTGTGCCCACAGGCTGGGTCAGGCCAGGCATGGCCATGGCCTTGGGATTTCTAGGGGCTGGGGACAGACAGACAGACAGACAGACACAGGGCAGAGCCAGCTCCAGGTTTTCCTCACCGTCTCCCACTTCAGGGCAACTTCAAGAGAGGCTATTTCTTCAATTTCTTATGGTATTTTTCACTTCTGTATTCTGTAAATCAATTTATTGATTTGTTTTAATCTATTCCTGAAAATTCTGAAGAAATTTTGTGGGGGAAAAAAAAAAAAGAAAACCTTCAGAAACTTAGGCTGAAACGCCAGAAACTGAAATTGAAGCCCCAGCACAAAAGTTATTGAGTGAGCAAAGTTAAGAACACACCAAGAGCTTTTCAAGAGCAGGGCAGTTTCCCTTAATCCTGCCAGGGGACAGAAGCAAGGACAGAATCCTAAATCCCAACACCACCCTAATGTGGCCACCCCAGCCACCAGCACTGTCTGCACGTGGCCATGTCCTGCTGTTGAGAACGAGGATATTTTTTGAAGGAACATAGGGTTTCTGACAGAAATGGAGGTGTTTCCTCAGAGGTGAGCTGCTGTTGTAGCACCTGGGATTAATTCCTCTCCTCAGAATACACAATTAACCAAAATTTGGGTCCTGTGACTGCTTGCTGCAACGCTCCACACATCAAGAACATTTTTCTGGAAGCTTCCGATTACCATGGAATTCTTCTTGGAGATTTTTTTTGTGCCACTGATTAAAGATAATCACGAGAAGAAAACTATGGCTACTAATTGTTGAAATTGTAAGGGAATATATTGAGATGATTATCGACTTAATGAAGCTGGCATTGAAATACATTTTCCTGATCTGCTTACTCTGTGTACTGTCTCCTAACTGGATAATACTCTGTGATTTACTCAGCCTCAGTAAATAACAGACTGATCTCTCTTGTTTGCAAATGACAGCAAACATAGTTCCAGGAAAAATCATAAAACAAACAAGCACAACATGTAATGCAAGTATCAACCATTTTGGGCTCTGTGGAAATCAGCTTCATAGAGAAATGCTTGTTTCAACATACTTCAACTTGATGCCAATCTGTAATTACAAATCTCATTCTGAGCTATTGTACTAATTAAAAATAATATGGGGTGAAAATCTTATATTAATGTCTTTTTTCTAGTACAAATCCACACAGATTGAGTAACAAAGATAAGTTACATGCACCTTCTGAGGAGGAAAAGCTAAAATTATCAATGAAAGCAGTCCAGCCCTTCCCCTAAATTCGGTCAAGGTTGTTATCCCTGAACAAATTTTTGAAAGTATTTTTTTATTATTTGCTTTTATTTACTCAGTGCATTGAGAATAACCCTTTTTGCTACAGAAGGAGCACAGAGGGAAGAGATTGGGTTTGATTTCTTCCCCCCAAGTCTATGACTATTCAAAATTCTGTCTGTGAACATCTACTCTTCTACTACACAAATATAATCCAGCTTCACCTCTCATCTTCCCATTACAAATCCTCCTTTCCAGGCACTGGAAATTCTGCAGCATCCACCTCAAGCCACTTTTGATCCAGTGATGGAGAGAAGATCACCCTTGCAAGGAAAAGCAGCCCTAGTTCTGCACTGGGAGGGTTCCCAGGGTGAGGATGACGTGTGAATCCAAAGCATTTCCAAGTGTCTCCCAGAGTTCATCAGGCAGCTGTGATCTTATGATCCAGCTAACCAGGATTAGCTGTTCTTTAAACAAACTAAATGCAGCAGAAATTACTCTTGTGGGACAAATGATCTGTCTGTAACAAACACAGATGACGTAAAAAATTAATGTTGCTTTTCATTTCCACAGTGTATTCAGAAGAAATTAACTCTTGAGTTCCATAGATGATCAGTCTGTAGCAATTCTTGGCATAAATTTAAAATTAATTATGTTCTAAATGCTGTACACATATTAACTAATTAACCTCACAAAATGTGAAATAGATTTGTAGGCATTAGCATATGCCCTGAAGCATAAGATTTCATTACCTTTACCATTATTTCAGCTTTCAGAAAGATAAGTGTGCACAGTAACACAGAATGATCCAAAGGAAAAAGGTGGTTTCCTGCACCCAGAGCATTTGATTTGAAACTCTTCCAGGAGCTGAAAAATTCCAAAGCTTGAGTGCTAACACAGAAATGGACATTGATGTAAATCCACCAAACACATCACTGGTACAACTCATGGTAAAAATCCCCAAACAAACCAAAATCCAAAGCACAGATCATTTCCTTTTGTCATTCATGATGCAGACCCTGTGCTGGATTTGGAAAGAGTAAGATGAGCCATGCACACAGGGAAATGGCTCAGGACAATTCTGATGTAAACCAGAGGGTAAGCAGATCTTCTGTGACTCCCTGTAATGGTTAAAAGATTAAAGTACAAAGAACTTCTTAAGTGTGACTCTATTAGAGGAGTAGAAAGTGTTGGAACAGAAACTGTATGTCAAACGGAGAGGGTGCACCTTCAAAGCTCCCTCAATGAACTCAAAAATGTAAATTTAAAAAACTTATTAAAATACTAGCTTTTATATTAGCATTTATAAAGCACAAGCTCAGAGTCCTTTTTATAATTCTGATAAATCCCTTTTGCAGTTTAATAAAAAAGAGATTCGACATTTGCATTTGAGGAACGACCCAATGGATTTTTTTTTTTTACAAGATCTGCATGGTAGTTAAAATTGCAACCTTGTGGAAAGTACTTTGATGTTATACAAAGAGAGGTAATGTTATTTCAGAGGTGTAAATGATGTATTAGGAAATTTAAAAGTTTAAATTATTGGGAAATCACCTGGCAGCTGATTGGGTAGCTTGGATCTGTTGATGTGCTGACTCTTTTCCATGGTGCTTTTCACCCTTATAGAAAGTTACAGAAAATCTGAAGTGCACCAATAGAATGTGTTGCCTTTCCTCTTGTAGAGAGCAATCCATCTGTGCCACCTCAAACAAACCCATCAAACGAGCAAAAATGTGCTACATTTGATGAAAATGAGTATTTTACTACAGAAATGATTAAAATTCACACCTACCAGTCACAGGATGTGTTAGAGCAGATTAAGGGAATATCCCATGGGGTGCAGCAGGTTTCAGAGGAACTGGCAGCACTTAGACACCCCACAATTCACTGACAGAAACCTCCCAGCAAGGAAAAGAGAGCTCTGAAAGCTCATCCTCAATCAGAAATTTTCCTACTGATGAAACAATTTTGCTTAAATAATTCCAAAAATTCAGGCATGATGTCCAGATCCTTTATCCATCCAGCATCACCTTCAAGGTTTCACCAGAAAAAGCAAAATGTGTTTTACACACTCAGATTTCTACTTTATGCTCAGTATTTTTTCCACTCAGGAATTGTTTCTTGTATAAAAGTGGCTTCCCAAAGAGACAAGAGGATGACAACTGGAATTGTACCTTTATGAATCTTGATTAGTGAACCTTTCAGCACCATAAAGTCTTTTATTTAGTGAAATTAGCACTGACAGCTATGGATTAGAAGCTATCAGCCATTCTAATATTAAAGAGACACTTCTCTTTATTTCTCTGGAACAAGAAGATTTTTCCACCTCACTGTTTTTATTAAATTATGAGTGGCATATTAGTTTATTTGTTGTGCTGAAATATTTCTTTAAATCAACATACAATAAATATCTATTTACAGGATTCCTTCAAGGTATTTTCACTGTTTCTCCTAAAATAAATTTAAAATTCTTGAAAATAAATTAATTTACTCTTCACATAATGCTGTTAAAACCAGAGTTGAGTGTAGTCAGTACTAGATCTAGATGCCAGCAAAGCAGCTGTACAATATTCTCTGTTCTTGCTGTGCACCCTCAGCCATTTCTTACCAGTTATTGATCATCCCCTCATGCAGCAGGTTTTTAATTACATACGAGTGCAGAAAAATCCATCTGTGTGAAAATATAGCTTGAATTGTTCATAATTATGCTAAATGTAAATAAATTATTGATAAAGACTGATACAAAGATGTGAGGGCAGATATTTTCTTTACAAAGTGTTTTTTGTGCTAAATACTGCACCAGTGATTACATGATCAGAGATCAGCCCTGTAAAAGCAAAGAAAGAAGCAAGAACTGAGAATTTTCAAGGCAATTCCACTAAACCTCCTCCTAGGTTAGATCCGGCATAGAAAGAGTCACAACCAAAGATACAAAGGTTCACTAGACTTGCAGCAAAATGAGAAATTCTTTTATTGGGGGGTCACCCAGGGAACTGATTAAACAAATTTATAAAACAAATAATTTATTAAACAAATTAATTCCCTTAGTTTATCTGAACTTAACCAAGATCCAGTGATTTAGCAGCTGCCAAGCAGAGATAGGCAGTAGATTTTCCAGATTCTGCAGCAGATTTATGAGATGTTTTATGTTAGTGGAAACTCCTTAGAGATCATGTGGGAGCCTGGAAAAATCAGCATTTCTCCCCTTGCACCTCAGCCCTAGATGGAACATGTAACAGTTCCCTCTCTCCCCCTGTTTTGCAAGACAAATAATATTGAATTTAATTCCAGCATGTTTATTAGTAAATATGATCTATTTTGTCCCAAAATGCTTCCTTGTAAGCCAGCTTCCCCTGTGATGATAAAATCAGTATCAGAAGATGGCAGAAGATGAAGGTTGGTTGTTTCATAGAAGGTCTGTGAGTAGAACAGTTGTTCAAGATTTGAGATTTGTCTTAAATGGCTGCTTCACTCTGAACCAAAATATTGCCAAACTCCAAAATAATGATTCTCACTCTAAAGCAGTTGGAAGAAAAGTAAAAAAGCCGATACATATTCATATCAACACGATAATCAATTAGTTGCCCAGTTACTCCTTTTGATACTGAAATACTCTACCACAAACCTACAGCAAAACAACATTTTCAAATCCACACTGCTACTCCTTGCTGATTTGATCAATGGGGTTTAAAAAGGGTGGTAAAATAGCAGGAATCAGGAGAATTTGAGCTCTGAAGCAGAAGGATGAGCTGCAGGCTTGGGGAAATGGTTATTCTGGGGCAAAAGGTATTGAGGAAATCAGACTTTGGAAAGCAGAAACTTTGGGATAAGATTACCAAGGGAAAATGCTGCACCTGAAAAGTGGGAGCTTCCAGCTGTTTTTAGCCCCTTAAGGCAGGGCATTTTTCCTTTTTTTTTTTTTGTCACAGTCCTAGTTAAATCACTAGTCAAGACACTGCATGGAAACATCCAATATTGACTGCATATGATGGAAATTACTGACATTTCCCTCTCCCCCATCATAATATTTCTGCTAAGTTGTGAAAAATATGAATAAAGACATAAATGCATTAAAATGAAATCTATATAGAATTTTTAAGTGCATTATGAGGTTGTTGCAGCAATATCTGTTGGCTAAACAGAAAATGCAGCTGTCTAACAACAGCCATTGAAATGTGTAAGTATCCCAATAAACTCTGCTTCTTGTGGCTGCTGAGGCCAGTTTCAGTTCCCATGGAAACTGATGATGGATTGCCAAAAATGAGATTTGATGTTTTAGAATAATCAGTGATTTGAACTAGTGATTACTATGAAAGTATTGCAGTCCTCTTGCAGCGAGGAGGTTTTATGCAGGGAGCAGGGAGGGAACACATGGCAGCTGGCAGGCAGCAGCAGAGTTGTTAAAATTCTTGCAAATGGTTGTGGGTGCTGAATGACAACAGCAAATGCAGTTTCGTGAAAAATCATTGAGTAAAATCTAGCAAAACCCCATTTTATAAAGTGAATAGGCTTTGAGGTTTTAGAAAAAAAATACAAGAAATACTGTAGTACAGCCCTTAGGTGCAGTGCTTTCAAGTGCTTTTCCTAAATAAGGTCTCCTTTAGACCTCAATTCTGAGGATTCAAGGAGCCAGGCACACACAAGCTTGAAATTGCTGGATATTTGTTCCCTTGTTATTTCTCAATGACACATTAGGTCCCGATTCTTCAAATAAGCCACAACAAACAGAAATAAAATGCTGACAACGTTCAGTTTTCTGGAGACTGCAGGGGAGTTCCAGGGGGATACAGGACTGGGATGGATCAGTGGCAGTACAGGGAGTTTACTGTGAGTTTGGGTTGAGAAACTCAGCAAGAATTTTTTGGGGAAGAAACTAAAGAAAAGTGAAGCCACACTGCTGGGACACTGACACTCCTGGGAGGTGAGGGAAGGAAGAGATTTCCTCCAGCATTTCCACTCCTTATCCATTCCCTTTGCTATCATGAAAAGCAGGTTGATCCATTCTACTCATTCCTACTTGAGTGGCAGGAATTTAGAGATAAAAGCAAAGAGGAATTTAGAGAGAAAAGCAAAGAGAGTGAAGCTGAGCAAGCTGTGCTCACCCCAATAAACATTTTCCTTGTCTAAGAATTGGTCCTTTCATGTAAAACAAGGGATCTGTGTAATACATAAAAACAGCCACAGGTGTGTATTAAGAAACAAAAGGTAGCACTAACAAGCAGCAGATAAATAGTTTTCACACAAATTTTGGCAGAATTCGACTGTTTTCTCACTTCTAATTCCAAGATGCCTTTGCGAAGTTTCACCAGAGCCAAAAATGCCTCCACTCACACAAATCAGCCTGACCCCTGGAAGAGCAGACAGCACATTTGCAATGGGTTTAAATTCATTTGGAACCTGTTTGGGGAAGGCCAAGCACAAAGCAGCTCCACTCCCCACTCTGGGATAAGGCACAGGCTGCCAGCTCCTGCCTCTCCCTGCAGCACTAATTAATGCAAAACTGCTTCGCTTTTGCTCCCATGTAGCAAATTCTTTAAATTCAAGCTGAATGCTGTTAACAAAGTAGACTTGATGCAAATCAACCACAAAAGCCACAATATATCCCCAGAGTGCCAGGTTCTGTGGTTTGGGTTTTTTTTTCTTTCTTCCTGAATCACACAGCAGTTTTCACTATAAAAGTAAATCTGCCAAAATGAAAGGCTTTTAAAGTATTCCACATAAACCTGTATCTTAAAGCTACAAACTTATATGTCTTAGCACCTTTTCACATCACATAAAAATCCACTGGAATCATGAGGCAAGGCAGAATTTGTCCTTTCCTGCATTGAAAGAAAATTAACATTCCTTTGTAGTACAGAACCAGAAGTACTGACAGATACCTCTTACTTCAGTCAGTTTTGATTAATAAAAGTTGATTGGTAAACATAAGACATTACCTTTGCTATATTTGATAAATCACCAGCATTTTGCATCTATTTCCATAAAAGCAGAGATATGTGAGGGGCCACAGGAGATAAATTGTTCTCAGGGATTTGTGAACAATTGCCACTTTTTAAGCATAAAGCAATGGTTTTCTTTTGCATATTTGCTCTTAAGAATGACTGCGACACTTTTAAATAGTCTTATCTTGGCTGCATATTAAAATATTTCCATTTGTAGCCAGAGTAGTTCAAAGATTGAAAGAAAAATGGTTTTCCACAAAAGCACATTAGTTATTAAAGGATTATATTCATGATTTGTCCCTAATATCATCTTTAGTTCTGATTAGAAAATGCAGCAGATGCAAAAAGTGAGCCTCAAAATACAATGACAACAAGTCTTCATATTTACCCACCTCTAGATTGAGGATGTTTTTTTAAAAATAGTATATAATTCACTTTCAAAGAGTAATGCTATTAACACTTCTTTCACAGTCCATATTTTTCTTTCTCAAAGTACATTTGTCCCCAGAAAGCAACAAACTCATAAATCAATTTCACTGCTAGCTGTGATAAGTAAATCATACTTAGAGCAAAAAGGTTTCCTTCCAGTGACACTTCCATTGCCTTTGTTTTACAAATTCCAAATCTATGATTAATAAGGGTAGTAGCACATAAAATGATTTTGTTCCTTATATGTGATTATCATAGGAAAAACAATATCCAACAGTCAGATTTTCCTCCTAGACAGTGATCTTTGAAGTTTTATTGAAATTTACAGCTGCTGAAGATTGTCCTGGAAGATACTGTGAGCAGCTGAGGCCCATTAAGGCACAATATTAGTTCCAAGCATCCACTTTTTTTCTAGCAAAGATATGGATTTTACACTGCTACTGTAATGGCAGCAACTTCCCCTGGCTTATGAAAAAAACATACATTACAAAACCCTCTGTGGTTTGTGGTCCAAATTTGTAATGAAACATATTGGTCAAATCCCAAAATGTGCCTCTCATCTCATCAGCTCGAGTGCCTCTCATGGGAAGAATCCCCTTCCAAATGAGCCTTGCTAAAAGGCATTTTCCTTGGCAGCAATGTTTCCTTCCTGCTGTCCCTGTCCCACCTCTGAGGGCTGTGCTGCTGCCACCCACCCTGCACTCAGCATCCCCTGGTCCCCAGGTGCCACCTCAGTTTCCTCCCCCTCCATCAAACCAAACAACAACAATCACCTCAGGAAGATGAGAGTCTGAATAAATTAATTCCTGACACATATGTTTGAAACCTGTGGCAAACAAATGATGTGCAGAGAGGAAAGCAGTGAGGTTGGATCCAGACAACTCAAACAGCTCTGGGAAATAATGCTGGGATTTGCTTCCCTGGGGTGCTGCTGTTTCCCTCTGCTGAGCACGGTGATGGCCACAGCAGCCCTGACAGACAATGATGCTCACACAGCCCCTGACAGTGCCAGGACTCCTCAAACTGAGCACTCCAAGAGATGATGGGAGATTTCCCTACAGTCCTTCATACCCATGCAGGCCTTGGGGACAACACTGAAACTATTGGAAGATGATTCCTGGTGCTGCCTGAAGCTACTCAGTGCAGAAGTCTGGTTAAATAAATTAATTACAGAGTGGGGGTGATGAATTTTAGTTTAAAGGAATAATTTAATTTTAGCAAATAATTTTCTTTTTCAGGTACTGACCTTAATGTGGAGCCTGTGAAAGGTACATACAGATAAACCAAATGTTATAGGGTTTTTTCACATCTTATTGCTGAGAGGTGTCACTCCATGATGTTACCAGACAGGAGATCTGCAAATTTTATTTTTTAAATTATTGCTCAGCCAATACATTGCAGAGTTGACAGTCTATGAATTTATTGTTCAGTAATGATAATCATCATGATCTTAATGAAAGTATTATCCAGTGTATGTGAAAAGTAATTATGTGCAACTGGCTTAAGTTGTATGACAGGCTGGAATTTGCAGAGAGATGCTCTGTGCCACTAGAACTGCTCACAGAAAAATGAAGTAGCGTTTGTTTTAAAGCGAAAAATATATACATGGCACATTAAGTCAGCTGCTATCATCAAAGCAAAACCTAATCTAATGCTATTATCAGCCCCAGATTTGATGTATTATTCCTAGATACCTTAATTTTTCTCATATTTTAATGCCTACTTAGCTACAACTACTTTTTTTTTTTTGAGGCTGCCATTAATACACTTACAATTTTACTTTAACAAATGTTGAATAAATTTGCACCAGCTTTGCCTATTTGCAAAGTATTGTGAGTGCTCAAAACCACAGCAAGTCATGAGAGAGTTGCTTGTGCTTGATGTGTTTTAATTTTCAAGATCTGCCAGCAACTTCAGTCTCTAAGAGTTAATAATGACCAAATCCATCCAGTAATGAATTGATCTGAGTGCAGAACACAGATATCAACCCTTGTGTACCTGCATGCAGTGCAATCCAGCATTCCTGCCTAGGGGGATGAAGTGCACTTTGAAGCCTTTTGGTTCCTCAGGAGTTAATGAAGTGACGAAAGTCCACCCTGCTGAAAGGGACACCCCAGGAGTGCCTTTATACACCAAAAATGAACTTTCCTGTTTTGTGTCAGACATAATTCCACTGTCAAAAGACATGGGTTAATATTCATCTAACTGCAGCCTACATGGGGAAGAGCAGTTTCACTGTAAGGAAGTTAATGAAGACAGTAATAACATCTGCATAGAAGTTTTCTTCTTAAAGAAAGTGCATTAAATGAATTGATGGCTGGAATGAACCTTTTCTCTGAAAAATCCTTCACTTAGAGAAAGGTAAAAAACCCTCTAAGAGTGCTAAGAATTTAATTCCTCAATGCCACAAGTGAAAGGCAATTGTAGACCTTGATGATGCCACTGTCCTTTGTGCCTCTCCAAGGTACTGTTTGTGCTCGTGTAAAGAAAGTTAAATGTTCTTTGCTTTTAAACCTGATGAAGTACAGGCAGGCAAGGCAAGCAGAATACTTGATATCCCAGAGTAGCAATTTCTTTTGATGCAGTCACCTTTAGAGAGCTGCTAGTTTTGGTAAGATGTGCAGGGAAACAGGCAAAATCATCCCATCAGCCAAGACCCTGGATAACAGTGCAGCTGTAACTCCACATTTCTCTGCTGGTGTGTTTGGAAATGAATCTGTCTGGGTGCAATGTGAAGTCTCTCCTAGAACTTCTTGGGGAATGTAGAATAATAACAAACACCTCAAACCCTAATTCTTCTCCTTGCTCATTTTCTCTTGTTCTTGATCTTTTAGTCTCCTCTCCAATTCTCCACTTCATGCTTTTCTAGCACATACAGAGCTTCATTCTGTTCTAGAAACACCTCGTGAAAATACCAGGCTGAGGCTTTGGTGACAGAGAATGCATAAAAGCCAAAATGAATGTACACCCACACTGCACTAAGCAAGGAAGGGACGACAGTGACTTTTAGGACTTAAATTTTTAAACACACACCATCATGTCCCACTGACTCTGCTGCACATTTGTTAGTTGCCTTAAGTCATAAACTATAACAACAACCCCAGGAGTATGTGCAGGCCATTTGCTGCACATTTATGTATTATACAGGGATTTGTTGACTTTACATGCCCACTCATTTAGGAGCAACTTGTCATCCCATTCCTGTTTTTATCTGGAGGCTTTAACAAAGTATTAACAACACCATGAGGATGGGTACTAATATGTGGTTACTTACTGCAAATTCCACTTTGAGTAACACCAGCAGTTAAATTAAATAGAGTATGCAGTTTAAAAAAAAACTGCCTGTTTTTTTTTACAAAAGTTTCCCAAAGGAAACTTTCTCCCAGAAAATGTCACAGCCATGCACACTCTCAGAGCAGGATCTAAAAAAAGGTGAAAGCAAAGCTATTCACTGATTTTTTCTCCCTCCACCCTGAACAGCTGACAAGGGCACATAGTGGTAGGACAAGAGGGGATAGTTTTAAACTACAAGAGGATGGATATAGGGAAGAAATCTTTCCTGATGAGGGTGGTGAGGCCCTGGCACAGGTTTCCCAGAGATGCTGAAGAGCTGGCAGGACCCCTCCCCTAAGTGTCCTAAATACTGGTACACATTGAAGGAGAAATACATCAGCATTTAGCACCTTAAACCTGCCTAGGAAAGCCTTACTTCAGAGCCAATTAAATGACATTCCTTGAAACATCTTAAGAATTTCCTATTTTTTATTCTCAGAACTAATGTTACTTTTGATCTTTAGTACTTCTGCCCTAAGGACAACTCTGTTCCCACATCTGTGAGATAAATCCATACACACAAACATGAGGATCATTTTTATGGCATAAAAATGGTGTAGTGTTAAGCACATGTAAATTAAGGCTTTTGCATGAGTAAGACTTAACTCGACCAACTATTTGAATGAATTTCACCATAACCACCACTGTTCTCTCTATTTTTAGCACTGTTCATGTCCTCACTCCTCACGCACCACAGCAATGTCACTCCTAGAAGTCATTATTACAGCTGACACATGAAATTATGGCTGATTGATTCAGCCAAATCATTGTAAGCTTGTTTAAGAGCATTAAAAAAGCTTTGTATTGATTTAGCAATATAAGGTACTTTTAATCAGATTAAAGAGCATCGTACAGGGTGGTTGTATCAATTTCCCTGATCAGTTTAGCAGGAGATCCAGTGAGATTGATGCATCAGCCTAACTGGATCACTGGCTAAACTGATCAGGGAAATTGATCCCTCCAGGTGCACAAAATGCATGTGAAATGCACAACTTGCTCCACAGGTAAGAAACAGTTCCCAGAAGATATTTCTCCATTTCTCACAGTTTTATATGCATCCTCTCCACTTCCCTGTATTTACAGGGCTGCCATATTTACTGCCCAAATTTCATGGACAGCAAGATGTGAGTGGATGCTCTCTGGTTTTTCCAGTATTTTGAGACCTACTGCACACAGAGAGCTCTGATGATTGGTGTGTGTACCATAAATCTGTCACCTCCTGAACGTATCAGACTCACTGTGCACCATCTATCAAACTTCCAAGCAGGCTCGCACTTCCAGCATGGGCATTTCAGCTGCTGAAGTACTCAGAGGTTCCTACACAGATCAGACAAATGTCCTCAAGTGTCCCTTTTAGACAAAAATTTCTGACCAGGGAAATGGAATTTATATGAAAACCTTGAGATGTATTTCAGCCTTGCTATAGCCAGTGTTGCAGTTCTCACAGTTAGAGGTGATTTTACCCCAGCAATCCCAAAGGGGTAAGAGGAAGAGGAAAGCACAGCAGGTGAAAATCAGGATCTTTATATTAACAAATACATGATATACACAGCTCTACTTGCAATTTTCCCTAACTGTAAGAGAACTCAGGCCAATCTCATTGTCAGGCCCTGCAGGCTTGGCTTGGTCACTCTGCTCTGTTCCCTATAAGGGTTCCCAGGAAACTCACAGATATCAGGATAACAAGGCCTTGTTGCTATCTGCAAATCCCTGATCTGTGTATTCTCAGCATCGACAACACAAAATTTGTAATGTGGCACAAGTAGATCCTTAATGGTCAATAACTCAGGATTTGTCACTTAGCTCTCTTCAGGAGATTGCCCAGGAACCCATTGTTTCATCTTCCAGCTGTTTCCCATCAAATTGCTATTAAATTATTCATAAATTATTACATTGTTTCTTCACATCCCAGCAATACTAATTTTAACAGTTTCAAAGCTACTCTAATACCAGCTTTCAGATTTCAAAAAGGCAAATAGCAGTAAAATATATGGCACAGATTAGAAAATTCAAATTTAAGAGAAGTTTTCCCTCTCTAATATGAACTCTAAAGCACTCCTGGAATACAGCAATATCCCATCACCATAATTTGCTAGCACATCTATCCCTTTGAACACATGAAAATGTAATGCACAGTTAAAAACTAACTAGCAACATTCCTGGCATTTCAACAGCTTTCCAATAAATGAGACAAGATTTAATCCACATTTTTTAATGTTACAGCCAAGCCCTTCGGTCTCTGAATGAAACTGTGCAGATAAAACATGGGCTGGCTTCATAACTGTTTCAGAATAGGATAAATGAGCACACCTTGAGATAATAACTAATCAAAATGCAAGTAGTGTGTCATTAGGGGTGAGCTGCTAATTAGTAAAAAATAAATTAAATTGTCATTGTTGGCTAAAAAATAATGAAAAGAAAAAACAATATCCAGAAATTTATTGTGAGGAAAATAGTACTAAGCATAACTCTGTAACAAACCCCACAGATTCTAGTTTAAAAAAAAAAAAAACCTCAGAATTCATTAAGTTAGTGCACTCAAGTAAACATAATTGAGAGATGAACGTTCCTTTTTCCAAAATGTATCATGGAAATGAATAGCGTGAAGGAAGCTCAGACATTCTGCACATCCAGCCCCTTATGCTGCACCAGGACCATTAAAACCACATGAATTATTTTGTCAAACTGCTTCAGAAGTTCAGAGACAGTCTTAAAATAGCAATTTATCTCAAACTTAGTATGAACACGACTACTTTATTCTCTTTAAACCTTAATTAGTGTACTTAAAATGTAAGCTGTGTTATCAAATATAATTAATCATATTTTAGGGTGGGTGTATTTTGAGCTTTACACTGACTTACATTCTGCTGCTTGGTATAATCTTGTGCCCGTCTCTAAACCAAGTCACTTGGGGCCTCGGATGGCTGAGGATGTGTGGGAAGTTCAGAACAGCAGCTTGTCCTTCAGTCACTGTTTTTCTCTGGTCTGTGTCCATGAAATCTCCCATGTCTGCAAAAAATCAAAAAAAAATTAAAAAATTAAAAAGAGAAGTTTTGCCTTTCTCCCCATTTCTTTTCAAGAGACAGAGAAATCACCATGTTTGCCACTGTGGAGGGCTAGAATGTAAGAAAATAAAGATAGTGCAGAAGGTAGTCTCACACCTGAGGAGTTGCAGCTGTTCTAATCACCAAAAATTAGGAACAGGCCTGCCCTTAATAGGCCACAGCTGTGTCCAATAAGAAGATGAGTTCTATAAAAGAGTGGGTTAGCTCATTGAGGAGAATCATGCCGTTTGTTGGTTGTGCTGTGAAGAAAAAGGAGTCAGTGTGGTGAGGTGCTGCCCATGAGGAATCACTGAGAAGGGATGGGAGCTTTGCAATAAGATGACAACATCGCACTGGTAATTACTCATGGGACAGTTTGGAATTTGGGGATTTTGGCTTATAGAGGCAGATGAAGTGCCCCAGTGCTGCTGCTGCACACAGGCAGAGCATCAATGAGCAGCTCTGTGCGGCCCCTGTGCTCTTGGGCAGTAACTGAGGGGTTTTACTGAAAATGATGTTTTAATGGAGGTTTGCTTGCTTTGGTTTTTCATTTGGTTGGATTTTTTTCCAGACAAATCCTTAATAATAAAAAAGAAACTCCTGCAATTCAAAGGGATGCTCATGGTGTAAATAAATGCATCCTTTTTTTGGTCATCTTTTTGTTTTTTATCCACAGCTACACAAACAGACAAGCAGCTCTTCCACTGCAGCCAGGCCAACAGAGTCAGACCTAGGCAAGGCTCCCAAAATGATCCTGGAGTCCCAAGGTCATGCTGGGGGCTGCCAGCTCTCCTGGCACGACATTTCAAGGTCAACAGTGCATCCCTAGTGTTGGAGAGCAACTTTTAACAAAAGATGTAATGGAAGAAATGCTGCTACCCTTGTAGAACCCCTGCCTCTGAAGGTTTTATTTCACAGGCAAGTTCAGGTATCAGGGGAGACCTTGCAGAAATTCAGTGAGTGTTTTTTTCGTGTTTTTCCATTGCCTTTTGTACTGCATTCTTATCAATTAAAATGAATAGGGCTGCAGGCTCTTACTTCTTCACCCCCCAAAGAACTTTTCTGCATTTTAATTTGATTTAAACTAGGAAACTGACACATGCACAACAGAGAACTACTCCAGCTTCTGTCACCGAATTCCCTTTTTTTTTTAAGGACAACAGGGTTCTCTACAAATTCTGTGCTGCAGAAAGGGATGCAAAGGACACAGAAAAGAAATGACTGCTATCAGGTCTGTGAATGGGCAGGAGATGAGAAGAGACAGAACAAGAGCAGAAATTAAAAACACATGGTATTTTAAAGAAGCTTTAATCATCTTTGTGATTTTCAAGTTATTTATTCAGACATAATCAGCATTGTACTTCCTCTGCTGCTCCAGATTCCTTACAACTGTAATCAGATCAGCTACTTGAAAAGAAATTTCAAACTGCGGAGGTGGATCTAATTAACTTCACTGTCGTGTGATTATTTTAGTTTTCACAATACAGGAGTTTTTAAGCCCATCCTGTAATTAAGATTTACTCAGCAGTTTTCTCACAAATATCTGTTCCCATTCAGTTAAGTAATATGTTAGCATGTGTTGAAATATTTTTAAAATTATTTAACAAGTTCCCTGCTACTTCAGATATCTAGGACATGGAAAATACCTCAGATCTTTCTCAGTGCCATTATAATTACACCTTTCAATTTTTCACTAGAGATCTTGAGTTGAAGTGTGTTGGGAAGCATCCTCTACTCACTGGCAAAAATAGATAATTTATTGTGAATCCTTCTGAGTTAAAGGACTAACATTTCGATCACCACAAGTTTTGATGAGTGGCTAAGGTGATTTTAGGAACCCTTCGAATGTTCCTTTCTGATATGCTTTGGAGAATAACCAAAAAGCAATAGATGATAAAATATCAGGAACTTCACTACATCCACTCAGCTTAAATAAATTAACTTATATAAAAACCATTAAAACAGAAAACAATCACATGACATCAGTAGCTACCCTGAATGAAGGGGAAAGAGGTTGTTTAAAACTTGTAGAATGCTTTAATCTGCAGGAATAAAGTGCAAATCTGACTGGGGATTTCACTACAGAAGCCATTGATGTCACAAAGGCTCAAGACCAAAGTTCTCCCAAGTCACACAGGATCTGGTTTGCTTTGCCCTGTCTTCATCAGTGAAAAGAAATGAATAAATGAATTAATACATAGACTGCTTAATTCAGACAGATTTAAGAGAACCTTTTAGCCTCCTTCAGTGATCCAGATTGAGAAATTAAATGGGGGGAAACTAAAACTGAAGAAAATTGCACTTCTTACTCTTTCCAGAACAGCCAAACACACACAAACCAGCCTGGAGAGACAAAACTCTGCACTGCAAGCCTTCCCCCCTTCAGAGGGCAATAAAGTTGGCATTTCAGGAGACAGAATTCTTCAGCAGCAGCAGCATCAAGGAAAAGCATTCCTGTGTCTCCTTCTCACTATTGTTCCCACCAGGGCTTCCTGAGGAATTGCTCCCTGCACTGTGCCAGTACAACTGCTTGCACAGCTGGGTAGGGAGGAGCTGGGAGAGAACTTTACCAGCCCAACAAAAGGACTGTTGCTCTTTTAGGAATTTTGGAGAAGTCTCCCAGCCCACAGCTGCTCAAACACATTTTCCTGCTGAGCCTAAAGGTGAGTGAGCTCCACTGCAACCCAGGAGTGGGAATGGTTAGTGGCATGCAGGAGGAAATGGGCACATTTTTCCCTGGGACTGCTACCAAAGCTTTGGTCCCCTGAAACCACACCTGGAGATGCAGCTTCAGAGGCATCCAGGCTCCTCCAAAGGCTCAGCGCTGCTCAAGAAGAGGAACCTCGCCCTCCCCTTCCCCTCTACACCCCCTGCTCAACCCACACCTCACTCGAAGTTCTGTTCACTCACAGCAGCTTGCAGTAGATCCTCTGTGACCTAACAGAATTCACTAAATCTGCAGAGGAGTATTTGGAAAAATACATGCAAGAGTCTGAGCCAGGTCAGAGTGAGCCCATGGTCAGAAGCCAGCAGGAGCACAAGGGCTGGCAGAGGTCAGGGAAGGAAAACCCCATTTTAGCAGCAGTTTATTTTTACTTTAGCTCCCAGCAGCTCTGAAACAATAGGCAGACCAAACATTAAATTACTGATATCACTGACACTACAGATATAGTAACAAAATCTACTGTATGCAGTAAACTGATGAACATGATACCAAAACTTACATAATGCCATTTGCAACTGGTTTTATTTTAAAACACAGGAAATTCCATGTAATTTCCCTTATTGACATACTGATTAACTTGAATCAGTTCCTTCAAATTGAGTACCTAATAAATAATTCAATTTCTTTAAATTCTGCTTATCAACTGACATTTACTACTACTGAATTTCCAGTTACCGAACCCGACGAGGAGAAATTTGATCCAGTATGAGACTTCTTAGGCACAGCACACAAATCTGTCTCTTAAAATTTCTTTTATGCTTTTACTTTGGGGGAAAAAATAGGCCTAAATTTGTTATTATTTCCAAAAAAGTTACTTGAATTTTGTTTTCTATAGGTTAACTGAAAAAAAAGGAAATCAAGGGTATGTGATCATTTCTTATGTCATGTTCACTAGCACAAACACCTGAGAAAACTAACTTAATCTTTCCAAATGGCAGCTAGATTTCAAAAATTCTGCAAAGTCCAAACTGAAGTGGGGCAAACACGGGGGGGGGGGCTTTGCTCAAGAAAGGTGTTGAGAACAGAATTTTAAAGTTTTGTTGTAAAACTGCTGATTTTGTACCTCAAGGATTAGGATGTGAAATCTTCCTGGTGCTATTCCACCATCCCATTCCCTTTAGATGCTGCTGTTTTCCTCTAGAATTTTTCTTGTTGTTGCTGGTGTTTTGATAGTTTTGTGCATGGCCTTCCTTAATTCCATAAAGTTTAACAGCTCTCTCATGCTACAGATATCTCCAAACAATCTCATTTTCATGGCTTTGAACAGCTCAAAGACTGTGTTGCACTACTCTGAGCTGCTTCCAGATGACAAATGAAGTATGAAATTCTTATGAGACAGTAATTGAAAAAATTTGTTAAGCCTGATATTTAACACCTGTTCAGACTGACAAATGTCACCATACATCAGGTTTTTTACCCCAAAAGAAGCTAATGAGTCACAGAGTGACCCCCACTCAGACATACATGCCACTTGCACTTGGGATCTCCTCTGCAGCAGTGCCCCCATCCTGTTCCTCACGATGCACTGGTAGAAGCCAGCATCAGCCCTCTGCAGAGCTGGGATGATGTACCTGCAGGGCAAAAGGCACAATTAGAGAGCACTTCTTCCTGGTTTGCGCTTTGTCTTAAATGCTTATTGTATTTTTTCTTACAAACAGCATTCTTGTGTAAGCTCAGGTCTTTGGTTACAGTATTGTCTGTTACATACAGGTTTTTAAAAAGCAGCTGACACGAAATGCATAAAATACCTTTAAGTCTTCAGTTCTGCCTATGATAAATGCCAAGTATATAAAAAATACACATGAAAGACCGACTTAAATTTTTTCCCCTAGTTTTCTCTACATTCATTCATAAGGGAGAGCAGGTAATTAGTTCAGAGAAGCCACAAGAAGCTTAAGTGTAGGTATTAGGAAGACTTGCAAGAAGTGTCAAAGCTTTCCAATGAAAGCTCCACTGTGTGACCACTGAAACTCAGGAATCCTGGAAGTGCCACCTTGTGCTGTACTTTGTGTTTGCTCTGCCCTTCAAACACACACTCAGTCCACTAATCTCACCTTCCTCATTCAGCTACATCTGATTGCTCAACATGAAAATGAGCTGATAGGCACAGTTTTAATGGGAATAAAACACATGAATAATAGAGATAATCCTGCATTAAACAAACATTAATCACAAGTGCATATTCCCCCAGTCACCTTCAGGAGATATTATGGCAGGATTAATGAAAGTCTTTATGGAAGATAAGGAAAAGGAAAACTGCTGAATTTTAATCTTCTAAATTTAATTCCACTAAAAGAAAACATTTCTTCTTAGACTCAAATATATTGAACACACCCACAAGCTTAATGCCTCAACAGGATCAGGGAGCGTAAAACAAAAGAGGCAGAAGATTCTGGTGTCACCACAAAACACGCCGCAGCAATTGGGTTACACCAACAAACACAGGGGACACACCACAGCCCAAGAGCATGGGCAAGCTTTAGACATCCCTGGGGTTTCCAGGAGCCCCTGGCTGCCCTTGGATTTGTGCTGTGACTCCTGTGACCTCCTCAGGCCACTGCTGTGACCTGCCCAGGAGCCACCAGCACATTCCCTCCCGTGGCTGTGGCAGGAGGAAAAGGAAGAGTCCAACCTGTGCTCTGTATGGGAGCCACAGCAGCCCCAGCACACAGAGAGTGACTCTGAAGCAGGAATGTTGTTTCCTCTTGCCTGATGAGCCTCACCATGGGGAACAGAGTGAGAGAGCAGGTGAAAATACAAAGGGAGAAATCAACAGGACAGGAGGCTTCTCTAGATCCTTACAAAATCATTTCCTTCTTTGTCAAGAAGATTGTTGGAAAACATCATTATTAAAAAAAAAAAAAAAGAACTGAAGATTGTGACAAATACTGAAAATGAATTTTATAGTTCTTTTTACCCAACAGTTATACAACAACAATCTTCCTTTCTCCCATGAAGATTTAGTGTCCTAGTTGGCTAATACCTTGTCTATTAAATAAAGCCAAAATTAAAGGCTTCTTTCCTGAGTATTCATCTGCACCAGGACAGTAATGCAGATTTAGTTTTGCTGCCACCAGGACAAAACAAATCAATTAGATCAGAAGTGTCCTACTTTGGTTTTCTTTTCTGACTTATTAAAGTTTCAGCAGGAAACATTCTTAACATGTTGCCTGAAGAAATGAAAATCTTTTAAAAATTTACAGTGAAAATCCCATCTACTTTGGAAATTCCAAGGCAGCCAAAACCTAGAGCAGCTGGATTCTCAGTGGACCAACTGGGTATAATGTGCAGGTACAGCAAGCAAAATTAGAAGAATTAAATAACAACTGTGGAAAAAAGAGATAGGACATGTGTTAATACTGTTTGAGACTAACTTGAAAATTGCAAACCTGGACAAGGGATAAATATTAATGGAATTTCTGATTCTGTGTTTACAATTTTAAACAATGTTTATGCACCTCATATGTCTTATTATTGTTTTAAAACCTACTTTTCTATTGACCTAAGAGCCTTGATACTGCTTTTTGTGCTGTGCTTTTCCCATTCCACTTGATTTCTGACTGGCACGAAGAGATATAAATAGCCTAAGTTCTAAATAAGACTTTTTTTCCCTGAATGAACTGAAATCAAAGGTTAATGCAATTCCTTTCAGTGACAAGACAGAATTTTGCTTTATTTTTGTCTATGCTCAAACTTTGAAGACACATCTTCCCATTGTAGAGATATGTCATGGTTTTGTATGGAGGCTCCTTGATGTTCCTGGGGATGTCTGCAAGGACTTTGGAAAGTCAGCCCTGACTTTTCCCTCATTTTAAATGGCACAGCCAAGCAGAACCTGGAGTTTGGGAAGGTTCTGCAGAGAGATGGGAAGTGACAAGCGGAAAAGAGAAGCTTCATGGGGAGTCTCCCTGAGCCTGATGTGCTCCATCACCCCTTTCCAAAGAGATCCAGGAGGGAGTGGCATCAGCCACTTAAGGAGAAATCCCAGCCAACACTTACAGTTCACTCCTAATCTAAAATTTAAACCCTCATTTTAATTTTAAATGCCCTAAGAGTTGAAAGTGAAGCTATAGGCTATGGGATTTAATAGTCATAATTATGGATACAGAATTAAAGTTAAGTGTGTTTTATTAGATATTCATGTTACTTTTTATCTACTCAAGCTTTCTAACAAAAGATTTATGGATCAACTGATGTAACTTTTAAAATACAGAAGAAAACTGAAATGTGTCTATTGTTAAAACATAATAATCAGATATTTTTAAGTAATTTGGTTGAGAATGTATGGCTGCTTAGACATGACCTTAGTTTCCTAAATTCCAATAAATCAATATCTTCAGGCCACAAAAGCAAATATGACAGACACACCTGGCCCAGAACTTAATTCAAAAGAAAACAAAGGGGGGAAAAAAAGAAAACAGAAAAAAGACACTGCCTGAACATTAAAGTCTCTTAACCTATAGACACGACCAAAATTGCTCCTGCAGTCAGCAGCATCGATTTGTTACCATAAGGTGGATCTCAGATCACAAAGAATTTCTAAGGTTGTTTTATAAATACTTAACACAAAGTGGTGCATGCACAGTCACTGTAAACGCTGGGCTGTGCACACAACCAGCCTCGTTAGACAAAGAGGAGCTGCTCACTCAGGGTCACCAATGTCACAATGCAAAGGCTCCAATTAGTTCTTTACTCACTTGGGCTGTTATAATAATATATTTCAGCCTGTTACAATATAGACATTACTTTAACTGAGACACACTAAGTAATATCAATTACCAAAAAATCTTTGATTGATGATTCAAATTGCAGCAGAAGTCACTTACTCAGGAAGATTCGTGCATTTAAACAGGCTATTTACCCAAGAGAACTGCACAGCAAACTGTTATGGGGTCAAAGGTTAAATTTTGCAACTGCAATTTTTATGTCTGAGCATATCTTTTCCTTGCTTTCATTCATCCTAATGCACCTATGTCATTTTTTGGAAGCTTAAAGCTTTGCATTTCTACAGAATCAAAATCCTGTTTAGCTGATCTCTGGCTGTGGTGTAGCAGTAGGGATGCAATTTCTAAATTAATATTTTCTATCAATATTATTATCATAAACCGGCAGCTTCCTCTGCGCCAGATCTTTTAATGAGAAATAGAAATAACAATATAAAAAATGCAATATTAATAAATATGGTTGGAATCATGACCTGACATTCACAAGAACAAATTAAATGCAATATAAGAAACAAGGGACTGACTGCAGGTATGTGCACACACAGCTTGGGAAAGGTGTTCTAATAACTGACTCACACTGCCATGCACAGTAAAATTCCAATTTTGTATTGGGATGTCCACTTGTTTAAGAAATACCACAGCACTCAGGTCTTATTTCAAAATGTCACACATTCTTACCCAGGTTTCTCCTAATACCATGAAATGTCATCTCCCAGTGCCTAGCACACCTACAGGGCTGGAGTTCTAACCTTTGCCTGCTGCTCATTCCATGTTCATGTGTTTGTCCCCCCACACCATTTTTCCTCCCTCTCTCTCAGCATCTCACATGGTCAAGGGCTGCTTCCAGCTCCTTCTGCCCAGCCACTACAACTGACTCTGCTGTCATTGATCAAAACAAGTGGCATTTTCACAAAGCCATGCTCAAACATTCTGTGATTTGTTGTGCTATTAGAGATCTTTTCATTTTCTAGAAAGTATTCACAAATCTCCTCTTTATGTGTGTGTGGCTCATAATCCACATCCCAAAGGCTTGAAAGCAGCAACCATGAATAGATGCAGGGACTCAGGACTAAGGGGGCTCCTCCAAATCAAATCTTGCATTTTTAGGTAACTTCATATAGAACTAAATGCTTGGGTTTAAACAGTTGCTAAATACTTGAAATGCTAAATGACTCCCACAAGTTTTAAAAAGTTTTTTAAGGGAATTTTTCCCCTACTATTCTGTAAATGTAAATAACATCAAAAACAGAACTAGTGCTGGGTTAAAATTTTGAAAATCTTTGAGAAAAGTAATTATGTATTACTTTGTGTAACAATATAGAACTTTATCTCATTATCTGCATACCAACTCATACTGTAATTTCTATCTATAGTGATGGAGCATAACTTTTCCCTACTTTAAGCCTTGTGTCACAAAAATGCAGTGTTTAGCTTGCTTTGCAAAAGGTACAGGTGTTGTACCAGGGCTCTCTCTGTCACACACCACTCCTCACAATGTCTGAACTCACCTGGCAAATTCTACACAATTAGAAAGCACCAAATAAGTCGCATAAAAATTAAATTTCCGTAAGGATACAGAAATTTCTGTTTGCACAGAGAAAATCCAGTCAATCCTCCCACGTGAGAGAAAAGCAGACAAAACTTGGCTGTCTGGCACATTGGTACTTGGCCAGCCATGAGCTGCCTATCAGCAGGAATGAGCTCTGATAAGCCACGCTGTGGTTTAGCTCCTGTTTGATGGAATGTCTGTGGGATGGGGAGGGAGGTCCTGGGGGCAAACTGCACAATCATTAAAGAGCAGTTTGTTAAAACATCAGCTCCCTTTTGGAATTGCTAGAATTGAAACAGAAAGTTTTGTGTGGAATTTAAGACAGACCACATTCTTCTAGATCTGATGGAGACGGACAGTCCCAGTGAGCTTGGCTCTGTTCAAGGATGAGTTCACACATCATATGGAACATTTAGCTAAGGAATGTGTCTCCTATTTATCACAAACACAGGTAGAAGTTACATCTCCAGCAAAAGGCACCTCTGGTACTTAAAAATTCCATGTTAGGACCATGTTTTGAAGCATTAAATCTCATTTTTAGCAAAGAAATCTCATCTGTTTACAAAACCTACTCTTCTTTCATAATAAACCCCCAAGTCCCTGTGTCTCTATCTACAAAGCTCTTTGAGGCATTGGGAAACTGAGGGGGTGGGGTTTCGTTTGGGGTTGTTTTTTTGCAATTCCACTTGCAGAGGTGACTATATGGATGTTATTTACTTGTATTCACTGGAGTAGGAGGTGATTTCACTGTTGTTGTGCAACCACTTGAATTCCAAGGGCCAGCTGCCTTCGGCAAGGCACGTAAGGACCAGTCTGTTTCCTTCCAGGTGGATCTGGGGCAAGCCTGGTTCTGTCTTGAAGAATGGTGCAACATCCCCTGAAATACAAAGGAAAAAAAATGGGTTTGGAGGCTATTTAGGAAAATATAGGAGAAACTACTGATATTTAGCTAATTTCTCCTCAACACATTCATGGTAAAACAAGAAACAACATGATTCAGTTAAGGCTTGCACTGGTGCATTCATAACTAAGCTTTATCTTTAGGGGCAGAATTACCAAGATCTTGATAAACTTTGTCCTTGCCCACTCAGACAAGCTTTTGTCCATGTTTACTCTTTCCCCAGATGAGAATTGCAACATTGTCTGCTGTGGCAGGAAGTGAACAACCCTACTGGCTTTTTTCCCCCCTTCTCCTTTCTGGAGATTAAATCCACTCAAAGCTTTTTTTTTTATCCTTTTTTTTTAAAGTTTCTTGAATAGAAACCAGAAGTGTAATCTTGGATAGAAATTATTATCACAGCAGGAGAAGTCTCAGGGTAAATGAAGATTCCTGATAGGGAAAAGAATTCAGAAAAAAACACCTCACAAGTATTTTTCGATGTTCTTGCAAACCAAAATGTGTTAAATTATATTACCTGAAGCCACTAACAGATTTTTGAATTAGGTTACTTCAGTAATATGCAAGGGTCACTTCTAATCTCAAACTCTTAAGTATCACAAATAAAACACTCCAAGCAGTAAAATTCTTGATGGGTAAATTGCCAAAGCTCTGCTCAAATACAGATTGATTCTGAGTCCACACCTGCTGGAGATCTACCTCCATCACCTCTGGAAGACGAAGACTTTTTACATTTTATGTGTCAAATGTCTACTTGAAACTGTAAAGGAACTACAGACTTAATTTTAGAAGTATACAAATACCTTCTGTAACCAAAATTAGCACAGAATGGCCTGGGCTGGAAGGGATGCTACAACTCATCCAGTTCCAACCTTTCCCATGGGCAGGGACACCTTCACTAGACCAAGTTGCTCCATCCAACCTGGCCTGGAATGCTTTCAGGATTTAATGATTACACATAAAACACAGGAGTTATATTCAAAGTCAAACATTTTCTATAAAATATTAATAATACTGAATAAGTAGACAATACTGAGCTCTTCTCTAAAGTGTGCAGGGTGTGTGTGTGCTTTATATATAAAATACAGAAAAAATTCCAAGATACACAAATGTTGTCCCAGTGCAAGTAATGGCTCAGTTAAACTGCAAACCGTCCGTCCTTTAAACATTTATTTTACACAAAAATCTCCGGAATTTTTAGGCTTGGAATTCTATATTTAAATAACTGTATTTCATTTTTATACTTGGCATTTTATATATACTCAGGCATTTTATATTTAAAGAGTTTAATCTAATTTTACAGTTTGGAGTGCCCCCATGTGCTGTTCAAGGCTGGAATTTTTGAGCCCAGAATCATTGACAGCCCCAGGAGTTTGGGCCAAGGGGTGCTGGTGGTGGTTCCCCAGTGACCCTGGTGTTCCCTGGGGTTCACAGCCCAGCCTGGGGATTGTCAAAGTCTCCAAGCCTTTATCTTTCCCTTTGCTCAGGGGATGTTTCTGCGTGCAGAGCACGTGGCAGCACAGGCTTGTTATCACTGAAGGGTCAGAGCTGGGCTCCAGCTGAGCGTGGCCAGGCAGCCCCAGGCCCACTGGTGCCAAATATCTCCTGCAATGGGCCATAAATCAACCTCAGCTCCCCACTCATCTGGTGATTTGGATTGACACATTCTCTCCTGAGTTTTTAGAATTTAACTTCAGGAACACAGTCATTTATGGAGAAAGAAAAACCACATAATCTTAAAGCAATTCTTATAAACAAACCACAAAATCCAATCTAACAAACTGAAATAAAAACCGTGTTTGGGGTAGGGCCCTTTTCTGATTTGTAGCATTTTAAATAACCTGTCTTGCAAAGAAACTGATTTGTGATGAGTGCAGATCAGCAGTATCTTCTCTAAATTGGCTGTATAGGAAGCTACAACAATACAACATATGAGAAAACTGGAACACCTCCAAACTAGCAGATATTCCCAGACAAGCCAAGGAGAGTTTTTACACTTCTCCACACTACTACATGACTGAAAATATATTCTGCATAGCTTCTCTTCAGTTGCTGTTTTAATGACTGCAATTATTGTGAAATCATCTTATCCCAATTCTCCTTGTTTCCTAGCTAGTAAAACCAGCCAGTATTTTAAATGTTATAAAGAAAAATTTAGCTTGGAGTTAGAGGATGTTCCTGCGAAATACAGTTATTTCACCCAGAGAGAAAAGAAAATTTTTACAAAGATATTTCTAAACAAGAGAGAAAATGTTAAATCCTGTCAAAGGTATTTTGGGGAGTCTCCCAAGGGAGCTGCAGACATTCTACCCTGGCAAGATTAAAGGTGTCAGGCTTCCTCTGGAGATGGAAAAGCAGCAGCTGGGAGCAGTGCTGGTGCTCAGGGGAAGATAACAGAGCCCAGCTGGTAAAGTGAAATGATTCGTGCTGAGTCCCCTGAAAACAACACTTACCTGCTCATGTACAGAGGCTCCTGGAATGAGTTCCCTAAACTGTTCCTCCCAAAGAAAGTGCTGACACTGAGGGAGAGCTCAGTGGAAGTGGTGTCTGCACCAAACTGAGTCATTTGTTGATCCTTGTTTTCAGTGATTTACAGACTCAGCAGCACAACCTCCTTCATTACTTACTCTGAATTATCCACTTACTCCTAACTTATGTCTTTCCAAGAAAAAAATGATGCATTTGGAAGACAAAGTGCTGCCCACAAGTCTTCATCCAGCCCTATATTTCCTACTCAAATATTCCAAACCCAGTGATGCTGCAGCCCACTCAGAGCTATCTCCCATTTAAAGCATCACAATCAAGCTGTTATTACATGAAAATTATTCTCAAAACTCAATCCAGTTCTGTTAGAAGCTAAAATTTAATAGACCTAAGGGAATATTTTTATAAAGAGTATAGCATGCTTTATAAATTACCCTGGCTCTCTGGAAGATTTACTTAAACCCTTGAAGTAATTTTATCTTCTAATCCTTTATTCCTGACTTTCTCATCAATCACATACCATCAGTTTATCAAATTCAATTATGCAATCAGAGCTCACTAAATATTCACTGAAAGCAGAAATGAAAATAAAATACAGAGCAAAAATTCCTTGCAGAGAGGCAGCTTTGATGACGTTGGCATTTCTGCAGCACAGGGCTGCTCACACCTCAGGCTCAGGAACCAAGGGCTGCACCCTGGGCTTTATTTACAGCTTTAAACTGTAATGGAAAACAGAATTTAAACCTGGACCTGCAAGGAAAAGTTTGGTTGTTATAGAGAATCCAGGGAAACAGGAAAATTGGCAGGGAAAAAATCAAAGCTGTCTCAGAAGGGTTGTGAGAAAGAACTAACTGGCTGAGGGATGGAAAACACAAGGGGGCAGTTAATAGGTAAGAGATCCTTGCACTCAGTAATTAACTACAGAAAGGGCTCGCCAGGAGGGTAACCTTGGCTAACCAAGGGTTTAGAAGCCAGGAAGGCATTTTTTGTTTTATATTCTCCAAGAATAGAGTAAAATACTAATGAAAATACTATCTGAGTCCTAAAACCAAAAATAATAAAATACTGCAATTATTATTCTTGGCTAGAATATTTTTCTGCCTACCAAAAAAAAAATAAAATTAAGTAAGCATTCATGCTATACACTGTTGCTTTTTCTAAATGTGTTGATACTTCCAGCCTCTCTGGCTCTTCAGCAATGCTGATTTAAAAATAAAAGTAATAGAAGTAACAGTAATTAAAGAACTTTTTGAGTTGCAAAAAGGAGCAAAGGGATAAGGTGCCAATCTGTTGGCACATGTATATTTACAGCTTCAGTAAATTTTCATTAAGTCTGCTTACCAAACTCGCCAACATCCTGACTTGTGTCCTTAAAAGGATGCTGCAGATTTATTTTTATGTAAATCTCAAGAAGAAGTAGGATTGAATATGCCAAAATTATCTGGAAATTTGCTCCACAGCATTTCTGCCTTGCTTTTCTGCACCTCCAAACTGCTTGAGTTTCATTACATTGGGTTGGCCCATCTAGTCTCTTTCTTTGGTACATGCAAAGCTTAGATGGGTTTTACCTCAAAATAAAGATTCAGGACTAAATTCAACAAAACCATACAGTTTTTCTTGGACTAATGCTGACATTTAAGAGCAAAATGGTGCTGGGTGCTGGGTCCTCTACCCTGGGCTTGTCCCCAGCTCTGGCAGATGAGATGCACAGCAGGAGACTGAAAGCTCCCTCATGCTTCATTCTCCCTGAAAATCACCTTGGGGCACAAATTTACGACCAGGATCTGCAAAAGGAAAAGGCAGCCTGGGTGGACAGCTTCGCAATGGCAACAAAAAAGGAGTAAATACTCATTAAACAGCCAAGGAACCCAAATCTCATAGGAATTGCATGAGTGAATGTGACTCCAGAAACAGGAGAGCATCATTTCAAGGACCTCAAACATTTCTTCTAACAAACAAATTAACAAGGCTCAGCTAATGATTCTGAGCCCTTGAAGAGCTCACATTTGTAAAACACATAAAGCAAAGTCAGATTAAATAGATCTTTCAGTTACTACAAGGTCTTACAAGATCTTGAAAGCAGGTTGCATAGTCCTGTCCCTGAGGAATTAATAAATTTTAATTAAAGACAGAATTTGATCTTGAGAACCTCTACCCTGCAGAGAAAAGGAAAGTTACAGTATTCCAGAGAAGTACCATAACACCCTCATCAGTAAAACCCACTGCAACTATCCTCTTCAAATCTCAGCTTTTTTCCTCCAGAAAAGTTGGATGCCAACAGTTACAGGCAAAATCAGGTGCCCACTTCCTGAAAAAAAGATTCTGTGGTCTGAACACTCAGGGGAAGGAAAAGGGGAAAAGGCAGGGAGTGCTGAGAGCAGGTTGAAAGATCCCCAGTGCCACTGCTATTTGTCTTTGTTATGCATCTCTACTTTTAAGTCACTTTCAGGTGAGCTAATATTGAATATTGAAAGTAGATCAACCTGCACATAAATCAGCAATTCAGAGCAAATACAGCTCAATCACTTAACAAATACCAGGTGAGGAGCTGCCTTTGCATTGCTCCATTGGCCCTACAGGTTCAATATTGAAAAGAGAGTTTTGACTGAGATACATTTTTCAAACTCAAAAGAAAAACACAATGGGTTTATTAAGTAGCACATGTCTATTGATTTTAGCTTATTAATCTCCAGTCAAAACATGATGCACATTACTGTTTCTTCATATGCTTCTAAAGGTATGGTCAGCTGACACAGGAAAATAAGAAACAGAATTATTGCTGAGGAATTCTCTGAGGAAAATGAGGTAGAGACTGAATGATCAGCCCAGGAGATCAGCAATACAGAAATGTTTTTGCTCTCAGTGTCTGCTAGGAAAGGAGAGTTGAGCCACCTCCAGGTGGGTAAACAATGACTGCCGTGGGAAGAGTATCCCAGAAAGTCTGTCTGGAGCATTGAATGTGTAATACAAAAATAAAGGCAAAATGGCAGCTGGAGTCAGGAAACCCAAACTAGAGACAGGAAGAATCTTCTCAGTAATCCACAGAAATTTTTACAACTATGGACAGCAAAATCCATTCCAGACCAGACTGAAGTTCAGCTCTGAGCACAAACAGTTGAGCACGAGCTGCTCTGCTCTGACAGCAAATAACTGCAACCTCCTGGGAAAATGGCTTTTCTTCTTATTCCCAAGTTGGATATAGAAAAGGTTTTTCTCTATTTCCTTTTCAAAAGGATCTTTTAGTCTTGCTATCTCAGTTTTCTAATCTTAGAGTTTCTGATATACATGCATACATGGGCTAGCTCTGGATGCAAGTTGTATTCTCTTGTGGAAATGAACTTCAATAGATTATATGGCATATGAATTTGGAATTATAACACAGTAAATCCTGGGAAATGTACCAGAAAGTCAGATTGAACTCAGATATATTTGAATCAATCTTCTTTTGAATTCAAATATTCTAAAATGCATTGGTGAGATGCTGGTGAAGTTAGTATATGATCTATTCATAAACTGTCAACAATGTCAAACATACATTAGAGCATTCACTCACTTTAACTGTATTGATTTGCAGGAAGTCTATTTTACCCAAAATATTGGATCTTTGAGATTCAAATTTTTGTGGTTGAAAGTGTGACATAAATCACCAAGTCCAACAATTAAATTTAAATTGCATTTTACTACCTCATTCTAAACCTCAATTGCAAAGGACTGATGCATCATAGTGAATATTTCATTAAAATATCAGGTTATTTTTCAAATATACTGCAGCAGCTAAGAATTTTCACACAATGGTATAAAGCATTCTCTCAAAATGGATTTCCTGAACTTTCATCAAAGATGATATCTGATTTTATATTGGAAGAGTACTGAAGCAACTGTATTTAAATCAGTCTTTCTTCCCCAATTTCACACATCAGGTAAATGAGCCCAAGCTGCCCATTTTTGTCGTCCTAGAGATTAAAAAGATAACCTTCTTTTTGGGTACCTCTATTATAATCCCTGAATGCAAATACAGATATCAGCTAAGGTTGATGGATGGTGCTTTTAGAGGTTTAATTGGGGATGGAATTAAATTGTTTTAGGACTCAGCACATTCTGTGAGGAAGCCCACATATTTTTAGAATAAGTGACATTTATTTCTTTTAAATGCACACTCACAGGGAGACAAGATTTCAATGGATAACTTCTTTTTTTGCCTTGAACAGCTCACATAACTAATTGGCAAGTTAGCTATTGGGTAATTGCCAATCATATATTTGATTTGGATGGAGGAAATATTGAACTAAAGATTGCAAACCTGTTGCAGCCCATCCCAAGAGGAAAACTAAACATTCTGTAATGTATAGTTATGATTAGCTTTCAACAATTCAATAGAATAGGAGTCCCAAGCGGCAAGAATGAGTGTTTCACACTGATAGTTAAGTAGATTTAATTAAAAATTCTTTTTTTTTTTTTAAATTGAAGCATCACTTCTCTATTTCTGAATTACCTAAATGGCACTGCAGATTCCAGTTGGCTTCTCTGCTCCTCATTTCTTGATGCAAACAGACCAAATGTTTTTTCCCAAATCTTGGCTAACACATAGTATTGCTTAAAAGAACAAACATCCTAATGCACTCCCTAGAAAATTCTATAATTCTAAGATAAACACCATGAAGTGACTAGCTACAGTAAAATCTGTTTTGATATTTCCAATCTCTCTTCCCTGTTTTAAGGCACAAACATTTCCTGTTATCTCTCTCAGCCTTCTTCCATTTTTCTCTATGAACAGCTTTAGATGAACTACAAAAATCCATTTGCATCCTGAGACAACAGAAAAAAGCCAGAGCAGGATTTTTATGATAAAAAAAGAAAATCTTACTATCACAGATGCTTAAAACTCCTTAAACATAACCTGTTCTTTGTATTCATAAAATCTACTCCCTAACAGTCTGCTATCTATTTAAAGACCATCTTTTCATTCACGGCACAATCACTTCTTGAAGAATTCCCTTTTGAGAAAAGATTTCTCAAGTTTTATTAGAAACACTCAAAACAGAACTACAGCAGACTTTTTATAGGGCCTGGATTTTAATAGAAAAAAAAAAAAAGAAAAAAAGACAGTGGTTGGTAGCATACCTCCATTAAAATTCAACATAAACCTCTCTCAGTTATCCCCAAATACACCAAGAAAGACTTTCCCACATGCAATTGTATTATTCTTTTCTTAAAATTGATTTCTTTAGCAGACCAGCCAAGGAGAAAAAAAAATAATGAGCTGATATCGTTTTAACTGAGCCTCAAGCAGCTCCTGATGTATTAACCTAAAATCCCACTAAGGCTTCCTTTTCCCATTTAATTTCTACACCTCATGTTTTAGTCTCACTTTCTGATCACCTGTAATAATTCAGTTCAGTCGGGGCAAAAAAAATTATATTGGCTTATTGTTTATCAGAAGGCAGCGAGTATTCACAGCTCTCTGAATTCATGGAACAACACAGAATCCCAGGATGGCTTGGGTTGGAAAGGACCTTAAAGCCCATTCAGTGCCACCCCCTGCAATGGCAGGGACACCTTCCACTATCCCAGGTTGCTCCAAGCCTCATCTAACCTGACCTTGGACACTTCCAGAGATGGGGCAGCCACAGCTGCTCTGGGCACCCTGTGCCAGGGCATCCCCACCCTCACAGGGAAGGATTTCTTCTCAATCCCATCTCAAGCCACCCTCTTTCAGTTTAAAGCCATTACCTGCTGCAAGATTAGAAATCAAAAAGCTACATGTGATGTTCTAAAATTATGTTTACTGTAGTTCATCCACAAAAAAGGCTCAAGAATTATTTTTTTAAAAAATATTCATGAGGATGTTTTTAGAAAAGTTGCAAATGCATGGAAAGAAAAAGGCACGTTCGTACAAAGCGGGCAAATGAAAGAGAACCCATTAACTATGAAAACCAAAACAAAATCTCCAAAGAAACCTCCAGCCTCTGAATTTGGTATCAAAGCACAACCTCTGTGCTTTTCGTATTCTCTTCATACAGTGATGTTTACAGAGCCTCACTCAGAGACTCGAGGAAATAAATTGTTAGTGTTTAAACCTTGGCCACAGCAGGTGGAAGGCAGAGCTGCCTCGCTGAAAGGGAATCCAAATATAGCAGGATTTCCTTCATTATTTTAACCACAAAAGAAGCTATTGTTGCTGCTACATAATCTACAATCTCCAACTACTGTAGGGCAGCCTGATCACACTGATATCTAACCAGCAATTTATAAATATATCCTCTAAATATTCCAATTGACACTGGCACGAAGGAGAGATGAAACCCTACAGAACACGTTACAGGATAGAAAAGATGAAAACATGAATGTGCTTTCCTCAAGTTCATGCCTGCTATAAGAGGCGTTCTCAGTGTGCAGACAATAAATAAAATCAAAAAGATAAACAGCTGAGGAGTGTCTGGAAGTACCAGAACAGAAACACAAGAGCAGCAGGAGGAAACAAAGGAAGAGCAAAGGCACTGCCAGACCTGAAAGCCATGTCAGGCACTTATTTATGTTCTCAAGGAGAATTTATTTCTAAATAGCAAAGCAGCTATGAATATCCAGAGAAGATATAAACACATCTCTTTTGATAAAGGGGGCTGGAGGGGAAATGATTCATGCTCAAGCCTTTGTTAAAATCAATGCCTACTGCTCACTGCTATTGTTATTTTGTTTAAATGTGACTTGTAGTTTTCTTTTTTTTTTTTCCTTAAACTTGAAAAATGCAAATAGGTTTAGAAACTGGGTAATGCCTGCCTCAAAAAAACTCAATGGATCTGAGTGGTATCACTGAATTGGAGGGTGGTGAGCACAGGAGCCCACATTATGCTGAGCAGAGACAGGACTGTTCTGGATGCTGGATTAGGACAGAAATGCCAACAAAGCACAGCTCAAAGTTCAGGACTCAACTGAAATCTTAAGAAAACTCTGGGACAGGCACCTGGTGAGAGACAGAAGCACAGAATGACCATTGCAGAGCTCTCAGGGTATTTGTGCAGGCACTCCCAACAGGATGGATCAAAGGCTCTTTGGAAGGCTCACACAAACTGGGCACCTTCATTTTCCCAAATATCACCACTTATTTCCGTGGTGATACACCAAATCCTTTCAGAACTACCCAAGTGGAATTCTTTCACCACTTCAAGGAAAATACACAGATCTAGAGACTATAGAATTATTTTGGCGATGCCGACGAAACGTAATTTCTTCTTGTCAAAATGGGAAGAAACATATCACTGTTCTAGCAAACATAACTGAGCTTGACATATCTGAAGGCAAAGAAAAGAAGTTAGTTGATTAATCTGGATATTTTATTTAATTTTCTTTAGGTTATAAATTAGCAGCAAGTTAATACTGTTTTCAACTTTTGACAGTTCTAATGTTAATTACATGTACTGGATTTTATAAATCAATACTTCTTACATAAAGTGTTATTTAACTTGTCAAGTGCAGCAATAGATCAATGCATTTACTGTTCTTGCTAACATTGATGGATGACATACATCAAAAGCATATGTAAAGGAAAAATAAAAGACTTATTTGTAAGCCAGACAGGGTTAAGCCCCAGTTAGGCAGATGGGGAATTTAAACAGTGTTTTGAAAATAACATCTTAACTTCATTAAGATGTAAAAAGTTTTCTTCTTTTTTGGGTTTTTGGAAGTTTGGGGTTTTTGGAGTTTGGGGTTTGATTTGGGCTGATTTGTGGGGTTCTTTTTCTTTTGATGCTAAGACCTGCAGCTATCAGCAGCAGACTGCTCTGTGTACAGAACTGTTATATTAAATCTGGGTATCCTGTTGGATATAGGAACAATGAATTGTACCTCCCAAACTTCAATTGTATTTTACTAAAGAACCACATCCCCATGTTCAGCACATAACACTTCCATCTAAACATACAAATAAGGTGATAAAAAACCCTCAACAGTCATTGATAACTACTTCACTATTTGCAAACATGCTACAGTTAAAGTCTTTAAAATTTTAAAGGATGTACATGAAAAATTTTGATCATAAATCCATTTTAAAGACTGCATTCACTGCATTATGAGCTGTAATAAAAGAAAAACTCAATCAAAAATCATCCTAGGAGCCAGTACTACTGCACCTGTACATCTTGAAGAGAGATACAGATCACAAGGTAACTAATTCTCATTATTCATTTGTCCCATTTGTAAAGAAGACATAAAGTATAATAAAACTATGAAATCCCAAAGAACTGAAAGCTATTTATTACTCTGTATGTAACTACAGTAAAGCAATAAAATATTGGTTAAAACCCATTATCAGAATTGTGTATATCTACAGAATGTATAATCATGTACTGAAATAGAAGGGGAAATTGTTTTCTTTCTATTATAGATAGATTTCTCAGAACACAGGTAGTAATTGTACAATATGTTATTTCCAGTGCACAGAATGACAAAAAAGTCCTTTTGCATTAAAAATTGTCATGAGGATGGGCTTTTCCCAGTTGTAAAAGGTAATGAATGTAAACTTGATGTGTTATCCTTTGGTAGTAATTCATGTAATCATTATATTTTGGAGTAATTTATCTGAATAGAAAATAAAAAGAGACCTCTGTTGTATCACATCAAGATTCAGTGAAGTACAAAGAGGCTCTACTCCATCAGCTCTGCAATTTTGGATATTATTTATGAGAAGTAACAAGCAATGACTACAATCTGTGAGTTGTCTTAGCATGTTTGAGAAATAATTAACAAAAAGGGAAAACTGAAAAAACAATGGTGAGTCTAAGTCAGAGAGAAGCTTGTAAAGTTGCATTCAAGCCTTGGAAAAAGATGAAATTCTATTTAACAAAAAATTTTAAAGCAAAAAAACTATAAAAGAAACCACTACAGGCTAACATATGTCCTGCAGAACCTTGCTAGACCCTTCAATGAGGCTGAGAGTTAATGCACAAAAAGTCATGAGGTTGTCTTCAGAGATGGAATATTTTGTTTAAAATAATCCAACAAAAGACTCCTCCTCACAAAAACTCTTCTGAACTGTTAAAGGAGATTGGGTATGAAAGAGAGAGGGGATCAGCTGCCTCATACCCAGCCTGGGGTTGTACATCTGCAGGAGTTCCTGAGAGCTGTCAGACACCTGAGTCTTGAGAAAAGATCATCCAAGTGAGAAGTGGGAATTGTGCAGGGGTAACCTTTGTGTCCCACAGGGAGCTGTGAGTGAGGAGAAGGCACAGCCTGAGGGAGACTGGCCAGGAGATCTAACCCAGAGCACTCGGTGCTCACCCAGAAATCCAACACCAGCCTTTGTCCCACCCCACTGGCCCACAGCCTGGCAGGGAGGAAACTACCAAACCCTACAGCACTGACCATGCTGGATCCCAATCCTGCTCTCACACCCAGGCAGCAGCACCTGCTGGAGACCAATTCAACAAATACAGAGAGTCTGGCCAAAGGCTGCTTAGAGAACTGAACAAATGGAGAGCAAAGCTCTGCTCCTCGCTCTGAGCCCGGCCAAGCTGGCAATAATGAGGATGTGTATGCACACAGAGTGTGGAATCAGCCAGAACCTCCACTCAGGAGCACTCCTGTATCCTCTAAGAGGTGAGCCCTGGGCAGGTTTAAGTTACATTACAAGTTCCATAAAATTGCTCACTGGGGGAAACAATCTGCTGGCTCAGTTCTCTGCAGGATTCCCCCAGTCCCTCCAGTCAGCTCTTCCTGCTCTGTACATCCACATACATCATCAAGCTGACAATTCAGAACTGGATGTATAACCCCAAACAGTGCTGTTTGTTACATCTAAAAACTATTAATCAGAGTAATTTCCTTTCTTAAACTCTGTGGGAGAAAAGGATAAATATAGATGAAGTATTATTACCTGAGTTTACTGGGAGTGCATCACAGGATGACACACACTGAGCTTATTTTCACCCAGCAACACCAGAGAGAAATAGTGACAGCAGAAATGCTCCTCCTAGAAACAGTAGATTATTGCAGGACAAAGAAAGCAAGAAAGGGCATCCTAAATGCTTTCTTTGAGTAGCTGAGGCATGTCATTTTCCCCAGAGGAAATAATTACATTCTCTGAAAGGACTGGCAACTTCAAGTTATTTTGAAACAAAGAGCAGTTCTTTGTGTAACGGGAGCACTGAGTTGTTTCAGAGAAGCAATAGGTGAGACTGGATCAACAAAGTTACCTTCACCTTCCACCAGGCACTTAATGCCAGCCCAGTGGGAAAACAGCTGGGCTGTTTGAGGTTTCAGCCTCCCAAATAACACTTATTCTCCCTTTTCTAACTCTGCAATTCCTCACATTTTTAGCCACAGGTCCAAAAATTATCAAGGTATATTTCCTGTCCTTCCAAACTAAAGCTTTACAAGAAAACTGTAATTCTGCACCACATGAAAAACATTCAAATTTTAACAGCCAAGAAAACTTCTACAAACAAATGACAGAAAAAGTCCTCTAGAAACACCTAGAAATGGTTTCTTAACTTTTAAAATGTTTACAAAAGGAAGAAAAGCTTAACAGACAAAAGGAAACATTTCTATACATGAATTTATTTGGGGGAAAATTGCTGAAGCAGAACACAGTTGTGATTCTTTAGTGATGCTCTGACACATTAGTGCAAACAAAGCTAATTTTGCAGGTTCTGTTGCAGGGCAGAACACCCCTACCCTGGCACAGCAGAAATCCCTGTGATCCCAGTGAGGGAGGTGACAGGGCAGCCTCCTGGCCACTTGCTCTGGTCTACCTCCCACCATGGTGTGAATAAGAGAAAAACAGGAAAAAGCTCCAGGTCATGTCCCATTTGGATGGGGCTTGGAGCAACCTGGTCTGGTGGGAAGTGTCCCTGTCCATGGTAGGGGTTTGGAATTGGATGAGCTTTAAGGTCCTTTTCAACCCAAAACATTCTGTGATCTTATGATTCTATGAATTGATTAAAAAAAAATAGTTTGACCCGAATATCATTTATGTGATGTATTCCTATTACCTTCTCTTAAGGGTATATCACATAAACGCTCCTATTCACACATTTTTCACAACCATAGCTTTCACTGATGTGGTTTATGAAAATGTCTTTAATCCAGCATGGATTTCAAAAGGCTTCTCCATGGAGGAGAACCTCTGAAACAGCCTTTTCCAGAATTCCTGTCTGCCTTAAGAGCAAACAGACTGAAATGTTGGTGCATTATTGCTGGCTCATTAAGAAGCAAATTAGTTGTTTTTGTCTTTGTTTAGCAGTACTCCACAGGTACTTATTTTGACACCACTTTAATGTGCAAACACATTAAATTAACGTGTTTCACAGTTACAGGAAACGTTCGTTGGACAAAGGCCAATCCCGCAGCCTCGCAGCAAAAATTATTATTTCTGTATTAAAGAAGTTAAATTACATAAGACGCTTCCCCACATGTGTTTTTTGCCAACTCATTGCATTTGGCAGAAGCTGATGATTTTTATCTTTCTATTTAATACTTACAATGCATCTCAAATACAACTTATTACAAGAATAAATAAAATTAATAAAAATGGCACAAATGGCTAAAAACCAATGGCCAGACATGACCTTCTCCTCTGTGTATACAACCAAATCATTACAATTATGTGTGTAAAGTTCAAGAACAACCTCTGTTATTTGTCTATACTATATATAGAAACCAAGTTCTATTAATAAACAGTCAGCCTAAATTAGCATTAAGATAGCATTTATTTAGTTTAGACTTTTGGCCTTTAGTTTATAGCAGCTTAGAAGTAAACAGAAAAAGTATAATAATGGCAAATAAAACAATGAAGCAGTAAAAATAACATGATGATGGATTAAAATATATTGTTCTAGTTGGGAGTCAATAGGGCAAGTGCTTTATAAAAATTATGTTTTCCTTTGACAAAACCAGTACAATATTTGCTGGTACAAGCAATAAAAAAAACCTCCCATAAAACACTTCCGACTTCGCTTTCCATTTTAATGGCTGCAGGCAAAATTCAGAATACATTTGTCAAGTTGATATTATCAACACAACAGGGGTATGCCTGACTTGTTCTACATTTGTTCTGAAAGTTCACTTTAGAGGCCACGGGCCAGGAAAGAAGAACACAGGAAACTGAAATCATTCCTACCAGGCAGACACAGAAATATATCTTCAAATATTTAAGAGAAGTTTCAGTAAATATTATCACATATTACTCTGCAAGGCATCAATCACATTCAGTTTAACATTAAAGACCAGCCATTCTGAAAATTAAAGGTGATTCACACTCTCCCTTTGCTCAGTTTAATGAGACATCCGAGTCTGATCTGTGACAACTACTGCCAACATCTTTAACTTTCTTCCTGACATCTGAAATTGATTTCAAAGGCAGATACTGAGAAGGCAAGAATACTACAGAAAAGGATGTAGGAAAAGCATTGTAAAAGAAAAAATCAAACGTACAGCCTTAGATTTTTTTCCCCCCTTTGATACTTGGAAATCATCTGCATCATTGAGCAACTGAATTTCCATTATAAGTTCCTAAATGTACCTGAACCTTATTCTTGTGCCTTTGAAATGAATACCAGCCAAGTATATTAAAAACAATTCTTTGCTTTCATTCATTGTTCATTTCCTATTTTTGTTCACTTTGATAATGCCTGAGCTAGGGTTTTTTTTCCATGTAGTGAATGCCTGCTCTTTCATGAAATATATTATGTCCTTATGCTTGTACTTTCTTCTATTTTAATTTCTTAGGTTTCTTCTTTTCCAGACTAAAATTTTTAAAGAGGACAGATATATCATAGAGATCAAAGAAAACAACTGCTGTAATTGTGTCATTCTGCAATTTGCTCATAGATGAATAAATGAATGAATGGTCAGCTGAACTAATGGATAAAAGCAACATTTATAAAATCATTCAAATGTCAAAACCAACTCCTTATTAACCATACACTGGCTGAAAATGAACTGAACTCCGTGTGTTGAGGCTCTGTTAAGAACCTCTAGCAAAGACTAATTGTAACAGGAATTGGTGTCTCATTCAATGGATTCCAAGGATCACAGAATGGGTTTGGGCTGCTTATTTTTGATGAGGGCCCAATGATACCAGGGCAAGGAGTTTCACTTTGGCACCAGCACCATGCTTGTAGGAGAGGGATCTCAACAGCTGTCATGCCCAGATGGCTGCTTTTACTTACAAAGCTTTGAACTGAAGAAAGATTAAATCTATGGATGAGGGACCTCTACCTTGCAGCTCTGCCTGCATAGCTGGCACAGCAAAATAGCTGAGATAAACAAGACATTGGTTATCCATCTTATGCACACAGGATTTCTTAAATGGAAAAATATCCCTGTTTTGTTTGATTTTAGCTGCATGTTGTTCCTGCTGAGCATCCTGGAATTCTCAGGGAAAAAAAAGGAATTCCAGGTTTCCTGTATTCCCGTCAGAATATCCACGAGTACAAAAAAAACCCCAAAACAAAACAGCAAAACCAAACAAATACAAATTACACAGAGAAAAAGAATCTGAAGTCAGAAGTAACCAGCACAAAAACAGATTGCCACACACTGCATGACTAATGGCTCATGCCTGTGTTCCAAGGTAATTAATCCTATTTTTCAAAGCTAGCTGAAAGTCCTGAAAGAGTCATTCCTGGGGAAAACTGTGGTTTTCCTTAAAACAAGGCAAAAAAGTGAAGGATTTGATTTGCTGTGCCGACATAACCTCAGCAAGCAGCAATAAACACCATTCACTGAAAATGTTTTTGTGTAGAGTTCACCAAACTCTAGCTCCTGTGCAGGTCTGACCTGAGGTTTCCCTTGTGGAAGGCAGTTTCCAGACTGACTTTTTAGAGATCTTGGCAAATTCCTTGGTTTACTACAAGTGTTTAATGCAAACTGCTGCCTGATACCAGCTGTTCACATGTCACAAGAGTATCCCCATCACTAGCAGGTTTTATTAAGCCTTAAAATTGGATATCAATATATGAAATAAAGGAACTACAAAATCTATGGCAGCCATCACACAATTTCCAGCCTTTTACTGTTAATGAGTGCTTCAGGTGCACACTGAGCTTCAAAGAAAATATTAATTTATTCTATTCTGGTAGCTATGTACTATTTGGAAGCCAAAATGGAAGGAATCTGCAAATTTGTAGGTGAAAATTTATTTTAAATTGTGCAAGAGAATTTGAGAGCTCTAAATTCTCTCAGGAGATTTAAAAGTGAAACTGATCTTTTGATTTTATCAGCTGCATTTATAACAGAAATACTGTTTTATGAAAGAGAAGTGGAACAATAAAACACTACTGAAGCACATAACCCCAAAATTCCAGAAGTTAAAGAAGTTGAGCTTTTGATGTTGTTCCTATTTTCTTACAGTTAGCAAATATAAAATGTACCCAGCAAGCAGAAAGGGAGAAAAGAGTGGGAGTTTTGAAATATGGTGTAGTTTTCAGTCTGAGGAGGTCAATAATTGGCAGAAATGATCTTTAACCCTAAAACAAGAGAGGCTCACTGGCAATTTCTTTTAATTTACAATAAATTTCTCATTAGTAGATTCCAGATGAATTGTTTTCACAGCACCCTTGCAGGAGGCCACACTCTCACTCCTGCCTTCATCAGAGGACTCAGTTTGTGGCACCAGCCTATTGACAAATGACTTTTGCAAACATGACAAGTCACGGTCACGTCTCTGTGTGTATCCTGTAGGATAAAACCTCCATGGATCCCATTTCTCCTCCACCCCTCGGGGGAATGCAGCTCATTTCACAATGCTCTGATTGTGAGTCTTGTTGCTGACTCCCCGTGCTGATAGAATTTGAAAACCTGAATCAAGAAACCACTCAAAAGTACATTTCCTCCTCGTTGTTCAGTGAAAGAGCCCTGCATCACCACACCCACGTTTCCTTTCTGATCCATTTACTTCCAACATGCCTTTTGCAAGGCCTCTGTGCCCTCAGACACCAACCAGCACCACCAAACCTACAGGAAGCATCAAAAACCACGGCTGCCCCATCTCCTGAGCCTTGGTCACCTTGGACCAGGTGCCCACTTTGCATTTCAGCCCTTGAGACACCTCTGGAAGGGAGCTCAGAGACAGGAAGGGCCCAGACATCTCCAGCCCTGATCAAAAATACCCTCAGCAACCACACAAATAAAAAGAGCAATCTCCTCTTCTATTCTGAAGGTGTCATCAGGGATAAGATCATCAAGTATTAATATCACACTCTTCTAATAAACAGAGTTGGGTCATTAATGAAAATAAGCTTCATGAGTTCAAAATAAATCTTGGCACACACATAATTTTAAACTGTTGCACTTCATCTAAATCAATGCAGTTTTTCATTTTTTTATGGCAATAATAGTTCTGCCATATATTTCTCTATGCAAAAAGACTTGAACTACGCATTTTTGTTCAAGCCTTCAAAAAAATTTACCCTCAAGCACAGCTCAGCATAAAATATTCCAGCTCAAAATTCAAGCAATTAAGAAAAAGTTTTCTGCAGCCAGATATGCCCCATAAAAAGTAAACATATGTAGGCAAAATAAATTAGAGTAGCTACACCAGCACAGTGGTACAGGTTTATGTAACAAGATACACATTTAATTCTCTCACCCTTCTCAACACTTGCACTCTGTTCATTACCAAACACTGAAAATAACCCTTTTTTCTCTCTTTTCTTTCATGGGAACCTTTATTGGTCTAAACAAGCTATTTAAGGAAAAATGTAAGAGTTCATCAGTCCATCCTTCTGTCTATTGATACAATGATTAGAAGTTGTAAAATATCTATATTTATGTCAATGGACACATCAAGAATCCATTTATCCATTAAGAACCAAGGCTTGAAATTACAGATGAATCCATAGGCAAATAAATCAGCACAGATTGCTCAGGGTCTGTGGGATATGGGACTGTCACTTCTTGGAAGAAAACTGCAGTAAAACTGAGGATGTCTGAAAGATTCCCATGCTTTGGAGAACAGGTGGAAGCTGAAGGAAAATAAATTCCATCAAGTGAAACTGCAAAGGAAAGAAGCTCAGCAGAGATAATGGTGGACATTTAACACAGAAAAGGCCTGGTAAGGGGGGCTGAAGAACAGGCTGGGTGAAATCAGGGTAGCTCAGGCTCTGTGGAGATGGAAAAAGAGAAGAACAATCTGAATCAGGCTGTCCCAGAGCAGGCAGTTGTGCCTGACATGAGAAAAGATCAAAAATGCAACTTGAATTCTTACATGAACACCAGCTCAAATACTGAAAATACTCTGCAATAGCAAGGAGTGTTTTGGTAAAATTTCACAAGAACCTTTTTTTTCTGTATTTAATTCTCCTAAAATACCCAGTATTCAACATAATTTCTCTTTGCTTTAACCAGAGATCTAGATTTTTGCATGGAAATTCCAAAATCCAAGTAGGGTTCTAGTAATTCAACTGCATTCTGTTCATGTTGTCTCTGGTAAAAAAAAAAAAGTGAAAACTAGTGTGTCTTTAAAGTCAGGGGAAAATAAGCATGCATGAAGTAGAAGATAGAGATTAATAAATCTAAAATATTTCTTATTTGCTACTTATTTCTTCAAATTGCATAGACTGGAAATGCCAGGTGATACACACAGACATCCATCAAGTACTTTAATTGCAGTGACAGCTAGAGGCAGGCAAATGGGGGTTTTTGATTGGTTTCTTCCTCTCTTTTTAAATTTATTTCCCCTTTCCCCACAGCTTCCACAGTCACTGGAAGCTCCTATGACCATTCCTTTCTCCCAGGCACACACCTTCAACTCCACCCCTGAAGACAGAACTTCCCACGTGACTGTAAATTGTTTCTAAATTGGAGCCACAAACTGAACTGATATAAAATTCATTTCTTTAACCCTGCTTGAAAAGCAAACTTTCCTCCCCCTTATCTCCCCTTGCCACCCAAATAATAGATGACAGTCATCTGTTTTCTGTTAGACTATCACTCCCAGATCTCTCATGCTGATTCATTCTCAGCTTTCACAGCACAGGCACAAGTTGTCAGGAAGAGCTACACAGGCTGCATTTCCCATATGGAATCCAACAGCTGGAGTTCATTCATTAGAGCAAGCAAAAAATCCTGAGATAAATTAAAGACAGCAAAACAACACGGTGCCAAGCACATCTTCCTTCACCTCGAGTAGGACTCTGAGAAGTGCTGGAGAGCAAGGACACTGCTCTGTCTGCCAGGGAATTAACAGAGTCCAATTAGCCATGGACCTGTTTGTGCCTATGAAATTCTCCTGTTTTCAAATTCCTTCCCTTCATTCCTGACTCCCTCAGTAACATTCCCCAGCCCCACACAAAACCCAGGTGTCCCCCACATCCTGACACCTTCACTTCCCATCAAATCTAAAGTTTGCTTCTGCCTTCACTAAATAATAATCAAATTATTTTCCTGTATGTAGCTTATGCTTTAAAAAATCCAGATACTTACCTATTTTTTAACTAAACTATCAACTTTAACAGCTCTGCCAAATTAGCTCCTGTTAAGATTTTTATCCTTAAAATGATCAGCTTTCTGCTAGAAACATTTAAGGAGTCTGTAATACTCCACAAGTGATACTGAGCTGCTCAAACTTTCTCTGTGATATTTTTAACCAAATTTTTAAATTTATGTCAATCAATTTCCTAAATTTTAATGGTTTAATATAGAAGCATGGGATTCCTTTCACAGTTTGGATTTTGTTGTTTCCACAAAAAGACCTATTTTAAGCCAAGATTTCAGGGGTTTAAGTGTTACCATAATAATGACAAAATCGAGTACAGTATTTTTTTTGTCTCAGAAGGGAAAAGTGCCTGGAGTAAGGAAGAGTATTAAAAGGGCCACAAAGGTTAAACAGCAGGATGGAGAAGGCTTGGAAGAAAAAGTCCTTCAAAACATCAAAGTTCAAATGATAAAGAGAAAAAAATAGCTCAAAGTCTTGTGTGGTAAAATGTGAAAAAATACAGTGAAGCCCCCCTCCCTCTGATCCCCTTCCTCAAATATTTTAAGAAGAGAAAAGCCCACCACCATCAAAATACAACCCAAAAAATCCACCAAAAAGCCCCTGTATGTGTATTTTTTGGTATTCATTTGGAAATTATATTTATTACAGAATAGAACATTTCACCACAAGTTAAAGCTTCTTTTACAAGGGAAAAGGACATTAGCTTAAATAATTATCATGGCCATTGACTGAATGTTTGATGTTAAACAGCACGTTGCAAGACTAATCAAATATTTTAAGAGAATTATTTAAATACAGATATTTGAAAATCAGTGAGCCACCTGCAGACTTAAATTCTTGTGTCTGTGAACACAGAGAATCTTCTAAAGAGCTCTTGGTATTAATCAGGAACAGTTTTAGTACTAAATGGTTAAAAGAAGTAAAATTTGAAAAGCTCTGATAATCCTTGACACCAGGGAGTAGATCCTAAGCACCACTTCAGATTTTCACTCTGTCCTTCAACAGAAAAGACATGTCTGAGCTTCAGCATAAAGAAGTTGTACTGTAGTTCTATAATTACTGTATTTCTGTTAGAATAATTAATATTTCCATATTAAAAATTATAGTATCACAAAGACAATTATGTGGAGAAAAACAAAGTTTGGCGCTATTCCTCAAATTTCGACACTTTTAACATTTTTCATGAAATTGATCAGTTTCTTCCTTTTTCTTCTAGAAAAAGCCACCAGTATCTGATGTAATTTTTGCTGTTCTTTCTCTTTTAAGAACAAGAACTTGGATACTAAAATGCAAGGTATTTTTTCCTTAGGTGGAATAATTTTCCCTGGGAGCTGTTCCTGGGAAGACAGCTCCTGGGTGAGTCATCACTTGTCCCCTGGCTGACCAAAACCCAGCACTGCTGTACTGCCAAAAAGAGTAAATATGCAAGATGGAAACCATGAAAAAGTAGCACATCAATAGAGAAACAAACAGACCTATCCTTTAAATATGAAACAGCAGGAAGTGCACTGTGTTCCAGAGGGATATTGATCTTACAAACTCTGACGGCAAACTGTCCAAGTGCCTTTATTTAAAGGAAGGCTTCAGTGAAATTCCTGGTCGATTTTTTTTAAAAAATCATAAAAAAGAGCTATAAGGCCATGCATGATAAATTGGGAAAACTTCTGATGGATGTAGCATATATTTGTGGATCAAAAGATTTAATGTAAGAACTGTAAAACGGCGTGTCAGATAAAAGTCAGGCTTGCAAACAGCAGATACAGCAGCTCCGATTTATTGCCAGCCCCCACCCTTGCCATCCATCTCCTTTGTCAAGCTTTAGCAATGAGTGGCATTAGAGGAGCCTTGGCCTTGGAGCTGTGTCAGTAATCAGACGTGAGGCTGTGAGTGACAGACAGAATTGAGTGATTAGAAAGGAAACGCGCCGGGAACGGGAACGGCACGGCCCAACCAAGCGGTGTTACTGCATCCAGCAAGAGAGTGGGGAACAGTTTGCTTGAGGGTAAATCAAAAGAGCTGGCAAAGGAAGATCATGGCAGGAGGAGGATCTGGATCTGTTAATGGTTGTTTTTAGTGCTCTCTGGTTCTCAGAAACTCAGTGCCTTTAGAGCAAGGAGCGATTAACGCTTTGTTTGGTGACGCTGGTTTTGGGTCATTTTCACCGTGGTGCTGATCACAAACCCAACAAGGGAACAGCTGTAGATGCTCAGCAGGGCATGAGGTAGTAAAATAGCTGGGAAAAAAACACCCAAAGCATCATGTCTAGGAAAAAGGGTGCAAAATTTTCAGCTGGAAGTGAGAAGAGTGAAATGAAGAACCAGTTAAGGTGTACAATGAGGGGAATATGGAAGTTTAAGGAAGTTTGATCCATCACCATGACACAGCTAGTGAGGAAAGACACAGAACTAACACAATAACTTTACCTGCATTGCAGGCTGATAACTTTTTGATATAGAATTACCTTATTCAAATACTAGATTTAAAGCCCATCTTCCCTTCCAAACTACCAAGTGGGATAAGAAATACTTTAAAGGGCCTTGAGGCTTCCTAGGCCATTTAATTCAGTTTTGTAGCACAACTTTTTCAGGAAAGATATGCTGCCATTACAATTAGGCAATTACTTGTCCTAGTTTATTATTTATGATTTCAATATAAGACTTAGAGTTGCACTATATAATTGCAATCCATATCCTTGTATCATCCTGTCCCATAAAGCACAACTGTTGAAATGTTTAGCAATTTACCACTTTGAATTATATTACAAATTTGCCTGGAAGTTGGTTCTTATACTTCGATCTAAAACTATTACCCAAGACTTGTACAATGTAATTAAATAAATTAAACCAGCCCTTGGGGACCTTTTGCTCTAAAATGAAATTTCAGATCCAAGAGTGCCTGTAACCTTTACTGTAACCATGTCTAAAATGTTACTTGTAATTTCACAACTAATCAGATCTTGACAGAAAGGCAGACACTTGTTGATGGAACCCCTCCTTCCTCCTATCCCCAAGGATAAATTTACTACATCATGATTGAAACAAATCTTCTTCTAGCAGAGCCAATATTTTAGGCAGGGTATTCTGGGCTTTGAAGAAAGGCTTCTGGAATATTGCTGTTCACTTGTAATGCATGGATATCACTCAACCTCTCCTCCCACCCCTGGACTGGTCATCTCATTAAAAAAATTCATATTTTGTGACATGCAACATTTTTCTTTCAATTCAGACCTAAATACCAGGCTGACTGCAATACCCACACTAGTGACCAGCTGTTTTAAATTGGTACCGGGAAAGGCACAGTTGAAGCTCTGGTGTCAAAGGCCATGTTAAACAGGAATCACTGACACTGTAAATGAAGGCAAATATTTTAAATCCTATCTCTCAAAAAAAGAAAAGCAATAATCACCAACTGAAAAGTCATAATTAACTGGACAGACAGCAGCTTCTGTGTCATTATGAAAACATGGAATCAAAATATGTGCAAGAATCTGTTCTCATAAAGAATGTAAGCACACAGTAAAATATGAGCTCTAGACAAATACAAGAACCAGTCACAAAGAACTGTCATGTGACAGCTGAAAGTCTCACCCCTTGGTTCATGGCCCAGGGTGCTCCCCAGAGCTCCCACCATGGGCAGGGGATGTGACTTTATCAGCTTGCACACAGAGGTAGGAGGCACAGGATGACAGGGCAGCTGCATGGAGCCTGGTGCTTTGATTCCTCCCTGCACGAGAACTTGGGAGAGGCTCCAGCAAAGCTGGGGCACAGCACTGGAGAGTTGGGGTACAGCACTGGAGAGCTGGGGTACAGCACTGGAGCTGCACTGGAGCAGGGGTTCAGCAGTGGAGCTGGGGCACAGCACACCTCTCAGCTCAATAGACCCCTAAAGCAAAAACTGGGGGCCGTCCCCTGTTGGTGCTGTTGGTGCATCCTCTGATGTTGTTTGCTACTTATTTGTAACTCCTGGCACATTAGAGTTCAAAGGCTTTGTAAATCTGGGTTTCAGCAGCCAAAAAAGTGCCAGGCATTAACTGCTGCCCAAGACTTTGCATCCTTCACTTCACACGTTTTTTCTCATTAGAAGGTTTTTTATATGAATGACATTGAGGAAGAGAATGTTCTGCCATCTGAAAAATTTGTAATTTTGTCCATGGCAATAGGGCCATCATCTCCCAAGGGTCACCTACCACCTCCCTGCCTCTGCCTGACATCAGCAGAACACTTTCCTTCAAGGTGCTCCCGTTCAAGGTTGCTCTGTAATTACACCAGCATCAGTTGTGCTCCTGGAAGCTCTGCAGGAGACACAGCTGATCCCTCAGCCAATCACACCTTCCTTTTTGGCAAATTAGGCAATAGTTTGAACAGTACAATGAATGATTATTTTGCAGTCAGCTGGACAGTTCATAGGTTTATCTTCAGCAAGTACTGGGTATTTAGCTAAGCTGCACCTTCAGTGATCACTGCATTGTAACTAAAGACACACTTATCAGTAAAAAGATATTGTAAAAAAATGAACAGCTATGGAGATTCAAGGAAAGTGTTCTAATGCAGGTAGTTTTGTTCTTTCCAGCTACAAAAATAACGTACTATCCAACCTGAAACACAAAGGTAACCAAGAAAGCATTATGTCATTTTTAAAAGGTTCCCTTCCCTAGAGCAAGGTATTATTACTATTATTATTATTGTTATTATTTAAATTCACCTACTTCTGTATGTTTGACTTTGAAAGAAATACCACACAATATTCAAACATTTCTGATGAATAACGAGCCTGTAACAAGAACTACGAATGAAGAGATATTAAGAAAACATTAATTTCTCCATGTGAGTACTTTCAAAGGTCATCTCTGTTTTATTCATTTCTCCAAGCATGATCCTGCCTGGTCCAAAATACCTCAAGCTTTTATCCCAGCTATTCAGTTTTGCTACAGCCCAGGAAAAATTCTAATGCTACACTAATATGATCTGCCTAGCAGATGAATCAATATGTCTGAAGAGCATTATATTAATTATAATAAAATTGTGTTCATTAATAATATTATGCATTTTCATGCATAACTGAATTTTAAGTTTTCAAACATATACTCCAAAGAATATAGTTCTGGAGTCCCCACATGGAAATATCAGAATAACATCAGTGCAGAATCTCAAGGTGTATTTGGGGAAGGAAAATATAAACATATGGATTTGTTGCATTACAGCCAGAAAAGTACAGTCAGCAAACAGCCAATATGTCCAGGAAACAGGCAATTTATGTCAATGTATATATAAAAATATACATATTTAAACAACAGCACTCCAAACCCTCTGCCAAACTCTACAGTTTCCTTATGCCAGCCGCTGCAATTAGCAGCTTACAGGGGTACAGTTTTCCTGATTTTTCACACAGCAATAAACAGAAATCCCCCAAGTTTTTCCATTGTTTTAATCTCTTTGTCCCCACAGTGAACTAAAATCCTGAGCTACACCAAGTGTAACAGGAAGAGTTGGAAAGGCTTTTTCATGTCCTAGCTGAGTGCACTTGCAGAGCAAAGCAGCAGAAGGAACGACATTTCACCTCAGTGCCAATGAACCAGGATACTCTGGTATTTGCAGCCTTTCCTTTGTAGATATGATTCAATATGACAGAGCTCACTAGGATTTAAAGACCTGCATGAAATAACTGCTGCTTCTTACTTACAAATCCATTAAATGGGTTAAAAGTGACTTAAACTATTGAGTCTCAAAGGGGTTTTTTGTATCTTCCAAGTGATCTTTTACTCACAGGGTAGCAGCAGGTAACAAGATGCAAAAATTCCCTCATTCTCCAGAGGTCTGGTGCCTCTGTGTGACTTTGTACAGGTTATAACCTCTCTGGATTTCATTTACCCATCTCTAAAATGTGAATAATGCTTAACTTCCTCCTGGGAATTGTGTGGAGGCTTAGAATATTAATCCTGATAAAGTGCTTTGAAATCAGTGAATTGAAAACAGCACAAAGCACCAAGTTTTATCTTGTGCATCCATTCCTTATTGCCTTTACCTTGTCAAATTCATATGGAATTAACTGTGATCATTTAAATCAGTTCAGCTTTTGCAATAATAATCCTGCCTACTTCAATAATTAGAGAAAAAAAGAAGATGATAGAGGTAAAATAACTTCAAGCAACACTTCAGGTATTTCTGCTTACAGATGTAATACACACTGTGATATAAGACCCAGTGCTGAGTTTAATACTTCTCCTCCCTGATTTTCTCTGTCCAGATGAACAGTGTTTAAGGAGCCTTCTAAAAGCAACAATCTGTTTCATTATGAAAATCTCCTTAAAAATGGTTTTGCAGTGGCCCTAGTGGATGATTTTCTGTATTGATATCAAAAAGCTTTTTCTTACATCTTTGTACGCATAAAATAGATTAAGTAATTCCATTCTATGGAACATAAAATTTTGTTTAAAAGTTGTAAAAATCACTATAAAATGTGAAATATTTTTCTAGTTTCTATACAAATTAATGACCTCACGTTCAGAGCTAAAGAACAATAAAAACCAATGGTTTACTAAATCCCTACTGATGTCCATTATACATATATACAGTGAGGATTTGCTGGATTTTTTTCTTAAGTAAAAAGCTTAGAATTCATAAGAAGTATTTATGTTCTGAAGCATTGGCTAGAAAAATAGTTACTTTCATAAGAACAACTCATAATATATACATGTTTCAAACCCAAGAGAATGTGAAATCCAATAAACCAAATAAAATATGGGGAGGGATCCACAATTAACCAAAATATTTGCAATATATACAGAACATTAGCTAGAAAGAAACTCCATAGGCTAAGTAGGCACTCAAATGAGCAGCTGACTTTTCCAAAGCTAATTTAAACATTTTAGTACTCCTGCCTATCTTATATCACCTGCTTCTGCCTGCATCTCTCCTGAAATTCCTGTGATTTCTGCATGAGCAGGTCATGACTAAGTGATTTTTCCTGCACTCACATCAGCCAGGCCTGGATCAACAGGATCTTGAAATGTAAAATTCTCATAAAAGGTCTTGGAACATTCAATTCTTTGCTGCACTCTGAATCTGCCTTGATCTCATGGAATTTCCATTCCTCTTGTTGGGATATTTTGGTTTTTTTCTACAAGTTATTGTAGAGAGGCATCTCCAAATGTTCCCCAGAGTATAACCATAAGTAAATATGATAAAGTGCATTTTGTAGAACCTCAGGGAAGGGGTTTATTGGCTCTGGTGCCCCATTAGAGCCTGGCTGACAAGGACACTCCCCAAATACAGACACAGGGCAGTGATGGATTCACTGCAGAGACTGGGGCAGGAACTCAGCTCAAATAGGGCACAAACCCCTGTGCAAACAGAGTGGATCAAAAGACTCTGAAACAGATCCCTTCAAAACCACACATTTTGATCTAGCATTAAACAATACTGAAACTGCATTTTTACCACTGGTGTCACTCATTGTGTTAAAAAAATTCCCTTAAAATTCAAAACTGCCTTTTTAGAGAACATTGAGAAAGAAATATGTAGAAGTTTAGAAATACATTCATCAGAAAAACAGATGAAATTTTGCTACAAATTCGCAATTTTGGGCATTAGATTTAATAAAAATAATAACTTGTCAAACAGCTTCCTTTAACAATGAACTCAAACAATCTAAATATGCATTTTCTGGAAACTGTACTCATGGAAGTTTGCTGTAATATACTTTCCAGCAGGCTCAGCACGAGGGCAGTTAAATCCCTGCAAAGCTCCTGCAATTGTTCTATATTGTTTTAGGGAGCCCAGGGGAGCAGCTCTCCCTGTATGTTTTAGTGATGCACACAGCTCTGACGACACTTCAATTATCTCTGCCTGAAATTGAATCTGTTAAGAACACTGTAAACCGAATAATCCAATTCCTCCTAATACAGCAGCCTGAATCCCTAAGCCCTAATGAACATTTTTCCTTTTTCACTCCCTCTCCCCAGAGCCAACTAAAGAGTTGAATCAAGAACCCAGCAATTACGTAGCATTTAAATATTTTAGTTTATATGCATTCATAATTTGCGAGTGAGGACATGATTGCAGTAAACTTCCCAACAATGCTCTCTAATTTTAATTACCAGAAATCCAACACTGTAGATAAACCAATGCCATCAATATCCAAAAAAATGCACTAACCATGGCTATCAATATTGGAATTATAGGGAAACAAGCACAGGCTATGTGCAGAGTTTTTTAAACAATGTGTTTTTATGCAATCTACTCCATATGTAGAAGTTTATATTAAAAAGAACAACAACAACAAAAAACTTCACACCAAAACCAAAATGCCTAAAACTTTAAATACCTGGTCAGAATATATTCTCAAAAAAACCTGAGAGTCTTAAAAAACTTCCTAGTTTTGAGGAGACTTCATATTATTCATTTTTCAAAAATGGCATAAAACTCAGCTCACAAAATAATAAGCAACTGAAAAAATAGCAACAAAAAGTCCCAGCAACAAGCCCAAACAATTTGTATAATTCTTCTGTGGTTAAAGAACTTATTTTAAATGTACTTAAGGTCACAATAAATGGTGACTTCAATGTTTCTGAAGGAAGTCAAACACATCCACGGCTTCCGAAAACACTTGCCTACCATTACCAAAGCAAATGCATATTTAGTGAGTCCATGCAATCTTCAGAAAATGCTATCAACATTTATTTATCTCTAAAAATAAACTTTAAACTCCAGTAAGTGCCTTTCCAAACCCCAAATGTGCAGCATTTAGAACTGCACGCAGCTGAAGCTACTGAAAGCCATTTTAGAAGGATGTGATCATAAAAAAACATTAGTTTTTTAGCTAATAATCCTCAATCTTGCATGTTTTAAAGAACTTCATTGTTTTCAGGCTGGGAACTAAAGGCCAATAATTTTTAACATAAGAAGGAATATTGGATCTGGGAGAAAATGGGGGGTGCAAAATGTAAAATCCTGGGAAGCTGAACAGAAGAGTGGGAATGCTGAGAGGAACGGGCTCTCTTCACTGTTGATTGTCTACTTCAAAACAATCCCCCAAAGGCATTCCAGAGAAATCAGAGCAGCAGGGTGACAAGACCCACCTTGCACATGAAGCCTGCAAAACTTTCACAGAGTCATCTTCTCTCTGAAATCCAGCCAGAATCCAGCAATTGAAGGGAATTGCCGTAAATGGTTGGGATGGAGCTATTCTGGAGAATCCCACAAACTGCAGCGGGATTTGGGGTTATTGCTGACCATCACAGTGATTGAGTGACACAAATTACTGTAGCTTCTCTCAGGTCTTTACAGATAAGCCAGAGCAAACTGCAATATTAATTTTCAAACAAACAAAGCGTGTTTGGATCGATATTATTATATTGATCAAAATTTGATGGTACCTTAAGCACCTAAGACAAACTTCTTCAGGAAGTAATGCCAATCAATACAAGACCATTGGATTTACAAGCCAAACAGAAGTTGGGGCAGCAGTAATTGAAAAATACCATCTTCTCAGAGCTCTATTTTCCAGACTCTGATTCTGTTAGATTTTCAAGACACTTTCATGCCTTTATCCACATTATAAATAAGTGGCATCTTGCTTCAAAGAAGAGTAAAACTTCTGCCCTTCTTTTTGGTGACTCTTTGGCCTCTTTCACAAAGACGTATCTTTCCTTGAACTTTTCATTCTATAGCATCTGTACAATAAAAACTTGCACGACACATTTTAAACCAGGCTGGAGATATCTCCACCCTCTTCCTCTCCGGCAAATTGAAATATCTCATTTTAACAAAAACTAAGTGAATTCTTTATCAGTTTAAGTTACCCAGTCACTGTGAGTAAGAATACTTTTCTGCAAAAGAATTTAAAACCGAATGTTATTTTCGTACTCTTTTTTCAATGGGCAATTTAATGATTAGCACAATCAAAACAAAGTGTCACAGCATGGGGGTATTAGTTCCAGGCTTTGCAGAACTAGAGAACCTTGAGTACAGGCAATTACCAGCCACTGAGGACAATCCAAGTGCTTTCCTACATGCTCATTAACTCAATTTAGACAAATGAGTAATGTCAGTAATTTCCACACAGAGGTATGTACAACCCTCTTTACAAAGTGGACATCTTTCTGTCCCCTCATTTCTCTTTAGCCACAGCTCAGGTCTTGTTTCTTCATTAAAAAAAAAAAAATCTAAATAACTGGAAGATTTTCAAAGGAGTCTGGTATCTGACTACTCCTGTATCATCTTTGATTCTGTGCCTTTCCAACTATAAATAATACCTTGTCTTTTAAAACCTTTCTCAATGAAGGTACATAAATCTTCTTCTAGCCAACCAAGCCATCTCAGAAACCAACACTTGTTCATTCTGACTTGCAGTTACTTTTACTAATATTTTGCTTACAACATTTATTCTGCGTTTCTTTCTCTCCCATCCCCTTTGGTGCCATCCCTGCTGAAACCACTCTGTCAGGTACCTCCTTTTAAAACTTTCAGACATTCATGCACAGACAAACTTCTTGGCAGAACTATAATAGAGCACAACAGGATTATGATGAGAGGTGACTTTTGGCCTAGGCAAAGCAGGTGACTGACATTTGGCAACTGACTGCTTGGGGCAAAGGAAAATGTTTAGAGCACGTAATACCCAGAGCACTTGCCTGTGTGAGAGGCAGCAGTAAATATTTTCCTGAACACTAGCAGGCATCTGCAGGATATTGTGTTCCCACTGTTTTAATTTTCACTGACCCTGACCCTTCATTTCCCATGCTGCTTCTTTCTTTTGACAGCATCTTAATATCCCACCTGACTCCTCACACCCAGTCTAAAACCCCCTCTGAAATCACCTGGCTCACACCTGATCTTGCAGAGGACTTATGTTTTTGCATTAACATATTTTGCTTACACTCCTGAGAAGCCTCGAGACAGCCTCGAAATCCTGTCCGTTAGGACTCTCCATTCCCTTTTCACACTGGTAAAGATAAACAATGCTTGCAGAAGTCTCCCAGGTCACTCTCTTTCCCAAGGAAGGAGCAGTGAAAGGATTGTATTGTCAATTTTTGAATGAGATTGAAAAATCAAGCCCTGGAAATAGATTAAAGAACTCAAGGGGTAATTAGTGAATTAGTACTCAGAGTGGCTACTTACACTTGAGGGTTTATCTGGAGCTCAGGACACAAGTCTCACCTGCACAGCTACCCCCAAATTCATTACCTCCAGAACAGAGTGTGCCTTGTGATTGTCACCTTCCTCCTGATTCATCCACAGCCCAATAACCTACAATTAATACTTGCTTAATTACTCTCATTTAAAATTCACAATGCATGCCCAAGTCACTCAGCCCAGACAGCTAAACATTCAGTGTGTCTCCATTTGGGATGTGTAACTGTGATTGTCCCCAAACCCCTTCCCTCCCACAGTCTCTGGATTCTTCTTGAATTGAGGGGCCACCGATGCTTATTTTATTTATTTTGCATTCATTCTAGATCCACCCACCCAACCTGAACTGCTCCCTCTGCACAGCTAACTAATGACCCTTTAAAATAAATAACTCATTGTATACATAAATCTACATGATGTAGGATTTTATGTGTTGTTATCTTTCCGTTGGGGCCACACATAAAACACTATTAAAACAAATGACACACAGCAATAAATTATTCTGCTTTAAAAGGTTTCAGACAGAAATCATAGAATATCACAGTCTGGGTTGGAAGGGACCTTAAGGCTCATCCAGTTCCAAACCCCTGCCATGGCAGGGACACCTTCCACTATCCCAGGTCGCTTCAAGCCCTGTCCAACCTGGCCTTGCACACTTCCAGGGATTGGGCAGCCACAGCTTCTCTGGGCAATCTATGCCAGAGTGTCATCACAAAGAACATTACATCTAAAAAAATGTCTGTTTACTTCTGGTTTGAAAAATACTCAGGAGTGTTCAACCAATTTGTGCCTGTTAGTTACAGCTATTGAAATATTGAAAGAAATTGTGAGATTGTAGACAGAAATATCTACATACATATAATATTTATGTGAAAATAGGGAAAGTTGGGGAACTGGATAAAATATTTATCTTTTATGGAAAATTGTTGAAAAGATCCTGTAGCTCTTCAGGACCAATGAGCAGTTATTTGCTATCGCAACCATGGTGAACTCCAGCTCTCCTCTTATCTTTGTGGGATTTATTTGAGTTGCCTCAGATATTCAAGGCTGTGTTTTGGAAAGACAATAGCATTTTACCACCAGAAGCCATATTTTCAGATTGCATTTTACAAATCAGATTGAAACGAGAGGAAAAACACCCTAAAGGTTAAGGCCTCCACATCAAACACGTATTTAGCTTGGGGTTCCAAGCTCTGGAGGATCACTTTCTCCAAACCAATGATGATCAATAGGAGGCAGATGGCCAGGCTGTCACGCTGGATGGAGCTGTCAGCGTGATAAGGTCACTGCATCTGTCAGTGGGAAACGCTCCCCACCCGCCCAGCTCTCTGAGGAGAGAGCACCAGGACTGGGATGTGCACTGGAGGAATTTCAGGAGGTGCCCACATCTGACAGCATTTGTCAAATTATCTCGCGCCACCTTCGCCGAGAGGTGCGAGAAATAAAACCGTGGCACTATGCCGTTAGTCAGAAGAATTTGCCAACAATTTTCCCCCGTGGGGAGGTATTTTCTTGCCTCCTATTTTCAAACAATAGTTGGATGTGATTTCTCACAGACAGTATAATTTTAATGCACACCATACTGTGTATCAGCTATCAGTAAAGCTATTACCATAATTAAATGTCATCTCTTTGAAGGGGACAGAAATTGCAAGTTCCTGCTATATCATAACTGGTATTGTACAGCCACTTGTAAAACCAGCTCTCCTGCTGCTCCAAAATCTCACTCCAGAATAGCAGTGATTACCGAGGTACATTGCTTTTATCCTTCCTGCTACTGTATAGACAGTGGTACATGGCATCATTGTGGGGAAAAGAATTAATACAAACTTGAACAGGTTTAAAACCAAGTGACTAAACCAAACTGTCTTCAAAGAAGATAAAATACCCAGATGTTTTCTTTGGTGTTTAAATATTAGTTTTTGTTATAAGTATTAAATCATAACAGGTAAAAACCCATGTTTTTTCTTTTTTTTTTTTTCCTTTTTTTTTAATAGCCTTAGAGCCTTCCTTTGCTTTCCTAATACAATCATTAGTAGTAACAGAACCTACATGACTCAACTGAAAAGAAACTGATGAATCTGTGTTTTTTCCCCTAAGATATTTCAGAATTAGTAGCTCTGTGCTCATAGCCTGAGTACTAATAAATAATTAACCACAGAAACAGTTTAAAATATTCAAAGATTGTTTGAATGGGACACTTAGTCCATAATTTACATACAGTAAATGACTCAAATTGTTTTCCCTTCATGTTCTTTACTTCATTGTTGAAAAGAACAAAAGAAACTATGAAGACAAAAAATTAGGATCATTTGTCCTCTGCCATTAATAAATGTTCTCTCCACATATGGAGGAAATTTGAGCTACACTTCATAAGCACATGGGTGTAAAAACACTGTTAAAAAACCTCATTAGTACTTCCAGCTAATAGAGAAAGTTTTATGTGTGTTCCCAGTTGTCGTGTATTTATTGAACTTTATGGGTTTAACAGCAGAGTACCTTCAATAGCCAATGTGTCTGCAATACAAAACACCTCAAATTTACAGACACTGCAAACCTTTTAGATTCATAACCAGTAATAAAACATGACTGTTATGCTTCAAGACATTCAAACTAGAGAGCCTTAGAGCAGCATGTGAGCTCAGAAAGGTGTTCATTGTATGTCCTAATCTCAAACTAAATTATCATTTAAATTTTACTCTCTGCTCAGCTTGTTCCTTTCTTGATAATAAAAAAGAGCAAGTTCTCCAGGAAGATGCATACTGAGAGTCCAGCTTTGAGCTCCCAGCAGCAGAATACCAAAAAGACAATTCTTGATTCCTTGGACGAGTGAATATCCATTTATTAGTTAGAACATTTCCTCTACGTTTCACTTACTAAAATGGTAAGAGACTGATGTATCTTTTCTGACTAGTCTGAGAGAATTATAGCAACACTTTGGCTAAACTTCCAAAAGTTGCTCATTTTTCTGCAAAATAATCCACTACTGAACTAGATGGGTGATGTTTTTCATTTCACTGTCTTCACACAGCTAAAAATATCTGAAGTAATGAAGAAAATTCATCCAAGAAAACCAGAAAATGTTTGGGCTCTCTGGCAGTCAACAGGATGTCTTCAAAGACAACGACGTGTCTGTGCCATTTTATTAATACTGCATTAACATGTCTGTGCAGAAGTTTAAAATAACCATTTTAAAATGAACAAAAATACTTCCCACTGATCCATTCCTCTCAATTTACAGCTTTCTGAAGAGCATCTGTGCATCCAATGAACTGAGAGATGAGCCTGAGGACTTTTCACAGGAGCAGGGTAGAGGGACAGAAGATGATTCACAAGTGCTGAGGACACAGAACACAGGAGGCCTCCCCAAAATCCCCCTCAAGCCCCGATGGACAGCACAGGGAAGCACTGACAGCACCAGCAGCACAAAAGCCACTTGGAGGAATTCATGGAAAGCACATCAGAATGTACAACGTGTTGCTAAATTCAGTAGAAAGGTTTGCCTTTGATTTCAGAGCTTTGAAATGTAAACTGAAGTCTAAACAAAGTGGATGATGTGCTGGGGGCTCCCTGCAGCAGAGGCCTCCTGCAGACAACACCAGGGACTTGCTTGTCACTTGCATGCAGCACTAAGTGTGGTTAAGATCTGAAAACATGAAAACACATTTCATGCTGATCTTTGTTATCAAATGAGGCTTCTGGTTCACACAACTACAGCCACTGACTTTGGTTGCTTTTGTTAAAGTTTCGATTTAACCCTCTCTCCTAATACTTCAGAAATAAAATATTTCATAAGTTAGTAAGCATACATATAAATTTATTACTTCACTTCATGCTTCCATTAGTCATCAATGCAACACAAAGGAAGATAAAGATAAAATTTTTTTCCAGTTGTATGTTGTTACCACTGATTAGTCCTATTTACCCTGAACAAAACAGGTTTTCTTTAATCTCCCATTTCTGCATGTTAAAGAATGGAATGGAATGGAATGGAATGGAATGGAATAGAATAGAATAGAATAGAATAGAATAGAATAGAATGTTAATTTCTTTCCCCCAAGGAAGAATTTTAGCAGTCTAGGGCCCCAGAATGGTCAGGGGACATTAAGTACTAAACACCCTGTCAGTATTAAGATACAGAATCTAACTAAAAAGCAGAAATATGTTTTATTTTTACTTCCGTTTATTCTTGGTAAAAAAATCTTAAATGTATTTTAGCTCCTCAGTAGGTATTAACCACAAAGAGCTTTCCAAAGAGAAAATGCTATTCTTCTCTTGAGATGCTTTCCTAATATAGCTCTCTCTACAGGAAAAGAAGTGAAGCTGGACTATAAGAAAAAAAAAATATTTTCTGTGATACTTGAACAAAGAAAGCTGTTTGAGTACTCATTCACAGGTGGAGAGATGAGATTCATACACAAAAGACAGTTTAACTTTACTAAATAGAGAGGTTAGGGACACAGAAGATGTGCAGGGAAGACAGAAATGAAAAAGAATAAAGTATTTTCTAGAGTCAATAACCTTATTCTCTCACATTCAGCAGGTATAATCCTGAAACACTGCTTGATAAATCAGTGGCTTAAATCACATTAAAAGACTGATGGGATCTTGAAATTTCAGGGAGATTATGGGACAGAGCAAGCAGCTCAATGCCAGTCAGAGAAGCTGAAGCACTGAAGGAAGCAGGTCACAGCTGGGCAGGACCCTGTGCTGAAGGGACTTCTCCACCCTCTGTCTCTCCAATGCAAGAGGGGATTTCCAAGCTGGAACTGGAATGCCAAGGACACTGGCAGGACAGGATATATTGGTGCTACGATGCTGATTGTGACCACAGCTTCAGCCTTGTGCCCAGGTACCATTAACAGTCCATCCACAGGAGCACAAGGCTGCTGTCATTTGGAAAACCTGAAAGAGCTGGATTAAATGACCTGGGGGTACCTTTTGCAGAATATTGGACTGCTAGAGCTGTTTATGGCTAAACTGATGCTGTCTGAAGTTTAAAATCAGGCTCATGAAGTCTTCAGAGGTAGTGATGCTGGTCAGATCCTGTTTGTAGCCTAGGGTTAGGCTTCTGAAAACCACAAAGCCCAGAGCTCCAGGCACACTGCAGCTGCAAAAGTCATCCCAAGGGGAACACAGAACTGCCACAATGTGGCTTCCTCCACAGCTTTTTCCTTGGAACCAGCCTTAGCCCAAGGCTGCTTTTACTGCCTAGAGTTAGGGTTAGGGTTTTGAAAGCACAAAGCTCAGAGCTCCAGGCACACTGCAGCTGCAAAAGTCATCCCAAGGGGAACACAGAACTGCCACAATGTGGCTTCCACCACAGCTTTTTCCTTGGAACCAGCCCTAGCCACAGCCATATCCCCATCCTCCCGTTTGCATTTGGTGAGCTGAACACACAGAGTGTCTTTGACACTCACCTTGCTGTATTTATTCATCAATCAGCTCTGCAGCTTCCACAGGGGATTACTGAAAGATATACTGCACAGCCTTGCTTTAAATACTGCCTTGCCCTGGCTCAATGTGCACAGAAGAACTGTGTGGGATTTCCTGACCAGCTGGCAGTTAAAGGTTTGGGTATGGCAGCGTTGGAAGACCCTCCTATCCCTATGGTTTTTATTTTATAGCATAGGTTTTTAAAAGCAGCAGCTTTTCTGGGTGTCTTACTTTCTAGGGAAAAGAGATAGCCTGAACTTGGGGTGTGGAGTCTGACAAATACAACAGGCACCCTCAATGGCACTGAGACTTTTATTTTCTCTGGAGATATACACCCATCAATTTTGTTCATGTTTTAGAACCAAAAAATTACAACCCAAAAAGAGTTGTAAGAGGCAAGGAAAACAACCTATAATAATCTTTAGGCCCAACTAAGCAAACAAGCAGGCCATAAAAATGGAGATACAACACCTATTTTTCACATTGGGGTGTGATAATCTTCAAACACCTCAGCAAGACAGACAGCTGTCCTCTGAAAGATAACAGGGGAAGGACTCAAAATCATTAATCTTTCATCTAATTACCATTTGATGAACAGGAATATTAACCCCAGCTATTCCCAGCCCCTTCAAGAGACGTTTAGCAGCTCAGTTGCTGAGCCTCACTGAGGCAGCCCAGCAGCTACAGGATTAAGCAGTTGAAGACAAACCCAAATTACATTTGTGGTAATTTCACTGAAGGCACATTTCACAGCTAATTGGAACCTAAACCCAAATATTAGAAGAAAAAAACACAGGCAAGATGGAAATGCATAGTGTATCATTCTTGATTAGTGCTTCAATATATATAAATAAATAAATAAAGGCATTTACAGGAAACCACCCAGCAATTAGGTCTTTAACTGTTTTTGCTTCATAGCCAATGGATATAACTGGCTTTAAGGGAAGAACGTTTTTAAGCTTCCTACTTAGAATATTCATGTAAGAAAATATTTTATGACTTTTTCAATTTGCTAAAATTTCTGTTGTGCACCTCTGGCTAAAAGACAGAGCAGTGTCTAATTTTAACCATTCATGGTTTAATGCCCCTTCACTGTCTTCATCACCTTATACTTCTCATATAAATAAATGATATGGCATCATTTAAAATAAAGTTGCTTTTCTACAGCTTCCCTATATATTTTAAAAAATATACGATTTTTTAGAAAATCAAAATCCTCAAACCATGAAATTCTTAAAAAATACTGTCAGATATTTAAATAATAATTTGCAAAATTTGTTTCTTCAAACCTGAGACAATGTAGAAGTGACACCATTTTTTTGGCACAGAAAGCAGATCCATTGTTCTTTGACCAATATAAGCCCCAAACCAAGCAGCTGCTGTCAGGGGTTCAGGTGCTGATCCCCAGCAGACACAGAACTATTTGGGAAGAGGTTTTTTGAAGGGAAGGACTGATGCACAAGACATTTTCTCAAGGACACCATCGACATCCTATGACAGCTCTGGGCATTTGCTTCAGAACAAGCTGTCTCGTTCTCACCTGAGCTATTTAGTGTGAAATCCTGCTCTGAAAAATGACTGTGCAATGATAAGAACATCGTCCTCCCCTGTGTCTTAATCAGTTAGCAACAAAAGTAATGTTAATAAATCCACCACAGAGCAGTGTTTTCATGCTGTACAAATCCCTTCCAGATGTTAGCAGCAATACCAGTGTGTCGTGACCTCAAAATAATTTTGGTATTTATTTACCTAAACCCTTAGTGCAATCCTTTTAAGCATCCAAATTATGGCAGAAAGAACTTATTAGAGGAAAATACTGACATACATTTGAGACTGCATACCTCAATATCAACAGAGTTCTGAGAAATGGAAAAAGTTACAAGTTTCTTAACATTCTTGGCATATTCACATCACTTATTTGCAATGATACAAAAGTTACTCATTTTTACCTCCGAGATAAATTGAAAAAGTGCAATTACAAATTCACCCAGCTTAATATCCAGCAATATCTTCACAGCGACCTTCTCCCACATCATGTTTATTCATCAGCAAGGTTATTTCACTTTGAGCCTTATTGCTTTGGCATGAGATTGTTACTTTTTAAAAGAAATGTAAATAAGAGGTAATACACATGAAGTATTATTTTACCATAGAGACCTAGGCAGAAATGGAGGAAGGAAACACAAGAAATGCAGTTTTTACACAAAAAAACACAATTGAGTTTGAGTGGTGAGGAAATACTTAACTTTGTTCACAAAGTACTGGTTCAAGATGCAAATCCATAGGATAAAAAAAAAATAGGAGAGAGACATAAGTTATTTATCATAAACCTCACCATACAAATGCTGCAATTATAATGAACCAGAATAGGAAATGTGAAGTTCTTGTTTACAGAAAGAAGTGGATTTTAATAAGCCATTAATCCATCACTGCATATCACAAGTCAAGCAATTTGCAACTGAACACGAGAAAAACTTGTCTAGGTCACACCTGCTACTTACAAAGTGTTGACATTCTTGCCATGTTTCACAAATATACTGTCAAAACTTGAAAGTACATGACAAATTTATGCAATTAAGTTTTTGTTTGGATTACTAAAACAAGCCATAATTGATTGCTCATATTCTTTACTTCATTAATGACTCTCTAATTAGCAAAAAACTTATCAGTATCTGTGGCTGGAGGGTTAGCAGGCAGTGATGGAAATGCAGGTGTGAAATAAGGCAATTTAGCATATCAGATGATGTTAATGATTTCACAGGACCAAGTAAGGTCCCACGAAATACACTCCTGGTTCCTATTACTAACTACAGACAATCACAGTTTTATATCACAAGAAGATTACTACACTTATCTTCTCATTAGTAGCTAATTTCACTCATTCCTCTTGCCAAACTAATTATACAAAAACTTTTCAGGCTGAAATGAATTAACAGGGCACTTGGACCCCAATCCTTTTTCTCATGATAAAATAATTAGTAAGCACGCACACATAAAAATCAAAATAGTTCTGTTAACTAATTAGCAACACTAAGGACAATAAACCCTGTAATACACTAGAAGTAATAAAACCTTTTTGTGAATAAGGATCATCAGGTTTCCCTAACTTGCAATTTTATTAGAACAGTATCAGAGAAATGAAAGCAAAATAAAATCATTATATTAAAAATATTTCCTTTTCAAAGTCTCAGGAGCTGTTCCAAAAAAATGGAAATGTAACACTGCGCCCCTGAAGTTAGTACCTAAATCAGTGTTGTGACTTACTCGTGGTTTAGAGGGATTGATTAATGAGCTGATAGATTTCACTGATTAAATTGCATTGGTTTTGTCAGAAAAACAAATTGAGAGAATATTTTAAAACCTCACAGCTTTGGTTTAGAAGCAGGAAGACAAAACAATATCTTTGAGTGGCATTTATTTGCTTCTTCTTTAGCCCTCCCAGGACTGTCCCAGTTCCATTGCATCACGTTTACCAGAGATGCCAGCAAAGAGTGGTGAATTCCCAGTGACCAGGACGGCACCAAAATCTTGCCAAACCCCAGCCTTTAGGGGCTGAGACTGTTTGTCTGCATTTTTTGCCACCAACCAAAACATCCTAAGCTAAGACGAACAAGGATTTCTGTTGGAAAATGAGGAAATTACAATTGATACAGAAGGACTCAGAAAACAGCTGGGTCAAATGCTGTGTGTGTAAGCACCCAAGCTAATATTGTCTAGACCTAATCTGTCCCTCCAGGTAAACCTCAAAGCTCTTGTACCTCTCTTTCCACTCAAGGAGCAGCTGGTTCCATTTATGTCTCTGACACAGAACAGCCACAGATATGCTGATCTCATTGTGACTGATTTCAGGGGAAACAAGGACACAAATTATTGAAAATTCCAATACAAATATGTGGTCTCAAAGGAAGAAAAAGATAATGTAAATGTAATTTTGTGTGCTGCAAATTAATGTAGCATTTAAATGTTTTGAATTATAATATACTTTGTAAGCATAGCAGACTTTGCAACTTGCAAGAGCAAATTTTGATTTATCTGAACATCAGCACCTCAACATAAAGTAAAAAGTGCTTAGAAACATATTCTGTTTCAATTACTTTATTGGAATCAAGCCCTTTGTAAGTATCTTTAAACATAATTTTGACCAGAGGGTACTAGATTCATCCTCCCACTGGATTTTAATGAACATAAAATGTTCCACAGAGAGCTGGGTTGGTTTTTTGTTTATTTTTCTTTCCAAAGGGTACAACACACATTCATGTATTTTCAGTTTTTGTTTAAAGGAAAAAAACAACACTGTGATCACAACTCCAAATCTCAATTCCCTAAAAACAAACCAGCCAACCCCCCTCCAAAAAACTATCTGACTTGAAAACACAGGCAGTATTTGCATTGGGAAAAAATGCCTGATAGCTTTGCTTTTAATCTATCTTTACAAAGCTCTCTGAAGATCAAAGAGGTCTCACTCAGACAGCTGCATTTTCATGCCAATGGCCAGCAGAAAGAATGGCCTTCAAGGAAACTGCTCAGTGAATCCCTAAGTAATCAGCCAGCAGAACAGAGGATAAAAACCTTCAAAAAGGTCAGTGGAGATGGAATAAGAAATCTTGACTGTTAACTTCAAGGTTTTTTTTGGTTGGGGCTTTTTTTTTCTGTTTGTTTAACTCCACTACCCTGGAGTTAAGCGCCAACTGTGGAATTTTGCTGTATTTGGCATCAATTTCTCTAAAATAAAGAACTGTGTTAATGAAAGCAGCAACTGCTGCGAAAGAACAAGAAACATGCAAAATTCAAATCACTGTGCTGTTTCTGCTCAAGATAAAATGCCTTTTGTTTCTTATTTCTAGCACTACTGCTTAAGCAAATATTTAAAGAACAGCAAAAAATCCCTCAGGATATTAAAAAATCAACTGAGCAGATGATTAACCTCACTATGCATTTAATATAAACAATTAACAAAAAAAATATACAGTGCTTCATAAGAATCAATTACAACTGTCTTTTTGTAGCATAATGAGAATCTAACAGACTAATTCTAATCACATATCAACTCTTACCATCTGAACAGATCTTATCCCCCATCCCCACATTATCTCATAAACTCAGCACTGCCATTTGTCCTCAGGAGGCTCCCATGTGCTGTTTACCTTCATTTTCCCCCTGGATTTCTGGGGGAGAATTTATGCAACACTTGTGTCATCATTTTCTGTGCATCTCCAACTCACCAGGCCGGCAGCAATTGTACTGCACCGAGGGCCTGGTCACACACAGTGATTCTGAATCAATTCTGCATGTGCCATGAGGCTGAACCGAACGTGGACGGCTGCCAAAATCTCTTCCTACAAAAACATCATTTCCAGACGGAGCAGCAGAACTGGTGCAGTAAAACCAGGCATAGGGGACACCAGGCCAAGGAAGCAAATGACATTGAGAGATCCTCGAGCAGCTTCATCACATTCCCTGCTCTGGGTGTGTTGTAAGTGTTTATTCCTTAACTAAAACTGTTTGCATTTGCATTTTTCGTTACATAATTCTTTCCTTCAGAGTGAGTTCACACCACATACTTGCCTGTACTTTATTCTAAAGCACTGAGGTGATGAAAGGTGACCTTAAAACTCCAATATCAGCACAACAAGCCCTGCTGTCATATCAGCACTACTCAAATGAGCACTTCCAGCTTCCTCCCCTCCACCAGCCTTTTTGTTTGCAGATATGGTGAAAGGTCCTGCAGCAACTTTTTCATTGAAACATCAGAATTACTTTTGAAACACTGAAGTAATACCTGGATGATGAGCAGGAGTACTTTTCCTAGCACCATTTAAACTGATAAATGGGAGGAGACAGCTCCACAGGATCTCTGACAGATCTCCTTGAAACTCTGCACCACGGCTTCCAAATGACAACAAAGCAAAGTGCTTACTAAGAGTAACTGGGAGTTCAGACTATTTTCTATGTAGGCCAAAATGTACCTGATGAGGTTGCAGTTCTTTACATCAATCCTAAAGTTTAAAAAAACCACTCTATTACAACAGTCTTAGCTAAAACTTCCCAGGCTTACCTCAAGTACTGTAAGAGTGTTGTCCCTCCCTTCATTCCACTGCCCACACGAGCTTAGAAATGAACAAAGCATTAAGAATGCTCCCAGTGAACCTCAGCCATGGAAAGAGCTCACAAGACTCCTACTTTACTGTCAGTAGAATTCAGCCAGATTTATGTCTGGGAGCTTAACCAGAGGGCCAGGTCTCCTTCCTGGCCATTCCATTAAATGAGAATTTCCAGGGACACAGCCCTGAAGGCAGGTGCCACAGGCTGGCTCATCCCCTCACTGCATGCACAGCTCACTGCCAGAGCAGAAGGGTAATGCTTCATAGCACTGGGCTCTGAATCTCCCTGGGCTTACTGGAGATGCTTTAAATATCATTTTCTGTGTAGTTATCTGGTCAGAGTGTGTAAAACCACTTCAGAGTATTGGTTTTAGGACCTGGAACGCAATTCTCTTTTGCTTGCCTGGAGATTCATATAAAGACACGATATGAGTGGGTTTTTGAGTGTTGCATTGCATTTTACTCTGTTGTGTTAGTGACTCCAGACAAACCAAGGCTGGCACAAGGTGAGGAAGACACAAGAAATAAAAGATTTAAATAAAGCTCCTACTTGCAAGTATTACTAGGGAAATTAAAAAAAAAAAAAAAAAAAAAAAAAAGAATGAATCAGAATTAATTGCACAGCTATTTATAACACATCTTTTATGTCACAGACACACTCCTACATTTCGAAATAAATCCCAAAGTAAACATGGTGCTTCACAGTTAATTTTAATGGTGAGATTAACCTCATTACTGAAATAGCACAGTCTCAAGTATGATCCACAAAGGCACAAACTCTCAAACTGCCAGGAAGACTGAAAAATCTGGGTACAATTCAGGCAGCTCTGAAAGGGAATTTTGTCATGTTTCTACCATTCAGTGCTTCTCTTCTAAAATATTCCTTATATTCAAGATGGAAAACAAGATAATATTCATTATCTTTGGAAATGTCTCACAGAATTCACTCTGGCTATGCAGGGCAGCAGAGGGAAAACAGCAGGGCCTCCCCACTGGAAAGGTTCTTATCCAGACTAACCAGTATTTTGAGGAACCTGTGCCATATGCATTGTTGACTTTGTTGTTCACTTTCCAATATTGCACATTACCTCCATCTCTACAAGACAGTTTGCAACTGCGTTCATATGCCAGCAAAGTAAAAGAGAAATTAAAACAGATGCTTAATGAGTGTTTTCAAGTTCAGGGAGGACATGGCTGATATTTATTTTACCTTCCAAAAGCTGTTCCTGAGCTGTACCTGCCCCAGGGTGTTGAGCACTGGTTATGTGACAGCCTGGATGCTGTGAGCTCCAGACGTGTGAAAGACAAGAAAGCCGCCTTGGACCATCCTAAAATTTGAAGACTGAGCAGAATCTTTGAGCTTCTCCCTTTTCTCTGGTTCTGGAGTCTTCTAGGTTAAAATAATCAAATGTCTCCATGTACCTCTCTGCAGCTGCTGGATTCTCTGTGTTTGCAGACCCCACCCTTGATCCAAGTCACAGCTCCTTTCCCCAGCTCAGCCCTGGGGCACCTGTGCTCCCCAATCCAGGTAATAATCCACAAAACTTCTCTGCAGCCTGGAGTGAACCAGCCTCAGTCCCTCAGCTCCTGCTCTCCCAGAACTGATAGCATTTACCCCATTGTCTCCCATTTCAGCTAAGAATTCAACTTGCAAGAGAGAGAGAGAGATCAAGTGTGAGAGAGCAAGACAAGAGAATGAGCATGAAGATGCACAGGGCGAACAAAAATTACAGATGGGGAAACTGGATGCAATTATTGAATGGTTTCTGCAGGACAGGTGATTGTTCAGAGAACTCCCAAAACAAAGTAAACAACCAGGACAGCATGGAAAAGCACAGGAGAGAAGTTTTGTTTTTCTTATCTTCCTCCAGGATTCTAGAACTGAACTGGGTCTTGAAGGGAAAGATGTCACAGACTTCTGTCAGAAGAGCATTGTGTCCCCAGCTGGGAGCAGGGGAAGGGGAGGGACACTAAGCTTTCATACAAACTCATGTTTTTGTTATTGCAACACACAAATTCATGGTCTCCTTCTGATAACACAAACCCACTGCTCATCTTCCTTCTCACAATGCAGGGATTTGAGTTCCCATCTCCCAGCACCTGAGCTTGACTTTATTTCTGGTCCTCGGCCCTTGTGGTAGGTGCTGGGGCCGCTGTCAACTGAATAAAAGTGAAAAAGAAAGAGATCTAAAAAATCCTTTGAAGAAGCACAGAAAAATACACTTGAGAGAATAGGTGACAGGCTGCTAGTGAGTGAACTCCAAGCTGATGAATCATATCTTTTTCCCGTAGATTAACCTGTTTTATTTATGTGAAAAAACAAACAAAAAAATGTATTTTGCTAAATTACTCTGATTATTGTGATCCCCTCCCTGCTGAGTCAGTTGTCAGCTCACAGCACTCCTCAGATATACATGAATAAATAAATCAGGAATACACAGTGTAAACCAAAGAAAGGAAGCATTAAAAAGCACGGGAGTGGAATTTACCACTCTCCCCTGGGAAAATTCTCTGCCGTGATTTTAGACAGGATACAAAAGAAGGAAACTCTGAAATTTTTTCCATAATGTTGTGTTTTAAAGTTGCTCCAGCAATGTCAGATATGATAACCCGAATTTCTGAAAACTCAAAGCAACACTGATAAGTTTGTTGCATACACTTTAAGCAATTTGACAGTAGTTTGACTTTCCAGTTACTTCCTTTCAGGTTTATTCAAATCACCATAATATTTTAAGAGTTCAGCCACGATGTCATCTTGTCACATCAACATGCACAACAAAATAGAGATAAGTAAAACTTATTCAACCCCTGGATCGTGGTCAGAACAGCTCCATGAAATTGTAAAATAATTAATTTGTACCAACTTGGATCCCTCCTGCTCACTTAAAGTTAACATTTGTTGACTTCAAAATCTATAAAAAACAAAACCTGTGGAAACCTCCCAGTGCCAGAACCAGATGTTTTTCACTTCACCACCACCCAGATCCTGCAACTGTGCAAGTCACAGCTGTCTCGTGTCATCACGTCTTCCTCATCATTCATAAAGATATTAAACAATGCCTGAGTCTACTTGATAAATTCTGTACTCCTACAATGCACACACCTTCATAAAAGATAGGGATGCCTTTTGTTCTTTTCAATATAGCAAATATTCTCTTCAGTCATTGCTAAATCAGCTGTAGTAATGATAGGCTTATACCAATATATAAAGTATAATCTCCTCCAGCCTATATTCCTATTTTATATTGCCCTATGATCAAAAGAAGAGTCAAGTTTAACTACACATTCTTACAAGAAGCCTAAGTAATCAGCATGCAAGACCAAGATTCTGAAAGTCAGTAACAATCAATGAGAAACACTATATATAGTGCATAAAATACTCAAACCTAGAATTTCTGCTATTTTCAATATTGTATATTAATTGGAGGCTTTTATAATTGATCAGGAGAAAAAAAAAACTTATTTATTCAATAACCATCATGGTAAAAAAGCTAAAATTAATTCTTAATGGTACACTATACTACCATGTGTGAGCTGCATGATGAGACACACACATTTCAAATTCCCTTGAATTTTTCCTTCAAACATTGTAGCTACAAAGATTCCTTTGTCAGGAATCAAAGGCTTCCCAAAGATCAATAAGCTCAGCAGCAAGCTTTTGATTTGGAGATATTTACCTACTTATTAACAAAGGGAAACAATAGAAAGCACTGATCAACAGCAGAATACAAATATCCACCACCACACTGGGTATTTTACCACTGGAGGAATAATGCAAGTTTCTTAATGCAAAAGTCTCCTGAGAAAAAAGGCCTTACACAGATTTTTTTTGCAGCATTACTAAGACCAATAATATCTCAGACACATAACAGCCAGGGTCAGCTTTTCACTGTCCTTGCAAACTGGAATGATGATGGTTACACCTACTTCCTAAGATAAGTGCAGGAACTTGGAACTTACGACAAAAAGGCTGAGACAACATTTCTGGTTTGAGCAAAACCATATCCTGCCAGGCCTAGGATGTGAGCATCTCCAGTGGAGCAATTTCAGTGAACCAGATACTGGACTACAGTTATTAAATGTGATCATTCTGGTACTCAAAAATTAAAGAGTAGCTTTTTTCCTCTCTGTTCTTCCTGTACCTTATGGAATTACACCCTACACAGCTAACCACCCACATGGCCACTTGTTCCCTCCCTCCACGGCAGGATGAGGCAGAGAATGCAGTGAGAAAAGTCATAGGTGGGGATAAAGATGGTTTAATCAGTGAAAGATGGTTTGATAAGTGAGGGAAGTGGGGGGAGTGGGGAGAAGGAACAAACAAGTGATGCAAAGCCAACCACTCACCACCTCCCACAGGTGGAGTGGTGCCCCCCAGTCTCTAAGCAACAGCACCCATGGAAGGCAGCCCCCCACCCTGTTCCTAGGGTTTGGGGAGTGAGGGGGGGGTGTTGCTGAGTGTTTTATGGCATGGAGTGTCCCTCTGGCCAGCTCGGAGCTGCATCCCCAGGCTGCAGGGGAAGGGAAACCCCCAGCACTGGGCAGGCACTGCTCAGCAACAGCCAAAACATTGGTGGGTTATCAGCACCACAAATTCAAAACACAGCACCATCTGGACCACCACAAAGAAAATTAACTCCATCCCACTACCCAAAAGGATGGGGCATGAGTTATTAATAGATAATACCTAAGATAGGAATAGATCTGTTTAAAATCCTCCTTCCATCTGCCTTGTCTATACAAGTGTCAGTGTTTGCTGTGAATTCCACTTGTCATCAGCAAATCCAATGGGGACTTGAATCTGCAATGAAAAATTCTTAGTTTCAAGTAAAAACTTTTATGATTTTAGTAAAAAAATCCAAGTCTAAAAATGCTCTAAAAACATCAGGAATTTTTTCTTTTTCAGTCTTGTCCTGCTCTTTCTAGCAATGCAGTCTCTTCTTACTTCTCCCTTACTTCTCTATTCCAAAGAACACCAATAGAAATCTCTCTCATCCCCAGAGTAGCCACAGATTTAAAATTCATGCAAAAGAATTGTGGACACTCCAGTACTGAGTCAGGTACATCATATTTATGTTGAGCCATTAAAAAGCATTTACTGTATTTATTTCTGCAAGCATCCTGCCTGCCTAGACATTTCTGAACTTTATGCTCCTATATGCAGGAAATATATGTAAATGGAGTAGCCACTGTAAAATACTCATTTTCTGCTCTTCTCATCTTTTTTCTTGGTTGGGGAAGAGAGAGAAGCTGAAGATTCTATCATCAGTTTGAGACAGAAATATTATATACACTGGGTTATCTTGAGGAATTAAAATGTCCCTCGGTTATCATATTCCAAAGCAAAACCTATTACACTTACTCTGCATATATTATGAAAGTTTTAAATCCCATCTGACATAAATTCAATTAAGCACATCCTTAGAAGACGGCTGTACATGTAACGGAACGATTCATAAGGATGTTTAAAACTTCATTAAGGGACAGAGGTAAATTGTATTAAGATTTATTCAACTAACTCAGCAATAAAATAAATGCAGTCCTTAGCAGGAATCATGTTCACTGACTAAATCAGTGCCTTTTGAAAAGCAAAGGAAATGCTGGGAAGCACCCAGTTTCCACAATTCCATCAGGATTTCCCTGCACATAGTCCAAGTGGCCTTGTTGTGGAGCTGCTTCGCTGTGAGGCCACCAAGGCCACCATCAGAAAGGGTTCAGAGACACAAATCCATGGGCATCAGCTGTGCTCTCACCCCTCCTGGCCCCACACACCCAGAGCCTCTATGTTATCCACAAACACAGCCCAGTTCTCTTAAAAACAACAACCAGAGTGCTTTATTTATAATTTCACATGCCAGGAGGGATAGCAGTGGGAACCTGGATCTTGGGAAGTATCTTGAATGCCTTGAGGGCAGGAATTCTTCTCTATGCAAACAGGAACATAAGAACCAGCAGAGAGGTCACCCAGGTTTTATGGGGACTGAAGCACTCCTCTATTCAGAGGACTGCATTCATACTAACTCTTAAAAAACCCTCCAGAGTTCTAATGGCTTTGTCTTAAAAAATTGTTAATAAATAGACTACTTTATAGAGATTTTCCCCCATTTCAGCTATTCATTTTGCTGTTCCTGGAAGTAAAGTGATCTTATTCTGACAAATAACAATTTTCTTCCAGATTCAAAGACAATATATGGATTATGTCTAACTTATTATACAAGAAATGGAATTCTTGTTGAATATAAATGTGTCATAGAACTTTTCATCCTTCAAAATAACAATTTCACACTTGTTCACCCTAAAACAAATGCTGATTAAAACAAAATAATCAGAATTATAGCAACATTCACTGATCCAAAGTTGAAAGCAAATATTACTCTCAGCCTTGTATCAGAATATTTACAACTATTGTTTTTAAATTAAGTATCTCCAGCACTGAGGAATCCTTTGCTTAGCATCTAAAATGAAGTCAAGTTTTTAATTTGGTTCTTAAACAATCACACCAATAATGATAACAGCTGCACCCTTTATCAAGGCAGAAAAGCCATCCTGCTGTGCCAATTCATCAAGAACACGAGGCTATTACAACACAGAGAGTTTAAACCTTGATTATGCTGGTGGGAAGGGAAACTGCCTCATCCTGGCACACAGCTGGAGCCCTCTCTGCTGTCTGGGGGAGAAATACCGAAGGAAAGGTGAGACAGCCTAGAGCATGGCCAGGAGGTGAGGGATGTGAGACTGGCTCCAGTCAGCACCTGGGACACCTCTGGAGCTCCATGGTCCATGTTCCCATTCCTCATGCAGGAAGGACATGGAAAAGTCTGATCTGAGCAGCTGGAGGGCCAGCAAGGCCCTGGGAAATTGGAGACAGCATGGAATGGGAAGGAGCTGGGAGGGAGTTTGCTGTTCAGATGGGATGCTGCAGCTCCTGCCTTAAACAAGGAGCTTAGATTTTGCCAGAAGGGCTGGCAGCAACTCTAGCACAATTCCTGACAAAGTCCCACCAGCTGCCACAATGACTTTAGAGTGAGGAAATGTTGGTGACTATCAGGAATCAGGCTGTGCCTCAACCCTTTGGACAGCCACTTGCAGAGCACCAGGGAAATCAAAGCTTGGGCATGGAGTGTGATCCAACCTGTACAAAACACAAACATCTTGTGCTTTCAGCAGCCACAAAGGTTCATAAACTTGGTCTTCAGTGGGGTCATTAATAAACCGGGCTTTCTCTCCAAGTGCAGCAGAAGGTTCCCCAATTCCTGTCCAAAAACTCTTTTGATATTCATCTTTTTGAAAACAAAATCAAACAGCTCCATTCCAGCAAGGACAGATGGATTTGCCACCCAAGGAAGTGAGAGTAGAATTGTGGAAGACTAAATGTGTTCTAAACCCAAACATCATTTTGTCCAGGCTTTTTAGCTCCATTTAGAAACTTTGAGGGGAAGAGCTCTCATTAATACCACGGAAAAAAGGTCCCTTGAAAAACTACTGGATAGAGTTAATTACAGAAAATGGGGAATGTCCGCTTGTTTATTGATTATACTTTTGTATTTAAGAATACCCCTACATTTAAAGCACCAGGCTGGGAAAGTGATATTGATTTTAGCTTGATAATTACAACTCGAATAGTCCCTTTGTAATACAAAGCTTTATTCAATAAAATATTTACCATGAAGTTCTTTGGGCCATACAGTACAATCAATTACCACCCATGATTTCTTGCAGCAGCTGAACATTAACATGGACATTTGAACAAATTTAGCAAGGTTTTTTTGTCTGCTTTGGCTTTTTTGTTGTTTTACTCTTTGGGTATTTTTTGGGAGGGAGGTTAAGCTGGTGTCAATTCCTGGGGAAGGTTCCTTTTATTTGTTTTAATAACTGATACTATTAATGCTACCAAAAAGAGTAAAACCTCCTAAAATACTAGTAATTTTCTTCACCATGACAGAGCATAATTATGTGTTCCAAGCTTTTTACTTGTATGCAGTAAATAATCAGCCTCAAACGAGAGAGACATTTCCAAATTCTTTGGAGATTAAACAGTACAATTAACATATTAAATATTTAGTGGTTTTTAATTTCCCAGTAGCCCACACTACATTGCTTTTAAATAATACAGCACTCACTATAGAGGTCTAGGTATACAAAAACAAGAGAAATGCAGAGACAAAAACAGGCCAACAAACATGCAATGTAATCGATATTTATGCCTATTACAAAGGACTTTTTCTGAAAGAACAGTTGGTAATTTAATTAGAATGCACTAAAAAAGAATGATTGATAGTTCAGCTAAATGATACCTTCTTCTTATCATCATTTGCTTTATGATTACCTGTAATTAGAGATGACTTTCAATCAATTGAAATAAATCTGCAGCCACTTAATGAAAAATAGTCTGAGAACATTTCTGAGCAAGGAGGGTCAGCAGGCCATGAAAATACTAAATCTGAATGTCTAGAAAAGAGTATTCAGGATAAGAAAGAATATTTTATATTTATCTAGTACACTGACGATATACTCAGTATATTAATTCTTATTTAGAATTGAAAATAAGCCTAAAATAATGTATTCTAAGATAAGCTTTTCCAGTCTGGGATGGATGTGCAGGTCCAAATAATCTCTTCTCAGATGCTAGTCAGAGTTCAGACAAGGTCAGTTACCACGAATTTATTTAGGCAATAAAATAGATCAAGTTTTTTCACTCAAGAATTAATGTCCATATTAAATATTTATACTCTTTATACAATATAATTAATGTACCATACCTTGTGAAAACATCAAATTGCTCCAAAAATATATATATACATCCTTTTTTTTTGTTCCCTCTCCCCCTTAAATCACTTTACTCCTCCAACAGGGGAATGTAATGCTGCAGAAGCAAAGCCATGAGAGCATTTGTACCCTGCTGTAACAGAGAAAAATCCAGCAGCATCCTGGAAACCACTGGAGCCAAACACTCTCCTGAAAATTACATCAAGCCAAGAAGTGGAGTTCTGTCACCCCTCAAAAGTCTATTCTATACATTGCTAAAATTGAAACTTTAAATCTTTAAAAAAGGCAGCATTATGAAATCTGTCACTTGCTGTCACCATAGGAGTGATTTTAACTTTCACCAGAACATTGTTGGCACCCTAAATTCTACCTGCAGGAAAAATAAATAACATTTGTGACAGAAACTAATATTTCTAAGTCAACACTATTTTTCCAAGGTAGTTGCATGAAGTAATATCAGTGTGGGTTTTCTTATAATAGACATCATTTGTTAAAGATCAAATTGGAATGGCATATGAACTTTCTCACATCTTTTCAATTTGTTCAGTATATTGACTATTTCCCTGATTTATGTACCGAGATGAAATGCTGGTGATGGCTACATAAAGATCTTTAACTGTGCTACAAGAAAATCCCTCAGCTCTAATGGTTCTATTCAATATTCTCTGCAAATAAGCATTTAAAGGTAGAAATAGGAAACCATGAATCTACAAATTCGAAATGCTCACCAAATATTCTGTAGAAAATTGGCACAACAGTATCCACTGCTGTTTTATTTCATAAATGCTAATGAGAGCCCTTCAAGAGGAAGCCTGAACATCATTTTTAAGCCACCAACAGAATCAAAAGCAGCTCCTCAAAGAAGCTTTTACCTTTCCAAGGTCTTTATAAGTTCTAATATATTACATTACTTTTTAAAATTACTGGGAATCTTGCATTTAACAAGCCTTTTGAAGTTGAATTAGTGCTTTTTAAAATCCCCCAGCAAAGTTCAGAAAATGCTGCTATGCAACACCCCAGTGTTAAATGCCCAATAACCAGAAACAAAGCAGAATTTGTAACCTGTACTTATCTTATTTCACTGCTGGCAAGAACCTGACCAGGATTTTCAAACATCTGTGCCCAAGTTCAAGAAATGACATCAAGATATACCTCCAGTCCTCCAAATACTCATGTATTCTGATTATCTGAGAGTGATCATCTTGAAGTGTAGTGGAAGTGAAGTAAGATGAGGAAATGCAGAAGTGGTGCTGTCTGTGATTTCAGTTCAGCACTTCAGTCAAGGTGAGTTCTCACTGTGCAGCATGTTTAAAAATCCAGTCACTTACTCAGGCAACTGTACCTTTATTTCAGTGTTAAATTTAGACAGGTTTGTATTTATATGAACATTATAATTTATCTCTATAATGTTTGCTTCTAAGATGCTGCAGAGCCAAAATTCTAAAAGTGCTACTTGTTATATCTGTTATATCTTGTTATATCTGTTAGACTAGTCCTGTATTTTATACCAAAAAAAAAATTTACTGCTGTTTTTTGTGTATCCATATGTACATAAATTATTCCAGGGAAAGATAAGAGAACTACTACTCTCAGAAGTGAGAACAACCAAGTTCTCATTTTAAAAAATATGTTTTCTCATTATGTTTTATTTTTGAAAAAACACTGTAGAATTTCCTCCTGGATCAGCAATTAGAAACAAACCCAAAAGATACAGAGACTCTTAGCTCATCTTCAAGGAGAAGCCTTAAGGCAGAGCATTTCCAGCTCTCTTCTAAGCTTTCAAGAGAGGAATTTTTAGCATTTAATACATATTCTCAGGACAGTGTCTAGATCTGTTCTATCAGACAGACACAGAAGCATTCTCACAGGATGGAAGTCACTGCAAGTCCAGTACCAGGTGCCCCAGGATGCCAAAACCAGCGAAGACACTCCCAACACTCCAATTAAAAAAAAAAAAATTCTATATTAAAAATGTCAGCTGAGCTGCTGTTTGCCAATATTGAGTCATGTATCAAGAGAACACCAGAGTTCACCAGCTGCTGCCATGGTCTTCAGAGTAAGTTTGGGGAGTTTTCTGCCACAGACTCAGCTGGGGCACACAACTTAGCCTTGTTATTCGAATGCATGGCAGTGCCCTGTAATCTGTCTGTTTTCCAATGTATTAGATTAACATTTATCTCTTTAAGCACACAGCTTATCTGTCAAAAAAATCCTCTACAGTGTTTGGAGCAGTGTCTCCAAACAGTGTCCTAGTTCCACACAGGCTGTTATTTAGTGTCCCAATTTTCTTCACTTTGATAAAGAAGAAAACTATTCAGTTCTGACAAGTTGATTAACAACAATCAGCATTATTTTCAGAAAAACAGATCAGCTCTTCCCAGAAAAACTGCAAAACTACTCTCATCTATTTTTGACATGGCAGAAATGTACATCAATTCCAAATATGAATGGCAGTGATAAAGTCAAGCAGAATTAAAGTAGGTTTAAAACTCAGGAAGAATTACACCTTCTAGCGAGCATTTTTATGCTCCAAATGCATGACTCGACCCCAAAATTGTACTTTGAAAGATGCAATATTTTCTACAGATTCTAAAGCTTTCATTTCAAAATAAATCTTTTTAACCTTATAACCACAAAAATAATCTCCAAAAACTAGGTTGAAGCTGTTTTGCTCTATTAGCAAGAGTAAGAAAACAAGCAAACAAACAAACAACATACATTTCCTTTTATTCTATTCCGTTTCCTTCTATTTCTGTTCTCTAACATGTAACACAAGTCAGCCCATCTCAGGAGCTGCACTGGTTCTCATTTACTTCCCCAAGTCAGATTTTATTGACACATCATGAATTATTAGGTCGATTTTGACTTCTACATTCCCATAGAGCTCCCCAGCTTTTCCAATTAATCCTACAGCAGGATTCAAAAGATGTGCTGCTTTGCAATAAATCTGTTCCAAAAAGGTGGAGTTTTGCACTCGTGTTTTTCTGTGTACCTGATAATTATTGAGTTTTCCCATTCAAAATTGGTTATTAAAGATCCAAAGGAATTGTATTGAAAATCCCAAACTTGTTATAATAATCTGCCCACAGGTTTATGGGTATAGAGTCAGAATATGTATTTCTGAACATGTAATATTTTATTATTAATACTAGATTATTACATATTATTATTAGACTAGAGCTGCTGCTGCTGCAAAAGTGGAATATTATTAATAATAAATTCAGGAATATGTAGCATATGATTTTTCTGTATGAAATTATTTTTCTGGATCAAAACTTGGGCTATTGCTAATAAGCTACATTATAACCTAATCTTTGTGAGGGTTAATGAATTTTTATTGAGCATGGCATTCCTAGATTGGAAAATTAAAGGATTCTGTGACAGGGAAAAAAACCAAAATGCTGCAGGTAGCTTCAGGTAGAAGTAGATGGAAATAGAGCCTAACTTCCCACATCTTGTGGTTAATAATGTATTATTAACAAGAAATTATTCTGCTGCATCCTATCACAACTGGGTAAGTTTTGACTATCAGGATTACAAACAGTATTCTTCTAGGAAGAACATCCCAGGAAATTTTGTAATAATTATAGTAATTTGCAAGAAATTTCAGCAACATTGTAACTCTGTGTTTTCCATCTCAATTAGCTGTACCACATCTCAAACAGAAACAAAGAATGATCACTGAGAGAAATCTCTTTTACAATGGGGAGTTCATGGAGGGATTAACTGCACTGACAGCAACAAAAATAGATTTGATTTTAAAATTTTCAACTTTGCCCCTGCTCCTCCTCAGCAGGCAGTAACTTTCTCCTTCAGAAAAAGCTTTTCTACCACTTGCATGCATTTCCAGTGGATGAACAGAATACAGGGTACACATTAAAATCTCTGACAAGGGACACAGAGCAATTCCATCTGATGACCATGGTGAGTGACCCCATGCGTTCAAACTGAGAGGCCTTGAATGCTGGGAACAAGAAATACAAACTTATGAACAAGCTTAAAACATTCCCTTTAACACACAGAAGCCCATTTCTGTCTTCGGGTCCCCTCCCTCTCCCCCAAAAAGCCAGATTAATGGCAGTACCTGTATTTTTTTCATACAATGAAGTTTTTCCCCTCAAAAGTTGATTGCAAAGAAAGCACTGAGTAATTAACATATTCTCAGTGCTCCTCATATCCCTGTCTGTATTCAGAACGCTCAACACATTCCACTGCAGTAATTTCAAGCAGTATTATTCAGGTTTTCTTTTCGATTATTATGATTAAATATAAATAGGTAATTTCTATTCAGCTTCTTCTCTGACAGAAACTTTGGAAGCCAATTTTTATTTCATTATATACAGAAGTTACATCTTCAAACATCAAAACAGTCTCTGAATATCAGTGTCATAAACAAGACTGAGAAATGCAAAGTTAAAAATAAGAAGCTGGTGTGTGGATTCGTGCTGAAATTTGGAATCATTTGCAATCCTAGACCACAACAGAAGGAAGGCAGCTCATCACATTCCTTTGTCCACAGTCCACAAAATAATATAGCCCCACTGCTAAACTGTGATTTTACATGGAACTGTGAAATACCCCAGCTGCATTAAATGGAAATGATTCAGCACTTGGATGGAACATTTTAAGGAAGTTCTGCCACCAAACAAGTCAAGGCCACCACACCTTCCCTCACCCAGCACCACACAGGCTCCACCAGCCACCACCACAGTCCAGCTCAGATGGCACATTCAGGTCCTTGCTGTACAAATAAATGTTATGAAATTATCAATTTGACTGAGAGTCCCTATTAATGTTCTTTATTTCGTATCCTCTAAAACACTTGCAAAGAAGAATTTTATATTTTTGGATCATTGCATTGCAAAGTGGCTGTCACAATGTGTAGGACAAGATTTATCTTTTGAACCTTCTATGGAAACAACTATGAAAGGTCAGCAGAACAGACTACAGATAATTCTGCATAAAAAACCAGTAAAACAAATCACTTCTAAATCAAATCACAATATTCCATAAAACAAGATGTAAAACTTGCAATCATTATATAAAACCAAAAGGAAAACAATATTCATGGTGTACTTCTGTCACTAGGGGTTTTACTAAACAAATAAGAAATTTTTGCCTTAAAAACAAATCCAAAATACTTGATGAATTTCTTAACATGGAAGTAAAAGTACACTGATATAAACCATCTCAGGTTCAAGGATGCCAAGCCCCTGAGGCACAAAAATTGTAATTACTACTTCAAACACTCACAGAGACTATCTGGTCTTACCACTATCGAACTGAATAATCTTGAAACACAAGTAGTTGATGTAAAATAAAAGTAGTTACATTAACTGTAACAAAATTACAAAACAAAGTCGACGAAGCCTCTATTTAGAACTGCTCTTCTTTCTGCATTAATAACATCAAAAAACATTGTGGTTGTGGGCTTTATTTAATAAATGCAAGTTCTACAAAGGATAAAAGTATTTTTTGCCAGTAATAATAGTTATTTTCATCTATGTCCAACACAAATGAGAAAACTAATACCACATCAGTGGCTTATTAAACGGAAAGTTTATAATTGAACTTCCCCTTCATTTGCTTGCAAAGCGGGAGCTGAAATCCCTTGCCAGCTAAACCACTTCTGTTTTTACATATGTACTTTCAATACTGAGATTGCACATAAATATAATTTAAACTGACAGAAAAAGCCACAAAGAGACAGGATTTTGCATCGTTAGCATTATGCAGGTACTCTCTTGGTGCTGTTGAAGTTTTCCTCTTACTCTCCCTTGGGGGAAAAAAAGCAAAGGGAAAAATCCATTATTTTCTATCTATCAAGATATTTCTTTTCCTACTGGGAATCTAAAATGCCTGATCTCAGTGTGAGATCTCTGAAAGCACTAGTAAGAGAAGTCTCCTGATAAGAATGAGAAAAATAAAAATTACAAATGCCTAAGTCAGCCTTATTACCTCCCTCGGTCACTGGAATTCATTGCTACTTAAAAGCAACCAGTTGCAAACCAATTTCCATAAATAAAAGGAAAATTACACACCATCCTTTAAATTTGAAGTGTTAAAGAACATTGCCTAGAATTTAAAATGAACCAAAGATTGTCAACTGCCAGCAGCATTTGTGGCAGGAGCAAACCAAGGGAGAAGGTGGGAGTTTCTACAAAAGAAAACAAAACCCCATCAGAAAACACAACTCCACCAGCATTGCAGAGTGCCTGGAAGGCATGGACTAGACACAACTTCCTCTTTTATTCTTATTATTATTTTTGCTCTTTTAAGCACAAAAAACTTCCAACAAGCATTGTGGAGTGACAGTGAGTTATAACACAGCCAAGGCACCTGCAGGAACTTCTTGTATCTGACTTCAGCCATCTCCACTGCCAAGCCTGCTCTCAAATAACAATTTCCTGAAGTCTCCTCTTTTCCAGGAGGAAAAAGGATATGAAGAGACCACAATATGAAAGAGGTTTTGAAAATAATCTCTTGCCATAAAATAGAAAGAAGAGACGCAGAATAAAAATTTTTTAGAAGTTCTCCGATATTATTTTTATGTTAAGAAATGGCAGCATTATCTGTGGAGGATGAGCAGAACACTGGAGTGCAGTGGAATGCAGAACACCTGCCTTTACAAAATAAGAACATGCTTTAGCAGAACATCTTGTAGTGCTTAGAGAGAGAAAGGATCAAAGTTCCTGCATCAGCACTGTCAGTTTCCTCAGGAGTGATGTTTTTCCACTCAGTGTGGTGCAGATCTACAGCATTCCAAGCACTGAACTTCCAGGAGAGGCTACAGAGAGCTGCTTCATTTGCCTGGGAAAGGGGAGTGCCTGATCCATATGACAGCCCAGAGCTTAAGAGGTAATTTAATTTTTTCATGAGATTATTAAAGACCATGAAAAATGCATCAGTCTCCTTCCACAAGGACAACTGTAACCGTCAGTTCTAAACCTGTTTTGCTAAATGTCATCCCATGTTAAATGTAAGTGCTTGGCTTCCCTGGGCTCTGGGGAGCATGGCAAAGGAAAGGCTGGTGTGGGAAACACTCAGGGCCTGACCACTGAGTGGTCTCACCCACAAATTACAGCATTTTGGGGACAACACTGAGCCAGCTGTCAGGCACAGAGCAAGAGATGTCAAAACCAGTGCTTTACACTTGATTATGACCTTCCTGAGCTGCCCCACACAACCCGTGTGAAAGCTGTCAGGATGCAGGTGATTATTTACCCCAGCAATTTGCACATTGTCTTTTCTCCCCTCACAGCTCCAGAGCAACCCAGCCACAGTCGTCCCATCACTATTTCAAGCTTCTTTTATTTTAATGAGAAGTGAAGTGCTTTGTGTTCTTGCTATTTATTCTCATCAGGCCACAGTAATGAAACTCAGTGGAAAGTTAAAGATGAGCAGAAACAAATACACAAGGTTAACTGCCATGACTGAGATACAACACCCCTCACCACTTAAAGGGAGAAGGCAGAATCACTTTAAGATCTCTCTTTATGAACACAAGAAGTGCATTGAACTTCTGAGCATTTCTGAGACTAATTTATGACAATAGAGATAGGAGATTTTCTAGATATTTATGTAGCATGCCTGTTAATCTGCACTTATTAGACTATCATCTTAATTTATCTCATGATAAGTCAGCTATCATTAATTCCTGATAACTTTATGGTAGAAAAAAGTTCAGTCATCTGGTGGCATAAATTTTTATCTAAATTATGTGGTTTCTGTTCACAGCAAGGTATGTTCAGCTGAGCAATATTTCAGATGATCAGTTTGGGAGAACCAAGGCAGGTGGCACTGCAGCAAGGTGCCCACACCTATGTGCAATGACATCCAGTACAAATCTAAAATATTTATAAATGCTGAAGAACACTGGGGATTTACTGACTTGGAGAATGTGCCAGAGTCATACCATTCACAAAATGCCCTCATTTTTAAATCTTTCTTAGTCATAATGGTACCCTCTGAAGTGAATCATAAAGAATATCAGATGCCATTTTAATCATCACTGGCAATGTCTTTCCAATCTGCAATCACCCACTCCACCAACAACTCACACAAAACCTGTGCAACACAAACCCCAGCGGTTCTTCCACAGCTTCCTGCCCAAGAGCAAGACTTGCCAATGTGTAATCTGCCATAATCAAAAGCTTTCATACCCTTCTCTATTAATCCACACACCAAATATTATGTATCTAATATTGACGCTAAAAACACAGAAGATTGGTAAACAGGATCTGAGATTAAGACTCAAAATTCTGACTCAGTTCTGACTGTCAATAAGCTCCAGTTTTGGATGAATCTCTTTATTTTTTCATGCCTCCGTTTATTTCCACAGACCATTGAAGGATTAGCTCAAGCTTCTAAAGCATTTTAAACAAAAAGGGATTTCCCTATAATTGCTAAGTAATACAATTACTGAACTGAGAGAAAGGAATTCTTTTGAACACAAGTTTGCTTTTACAACGTGCTTGTTCTGATTATAGTTTTTTATGGCCCAGTAACAATGTGAAAAGCATTTAAACTGGCTTTACCATTTATATTAGGTATTCTTTATTATATGCAATGTGTTGCTCCTTGGGGTCCAATCCAGTTTTCTTTCTCAAAGAAAAGGAAAATTACTTTAAAAAAAAAATCTGTAAAAGGTTTACTGTAGGCAAAAAATGAACAAAACCCCAAATCAACCAACCAATTTTTGCTATAAAGTAAAGCAATCAAGATTATAAAATTAAGAGTTTTCCTGAGGTATTTCCACAGGCTGATTTTTTCTTTTTTTAAACAGTTTTTTCAACCAGTTTTTTCAACTTGTTTAAACCGGATAACAATGGTTTTGCTTGAAACTTAACCCTTGTCCCTAGAAATATGAGCAGGATTACTACCAACACCAAGGTACAGCTCATTGTGTAATGATGGAAAAAAGAGCTCTCCATCTACTTCATCAGTAATCTTGGCAGCCACATCCCTAAATCTGTGCCAGACATCATTTGCATGGAGAATCTGCTGCTAGTTCCAGGTTGAAGAAATTGAGACGAAGCTGCATTGCAAAGACAGAGTCAGACAGAACTGCAGCTTTTTCTCATTTTTGAGAAAAAACAGATTCTTCCTGGTGACACCAGACAATGAATTTGCTACCTTGGCATTGGCAGAAAAAGAAAATAAATGGGGAAAAGGTGTTAAAGAACTTCAGAGCTTTAGGATCCTAATAATTTACTAGAATAGCTTGTTAATGAATATGAAAAGGAGTGGAAAAGCACAAAGCAAACCTGTAATTCTATCAAATGTCCTTGCTCTATTCTCACCAATAAGGATTATAAAACAATGAGTAACAAGAGTACCTGGAAAAAGAAAACCTGATAAGCTCTTCAGAGACTCACCTTTTCCACTGCCACACAAATGGCCTGAAGTACTTCATGTGAAATGAAGGAGGAAAGATCCTGCAACAGCACAAATTGTAAAGGTACTCCAGCCTCCCACATCCTCATTTCACACAATAAGGAGTGTTAAAGATAAACTCGACTCTTGAATCAAACACACCCATAGTTTTAAACAGAATTTGAAGCCTAACAAAGCACTAGATAAACACCAGGTTGTTGAGACATGTAATAAAACTAAAACAGACTGAAATAAAGAGGCAGGAAAACCACAGGAGGGGTTCACCAAGAGTTAAGAATTTCAGCTGCATCCAAAATCTAATTACTGCTTTAACAGGAACTAACGAGTTCCAAATAAAAACACAGAAGGAACACAAAGGTAGTGAAACCACTGGCACAGTGATACCCTTTAGCACCCCCATCCTGGTAATTCATCAAACAAAAAAGTAAATATTACTGCAGCTATTCCCTGCTAGCTCTGTTTGTTTAAAATTCATTAGGTTCAAAAAGTCAACTCCATGTACACCCTCAGAGTTCAAAAATTATAGACTTAGTGCAGAAGTGATTGATAAGACACACATTAAAATATTCACTGAGAGTACCATTCAAAACTTGGAATTTAATAAAGACTTAGGTGATTTTTACTGATACTTTTTTCTGCTACTAACACACCAGGTCTCCTCTCCTCACTGAATCAGTGCAGGGCTGCTGCTCACTTCACTCCATTTAAGTACAAATCCTCTACATTAAGCAGATCAGCTGCATTTAATGACAGCGAGTTCCTACCTTTTACAAACTGAAAGATCTTGAATTACTTTTCAGCCAATTCATGACTTCCACAGCTACAAACACCCTCTTAAAATTCAAAAACTAAGAACTACTTCAGGGTTAAATTTTTTATAGAGTCTTCATGCACTGCTGAAAACCAAGGGATTTCAGCTAGAGGTTGATTTATGCTCTTGTGCACTTGTCATTTCCTTCCCGAGACATCAGCTCATTGCGTGCACATGCTTGCCTTACAAAATCAGTGCTATGTTAACTTCTAATTAGATACAGCCCAACTTGCTTCCAACACAACTAGGAAGGCATATTAAGGCATGTAAGACAATTTTTACTTCTCTTCATCCATTATTTCCTTTACCAGTTGATACTTACCTCTTCTTCCAATCATGGACTATCAAAACACTGAACTTGTAAAATGTCTGGACTACTGAGATAATTTTTTTCCTCACATTTCTTTCAGCACTCCATGTGCACAGCTGGAATTCTGGGCTTCTATAACCAAAGGGATAGAAACTGTATCTGGAACAGGACCTGTTTTCCTCACTGCCTCTGGAATTGTGCCAGTCTGTGCCTTTCTGTGCCCACCATGAGAACTGGGAGTGCCCACCATAAGAACTGGCATCTCTGCCCACATTCTATTTTCAAGAGAACTCCAGGCTGCCCCACTCAAAGTTCTTGTCTTCAGCAACTGCTTCTCTTTGTAGCTCTTCTAGTGAACCAAGAAGAATCTGAATTATCAGCTAAGATTTGCCCATCTTAGGACATCTCTCAAACCAGCCCCTGTGATGTGTTTAAGAAGATTGGAGTGTTCTTAGGGATTGGAGAACTGAAATGCACATGGGGCATTTACAGGATCCTCCTCCCCAACACTGCTTTGCCTTGCATTTCCTTCACTGTCCTGGAAGGGCAAGTACTTAACAGGATTTTCTGACATATCAGCTCATTTTTTAAACCTGAACCATAACAAATTCATATTAACTCCTCCCACTGGCTGACAGCAGCTAAAAGTCACTGTCTCCTCACTCTCTTCCACAGATAGCTCCATTCACATTACATTGTTCTTTCTAATTCACTCTATTTCTTATGGTTTGGCTATCTTATGTGACCAGAACCTCTCACTCTGTGTTCTCCTTCCCCTTCTTCCCCCACATAACCACCTGAGCCCTCATCAGTTACCACTGAATATAAAAAACCACACATACTTTTCATTACATAAGAATCCCTCATAATATCCACACATGAATACAGTTTTTCTTTCCATGTTGCTGGCCAGAGTATTTTTCCAAGTCTGCAATTTGTAAAGCCATGGGCTTTCTTACAAAATCCCAGACATCCAGCAATAATGCATTTTTTGGGGTTTGTTTGTTTGTTTGTTTATTTAAACCAACTGACATAAAATTTTCTTGAACACAATTCAACCAAAAAAGCTGAACTGATTAACTGATTTTTTTTTTTTTCCTGGAGTAACATCTCCTTCTGAAGGCAAAACAGAACACAAAAGTGGAAAAAAAATTAGTTTGCTTCCCCAGAGACCAACACATTTACTCTGAAACAGTAAGAGCAGTGTCCTGGAGTAGAACAAGCTGCCCTGCTCCACAAAAAGCCATTTCTGATTGCTGATCCACCAGAACACACCAACAGCTCAGGGAGTAACAGGTGATGATCTCTTGGAGCTGGCTGGACACATTCAGCACAATTCTATACCAAGGCACAAACAAAAATTGTGATTATTCATTGACTGGCTTCATGAATAAATATTTTTACAGTGGTTTGTGGAAGTTGCAGTAGTGTGTAGACACCTTTGAGGGAACTGGTGTGACTAAAACTAACGAAGTTTCTACTGAATAAAGTTATATATTGGCTCATAATAACAGCAGTTTTCTATTTTTTTGTTTCCTCCCTCAGCTGCAGAGATGGGCCACAACAGAAATGCAGAATTTAATTCCCACTTAAGAGCCTGCCTCACTTATAAATTATTTATTAATTTTAAAAACAAGTACCATTCTTATTGACAGTTTTCTCAGACAATTCCCCATCCAGTTTTTGACTATAGAATATCCCATGATCCATAAACCTCTTTTATGGTAGGAAAGTAAACATACTGAGAAGCAGAAAATAAGAATTTGAATGACTGCACTGTTCTCTCGTGCTACCACATCTTTTGCAGACCACACTTCAAGTGTTAGGTTTGTACTTTTTTGCCATTTCCACAAGGCAGAAAATCTCTAAATGAGGAGCGCTGAGATCTCCACCCATCCTGTGGTATCTCCTCCCTTCTCTTTACTCCAGGAATGGTCCAGCAGAGGATGCCAGAACCAGCATCCAACCACCCTGAGAACCCTGCACAGAGCTCAGTGAGCAGGGAATGAGCACCTGGGCTCCTGCAGAAAATAAAACTCAAACTTTATAACTGCACATGGACACTTTGTAAGTGTAAATATAGTCTGGCATCTTTAAAACAACTCTGAGTTTCCATTTCTGTGTCAATCCTCTCTGTGTGTCAGAGCCAGCTGGTGTTGGTGGGTTTTTTTCACTGTTTTTTTTCCAGGAATTATAGAGAATTTTATGTAAATAACAACTTTGGTAGAATTACACCCAGAACACAAACACAAAACCAACCCATGATATATCCTGCAAACTCCTGACCTCATTATTCCAGAGAAAGACTGAGTCCAACAAACCTACTGCGTCAATCTGAAAAGTCAACTTCTTTACACTTCAAAGAAAGATTTGTAAGTTAGCCTTGCTAAACTTTTTTTTTTTTTAAATTCTAGCAGACCTTTCACATTTGCTTCTGATTTTAAAATAGTGATCATTATCTCAACATTTGAAGGACTTGGGCATGGTGTGGTTGGCCAAATTCACATCATTTATTGGGTATGCATTGTTGATACTGCATCTATTGATGACACTCATGTGATAACTCTGAGCTGCATCTCAGGCTACAAAATCACTTCTCAGCTTTTCACCATTTTGGGAACTTCCAGCTGCACAACTTTAGTCATGAATGACAACCAAAAAAAGCACAACCATAAAACTTCATTTGGAGCTACATTTTAATAAAGCTCATCATGAATCTTATGGAAACAAGTTACTAAATTTGTTTTCTTTTCCTCTGTTTGATCAATATAGTATTTTTTCAAAACATCGTGAGTCAAAATGGTGTTTTGCAGTACCCTAAATCTTAATTAAAAGTGTCTTGTACTGAGATATGAATACAAATAACAACCTGCTAACAATCTTAAATCTTCATTTAAGAAAAGAGAAACATGTAATTGTAGCTCTTAGCTTTCTTGTGTAGATAATCTTCCCAAACTGTGTGCTCACTACATAATGAGTAACAATTTAGTAAGTTTACAATAACAGGTTATGGGTAAAATAGTTTCTTTTCTTCCTGCTCACTTTTCCTTTTTTTTTTTCCTTTTTCAAATTAGAATTCACACCATGCTGCAACTTGAGGAGCTCTTTCTTATCCTTCCAGCATCAACACAGACTCTCACTTCTGGAAATTACATTTGGGATTCCTTTGTTTTACACTTTCATTATGATTTATTTCTGAAGAAAACCAATAAGTGAGGCAAGTATAAAGGAGTGTTGACTTCCCTAGATCTGTATCACTCTGACACAACATCTCAGATCAGTATGGAATTAATTGAAATCTGTTAGTGACTCTGAAACCTAAATATGGCAATTTAGATGTCAACATTAGCAGAGTTGATGTTAATGTTAACATACAACAATTCTGACAAATGAATTGATGACATGTACAAATTCCTGACATCTGTAACTTGGGACAGCAAATGGAGTTGACAAATGGATCTGATGGCAAATATTATGTGACTCCATAATTAGAGATGTACTGAAGTTTGCGCTGAAACTCCACTGCAACAACAGAGTGAATTTTCCACTGACTTGGAGATCAGGCAGCTATTTTCAGTTCTGTGAAGCACACACAAGTTTAATTATTAAAAACCCCTACAGTCTAATTTAGTGTTGTCCACCTATTTCACAGAATCAATTAGGTTGGAAAACACCTCTGAGGTTATTTCATAGAGGTGCAAAGCAGGATCAGGCACTAATTCTCCCTTTCTGAAAAATAAACAAAAAACATTTGAATATTTATTTCAATTATACTAAATACTGACCAGAATCAGTTTCATTAATATTACATAGAAATTTATTATGAGAACTTACAAAAACAATTCACTGGTTTATTAATTAAAACTAATCATTAGCTTTAATGACTCCAAAGAAATACATGAGAACAAGAATTTAAGTGAATTAATTGCTCGCTAAAATCACATACAAACTGAACTTGCTCTCCATGCTCAAGGAGATCCACTTCCCTCATTATTTCAGTATCTGATATTATCACTGCACACAAAATTCCTCACCAGACAAGGGACTTTGCCCCACTGTGTAAAAACACAGCACAGAAGATAACAGGCAAAGTGCATTCTCAGGAGTTAAATGAAAGCTTTTTCAGACCCATTTTAAAGATACAATTGAGTAACACTTGAGCAAATACTTTGATTAAGTCCATCCATTAAGCAACGATTTCCTAAAATGGTCAGGTGCAGCTGCGTTCCCCAGGGCAGATCAGGCACAGCCCCAGTGGCAGCCCAGATTTGCCCACCCTGACCCCCAGCACAGGGCTCTAATCTGGGGAGTGATAACTGTGTGATATCTGTGTGATAACACTCCAGAACCTGGTACAGCACTTTGCTTCCTCAGGCAGGTAGGAAAGCTGGAAAGTGGCCACAATGCTGCAGTAGGAGCAGTGCTGAAGGGCAAGGAAAAGGGAAGCAGGGACTAATTTGGAAGGTTTATGTGCCTTTAGCTCCTCTGTAATTCCAAAGCTGGTCTTAAGTACAAATTTAAATAATACTGTGAACTGGGCAATAGTCTTTCTGAGTCTACAAAACCCCCAAACGTCCTATGAACAGTCGCTTTTCTGTCCCAGGTTTGGATTTCACTGTTCAATTTGCCATTCCTAAACTGTAATCACAGATTACCAGCTAAAGAAGCAACTGCAGTGAGCACTATTTACATCCAGAGGGGATGCTCAGCCCCACAGTTCTGCTCCCTCTCTGTCTGTACTACCTGTGATAGCTCAGCTGGGTCGCCACATTCAGCAAACAAAGAATACAACACTGAAGCTGCTTCTCATTTGGCTTTGTGCAAACATCCTGGCCAAAAAAATTGCAAGCCAAAATTCTGCTACAGAATAATTAATACTCTTTAATATGATTTTCCAACATGAAAATATTCCAGGTTATGCACTGCTGATAGATGATCTTAGGCATTTTGGGAGTGGGGAGGGAAAATTAGGATTCCAAGCTATCCATCAAATTTATGTCACGTTTCTTGGGCAATTCAACATAATCTACTGAACAAACTGTAATAGATCTACAGCAATTTTAGATCTATGACTTGAACCTTCTAAATTCTGTATTGAAAAAATAAGCCATAGGGGAAAGAAATGGCCTAAGAATAAAAATAATTCATTTGATTTCTGTTGAAGTCAAAATTGTCATCATGAACTATACCTACCTTAAAAAAGTATCTTTCAAACTACTCTGCTTTCTCAGGGCATATTCTTGTTTCATTTGAAGAAATATAATTATATTTTTATGTATGACCTTTACAGCCCCTTTGTCTCAGCTCAATAACAACTTCCTGGTAATTTCTTTCCACACAACATTCAATCTTACTGCAAGAAAACCTTAATAGAAAACTCCAACAACTCACATAAACAATGGCAATTCTGCCAAATGTTAAACTTTGGATTTTCCACCTCTCAAATTAATATTAGATTTGACTTTTAGGCAGTTGAATGTGCAGAAAGCAGAGGCAGACTAAGGTACTGAAAACACTTCATTTTAGGGGCATTAACAGAGTTTAAGTCAAGCATTACTCAGTTAAGTTACAGATAACTGATATTTAATTATTACCCAAGATTTTGTACTTATGTATATTAACTTAGCAGAGGCTGATAGTTGTTAGGCTTTCACAATGTTCAAGCCACCTTTTAAAATGAAAAAGAAATCTGTGAACTTCTATAAAAAGTCATGAGGAAAAACTAGCTTTAGATGTTGTAAGTTTTTAATCATTCCTTGAGATCAAAAAGTGATTTTTCTTTTCTGAAATGATTGCCTATACTTACAGTTCTCACATGTGACCAGAATGGCAGTATGAAAAAGCTGCTGTTAATCTTACTCACTGATAATTCCTGTTTTACTGCAAGCCTTGTGAACTGGCTCACAGAACATGCAAATACTGAAAGAGCCCAGGGTACCTAAAACAAAGCTGAAGCTCCACAAACCTTCTCCTCAGCAAAACGCTGACTTTGGGGTTTTCCTTTCCTTCTACTCCCCATCCTTGTCCCCATTCTGCCCTTCACAACTGTTCCCAGGGCTGCACTGTGAATGTGACTGGGGAACTAATCCACATTGGGAACAGAAAAAAAAAGAAATAGAAATAAGGGAATAATTAAATCAAATCAGCTTCCTGATTCAGTTCAGAGAGTACTCCCAGAAATAGCTGTAGGAACAAATCCACAGGGCCAAGGTGAGTCCAGGGAGGCAAAAGCAGAGTGGATGGAACAGCTTCAGCAAATGTTGCTGCTCAATCTCACTTATGGTACAATTACTAAAGAAAAAAACTGATAAACATTTCAGAAATTCTAAATGTCAAGCATCCACTATTTCAACTAAATACTGTTTGTCTGATGTATTTTTTAATGAATAATCTGCAAAAAAATACCAACAACAATATTTTTGCCATTTGTTCTTTCTACAAAAAAGACATTCTATTTACTGTCAAGCAAAATACCTGTAAAAGTGTGCATCACACAAACAACAATGGGGTACTAAAAGAGGAGATTTCCTAATATTCAACTCTTCTTTTTCTTCCTTCCATAACCACACACATCTGAAGACCACTTCCTACACTCCCAGCTTTTTGAAACCATGCTGAAGTGATTACAATGTATGGAAAGCTTCCACTAAAATTTCTGTCCATGCCCAAAATCACTGTTATCATGCCACTGTTTATCTGTTTTACTTTCTAAAGTGGCTTGTCATTTTCAGCAAATGCCAATATTTAAGTTTAAAAAAGGTAATTAGAGAATATGATTAGAATTTGCTGTGAAAGCAGGAATAGAAAACATAATGTTTTAGTATCTAGAAGGTCAAAACTGTGCCAAACTCTACAAAGTTATTCACGTATTTTATCATGGTCTTATTGCATATTTCTAAACATTAATTATAAAAACCTCATGCAGCTGTAAGTGTGGCTTCTGTAATTATCACATTTATGGAATGCTTTAAAAATAAATGTACTTAGAGAAACAATTATAAATAAATGTTCAAAACAAAAGGCAAAGTTGTAGCAAAACAGAGCAACCTGTTCTTCACACTGAATTTTGAAAACATGATGCTGCCAAAACTGCTGTAGCATGTGCCATTCAAAAATATTAGATTATGGTTGATTAGTACCATTAAAAATTATCATTAACACAAATGAGCTTCATAGCAGAGCAATATATCAGGGGTCAGTGCAGAAATATCAGACTCAGGGCAAGAAACCAGAAAATACCCAAGGATGTTTCCTCCCCCAGACCTGACTTTAGTGCTCACAGTGAGTGATTATCGATCTGCCAAACACAAGGCTCAGACTCTACATTTCCATAGAAATACTGGTTCATAGTTAATAAAATTATATTGCATCCCTACAGAAGTTTTCTGTGATTCATTGTCATCTTTCACCTCAATTAAGAATTTAAGATGTAAAGTACATGAGCCATATACTTCAGTTATTGGGCACAGCTGGCTCCATTAAACTACAGAAAGATGCAGGCACCTACTGCACGAAATACAGGCAGGAATTTCAAAGGTTCCTAGAAATTCTGAGCTTGCTCAGGAGGTACCACCCAAACATAGGCAGAAGTTCATAAAACAGAGCCCTAAAATATTTTGACTTGCTATACAGACTTCAGTTTCAACTGAAGTTGCACAAAATGTCCAGTTGTGTCCATGAGTAAATTCAGCTTTTGCAGTGAGCACAGAGAACAGGCCTGGGACTGTCCAGTGTGGAGCAGCCCAGCTCTGCCAGGCAGGAGCTGTGGCCAGAAATAAGGGCAAATGCATCAGAAAAATACATAGAGAATAGATAGATAGATAGATAGATAGATAGATAGATAGATAGATAATCTCTCCAGAAAAGAAAAATCCAAGTAGAGGAGGAATCCTGGTCATGCACAGCATGATCTTTACACCAGCAGGACTTCCACTATAGTAAATTAAATTAAGCTTCCCTGCCAGTTTGTTTTCTGGGCATTAGTACCTGCTCAAGGCTGGATTAGGACCCTTCAAGGCCTTACAGCAGTCAGGATGTGTAAACAAGGGAAAAGGAACCCAGAGAAAATGTTCATCTAAATTTAATATCTCTATGAATACATAATTTAGTACATCATATAGTAAAATTGAAGAACTAAATCTTGTAGTTAACATTGTTTCCAAAAGAATTTAGAGCCTGCATACATAATTAGGTGAAGATGACATCTGGTTCTATAGCAGAAGACACTAATTTGAGAGAAATCAATGAGTTTATGCTGAAAGACTGGAAACAGGCATAAAACTAAATATGATTTTTTGTGTTGTCCCTCCTATTAATTTCTATTAGGTTTAGATTTATTCTTTTTTTCATTTATTTATGCATGTAACAAAATTCATTGCAAAATTCTGCCTTTGGGATCTATTACAAAATGTAGCTCCATTTCCATATCAAATACAAAGAGCATTATACAGAAGATTTAATGGGGCTTCCTGGTGGAAAGGATAGGTCTTAGAAAGATCAGCAAACACAAAGTTTAACCAGCTCACCAAATGTAACTCCAGTGATAAGACATGGATCAACTTGGATAAAACTCAACCACTTCGTATTTCATGCACCTCTGCAAATAAATGCTGGGAAATGTTAAAATCACTACTTTAGGAAGCTAATCTTAAAGCATATTAAATTATAGTGTTCCTACTTCTTTCCATAAGTAATGGGGCCCAAAGAGGATCAGGAATAATTCCAGAGGAAGATAAAGCATGAGGGTGGACTATAGAGGAACACTGAGTGTTAATTTAGCTAAGGAAGGGAATGCACTTGTGGCAATATCGCAGCACAGCCACTTGGATTCCACCAACTGACTTGAAGACTGCAAAACAACAGAACTACACAAATTTTCTTTGGAAAATCAAATGGCTTCCATGTTAGAATTGTCAAGAAATAGGAAAGAGGGAGTTACCTATTGTGAAAAAGATACATACATAAAATCAGGGCACTGGCTGCTCCCTGCTCCAGGACTGGAGCACAAGGCTCAGTGGAATAAACAGGGAATTAAAATCACTGCAGCAACTTGAAGCTCAACTTCTTTAGTGAGTAAAAGCAATTACTTTAATATTAAAGTGTCTCTTCTCCTGTAGTATTTAATTCCTTGAAACTGCAGAGAATAGGAATTTAAACCTAAATAGTTGGAAGAATTATAAAACTGAACTAGAAGTTTATTCCGCAGAACAAACACAGCTGAAATGATCTTTGATGTAACATGCAAATTCTGGAGAAACATTTCAAAACATTGGCAAGATTTTTCCAAGCATCAAAAACAACTGTGATGTTTCCTGTAAAACTCTGCAACCACACTGGAGCAAGGATAGAAACACAGGAGAGCAGCAGCCCTGTCAAGAGCTGCATATGAAAGACAGCAAAATTCCCTGGGTAAAAAACTGCAGAGCAGATCAATGTGTCAATATTTAATGCTGAAACATGCAAGGAGCTCCTTGTTCTCCCATATCCACACAGCCCAAAAAGTCCAGAATTATTCTGCACTGCAAACACTGAGTATCACTGCCTGTTAGTAAGGGTTAAACAGAACAAACCCCGTGACCTGAACTTTCCAGGAGTGCACTCTGACACATACAGACATCCATCACAAACACAAGGGATCAGCAATTAACTCACATTATATAAATAACAGTGGAAAACTGACCGTTTCATACACTGCAGGTCACCAACAATGTGTAAATATTTTCAAATGGCTTAAGGGCAACCAGAGGGCAAACACATCACCTTAGAGTTTAGCTGGGAAGCATCATATTACAGGCTCATGAGATTATTACAAGTGGTGGGGGGTTGAGGAGGCTTTTTTGTTTAGTTTTAAAGATGTGAAAAAGAAGATCTGATACTCTAAAATTGGAGGAAATTCTACAAGGAAAGAAACCAACTGAGATCTTCCATTGCATATTTAAAGTGCCATTTTTTCAAGACTCTCTACAAAACTGAAATTCACTGGGGAGAGAAACAAGCATTGCTTAAGACCTCATTAGAAAAGTATTTCAAGAAAGAACATTGCTTCGGCGTTCTTAACAAAATAACATAGCAAAAATTTAAGTTACAGACCTTAACGGCTTTTTCTTACCTTACAGGAATAAAAAAATTCAATTTAGATATTACTAAAATAACAGTAAAAATACTTAAGTGCTACTATAACTAAAAGTGAATCAGCAACTATATAGATATTTGCCTGAGAAATTAATGGGTCCATGATTTGCTATGGGCATTCTCTTCTATGGAATATAAAAATACCATTTGTAGTAATTTTTCCTATTAAAAGACTAAATTGCATTTTACAGCTTTCCAGCTATCCCTTTTTAGTGACAAAACAATACAATATAATTAATTTTCAGACAGTTGTGTGGTAATTTTCAAGCCCCAAAATGAACAATAGGAAGGCTGCAATTTGTCACCTGGTATTTTGTTGGTTCTGTAGCTGATTTAAAGGTTTAGACAACATCAAATCTGATAGGTGTGCTGGCCTCAGTTTTTTTAAGCTTAAAGATACATCCCTCTTCCAGATTTTTAAGTAATTAAAATCAGCACTGCAATCTGAGGAACGTCTGTGGATCCCTCCTGAAGCACAGTGCAGAGTTCTGGACTGACCTACAGAACCCCTTCACAAGCACCGAGTCACCAACTCCCTTTGCCTTTGCTATATCTCAAACTGAACAAGGAAAATTTCCTTCCAATAAACACTCAGTGAAATGTTTTGCTGAAAGGCAATATCTTCTGAACTTGAGTTTATCCTGTGACCTTTTCTAGTCTCCCTGCATCTGCTCATTTCTTTACCTCCACTTTCTTTGTGCTACAATCAATCTGATCTGATCCCCACCATGTCTTCTGCATTTTGCCCTTGCCCACTTCACACTGAAATGCAAATTAATTCCTAGATTGTTGTCATCTACAAGGTCCTGATTTCCCCTGTTATCAGCACACTACCAGGCAGAACACTTGCCAAGCAGCAATGAGTCGCTGCACATAAAAAAATATCAATCTCAATTTAGTCTCTTTAAGTTTGAAAAAAGTATTTTAAACATGCAAAATATTTATATATAATGTAAATAAACCAGGAATTTCTTATAAAGTAGTACCTGAGCCTTCCAGTGAAGACTGAGGATGGCATTTTGAGTGTCAGCAAATTGTAAGCAGCAATAATTCAATTCTATATTTAACATTTTTTCATCACATTATTATTGAGTTAGGATTGAGTAAGGAAAAAATTAGTGCTAAGTTCAGATGAAACACTCACTGTTGATCATAAAGTAAGCTCTTACATCTTGGAAACATGAATTTTCCCTCCCATCTCACACCTCTAGCCCCAAGATCCATTTTTTAATCACATGTTGCCAACTAATATTTATGTAAACCCCTGAGGTCCCTGGATTGGGGCTATCATAGCCCCTTCACTGTCCTTGTAGAAGTTGATGCAATTTATTCTTTTATATCTCTCCATAAATGTAAAGAACCCTAAGGCAGAAAGCTAATTTCATTATTATCTTCAAATACAAAGTCCAGTGCCAGCAGGTAGCAATCAGCAGCTTCACACTCCCACAAATCCTTGGTTACTTCACTCCACAACAAACATTTTTGACAATTTGTTTTCTGCAGTGATACCAAACTCAGGCATTCCCCTGTCTTCTTGCATCTTGAAACCACTCAAAACCATAAATTCTCATTTAATTTACACCAACTTTAGCAAAACCACTTACTGAGATGTAGAAAAAAGTTTGTTATTTGTTCAGCCCCACCTTCAAATAATCCCATGCAGGGTCAAGGGGCTTCAATCACACATCTCAGGCCCTTCTGACACTGTTTTTGTTACATGGAGTCATCTGACTTTGTGTTCAGAGGCCAGCAGAGTTCAGCCCCTCCATCATGTGACTTTATAAAGTCAGGATATTCCCTCACATCTGGAGTTCCATGTGTTCACTGGGGCTCTGAGCTTCTCCTTGGCACAAACAAATTTAACGAACTCTACGGCACCAAAGGGAGGGAATGAAAAGTGGCAAAAACAGGCAAAGAATTTTCAGACTTCCTGTATTTCCATTGACCAAAAATATATTTTTGGATGATTCTCTCCATGATGGTACATTCTAACTCTTGGGAAAGGAAAATTACTGCCTACTTGGGGAATTTATTCTCTCCACTTCTCCTAAGGATTGCTCTGATTGCAGGAACAAAGCACTCAGCTCAGGTGAACAGATTCACTGCCTGCAAACAAAGCATCTCCAAGATCTCCATTTTTCAAGACATGTTGCTGCCAAAGTCTCATGATTCTTTGTCAGGGATGAATTAATTTTCTTGTCAGATTATACTCTTCAGAGGAAATCTTTCTCTGCACAAATATATTTGTGTCCTTTGCTGAGATGTAACAGTTTCATCTAATTTTGTTACTTGAGTAGAACAAGTGCTTTCATATAAACCGTGTGATATTTTAAATATTAATAAAATCAACATTTTGCCAAAAACTATTCATTCAAAACTCAAATTTGCACTACTGCATTCAAATAAATAAAAAGCTTTTCAAAGAAAGAGGGGAGAATCTCCCTATAATTATACATTTTGAAACTTGTTTGGGCTTCTGATTTACCTTAGCTCATTTTAGCTTTTATTGGTCTTTTCCTGGACTGTCAGCACACTTAATAACAATATTTTAATTTTTTTATTTAAAAAGCAGAAGTGAAGTCTGATGTAACACCCAAAGACAAGTATTTGGGTTCATTATTTAGGGACAAATAAGAACAGTGTTCAGATAATTCAGAAATTTTTGTCCCCAGGAAGACTCCACAAGAGATTTATCCAAGGAATACTTTGGAGCATCACACTCTTCCTCATCCAGACCCTCCAGCATTCAGCACAAAACTTCACAAGGAAATCTGTGGAAATAAACGGAGCCAGAGCCAGTGACAGCAAAGCACTGTTAGAACTGACATTTTCCCTTGCTCCAGTGGTATTTCCTGCTGTGCCTCACTTCTCCACAAAATGTGTTCCCTGGATCTTTTTTGCCAAGCAATTGTATTTTTAAGAGATCAGAAGTTGCTCAGAAACAGCCTTGCTTTTACCATTAACATTTCAGAAGACAGACAGAAATAGGATAATCTTCTCCCCAAAAATGTTTCTCTCTGTGTGATGTCAAAACGGTAGAAATTTAGCCCAGGATGACATTTGCACACAATAATTTTAAATTTATCTTACTTACTAAACTAAAACCGTATGTATTTTCATACCTTCTCATCCCTCACTGAAAGTTATAAAGGAAAGAAAAGAACCCACTAAACTAATGTGTGACAAAAATCACACCAATGGCAAAACTGAAGAAGTTATATTCCCAAGAATACAAAACTTTTGAAGTTGGAGGGGATTTTTTATTATCCAGGTTGAAGATTAAAAATCTAGTCTATCTGCTGTTTAACATATTTGATGTTTAACTTTTTGGATCCTCTTGGAAAGGACCCACAGATGGCTAATTTGATAACTCAGAGAATTTTGAATGAATACATAGATTAAAAGCTTCCATGAACTTAAGGTACCATCAAATGAAAAGAACTATTTTTCTTGAAATAAATCTGAGTCTTGAGCTGACACATGACCTTATTTTTAGATGTACTCAATCAAAACCACCCTAGGACATGAACACTCCTTTCCCTTGTCCTGGGGGTTGCTATTTGTGCCACAGTAAGAATGTGGTGAATTGTTCCTTTTCAGTTCTATTCCTATAATTAAAAAAAAATTAAATCAAGCTTTCCTTATATTCCTCAAGACTTGGTCTCTTTACAACAAAGCAGTTTGTTCATCATGTCTTGACACTCGAAGAGCCTTAAAAAAGCAGCACAAAGGAAAATGAAATATAACATGAAATTATACAAATAAAGGGAAAATATCCACTTGACAACCTGGTTACAGAAAAATAGAGGTACAGAGAAATCTTTCATTAGTGCTTTGCCAGTGGCAGAGCTGGTGAAAGGCGTCACACTGGCTTGGTTGAAGGTCAAGGCTCCTTCCCGGAGGGCAGGGGGTGTTCTCTAGCTCTCCTGCTAACTGACTTGCCAGCACAGCCCAGTAAGCTCCATTTTCTCTTATTCTTCAGTATACTAAAAGCTTTCTAAGGAACAGTCCTAATTTCATATTGTGTTCAGATGTGAAAAAAAAAATCAATTTAAATTCTATTTCACAATAGAGTCAAATCATCAATTGCTGTCACAATATTGGACCTTCACGAAAAACAGAAGAGATACATATGCATCAAACCAACATGATCTGAGATTTTCACTTATAATTATTAATTATTTTTAACTAAGGGTCTGAAAGAAAATGTGTCCTTTGGTTTTTGCTTATTGGACTGGGAACTGTATCAAACAAGAGTAGCATCCTGTTTCTTGCAACTAGGCCAAGGATAAGCCCAGGGAGTGGAGTCTCAGAAGCTTAATTGATAACAACTGTTTATGGAACAGTCACCCAACCCAGTCACCCAACCAGGCATTCCAAACACCACGGAGTAACTTTCCCAACACTGAAGAAAGCACAAAAATCTCCTTTTCTGTGATTGTAGGAGAATAAAGTAAACCCATTCCATCACCTGTCTCCTGATTCCAAGCAAAGCTTTGCAGGAAACCAACAAAAAAAAAAAAAAGAAATAGGATCAATCTACCACTCTATTTAAGAACATACAGGTGCTTCTTCTCAATATTTTAGGATAGATCAAAGAAATTAAACTTAAGAGAGTCTTGGTAACAATCATACAGGAAAATAAGGTAAAACCAAGGCTTGTAGGAGGGAGTACTTCACAAGAAGTTTAGAGAATAAGGAGTTGACAAAGATAATCTAGAAAGAACATGTTTGATTTTCTCTCAAATACAATTAGTGATTGATAAAGATGCCAAAATTATTCTAGGTACAGAAGGCCATGCCAATGTAAATTGCTATACACTGCCCTGCCCTAGCTTATTTTCACTAAAAAACTGGCCTAAACTCTACTCTATCAACAGCAATATGATTCCTTTATTTGCAGTGTTGGGTTGAAAAACTATACATAAATTAAGAATACTGCTTGATCTCACTCCATCTGACTCTTTCTTTCACCATAGACCAAGAGCAGAGGAGAAAAGTTCAAGAACAAGGGAGCTGACACAAATTGATCTTAAAAAAGACTTTCACAGCCAATGGGTCCACTGCATACACAGAATAAAACTGACTGAAAACAAGTGAGGAATGGGGAAGGTTGGCTATTGGTTACCACAGGCTGACAGTTTGCAGAAATTATTTGTGCAATAAGTGAGTGGATAGGCCAAATATAATGTGAAGTTCGCTGTTTAAACAAAAAAAATAAAAACAGTCAAGCAGCAATGTGCAAAAAAAGGAAAAGCTTCAGTGAGTGTTGAAGTCATTTAAGACTCTAAGGGTATCTGGAAATACAATAATGTTCTCTGATATGTGATATTGCATTAAATTCTATTTTAGCCATACTCACAAGTTACTCCAGTGTTTTTAATAGAACAATGCAGAGTTGTTCTTGTATATTCAAGAGAGGATATAAGAACATCCAAAATGAAAACATTTTGAGCTGAAATACTGCTAGCAGAACAAATCTATTAGCATTTATAATGTGCCTTACATTACATATAAACACACAGTTATAACTAACATAACCAAATAAAATTGGAAATGAGCTGATGGAACTCTTAGGATTCATCTTCTACTAAAGTAAATTTAAAATATGCAAATTTAAAAGGTACAACTAACTGTTGTGGTAACAAAAAGAACAATCACATTTTCCTCAATATGAGATACCTTTCACAATTTCTGGGGCAATTTTTTACTGTATTAAAGAAAAGGATCTGAGAAAATGGTTCACCCTCCCCAGGTGTCCTTTTCTCCTCCTTTTCTTTGTACTCTGATGGGAGCTTTTGGCACTGCAGTGGAACTGGAGGAATTGTAATGACTACAGAGCATTTGCACAGTCCCAGAGCTGGGCAGGGCTTCTCCCCATCCTCCAACCCACTCTGATGCTATCCAAGGAAATCTTCAAGTTTGCTTTGGAGCAGATTAACCACCATTAAAAAATAAACCAAATATATATACATTTTTAAGAAGCTGATTTATCAAGGTGAAATGATCAGCTGGATATTGAGGATGCAGCTGTTGCAGGTAAAACTGTTTGTTCTTCACAAAGCAGGTAAATCTTAGGAAGGTTCTTCTGGTGGTTATAAAGTTCTGGTGGGGTGGGTGCTGCTCAGAGTAAGAGAAGCCCTGGCATGAAAACAATGCTGGAAAATATTTTAGGAGATGTAAACAGGGAGGTTAAAGGTGGGCACGTTCCAAGGGAAACCAAGCCTCAGTAGTGTGAGCCCTCTCACCCCCTTCAGGAATCAGGAATTCAGAGCATCCAAGAGCTGCCTGCCCAACCTACCCACAGCACCTGATTCAGCTGGGACCTTGGAAACACTCAAATGTACCAGACTAATTTCCCTGCTCTAAAGCCAAGAGAGTCTGAGCGCTGCAGATGAGCTTTACCAATTCAGAATGGTTTTAGTACTTAAATAATTGGCTGGATTTGACATGCTACCCCTGCTGTCTTCAACTCCTACCACATTACAATTCATATATTATGGATATATACATCCTGTTAGTAAGGCTAGCAGAATCCAGAAATGAAAAACCAGCACATTGAAAGAAAATTTAAATGAAACATTAAACTCAGGTCCTAGTGAGAATGACAATTACACATTTAAATAACAAACATGGTGCTAGAACTCTAAAATTCTCTTCTATGTTTTGTACTGCTCATAATTTCTGTAAATAACACTTTAATAACTACATTTTTTAATCTGTCCTTCAAAAAAACTTTGCTGTATATATACATAATGTCATGTAAGCTTGCATCCATATCATTATTTAATTAGACAATAAGCCCTCCTCTCTCATAGTAACAGTAAATAACATTTATGTAGGATTATTTTGCAGTTTCCACACCATGTTAATTGTTTTCAGCATTTCAAATTTAGCTTTTTACTGTGAAATAACCTTGAAGAGCTGGCTGCAGCTATTTTTTTATGCTTCACAACAGTCACAATTTTCCTAAGCTATTTGGCTCAAAAAAAAATCAAGACCGATGTTAACTCAAGGTTACTCTCTCAACACAGAGACATCAGAAATTTGGAAATTATATTGATCTATTGCCTTATGACGGCCACAAAAAGTTATTGTTGGGGTTTTTTTTTCCCTTTTTAAGAAGTCCAGCCATGTGCTGGACACCAGAATCGCACTGTCCTCCTGCTCAACTGCACCTCAGAAATATTACCTGGACATCATGGAAGCCAGGGGGAAAAATATCTGAAAAGGGCACTAAATTGCACATTTATGAACTGCAGAGCCCTTCATTCACATTATTCTCCTAATAACAATAATCCAATGTACAAAGGATGTTTTTCTTTACATAAGGAGGGGAACTCAGGTCCCATAGAACACTCTGAGGGCTCTTCTTGTTCCAACCCCAGTGAGTGGATGCTCCAGAAGAAGAATAAGTGTTATTTATTTCTATTTATTTCTCAACTGCTGTACACAACCCCCTGCTCTGAACCCTAAAGTTTCCATCAACCTCTGCTTCTCTTTTCAATCATTTCCCTCTCTTATTCTGTTTTGTAAATAAAGGCAAACAATAACTGCTTGTTCTGTCTGCAATATCTCAGAATTCCTTTCTTGACAGAAAATTAAATTTCCCTTCTACACCTGTTAGAAGCCTTTATTATCTAAATACAAGCCCACATAAAAATCCAGATAAGAAAACTGCTTTCTTATTTTCAAAACAAGAAAATAAAAGCAACATTGGTTTGAATGTGCACTGAATAGCATATGAAATTTATTTTACAGGTCCAAAAATTGAAGCTTTGTTTTTAAATCACTACCTTACCAAAACCACTAAATCCTGACATTTGGAGGGGATGTCTGTGACTCTTAAAATTATTTTTCTAAGATCCTGAAGTTTTAGGTCTGTTTCCTAGATAAGTGAAATTTTAGACTTCAAACTGTCTTGGTAAAATACATAAACCAAATTACTTCCAACATCAGAAAATAAATCTCCTTGCAGTTTGTCCATGCACAAATCAGCTCTGCAGCAAGTGAGTAACCACTTTTCTTAAATATCTGTTAGCATCTCTATGATGCTGCAATTGATGCACACATGACCTGAGAAAAATTTGGGATTTTCATGCTTCATTATCTACACAACCACGTTAAACACCAGCTAATCAACTCCATTACATTTCTGTACAGAGGTGTCTTCAGAAGGGCAAAGTTTGAAAACTTACATTTCAAACCCAGAATATCTTTCAGCAATTAGATCAGAATTGTTATTTTGCTCTTCTTTTCAAACAGACAGTTGAGGGGGGATGGAGGGAGGTATTGACAGAGATTTCTCGATCCCTTAGGGGTTAACATTTGTATAGCTGTCTCTCTTTGTTGGCACAACCCAATTTGAAAAGAAAGAACCATCTGCCCAGCTGTCTGGAATCCAGCCCTGCCTGATAATTCCCATGTTGAAAAATAAATATTTCCCAAACCCCATGCACTCAGGAAACTGATTCCCTTTTCCTACAGCTCACAACCAGGCTATTGAGCAACACCTTTGGAAGCCACAAAAACCACTGAAACTTTAATTTTGGGTTGGAGCTCTGATGTTTCTCTTCACTTTTCTATGACATACTATTTTTCAGGAGTTGCAAATTTTGACTCATGAAACAGAGCAATTACCTTAAAAAAACTCAATTAATCCAGTTCTAGTTTGTGTGATTATAACCAGCACGACTACGAATGCTCTCAAGGAACAAGTGATCCGAGTATGATATTGTAATAACAATTCTGGTGTGTAAAAATTAATTCAATAAAAAGCCTATAAAGTGGTAGTAATAGCATGTTATGGAGTGATTATCAGAATCCTCTATTCTTCAGTAAATAACTTCAAACTGGCCTCATTAAGTTTTCCCCTAACATTACAATTACTGTTCAGACTAATTCAAGAGTGGGTAGAGGATACTAAACCACCACATATTCCTAAACATCTGTAAAGAAATGGCTTTAGTTTTTAAATTTTCAGTACTTCAGCTGAGATTTGGGGCCACTTAAAAGAAGGGATGGGAAAAATTGTGTTCTCACCTAGCAGAGAACATTTGGATAAGGTGGATCCGTTCAACTCCCTCATCTCCAGAAGTTCTCAAGCACCAGTTGTGCAAAGCTGAGCTTTCCTCAGCTTTTACACTCTGCTGAGTTTAAGACAGAACTAAAGTGCAATTTTTAGCCTTCCTTTCTAAAACTCAGTACCAACCATTGCTTCTCAGACTCACAGAACACAAATCCACCATTTTTCTCTCAAACTACTTCTCACACTGGCCTGTACTTGGGACAGTATTTTCTGTTCTCTCAATTACCATCAAACAGGGCATTAATAAACCCTCCGCTCACTCTAAATGACCCAATGGCACCTTATGACTGTAAAGGTTAAGAAGTTAAGAAAAGGGCTTGCAACTGTGTAGTATTAAAACAATCTCTATTATTGCTTTAGGATATCTCATGTATTCTCAGGTAAACAAGGTTTAGAAGGAAATAATAATTAAAGTTCATCTGTTTAAATATCCAAAATTAAAACAACCCTAAATGGGCAATTTCTTTTGAGCACCAGTTCAGAAAACTGTAGATAATCCAGTCAAAAGGCATATGTAAAAATAGCAGCGAAACTACTCCTCTCTTCTATTTCTTTGCTGCCACAAAATTGGGTGTTTCAAATAGGACTAATCAGAATATATAAATAAATAAAAGAAAGACTGCAGAGCATTATTTGGTTTTTGCAAGGCCTCAATGCAAAGTAGTAATTCTCGATCTGAATCCTGTCACAAAATGTTGGGAGGCATTAGTTTAAGGAAGAAAGTTGGTCTGATTGCAAAGCTTAAATTGCAGAATTTCTTTTTCCAAAAATGGCAAACAGCTTGTACATACAAAAACATCATCCTTATGATGTTAATTGCAGAAAAATAAACAACCATTAGTTACGAAAATGTTTTTTTAGCCCATAATTTTCCATCTTGAATGTTCTGTCTAGATCCAACAGTGTGTCCCACCCAGTCTGTGAGGATACTTCCTGTAAGCACAAATTTAATACACGGTATAAAAATATCCCAGCATTATGAACCTAATCTGCTTCCTTATCTCTCCCTCCCCTTTTAATTACAAGCTATTATGCTCTTCTAGACTATTTCTTCTCATCTTCACTTCTGCATCCTTCCCTGTTGCAACACACTTATCTAACCCTCTCCATCTTCAAAGAGTGAGTGAAAATTTCAGCACTGAAATATTTAATTTTCCTGCTCCAGCACTGTGCTCTGTCCTCTGATTTCTCAATCCTGCAGCAGCAATATGCTCCGATTTGTATGCATGGAAAATTCACAATATAACCTTACCACACCACATGAGAAGGGAGACCACTCTCCTTCCTTTGACATGATAATTAAATAAGAGAAATATTGCTGCACTGATCCCAAGTGAAACACGATTATATGGCATCATATATCCAAGATGAATTCTTCACTTGAGTAGATACCAGGTTAAATTCAGAAAAAATACAACAAATTAGCTCCTGCACTTCATTAATACTGTCAGCTTCACTCTAACCAAGAAAGCCCCAAGCCCCCACCACATCAAAGAAACCCATCAGGTGACCAAAAAAAATAAAAGAGAAAATGTATTGGAGTTTAAATGTATACTTTTTTAACATTTTTTTTAATCCCACCAAAACTGTGTGATGTTGAATTGCTAAATCTTAATTCCTCACAAAATAAAGCTTTGTTATCTGCCACAGCTTCCAATTCAAACCCACACCACTTTATAGCCTCTTCATTGGTACCGTGCTCTGCATTAAATTTACAGAAAATAAGTATTGTGTTGATTTATAATAGATTATTCCATGGGCTCACACCCATATGATACTAAAAAAGAAGTGTTTAAAAAAGCAGAGCATGATGTGAATATGAGACACTGAATTCTGTGGAACACTGCCAGCAGACACGGGATATTTGGTGAGTTAGGCAGGTAAAAACCATATCCAGAAAACTTTCACAGGTGTGAGAAGCAGTTTCAGAACTGCAAAGTAAAAATTCAGAATGTCAATACATGAATCATCTTTGCACCATGAATACCTGACAGCTATTAATAATCCTCTCCTTACTTGGGGAGGTAAAGAACTCAGTAACATTTCAAAAATATCCCAGTCTTCCTGCCCTCAATTGCTTTCCTGAAAACACCAAGAAAGTTGGTTCATGCTTTCTCCTTCAGAAGTTAAGGATGAGAATATGGAGACTGGGAAACTGTAGAACTGCAGCACCACAAAGTTTTACATAAGGTTCCAAGTGCTATCACATATAGAAACACAAAAAACCCCAAAAACACCTTCTACTGCTTTTCAAAGACATTCTGACTCACTGGAGAGCACAGGACATCTCTAGCTTTGATATGTCAAGGATGTATAATGCAAAAAGAAACATTATTAAAAACTCAGTGGCAAACCCAGGCTTTCTTCGTCTTTTTTCTCCTGGAAGAGAGGAAAAATCCTCAGGTTAGATATCAACAGAATTCCTATTGAAAACAAGAGCTTTCATAAGCACTGTAATGTTGTTACTTAAAAAGGTTAAGAAAAACTTTGTCTTTTGCAGAAGGCTTTTGAGGCTTCTGAATTTCATTTTCTTCTTAAAGGTGAGAAGTTCACTTAAGCATTCCATAAACTAAAGTTTGAAATACACACTCCGAAATATTTCCACTAAAATGAAAACCTTATAAAAACTATTATTATTTTGATTTAAATGTCCCTGAGCAAGTAAAGAAAAGTCATTTGATGCTGCCTGGGTTTCCTAACAAGTTGAAAAGTGTTGAAGTTGAGTGTCCCCCTCAGATGAAAGTTGTGGTGCACACACATGAACTGGGGATACTGGGGATTAATTACAGAGCCAGCAATGCTTCTGGAAATTCCTCACCAAAGGATGAGAAGTGCCATGAGACAAACAACATTGTGTGCTCAAATATCTGTTATGAAATAGACACCAAGAATTCCAAGACAACTCAGTAAAAGAGTTTTTCAAGAAAGCAAAAGCTTTGTGTGTTGAAAATCAGGGAACTGGAATTATAAAACACCAAGATATTAATTTCATTAAATACTGATATAATTAAGACATCATTAAAAAATGCTTAAAATCCAAATGTCAAGGATCTTGAGAAATTTCCCCTACCAATCTAATCTAAAGGCAAATTAAATTGTCTATTATATATAAAACAGGACAAGTCTTGTTGCAGGGGAAGTTCCTGCCAGCAGGCTGAATTACTCAGCCTCCTTATCCACCCAAGTGATGTGACTAATCTATTCCTGCTAACAAAACAAACCAGCCACACACGAAGAATTGCTTCAGCCTCCAGTAGGCGAAGGCTGAGGTCCATCACCTGCTGGAGGCACCTGGAGTTGAGTGCTTCACATTCCATTTACCAGAAAGGAAGAACTCTCCTGATTTGTTTTGAAGCTGAGATGTCTATTCAAGCATTTCATTTAATAAGTTTTAGTTCAAGGCAGGTGGCAAGTAATCAGATTGGATACCTGGTGACTATTTAACAAAAACAAGTAAACAGGTTACTTTGGATAAATGCAGTTTCTTATGGTTGGGGCCTCTTAAAATCACAGCTTTGATGTTTGCCTATAACAACCTATTTTTAAACTAATGGAACTGAACTCCCAAGTACAACACTTTGCTCACTTTGACACCCCCACAGAGCCAGATAAACTATGCTGTATCTCCTTTGCGCTTCTTCCAGACAGCCAGAGATCTATGAAGGATAACACAGAATTCAAGTTCCCATAAAATCCTGACCCTGTTAAAGTCACTGGGGCTTCAGCTATATACTAAATGTAGTAGAAGGTCTTGCATGAAATATTCCTTCAAATGTGCAGGCCATTTTCTGGGATCATTTTCTCTTGAGAAGGCAACTGGATAGCCAACAAGTCATTAGTTATCCAGAAAGCCTCCTGTAATTCTTAGCTCATCAAATCCTTCAACAGGTTGAACACGAAAACTGAATCAAGCATGTTTTTCTGACAAAAATCAAATGGATTTTGATAATATTGAATTATTTGCTGGATTAGTCTATACTTCTCTTGGACTGAAAGAAGAAGAAAAATCCATTTCTCAACTGGAAAAGGAACGTTAAACCATCACCTTCAGCGATCTTTCACATTTTAAGTTCTTAATCCTACATTAAAGTGTATCAAATCCTTTATCTTCCCAACTTGAAACACACATCGCCTCCTACACCACACCGAAGGTGTTTTTTACTGAGCACTCATTCTCCAGAAATCTCCTGTACATCCCTGCCCGGCTCCCGCGGCCACTGGGGCTGGAGCAGGGCAACGCCTGCTCTCCATCCCTCCGCGTGCGCTAAGAGGATGGCGCCCTGCATCAAACGAGCCTGTTTCAATAACACCCAGGGCTGCGGGGACGGTGCCGGGGGTGTCTGAGGGCGGGCTCGGGGTGGGGTCTGGGCTCTCTCGGGGCTTTCTCGGGGTCTCTCGGGGCTCTCTCGGGGTCTCTCGGGGGTCGCTCCCGCCCCGCCGCCGCCCCGCCCGCGCTGCCTGCGCCGCCCTCTGCCGCCCTCTGGCGGTAGCGCCGCGGCCTCGCACCGCCCCTGCAGCCCCCGCGCTCCGGGCTCGTCCCTGGGGACACCCGAGCGACACCCGAGTGACACCCGGGGGACACCCGGCCTGTGCCCGCCTGGCCGCGCTCGATTCAAGCGGCTTCCTGGCTGCCTTCAACTGGATATGCCCCAGCACTGGCCGTTCATCTTCTTGTGATGATTTCAAAGCTTCCCGGTACCTGCAGCGGCGCCGGGGTGACAGAGCCCCATGGCCCCACGGGGGGCTCAGGACACCCACGGGCTGCAGAGGCTTTGGCATCGCTCTCCTCCAGAGTTCCAGTCTGATACACAGATTATTAACTCTAGGACATTTGGGAACAGAAGCACAAAGTAGCTTCACAGTTTAAAAGAAGTCACACAATGCATGATGCCAAGATAAGCAAAAAAAATTATCTTCCAATTGTCAGTTCTCTTGAGTTTTCCTTCTATTCTTGAGTGTTTGTGAGAATTCAGGATCGTAAATTTCATGCCTTAGGTCTTTGATCTCCTGGCTTGTCCTGAAATGTGGACTGTGGTCGTACAAAGAGCTTTCTTTGGCAAAAGTATGAACTCCTATCTAAACAAAAAATCCCATTCTAAAATCTTACACTCCTGCTCTTCTCTTTTGGTCCACTTCAAGTTTTTTTTAAACCCCACTCCAACACCTTTTTTTCCTCCCCCAATGAAAATTCCTCCTTCTTCCTGCAGCTGGAAGCAGTCTTCTTCCAAATTAAATAACTTGGCATTTCCTTGGGGAAAGAAACTCAAACCCTACAAGTCTCCAATTAACAAAGCAATAGAATTTTTCTTGAGCCACAGGTTCTATTTCCTTAAACTCCAAAATCTCCCAAGTTTTCTACACTTCAAGATTCTTACTTTGTAACTGGCCTGCAAGCATGCAGCCCTGCAAGAACAGCACTTAATGCAACTACTGTGAAGCAAGAAGGAAGCTGGACTTCGGTCTCTGATAACTGAAATTCTGTAACTCAGTTTTATCTCAAGAACTGAGTTAATGGTGTTTCCTCCCCAGCTGAGCAGTCCTGAGGAATTTATACCAAGGGGAATGCTGGGGGTGTCTGACTTAAAAAATGTTCAGATCTAAAGGATTCTCACCAGACATCCCTGAAAGGTGACTGACTTGAGAACGCACTGAGAATGCACCAGACTGCACAGAATCACATCTGGAAGGAGCACAAAACTCCACCATCACTCCTGACTGAAGGCTGCAAAAGTGCCAGTGCTTACAGAAGGTTGTTTTCTTGTGGCTGTTTTTGTTGTTGTGTTTTGGTTTTTTTTCTAATGAAGGTCCTAACTGCCAACCCTTCCTCAGCACTCTTAAGACTTTCCAAGCAGTTTTCCAAAACTTGGCTGAGCAAGCTCTTGAGGACACAGTTTGGATGTGTGTTTACTTCACTAACAAAGGACAGCTCAGTTCCATTTTCAAATTTCAATGCAAGCAGCAAAGGCTCATCAAACCCATGAAACAGAAAAGGATTATGGATAGCAGGTGTCCAAAATACCATCTACTTTAGCAATCTGGAGTACTGGTAGCAGCAAAAGCAATTAGATTCTGAACTCAAGAAAATTTGTTTTTTACAGCTCGGATAGTTAAATAGTGAACAGATTGACAATGGAATAGCTGGAATCTCCCTTAGTGAAGTGCTTAGAAAACAGATTAGATAAATATCTGTCAGGAATTGTGCTGTTATGATTGATCCTGCCATAGCCCAGGAGAACATACTGTTGAACCTTTGAATTCCCTTCCAGCCCCCCTGCTTTCTTCTTCTCTTGGAGTCATTGAATTGTGGCATCTGCATCATCGTGTTTTAGTTAATTTATCTTTTAAAACCACACTCAAACTTAAACATATTTAATTCAGCCATGAAGCAGCAGATGATCACAAAAAGCTCACAGCCTTATGGCCATGGTGGGGAAGAGTGAGGCTGGAAGAGGGAGAGTCCAGCAAGGCGATGGCTCAGAGGCAGGTGTGAGGAGCTGGGAAGGTGCCAGGAAACTGCACGGAGGCAGGGAGCTGTGTCTGCCACTCCTGCACCGATGGAGAAGGACAACTCCAGGAGGATTGGCTGCCAGTGCTGAGAGAGTCTCTACACAGGACACTGGAGCAGTGTCCAGCAGCAGCCAGGCTGGCTGTTCCCAAAGGGAGAGCAAAGCAGGACCAAGTGTGGTCCCAGGCCAGGAGCTTCTCCCAGCATTCAGGTGCAGCCCCAGAGCACCTGAGCACAGCAGGGAGAGGGGGAACAGGGAGTGGAACCCACTGACACCCCCAGGCAGGACAGGAGACAGCGCCACTGGGGCAGAGCAGACAGAAATGGGTGCAGAGACAGCACCAGGCACAAGGCACATCCGAGGGGCCCATCCAAACTCTCACACAGGGCTGGGACCCCTCCAGCAGGGAGGGACCAAACTCCCAGCCCTAAGCTGAAAGGGAGCTGGGTGGAGGATGTGGATGGAGGGTCCTGGTGAGGCTGCTCAGGGAAATTGTGACCTAATGTCCCCAAGGCCCTAACAGGATCAAAGCCTTCGTGTACACTGAGAGAGGCAAAGATGGCAGGTGGAACCACAACCACACCTCCAGTCTGTCAGTCCAAACAGAATTACTCCAGACAGCTGCTAATTCTGACCACCTGAAGCTCTGACCTTACTAAACGCAGATCGCTTTGTGTCAAGTCAAAACAAGACTAGAGATGTTGGTACAAAAAAAGAAGATGCCCTGACTAGAGAGCAAAAACATGTGACTTCAGTGATGCTCCTGACAGGTTTTGTAGAAATATTAAACTACTGGCCCAAAAGTACAAGAAATTTTTCACACCACCCAAAAATCTCAAAAAAAATCTAGAGCAAACAAAGCCAAGTAAGACCAAGAGGAAATTCTGCATTTACTACGAATAATTTATGGAAATTTTTTATTATGAAAGACCTCAAATGACTGAGAGGGGTTTTTTAAATATAAATGATTATATAATTGAGTAGGGTAAAGCATGCTTGACTTATCAATAATATCACTTCTCATGTAGCCGAAATTAAGCTTTAGCTGAAGTACCACACTGAATTTGGCCTATGAAAAGAGTATTCATTTCATTTGTTTTAATAAAATTGTATGGAATCATTGCTCAATGATTTGAAGATGGGACTTAGCAAAATGAAAACCATAATCAAATCAGCCTTCCAAAACCAAAAATAATGAATTAATTATTGGAAATGTTCTTCAGCATCAGTTTCTAGCAAAGACCCCTTTCACACCATGAGTCAGGTCAAACTGTCTGTAGCTGTCTTGCCCTGGCTTAGCAAGTACCTCTCATGTTGCTAAGATGGAGAAAAGAAAAGAATGTACACTGCCGTTTAGAAAAGGCAGAAGTGTACATGTAAAAAAATTTAATTGCAGCTAAGCTGAACAGAAAACACTTAACAGTAAAAGCAACTATTTTTAATATATTCTACTGTTCAAGATCTAACAAGTGGGTCTGTGCTCTACCCAGCTCTTTGACATCTCCTTCAGGCAGTTCAAATCACGAACCCAGCTTCAGTGTCACTGGAGAAGAGCTGAGCACTTGAGATTCTCAGCAGCTGCTTCCACCAAGGAGTGGAAAACCTTGGATAAGGTTAGCTGGAATATTCCAAATCGCACACGTGATCCAGAGGGCAGGGACAAGATCATGGAACCTCACACTTGAACTCTGCACCATTTCTGTAGATTATTCCAAGGTACTCAAGACAGCTTTTCAATTCAGAATTTATATTTATCTCTGCACAGCCCTGTAGAATGGGGAACAGTGGGAGATCAGTGACAGCTGTAATACATTAAGTTTCAAAAAGGGGAAAAAGAAAGACAAATCTCCATCCATGTAAACAGCAGTATGATGGCAAAGGGAACTTTCTTTTTTCCTGGAGCTTTTTCAGTTCATTTAGTTCAAGCTTTTCAGTCGTTGGCTCTATCCTAGTAAAAGCCTACAGAATTTGAATTTATCATCTAATTTTCCTAACACAATGCATGTGACTAAGTCCCAGTTGATAGATTAGGGGTCATTTCAGTCAATCTTTTAAATTCGTTTTGTGATTTTTTTTTCTTTCCTGACATTGCTCCATCCCCCCTGAGAAAATAATCTTGATTATTTCCAAGCTAAATATCCTTTTAGATATATAAATCTACTTAAAATACAAACATATGTTATACTGAGCTTTGCTCTTTTATTCACAAGTATTTATCTGCATTTTTCCATCAGACCCAGCCCCAAAGAAATGTTGTCTGAAAGGGAACAAACACACAATTAACAGAACTTCCAAGACCTCTTCAAACATCTGTCTGTTTATAACACAGATAAATACCCCAGATACTTCTCAAAGTCTTTTAAGTATGGTGCCATTGAACATAGTAATTTTCCCTGCCAATTGTACATTTTTATGTAATAGAAAGTAGGTTGATGTCAAAGAACTGAAAATTACAAACCATATGTCACACCAGAAGCAGCTTATAAAGATTAGCATATTTATAAGACAAAAAATGCATTTTAAATAATGCAAATATGAAAACATCTTTTTATTTGTAAAAGCATTTTTTCCCCAAATCAACCTAAAGTATGCTTTTCTACTTCACTTTTACAAGATCAAAGAAATTAGATTTCATCCTCTAAGAAAGATCTTAGAGTAATGTCTGATATTGTAGAAAATGCCAACAATCAATAATTTATCCTTTCAAACTGTAATTCTGGGCTCTAAACAATAATCCATTTTTTCAGAGATAAAACACAGAAGTCAGTCAATTTGGTAATGGTCATAATGGCCCAAAACATTCAAGCTGAAAACCACACAGGGCAAGACTGACCTCAGACCTCAGGTTTTTAACTGAAATCCAGTATTTTTGACACAAGCCTATTTTTTTACATTTGTGTCTCAATTCATTCAAACTTTTTAGACCAATACTTCTTTAAACTTTTTTAAAGCCTATTAAAAAAGTATGAAAAGCTATGCTAATTGAAAATGAACAATTAAAACCATGTGTTTTCAGCATATGACCAATATGCAAATTAACATGTTATTAAAACCAAAACTAGTGGACAATTAGCAAGATATGCTTATCATTATGATGGTCATTAACTCTCAGAGCAGCAATAAAGGCAGAATAATATTTGTCTGCCTCCCAGAGATGTGGTTCCCTGCAAAGCTGAGGGACCAACAGGAACTTCAATGTATTCCTCACGAATTTTGTTGTATTCCTTGTGTTGCTAATACATCATTTAGCAAACTGAACTATCAAAATAATCATAGAATCAGTGAGGTTGGAAAAGGTCTCCAAAATCATCGAGTCCAGACTGATCACCACCTTGACCAGCAGCCCATGGCACCAAGTGCCTTCGTTATTTCTGAGACACCCCCAGGGACAGTGACTCCAGCACCACCCTGAGCAGCCCCTTCCAGTGAAGAAATTCCTCCTAGAATAGCAGGCCAGAGAAAACTGTGTTTCTGTTGTAGTTAAATATATATTCTACCTAGCAGGAAAAGTATTTGTTATACAGGAGTCTTCATAAAAAATTCCCAGAAGAAGTTTTCAAAATGCGAAAACTGACTAAAAATAACTTTCAGTTAATAACCAAAAGCACAAAAAAAACCCAAAAACCTGTAAAACTCCCTTGGATGGTGAGGCCAGTTTTCCCCATATTAATTTTAAAAATCTAAGGCCCCAAGTATCACATTTTTTATATTATTAGCACTCTATGAACTGATCAATATAATAAAGTCTCTAGCAAACTCTGATCAAACCATATTCAAAGGTTTGATTCTTCTGTCTTTGTAATTCTCTTCACTTCAACTGAGAGCACTCACACAACTTTATGATGCACCACTAATAATCTGTAATAGAATTAAATGGGTACTTTCCAGGAAGTCAGCAGTACAGCTACAAGAGTATTTTTGTTGCACAGTTCTTTTAACATACTATTCATAGCTGAGAAAGTACTTTAATTTCCCTAATTAGCTGTTCAGTAATACAGAAATATGCTAATTAAAATCTATTTTTCTTCTCTTAAATTATGTCATGCTGTCAAACAGATACAAAAAATGAATGAACGAGTGATATTTGCAACATCAATGCAATATTGACATTGTGCAAGTGCTCCACCAGCACTTGCTCCAATCATTCTGCCTTGAATGAGTTTGCATTGTTTAATTGTTCAGAACTTAATAAACAATTCTGTAGATGATGTATGAAGAGGATATGATATGAATAAGATCCAAGATGGTGAAATAGTGATCAACACACTACAGAAGATAAATGATGAAGAATTCCTCTGCCATTCTGACCACAGTACTCAAACTCTTCTACCTGCAGCATTACAAACTGGAAGTGTTAAAAAGAGGGGATCCAGAAGATGGTCTGTGCTAAGTAGGTATCATTTTAAAATAGTTTTGGGATGTGCTGTTTTAAAGTGTAACAACACTAATCCTTGCTTGACGTGCAGGAACTTTTGGCTTCCCTGCAATCTCAAAGATTCCATGTTGATTTAGATAAACAGGTCAGACTTCCTGGCTCCAGAGGAGCTCCAGGGTGAGAGAGACAATTGCAAAGGGCTCAGGATCAGAGCAGAGCTCTGCCCTCCACAGCCCCCAGAGACCTGCTGAGAGAAAACCCTCAGCAAGAGCCCACAGCTTCAGCCAATTCTCCTTTTGAACTTTTTTCCCTGTACCTCACAGATGTGAGATATGTGTTCTATTCTCTGCCCAGGTGGATGACATCAGGAATTTATAGATAAGAACTCAAGAAAGATCCTTCATCTTCCAGCATGGAAAAAGCCATTTATGCAGTATCTCTGTTTTCTCCCACACAGAACATCCATTCTGCTAGCCAAGTCTCTGCACTAGCTACGAAAGAAATAAATTAACAAACAACACCAAAAAACTCAATCAAAGGCAGGGTAAAGGAAAGCTCTGGGAATATGGAATGCTTGGATTTACAAGAAGAAGCTTCTACAGGAGAAAAAAAAATGTACATAATGAAATATCATTAATTCTATCAGTGATTTTTGAAAGCATGACAACTAGAGGAAATCCTTTTCATTTATTTACTTGTATTTTTCTGGACTGTGAAACACCTAAAAGCTGGACAATTCTAAATATTTGTTTTACTGAGAACACATATCTTTCTTTTGGATCTAGGTAAAGCAAAGGCCAGAATTCAGAATAAACACTGCCTTCTTGAGATCAGGGGATCTACAAATCTGGAATAGCCAAGTACAGGCAAATGCAACCCACAGTTCAGTACTGCTGTTTCTGTCTGGAACATCTTCGTGAACAACTAGTAAGATTTAAGACTTGGAAAAAATATCTAATTTTATTAAATAGCTCACACATTTTCAGTAGAAGATTGATGGTTATGGCTTTTACTAATTTGAGGAGCCATCACACTGCTCTGTGCAACTTGATAAGCAGCATTAGTCAAAATGTACTACATTTTTTTCTTACTATACATATTTACTTCATATACATATGAAGATATTAACTCATATCTTATCTTTTCCTGGTTCAAACAAAATTTCTGTTTAAAAAACTTATTGTGGTTTTGATCATGTCAACAATCTGATTCTGTTTATTTTCTTAAACCTGTTGTACAGAGCCAGATTACAACATAAAAGAAACCAACTCAAAAAAGGAACAAAAAAGCAACCATAGAACTAAAACTGAAATCAAAACATGGGACTCCTTGACTTCATTAAGAACTGAACCTTGGCTTCATTAAGAACCTCAAAACTCAAGTATTTCATCATAAAATCCTTACATTTCAACAGACTTTTTACCTGTAAAGTGTATTACTTCCATTACCAGTCTCAGTGAGGGGACAGACCAATATCTCAGTTCCTGAAACCTGCTGAAACACATCCTTTTCACACAGAATCCCCCACATTTGTTTAAGTGAAGAAAAAAAGAAAATTAGGTAAGAGTAACAGTAGGAGAAGAACAGTTTACACATTGACACTGAAGAATTTCGTTGGAATAAATCTGTGTAACTTCAGTAATGCTTATTATAAACCCCATTGTTTACATTAGTTCTTCTACCAAACAAGTTTTAAAACCATCCCAACACAACTGAAGCTTTTAAATGTCTAAAGGAAAATTACGAATCTTATACCTGCAATGCAAATATTTAAAGCTTGTAACTCTTCAAAACTGTTTAAATTATAAAGCACTATGCCAAAGAATGTTCCTAACATGTAATCTCTACAGAATGTAGGCTAAAATTAAAATCTCTTGCTTTCATACATCACATTGTTCTATTAGCATAATTACATTTGTTATCATGTTCAGCTAGCTCATACAAATGTTACCCTTCCTCTTTGTATTAGTTCAGATGGCTCCTCCTACTGAAAGTGTTCACTGCAATTAACTGAACTTCTGCAAGTTATAAAATAGAAATGTGCACTACATAAGGAAAAATACAAAACCTTTATGTGCTACATGAATATGCAATAATGCACTTCATGTGATTTCCCACAAATTTAGAAACAGATTTGTAAGTGACCAGTAGTTATGAGAGACCATCCTTTAACATGGACTCAGAGAGAAAAGGCTTAAAAGAGCTTGAAACCTGTTGCCTTTAGCTGTTTCTTCAAAGATGGTACGTCTGAGAGCTCTGAACTCTTTGTTTCTGACAGAACTGCTTCACACACAGTGATATGAAAAAGCACCACTATAATTGAAAAACCACAAGTGTTCTGCCTCTAATACGATTACATTTCACAATGCAGATTTATGAGATTCAAGATCTCCATTTAAGATCATGCCATTTCATACAGTTTCTCTGTCAATATACAAGGTACAAAATGAAAATGCATTTACAGATGCAGTCATTTGCTGGTTTGAGCTGGGGATGAGTCAATTTTCTTCACAGTGGCTGGCAGGGGGCTGTGTTTTGGGTTTGTGCTGAAAAAGAAATTGTTGATAGCACAGAGATGATTTTGTTATTGCTGAGCAGCCCTTGCACAGAGTGAAGGCCTTTTGTGCTCTCACCACCCTACCAGTGAGGAGGCTGGAGGTGCAGAAGGACCTGGGATGGACACAGCCTGGACTGCTGACCCAAGGGACATCCCAGACCATCTGGTGTCATGTCTGGCATGGGAAGCTGCAGGAAGAAGGAATGGGGGATGTTTGGAATGATGGGTTTGCTTTCCCAAGCCATCATTAATCACCATTAATGAGCTCTGCTGTCCTAGGGATGGCTGAGCACCTGCCTGCTGAGAGGACAAGGTGAAGGGACACCTCGGGTTGCCTTCTGTTTGCACACACAGCTTTTGCTTCACCTGGTAAAATGTCTTTATCTCAATCCACAAGTTTTCTCACTTTTCCAATCCTCTTCCCCATCCCACTGCTGGTGGGGAAAGTGAGTGGCTTTGTGGTACTCAGTTGCCAGCTGGGCTTAAACCATAACTAGTCTTAAACACAAATCATGCCTAGAAATCTGAAATTCAGCAATATATGCATCTAAATCACAAAAATACTCTGTCTACAAAAATGAGAACAGTAAAGGAACTTCTGACCAGCATCAGAAATGGGACTTCAGAAGCCTTGAACACACTGAAGACTTCAAAAAAAACCCCATTATATCAATCACTACAGACAGCTATTCATCTGTACAGTACATTCTACTGCCAACTTACTACATGAGTTCTGAGTAGCTGTGTCTGGTGTTCTATTTGCCTTGATGCAGCATCTAAACACTTTTTAGTGTTTAGCAGGCAAACACACATTTTTTTCAGCATGTAGCCACTTCTCCAGAATTTCAAGACAGCTGAGACTACTGGATGTCTGGAAGAGAGCTGCAAATATGCATGAAGGCAACATTTGCCTTTCACTCAGAATAGAAAATTTGACTGAATTATGAGAATGCTGTATCTGGCAACTCCAGTACTGGTTTGGGAAGCTTTCCAGTCAAGGCAGTCATGTGCTTAGAACTGCACTGTAACTTTTATCTTGTCTTGTACTTATTTGCTGTCATTTCTGAGCTTCTCATACATATATATCCCCATTGTCTTTGTCACATGTTTAAAGTAACAGAAGTCTTCTGGTAATGGCACAGATCTGGATGTTAATGAAATGAGTGACAACTGGGTGCACTGCACGTGCCCAACACCAACACTCACTAATTGGTTACAGAAAATGTGCAATATGCCATCATTTACCAAAGCACCAATGCCTAATCACTTCACACTGCAATGAATTTCAAGCAAACATGAGTAATTGAGCCATTAGTTTTAATAAAGTGACAGCTAGCACTTACTCCACTCTAGTGACCATTTGCACAGAAGTTGGTTTAGCAGTGTATATAATGTCCTGCAGCTCTAAAGAAAGACTCTTAGAACATGAAGAATTCTTTCAAAATTTGTTGTGACATGTATGAACACTTGTTCACATGTTAAGTGTCGAAATCCAAAATTACTCAGCATCTCCTTTTTTAGATACTGCATGAAAACTTGGACTTCACTTGTCAATTGTATGGATGAGAAGTGCGCATATCTGCCATGGGACCACTTGCAGAGCCATCTTTAGAAAAGACATCTTGTCTTTTCTAAATGGCTGCTCCGGTATTTTTTATATATACTGAATTTGAACCATTTGAAAAATATAAACAAATCAAGTTTTAGATTTGACCTGGACTTAACAGAATCAGTACGATTTTCACTCTTTGAGTTTAAACAGGCACAACAGTTAACACTGCAGGTTTTTACTGACACCAGTACACCATAAATATGTCTTGTTCAGGTTTTGGGTAGGAGAAGACAGAGCTACATCCAGTATGTGAAAGCTGAAAATTATACTCACAAGAAACCTGAATGGCATTGACAAGGCATCATTTTAATTATGATGCATTTACATAGTGAATGTAATGTTGAATTACCAGCACTTAAAATTCTGAGTTTGACATGAGTGCCATTGACTCAGAATTCTCAACTGAAGATTCAGAAAAATATGCCTAAATATTTGACCCATTAAATGCTAATAATAAGCCATATATAATTAATTAAATCTGAGTAAGATTGCTATCAACACTTGTATAAAGAAACTTGAAATGAAGATGTTAGGTACTACATAAACAGCTTGAAAAAAAGTTTTCAAAATACAAATCTTGCTTTGTTATTCACTGCTACTTCAAACTTGTGTATGAATGGGAGGTTTATCTTGAGAGTCACTTGAAATTTTTCTGTTGATGATTTCATTGAACAATAGCATCACTGCCTATCTTGTAATTGAATTAAGCTAGAGTCAATTGACCTATTCTCCCATTTCCCTGAAACAGAACACCTAAAAGTGAAATTTTAGCCTTGTTCTATGGATAATGAGCACTAGCATGATTAGGCTCTGTGAACAGGAAACACCTTCTCTCAGCTGACTAATTTTATGAAGTTACTATATGAAATATGTATTCTTTTCAACAGGAGCAAAAAACCCCAGAACAAAACACTGACCTCTCACTACCTCTTAAGAGGTAAGAGCCTTGCACAGCAGTTCCAAGAGAGAAGACAAAACATAACCTTAAAATTGAAGTTTAAGATGAAAAGAAAGTATTCTTTCTAGTTAAAATACAGCATTTTAGAAGATTATGGTTGCACATGCCAATGCAACAAACTAATTTAACAATAATCCACATATCTTTCTTCATTTAAGATACATCTGATGTTGTTCACAAGTGAGCAGTTATGTTTGTAAAAACAAAACAAATTCTAGAGAGAAACAGGAAATTAGTTGATAGAATTTATCTTAAAACCTGGTGTTTGCAGTGGCATTAAAATGGTTTTTAATTTCAGCTACTCCATCTTCAAAAACAAATCTAATGTCTTCCTGGCAATAAAAATAGCAAAAGGTGAAACACAGGAGCTACAATTCTTCATCTCCCGCCTCTTAGACTTATCTAACATTTTTAAAAAATGCTGGGATAATCTACCACTAAACAATCTTCCTGCTCATCTGCTCTCCAGATGACAAGGCCTCCAGCACAATAAAAGCCCTGCTTAACACAATGCACGTGTCCTAGAAAAGGCACTCTGTGCCCAGGGAGAGGATCACGGTGGGATCTGCTCCACATTGCAAGTGCAGAATCAGAGGGTTTAAGCCTCCTCCTCAGCCTGTCCCTGGCAGGAGGCATTCCTTGTACACAACAGCACGGAGGAGCACTAATCTGAGAGCAGAAGCACATTGTGTCAGCCTGAGACAAAGGGATAAAGACAACAGAGGGAAGGAAGGGTGAGACACACAGATGGATGTGCGCACAAACAACAGCGCTGCCTTCACCATGGCACAGCAGCATTGCCAGAGCACTATCAGCAAAGCTGCTGTAAAAGTTTTTTTATGCATCACAACATAAAACAGAAGTGCCAATGACTTTCTCCTCAACAACAGGGACAGCGAGGAACAAAACACAATGGTGCTGGTTTGCAAACGTTACATTCACATGATGGGTAGGATCCGGGTTTATTCAATCTCTTGACCCTGAAGGAAATAAAACAGTCAGAAACATGAAAAGTTTGTTGTACCTCTACATGCACAGATTCAAGAGGACTTAAAATTAAACTTATCAGTACACACATTTAGAAATACTGATGCAGAATTTCCTTCACCTCCACCCACACACTTCAATACTCCAGCAATGCAGTCCATGTTATGATAAATGTATTATCCTTGAACTGCAGGTATGGCACTGCACCATATATTTCTTTTCCAATAATCATATACCATTTAGTTACTTCAAAGTATTTAGTCATAAATGGCCTTTGCACTTCTTGACAGATAAGAAATAAGAAACAGGGACATTCATTCCCCAATGCACCAGCCAGACTGCAATGAAAGTGTTGGAACTGAGTCTGTGCTTAACACAAATGTTAGGTGAGCAAACAGCACTAGTTCAGCAAAATAATTTTTTCTAAGTGTCTAAACATTTTAAATATTTGCACTATAGTTCCATTATTCCCTTAGCACCTTCTCTTCAAAAGTAGCATTGCTACTGAGTTGATTTCCTATGAACTCAATGCCAAAACCACATATCAAAGCCACAACATTCTCAGCTAATAAATACACAAAATTTGACAAATATGAACCTGAGGATGAAAGCAGTGTCACCAGAACTTCTGGTTCTTTGTGTAATAATGAGTTACAAACTTCAATTGCAGCCTGGAATCAATGTGGGACTCTTCTGGCAACACACACTGAAGCTATGTTATCATCATTCTCTACTTTCTGGTCCAAGAGAGCAATACCCAACAAAATATTTTTTAGGTAACATGTTAGACCAAGGAGTTTATTAGGAAAAATATATGGCTTAGGGCTTAAAAGACCATAAAGTGGTTTAAAGAGACCTAAGGGACATTGATTTATCTACCAGAATCAACTTTCTCTTCAGGCTGCCGCAATAGAGCATGGAAATGAGAAAAACAGGATTAAAGAATCACATTATCTGCATAAAAAGCTCTAATGCTTTATTGTTTATAAAAATGACACTTCAAAAGTTATCTGAATGGTGTGACGTAAGATTGTACAATCCAGTTCCACATCCTGCATAAAGTGCTGTTAAAGACTTCCTTTAATCAGAGTTGTTGGAGTTCACAACTCCCCTTTTTAACCCTCTGAATCTGTGCATTAGATAGAAACACTAAAAAGTAATACTGGTGGAATTTGCAACTCAAGTTGCAAAGTTTCTTTCCTGTTTAAGAAAAAAGTATTGTTCTATCATCAGCCTACAGAATTGAGATATCAGGGGATTAAGAGGAATTTTCGTATTACTTAAATTTAGCATCTACTTTATAAACTCAGGTTGGGAAGACTCCACCCAACAGAGAGAGAAATTCACTGAAAGGAACTTTCAGAGAAAAAAACTAAAGTTAAGTCTTCTAAACCACCTCACTTCACTATTTTCTCCCCAGAAGCAGCAGCCTCCACATATTTGTAAGAAGTCAGGCTATGTACATTGCCTTGTATTTTGTCAGAGTTGGAAAATTCTCCCCCAGTTGAAGCTGATCATAGGAACACTGCCAGGGTCATGGCCCAGCCAGGTCCTGTCACCTTGTTTGCACTGTCCCTGATGCCTGTGTGACCCAAGTCTTTGCTAGTCCAGGGAGCCAAACAGCTGAACATTAAAAACACTCCCCTTAAAAAGCCTAGATCCAAATTTCTAATCTTAGTGAGGGTGACATTTGTATTGCACCTCAGAGGCATTTCACTGCTAAAACACAATTAGCAACAGACCAGTGTCTATTCTAGGAATAAATTTGTTATTTTCTGTAGCAAAGCCAGAACAAAAAAAAATCTGTTTTTGTAAACCAAAAATACAAATGTTCATGATATGATACACAAGTATCACATACATCTAGAAGTCAAGAATCTGTGCCATGAGCAGATCCTACAAACCCAGTCATGTATGTTTAAAAGCAATGAAGTTGGGATCACTTTAAAATAAAAGGCTCCTCCCCTCTCAGCCTTGTCACCTTTTGAACCTTCTGGGGCTGTGACATTCCAAAGGCCATGTCTGTTAAAGGAATTGCAAAGTCCTTTACTCCAGGGGCAGATGTAACTTCAGAAACCCCAAGTTCTTTGGGAATAGGCCTTTCCATGAAGTTACATTTTTGTTCTGCTTGAGCTCTGTGCATGAAGGGTCATCTTTGAAGCACGTGCATGGAAGAGTCTTTATTCACTAGAAAATACTCACTTGATAGTCAGAAATAGAACCCAAATCTCACCAATTACTTGCTCTCCAGCTGTAATAACTCTACGTAGTCTAATCCAATGCCATGCTATAGCTGCTAACAGTTCTTCCTCTGGTTCACACAAAAGTCTTCTTGTGCTGAATTTAAAAGATTTCAAGCAAATGAAAGATGGAGCCAAGCACTGACAAGGAAACAAAATACTGAAAAACTGATCAGTGGGCAACACTCAGTCTCAGTTCTGACTGTATAGACAGGAAAAATAATAATTTAAACTTAATCATAATGTCCATGTATTAAGAATTTGTATTAAAGATGCAAAGGTACCTTACTTCTGGCTTTTTATAATCTCTACACAAATCTTATGAAATTTGTTCTATTTCATATGTTTTAACTTCAAGAAAACACAATCTTGAGAATATCAACATATCATCAATTTGTTCCTTAAAAGCTATTTAAATACATGTTATGTATGGGCATATGCAGAAGGAGCAGGAAAGGCTTATTTCTGTAATGAACTCAGCAGGAACAAGATTTTGCTCCACGAGGAATCCAATTGCCTCTGGTCAGCCCACAGATTCATCACAGCACAAAGGTCCAGCTGGACCAAATAACCAGGCCATCCAGAATGGGATGTTCAGGTAAAGATGTATAGAAAGTTGATAAATGCATGGAAATCTTTGGAGTCAAGAATGTGTTTCAGCCTTGTATGTGTATGGTGATAAGACAATAAAAGAAATCCCTCTCAGAGCTACAAAAGCCCAATCCCTTCACTTAACAGATTCCTGATAACTCATTTGAGATTGTTTTTTAGTATTTCTAAGTTTAAGCAATCTTTAAAATATTGGACAACGTTTGCCTTCATTATTCAAAATACATGACTACGCACAGAGATGGCAGAACCTTCCAGAACAACTTTTCAAAGACACAGATTTGCCTTATGTTCTCCTTAAGTGAGGTGAAAGCCACAGAGCAGAGCTACCACAGCCTCTCTCCACACCCAGGCCATTCCTGCTCTGAGCATCTCCTGGCAGTGCATGAACACAATGATAATGAACACCCATTACTTATGGTCTCCCTTCAGCTCTAACAGAACCATTACACTGCACTCTCAAGGAAGCATCTGAAACTCTGCACTTGGAATGTTAATATTATGTGCTCACAGCTCTTTGAACTTGCTGTAAGAAGTCTTAAGAATAGGTACTTTTCCAGCAAAACATAAACATATAAAGCAAACCAAGAGTTACCACAGCAGAGAGAGTGAGAAGTCGCATGATCTGGCCACAGAAAATGCCAACGATCTCCACCCCACTTCTATTTAGACTGGATCTACTCCTCCAAATCAATTGCTTAATTATTATAATTATATACACAAAAAAGTCAACTGCTTAAGACTAGCACATACTTAAAATGCTCTTCTAAAGAAAAGAAACACAAAAGGCAAACCCAAGAAAAAATCTTTAGTTTCCAATAAAGAGTAACAGAGTCTTTTGGAATTAGAAATGGTTCCTTCTACATATAATTCATAATCTTTTTCACTGTCCAGTAGGTATTGCCCTAACATTTTACCATCTCTCCATCCTCCTAACAACCAAATACTCTATATGCAAGTTGTTTATCATCTCTGCACCTAATGCAATTTGAAATTTGCTTGAAAAGGCTTCTTACACTCAGCATATTTATAATACACCAGATCAAATATTTGAATTAAGGAAGTTGGGCCCCAGAAACATTTTCATCTCTCTACTGGGTCATGGCTTCTTTCAAAGCATAATGCATATCAATATCACCTTAAATGTACATTCAGGTATTTGTAGAATTCTGAATACAGATTTGATTAAGGAGCATAAAAAGATTACGGTTCCATTGCCATAAAACTAAGAAAAATCAGACAAGCTTGTCTTTCTTAATATTTAAAGATACCAGGCTTCTGCTGGAGAAGCTTAAAGCTTTGCTCTGCTTTTATCTATTTTAAAATCTTCCTGAACAACAGCTATCAATCCAAAGAAATATAATTTCAAAGTATTCTTTCATTCCTCAACAAAAGATAGACATTGGGAAGGCACTTAAATCCATTCAGATGCATGTAGAGTAGCCTCTAGCAACTTGCAACCTATTTTAAATAAGCAGAATTTTTCTATTTCCATACAAATATTCCAGTAGTTTAGTAAACATTTTGTACCTCAGTAGGCATCCGTGTTTGTTAATCTCATACATAAGGAATAAATTCCAAAGCTGCAGGAGCTCTGTGTATTCCCAGGACTCTGCCCAGGCATGCAGACCCCTGAGCCAGACTCTGCAGGAGGATGTTCCTCCAAGTGCAGTAGGCAGCCACTGGGGCCAAATGATTCACTCCTACCACCACCTCACAAAGTCTAATTTGATAATTATAGTGATTATCAATTAGCATCTCATCACTATTTGATGACACATGATGACTTGAGGCTAACTAGCATCTCGTACATCATTTAATAAAAATGCCATGAAAAGAGGGCTGGTGGCAGAGGCCAGCAGGCAGAGAGAGCTGAGCAAACAAAGGAGTGTGCAACAGTTTGGGGACTCTTACAGGTTAATTCTTCTGAACTGGGCCAGTACAGACACACCCCAAGTGTGAGGGGGCCCTGTGCAGAGCCCTGGCCCTCACAGGAGTGGGAGCTCCATTCCCAGCCTGGGACAGGCCACAGCCTTTGTCTTCTGTACCCTGAAAGTCGCTCCCACCATGCACAACAACACTAATGTTCAAAGAGAATCCTTTCTTACTTACAACATCCCAATGGACATTTTAGACTCCTTAAACTCACTTTAAAAAGGAAAAAGAAAGCAGATAAATTTTATATTGAAATATGTAATGCAACTATCAGAAGACAGAACAGCTGAAGACCTAAGCACAAAATGAATTTACAAGTGGTTTTGTCTACAGTTCACCATGAGATCAGCTTTCACATGGATGATCATTCAAGTTTAGAGAATACTCAACCAACCTGTTGCAGCTGAAACTCATTTCTTCTGTTCACCTTGAAGTATAAGATACTTGATCTCAACAACTTTACCTGATCTGTTTCCTAGGAATGAAGAACCTGCATTTCAGTATGCCTGAAATACTTCTGTCTTTAATGCTGGAATAGTTATTACGGAAACATTAGCTGGTTATAGCATTGTATTGTGATTCATTCAGAAGAGCCATGGCCCACATATTTAGAATGTTCATTTTTTTATCTTATAAAAAGATTGAAGTCATGTAATTCTCTCATGCATATGACCACATCATTCCATTAGAAACTTCTGTGACAGAATTTCCATTTTCATGAAGGACTTTTATATTGTCATCTTCTAAAGTAAATTTTTGCATAAAAATGATGAATGTCTTAGAATCCATTAGAATTCAGAGTGCAAAAAGAACCGTAAGTTATAAATTAATTCAAATTTTGTGAAATTCCAATAAAAGCTCTCTACATCAAGACCACCACACTGGTTTTTGTGTCAAATAATTCTTAAGAGGACTAACTAATCTTCAGCATTATATAAAAATTACAATGTATTTTGTTTCATTACATAATTGTTTTATCTTTCATTGTTTCATGTCTTCTACACTTCACAGCTTTATCTGCCCCAATATTTTTCATAAATAATATATCTTATTCTCTTCCCTTCCCCTCCTTGCGTTAGGTACTCTTAGTTACTTAAAGCTAACTTTGTGTAAGGACATTTTTGGGGGATAGTTTGTATACACTACAGAACTCCCTGAGATATACAGTACCTGAAATTGACACTACTGCAAATGCTGAGTAACTTGAAATAAGCAATTGAAAAATGAAGCTCTACTATGCGCTAAACAAAAGTTTCAATTCACTTTTAATCCTAGTGGCTAGTTTACTACTAACCATAGAAAAACTAGCACCTAAAGTGATTCCTGAATCCCTGGCACTTAAAACTACCTTTTATGATTTTTTTAAATTATTTTTAATGTAAGCAGCAAGAATCATCAGCATTTATCTGCCAACATGAAGCATCATATTGGCACCTATCAACAACAACTACCAAAAGAGAAAAAGCAAAAAGTGACGTGAATTTTAATTTGCAGAGATAATTATGTCAGGTATGGCTTGTTTCAGGATAACAATACCCTGTTAGGGCTTGCAGGCCTCAGCAGAAGTAATTTGGGAATAGCAGTGACAGCATAAACAAAGCACTGAGAAAGGTTTATGAGGGTGGAGTCCATATAAAACACTGGATTAAATCTCTTCTGTATCCTGCGGCTCCAAACTTTCCGAGGATGCAGCAGTAAACCCAGAGCAGACAAACTACAGCAGACTTGGCTTCCAACTCCTCTTCCTCAACACATGAGCCCCATCCACTTATTACAACTGAATGCACTGTTGTTCCCTGTGAAATACTTGAAAACAAAGAGCTAAACCACAAAGACTATTCCCCTTCATGGAGTATTAACTTCCGCTTTAATAACTAACTCCTGGTCCCACTCGATACAGTTCTGCATTGTCCAGCACACCCCACTTCAGCCAGACAATGCACACAGCAATAAAACTCAACCCAGCAAAGAAAGTGAAAGCTGCGTTTGTTCAGCGTGTTATTTGGCGCAGCCAACTGTAATGCTTCTGCCTGCCATTTATTGTTTACTCTGTCAAAGGATTATTAAGAATTAAGCTACATTTGGCAATTTTTTGAGAAGGGAATTTACATGCAAAGTGACTGACACTTGGTATTTAAAGTCTATTGGTCGACTCTGACCCTTCGTTTACAAGTGACTCATTTGACTGCAAGGATCTCTGATGTGGAAATGCTCAGATACGAATCAATTGCAGTTTTTGTCTCGGGTAAATGTTACTTGGCAATCCAAAAGAAATGAACAATGCTGAGAGCGAGGCTCACATAGAATAGTGCTCATATGTTTAAAGAATTCCTTTTACATGCCTGGTTTAGTTCTAGTCGGAGGATTTATGACTCCCCTTCTCCTAATAACTTATCTCAGAGCACAGTGGTTTTAAACACACACACACAGACACAGAGACACACACACACACAAAACCAGCAGTTAACTCTTTTGCTGCCTGAAAGAACAGCACGGATGCATTTAAGTACATTTAAAAAGCAGGACTGTGATTCTCCGTGGGAGGTTGGGATAGGATAAGGATAGGACTAGAAAGGGAGAGAAACATGAAGGTACAGTTTGCAAATCCCTGCTCCATAAAGAAACGATTGTGTGTAAGAAACGACCATTCCTACATGAATCAGCTCAGTGCGAATTCTGCAGTTTATCTCTGATAAGGATAAAAGTAAAAGGGTTTCTCTGTACCCGAGCAAGATTCCCTTGCTCTCAGAAGGCAGATGCAGCATTTCTATAAACAAAAATGTCTCTAGCCCTACCTTGTGCCAGTGCTTGCAACATGTGGAGCTGAAGCAACAGAAACGCCCACCATCCCCGACAGAAGATGAAACAGAAGTTTAACTTTATCATCATTCCGCCTCGCCTGCTATTCCTTCGGGCAATAATTTCGCGATCCACCTTTCTTTCAACCGGTATTGCCTCACTGATGCCCATCCGATCCGACTGGCTGCCACTCCTGGCAGCGCTTTGGTCATCGCTCATTCCGCACCCGCGGGCCGGGCTCTCTGAGGAGGGTCGGGAGCCCGTGCCCCGCGCTGTGGGGGGAAGCGAAGCCCCCACTTGCCAGGATCGGCGGGCTCTTTGATTTGTGCTCGCTCCGCCTGCAAGCCAGGAGCAGCGCTCCGTGTGCCTCCCGCTATGACAGTCGCCACCTAAGTCAATGTTTCTTGTGGAGGTATTGATTGCACCAAAACAACCAGTCAGAAATGTGAAACACATGTTTCTCTGCACTGTCACATCCGATGCTTTCAGCAGAGAGGGAGTAAGTTCATTGGGCGTCAGTATTTCAGTAAATCCGGATCCTTCAGCACATCGCAAACAGGAACACGGAGAAACTGATCCATTTTAGCAGCCACCAGCAGACAATCCAAAGAGAACCTTTTATACCGCAACAGTGATGGAAACTGTTACCCCCGTCATTTTTGTGGAGCGTGGTGAGTTCTCCAGCATGTGTCCCATTCTCCTGTACAAACCCTCCGATGGAAGTGTTAAAAATTCTCGCAGAAAGGGGGGGGAAAGCGACAAGGAAAAAAAAAAAACTAATTGAAAGTATCTCGTTATTCCTTGCGCTAAGGATTTATTTCAGACAATTTCAAGATTAGCCATGCAGACAGGGTAGTCTCCTGATATCCCCGCAAAGCTCTGCATAGTTTATATTAATCCGATTTTCCTTGGAATACAAATCTCTACCGTCAATAGAAGGGTTTGAAGGGTCCTCGAGCAGGTAAATCGAGCAGCTCCGGCTGTGATTCCAGCTCGCTGTGCAGTCAATCAGCCACAGGCCGGTGCCGGTGTCACTTGAACTCCTCACGTTCAGCCGGAGGTAGGGAAAACCTCAGTTGATCCTGTCTCCCTCCTCGAAGGCTGGTGCCGATCCCTTCCTTGCAGGGAGACCACGACAAAAATCACCTCTAACAGAGAAAGCGCTCTTTCTCTGGCCCGTTGTGGACGCAGTGAGGAAGCAAACCCTCAGCTGGACAGTGTCCGGGGTGGGGGGAGCGAAAATCTCCCGAAACAAACAGCAACAAGGTGAAATCCTCCTAGCTCTGCTGAGCCGGGCTCCTGCTCTCCGCGCTGATGCAGCCCAGGGATCCCGGTCCTTCCTCCGAGCGTCTCTCCCTCACAGGCGCTGTAAACACAAGGGGGAAAGCGCGATCACAACAGCGGCAGCGGCGGCAATAAAACCCAACCGAAAAAAAAAAAAAAAAAAAAAAAAAAAAGAGAAGGAAAGGGAAAGGGAAAGCAAGCGCTGGAGGTTTTATATTTGAACAAAGCATCGGGGTATTGTTTCAGTCCCGCCTTCCGTGAAGGGAAAACTTTCGTGGGAGATTCCCTCCCCCCCTTGTTAAAAGAAAGGAAAGGATAGGAGTAGTTATAAAAGAAGTGCACCGAGGATAAAGGCGAGTTAAAAACAAAGCACCTAAGCGCGAAGTTGATCAAACACGAGCCCCGCCAGCTCGCCCCCGCCCCCGAGAGCCGCCTCAACTTTTCTCACCGCCTGAGGCGGCAGCGCGGCGCGACCCTGCCCGCGCCCCCCGCCATCCCCCCGCGCCCACCTCGGCGTCCCCGCCCCGCGTCCCGGCTCCCCCTCAGCTCCCTCCGAACCGGCAGCGGCGCTGCTGGCTCACCTCCCGGCTCCCCGCACGGCTCTCCCGCCCACAGCGCCTCAGCCCACCTTCCCCTGACCTACACCTCACTAGCGGGGCCGTGTCTGGGCTGGGAAGGGCGGAGGGGTGGGGGAGAGCATCCTGCGCGGGGCTGAGGGGATGCGTGTGCGTGTGTGTTTATCTGTACGCGTGTGTATCTGTACGCGTGTGCCACTGCCGGGACTGGGCGGTGCGGGGCTGGGGGGGTATTTCAGTGCAGGTTCCGCAGCGGCGGGAGGGGGGACACAAGCACCGCCATCCCCTTCCCCTCACGCCGCCGGCGCAGCGGGACCTGCGCTCCCTCCGGCCAGGGCGCTCATTGGGCGGCAGAGCGGGGCGGCCGGCGCGCGCGCGCAAGGGGCCGCTCGCGCAAGGGGCCGCGCGCGCCCGCGCAAAGGCGCGAGCGGGGCTGTGCCTCGCGCCCTCCTTTGCCCCATCCACACCCCACGGCGCGCGCCGGCCCTGAGGGGACACGGCCCGCGGTCCCCGCCGTTCGTTCCCGTCCCCATCCCCGTCCCCATCCCCGCAGTCCCGGCGGGGCGCTCCGCCGCCGCGTCCCCGCGCTAACAGCGCCCCCTATGCCCGCGCGGCGGTGCCGCGGGCGGGGACACGCCGGGCCCGCCCGGACAGGCCGGGCCGCCGCCGCCTCATCCCGGGCGCGCCCCGCGGCGGCCGCGCTTCCCGTGCGCCGGAGGGCGAGGAGCAGGAATGTGGTGACAGAGCCAAGGGAGCCCCGAGGTGCGAGTTAACCCCGTCCCTGCGCGCTGGGCTGTGCGGTGCTGCCCCGTGGAGGGGGGCGAGGGTGCAGGTTGGCAGAGCCAAAGTTTGAGGTTGGCTCCTGCTCCTTCTGCCTTTTTGAGAGGCCGTGTGTGATGATGGAGCCGTGCGGCAAACACTGTATATTATCACATCAAACACAAGGTCATTTTCCCCTTTTATTAACAGTCGGTGTGATGGGTGTCTGACAGGTGTGTTACCCAAGAAAACACCTTTTTCTCAAGCTTGTGTTATTTTACAGCATACAAGAAGGTAAAGCAGCTTCACAGTTTGCACCCCAGCACAGGGGAACACTTTCCTGGTTCCCTGGCAGTGTCTCCTGTGCCCAACACAGGCCCTCAGCTGCCTCCCTATCCAAGCCTTTCCATCCATCAGCATCCAGAGCTGCAGGGCAGTTTTTCCTCCTGACCCTCCCTTTGTATCTCCCAGGTACATCTGTCTGCCAGATTCCCTCCTACGCCAGTCCCTGCTGCTTCTAGTATCCAACAGGTTATTAAGTTTTATGACATCTCTTGTCTGCCCACCCTTTATCCCTCTCTGTGCCAGCTTGTTCCTGTGTTCAAGTTGCTGTACTCAAATTCTCCTTATTGTGGCACCTTTTCCTGGTATGAGATATGAGCTGTATTCACCAGCCACCTCTTCCTTGTGGTAAATAGAGTGAAAATAGCGATTCTGTTGTGCCTGTCACGTCACACTTTCCTTTTTTTGTGCGTAGACCACATTAATAATTATCTACACATATCAGGACTTGGTGCTTATGATTTTCCCTGCAATACGTCCGCTTTGAGAACAATGCAAACTGAACCCAGATTGTGCTCAGAACTGACCTCAAGGAAGTAACAATCTGTTTGTAACTCCCATTGCACCATTAACAGTAGTTATTATACTGCAGCATGAAAAAAACCCTCTTTTTCTTTAACCAGTAATTTTGGGTGGGACTGATTTGCCTTAACTGGAAATGGAAAATATATTTAATTGTGTGTTGGGCAGTTTTGTTTTGGTATTTTTTTTAAGCACCGTTAACAAAGGAACATAGGGCTGCTCACGGAAATTGCAGTTTAAGATTTCAAATTCAGTTTGATATCTGAAAAAGTTCTCGGTGCTTCCTCGTAAGTTCTAAGGGAGGCCGTTTGCAGTGGTTATGAGAGCATTGTGAAAAGTCTGCTGAAAGAATCATTGTCAGACTGTTGAAACCAAGGTGCTGCAAAGGAGAAATGCTCATTTCTGTAACATTGCTCAATTTCAGTGGAAGTTTGTTTCATTTTGAAATTGACGTGTTTTCCTTGTAGCCCTTTAAATCTGTTCATGCAAACATGAGCATCAGAAGGTAATCTACAAACATAAACACAGGAAAGTAACCTATTTTCATCATTCAGGCCTCGCTTTCTTATTTAAATATGATGTCGTTCATACTTGACATTTTGGGTGAAATGTTTGCAGTTTGTTCTTTTATTTTTAACAACGAGCACGTCTAAGAGGACAATATTCATGGTTGGGTTGTTTTTTTTTTTCTATTTACCTTGGTTACAGTAAACGTACTTAACAGTGTTCATATCTGAAAAAATTATCTGAAATCTTGTTATCTACATTAGTGAAAGCTTTTTACCACTTCTCCCTCCTGCATGCATGTAACAGTTAAACATACAGCAGAATACTGGTAGGAGAACAGCTCGCCCACCTGAAAAAGCAGAAACAACAAATCTGACGGTCATAAAGACAGAAAAAAGCACGGGATGAGTTTTCAGGAATTTTAAAAGTAAACACAGGAACAAAAGGAGCAATGTAGTTAGTTTTATTTAAAGGTGGGAAAAAAGAAGGTTTAAAGTCTTTTTTATCGATGACGATTGCGTTTTGAAATGAGGTGTAAATGCGGTGAGATAAGGAGACAAAAGAGAAAGGAAGAAAAGGCTGCACTACCAAAGAGAGGCCATTTAAGGAAAGGCAGCCTTCTAGCCAAGAAAGTGAAATCATGGAACTACTTCCACTGGAAAATCTCGCCAATGTTCTTTTACAATCTTCTAATCTTCTTTTATATCTTCTGGGGTACAGTTTATTGACTCCTTAGCATTTGGAATTAGCTAATATCCTACAGACGGAGTGTTCTCATATGCAAATAATTTTATATGCTTTTAAGGTTTTGCTTGTTTGCTGGGGGCTTTGTTCGATTTTTTGGTTGGTTTGTTTGTTTTTGAGCACTGCAGCAGGTTGTTGGGACCTGCTGTATCTCCTCATGCAGTCTCTGCTTCTCACAGTCATTGATGGGTGGTACCCAGGTAGGGTCTAGATTATGGCAAACGTGATGGTTTTTAGCCAGGTAATTGCTGTGGTTTGTTTGGCTGGTTTAGTCTTGTAAGCCAAATAATTATACTGCATTCTCTTATATCTATTTTTTAGAGAAAATAATCAGTGATTTTTTATGTGATATTTCTCGACAGCACACTTTCTTTGTTGATGACTTACTTCGCCTGGAAAATTTAACTGGTAAAGCAAAAGTGTCTACCAAAACCTTTGAAAATTAAGTGGAGAGATATATGAACACCATGACAGGCAAAATAAAAGTTGTTATTCTAGTAAGGTCTTCCTCATAAGTAATGTAGAACAATTACTATTTTTAATTCCTTGGATAGAAGGTATGGATCTTGTTGGTACCCTGAAAACTGTTCCATGGGTTGTTCCTACACTTCCATTTTCCTTCACTCAAAAGTTTAAATTGCAAAATTCAGGACAAGCAATTTTATTGACTACCACATGATAGTCCCAGAGGGTTTTTATATTGCCTTTCCTTTTCTCCCAAGAGGGACAGTGCTTTAGAAAACAATGACTTTGCAAGTAGAAAGTAACTTTCTTTCAAATGGGAAGGTTTTTCAGCATATTAAATCAACCTGAATTCAATGAACTTTTGGGAGGGTGCTAAAACCTTCCCTAGCAAGGGTGTATTCCCGAGGGACACTAGCCAGCTGCTCTGCTTTTATCAAGTAAATATGCTTCTACGTCAATAAAAAACATTGGAAGAGAAGGAAAAAAGTCTCCCATTATATGCTGGAAGTCTCAGGGGAGACATTAGGCAATGACTTCACCGCCCTTCTGGAAGTATCTCCTGCAGCAAACACTGTTGCAAGAGCAAGAATAACTGCCATTAAGTTTTACTGGCCTTAAATAACTTAATATGGTGTCAGTTTATAAAGCCCCCAAACAAACCGAATGACAAATTTTTGTTTTCTCCATGTGGTTTGAATTTACATAAAAGAAATTAGAATTAGATTTATGTACCTCTTACGTCTGATTTTAAATTCAGAAATGCGAGCAAATTCAGAGTTAAATTCCTTTGCTTGCTGCTTAATATGATTGTGCTCAGGAGTGTGGGAACAGGCGAGGTGCAGTTCTAAGGCACAGCTTTAGAAGTTGAGGGCAGAATGAATATATTGAAATGTTTCATGGCTTTTATGAGCCTGAGAAGGATCCTGCTAGAGCTGTAACACGTCTGTATTCATGCTCAAATACAGTTAAGCTGATGGAAGCAATGTGTGTGCCGTCAGGACAAGGAGCTAACGTGGCTTCTGAATTATCCCACCTCCTGTATTATCCCAAGGTAACGATAGGCTTTCTCATTTAGCCATCAGAAGAAATTCACAATGACCCAGCCATGTTGCCCTGCTGTGTTTTATGGAGCAGAGAGTTAGCGAAGTAACATAAAGGATCAAGACAACAGGTTTTGCGTTTTTGAAATGTAGACTTTGAAAACATTCTCAGAGCCTCCCAGAGGAAGTCTACAGGGGCTCTAATGATTCTACTCCAGACAAGTTGGGCTAGAATGGAGAGAGAGATCTTCTCTTAAGAAGTCTGTGCCTTCAAACACCGGCGGGTCTGGCTACCCAGCCATGGGATCGCCCTTTCATGGTTCTGATGATGCCCCAGGCACGAGTGACCTGAGCGCTTTGAGAATTGTCTGAAATTGCCCATAAATACTGGGGCAGACTTCGGACAAAGACTGAATGTTTCAGTCGAACTTAACCTTTGTACTGAGGAGTGCCATCTTGGGGACTTTCTCAACTTTCTAGCTGATCAGGAAAAACTAAATGAAGCAGAATCTGAAACCATAAATTCAAAAGAAATCTACTGAATAGCAGCTGAATATTACCAGTAAAATGCATTAATGCATCAGCTTACACTTGATCACACTAGGCAGAAGACTTCCAGAGAATACATCAGACTGTAGGAAGTACAGTATTAGTTGCATTCTATTTTCCCTCCATCCTTTTTTTCTTTTTTTTTTTCCTGGAACTAAACCAAAGCCCATTCACAACAGTAAAAGTACTGGTTCTGCATGACATGTCTCAGGCAGGACATAAAATGTTAAACACTTTGAAATGAAATTAGATTTCATGGTGTTTTCCATTTTTCAATAACTCTGATATGAAAAACTCAACAAACAAAAAGCCCACAAAATCCTTAGCTCAAGCCCTTGTACCCCATGTGAGATCCATTGTGATTTCTGTTGATTACAATTTTCTGAACTTCCTGATTAAGGGAAGCTGTAATATGCCCATGGTTTCTCCCAGAGAGGGTGCTAGTTTAGTCATTAGTGAACTGGTTATTGTCTTCCATATCCTTATTCACAAAAATATTATAAAGACCTAAATGACTTTCTTGCAGTCCCTGAGCAGTGCAGAAAACTGATTTATCAAGGGTATTTTCAGATGCAGTAGAAACATCTTAAGTAAGCAAAGACATCCATTGAACACTTTGTGATGTGACTCCTCCATTACAGTGAAGAACTGTGTTAAGTGTATGCATAGAGATCACATTCCAAAAAATAGCATATTCTGAGATCCTGTAATTGAGAGATGCAAAGTGCTAGATGTGACGAGTTAGTTCATTATTACAACCCTGCATTTTTCTGACTTGATTGACATGACTCAAATGGAAAAGCTTTAAAAGCAAAATGCCAGTGTGACAAACAGATAACAAGAAGGAGGATGGAAACAATTACCACAAGGGCTTGAGCAGTTCCACTCACTAAAGGGGAGAAAACTGAACATCTCAGCCGTGTTGCTGCTGCCACAGTCTACAATTTGTCCATCATATAAAAAATGGCAAAGTGAGGTTTAACGAATAAATAGAAGCTATTTGCAGTGATTGGCCACCTTAGCTATAGATTATTTTTTCCTCCATAGGATGTGAATATATATTGATGAATAGTAGTTTAAATTAGGATTCAAATCCAGGGGAACCTGCCACTATGGGGATTTCAGCAGATACTTTTCTGCCATAATGACACCATGCTTGTCTTTTAAGGACATTTTGGCTTTATTAATCCTTTGCTCCTGAACACTTGTTTAGCCAAGAATGTTCTAGATTTATTGATGACTGAAGTTGAGATGTCAGTTTTAGATTCTGTAACTCTGGTTTACAAAAATAAAAAATGGACCAGACTGTTGGTTCAGGGCAATAAAGTGAGAGGGTTAATGTGAGTGAGCCATTGTGCCAGATGGTTTTTACAAGTACTGCTATTTTGGCATAAAATTAATGTTGTTCCAAAATATGTTTTGCCAGATATCTGTGCAGAGATTCTGACCAGCAGGTTCTTATATTTAGCGGCCAAAATAATTTATTTGTCACCACTGTTCTCCTTGGCTGCATCTTTGTGTACATCAGCTCAGCCCTTCTCTTGACTGACTGTACTGGCATCTACTCAGTGCTTAACAGCTTTTTCTAGACTGCTTCTTCTCAGTTCTGTAATTCTTCCTTTTCTTATGAGTTTTTTTCTTTTTTATTCTTTTTTTTTTTTAAGATGATCAAAAGCAATTATAATATATCTTTGAATCTTTTCAAGATAGGACAAGAGTTCAGATTAGCACTGGAGAGCTTTCCTTTCCACAGGTCTCTTATCATGATTCTGCTAACAGAAATTAATTTTGTAGAAATCCAGGCTTGGGCACGGACAGTACATTTCACCATTCTTACAGCTTTAGCTCAAGGTTATTATTGCTGCTCTGTGCTCAGAAGGGAAGACTGCATACTAATTACAGACATTTTATCTTAATTTCCATAGCAATTAAATGTTATTTTAAAAGGCTAATCTGAAATATTTTCTAAGTGATCCACTTGGGTGACACCCTTGCACCATTTTTAGGAAAGCAATGAAAATGTATTTAAGCGTGTGCTAAGGTCTTGAATCTCAATCTCACTTTTCACTGTTACTTTTCAGTCATACAGACAATATGAAATGCATATTCCTTGGAAGAAAACACCCACAACAAAGGAGTTCACACCCGTGATAAATTTAAACAGCAGCAGGATATCAAGATAGCTTTGACAGCATAGCTGATGTAAAGGAGAAATATTGGAGTAAAAATAAAATAAAACAAACTTTATTGAAGAAATTTGTTTTTTAAAGGAAGTAGGAAAGCTTTGTGGTTATTTACATAGAAACCATTGATTTTTCTTAACTATTCTGTAATGCATCTATGCAGTAATTTAGAAAGCTTATACATAAAACAGATGCCAGCATTATTCTTCAGAGAGTACTCAGAACACAGTGAGAGTGAGACAGATGGATGCAGCAGAATCAATAGTTCAGAGAACTCCATCAGGTGCTTGCATTTCGCATAGGTCAAGTTTGATGAAACCCCAGCTTCGTGTATCAACACTTCTGGTGTAAATAATTCACAGGAATAGAAAAAAACCCACTATGCTTATATGGTATGAATATAAATACACTTTTAAAATAATTGTTACTGAGCTGTGATATGATTTGACTCATGTAGCTGGCTTAGATATACATATGATCCTACTAAAACAGAGTTTTTGTACAGCAAGAGATTGGAGATTTTTGGTTTAGTAATGAGTTTAGTGAAATAAGGAAAACAATGAACTCTAAACTGAGTGGCATTTGCAATACAATAATGCTGCAGCCTCTTTGCTCTTCTAATGAATATAGTGTAAAAAAAATTTATAAATCTTCAATTAGTATTCAAATCTGATCTCATTCCTTATTTCGTATGTGTATCTTTAAGTATTCCAAGATGACTCTGATGTGACCTCCCTTTGGGAGCAGCCCCACAGGGCTCCATAGGTCCAAGAGGAACAGGTACAACCTGCAGAGTGAGGTGTCTTGCTCTGTGAAGCACTCAGTGATCAGAACAGGACTCCTGTTGCCTTTACAGTGAAATAAAGTAAAGCTCAGCTCATTCTGGATCTCCCTAGAGATGGAACTTAATTCTGTTCCAGCATGTTTGTTCAACTGCTACAGCCCTGCACATTTTGGTGACAGTACTTCTGGTTTTTACTGGTAAGGTGAAAAAAACCAAAGTCATGTGTTGTTATCATTTGCCCCCTCCTCCCCAGAACTGTTGTGGATTTCAGATTGTGTAGGATGAGAATAAGAGCTACTTTGTTTTGCTGAGAGTGTTTATCATTGCCTTTCCTGACAGACTTATAGAGGAGCCTTTCAGGCCCCCTCACAAGGGTAAAAATTAAGTAGATAAGGGTGAAACTTAATATTGAGTTGTAACTTGGATTCATTTAGACACAACTGAACTCAGTTATGAAATTTATAACCTTAAAAGCCTAAATAAAAATAAAGATGGCTAAAGGAGCTAATGGGAGGTGGTGGATTTTGTAGAGAAATAGCAATATATTTCTTTGCTAGTCAAAATTAATACTTTAAAAGAGTTACTGAGAGGAATGTAAAATACCTTCAAATTTATAATGCTTAAATAATACAAATATTATATCATATTACATAATGCCTGGATATACAGTGGATTCTTAAAACAACTGCCAAACAAGTTCTATGAACTTCCAGTGTGTCTTTAGCAATAAAATTTCCAGAACTGGAAGGAAAATCCAATGTCGTGTAAATATTTTAAAGTTAATGACGCCACAAGTAATCCCAGACATGTTAATTGAAGATCAGTTCCCATGCACTCAACAGACTGCTTAAGATGGAAACGGTAGAAACAGAATTAAAAATCAGTGCTGATTAATCTGTTTTTTATGGAAAACAGATATTGAACAGGAATGCTGGTGCTGTGGATGACATCACAGCCTTGACAGATAATCCCCCATTGCTTCATTTAATGTTCTTCATTTGGCCGTAATGTCTTGCCTGATTATGGTTTTAAAAACAAGTGGGTTATCTGATGTTCAGCCCTTTAGATTGGAATGATAAACTGAAGCAAACTTCAAAAATAATCATTGGGTTGAAAGGTGTGTGGAAGGAGTGTGTGTTTGGGGGGACTTTGTCAGATCTATTTTTAGGCCTGATGTTATTTAGGATCCTTGCTGAAGAATGACATTCTGAAAAATCTTTCATCTGTCACGAAAAGCATGCTTTGGGACGTAAAAAAAAGTCCACTGTTGAAAAGTGATGCTAAATTATTTCAGACCACAAATAAGAGTAGAGGTTGTCAACAGTGAATTTTCATCTCTATGGTGACACTTGAAAAAGCTCAGCTAAAGCAACTGAAAGTGTGAAATTAGAGAACATAAACTGAAGAATGATAAATCCCTTTGTAGATGTCATAGTTCTTGAGTAATATGAACTCTAGTGTGCTAGGGTTTGGAATTTAAGAGATTTTTAAATCTGAAATGAAATAATCACCATCGAGTTCAAGTAGTTTTTATTTATTGCCAGTGTTCAGCAGCTTAGGTTTCCTGATCCACCCACTCAGACCATTCCAGTTGGTAACTGGTCTTCACATACTTTACCTAGACATGCAGTGGCCTCTCTCTCTGTAGAAGATGTTGCTTATTTAGAAAATAATCTGTAAATAGACTTTTTGCTATTACCAATTATATTTTTCTCAATGTTCAATATTGCTTTCCAATAGAAATAATAGTTGTGCTAATATTCCAACTTTAAAAAATTACAATTGTGTACATTATTTAACTTTAAAAGTTATTGGGAGTTTGCAATATAAATGAACATTGCTTCATCAAACCTGAGAGAAACAGTTGCCTCACCAGCTGGAGTGAAATTCTGACCTTATCCATGGAAGTCTCTTCAGTAGTTTCAGGGAGAAGACAGGGAAGGAATTTGCTATTGCACAGTGGTTGATTGTTCTTGGTTTCACTGAATCCAGCAATCTTTGTTGATCATAGCAGCAGCCAAAGAATTTCTGTAATGTGTGAGAAAGAAAACAAAAACAGCAGAAAGTGTTCCAAATTCTGAGAGACTTGTCAAAAATGAAATGTGTTAGTTGCTTTGATGACAAGAACAAAGCCAGCAAGGAAGGATATTTGCAATTAAATCCTTAAAAAAAAGTTTCCAATTTCATTTATTTGTAAAATGCATGGCAAAAAAAAAAAGTGAGTTTGGAGTCTCCATACTTCTTTTATATGACAAGAGAAACTTTGCTTTGTGACATTCATTGAACAATGTCACATCTTGGTTTTTCTTTCTCCAGCTTTTCAAAAGGAGATTTACACTCTGTCTCAGACATCTTACATACATAGATTAACAAGAAATAAATTGGCCTTGGATGTTGGCAAATCTCAAAACCATATGTTCAGAGAGTTCTTTCATTCAGTTGTAATTAATTTTTTACAAAATTAGTAGCTTTAATCAATTGGATACCTGGATGGAGTCTGAATCCTGTTATGGGTGTTTGAAATCTCAGGGAGTTGTAGTAGATCAAGCAAAGCTTTCATAGCTGTGACCTTTCTCCTTTCACTATATATATCTGTGTTAAATAATACTGAGACTAATTCTGCCTTTTGTCATAATGATATAAATCCAAAATAAAGCCTTAATACTGCAAGGACTTAGTACATGTACTCCAGGCAAGGGGCAAATCCTATATATTACAGCAGTAATATATAAATGCTTAACTTGCAGCAGATGAATATCTCTGCAGGATTTAATTTAAGCAGACACTTCTAGTTTCAGTGGATGTCACCTGGAGCAGAGCTTGGTGTGCTGGTTGGAGACATTGTGCCTTGCTTGCTTTCTTGCTTGATCTCTAACAAGTCCCAGGGGCTTCCAGTCACTTAGCGTTCATTATATAGGCAAAAATTCATTTAAAGGCATCCTAAAATGCTGTAAAATAATGATTACAAAGCCTCTGAACAAAGAAAGAACAATACCTCTTAAATTGCTGCTTGAAATATCTCAGATGTAGAATTTTTCTCTTACAAAGCGTTTTGAATTATTGTGGGTTTAGTTACTTTAAGGTATATTTTAAAGTAATATCCATAAATTTGTCTCTAGAAAAGAGTGAAAAAAACCCCTTGTTTGACTTGTGCCCCTGTGCTGAATAGTCACACTTTGCATTGGCTCCCTGATAAACACTGCAGCTGAGAGTAATTCTGAAAAAGAAAAATGGAAGAGCAGCTTTCCTTCCAGCACATTGCAGTATAACGTCTTATGACACAGCTAAGTATAGCTAATTTATTTGGAGCAAAGGGGTTATTAAGATGAAGATTAATGCACAAATAACTCTTTCCTGGAAGCTTACTGTGATGCCTAAACTCACACAATCTGTTGCATAGGAGGGTTTACAACTGTGCTCAGTGTGGCTGGGATCCTTTTATCAGTGCAGGAATACTCAGGGTATTCTTCCAGAGGCCACTGCACAGCAGGGGAGAGGGGCCTGGGCATTCCCTTTATCCCCACAAACATGTAAGTGTGTTTACTGGCAGAGGAATAATTGTACCTGGGGTTCAAGATCCATTATGATTCCAAGAGGAGTCAGTACCATGATTCCATGCTGATAGCCTAGGGAAGCCACTAAGCAACAAATGGGAACTGTTGGTTTGTTGTGGTAACTGTGTTTCATAAATTACTAGACCATCATGGACTGCTTTTGTTTTGTTTTGCCTTTCCTTGGAGAACTACGTATTAGGTAGAAATAATTCTGTGATTTTTAGTAGGTTTGGGATCTTGCCCTGAGTAACCCCCCTATATAACTTCCTCCATGTATCTAATGTGGACCATATGTCTGGGGTAATAATTTGCAGGAATATGTCAGAATGTCCCTCTAGTAAGGTTAGGGGTAATAAACTGTTGTTAGTGGTTCCAAGGTCAAAGCTGAGTTCTTTCCATGGAAATAAAAGATAGCACTGCATTACCTTGTCAAGTTAATACAGTGTGATAGAGCAGCTCAGGCAGCACATCCTGAAAGACTGTAAATGTCTAATAGATTTAGGAAAACTGTACCTCAGGGAACATATTAGGAAGGATTCATCAATGGATCAAAACTGTCTTGGAGCCTTACTTATTGGGGACCAGCACAGTTTTAAATTATTGCTTTCTTAAGAAAAGCCTCAAGACAAATTGTATTTCTTAGATTAGCTTTACACGAGTGGTCAATAGTTTCTCTTGGAGAATTTTGAGGGTTTGTTGTGTTTTTTTTTGTTTAACACTAGCATGAGCAATTTCAATAATTTGAACTCTGTAATTAAGTTTTGATTTTTTTCCCAAATGATTTTCAAATTGCTTAATGTGCTGCTTCTAGTCTGTCATTCTTTGCAGATGAAATTGGACATATTTGTGAAGTGTCTTAGCAGTGTGTCTCTAATGACAAAGAACTTTAATTATAAGATATGGGTTTGCAAGTTGTGCATTAATTAGACACAAAATTAACAAAGTGTGAAGTTTGTACGCATGTTCACACATACACAGAACATCAGGAAGTTTTCATGCATAGATGTGTCCCAATATATGTAAGCATTTGGAATCAATACTGGTTTAAGGAAAAGAGCAATTAATAAGAATTCTGCTACTCTGTGTGTTTTGAATTGTTCTACAATTCATCCCTGGGAAATCAGTTACTCAATATTTCCAATGTGGCTGAAGTAGAAACTGACCTCTATTTATGATTGAACTTAGATCTCCCTGTTATGCTTATGCTATTTAAAGTCATGATGGACTGTAACTCACAGCTTAAACAAGAAAACTTTATACCAAGGAGCAGATAAATAGGATTAAGTTAATAATTCCGCAGTTCTGGAGCAATTGCTATTTGCAAAGCACAAACTGTGGTTTACTGATGACATCATTAGAGTCTTGCTTTAATTAAAGTCTATATTGCCTGTGTTTTACTATGACTGCCTCTTACTGTAAATTGATTTTATAGGGCACTAATTTGTAAACTGGATATTGCTGCAGAATAAGACTTGGTTATATTTTTGTGATCTAAATGCTACATAGTATTTAAGAATGCATTTAAAGTTAAGTATGTATTCAGCAGTTTGGTTGAACTCTTGCTTATTTTATTCCACTTCATGCAAATTCATTCCTCAAATAGACATACTAAAGATCTGATCCTTGTAATCTTATTGATATTGAGTAATGCCCTAATTGCTAGACTGTCATTTTGACATAGACTATTCTAATTTCAGAACAAGAAAAAACAAATGCAGGTTATTTAGGAAGCTGTGTTCAAGCTTAGAATCAAAATGTTTTGACGGTATCACACAGAAGAGGAAATAAGGTTTTAGATTTGTCTGTTATCAAATATAAGCCATGGGTTGCATGCCATGGAAAGGAACGGATGCAGCTCCTTTATCGAGTACCTATTGATTTTTAGTGTTGAGAAGAGTGACCAACGAAAATGAATTTGGAGAAAAATGGTGCTTTTTACTGATGCCTGCAATTGTTGGATCTCTGATTTTGTAGTTCCCATAACAACATCCAAATGACTGAGGACTCTGCACCATTGCTGCCCATTGAACCTACAGGATGTGGCTGCTATTGCTCCACTTTCCTCATTTCTCTGAGAAAGGCAAATGCGTTGGGAAGCTAGCTCCATGTTTTGTTCCAGAAAACAGAGCTTTACTGCTATTCATTGTCTGTATTTTTCCATCTATAAAACCAACAAAACCCAAACACCTAGTGTTGGGAAATTCTTACATCCCACTTACAATTCATGTCTTTGTTCTCCTTTGAGTGCCCAGAGAAATACAGTACAGCTGTATATTTTTTTGTTGGAAAATTATAGCAACCAAGAAATGAAAATATTCTTTTTGTAAGTTACATTTTTATTTCCAGCTGAGTTGTATCAGCTTAGGCAGAACAATAGCAGAATCCAGCACCTTAAGAGGTTGAGGGACTATTTCTTTAAAATAACTTTAATCCTTTGGGATGCAAATGAATTAAGAGCATGTAAATGCCCTACAATAAGAAAATACTATTTTTGTGACCTGCAATTTACACTTTGCTGAGTTAGATATTCATTTTACCAAATTTTTTTTATGTGCTTCAGGTAAACCTGAGCTGCATTCTGGGACCTGTGTGCAGAGAATGGTTTATTCCAACAAATTGACAGCACTCATACTCCATCTACCATGCTGACAGTACAAGTAGCTGATATGTCTTGAATTTGTTAAGACATTGACAGGAGAAGGATTTATAGGTTGGGGAGCATTATTTTGTTTATCCTGCTGGTGATGAGATGAAAGTGATGCTCCAAATATCTGATGGCAACCTGCTATTTTAGAGATAAAAAAAGTCTGAATTGCTAGTAAAAGAGCAAGTAACCTTCTTTGCAAGTAGCCATGATCTTTAATTTGTTTACTAAAGTTGTTTTCATAGAATATATATGTTAAACCTGACAGCTTGATTGCACTGGGGTCTTGCCCCAGGGCAGCTATTTGGATGCATCATAGACACTGAATATCAACACAAAATAATTTTGCTGGAATAAAAAATCTGTCTATCTTGCTGTCCATTTTGACTGTCTCAAGTGCACAATTCAACAGTTTTGTAAAATTGAATAGTATATGCTCCAATTCTCTCTTGGAATGTCGTGATGTTAGGAAACTATTGTGTTTCTGTGCAGAAGGAGATAGATCTTTATTCCACAGCAAAGCCTTGCCTAAGGCATTATGATTTTTCCCTACCCATATGTTTAATGTGTGTTCTTATATACAAATTGCTGTGAGGACAAACCTCTTCATAACCAGCTCTCAGCTATCCCTTACAAACCCTCATTATGTTAATTAAACAGTTTTTGTTACCCCATACAGAAAATACTAACCCTGGAAGAAAACAGTTTTGTAAACACATATTAGCGTCATTAAAACACACAAAGAGAGGTGTATGTTTATGTCAGGAAAAGGTAATAGCTATTCCAAGCCCAAAAATTCCCAAGCTAGAAAATTGCATTAGTATATTAGGGCTTAAGTTGATCTTTGAGGCATGGAAGTAGAGTTGAGAGACTGAATGGTCTGTCAGCAATTCAGTGCCATTCAGGGAAACTTAAGAATGCAAACAGAGAGAAAAATATATGTAGAGTTCTTCAGGCTGCTTAAGAGTGCTGCAGCAAAAAAACAACATCATTACCCTGGCAAAAATTAAAGTTAAGAACCCCTGCATTAAGTTCATAATTGCAATGAAAATACGTTTGTAACACTGATTTAGATGAACACAAATTGTCAGCACATTCTTCCTTATTTTGTGAATATCATACATGCTCAGAGTCTGCCTGGACTGCACAGTAACTTGGTCTGCAGGATTCCCCACACAAGCTCTGAGAAACGTCTGTGCCTGAGGTTAGAAACAGTTCCCAGCAGCCAAGAGCTGAGGCTGCACTGGGAAGGTTTGGCTGGGATGTGCTCAGCGTGTCACTTGGACTGCAGAATTGTTGTAGGTCCCTTCCTACTGCACTGCTCTGTTCCCAGCGTGGGTTGAATTTTGCAGGCACTGGCAGCTAAAATCCAAGTCTCCACTGAGCTATACAAGCTCTATTTTTCAGATTTACAGCAACTAAATTTGGGCAAATTTTCAGAAGAGTGGCAAAAGCTAAATCCCTGAGGTGAGTTATGGGTACCTGCCAGTATCTCAGTCCCTTTTCTAGTCCATGAGGCTTAATGTTCATTCTGTCATTGAGTTTCCCCTTATATTTTTGTTGTACTATATATCAATTGCTCAGTAATCCCTTCTTTTTCTTGTTAGATCCTTTGGTTTACTTAAAAAAAAAATTAACAACAAAGCTCACAGCCTAGAAAAAGCAATAAAATAAAACCTTCAAATATAGAACTATTCTGAAGTTTTTCTAGCTGCAGTCTATTTGGGAAGTTCATCTAAAAGTCTAGGTGAAGGAGCAGGGAGAGTGCACCTGACTCTTTTAGCTGACATTGGAATAATTAATTTTATGAAAATGACTTCCATTGGAGGTTAATTTATTTTGGCTGACAGTCACATACATTAATAGACATATCTAATGCTGCAGTCAGTCTGAACTTTATTTAGAATAGTTTATTTATATCTTTGGGTGATTTCATTGCAAAGAGGTGGAAGACATTTAGGATCAAGTATGAACATTTTTTCCCAGTTTAAAAAAACACAAAGAAACAAAACCCCCCAGAATTTTGACTGCTTGAGTATTTTAGCTTTCTGATAGTTAACCCTAAAATAGTTTGATTTCTTTCATCAGTGAAGCTTAAGCAGTTCCTTCAGATGACACAGTTGACTTCCTTGTACAGTAAGAAACACCAGACATCTTTCCTTTAACCCTGCAGTTTGTGACTTTAGGAACAAGGATATGCCTCAGAAACCTGCTATATAAAATAGTGTTTGTGTGCAACTCAGATGACTTACCTGTTCTTCTGGCCATAATTTGATATTTATAATTGTCTTACTTGTAAATAGCTTACACATTATGGAATGAGTCCATAATTTAAAAAGCAGAGTAAACCTGAGTATATTGAAAAGGTTTATATACTATTCTAGTCCAAAAAATCCAGCTGTAGAAAGAACCTACATGCCCATTTCAATTGTATTTTTGAAAGGGTACATTATGATAGTAATTTCCCAGGAGGTAGTTGTGCCTTCTGCTTTTTTTATGCATAAGGATGGAGTCTAATGTAATTTTTAAGGCTTAGCTTTATCCTACTTTATCCTTATGTTCCCACCACCAGATAATCAAGGAAACAAAACTCGTGGATTCTGTATTTATGTAATTAAGTCAGTGCTTGTCTTTCTAAGTGTGTGTGAAAATAGGTTGATAGCATTTATAAAGATAGAGAATATGCTTAGAAGCATAGTTCTTATAAACTCAGAGACATGGGTAATTTGCCAGTTTCAAGCATGTTGTCCAGTTTTCTCATGCACTGAAAACCTCCTGATAATCTGATGTCCTTTGCAAAATATGTTATCATGGGCATTGAGTAGAGTGGAAAACAATGACTCTCCCTACCCTGATATATGACATCTGCTATATCATTCATTTTCATAACCCTTTTCCGTGGCTAGGGTCCAACTGTTGGATGGAATTTATTAATTTTAGTGACATCAACCTGTTACAGTGTCAGTGGTACAAAGTCAATCTTTGTATGCAAGCTGGATTGAATGATGTTTCCATTGTTCACTCTGCATCCTTGGGAAAGACATTTTGAGTCTAAAATATTAAATCAGAAAAGAAGAAGCAAGAGAAAGAGCATTATTTAAAAGTATTTTAGTCATCAGAGACTTAAAGAATCTTGTCTGTATACTTCAAGAGAAGAACAGAGGAATTTTTGTACCAACAGAATCACAGGTTCAGAATAACTCCCGAAATTTTGGAAGACTTAAACTTACACCTTTCCAGTTAGAGCCCCAGAATTTATACTGAGTCCAACTCACCTTTATGGTCTTGAGGAACATGGAAATAGCAATGTTTGTTCAATTGTCTTGCCGCTCTATTGTTGGGCATATATTGAAGTGTGTGCTTGTGTTCCCCAGGATTTCACTCCACGACCTCTGTTCATCCAAAGCACAGCAGAGCCCATCCAGGGGCTGGCTGGCAGCCAGGCTGTGTGAAAACAGCTGGCATTAGATTGGAATGGGAGCAGTGGGGATTCACTGGGTTCTGCACAGGCCTGGAAGAAAATAAAAATATTAGTTCGCACAAAACCCAAACTAGGGCTATGAAACAGAGAGATGAGTGATGTCAGAGTTCAAGGAGCATTTGGATGACATTCTTGGTCATATGGTTTAGTTTCAGGTAGTCCTGTGAGGAGCAGAGAACTGAATTTTATGACCATTATGGCTCCCATCCAACTTGAGATGTTCCATAATTCTGTGATTGCCTTAGACATAAAGCTGAAAGATCTTTACTGTGTATTGGTGAACCCATGAAAGATGGCAATTTGTGTCATTGATATGTGCTAGAAGTAGGAGGTTTGCCTTATGAGCCTGCTTTGAAACAAGATGGATTTCAGTAAAGAGAGGTTTTCTCTGCCATGTTTCTGTCAGCTCTGTATGTGCAAGGGCATGTACTGAAGAAAGCAAGAACTGCAGTAGGAATAGTATTTGCAGAAGATAGTAACAACTGAAATAATTACCCAGTCATTGTTGCTCTTGGTTTTGTAGTCATTCATGCCTGTGTGGAGTAAATACATATACTGAGAGAGATTCAGTAGGATTCAATGGAGTCCTGGAGGTTTTTTTACAGTAGCAATTTAACAATCCTTTCTGCACCCATGTGGCAAGCAGTGAGAGTGAGGTCTAAGCTACACATAATCAGATTTATCTCAATTTAGATACAAATTTATTCTATTTGTGTGGAATACCCAAGATATTTAAATGCAGAATGTGTATCCTGACTCTCTTCAGATTTAGGACTGAATATGAGACCCTGAACAGATATCCCTACAGAAAATGAAGCAGAGATATATATTTCCAATTACAATTCAGTAGGTCAAATGGTGGGTCAGCTGCTCAGTCCCCTCAAAGACAGGCAGGATGAATGGAGCTGTATAAAGTTTGAGTGATGCTTTTCCCTTCAGAGATATTTTATCTGGTATGAGGCTGTGCTTCCCATTGCTCCTACCACAATGGTAGCCACATAGAGTTAACCTGATTTCTTTTTTTTTTTAGTTATGCTTCATTTTCTCGATTGCAACAGTCATAACGCATCCGTTCATCATTCATTCTCCTTGGTTATTAATCTGAAGTATGAATCCGTTTATATTCAGGGAAACTTTCTTTAAAACCCTGGGGACCACAGTTCTCAGTGTAGTTCCCCTTTCTATAGATTTTGCAGATTCTATCATAAGGTGTCCAAGGTCACTGGGAAAGGGAGGGTGAGAGACAAACAATGCTAATTCTGCTGACGTTGAAGTGTTATGTTGGAATTGACCTGGAAAAAAATTCCCTGAAGAGCAGTAGGGTGTTAGTGTGAACTCCAAAAGAAAGAAAACAGTGAAATTATTGAACTGCACCAAGTGCCATCTTTTTCATCTCCTCTAACTGTTAAAAGACCAAGTAGTGTCCATGGAGCAAGAACCTCTCAACTCCTCTTGCTCGAGGTTCCTCATTAGAAGAATGATTATTCTGGTAGTAGTCTAACAAAGTTAATGTTTACTAAAAAAGCACAAAGTGTATAGAATCTGTAATAAGCACATCACCCTCTTTCTGAAAGACATTTGAAGTCCCTGCCCTCCATAGCTGTGCTGTGGTGTCAGCTGGCAGTGCCAGGATGTGTTTGGAAGGAGGATGATGTTATAATGCAGCACATCACACTTGCTGAACTTTGACTCTTGGAGGATCTATGGAGAAAAAAATCCACAGCAGTGGAATTAAATGTTCTTTTTCTCCTTTCACCTACCTTGCCCTTTTCACTGTTTTTCTTCCCTCACTTATTGACCTAATTCTTTTCAACTGGTTTCCTTTAGGCTTTCCCTGAACTTGTGGGCATATGGGTTTCCAGCTGTAATTTTATGCTGGATATGAAAATTGAATATGTCACACAAAAACTCTGCTTTGTGGGGACAGTGCTGCCTTACATTACAGAGCTTGCCAGAATTCTGACACCATTTTCTCCCAATAAAACTACAAGGCCTTGCAAGAGCAAGAAGAGAAAAGTGACCTTTGATCCAAGCTGGTTTTTGTCTGGTTTCTGTTAGGTCATAGCATTTAAGAATAAGGTAAGTGTACTTGCCTTTCCCTCCTTCAGGAAACAGGTCTCAGCCTGGTGAACTGCATCAGCAACTCTGACCAGCAAGAATGTATTCCCCTTGGGTTAACATTTATGTGGACACTGCTTTATAGTCCTTGTGCAGGTACAATAAAACAAGTTTTATGTCTGAATCACATTCTGCATTTCCAAAGAAGGTGTGATGCTAGCATCATAAAAGCCAGAGCAATTTATACATGGCAGCAGGAGCCTGTGATTGAATTACAGGGTTACTATTTAGCCATGAAACTCTATATTGTTATTGGCCATGTGTGTTAAGAGAATATCAGTAGTGAGCCCTCAGGGGCTGTAATTTATAATTTACTTTGCAGGTGGGAAAAGTTTATAGTTCAAGAAACTATGTGTGTCTGAAATCGTGTTTGTGCCATTGTGTAGGGAGGAGGCAGAAAGAGAGAATCAAGGAATATTTTAGTTTAATGGAGAAATTTGTGGATTATATAAACATGAGGTAGAATGTTTCCCTTTTTTGCTTTTGTGGTTGCACATTGCACTGATGTCGGTGTAATTCTGGAGCTGTCCTAGCATTATGCACGTTTGCAGAATAGTTCTTCATCTGTAGTAAGGCAGTTTCATGCTTGAAAAGATGCAAAAAGGCTTCCTATAAATTTTTCACTCAGCGTTATTAAAATATACATGGAGCTCAAAAAATATACAGTGCACTAAAGAACATGTGATGGATGCCATATAAAAAGTTTTGTGTGGTAACATAGTTAGTACATTTTAGGTATCAACTAAGTGAAAGTGAATAAAGCGTGTTGCGCACAACTGTCATGTTCAATAATAAAAATTAAAATCAGATTATAGATTAAATTAAATTATTGATGCCATTGATTCTATTGCACATTCATTTTAAACAGAAATATAATTACTGTGCTGCCACTTGATTCCAGTTGATTTGGGCTTTCACAGAGCATATTGCAAAAACTCTTCTACATTTTAAGAAGATAAGAATTGCCTTGGCAGATCAAACAGGTTGTTCATTTAAGGCTGCATTTATCAGACATCTGAAAGGATAAAATATATTGGTGATGGGTCGAAAAGAAATACCACACGGAGTTTTTATCCCTGATAATTAACTTTATTCTATCCATTGTAATTGTGGGTGTTTCTGTCTAAATGTCTGGTCCTTTCTTTGAATTCTGCTGAAATTGTGGACTAAGATTTAGTGTAGAGAGTTCATGCAGCCAATGATTCCCTGTAGCAATGATTTCCATGTGTTGCCATTATAAGTCACAATGAGACTAATGAGAGGTTCACAACGTTTTATTGGGGAAGGGCTTTTTAAAAACATAAAGAACTTTGTGGATTTCATGTGCATACTTATCCAGACAGAACGCATATGCAAAGGTAGCATATTCTAGGCAGTTAGATAAGCATTTAATTTATTTATGTGAGCAGAACACTTCGTCATGGGGAGGAATCAACAAGTAGTTTGTGATAAGATGAACAGCTTCCACTAAGTTGTAGCGGACTATTGCCCAACTGAAATTCCATTGAATGATTAAAACGTACTTACGTGTATCTCTTGTAGAATCCAAGTTTTAAAATAAAGCAGAAGATTCAGTGATACACTGAAAGGCAAGGGTTACAGTGCCATTTCAAACAGTAAATTATTCATGAGGATCAATTAGACAATTTGTTCTGTTCTTTGGAAATGCAAAACTGCATGGAAGTACCTAGTCACAGTATTAGGCTATGAATTTTAGCTTTCTGGGGTCTATACATTTGTATTCTTTCCTTTGTATGCCATGGTTTTCTATTATGTACCTCATTTTTTAGTCTGTTTTCACAAACACATAGCCAGTGTTTGCTGTAATCGCTACAAGACAACACTGACAAGAAATAATAATACATAAGTGACTTCTTGCTATATGTTATAAACAACCAAATCTTTCTTTTCCATGCATTGCTGAGCTCAGGTTTTGCTCAGGAGCCAACATTTCCTGCAGGTGAAGTGGCAGTGAATAGTCAGGTCGAGATAACTGTGTGTTTGTTGTAGGAATTACAACACTGTGTGCAATGTTTTTAATACAGTACAGTTTGCCATGACACAATGCAAGCCAGCAAAGCAGAACCCCCCACCCCCCAAACAGTGTGTGAATTTTAGATGGAACACTGTTGTGGGTTAGGCTGCACAAATAGACTATTTGTTCTTTTTTCCTGTGTGTTGTCATTTTAGAGTGATGGTTGTAGAGGAGTTCAGCATCCACCACAAAGCCAAGTTGGAGCATATCATCCCCTAAGATCCATGAAATGCAGTCATTGTCCTGAGGGCTTAACTAATATGGTCATAGAACCCATTGATGTCACACCTCCATGCAGAAGCTAAGTTGGGAATGTCTCAAGAGTATGACCTAGCCCACGGATTTGTTGACAGAAATTTTAGAAACTGAGCCAACCTCCCTTACTTAGGAAGATCATATTTTTAGCCCGTTGCTGTCCCAGATCACCCCTGCACTTATGAAATGACAGCAGATGGCTCCTTGTGTTTGCACAGCTGCCAGTACCAGTGCTAAGAACAATGCTGCTCTTGGCTTTTGTCCTCCCTTCCGTGTGACACTCCCAGAAAGGTGTGAGGTTGCTCTGTGGGTTTGTGCTCTCCTGGGGAACATCCCCTGGGGACATAATTTGCCGAAGATTCCCAGCAGGTTTTCTCCCCTTCATGCCCCTGTGCCCAGGCACCAAGGCAGCCCCCAGCTGCAGCTCTCTCTGCTTGGTATTTTTGGCTTCTTGTTGCCTGGCTGCTTTCTGTTCTCACACAACCTTCTGATTGCTTTTTTGCAATGTTTTGATCGTAGCCTCTTTAGAGACCTCAGGATATATCAGGTGCTGCTGAGATGGTTAGAGGAGTCGACAGCAATAATTGAAATTGGTGGTTTAACTGTGTCACTGTACTCCATGTAATATGTAGGCCTGGTTTATTATTTGCCACTGCAAAACAGAAAATACAGGCTGGCAGATCCTTATAAGTTTGGGGCTTTAATGCTGAATGGGAGAACAGTTTCATTTAAAATGTCTCTGTGTGAGGATCTGTGTCTATACTGCAGCTGAAAGCTTTGGCATGAGCTTGGTTTGGATTAACCTAGAACAACTTCATGGAATTTGCTAGGATCTTCTTTGATCTGTAATTCTGAGGTTTGATTATCATGTGATTTCCTTTCTTTCCATTGGCACTAATTGGACTGTTTTCATATATTTACTGATCTTGCATATTTTCCTCTTCTCCCTCTCCTTTGCACAAAGAAGAAAGTAATTCTGTTTTCTCTGAAACTCCCAGACCACTCATCAATTTGTGCATCATTTCCAATACTTACAAAATTAGAATTTCATAAAAATCAACAAGAAATATTTCTGTCCCTCTATGAAAAGAGTTTTGCTATTTCTAGTGAGGGGTATTGGATATTCAGGGAAAACTCCAATGTCTGGCTTAAGAGTAAATAAAAGTCCCTAAGCAGGTTTTTATGACACTCTATAGATGAAAACACGTGGGAGAATGGGTTTTATCATCCACTTTCCCTTTTTTCTTTTTGTTCCTCTTATTTCCTTCTTCTCAGTTGACTACATTTTCTCTCCAGTGAGCAGGGGACTGGAGTCTTGTTTTGCACAAGTCCAGCTCCAATTTCACTCAGCGCTGTAAGCTGAGCGTCCCCAGACTTGCTAATTGGAGCCTTTCAGAAGAGGCATGCCTCCTTTCACTAAAAAGCAATCCTGCTATCCCAATGTACAGAAAGCCTCCAAGAAAGAAGCTAAACCCTTTGCCTTCACAAAGAGCAGTTTCATTTTGTTCATTTTGTTTATTTAATAGGATTAAAATGAATACGCCATTATTTTAAAAATTGTGCACTAGAGCTGTAATCCAGCTGTTCTGATAAATGAAAATGCTCTGGACAGATCAAATGTGCAGAAAAATCCAGAACCTACCACTTGCTGCAGCACTGCTGGAAGATTTTCTTGCTGTTATTTCATTTTCTCACTGGCTCCAGGCCTCATACGTGTATTTTATTTTTCAGCATTTATTAACTTTAAATAGATACATGTAATTAATTAGCAACAGCCTATGTACAGAAACTAATGAAGTAGAGATGGCATAGCTAGCAAGCTAAAACTTTATTTTCATTAAAAGTGCACATCCTTTAGTGCAGATACAGCATCCGTCGATAAGAGGAAAGTGTGACACAGAAAAACAAAAATAGAACAAAGAGGAGGTTAAGGCAAAAGAACTCTGGTTGACAGAATTCCAATTGCCAGTATATAAAAGAGAATGGCACATAGATTCTTTGGAGAGCATGTGCTGTGAGTCCTATTAAGGAAGGAGTGGGTTTACAGAGCTCTTCAACATTCTGAGGTCTGGAGAAGATCCTTTAATAGATGCGTAACTCTTTTCATCCAGAGATCTCCAAGCACTGTGCAGAGGGATGAACGAGGACTCAGAGTAGTATTAATATTTACTCTCTAGCTGAGAAGGATTCTGTGATGCTTTAGTCATCAAGAACATCCTACATCTATATTTAGACATGCAAAGGCATGATTTTTAAAATTGCTGAATACCCAGTATTTTTTCAGGCAGGAGTGATTTAGGAGTATAAATGCTTAATTTTAAAAGTTTTGGACAATGCTTTATAAAGTCACATATTACAGAGCTATCAGCAGTAAATGGGCAGTTCAGGCTGCATTGAGATTTTTATACCAAGCAAGACTTGCACTTTAATGATTGAATTTACTCCAGAATGGTTCTGTTCAAATGAAAATTGAGTTTCCCAGGAATTTTTTTAATAAAACTTTTGCAAACTTTTGAAGAATAAATACTTAATTAAAACAGTATTTGAAATATTCTCCTGCTTCATCCTCTCGTTTCCTGAGCTTTAATGATAGCAGTCTCTACTGCAGTTATCCATACTTTGTCATGTTTAGAACTGTTGATTTGTAATCTGCATTGGAGCAACACTAAAAAACCACTCTGAAATCACAGCTAATGTAGGATCCTACTGTCTTGCTGCTTGGTAAAGCAAATTATCTTTGTTCTTCTTATATCTAATTGGTTTCCAGTTTGTTTCTGGGTACACTTAATCTATACAATGACTGAAATGGTGTTAATTCAACACAGCCTGGAGAACATCTCTTTTTAAGTCATATCTACTCAATTGAAATAACCTTAGGAGCAAAGAGGTGTTTATCAGGAATCAGAGATCAGAGCATTTTCCATTGAGGGGCAGTTAATTTATTTCCTTGCTCCATGAGAGCATGAGTGCATTAAGCTTCACAGCATCCAGTGAACCCCTGCATTTTCCCAAGGGCTGGCTAAAAGGCACCACAGTGGATTCCATGGATTTGACTGAGTGACTGCAGAGGCTCTGTTTTCAGTTTGCATAAAACACAGGCACTTCCAATCTATTGCAGATTACCAGGGAGTTAATCAGTAAATTTACTAAGAAATAAGCACAAACTTGCATGTCAGATGAAGAACTGAGATCCATTAAGTTGTTATGGAAATTCACACCATCCTTCCAATTTCATGACAATAATTGCAAGCCAGTTTTCCATTGTGCAGTGGAGATTGCAGGGATGTACCTGGGGTAAGCGATTCCACAAAGCCTGAGCGAGAAACACGAATCACATAATGAACATGGAAAGCAGTTAAAATCAAACATGATGAGTTTGTTCATTTATTTTTTTCTTTAATCATTTTACAACTATGTTCTCTGGCATGAAGGCGGTTTGGCAGAAATTACAATACTGGAGGGGAAATGGAAAGTGGTAATCTACAGGATTCTAGATGACAGTCCTGGGCAGGGAAAAGCACACAAATGCTAATGACATAGAGAGCAGGCACAACTACTGATCAGGATTTATTAGAGCCTATTTTGTGGACAAATGAATATTGGTGTGCCTGGAACTGTGCACACATGGGTCGTCTCAGGGTCATGGCATTTCTGGAATCACATTGATCTGTGCCTTGCATTGCACTCACTTGCACTTCCAGAACTGAATAGACTTCTGCCCCGTATTCTGGGTTCTTTGCCTCTTTGTGGCCTCATGTTTTCTACCTAGAACTGTCACTTGTAGTGTTGTGATGCATTATTATACTTCCAGAATGATTGAAAAGCAGCAATTGACATATTTACAGCCAAAATTATAAGACATACTTGGAACAAAGAGCAAACGTAACCACAGGTGTGTGTTCCTCAGGATTTCTGTAATATATTCTAAATGTTCCTACTTAAACTGGTCAAGTCAATCCAACATGATTTGCCACTGTGAATGCTTATAAAACATTTGTAGTTATTCCACATTTCCTGACTTGATGGCAGTTTCTGGTAAAGCATGAATTAACCAAGCACATGTCAGCATTGATAGTAATGGGAGTTTGTCAGCTTTAAAATGTGCAAATCTTCCTTTCCTCAACTCCTTTAACAGATAGACTTCCATGACATTATTTGTTCTCCACTAACTGAAACATTGCCACATTTGTTTTCAAAATGTGTAAAGTGGAAATTGCTGTCAGGCTAAAAAATTATATTACAAACCTCTGCCTCCAGCAAATTTTCATAGTTAAATTAAGCAAGACTTATAACTTTAACACTGATAGACTTTTTATTACAGCCACACCAATGTGAGAATCTCTGGTAGAAGTTTTTTTTCAATATTGAAACTGCAGCTGGAAGATTTGCTTGTGTCCAGTTTAGTTGTTATCAGCTGATGAGCTGTAAAGGAAACACCAGTGGTTCCTGTAATCTGTCCCTTGGCTGTGCCCGACCATCGATCTCACCAGCAATAGCTCTCTGTTTGAAAAAGAGCTGAAACCAATCTCACAGTATTTTCAAACATTTACATTGCTTGGGACAATTAAGAGATGGCAAACATAGACTCTTTCTTCCTTAATTAATCTTTATCAAAGAACTTTTGAAGACCCTCATAGGCAAATTTGCAGAGGTGCCAGGCAAGAACAGCTGACTGAGACAGACCTTTGCTTCCTAGAAGCCTATGATAATTTATTCCAAATTTTAACCAGTGTTCATGTGTCTCTAGCGCAAGTTTTCCTGTGTTGTTAGTGTTGGTGAAAGAGAGAGTTAGTACTCTATAACTTCACCAGGAAAATAGCTGCATTCTGTAGTAGTGGGAGATGTGGAAAACCCTCATGTTTTGAATCACCATCCCTAGTTTTCACTGACGTTTGCAAGAGCAAAGACCTTACAATACTGGTGTATTTATATTTAGGAGTTGGGGTACTATGCTTTGCATTTCTTTCAGATTAGTGCAGTCAAATATTGAAAATCTCTAATGTCTCTTTGTAAGAGCTTTTAGTGGTGTTCTGTTTGTTTGGTTGGGTTTTTTGAGTTGACATAGGGCAGAACTGTCCATGTCTGCTTTCAGTGTAGCTCAAAGTTCAAAACTGTTGATTTCCTTGTTCAGTTTGTTTGTTCAGAGAAAGCAACGCAAAACACATCAGCTGTAAAATACCAGCTGTAAATGGATAGTGCTTTTTAATGAGTGAATAGTTCAGATTCTCCTCCTTCTGTCCCCCGAACCTGCTTTTGTGAACCAATTTAACTTTGAGTGTTTTACAGCAGTACAGGTCATCTTTGGTTAGTCAGATTTACAGGAAAGAAGTCAAATAGTATGAGGAGCATATTGTGCACAAATGAGCAGCATAAAGATGTCCACTGAGTGTGACTTTAATGTGTACAGCTCACATAATTTGTTTCTTAACTAAGCACTGAAAAACAAGCCTTAATTTTAATTTGAACATGTGAAGCTGACCTCAAGTGCTTTTTTATATCCACACCAGTTGTTCAGTTGCTCCCTGCAACTTTTCTCTCCCAGTGCCTCTGCCACCCATATTAGCACTCTTTTGTTGCAGTCATTGATAGTGTTGTTAGCTGTACACAGTGATTTACAAGAGGTTGACTAACACTTACAAAAGTAAATCCTTGCTCCAGGGGATTTGCAGATTAAAGGCTTGAGCAGCGCCCATATTCTGAGTTTATAAGAACCAGAACATATAATAAGCACTATATACTACCAAAATTCTTGGATTTCCATGGCTGGAATCAGTTCCTCAGTTTCTTCACTATATCCCTTACCAGTTGCCTTCCCTCTGCAGGGCACATTTGTGTCATGCCCTCCTTTTGCATGTAGCTTTCACAGCTTTATTATCCTGTGCACAGAGCCTTCTGCAAAACTTGGCCAGATCCATCTTCTTACTGGGGATCCTGGCTGAGAAGAATAATGATAATGAGATGAGAATATAGATATCACTTTGCTTTGAGTGACTGCATGGTGACCACTTCTGCCAAGAGCTGATACTGAGCACAGCTCTTGCTCTTTGCAGAGCAGGCTCAGTGATGGCTGACAGAGCGAGATCGCTGCCAACCACAAATTTTGTGAACTAAAACAATGATTATGTTACAATGGGCTGCAATTCTAATTGCAGCTAAATGTGTGTTTTCTGAGCCCTCCTTCTGCTCTGTCCTCGCCTCTAATTCTTAAAGCAGGGCTCCATGTGCTGCTGATCCCTCTGAACTGTGCTGAGGGAGCAGCTGCCTATTGATGCGTTTAACTTCTTTGAATGAGTGATGCTTTATAATGAGGGAACAATCCCAGCTACCTTTAATCTCCTTTTGATATTCAGTATGTGAATTAGAGCATAGGGCTCATCATGGTCTATATGGAACAGAATATTGTAACCAACTTCATCACATTTGGGAGGGAAGAGCCAAGTGGTGGGATTAGAATGGCTGCATCCCAGAGGCAGGCTCAAACTGCCTGCTATTGTGCTCTCTGTCACTGATTTGTGGTGTCTGGGTAGTGATTTTCATAATAGGCTAATCTTGGTCGAGAGGAAAAGCAAAATAATACATTCAAAATTGGAATAGAAAGTTATTGACACAGAGCAATTAGCTCTTTATTCTCTAACCTATAATACAGAACAACAGAATTTTAGCTTTACCAAACCCTAAACGCAGTGGAGAGAAAAGGGGCCAACTGACAAGAGAAACACAAAGTCATGAGGAAATACTAAAAGTGAACCAGTTTTCAGTGCATCTTCTGAAACTAATATATATTTTTTTCCCCAGCTGCTTTCAAAAAATAGATTTGTTTTCCCCTCTATAAGGTTGCACTCTTTCCTTGAGGGAGTGCCCTTCACTTATGAAGCTGAGAACTGGCATAAGTCACTTGCCTTGTGTTCCACACTTCCCTTCCAGCATGGTATGGACCACGTTCTCTGTTGCTGGGTGTATAAGTGGTGTTGAATGTTGCATCTTCCTGTGCTTCTAATGTAACATGAGCTCAAGAGCCACTAAAAGCACCCATCTCTGTTCATTATTATTTTTTTCTTGGAGCTTGCTAATTAAATCATTAAAATTTTATCATCACTTAACCATGGATAAAGCCTTTTGAAACCTTTAATTAGTATGCTGCAAGAGATATGTGTGAAACCAAAAGCATTTATATGGTGTGAATGACTGAGAAAGATAGATTGAGAAAAGGAATATATGAGAATGCATTTCCCTGCAACAAAGCTGCCCATGTTCCAAACAGGCTGTAGATAAAATTATACTGTTGTCAGTAGGTGCAGTTCCAAGTGAGACAGTGGCAGTCACAGGAAAATGCCAATAGCTAACTCATGGATTTAAATACAACTATATTATAAATATGCTTTGCATTACAATGTGTCATGGTTTTTTCCTTTAGTAGAATGGGTTTGTTGTCCAAGCTCATTTTAGAGTGCCTTAGCTAAAGAAAGGAAATGTGATTTTGGTCATAACATTTTACTGCCCTGTACAATAATTTTACCATCCATATCGTATCTGTTCTACAATTCCTTCACCTGTTTTATAGGGAAAAAAGCCTGCCAGTACAGTTAGACAGAAGAGAAGAATTCCAGTCTTTCAAAAATATTTTCAAGGGACTGAAAAGCCAGAACAGCCATTATTAAGGGCAGTGATGGGCTGGTGTCTGACACAGGGATCAAACCCCACGCTTGAAACTGGAGTTAATCTAAATCTCACAGATCGCCAGTGAATGTCACCAGTTGTGAGTGGGAACTGCTGTCTTACACAGGGGAGACATGGGAAATAGTCCCTAAGCAAGCAGGTATTATATTGCAGGAGGCTTAGGGAGACACTGGATGGCAATTTTCAGTTCTGTTCTGAGTGCTGCAAGTCCGACTTCTTTAAGACTTTTTTTTTAAGTAAGGAGGAAAGATCAAAAAGGGCTTGTTAGTCTATACCTGCTTTTCCATCTCCTCTCAAAGGGGAGTATTTTTTTATTTTCTTTTTTAACTGCACCTCTGTTCTTTTCAATAAATAAATTTCTCTCTGGCTGTTTTGCTGACAGACTGGCCTCCTCCAGGCATTTCTCATGTGTCAGAAAAGTTGCAAGAATTGTGCAGGAAAGAACATTAAATTAGAATGAAGAAGAAAAACATTTTTGGTTTTGCTCTCTTTTTGCATATCTAACCTAAGCATTGCCTTTACTGAAGTCTCCTTAGGTCTGCAAATATCAAAATATCTTGCAAAACATCACTGCTGTTATTGTGTGAGGTTACAGGAGTGCTGTAATAGGGATGTGATGTTGGCAGCTCAAACAATGCATAATGATGCAGTTCTCGATTTAGAAATGGCAATGACAGCTATTAACCTATTCTGTTTGTTACACCATAATAGTGCCGAGTAATCCCTTGATTTTGGGTTAGCAACATGAGAGTTTATGCTGCCCTGGAAGATACAGTCAGTGGATTCATTATAAGGAAATTTCAAAATATGTTTTTCCCTACATCTTTGTTTTCAAAATTCTGTACTCAGAATTACAGTTCTGCAGTTTGGACCCAAATTTAAATTCACTGGTGAAAAAGAGGAACCTTACTTAGTTTTATTTGATCTGTAGTTTTCAGTCCTCAGTTCAGACATTGCTTTTCCCTTCCGTAGAACTTGATTAGTCCTGAATTCTCTGCATCTTGGTTAATCAGTGAAGCTGCAACTCTGACCTAGAAACACTGTCTTGTTTGAGGCAAAAAAAAAAAAGCCCTACCTTTGTGGGGTTTTCCATACTGATGTTAAAGAAGAGTTTCCAAACAGATGCATTATTCTTTCCACTGATCTTGAAGATGTGCTAATGTCAATCAGGTAACACTGAATTTCCCGTTTCATTCAGTCTTTCCTTTCTGAAGCTCAATGGAATGAATGTGAGACAGCTTGCCTTGGATTTTAAAAAGCTTTTCCTGTGACAGGAATATGCTTTATCTCAATGTAAGGCAGCTTTTCCTTCTCTGACCCAGTACAGGCAGGTTGGGACCACAGACTCCTTTAGGCACAGGGAGCTGTGGCATCAGCTCTGCTCCTGACCTGGCATGGCACAGCCAGGCTGGCTCCATTCCCCTGGAAGGGCTGATGGGGAAGAGCCTGGGAACCACAGAAACATCCCCATCACAGCTGGGTCATTGTGCAGCCAGACAAGAACAAAGGATGCTCAGCACACAATTGTCTGCACTTTAGACATGTCCTATATTTTCCCTCTCCATGTATAGAATTAGCTAACGATCCCAGTCAGGGTATGGGACTGAACTGTAACTGTACCAGTCAGAATTGCAGAGTGTACTCTGTTCCCATCAGCCTGGAGAAGGAAGGTGGGACTCTATCTCCAGAAACCCCAGAAAAAATCTGCAGTATCCAAAATCTTCTTTATAATGGTTTTATTTTGTCTCTGTCACAAACTTATTCACCTCTGCTCTTCACAAACAGAACTTGTTAGTGTGAGGTAAGCTTAACCACCCTGCAACAGGCTGCTTGAAAACCCAAACCTAGGTTTGGGTGGTATTTTCACGAGGTCCATTCCTCCTCCCAGAAAATCCTTTGTTGCAAATAAAAGAGATTGGAATGATTTTTTAAAAAAAGTCAAACAATAAAATCCATTTGCAGCTCTCCTGAGGTTTACACTGCTTGTGAATTCTGTCATTGGTGTATTTATTCATATCAGAGTCAGAGGCTCACAATAGAGCAGCTAAATATCAGCTCAACACAGCTGCAGACTTCAGCACACCATCATTTATAAATTGCAGATACAATTCTACCCAGAGTTACATTTTTGCAATGATATTGATGTAAATAGAGTTGTCTGGAAGTACTAAGGGCAGAACATGCCCCCTCGAATCTCTTATGATATTACCCTTTGCTGACAGCGCTTTCCCTAAATGTACCATGAAAGTATCATAGAATCATGAAATCATGAAATGGTTTGGGTTGGAATGGACCTAAAGTTCATCTCATTCCAGGTGCAGGGACACCTTCCACTATCCCAGGTTGCTCCAAGCTCCATCCCACCTGGCCTTGGACACTTCCAGGGCTGGGACAGCCACAGCTTTTTTGGGCAACTTGTGTCAGGGCCTCCCCACCCTCACAGAGAAGTATTTTCTCCATATATCTCAGTTTGAATCCACTCCCCCTTGTCCTCTCACTCCATGCTCTTGTAAACAGTCTGTCTCCATCTTTCTTTAGGCTCCCTTCAGGTACTGGGAAGCTGCAATGAGGACACTCTCAAGCCATAAATAAAACAGGACACTATTATATGTTATATTATGGCACATAGATAAAACTACTATGTTCATGTATGTTTTGTGTTGTAGTTTACTGGAATCACATCAAGAGAACTGGTTGTCCTTTCCCTTGTTTTCCTTCACAAGAGTAAACTCTCAGGATGCATCAGGCTTTTATTTCTGAGAGAGGAGCTTCCTGCTGGCACCCCCTCTGGTTGAGAACTATTCTCCTTCCTTTAATGATCATCCAGTAGCAGCTTAACATGCACAGCTGTGCTCAGGTTTTATACCAGGGCTCTCCTAAAAGCAACATTGAATCACCCCCAGATTTCAATGCCTGGTTTATAGTGACCTGGAGCCCTGGAGACCTTGTCCCCAAAGAGCAGCTAGAGCAGGGCTGGCCAGGCTAGCTGCAGTGTCATGGGAACACTCTGCAGCCTGGCTGTTCTCAGGTAATGCTGCCAAATATTTCTGCTGCTCCCCAGGCACCATCTGCTATTGATGGGCACAGAGCTGTCCTTCCTGAGCAGGCACCAGCATCCTGCAGCTGAGGAACCCTGCTCACCTGCTGTCTGTACCACAAAGGTGCAGTGGGAAGGATGAGCTAAATAGAGGAACTTTCAATGCTGGCCAGTCATTGCTTTCTTGGAGGAATTTCTAATATGACTACACATTTTATTGTATTCATAAATCTCAGTAGGTTTTCCCCTGAGCTGACACCAATGTTTGTACAAGTCCGTGGGGATGGGGCTTTTGCTCTTTGCAAACAGTGGCTGCTGACAGAGCAGTGTAGGTGCCATGGGATGTGCACCCAGGCAACCTCATAATGAGAATGAGAAACAGTTTGCAATTCTCCTTCTCTTTTTCTCTCGGATAGAAACTATCCAACTATCAAACTAAGATGCTCAGGTGTTCCCCACCTGGAAGAATAGTCTTGAAAGGATCAGCAGGCTCAACAAGCACACAATGCAGGATTCAACCTAAAGTGCTGAGATCCTGCTTTTGGAAATGTTTTATGAGCTTACAGATCACATTGGGATGAATGATATTTACATGAGTGGTGTCAAAGTTTACAGCAGCATTCTATAATTGCAAATTCTGTTCCACTGAGCTAAAACTGGATTATTCAGATAACAAGTTTCTTTCACTTAAAAATCTTTGGAGCATGATATGCATGGAGGAAAATCTACTATTTGTTGTTGAATAGGAAGAACCTGAGCCATTCCCCTACCTTGGCAGATATGTAAAATTTGAATTGTTCACCTGGTTTAGTTTTTAGTTTAGATTTTACCTCTAACTCAGAGCCATCACTGTGCAATTACCATTTCTTTTTTGCATGCTGAAAACCCAATAGGTGAGTGTTTGCACTCTGCTTTGCATCAGCCAACTTTCTGACTCTGATAAGGAAATCAGATTCCAGTCTCTCCAGCAGTTTTATCTGTCTGCAGGTTTTGCAATCTCCCCTCTCATCCCAGTGTGGCAGGAGGACTTGCTAACAACTCGCTACCGACCTGAACAAAACAAAACAAAATTATACCTTGTGCAGGGCCCATACATATCTTTAGATCTTCTGTTTATTTAATTTTTTCATTTCTGGTGCAGAATGAGGATTTTGCTGGTGAATTATTTATATGACAAGAGGAAATGAGAGGGGGAGTGGTGTGAAAAATTTCCATAAAAACCTTATGTAGTTTGCAGTAGCGTTCAGTGAAAGTGTTGGGGGTTTTTTGTTTTCTTTGCAAGTTTCATTTATATTTCGTCACTAGAGAAAGCTGCCACTGATTTAATTTAAATATTTATACAGAATTACAGTCTAAAGCTATATGCACACATTAAGAGAGCTATACATTAAGGAAGTTTATCTCCACATAAAGTGGGAAAGGCTGTGTCTACAAACATTGAGTGATTCCTTCTCTGCTAATCACTGACACCTGCAAAGGAGATAACTTTCCACCAAAACTAAATCCTTTGGCCAGTGTTGGTTGTGAGGAGATAGAATAAAAGCAGCTTCCATATACAAATTGCACAACACAGCATATAAGGAAAAGAATGGCATAGGAGGGATGTCTTGTAGGAAATACTAGAATTCCATGAGCAGCAGCCATTCCCATTCTTAATGCAGCCAGCCACAGAGCAGCCTCAGTTGTGACAAGCACTGTGTTTGAACCATACCTTTTCTAAACTTCACTTCAGAAATGTCTTGGCCATGAGTGCCTGTATTCTTCTTGGCTATTTTCTGTCTTTATTTTCCTTTTGTTGCATCACTAGCAATCCTGATGTGACAAACTGTGAGATAACATCCTCTCTGTTTGGCAGCCTGTCAGAGAAATGAAATCTGAAATTAAAAGAACCTTCCAGCTCTGGATGGGCAGGGCCAGCTGGCTCTGTGTAGAATTGTCCAAGCATGAATATAGAGAATTGAGGAAAAGAGAGGTAAAACCCCAATTCGTTAGTTCTGCCATTTAATCTCACTCAGCTCCTTCTTGCCTCATCCCCCCTACTCTTGTTGATTTACACAACATGCAGAATATTCTGCCAGCTTCAGCATTATGGCAAAAGAAATCAGGATTTTATAGGAAAAGAGAAAGAAATATTAAGAAATATTTTCTGTTGCACATCCTTACATCTCTTGTCGTGGTAGCAAATGGAGAATTTGGCAGTGAAACTGAAAAAGTACACTTTAAATGAAAAATATCTTCAACCCTGATCTTAGAAAGACAGACAAGACAGACATTTCCTTTTGCTTTGATGAACAAGTTCAGTTCTGTACAGTACAGACAATTCCCAGAAGGCTTCTGGAATGGGAATTAAAGCCCATGGAATAGAGGTGCTTCCATCACAATGGAAGGATTAGTTTCATGTTTGCTTGAACATTTGGTGGGAGGTTGCCTCAGGAATAGCATGCTTGAACTAAAGGATATGAAAGCATCCTAAAATCTCCATTTTGATGGTTTCCTACATGCATTCCTTTAATTGCCCTTTCCAGTGGAGTTGGGAATCTCCACATGGCTGACACATCATACCAGCTACTAACAGGCAGCTGTAAGCAAATTATAAACAAATCAGAAGTTTAGCTGTGTATTGCAGGATTTCTAAGTACCCACTCCATAAGACACCTTTTCTTTTCCTTTCAGGCTCAAGCTATCTGAAACCTCTTATCCAATTGTAATGATAGAATCTCTTTCCAGAACTGTGATATATTTGTTAGGATTTGTTGTGCTAAACTATGGCTGAAGTTCCCTTGCACCTTGGGTCATGGGGTCTGTCAGGAGCCCACCACAGGCACAAGCATTTCCTCATTCCTGTGCCACTGATACAGTCAAGACACTGGTTCAGTAATTACTCCTCCTAAGGCACCACAGTTATGTATCACAGAGATATTCTGTATTGCTACAGCTCCATGAAACTGATATAATTGTTCTTTACTACTGCTAACATTAGATAAAGAGAAAGCAATCTTGTGGTGTGGATGAATTTATCAGAATCAAAAGGCTCATATGGTTCATCCTGCCTTAAGCAAGCAAGGTGGTGAAGTAAAGCTTGGAAAGGGTAGGCACAGAATTCAGGCATATTTGAAAAGAAATGGGGTGTTATTAAAATTAATTTCAAAATAAATAATGTAAACACTCTCTTGGCATACAGTTTTGCATCTGACAATATTTAGGTTTAGATTTTACATTATTAGTTAATAATAATGGAAAGGAAGCTTTGAGTACATATGAAAATAATTCGAATGTCGAGGACTATTTTCCATCCCTTGTTCATCTGCAGGCACACTGTGTTTATAATAAATCATTAATCCCATGCAAATGTAAGCATTTTCTGAATCTTCTTTTCAAGCAGTAGGAAACAGGGACTGACAGTAAGCAGTGTAAACGTAAATCCCAAGCCTCCTTCCTGGTGTTCAGCTTCTGAGTACATAACCAAATCAGTAACTCATTTCCTTAATCTACACCCTCTGCCCCACGTTTGTAACGCTTTCTTTTGTAAATTATTACCAAGTAGCTATGCTTCCCAATAGTAAATGTATATGAATTAATTGCATCTGTATTCCTTTTTTATTCCTTAACAGTATTTTTAGGTGGGTAGTATTTTTAAGAACTTTGCTTGACAACTTCATTAATGTGTGCTACTGTGGTATTTGTTTTATAATGGAATTATATTCTCTTTGTATGTATCACCATTGCAAATGTTATTCCACAACTCCTCTATGTAATTTTTTTCCCTGGTACTTCTTAAGGCAAACACTTCATTTGACTATGGACTGCATTTTAAGGAGATGATATCAGCTAAATTAAGCTTGCCCTCTGTAAGTACTTCAACAGATAAATAACACTTTCATTTAGCAGGCTGAATCCACTGCTGCCACTCACCACAAGTACACTGGAGATGCTGATCATTTGGCAGTGAGGCTTGGAGGCAGCCAGGCAATGTCCAGGTTTTTGTGCAGCTTGCAGCCTATGAGGTTTCATCTGTGAGGTTAAAGCTCTGCGGATTTCTTTAGCCTCATGGTCACATTCAAATGCTTGTTTATCTCAACATTTTGAAGTGCCTTAGAGCAGTTATTTCATCCAACCTCCAGAATTGCTGAGGAAATGTGGTGGGTCAGACCTGCAGGAAAATAATGATGAAGCTCCACCTCCACTTCAACAAGTGAAGCAATGATTTCTTTAGATTTTATTGCTAAATTGAGGGATCGGTGCATTCCCGATTCCAGGGCCGTTAGGTGGCACACTTGGGCTGTGGGTTTGGCAGGGCATGAATTCGTGTGTGGAACCCAAAGTACAACTGATTAATCACACATCTTTTAATTTATAGGAGATGAAGCAGGAAGAATGCAATAAAATGACATTTAGGCATGAGACACTGTAAATATTCTGTCAGCTGGAAACCACTGAGCTTTCTGGATCTTTGGGTTTAGGGCAGTAGCAAAGGGATGTTTTCAGGAGCCTTGTATGGATTTCATTGCTGATTTAGTAGAATTCCCACATTGATGTTGCTTAATCCCAGACAGCAAGTAAGCCCCAGATAGCCACTCACCCACATCCCTGGTGGGATTGGAAGAGTAAAAAAGAGAATTCGTGGGTTGAGATAAAGACAGTTTAATAGATAAAGCAAAAGCCTCGCACACAAGCAAAGCAACCCCAGGCATTCCTTCACCTCCTTGTGCATCCACAGCTCCTCACTGCTGGGCTGGGGTGGGCAGCAAAAAGACCTTGATTCAGTGTAATTGCAGCACAAATCCCAAAACCATCCCCATATCAGCTCTAGTGAAGAAAATTAACTCTCCCCCAGCCCAAAGCAGCACACAGGTACTCAATGCACAACTTGCAGTGAAACCAATGTGAGTTATATAAAAATATACTTGTAAAAGTCTCCAAATGCTTAGAAAAGGGCTGTTGTTTATGCTCTTTAAAAACAAATGGGCCAATAAGAAATTAATAATTTCAATTTTCTCCACTTAGAAAAAATATTTTTGATACAGCAGAGCTATATATTATGTAAAACTAGAAAAACTGTAAAAAAATACATACTTGGAATTATGTAGGATCATTATACAGGGCTGAGTGTTTCTGAAGGTTGTGGAATTTGAGTCAACCAATTTCTGGGGTGAAGAAACTGAGCAGTTGATACAGAATAGTGTTTTACTTGTGCCTATGAACATTTTGGCCAATCCCATCTCAATAGCTAATGATTTTCAGAGTTCCAAATCAATTTGAATTTCTCTTTCCTGTTCTCCCAAGCTTCCTTCAGTTGACTTGACAGTTTTTTTTGTTCCAATGGGATGTAGCTGTCATGTGAAGTGCTAATCATAGGTAAATTAACTGTTGTTAATTTAAGACATGTGGGACTTCACAAACAAGGATTTTTTATTCTCTAGGCACTGCAGCACTAGTGAGAAAGTAGAGCACTGGGATGACTTTGCTCGAGCTGGACTTTGTTTCCAGTTTTCATTAATAACAGAATGAGCTGCGGAAGTGACATCTGAAGGATCCATTGTGTTGCTGGCTGTTGGCCTGGGGATGACTCCTAATGAAATCAAAGGAAGCGTATGTATTCCTGGAATGTCTGCTGGAGCCAATGTCCCTGGAGTGAGAAAGAAACCCAAAAGCTTTAAGTTTGTTTAAAAAGCATGTGGGAGAAGCCTTCCATAATGAGGGAACTCAGCATGGGCACCCCTTTTTTTTTAATTTTGACCTTATGTCCAATTCACTTTAGCTTTCCTCTGGCTTAATGTTAAGCCAGATGCCCATGCAGCATCTAGAGCAGTGGGGTTGCACCCAGATGTGCCTGGAAATGTACTGTATTTTTGAAAAGTAAAATAAATAAATAAGGAGTATTAGGCTTAGCATATAAGCATGACCAGGACTCTGAGTTTCCATTTTGTTTGGAGAAGGAAGCTGGAGTTACTGCGATTCCTCCATTTGGCCAGAGCTCTTTTTTTAAGCTTTTGCATCACCTGAAATTCCACTTGGATATGATTGCACACATATTTTCACCTATCTGCATTCTGATGTGAGAATTAGGTGCTCTGCTTATGTGGATTTTGAGATATTTATTTACATCTAAAATTTCATGGGTTTGGGTGGATGTTTGTGCATGACCAGAAATGCACAAGTTGCTTAATGAAGGCATAATACAAGATTAGTTAGTTTGGAAGTTCTGTTGTCTTTTCAGATTCTTTTGGCAATAAAAATCAGTTTCCAGGGAATATCTTGATGCTGAGTGTAAACAAACAATAAGTGTACAAATAACTCGGCATTGCTTTGCATTGGGAAGGGAAGATGTTTAATTTATGATCAGGTTACAGCTACTAATTTAAAGCTCTTAAAACATTTAGAGTTAATCCTTTGAAATATTAAAATACTTGAAGAAATAAGTCTAGAAAGTGACTGTTTTACTAATCCAGCATTCTGAATCTCTCCGAGGCTTCTGCCCTCTTCAGAAATAAGGTGTCACTGAAGCTGGGGGTAGTGGCTCAACTAAGGCGAGGATCAATAAGGACAAGAACAGTGTCCAAATGATAAAAGTTTCCATCTAGCTGCTCCTCTCTCCAATTTCCTTACTGCAAGTAGCCTCTTTAAGAGAGGTAACGGTCCAGCAGTGAGCTCCACTATAAACCTGAAAAAGATGAATGATTCTTGTAATTTCTACCATAAATCTGCTGTACCCAGAAACAGGGTGGAATTCAAGCTGTGTTTTAATGATGACCAAAGAGAGAATCTGCAGGAGTTTGGGGTTTGCTGTGTTGACAGAGGGCCTGTGGCCTGAATAAGAGGAAAGCAGCGAACATCACTCTCAGAATATGCTGAAAAATACAGGAGTTATAAAGAAGCACTGGGGGAGTGAAATAAGGGTGACTGCTCCAGAGCCAGAAAAAACCTGTTTGCTAAGCACATGGGTGTACTGGAAAGGTGAGTGGTACAAGATACATTAGCTGAGTTGATGAAGCTGGGACTTAGATGAGTTTAAAATCAGGATTAAGGAGTTTTAGCAGAACTCCTGAGGCCTAAACAAGTTTTCTAAAAATACAACACAAGTTATTGCTTGAAAGACATTTGATGCTTTCTATTCTAAAAGTGAGAAGTGTTACCCTTTCCTCTATTTGTGTGAGAAAAGAAAGAACATTAACTAATTGGTATGCAAATAGGGATTGATCCTGACCCAGTTCTTCGCTGTCACTTGTCATCCTCTCAGACAGTTGAGCCATTATTCCAGTTCACAGAGCTAATATTTACACAGCCTGGGATGACAGCGGGAGGAAAGTTCACGAATGAGATCTTGTCCTCCCCCACCCCTTGCGTCTGAATTAAATTCCTCTTTACACTTCCCCACCTCTGCTTCCGAAACTTTTCCTGTGGGACTTTCTCCCTGCACATGGTCAGCAGGACACCTGAATTCATAGAATTACAGACTCGCTGAATGGTTTGGGTTGGAATACACCTTAAATCTCATCTTGTTCCACCCCTTCCACTGTCTCAGGTTGCTCCAAGCCCTGTCCAAGCTGGCCTTTGATATGTACTCAGCATATGCTAAAAGCATGCAGAGTGTACCAGCTACAGCAAAGCAGCTTTCCAGGGAATAGTAATTGTCACAAAGTGCTGGTGTCTGGTGTGTTACAAGGCAGCACAGCTGAGGACACTGGATTTAGTTTCATCCTCTGAGAAGATAAGATTTCAGAGACCCAGATATCAGGGAGAGAATGATTTATGCTGTATGAACCTCATTACCTAATAATATCCTAATTGTTTTGATCACCCCCTGAGAGTGTCCCTAGCAGTGTGAAGGTACCTCAGTGCCAAAATAAAGGTGACAAAAGGTGACAGATCTTTTTTCTTTTTTTTTTTTTGAGTCCTGCCAAAGGATGTTTTAGTGGACATTGAGATGAAGGACGCTACACAGACAGAACCAGCTCTGTTTTGGATGTGAGTGTTCTGCAATCCATGAGCTGGAAGCAGGGATGCATTTTGCCTGCTCTTCCTCAGAGGTGTCTCCCCTGGGTGCTGGCTCCCCTGGGTGTGCTGAGGCTCTGGGCATGGGGCTGGGCTGCAGCAGGAGCACTGCAGCAGCTCTGCACAGCACAGAGCCTGAGCACAGAGAGCCTGCAGAACTGCCTGCCCTGAACATATGCAATTCTAAATATGAAGTATTTGTGTCTCACTTTTTTTTTCCCCAGCATGTTAAGAAGGAGGCTTTGTTGATTGATTTCAGTGCTAGATTCCTGTGGCATATGCCATGACATTGTTCCACAGATGCTATCACCAGTAGCATGGTACAAAAATACTCATTTTCAAAGCCCTGTGACTGCTCACAAGAAGCCTGAACCCCTCATAACTATTCAAAGAGATCTGTAGAGGAAAACCATATTCTTATGCTATATTTGGAAGAAGTCAGCATGTGCAACTTCATGTTCATTTCAGCTGTAGTAATCTGAGGCAGCATTTCCTCCTGGTGTGGTGTGTCTGGACATGGTGTTGGTGAATTGTTGTGCAGGTTTGTGTAGTGATGGCACAGCATCACCTTGTCCAGTGTAGCAGCACAGTCTTCCAACAGGAGAAGCTCTAGAAGTGCTTCCTGCCTTCTCTTTGTTCCATGTGTGCACACACATGAACACAAACCCCCTGCAGTTTCTCTGTGGTTTGTACTTTACATGCTGTAGCTGTTCGTGTTGGGCATCTTAAGGCATTTTTAACTGCAGCTTATTAAAGAATGAAACATGAAGACAACAACTATATTTGTAACAACAAGTCTGTGCACAGAAATTCAGTACTTAATATTCAAATAATGAATAAAAATGCCTGTAGTGGTATCCAAGAGTAAAGGAGATGTTGCTTTTTCTGTGCTATGTTGAAGTGGCAGAGGGGAAATGGTGATGGAGATAAGGATAAAAACTGCTGGCTGTGTGGCATTCCTGATGCACTGCTCCAGGGCTGATAACAGGCTTGGGTTCAGAATTAGTAAAGAGAGTTTATAAATCAGGCAAGTACTTGGAAATTCTGATCTTATATGTTTGGTCTCTGGGATTTATTTTTGTTTGGTTGGTTTTTATTGATTTACACACAGCTAATGGCTTGCTGGGATTTACTCTTAGTCTGATGTGGGATGTAGGGATATTGTGTAAGGGAGATACCTCCTTCTTTCAAATCCCAGAGTTGCTGGAGGTTAAAACCTTGTAAAAAATGTGCAACAAAGAAGTGTTAGGAACAAATTGCCCTCTATTTTCTGATCCCAGTCACCTGACATAGATCCAGGTTATAAAAATTGAATGTCTCCTGTCACATGGGTAGATTGGTGTCCATGGCCAGGAATGATTGCTGTGCTGTCTGACCTGTGATTTCCTTTTACAAATTGCCATCACTTTGCCTTAGCAAGTGAAAAGTAAGTGTTTATACTGAACAAAAGTATTCCATTGTGTAGTCTACATATTAATACTGTGAATAAGCAAGAGACAACATCCACATTTGGAAATCTTATCTCCATTCTTTTTGCCTTTGTTCATTATGTGCATTCTTAAGAAATACACATTTTTTGTCTTCCTCTTTTCACTTCTGAGTCCTCTTGCAGTTCCAAAAAGGAAAGTGCTTAGATATGAGATGGTCTTCTCTCCTGCTTTCAGATATTATTTTAAAGTAAACATCACAGCTCATCAGAACAGAGATTCATTGCATTCCTACTAAAGGAAATGGGATTTAAGGATATACTAAAATTTAAGAACTTGATTACATTTGCTCAGACACAACTTTAGTAAGCACCATCTATCCTTGAGTAAGCCAGAAAGGTTGTATAATTAAATACAGTAAATTATAATTTTCAACACTTTTTAAAACTGCATGCAGAGCTACATTCCTTGGAACTTCAGTGAAACCGGAGCATATGATTCCCTTAGATGCCTTTGAAACTGTGCTATTGGGGATGAGGGGCAACACACACCTTCAGATGAATCGAGTATGCAAAGGCAACCTCAGCTGTGTCATTCTTGGGCTGGGAGGTGATTAGTTTTACTGCCATTTCTTATGCCAGCTTGGGGAGTGCAGCATTATTCATTGCAGTGTTGTGCACATTGCAGTCCCAGAAAAAGCCCTCATAATTCCTGGGTATGCCTGTGTGCACCGAAATCAGCATTCCTGCTGAAGTTGTGCTCATTGATTGCAAAATGTCGTGTGCAAGAATATCAGAACTCTTCAGAAACACTTGAAGAGGAGCGAGGCTCCGTGGAAATCAGCGGACGTGGGAATGGGGAGGGCACATTACTGAGGAAGCAGCATAAGCAGGAGAACTGAAAGGCTGGGAGCTGCACAGCGTCTGTTCCAACATTTTGTCTGAAATACAAAGCAGGTCAGGTTTGCAGAAATGCAATTTATGTTTGGGTTCTGGTTGTACAATCTCTGGATTCCTTCTCTCATAGTTTATGATGATATGAGAAGCCACAACGGAATTAGGGTCCTGTAATTCTCAGCACCTTTAAATATGTATATAAACACACACTTTTTGTGTATATTTTGTATAAAATCATAAGTGAAATGAAAGCCCAACCTGAAATCTAATTAAATTCCTATGTGAATATTGGGTCTCACCAAGGCTGCTTTTATTAGAGTTGGATTGTTTGGTGTTGGTTCTATATAACAATACCTTGAAAACTGCGGCAGCTATAAGTAATTGAAAAGGTCCTTGCTTTTAGTCTAAAATTCAAAAAATGGACACTCCTTGATCCAAGCATGGGGAAGTGTCCTTTAGGGAAGGGTGAGATGGATCACTGCAGGTTTTGAGAGCATGGGAACAGCTCCTCCAGCTGAGTGACTGCTGCTGTGGGAAGGTGTCAATGAGATGTTTGTCACTCCTGGGGTCAGGGTAAATGGCTGAATAAAGCAGCTGCAGATTCAGTCCAGTGCATCCCCAGCAGGTCAGAAACCCTGCTGTTGGTAGTGCTCAGTGGTTGTGGGGTGAGGTCTAAGAAGTTTGCTTGGTCATGTGGTGGCAGAAATATGGAAATGTGTGCATTAAACATTGGGTGTGGTGTCACCCAACCTGCCAGTGATCAGCACTGCCTTTGATTTTCACAGCTTTTGTCAGTCTGAAGTCACATTATGTTATATTATGTTTTAACATAGTTTGCCAGAAGTAATAGAATCGTGGAGAAGAAATGATAGCGTTGTCACATAAACCTGGATATAAGAGGCACAATACTGTGGTAATGGGACACCCAGCCTGCTGGGATATCTTTGTAAATGGAAATTGATTTTCTCCAGGATTCTTTACTGGGCAAAATAAATTAAATATGCATTTAGTTTTACCAGTTTAAAAAAATGTCTTTGTTAAAATAAGAACAGTGATCTAGAAACATGTTCCAATAAATTAAAGATAAATTATATCCTGCAGCTTGTTGAATACCTCAGCTTATGAGGTATTTTAAAATCTGAATAATACAATAGGGACCTCCCAGGAAGAAAAAGCTGATGGAGATCTCTGGAACACTTTGACTATTTACAGATAATTTTAGCCTTGATGATGTAACCATGTGTCTAGGCTCTATTTCCTCTTCCACTTAATGCTTTTAATTTGATACAATTCTTCTTGTGAATATTTGAGGTGGAGTCAGTTTAGTTTAGGTCAATAGGCCAAGTATGACCTTAGAAATAAGACAGTCAACCTCCAAAAGCTCAACAATTTCTACACAGACACTTAATAGGTTTTTAGGACACAAATGAAACCATTGTAGTCATTTTGCTGGTATAATTTACTACATTAATGATCAAAAAAGTGAAAAAAACAGAGAAAAAAATGTTAATTTCAAGCACCATTACAGAAATACAATATAATAGAATAAAAAAAAAATCAGATAAATGTTCATTTGCTGTAAACTGACGGTTGTTAAGAGCCCATTGCCCTAAAGCAAGCTCTGTTTGGAGCAGCAGCAGACCGAGGTCACTGTCATTTGTGAAATGCAGATTACTTATTGAGGATTTTTTTAAATGTTTTAATAGAAAAAGGGGGCGATTAAAATGGTGTTTCTTCAATAATGAAGACTCATCATTGTTCTGCTGATGGTGTTAATACTCTGTGCCTGTTGCTGTGGTGGCTCAGGCACCCTTAGCAGCCATCCCAGACTGGGGGCTCGGTGTCCCCTGCACCCCAGCCCTGCTTGGCCTCCAGCTGCTCCTGTTCCTGGCCCTGCTGATGGAGCTGCCCCTCTGTGCCCTGCCAGGGTGGGCAGGCAGGATCTGAGCTGGGCTGAAGGGCACCACGCCATGCCCATGATTGCCTGTTTGCCCTCCAGCTGAAGGGGAATAATCACATATTCTGCTGTACTTGTTGATGGTGCAAACATCATGGCATCATTTAATTATCACAGTAACGTAACTGTGTTTTCCCAGAACTGCAATCCCTGACAAAGTTCACATGTATAAAAAAACTCAGGTGACCACAGTAGATCCTTCAGTAGCTGCTTCTCTCTGATGAAAATTATGTGTAAGGCAGAAACTAGGAGACACCAAATATAAGAGGCGTTCAGGTTTAAAACTGAGCAGCATTAGTTGAAACGTGGCTCCTTTGAGAAGATTTCAGTCTCTGCAGCATTAGTCAGTGCAAAATAGGTTTTAGAGCTGTTCCCTTGGTGGGAAGCACCTTAACTGTTCACATTTGTTTAAAAGCTCAGGGCTGACAAGGCTGCTCAGGTTGAGGCTGTTGTCCATGGTGACATCCCAGTCTGGATCTGAGTCTTGTTAATCATTTGGTTTGCGTTACTTACAAATATCTAAAAACCAATCAATTTTTTTAACCAATTGTTGAGTACTGAAGGTGTGGTAGGAGAAATTTAATTTGGAGTAAATATATATATTTTTAAATAATAAAACTTCTCCAGTGCTCTTTTGCATGTGAAACAGACCTAATGACACTTCTGATATCCTTCATGCATTCTGACATTTTTACATTTTCAGCTAGAGAAGCATGCAGTACACAAGAGAAGTGATTGTATTAGCTTCTTACTTTCTGCACTGCCTCTTGTATTAAATAATGGCTTAGAAAAATAAAATAAATCCAGTTCATGCATAAAGATGAATGGAGTAGAATAATCATTATGTGCATAAGTTCAGCCCCTGAGTGTGGTACATTCTGGGAGAAGCCAGGCTTGTGCCTGTGAGTGCCTGTTCCCATCCTACTGAACACGAGGGGGATTTGTGTATTTATCAGTGTCTGTCTGTCCCAGTCCTGTCTGTGGAGGTGTGGACACAGGAATCTTTTGCTGAGGCATTCAGGTGAGCTCAGCTGCTCTTCCTTCAAGACTCTCACAAGAGAGGCTGTGCAGAAGCTCCTCTCTCACTAGGAATTAGAGCTGAGGATCTGCTTCCTCCCCTGTCCTTGGAGCTGAGCTCAGCAAACACTCCTGGTGTAACCCCCCCTGGCACAGCAGGAGAGCCCCTCCCTGGGAGCACCTGGGCTCTGTCAGTGAGGAACACACTTCTCTCAAAGTGTTTTTAATGCCAGGCTGAGCACACTTTGCACTGCAGAGTGCAGGTGTCTCTGTGCCCATATCCACCCTGGGAACAGCACACTTGGATGTGGTGATTTGCTCAGGCTTCAGGAGCTGCTTGTGCTGGGAAACATCAGGCATGAAAGCAAGAATGGAAGGGTGTGACATCTAATTCTGCATCCTGTTCAATTTTATAGGTGTTTTGCTGTGAATGGGCAGCAAGATTAAATGCTCTAATTTCTGTGGTGCACTTGGAATGCAGGCAGGGATATTCCACAGTTTCTTGAATAGGGAGACTCCCAGAGAAGAGCAGTGGCTTGGGGCTAAAAACCTCTCCAATTCCAGAGTTGGGAAAAGCATAGGAATGGACCAGAACAGCATAGAATAGTATAGAAAAATCAGAATACAAGCTAAGCCTTTTATTTCTTACCTGTTCAAGTCTACTTTATCTTCTGAGAATGTATTTCCTCTTTAAATGGCAAAAAATGGCACATGGAAACCTTAGGAAGGATTTAAACTATTCCATCTGTGAAACTGTTTATGATTAAAATATTGACATGACATCAATAAACCTGTGAAATTTTACCAATTTTACTCTGCAATGGTTGCAAAATTTTGTGGGATAATTAATATTGGAATAGTATGAACTAATTTAAGCATTGTATTAACAATACATGATTAGAATTTGAAATATTTTTTGGCAGAATCATAAGAAAAGACACTTAATAGAGATGAGCATTCTGCTTTCCCTTGATTCTCACATAAGTTTGTGCTCTCCAACTTCTTTGGGCATTCTTCCAGCAAATAAAGTCCAAACAGCTCTTTCTGTTGCAGGAGTTGCTGCTGTCAGGGCCATCTTTCTGTTGCAGGAGTTGCTGCTGTCAGGGCCATAAAGACAAACCCAGGTTTGTGATGAAATGAATGGGATTGGAAGGGTCCAATATTATTCCAGATTTTTATTTTGCTGCAGATGCATGTGTATTTGTTCTAAAATAGCTTGAAGAAGTGTTGAATCCCATTATAATTTTATTGGGGAATTGTTTCAGTTTAATATTCAGTTTAATATAGGAATTTGTTTATAGATTTAAATATATTTCCACACAGAATCTCTGTGAAAATAAGATGAAGCAAAAAAGAAGAGTTTTTTTTATATTATGTGTTCATATTGCAGTAGATCTGAGATTATATGCTTATTTATCCTCTCCTGTGTGAGATCAAAGCTTGCTTTGTGAAATATAACCCTGATACAGAAAATAAGAATAGCACAGCAATAAGGGTGTCTGATCCTCACTACCATAATCTGGACCCCCAAAGAAATCCTCACCTTGTGAAAATGCAGCTTTAAATAGAAGCAATGTTATTTATGATGCTCACAAACAAGCCCACTGGAAGTCAGGGAGCAGCCAAGATAGTATCAGTCTCTCACAGAGTAGATATTAGCCAGAGCTGTATTTAAAATTATTTCTAATTGGAGTGTGATTCTGCATATTTTGTACCCCAATGCAAATGCAGTGTGCAGACAAGGTTCTTAAAAAGAGATGTTCAGAGCAGCAGACACCTGAAAAACACAGAATGTGAAATCCAGGAGCAGTTGGTTGATAATTTTCTGTATTTTGTATGGTTTTTATTGACCCAAAATGATTTGCTCCTTTATGAGAGAAGACACAACCTCACTAGCATTCCCTACTGTGTGTGAGACCCACTCTGTGCGGACTGCTGGGTTTTGAGAATTAACAAATGAGCTAAATGAATGCAATAAAAATAAATCAGGGATGGTGCATTGCAAAATGGGCTTTGTTCATTTATTTCTGACATGAATGGTTTAGTTTTAATTATTTATAATCCTTCACAGTGCATTGTTAAATGTGCTGCAACATATTTTGTAGAAGTAATGAAGGTTTTGAAGTAGCAGAGCACAGTGCAGCTCTCACACCAGCTGGGTCTGCTGGGGACTGAGCACTGCAGGGGGAGACGGACGGGAAAGTGCTGTTTGCTCCTGTTTCCTTAGGATGATGTTTGCTCCTGTTTCTTTGTGATGTGGAAACAACTGCACTCCAGACTCTGTGATCTGAGCATTTGGGGTCTCTTGGCAGTGCCAGGTGGAGGTGGCACATCAGTGCAGGTCAGACCCGAGCACCCTGAGCTGGCACCGCACGAGGGTTTTGCTCAGGAGAGCAGAGCTGCTGCTCGTCCTCCTGGCCAAAGCTGGGAGCTCTCTGTGTGGCTGAATAAATCAGTGTCACACCTGCAGATGGCACAGGAACAGTGACACCAAGGCAGCTGAGGGAGCTGCGCTGCTGCAGCTCCTGGGGAAGATAAACAGGGACAGCAAAGGCTGCGAGTGGCTGAGCACATACGGGAATGAGAAGTTTGAAACTGCAACGTGTGCACATTCTCTGCTTCCACATTTTCACATCATTGCCTGCTCTCTCAAGTTGGCACTGGCAGACAAATGAGGACATGAGTTGGGAGGCAAATATTTCTTAAATAACCACAGACCTCTTTCATATGATTTTGCATGGGAACTAAGGAATGGAATTGTGTCTTTTCATGCAGGAGCAAGGAAAAGAGTTGGCGCTTGGGGAGGAGGGAAAAAAAATTCAAAAAGAACTGAATGTGATAATTTAATCTACTGTAGATACAAAAGAAATGAGCTGAAGTATATTATAATCCATCTCTCAACTTGTACAGAGCCTTAAAGTTCACTTTTGTTTCTAACTCTGCTACCTTCTGTGAGTTTGTAAACTCTGAAACCATTCCAGTGGAATTTTCTGCAATTTATTTTTAGTACTTTCAGTCTGGTTGAAAACATTAGCTACCTGAATAAAAAGCTGATGTATGAGATACCTCTCTGCATCCACGTGGAGGTAATGGAAGATATCTGTTTGGGGGGGATAGGAGGGGGTTGATGCAACTTGCTTGAGGCAGTAAAAACAGTCACAGAAACTCACCGTGGAAAGAATCTTTTTACCTTTCATGTGAAAACCCTCCCTGAAACCCTCTCCTTTGCTCTGTGTGTGTCATTGTGTTGATAATAACCTGGCTAATGTCTTACCCTTGATGGGATGAAAGGCTGTTTCTTTCATAGATGTTTATGACATATGTTTCCCACTATTGATGGATTCTGCACTGGAAATAATGCACTGAAATTAGTGTCTTCTTTTTCCCACTTTATGATAGCAAATGTATCAATATAAATGTTGGAGATGCTATGCAAAAGCAATCAAATTTAGTCTGGCTTTATATGTATGTAAATGTTTTATTTTCTATGGTATTTGTAGCCCTTTGCTGCAGCAATTGTATTAATCTCTGATGACTTTGGGGAAGACCAGAAATGTTAATGAATAGCACAGCTTGTCTGGCTTCCAGGATTTAGAATTTTTGGAATATGCTTTGCAGTCTACTTTATTCTAATGTCTTTCTCATGAAGCCCCTTTTCAGGATTAACACAGGATTGAAAATACAATCCTTGATTATGATCCTGCAGAGACTTTTTAATGGCCTTAATTTTAAGAACTGATACTTCAGTAGGACTGCTCACAGTATGAGGAACCTACATGAGACTTTGCAGAACTGAGATCCAAAATACTAACTTTGCCTTATTGTTCTTAATTATAACAGTGCACTATTTCCAGGGACAGCTGCCTCAGTTCCAGGGAGCTGCAGAGCAGCAGGCTGTGATTGTGCATTGATCCTGCAGTGTCTGACTTCACAACCCTGGTACCATCCAGCCACTGAACCTACAGACAATGAATGTTCTGATTTTCTCTTACTCTTTTTAGCTCCATGACGGAATGAGTTACCCTCTGACCATTCCAGCAGCACAGCTGGGTGCTGCCTCCTCTTCCTCTTCTTTCCATCCGCAGGAGTGTTGAGTATTCATTAGAGAAAAGAGAGGCACTATCATATCCTCAGCTGTCTCCTCCTTCAGAAACCTCACAGTGGGTTAATCTAAATTCTGTAACCAAAAAGAAGCAGTTGGGCTTTGTAGTGTCCCTTTCTCTGCTCTTAGGGTCATGCCAGAAAGTATCTGTCCTTACTGCATCACCTTCACTCCCTCACAGCATGTGGAGACATTCTGAATTCAGCTGAAAAGGATGTATATGTCTTATTCCAGAAATAAGATGTGCCCAGTGTCTATACCATGTGCACATTCCATTACATCTCCTGATAGGTCTCCCTATCACCCCTCCTCTCTTCAAGGACAGTGAGTTCCTGCAAGGTCTCCTGTCATGATCTTGCTTTCCTCTGGGCTTGCCAGAGCAGACATTGTGTTCTGCTCTCCTGTTTAAGGCTGCTGAGAGTTATATAAACAAAAGTAGCTGTGCCTGGTACTGCTTCGCCCAAGTGATGTGAAGCTGAAGTGTTGCAGATGAGCCTGCAGTGCTTTTGTGGGGTCCCATGAAGTGAGCCCATAAACCACACAGTTACTGCCTCCTCACATGGCATTTACTTCCTCCAGGGCAGGGAAAGCCAACCCAGGCTGAGCTGGAATGTTCTTCAGCAACTATAAAAGCAAAATGAAAAGTGACACTTTTCAACTCAGCAAAATATAAAAGTGAGCTCTCCTTCTCCACTCCTCTGAACACTTGAGCTTTTGCTCCCAGCCAGGCCTGTCAGTTTAGACTAGACTCAGCAAAGTGAAAGCCTCTGCAAAAAGCATCGTATCATCATCATAATCTTTCTCCTCACTTCTTCTTGTTTGTTAATTCATCTTTATTAGGGCTTTTGGTACTCACTATCATACTTGTTTTGTTTCTTATACCTCAGGCATCCACAATGATTTCCCATATCGAAGAAATGTTGCACCTCAATTTTAACATAATAAGGATCAAATTGTGCTAAATCTTATGAGGTCTCTGGTGAGAATGTCTCTGGCTCTGCTGGAAAACTTCAAGTCCTGGTTTTTCCGCATGCATAGGTCAATATTACTGAGCTGCTTTCTTTGGGAGAGGTAGTGTCTGCTGAGACCCCAAGATGAAGGTATTGCAGCAGTGTACAGTACTATTGATAGCAAATGTCTGGTTTGTAGCTGTTGATGAAAGCAGAACACTACCACAGTCTTTAGAAGTGTAAACTAATTCCTGGTTTGTTTCAAGAAATCAGGACAAAAGCTCCCCTTTGTCTGTACATCTGTGCTTTCAGCATTACTGATCCTTCCACACCTGCTCAGCAGCCTCTTCCACCAACACTCCATGTCCACGGTCTGTTTACCTTTACGTCCTTTCACTTTCATCATCTCAAGTGCAATATTCATGTATGATTTTTTTATTCCCTTCAGATTCAAGCTTTTCCATTCCCTTCAAATTTTGAGCTTTCTATTCTTCCTTGCTGTCATCTCTATTCTTCCCTCTCAAGTGATCAATTACCAGAGTATTTCTCAGGAAGATCTTGGACCAGTGGCTGATGTATAGTGTTTGGACCAGAACAGTGTTCTGTGTGTATGAAATCACTTTTAAGACAATTTCAATACCCTTCCATTTCCATTAGGGTTTTTTTTACTTCTTTGTCCATACAGAACTATGGAGAGCTACAGCTTTTGGCCAGATCTTCATCTGTGGGACACTAACAGCTTTTGTACTTCTGTCTTTGCAAGAGTTAAGTCTTCTGAAACTTCTGTGCCCATCTTCACTGCCCCTCTCTCATCTCCAAACCTGTTTGCCTCATTACTTTGATTACATCGTTGCTGAGTTACTTCAATTGTATTCCCAGACACAAGCTATGTCCAAATGTGAAACATTTTCTAGACCTTCTGTATTAAAAATAAATTAAATGGGAAAAAATCAGATTCCTTCTTTCAACTTCTCTGACATTTCGTGAACATCTTGCCTCTAGCAGTGGCCACTTAGGTTCTGTAAGAACAGAAGAGGACAAAGATTTCAGAGATTGTTTATAGGAAACCCATTCCCTCTGTGTCAGTGGGAGACTGATGGTTTTCCAGGCAGCTCTCAGCCTCCATGACAGCCTGCTGTCGATGTGTTAAATCTCTTAAGACCCAAACCATAGTCTTGTTCAAACACTTGACTTTTCCCCTGGAAGCTTGCAGAAATGGATTGCTGACCATTCCTGAAAGAAGCATCCTGTCTTGTTCATTAAGTAAATTATGCTAAAAAACCTTGAATCACCTATTAGTGAGAGATTAAATGGAGTGAGAGCAAATACACTCCATGCACACTTTCATTTCTCATGCTCAGAGAACTTCAAAACCTGAGCTACAAGACAGACTTGATTTCTGCTCAGGAGAAAGTCGGGCCAGCCCCTAACAACAGGGAGGTAATTAGCAAAAGGCTGGCTGGAGGTACATTTTGAGAAAGAATTCTTTTGTTGTGGATAAATTTTCAGGATTAGTGGGAGTAGCTGTTAAATTCCTCAGTTATATTGGTGTAGAGAGAGCTCAATAGATCCATGATAGAATAGAGAATTTAGTTTCTTTCATGGTATAAGGATAAGAATTGGATACAGTAGTTGCAAGGGGAATATATCATTCCCTAAATCCTGATATAAAATGGTAGTTCCTTCTTTCTGTCAATACTCTTAACATTATTGCTTCTTTGTCTCACTGAAAGTCCAATTTAGGAGTCACTGGGGTTTCTTAAAATTTACAGGTTTCACTCACTGGAATTTTAAGCCCACAAGTTTATAAGCAGTTTTTCATATTTTGGTGAGCCAAAAGAGGATAAATGCATAATTCCATATCTTTTCAGAAATAGACAATATGGTTTCTTTGTTCTCTCCAAAACTTTTTAGACTCTTAAATAAGCCTGAAGCACTATGCAGTGCTGTAAATTTTAGACCTTTTTTTCAGTTTTATATGAAAGGACTGTGCTCATCTCTCTGTCCTTTCTCTCCTTTATGCAAAATACAATGTAAGCATATTTCTGTGAATGAATGGGGATCAGTAAACTCAGCAAGGATCTGGTATGTTTTACACAAGAATCAGTGATTAACACATCAAACCAGGTAATTAGTGCAATGTCTCATAAAATCAGGCTTCAGTTTTATTAGATATCATTATCTATTAATGCAATAAATTTAAGAAGTTATTAAAATCGTGGCAATTTAGATCTACAGATAAAAACCTAGACCTATGTGTGCTTGAATTAATTTGATTTCCATTACTTATTTTGAGATGGGTTATCTGCATTCTATTACATCAGGTGCATCAGAAGTAACTCCATGAATGGCAAGTGAATTAAAGTTTGTTACAGATTTCGTGGTGTGTAATGAATGTGGGCATGTGGACATTGGAATGAAGTGAAAGTCCTATCGATGTAAAGATATTAAATATTCTAACACAGAGTTGCCATGCAGTGAGAAAGCAGAGCTTGCAGGAAGCTACACTATTGTTTCAAAGAGAAATATTAAAAATTCCAACCCAGGTATTCATTTATGGATCAATAAATAGCAGTCATATAGTTTTATGGCTATGTTTAATCTCACATATGTAAAATGTGCTGTGATATATGACCACTATTTATATGCATCCTAAGAACTCTTCTACAGGAATGCTCAGAGTCCTTCCCTTGGGAACTACACAGTTAAATAGAAAATGAACATGAGCTCTTGGGAGAACAGATACATCCAAAGATGAAAAAATAATTTATTAGTAGCAAGTCATAAAAAATCCCATACTGATCAAGTGGGACATCAAGATTTCTGTCAGCTCAGTCACAGGGGCCAGTTCAGTCTCACAGGCTGTTAAAAACCTCTCAAGAACTCTCCACTACCTGCTGCTTCTGCCCTCTTTCCCTTGCTTGGAAAACATTATATGTTCCTAGCCTGCCTCAGGATCCTCTGCTTTCAGAAATGATCATTGCTGTTTTGGCAGAATAACTCTGAATGTGATGTTGGCTAAAGCTTGTTCTATTTAAGGGAAACAATGAGGAGAAATAAGGCATAACATGGTAATATCTCAGTCTGACCTCTGGGATCTGATAACTTTTCCATCAAATTACTAACTTAGCCCAAGTTGCTTTTGGCAAATTCCTGTTTCATAAGCTTATCTCTGTTCTCTGTAATGACCCAGCTCTGTTCCTGCAGTGGAGCTGCATTTACATGAGGATGGCTCCAGCTCCCAGCTTTGGGAGTGTGCAGTTGCTGTTCTCTGGCAGAGCTGGATCTTTGGTGTGACTCAATACAGGAATTGTTGCTTTTCTAAGGTGTACTGATGCTATACTCTGGTTTTGACACATTTATGTAACAGTTTCAAGTTCAAAGGTGTTGTGGTTCTATTTACAGGGGAGAAGCACCGGTATATTCTGTGAATCATGGTGGCTGCAGAAGACCTGTAATGAAAGGTAAAAAACCTTAACTTCCACTTGTATTCCCTGGATATTTAAACTGTGGAAATTTCCCCTTGCCATTCAACCTATGTGGATTAATATATAACTCTTGGTTTAGAAAGTACATCATTCATATTATTAATTAACCCTAACATTGCTATTTCTGTGTGGTATCTTAGTGCTCTCAGCACAAGTTTTCCTCCTCCTGACCTTTCAAAGAATCTGTATAGATTCAAAAAGATAAAATGTTGAAGAATGTAAGCCATTAAAGTTGTGCAGTTATTTTCAATTTGTCTCTATTAAAATATGCATACTTTTAATTGGAATAAATGCTGACCTATGAAGAAGACAAGAAACATTTCCAATTTAAAACAAACAAACAAACAAAAACAAGTAACTCACCTCTTTTGGCATCTACTAAATTTCAAGTTTGATAGATTATCCTTTAGATTCCAGATATGTTAAGTCCTTCAGTCTAATATTCAGAATAGATATTGACAGTGCTACTATCACATAAATGGGGAAAGATGACTTTGTGCTTTAAGCAAAAGGTGAGATATGAGACTGATTAATTTATTTAGAAAAAAAATTTAACAGAAGTTGTTGAACTAAAATAATTTTTTCCAGTATTTGTTGTGGTACAATGATCTGAATTCTATAAATGCTTTTTCTTTTCAATAATAGTGGTTGAATTTATTCCTGTCCCTCTTTATTTTAAGAAAAAAATATTGGTTTAGAAGTGTTTGCCTTGATCTCAACTTTTTTCAGTTGTTGTGGCATTGTTTTTGTTGTTTTTTTAAATAGACCAAAATATTGAACTATGTGAAAGAACTATTTTTACCACTTGTAAGGGAGAGGAAATATTCCCTTTTTACCTCTCCAATACTTGGTCTCATCATCCAGTAAGGATGGATATGAATATATAACTCATTGATTGCTGTGAAACTAAATCATTTGTCTGGAAGGTTTAAAGATCCTTGGATTTTAAGCCCTGTGGACATGTAATTAGGAACATACGGAAAAGCACAAGCACCTGAGCTATGGCTCATGCCCAATTTTGATGAATCATGTAAGTGTAAGGGAAAGAGAACAGGTGGAATAACAACTCCATTAACTCTGACTCTTCTGGAGAGAGCATCAGAGAGTCTGGAGCTTTCCTCCCTTTGGCTTCAAGAAGGGGCAGAATCTCTCACAGAATCCCACAGCTGTAGAATCCCAGACTGCTTTGGGTTGGGGACCTTAAAGCACATCGTGTTCCACCCCCTGCCACGGACAGAGACACCTCCCACTATCCCAGGCTGCTCCAAGCCCTGCCCAACATGGTCTGGAACAATTCCAGGGATGAGGCAGCCACAGCTTCTCTGGACAACCTGAGCCAGGACCTCACCACCCTCACAGAGAGGAATTTCTTCCCAATATCCCATCTAAATCTACCCTTTTTCAGCTTAAAGCTATTCCACTTTTTCCTATCAAAACCCGAGGTCTGGGTTCTTAACTTCAGTGCAGGGCTGGTCTTTTGTGCCATGGATTGTGAACCCAGATCCCAGAATGGATTGGAGCCCAAATTTTCCACACTGGGTGAATATGCTCACAGGTGACTGGGATAGATCCCATAATACTGTCAAACTTGACAGGGACTGTACATTTTGTGCAAAACCATGTAAGCCCCACACTGTCAAATGAAAGAGGGAATTTTATGCTCTCTGTTCCCCTCTGATATATGTTTGGCTGTCATCTTATTTCATAGTTGAGGCAATTGAAACACTGTTTAAATGTGTATCATAAACCTATAGATGAGAACATTTCCCTGCTGGATTTAAACCATTACCCCCAAAGGTGTTAAAGAAACCACGCTGTGTGTCACTTTTTAAGATCAAGGGGCATTTTTGATGTTAATGCCTAGAAAAGGCAGATGAACACTAACAGCTGCTTATGCACAGGCTGGTGAATTGAATAGGGAAATACTTCTGTTCTGGAAGTCAGATCTCCAGAGAAAAATGATAAATTGTGAGCATCCTTAAGTAAGAGTGATAGTCTCTAAGGATAGTTGAGCAAGGCTGATAACATAAAATATGTAAAACGGGGAAAATATTTAATACCTCTGTTTCTCTGCTCTAAGGAGTTGGAAGGGTTGTGTTAACAATATATACGGTGCTGCTGTGCTCAGGCATGCAGGAGAAATGCAATATATTAGTTCTCAAATCAGTAGTTTGTGAAATGCCTTTCTGGTATCCAGGGATTTTCAGGACTGTTACACTGATAAGGAGTCAAGGGCAGTCTCCTCATTGGCTGGGATGGCTCTCTTGGGAGGGGCAGGGAACAGAAGAAAAAGGAGGAGCAGATTAAGGGCTGGACATTTTAGTGTTTTGTACTTCCAAATGCTGATTTTTTTAACTCTTCAGTTTGCAGATATTTAAAGTTCTGCAGCAGCTTCAGCTCTGTCTTAGAGCTGGTGAATCATGTCTTTAAAAATGCCTCCTGTACGAAGTTGTAATGTACAAGGAGAACCTTACACCAAGGGAAGTTTATTCCCATAGGAAGCATATGGGATTCCTGTGGGACAGATAGAAGGAGAAAGGAGAGAATCTTTCCCTGTAGACCCCAATAATGATGTTCTGGTATGAAAGTCACCCATGGGCAAAATGTGTGGGAGGCCAGCAAAAACGGGGAGGAATATCTAAAATTCAAAATCTTCTCCACTGTTTGATCACCTAATAGAATTACCTTGAAATTTTGCTGGCTTTTTATGCAAGGAACTCAAAGTAAAAGCAGGGAGGAAGGGAAGGTACAGCACCACCAAAGGATTTAAAATGCAACCTTGTTCAGGTTGTACCACCAGGGCTCAGACCCTGCAGAATCAGACCAACTGGAAGGAATGAAATATACCATTTCTTTCTGAAGTCTCTGGGAAAGAGGGAAACAGCAAACATACCAGGTGTGTCCTTCCAGGGGACTTGCAGGTGAGAGGAGTTCCTTTGAAAACAGAGGCGCAATTTATAGTTTCCTGCACCAAGTTTAATGAAAGAAATCTGAGAAGCCATAACAAACACCAATAACAAAAAAAGTATTGTTTATTGTTACCTCTTAACTGAAAGTTCCAGTGGGATTTCTTAAATTATCATTATTAAAAAAAAGAATCAGAGGACAGAGAACAGGTATCTTTTAAAGGCAATTCTGTTTTCTCGCTCCCAAAAAACTAAAAATAAAAAAGGAATATTTCTTGTTTAGAACTACCAGTCAGGCTGCTAGACCATGCATTTAGGTGAGGAAAGCCCCTGGTTCAAACTCTGCAGCTTTTTGCTGTATTTTAGGTGATACATCTGAAGTTTTTTATGTTTTCTGGTTGCCTAATAGAACATAATTATTTTCTACACTTACATTGTGTGAAACACATAACTTCAGTGTGCCAGCCTCAAGGAACTGCAGCCTCACTATAACACTTTTTTATAGTTTGAGAGAATTTTTTACACCTGAAAACTGGGATTAAGATTGTAAATTCTTTTAAAAGAGAGTTGATACTCAGTTACATGTGGCTTTGTGATTGATGACTGTATCCTGCTCAGCTAATCTCAGTTTGCCAGTAAACCCTTTATGGCTATGAGAATTTTAGGTTCTTTGATTTCTCTGATAGATTCCTTAAAGCTGCTCAGGCTTTGCTGGATAATTGCTTCATCTCTGTGGTGTCGCTTTAATGCAGGGAAATGTGGCATCTTCTTTAAAACAGTTACTGTAGTTTTTGATCTGTTTGTAATCTACAGCATTAAACAAAGCAAAAGCAGGAACAGGAGCAAATGATACCTAATCCCTTGCTTGTAGGGCAGTTTCAGAGTGTGCTGCCTGATACCTTGTTTGCTGAAGAAATCAAGGAGACAAGGAGAAAGCTGTAATGAGACTTTGTCAGTTTTGATTTGAATTTTTCACATGTTTTTCCTTTCAGGTTAGGAACTATGTGTGGAAGATCTGTGATTTTAAAATTGAAGTGAAGCCACAAAGCCTCCTGCCAGCAGAGTTAGTTTCTCTGGTTGTGCTTAAAATGGTTCCTCTGTTGCAGGCACAAATCAGCTTCCTCTGTGAAAGCAGCAAAAAGCTCAACTCAAAAGTGACTTGTATTGGTTTTGATGGAAGAATTGTAAGCCATCATTCTTGTAGCTCTATTTCACAGGTTTAACCCAAAGTTTCACAGACTTTCCCCCAGTCAGAAACTGCAGAACCTCATCTGTGCAGCTGTTGCATGGTGAGATTTTTGAGTGCTCAAAGCAGGACGTTTTCCTGCACCTTGTCACATGCAGCTCCAAGTTTGTTCAGCAGTGAATTTTGGTAAAGTTGCACAAGAATATAAGTAACACATCACAATGTAGTCCTCACTGGAAAAATAATTGGTAGAGGGGATAGCAAAAGTTCTGCTATTGCTCAGCAGGAGACAGAAATTCCTGCCTTCCTTTATTTTTGAGCTCTTGATATAGAAAACTAGAATTGCTTCCAGAATCCCTTTCTGAATGATCCTATGGATAAACTTAGACCCTCACCAGTCCACGTACAGTTACCAACATGTGAAATTAGAGAAAAAATAAGGGACAATTGGAGCAGAGCACCCTCACAATTTTTTCAGGCTTCAGATTTTCAGTTTGGTAAGAACACTCTATGTGTTATTGTAGCAAGACTTTGAGCCATGCGTTTTCTCTATTTTCTTTACATTTCTTCTTTTCACTGTATCACCTCACTTCCTCTATTCTGGTCTTTGATGCCACTCTATCCTTTGACAGTTTTTCCACTGTTCTTTTGTACTTACTTTCCATTTGTTATGTTTTTCTTTATTCTCTACCAAATACTTTTTCCTTTCTTATTTTCTCCCTTCACTACTGTCACCATGCTTTACCCCCACACACATTCCTAAATTATCTATTGTACGTTGCTTATGCTTATTTTTCTAGTGTTTCTGATTTTATTTCTGTTGTTTTATCTCAGGAAATAAACAGATATTCATGCCCATACATACATAGTTGTTTTTTTTCTAGTCACCCTGAAAGAAAAACTGAACCTTGCAAAAATCATGAGGTAGCAGAAGGTAATCCAGACAGCAAAACCTGTGGGTGACTCTGCTGAAACCCCTGTTATTATTCCTGTAATTTGATGTGTTTGCACTTATACCTGGACTGGTGACCTTTGCAGTCACTCTTGCATACTGACATCCTTATTACTCATCCTTTCTTTAAGGGTTCTCTCTGTCCCTCACACACCCAGGACCTGACTCCAGTGAGGCTTCACCTCTGCACATCTGCCCAGTGTAAAGGTAAAACCTTGGGCATGAGGAGCAGAGCTGTACCTGTGCCTTGTACAAGAGCCAGCACACCACCCAAGGGGTTCAGGCTCAGGATCCCTCAGCAGGTGGCAGAGCACTGAAGGATGTTTCTAGAAGTGGTGGTGACTCCTGGTCCTGCAGGACCCAGAGAACAGCAAGGGCAGGGACTGGGTGACTTTGCTCTGGTGGGTTTGGCTGCAGGGGGGTCCTGGTTGCAGCAAGAGGTAAATTCCTCTGTGAGACCCACCAGGGGCTGGGTTTGTATGTTGGCCTTAAGCCTGGAATCCAGCATTGAAGCAATACAAGATACTGCAGGTTCTTTGTGTCAGCAAACACTCCCTTTGGAAAACATGTTCTTTAAAGCATCCTTCAACTGTAAAATCATCTGATGCATAAAGCAAACCTTGTTGACTACCTTTTCAGCAAAAGGAGCTATTAATAAAATAGATGCTTAATGAAAAACCTTTGAAATCTGGGAAAACCCAGAACTCCTTCTACCTGGAACTGTTGTTCTTGAAACTCTGTTTTCTTCAGTTCCTTCTTTCTTTTTTCTCTCCCACCTGCTTTCTACCAGCAAGTGCCCTGAGACACCAGGGCTGCTGCCCTGTGCTGGGAGGGGCACAGCACCAGCCAGGCTGGCATTAGGCACATCTCCTTGTGCCCCAGGAAAACATGGAAGTGTGTGCAGCTGGAAGTGAGGCAGTGCAGACAGGCTGCTTCTTGTGTCTGAGCTGGGCGTCAGTGCTGCCACCTCTGCCCACTGCTCCTCCTGGGGAAGGGGCAGCAGTGCCTCCTGATTTGCTTGCCTGGTGTCACAGGGCTCTGTTGTCACCTGCCTGCAGAGTCATTTGCAAACAGGCCCTATTGCTGGGGAGCAGAATGTGTTTTTTTTCAACCCGAAGCAGATTTATAGTCTGGTTTCCTGTCAGATCTTTGCATTTTCCTTCTCCGCCCCTCCCACTCTCTGACACACTTTTTCTTACTTTCTGTGTGGCTTTTTGCTCGTTCTGCCCCCAGTGCCCCAGCCTCCTTCATTCCTGATTCTCCTGAAACTACTGTACTTTGGGGGCCAGGGGGTGTTTTACTCTTGTGTTTTCTTTACTTTTCAACAGCTGCAGAGCACAAATAACCTCTCCAGGACTCCTGGAGAGACACTGACAATTGCATGGAGGCGACGTAGAGAGTGCAGCCTGCAGCAGCTGCAGCCAGACAGCCGGTCACTCATGAGCACCCAAGGTAAGGAGAGCAGCTGCCAGAGCAGCTCACCTCCCTGCTGCCTTCCACAGCTGATCACTGAAAGTTCCACTTTCACCTTCTTTGCATTGATATTCAAAAGGTTCTTTGAAAATGGTTCCATTTGTGCTTTCCCTGCCCTCCTCAGCTCTGGTACTCGGCGTGCGCCGATCCTTGGAGCCCAGGGTTGAGGGAGGCACAGAGGCTGTAGCTGGAGGTGCAAATGTGCACTGGGAAAGAGAGTTAATATGGAGGTCTGGAGAGGGGAGATGAAGGACTGATCATCAGCACTGGTCTCCAGAGTATTTCTGGTTCTACCCATAGTTTGTTGTGCTCTAGCCCTTTCTTTAAATCTCTTCACTGAGATTTATGCTTTCTGTTAACTAGAAAAATCTTTCTTATTCAGTTTTCTTCCTCTTTTTATTTGTTCTTCTCACTTCCTTTTTTTCTATTCTCAACCATCTCTATTTCTTCTTATCTTTTTCACCATCTTTTTATGCCTTTTTATGCAATCAAGAGTATTTTCTGTGTGACAAATATTTCCCTTCTTCATTCCTTTCCTTTCCCTTCCCTCTACCTTCTTTTGTGCCTGTGCAATAGACTGTACATCCTCCCTCAAGTTCCTAATCTCTCCCTCCCTCCCCTCTGTCAGTTCCTTCTTGCTCTTGTGTTCCCCTTTCCTGCTGTTCCTCCAGCTTCACACATGCACTCCCACTTCCTGCTCCATCCCCTCTCTCTTGTGTTTGCTGCCATAGCAAGATCCTTTTGTGAGGGCTGCTGCCTCTCCACTGGGCTGTCCTTGCACACACACATCTCTTAGTCCTCTCATTCCCTTCCATGGACATGTGCAGGATTTACATATTTAAAGTTTTGGGGATGCATCCCAAAATAGGAGACTTTTACACTTGCATAACTTCCTTCCAATGCTCACACTCATATTTAGTCATTCATAACAAATAACCACTGCCATCCTGTCTCTCTGTTTCTTTCTGTCTCACAAACAGCATTTTCTAATACCTGTAACCCCTTTGTCTTGCTCTCCACTCTCAAACAGAGCCTGACTTTGGGTATTCTATCCCTTCTCTTTCTGCCATCCCACTCCTTCCTACCTCCTTACCACAACTCTCCACCAGGTTTCTCTATCTTTTTTTATCTTTATATTGCATTCAAACTGGGAGGAGCTGCTGATGCAGCTGGGCTTGCACTGCTGCCTTGGGATCCCTGCTGCCAGCCTGCAGGGGAACCAGAGGAAGTATTGCAGTCTCTCAGCTCCTCTTTCCTCTGCAGAATATGCAACCTGAGCAGAGAAAGAGCTTAGTGATGGGACTGGAGGCAGATGAAAAAATGGGAGAGCACAATGCAAAATGCCTTTGAAGAACTGTAAAAAATAGTTCTAGTTGTTCGTTAATCTTTTTGCTAAACTTAATAAACTTCTGGAATTCCTGCTCTACAGCAGAATTTCTGACCTGACACAGGCACAGTTTTTGTCCTTTTGATTCCTATGGGACTCCAAGTCCCAAAGGTAGAAGTTCTCATCTCCAATGCTGTAGTGGCAGTAACTTTGCTCCTAGGATCTGGAAACAGCTCATGTCTTTTCTGCCAGACATACTGGTGAGTCACCAAGATCAGACATGGCTAAAAACTGCATCCAAGGACAATATCTGGTGTTATTCCTTGCTTAAATTTGTATGCTTTGAATCAGATATGACAAATAAGTGCATTTCTTTGATGAAGCTTTTTAGCCTCACCTTCTTGAGCAGGACTATTGAGACTGAAGATTTATTTCTGTGGATGTTCTGGTGTGGTCTTTTGGGAACAGAATAAGGTTCACTTATTAAACTCAGCTGAATTAATAAGAGAATTATTATGTGGGAGAATTCTCTTAGCAATCTGTCTGGCTCTCTGAAATTGTCCATCTCCTTATGAGTGAAAGGAGCTTAAATTTTTATGTTTGCAATTATAAGATATCCTTTCTGATTCAGAGCTAGAAACTGTGGCCTTTGAGCTGTGAGCATTCTCTTCTGAATACAGAAACAGTTACATTAAAATATCTTTGCCTTTTGGATCTTGCAAAACCCTAGAACAATAAAATAAGAGATGCTCATTTTATACATTCAGGTCTAATACAACTCTTTCTTACTCTGTTGCAACTCATCTTGTGATGGGAACAGCATTTGTATTCCTTTGAGTCATTCTACAAAACTTTTGGATTTTGTGCCTTGTTTCATCAGTATTTTTTGCCCCTATTACTGGTTCTTTTTGTAAAGGCTCCCATAAATAAATTGGCTGAGACAATTTCTCTTCTCTCTCTCTCTTCCCTTCTTTTCCTTTTGCTTCATATAGTTTGCTTGTGTTGAGTTAAAAATGGACATTTTAAAGGTGTGTTGTGACATTTGTAAGGGGACCTGGAGACAGAAATTTTATTTTTGTCTTTGTCTGTGTCCAGTTTCTTGAATCATGTGTCTAGCAGAGGAGAAATTTCAGCAGGAAAGAGCCTGGAAACTTTCTATCCTACTCAGGAAATTGCTGTACCAAGAGAGCTAACCCCAGAACAGAAATTCAGAATCATGTGTTTGACTCACCGTTCTTATGCAAATAGTTCCTTTCAATTCGATTTAACTCTTAATTAAGAGTTAAATCAACTTGAGTAATAAACTTTCTTAATAAACTTTCAGTGTGGGGGAGAAGGAAGAGCTATCTGCCTGCCTGTATCTTTTACAGTTAAAGTCAATTTGGACCTTCTCTAGAAGGGTGAATCCCAAATAACTGGATATGCTGGAGATACCAGAATGCCATACACCAAATGACCTTGGTTTCTGTACAGTTGCTTGGTAAAAGTTTTTATCTGATAGATATATGGGATGATTGCTCACAGAGGATGAAATTTATAGAGATCCTTAGCTACCCACTTGTTAGCAGATGGCTTAACTCTCTCTTTGATATTGAAATGCATCTTTCATGAAATACAAATCTTTCACTTAGGTATGGTCATTAAGTTGTGTAAGTGATGGTGGAGTTTGACCTATGGCAGCTTTCTTTGGCAGTATCCTCCATAGCAATCTAAACTTTAGAAGAAATATGGAAGTATGCCTTGTGATTTTCAAACTGAAGGGTAAAACCATAAACCCCACCAAGTTTGGTCAAGTCTCACCCCTAATATGAGAGAAAAATTCTTTGTCTTTTGTCTCAGCAGTTTTGCCACTGCTGTCTGTAGGATTTGCACTCACAGACACTGTAATCCAGTATCTGCAGTGAATCTGCAATTCCTTTTTCAGAACAAATGATGGGGTTTTACAGGTCTACATGTAATAATATTCTCCATCTCTACCCTTTCCCCAAATTTTTTCTTAAGTGCTGCCTTCATCCTCTAGTCTGGGTCACTTATTTAATGGCAATGAGCATTTTCAGGAAGGTAACCTTTCTGCTTGTGATTTGTTCAAGGACTCTGGAATTATAATGGTTGCTGTCAAATGTATATAATTGGTGTCTGTGGCACACATCCAATGAGTGATAAAAGCTTCGTTGTCTCTGCTGCTTCAGTCTGTATTCTCTCCCTATTTCACCCTCTCACTGCTGCTCCTCCCAGGCAAGAGGAGAATGCGGTGCCAGGCTGTTTAAAGTGCAGTTAGACAGAAGAACAGCTCTGCCAGATTCTCTGTCACAGTGTCCCAGCTCTGGACAGTGGATTCCCTTGGCTGAGGTTTGCACACTGAGTTAAGCACAGCCTCCTCTGAACTTTCATTTCAAACACCTCCCTTCATAACCTTCTGCCAAATATTTGGGCTCTGGGAAGGGCAATAGTTTGTGAGTAACATGAACTCCCAAGATTAGTGAGCTACATGTAACATTTTACCAGTGAGTAAGTGTTGTAGTTGAGATGGAGACAATACAGAATGACACACTGCATTTTCAGAAGGCTTCAAACTCTTTATTATAGTGTGCATGCTTTTTATACATTCTTACAAAACTCATAAGTTTACACTTTACTCCTTGGTCACGAGAGACAAAGTGCTTATTGGAACAGGCAGTTGCAGGTTTCTCTATTTATCCTTCTTTCTTTCTTGGTTTCTATGTCAACAACCTTGGTAGAAAATTCTTTCAGTGGTAAACATGGATCCTCTTACCAAACTTCTCTCTGGCTCACAGAAGTTGCTGTAAAACCTCTTCCACAAGTAAGAACTTTTGCGTAAGAACTTTTGCTTTCATATACAAAAAGCAAACACACATTACTAATAGCACCCAAAACTGGCAACATATTGTTCACTGTCTGCTCCCAGTGCTGAACATGTGGTGAGGAGAATATTCCTGTTATGTTAGTCCTGCAAAACCTATTTTATCTTCAGGGCTGGATGGGGCATTACTTTCTAATGCTGTCTACTTCAGTGAATCTGTTTAGCAGCTCAAAAAAAGGAAAGAAATTTGCCAAATCCCACTGGAAATCTGTCAGAAATGTCAAATGAAATGCTGTAACGTTCTGGTTTTGTCAAAAGGATAAATGTATATACAGCTGTGTGTGTGATGTTATTTGTAGTAATTGTTGCCTCAGTGAATTTCTCTGTGTGAAGTAACTTGGTGTTGCATTAAGGGATGTGTTTGTTCTGGTCCCTGAGGCCAGCTTGGCCTTACACACAGGTACTTGGTAAAGTCAGCCCTGATTTTTGGAGTTCAGGGGAGGAATCAGCTTCAGTGTAGCCAAGGAAAGGATTCCCACTGGCCCTCTGAGCACTAGGTTTTGCTGGAAAGTTTTCCTCAGGTTGTAATTGAGATGCTCAATTCTAGCATAAGGTTTCTGTTTAAAGTGAGATAAGGATATTTCTTCCATCTGCATGCAGAAGAAGCTGTATGATAGCAGTACATACATGGTTGTCATTAGCAGCTGAAGAATTGTTTCCACTTAAATTTTATAGCTCTAAACTTGTAGAAGCATCTCCAATCTGTCTGTGCCCATACTTGAAATCAGTCTGAGTATACTTAATGGGTTGTTACATACATTTAATATATTTGAGCACAAAAATAAGTTCCTCCAAGATTTGAAACACTAATAAAGGCAGCTATCAAATATTTCCCTCTGGGGATTCTGAATCCTGATGAAACTGGGAAAACACCCAAAGGGTGTTTCAAGTCTTTTTACACCAAGTACATTTCCAAACTACAGTGGAAATAATGATTGAAACTTTGATCATGAACTGTAAAATTATCACATTTGTAAGATCATTTGAAGGTTTTTGGCTTTTAACAACTCAATCCAAACACCAGTGACCTGCAGCACTCACTGACCAAACTGGTCCATTGCATGGAGTCTGTGTTTAAAAGAACTTTTCCTCCCTGGTGGCAGTTTCATGTTTTTTACAAGAACAAGTCACAGTGTCTATCCAGCATCTGCTTCCTGCATCTCATTGCTTGGCTTTTTCTGAATCGCAGAATTATTTAGGTTGGAAAAGACCTTTAAGGTCATTGAGTCCAACTGTTAACCCACCACTGCCAAGTGCAGCACTAAATCATGTCTCTGAGCACCATGTGAAGGTAGTTTACATTCCATATGGTTTTTGTAGTTTATAATGAGGTAGTTAGTGAGATCATCAAACTCTTTTCGCTAATGATTTGCAGTGACTGAAAATAGAAAATTCCATCAATTTTTCCCACATTCTTTACTATTGCTGAGCTGATATTTTTCCTGAGGGGAAAAAAAAACAAGCTTAAGGTAAGATTCTTCCCTGCTCCCATACTGCTACTCCTCCTTCACAGCTCCTGCCAAAGGAAGCCAGGATAAGTCCCAAAATTTAATTCTTTAAGAATCTTTAATTCTTTAAGAATCTTTTGTGCTTCATTCTTACAGTACCATATTCCTGTATTTCCAGTTACATATTTTTCAGAAAGACCCAAGACTGGCAAATTTTATTTTAGAAGGTTTAATTTCCTTCTGTCTTTTATTCTCTCTTTTTTAGCAATTTATGCCCTGAAAGATACCAGAGTAGTATGAAACAAAAAATGTTTAAACTTTTATGTCAGGATTGAAAACAATGTGTTTTTCTCTTGCTTCAGTTGTTCAAAAAAAGTGAAGGAATTTTACATTTCCCAAAAGGCCGGAAAGGCCGAATCTGTTGGGTTTTTTAATCTGCAAGTCTGTGGCCTGAAGGAAAAGTGATACTTGAATATTTTCATATGGAGTGTTACACTGCAGAATGGTGTTTTTGTGACTCATCCATATCCATACTGAGAGCAGCATCCAGGCAGTTTTGCTGGATTAAACACTATTGACAGCAGCACCTTCACTGAATCACTGCCCAGCAAGGCTGCACACCTGGGAGAGCAGGGCTGCCTCCAGATTGGCCTTAGAAGCTATGTGAGAATACAATATCAGGAAGAATATTCCACCTGCAAGGAACAACTGGAAAATGCTTGGTCTGAGGCAGAAGTGATCAGAATTTGAATGCCCTTTTAAAGGCTGTGGATTCAGTGACAAGCTGCTGATACCTTGTAGTATGTGCTGCAATGCAGAAAAATGTAAACTCATTACAACTGCATCATTGCAACATGATAATAGGGCAGAAATCCAAAGCTACTTGAGCAGGATAGTAGTAGAAATCTTGAATGCATTTAGAAATTTTGGCTGTTAAATAGCCAATGCCATCAGCACTTCAAGTAGAGTCTGCACAAAGGGACTGAACAGTAGAAATGATAATTTGAACATTCAAATATGGTGAGGAAAGAGTATGAGAAAAGGCAGAGGGTGGTTTGTTACTGCTCCTTTGGTCCTCACAGAACATGCCAAGTCCTCGCTCCCTTCAGCCTGACCTGTTAGTCTGACTCCCCTCTCTTGTCTTGTTCAATATCTCCTTTCCTTCTCCTCTCTGATTCTGATTCCCAGCCCATGCATGGAAGTCTCATCAAGTGAGAGAAGGCACCTGGCAAATTCCTCTCTGTCCAGCAGATATTAGAGCTGAAAGCATCACTCACCTCCAGTTTGTGACAGAGGGAGGTGAAGCAATGCACAAGGCACAGCA